>NW_023416306.1:45224869-46609869 GCF_014176215.1 Rousettus aegyptiacus | reverse complement strand
AGCAGAGTTCCAGTTTTATGTTCACTAAAAAGAAAAGTCTGCTAATTCTATTTGGGGAAACTATTTCCACCCTTCACAGAGCCCCTCCTTTATGCAAAGGATGCTAACAGACCTTGTCTTGTCAAATGATCCATCTGACAAATTACCCCAAGCAAGACTCCACCCATGTATTTCCACCATCTGACAAGTAACTCTAGTTTTTCAATAAATGGCATGTGAAGGTGACAGCTTGTCAACTTTCCGGTTATTTCTCTTGGATATAGGAGAACAAACACTTGGGGTTGTGGGTAGTCAGCATGCATACCATTTAAAAAGTAAAAGCAGTAAATGGGAGAGAAACTTTTTAAACCCCGTCTCCCCCAAATTTTTTTGAATACCAAAGTAAAATAGAACTCAAGTAAACATTTTAAAAGCAAACCTGTGAATATAAAACTCCACTAGGCAACTGACATTCAATATGAATGATGCAAAAGTCATAAAGTGCTGAACAATTTTTGCAACCTTAAAAGCCACAGTAGATACAAAATTTAAGCAAAAGGGTCTCTGACCTTCTTAACCTTAACTGAGTTCGGATCCACTCCCAGAACTCCCTTCCTGCCTAGTGTGAATGTAATTAAGGGGAAGCTGCAGTGGTAATTTCTCTCCTCATTAACTTCCTGATTGGTTTCAGCCTCAGGATTCTGCCGGGCAGTAGTTTGTCACCAATTCCAAATGGCCAATCGTTAATACTAATGTTTGTGTAACTAACTGCCAGCATCTGCCACGGCTTCTTGTACAACAATAATGGTGAAAGGGTACATTAGTGCTCTTGTGTTAATTCAGCTTGTGTTCATCAATAGGGAAATCTATGATGTAATTAGCAAAATGCACTGGGAGCTAAGAGTTGAAGTCATTTGTAGAGAACTAAATCATAGTAGAAGCTGTACTGGGTCCTGATGTGTTTGCCATCAATACTTATTATGTTTGGAATTTAATAAGGTATATTACCATGCTGAAAAGAGACCTTTTTACAAGAGAACACCATTTAGGCTTGTTATAGTTTGGAAAAGGTTTGCTGCAGCTAGTGACACCACACAGAAATAAAAGAACAGAGCTGGGATTTAAGAAGCAGACCTTTAACCACTCCACTGAACCAAATTATTTCAGAAAGCCCCTTTCTTCTAATGTGACATATGGATGGACAAATGGATGGACAGTTTTGTATAGCTACCTCAACATTAGGCAATTTCCTGATAAGCAATTATTTTGATATTGATAGCATTTGTTTACTATAACTTAAATAAAAAGCGAGGGTGATAGTTTATAGGCTGTTTTTTAAAAGAAAAGAGCCATTAAATAGTACTTTGTAAATGCCAAAAAGAAAAACTGGTAACCTATGAAATCTGAAACCCTCATTTTATTGCAGTTCACAAACTTTTTACTCAATTTGAAATTTAAAATTCCCTACAAATCTAAGATGAATTGTGAATTGTGTTACATGCACAAGGATGTTGTGTATACACAGAAATGTTTTCCAAAGGTGGAATTTGCTCTGATATCTTGTTACTATACAGAGATCTGGAGAGCCAACCAAGGAGTCTATGAAGTTAATCTGCCTACCTCCATCCTCACCTCAAACCAGTGACAAAAGTTCCTCTTTACAGAAGTGATGGAAAGGGAATATTTACTTCCTGTATGCCACATACTTTAATGAGGTATTTAATCTTCAAACCGTTCACTGAGAATTATTTTCTCCACTTAATGTAAGGGACCCTGTGAAAGCAGCCAAAGACAGTGTGTCACTGGCCAGCCCAGCCCCCTGGCTTGCTCTCAGCCCTGTACTATCCCACCCTTGGGTGCCACACGTAGTCACTGAACCTTCCTAATCTCTGTGTGAGTGTAAGAAAGCAAAATAACTGACTTTTATCATACAAACGCAGAGGCTATAAAGGAACAGGTAAGTGTTCTCCTGACAGGTTCTGAGCTCCTGGGCCTGCCTTCTGCCTTCAGTTGGCAGCTAACCTCGGAGATGATCCCTCACCCCAGCCACACACCTCCCACTCCCCATATTGCAGGCTTGGGACTGAAAAGAGAGGGATAGGAATTCTGCAAAAGAAAGGAATTTGGGGCTAGACTCTTTTTGCACTCACTTGTGGGAATTTTCTTGGAAAGTATTCCTGTGACTTGTGGCTATAAAGAAACATGCAGAGTGTATGTCACCTGCATAGACTAGGAAGGCTCCAAGTATACTCAATGCATGATTGCATTACAGAGAAGATGCAAATAAATGAACTCAACCTGTTTTGAAAAATACCTGTATTTTTTAAAGAATTTCTCCACTCAAAATTTAAATCCATGTTATTTTTACTTCTGCTCAAGGCTTAGCAGTTTTGAATAATGGGCTATTGAAGTTAGGGATAGTATCTGTTGAACTCGCTTTGTGAAGCACCTCATAAAAGTAGTTCCAAGTGCATTAAATATTTCATAGGTGTTTATCTTAGTGACTAATGTCCAAAATCTATTATCTGTAAAAGTACTCGTCTCCGTATTAATGGAGTTTCATTAAACTTTGTGTGTGTGGGGGGGGGGGGGGTGGGGGTGGGATAATCACTGTAAATCATATTACATGAATTAAAATTTCAAAAGTCAAAATTATTTTTTGCTTTTTTAAGTTGATTCTAATGAGCCCTGCACATAGTTAATTTCAACTCAAAAGATGCCTCTTAATTATTTTGTAAAAATGCTAATGCCTAGTGCCAGTGAGACTGCAAGGAAAGATATGCTGGTGGTAGCACTAGAAACTGGTTCAGTCTTTCTGGACAGCAATCTAGTGGTATGGTAGGAATCATAAAACTGTTCAAACCCTCTGACCTGGTAATTCTACTCTAGGGAATAAGCCCAAAGAAAGAAAGAATAATTGGCCCGGAGATGCTCAACACACCACTATTTGCATCAGTGACAACGTTAGTGCTTTGCTCTGGTGCTGGGGGATAGGGTGAGGATGGGGAGGAGAAGAGCTGCCTTAGGGTTGAGGGGCAGGAAGCATTCACGAGCAATAAACAATTCAGGATTATGCTACCCTGTAATCATGATAGGCTCCCAGCATTTATAGAAATGGAATAAATGGCTTCTGGAGACCAAGTTGAGACAGAAAAGTAAGAAAAAAAGGAAAAAAATGAAAATGTATTCATCTTATCTTTTTTCATGTTACAATGAAAGGTGGGTAAAACCTCTGAAGCTGACACTTATTTGAACCAGCAAGCCCAGTTTCTGTTTTCTCTCAATTAGCCTATTTGTCTAAGAAGCTAAAGGGTCTTTATCATTAAAAACACAAAACCTTACACATAATCAGTCTTACCAAAGCTGGAAAAAAAAAAAAACTTAAAATGATTTCAGTGATACCATCTTAAATCTTCATATTCTTTTTGGAAAATATTATATACTGCCAAAAAAAAAAAAACCCACCTCTCTGAAAAAAACAAAACAAAAACCACTTTAACTGCTAAATCTTTTGACATTGCAAAGACCCCTGACTTTTAACTTGAATTATTTGTTGGAAGTCAATGGACTGGAACGAATATTCTTTCCAGTGATGTGAGAAGACAGGATATTCATGCTTGAGGAAAAAAATTTCCTCTACATGTTAAATACTATTAAACTCTAAGAAACCATTTAAAATAAAAATGCAAGTGGCATTCTTGAGTTGTTAGCAACTCTTCACCTAGATGCTGACAGGAAAAAAAAATGCTGGCCTCCTTAGTTTCCTAGAATTTACAAGCCTAAGAGTCTAATGAAAAGCTGATGAAAATTTCTTAAACAAATTCTTCCGCTTCATGATAACCATAGTGTTTGGAAATAAAATCACATCCAATCAATACCACTTAGCAGATATTTAATGTTTCACAATAGAACTCTTTTCCAGAGTGGAACTGCTGCCCTTCTCACTAACATTTAAAATAATTAGGATTATCTTAGCCATCCGAAGCTTGGCAGATTCAGTTTGTACTTTCAAACAGCATTAATTCTTGGCACTCAGAACAAGGGATAAAAGGTAAAGATATGAATGGAGATCTTTATTCAACCTGATCTATCATGGATTAGCTCATTCTTTTCCAGTTCATGCCTGCACTTTAGTTAAGAGAAAGGCTAAGCTGTAACTGATGTAATTAGAAACCGCAAGCTGAGAAAAAATAGCTTTTTTATCTTCCCCATTTACTATACATTTACTAAAAAAATAATAATCTTTGAAACAAATAAATGTGTTTTTTCCACCTACGTGTAACTAAAGAGTAGTGACGAGAAAGGGGTTGTTTAGATTATACTTTCCTTGCAAACACATTTTAATTGTCAGTTATAAAATCTAACTCCAATTTTGAAAGGGGCCAGCTCTGTACTTTGCATACTGTAGGGAAGTGGCTGAGCCACAGTAAATGAGAGTTGCTGTAGATGGAATAAGGTACATTCTTACCAGTGCTTCTTCCTTGATACAACAATCACAACCTTTGTAAACCCTGGGAATTATGTTTTTAAAAATAAAGTAAACTTAGGAAGTAACATCGACAGTACCTCCTTCCCTCTAAATTTCTTGTAAAACATGTATATGCAATTCACAAAATAATACCAGAACTTAAAAAAAAAAAAACAAAAAACAAAAAACCTTTTAGTCCCCTTCGCCCATTAAGAACAACTTAATTCTCAGAATAAACCCATCTATCAAGCATCCTTTTATAGCACACTGGAGAGTCTGAGGATCTGGAGAGTCTGGCCCAGTCATTGCGGCAGACCAGCTCTCCTACTGCTTGAGAAACTTAGGGATAATGCACCTAAAGCTACCCCCTTACCCTACAGAGATCAACACAAATGGAAGAATCCCTTTTTGTTGTTTGTTTTAATGAAGTGCATGAAAAGGAAAAAGAGAGAAGAGACACCATTCAGCCTTCCACTCTATCTGGGACCCAGGCAAAACCATCTCCTCCATCCCCACCACCACCACACAGACCCTCCTGGACTACAGAATAGTAGCCGGTAGAGCCTCAAATTTCTTGCTTAGTTCAGAGACGGGGCCATCAGAATCAACTGGAGTCTCAAAGCAAACCTATGAATAAGAATGTGCCTGTGACAGCAGCCCTACCCTGACCTCACACCCTCCAAGTACCTCCTCGCCTCTCAAAACACCTCCTGCCTATCAGCAGTGGTGATACTCCTGGCTGCTCCCTCACCCCCAAACTGTCACCATCGGTTGTGACTTTTCTCTCACTGACTTATTTCTTCCTAAATGCTTTCCGAAGTGAGCAAGTGTGTACCTGAGGGGTTAACGCATTAGTATTTGCTCAACTAACTTACCTCATCCAGGGAGGAAGCACTTGGTGGTAGACACAATCCAAACACTCAAAGATCCTCTAATTCACTGTGTTTTAATGAAAATACACTCTAAACACAGTGTGGCTTCTACTTCCCTTTGGTACCAATGTCCTGAGGTAAATCCTGACTGTGGCCAACTCTGTTCTTCTTTCCTCTTCAGTGAAATAACCACAAAACAGACTGTAAAGAAATCCTCTCTACTACCTGGGCAACGGACTTAAGCATCCTGCACCTCAGTTTCCCCATCTGTGAAATGAGACTAACAACAGGCAGCTGTGATCATTACTGAGTACATATTAGTTTCCTTACTTCCTTCATCTGCAGTCTAAGTCTCAAAGTCTTAGGAGATTCTTGCTTTTGAAAGTGTCGGAATCCAATCAGGATTTAGTACAAGGTCTATTCCCTCCAGACTACACATACCTTTTCTGAGAGGCAGGAACCAGGAATACATGTTTACTTCATGCTGGGCCTACATAATAGTCTGAGTGTCACATCTAAGAGGCAAAAAAACCTATTCCTCACTTGGGCAACGGTTCCCTTGTTACATATACTCCGCCTTTTTCATTTTTGAGGGTGGGGATGAAAAGACAGCTGGTATCAAATCAAAATCAAACAGCAGAATGTCTATGGACATGCTTTATAAACCATACAAAAAACAGTATTATCCAGTGATCAAGCACACCATCCCTTCATACAGCAGTATTTGGAAGCAGGAAGAGTCTCTTGTTTTGGGACCTACATTTGTCCTAGAAGTTGGGAACTCTGATTAGTACTTGGCATGAGATTCAATGTCCCAAAAGCAGGAAGGGTCTCATGATTCCTACTCTGAAATTACTATGTACCTGGAGCTCTAACTGAATGAGGCGTGACTAGGTATCAGAAACTCATTGAAAATGCAACAGCAGAGCTCGGGCTAGGTGTGTGGGCTTTGGAAGCAGACCGTCTCTTATACCTGAAGACTTTAGACAAGTCCCTTAACCTCTCTACACCTCAGTTTCTTCATCTGTGAAATGGGGTCCGAGTAGAGCACTTAGGATGGCTCCATGCAAATCACTGGGGCCCCATTAAGCCAGATGCCATTGAAAAGCCCACATTACAATGATGCACAGCTTCACCATTCAGTCACCCACACATGTAGCCTGGTTAACTGTAGCACCTCAGCACTGGATGCTGTCCGAATTAAGGCTGTTCTAGCATCCCTTCCCAGCCTCTGTCCTTCTCTCTGCTGTCTTCATCTACACCCACTCCTGCCCCACTGTACTGTTCTAAAGGGCTTGAGGAGGTAACAGTCAGAAAAGCAGCTGCTGCTCCTGTTCCAGCTTCTCACTTCTGGGGAGGCAAACTGTTTTCCCAGCAGATAAGTACACTGATGAGGGCGGGTGGGTACAGGGAGTCCTGCTCCTGGGCTGGGCCAAGCCCAGCTCTGAACAGCAGCAATTAGTGTGGAAAGACCATGCCATCTGTCTGTCATCAGACACTAGCAACTCAATAAACACTGTTGAGTCTCATTGTAAAAGGAGAATAATAATCGTGTATCTCACAAAGCTGCTTTTCAGGGCTGAGGAGGTAAAATATGAAAACAGTTTGTAAACTTGAAAGCTCTATACTCTTGTCGGTCATTATGTTTTTGTCTCTTCCCCACTGGTCTTTCTCTAAGAAAGACAGGTCAGTTGGTATCTGTACTCCAATATCCAAGAAAGGACCAAAAAATCAGTAAAACTTTTATTAAACATCAGTTGGGAAAGAAAAAATAATTAGTGACAGGACGGCTCAAATATCCTTGAATGTTCTCAGACAAGTTTCAGTTCTATGTTCAGAGAAAGGTGACTTTTACTTTATTCTTCTTTCTTTGCACACCAAAAGACTGAAAGTTAAGATAAATTCCAAACTGAAACCCTAGCCTAATTTGTGTTTTTTAAAGCATCATTCAGGACTTCAGTTACACAAAACATTTCCTGAGGCAAGGCCAACAGGGAAGAAGACTTGGCTGAAGAAGACTTGGCTGAACAAGGCTGGGGTAGAAGCCATGAGAAACACCTGTGGACAGAAAGTCCACAAGGTAAAAGGCAAACATCTGACAAACTGAGATCATGCCGAGAACATCTATCGTGCATTGCGTAACATAGTGCAGTGCACACGCTGGGTGTTTAATAATGGATCAATCAGTGTGAATGACCATGGAATTTAGTCTTCATAAGATGCCGCAACCATACAGGGCTGACCCATACACTGGCAAAGAGAGCCTCAAATCTAAAACCAGCCTTGAGGAGTTTAAAGTGCAAGGGTTTTACTTAATTCTGTCTATATTTACTGTACAGAGACTCTGTGTAAAGTCTGGGCACCGAGGTAGAGAAAAGCCACATCAAACACACCCTGGGACAAGAGGTGAAACCACGATCTCAGCAGGGCTCTTCCTGAGCATGCAGAACCATGCTCCTTAGGGACTCTGCAGGGCAAACACGGAATCAAGTCCACATTTATTGCCATGCCCAGGTGGTCACGTGGACAACTGCATTTGAAAACAGAGTTTAAATGTATGTGTGATCATCTCAGAAAGTAAGGTAGGCCAGGCAAAGAAGATACTCTACAGGTTGTCTCTAGAACAGATTTCCCCTTTGATTCTAGGAAAACTGTTTCCTCAGACACAAAAGGAATCAAACCCATACAGCAAGCTGTGGCATTTGGTATCCTAGAAACTAGGTTAGCCTCTGTTCAGATTATTTTGCAATGAGAAAAAATTTTAAAGTAGCCTTCCAGAGTGTTTCCTCCACACTAAGAAGAATCACAGATGCTTCAACCTTAAAGGGTAACATGTGATGAAAATCTCAGCCTTGATGGGCATCTTGCTGATTAAAGTTTTAGAGTCAACACCACTACCAGGAGAGCTGGTCACAAAGAAAGTGAATGCTGCCTTCTAACTTAGGGCCCCAAATGAGCCCAATTTGTCTAATCCACCGCC
Source organism: Rousettus aegyptiacus (assembly GCF_014176215.1). NCBI lineage: Eukaryota > Metazoa > Chordata > Mammalia > Chiroptera > Pteropodidae > Rousettus > Rousettus aegyptiacus. The sequence goes on along the minus strand of NW_023416306.1, from coordinate 46,601,570 downwards.
CTGAGGTTAGCCTTTCACTTTGGGATTACATCATCTTTGCTAAAACACACTGTTTAACAAAACATGTAAGATGTGCAGCTTTAGCTATACTGTTTTTAGGAAGTCTTTTATTTAAAAATATACTGAGGCTTTGCAATTAAATGAATATCAGAGAAAGTTCATAAGCCATTTCGCAAGTGGAACTTGTAGTATACAACATTTGCAGCTAATACTTGAAAGTAAATACTGTGCTCCAAATGATACACTAGTAGCAGGGGAGAGGACTACGTCAGGTAAATTATTTTGTTACTACCAGATTGTCTCCTGCAAAAAGCAAACACAGAACTCCATCAGTATTGGCTATCATACTATACCAACTCTTCCTTCTCTTTCAAACTAGCATTACAAGAAATTTAAGACTAGTAATTATTAATATTTTTCTCTGGCACAGAAGGAGAAAGCAAACACCAGGACACATCTAAACAAAATATATTCCAGATGAAATCAACCAGAATAGAAAATTCCAGGCATTTCTAAGGCAGGAGAATACATGCCTACTTACATACAGTTGCACAAGCTATACACAACTAAAACAACACAGCCATCATGGACAGATAAGAGAGTTCAGATTTCAGCAGCAAGAATACACTCTTTTGGAATAGTTCTTGTTAAGGGTGAACAGACATAAAAACATAATAGCACAAACTATGTTTTCCCAAAAGAATATTTCGACATTTTTCATAAGACCACGGCAGCTAAAAATAATTTAAATATATGTATTTCTTAAGATATTGTTTTTTGTTTCAGATGCTCTGTTCAGTTAGCTCACAGAAAGGATGTCTGCCCTAAGAAGTCAACCTGCGGGTGATATAAGGCATTCAGAAAATGTGATTGTACGTGCCCCTCTCCAGGAGTTTATGGTATTTTTTAATTGTTTCAGGAAAGAAGGTCTTATGTTTTGACAAGTATTTTAGTTTACCTTCAAGAAATGGATTTTTTTTCCCCCTAACTCCATCCCATCTGAAGCCAAGTTTACCTGTAGCCTATCTTTAGAGGTTTCTCAGAATAGCCATGTATGGTCTCTTTGGGGAAGAAGATCCTGGACAGGGCCTGGTGACACTGGTCGGCTAAGCTCATCTCTGAACCGAACAAAGGAAACTGATATTGGTGGGTATTTGTCAAAGTATGAGACAAATTTTTATTTAATGCTTCTTTCCGCTGGTCAAAAACGTGGCTTCCTTTCAATATTTAATTTTCTATTTTTTAATTCTTTTATTGTGGTATTAAGGATATTCACAATGTTGTGCAAGCATCATCTGCTACCTCCAGAACTTTTTATCTTCCGAAACTGAAACTGTACCTATTAGACAATAACTCCACATTTTCTCCTTCCCTGGCCCCTGATAACCACCCCTTCTACTTTGTGAATCTGATTACCTAGGTACCTCATATGAGTGGAACCATACAGTATTTGTCTTTTTGTGACTGCCTTATTACATTTAGTATAATGTCTTCAAGGTTTATCTATGTCACAGCATATAGCAGAATTTCTTTCATTTTTAAGGCTGAAAAACATTCCTATTATATAGGACCCTTTTTTTTTTTTTACCCACTCATGTATCAATAAACATATGCATCGTGTCACCCTTCGGTTATCGTGAACACTGCTGGTATGATTCACTGGTGTTCAAATAGCTATTTGAGTTTCCGTTTTCAATTCTTTTGGGTATAAACCCAGAAGTAGAATTGTTGGATCATATAATAATTCCATTTTTAAGTTTCTGAGGACCTGCCATACAGTTTTCCACAGTAGCTCCATTTTACATTCCACAATGCACAAGGATTCCAAGTTTTCCATATCCTCAGCAACATTTATTTTCTGTTCTGTTTTTTGTTTTTTAGATAACAGCCATCCTAATAAGTATGAAATACAGGATTTAGATTTATATCCTTTTCTATTAAGTCCTTCCTCCATTTCTTCCTATGGCTCTTCCCTAACCCCAACCTACTATTCTGTTTCTATATTCTAACCACCAAATTTAACTGAAGATTAAGCCTCAGTGCCCACTCACTGAGTTATGTTTGGCAAACTGATGGTTGTCTTATCCCCAGAAGAGTTTTTTTGAGGTCGCCTATAACCTGCAGATCACCAAAGCCAATGGTCTGTCCTGGCATTTCCTCCTTCTCTCTGGGGCACTGGACACTTGACCATGCCCTGTACTGTCTGTCTTCCTCTGCCCCTCTCCAGCCTCTTCCCCACCTCTGACCATCCGACCACTATCCCAAGTATAGACTTTCTCCAAACTGCTCAACTTGGTCCTCGCTTGTCACACAAGCTTTAAATGTCACCTCCTTGCGAATGATTTCACAATTTATATCTCTTGCTCCAACTTCTCACTGAGAACTTCTTCTGTATTTTAAATATCTGCTAGACATCTCTACCTGGATGAGCCTCCTGCAATGTATACTCATGGCGTTTTAAAATGAAGCCACCATGTACTCCTCCAACAATAAACCTGATGCTCCCTCCTTTCTTGGGTCCTGAGCATGCCCACTTCACCTGCTTGCTTAGGCTCCGAGCCTCAAGCATTATGTTAGACCCCCTCATTATCTCGTGCTTAATCTGCTAGCATCTGGTTACCCCATCCCAACTTCTCTCTCTACTTCACTTTGCCCTCGATGGCCTGTTACTCTTCCAGGAGCATGTGTCTAGCAAGACGTTTTTCCTAAATAAACACTTTCTGGTTTCCACAAAGGTCCAAACTCACTAGCCTGGCATTTGAGGAGCACGCTGATTTCCCACTTCTCCCCTGCACTTCAGCCACGTTGCTGACTCATGCCTGCTCTTGATCCTAGCACAGACTTAGGTTCCCTGCCTCTGACACTGAGCTCACGTTGGTCCCACTGTCTCCCCAATCTCCACAAGTCAAAACCCAGCTCAAAAGTCAACCTTCCCTGATCTCTTTAAACAGAAACAGCACCCTATCTCTATTGCCCAGAGTACTGTGCCTATACCCTTTTTGTGGCACTATCGCTGTCACTTTCCTATTGCCTTCCATTATAGAACTAACAAACCCCCAAAGAATAGAATAGGATCTGTGTCATATTTGTCTTTGAGGCCCTTTGGTGGCCATCAGTTAAAAGCCTTACCCCGGTAAGCGCTCAACAAGTGGCAGCTGATGAATGAATGAAGTCAAGTCTCACTGGTCAAAGCCAACTGCTCTGTGTCCAACTTGCAACCAGTTGTGACCAGCATAGTGGATGAATATGAATGAAAAGAGTGATAGAGAGGCAGCTATAATGAATGATAAGGGAGAAGTGACAGCTGCCAGCCCCACATCAAGGAATAGGTGGTAAAAACTAAAAAGCACCTATGGGACCAATATAGGAGTATAATAATAGATGTGACAATAAACCTGAACCCTCAAGAAAAGTTCAGCATCTTGAAGCAAGAAAGAAGAAATCCTATTTTATAAACATCCTGTCATCAAAGGTTGGAGGCAGGAAACTTTGGCAACCGCAGAATTATCAGTTACTTGGAAAACTCATTTTTGTGAAACAGATAATTTCTCAGTGATGGCAAATTAATGAGACATTTTTAAGCCCAGTCCTTGGACAGTAGTACCTTCACTCTGGACACTAATACGAGACAGAAATATGAGAACAAGCTGGAAGACTGACAGGTATACAGACTTTTATTTCCTCCATCGTAAAAAATAAAAGCTCATTAAAACTACTGCCTTAAAAAATATGTAATGTGGTACCATCAGTTAGGTTTTAGATGGCTTTTATTATTGATTGACTGAATGATGACTGACTGAAGATATGAACACAATAAGTAAGCTTAATTTGAGAGACACACATAGAACTCTAGCCCCAATAATAAGCAAATCCACATTTTTCACAAGCATATCTAACACATTAATATGAAACAAAGCTGGACTCCACAAATTTCAAAGATGTATATCTTTCAAACATTTGAAGTCTTGGAGATTTAAGCCTGTAGTCTATCAAAATAACTACTAAGAAAAAAACCTTTCAGCTTTAAAAAATGATAAACGAGAAGAATATAAATTTCACTGATGCTGATTAACCAACAGGCCAGCATTTGGTCACAATATAATTGATTTCACCCCTACTGCTACTGTTCAAAGTATTTAAATGTCTAGGCACTGGCTCCAGCCCACACACTCCTCTTCAATCCCACATTCCAAGTAGATCAGGTATTTTCACACTTGGTTCATCTTCAGTGAAGACTGTAATTAAATCTTTAATTTGAAAACAAGAGTGAAAGTCCAGCACTCAGTGCATTATTGGCTGCCCTCGAAGCTTAGAGCAAAGAGCAATCACATAGCAAATGGTGACCTCAGCTCCTTCAAGCTTTGTAATCTGCTGATTTCAGAAGGGACCAGCTCATCTCAAAAGGGACCAATTTACATGGGGGAATGCTTTCCAGTCATCTGCAATCCCAGCCCAAAAACCAATGTTCCTGTTAATCAGAAACGTTACTTAAATTGCATAAATCGTCACGTTTATGTTCTGTCTGGCCTTTTGATTATAACGTAATTTTTAAAACATAAATTTCAGAGCACACTATGTCACATACAAGGTGATGAAAGAGGCCTCTTAGGGAGCTGAGTACCCTCAGGAACTGTCGGTCCTCTTTAGTTCTTAATCTACTTCCAGAATTAGGCGAAACTCTTTAGCATAAAAGAAGGCAGTGTGATGCTAATTCATGGATTATTTATCATGCATCTGCTCTGTGTCCAGTACTATTGAAGGTAAAGGGACTACAGCTGTGAATAAAGCAAGTCTCTATTCTCTTAAGGAAAACGCCAGGGACACACGTAATTAGACACCTGGGACCAGAATCCAGGTAGGTCACAAACTAGCAATAATTTAAGAGCTCGGAACCTCAATTCCTCATCCATTAATGAAAACCAATGTTAAAATCTGTTGTAATTAAAAATATAATACACTGAGTATTCAATTGGCATTAGTTCCTTCCTCCGCCTGTCCCTTTCCATTAGGGAGCAAATAGCAAGTGCTTGCAATGTATACTACTGGACCATCTGAAGCTAAATCAGCAGGAAGGTGACATTTTTTCTCAATTACATTTTTGCCTGATCCTTTGCATCTCCTTCACTTCCTTGCACGTCTGCACTGTTTTAGGTGCCCTGTGCTCCCTGGTTCTCTTTGCCAAATTATACCTTATCCCACCCCTCAACTCACTCCAGAGATGATTCTGTTCTTTCAGTATCCTGCTTGGGGTTCCTGATGAAAGCTTCCAATTAAACTAATTCACCCAAGAAGAAAATGCAGGCTCCACACTCTAACCCTCTTGTTGATATTTTCATTTCAAAAACACGGTTTCTAGACATTGCAAAGATGCCATCTTTCGGGGCAAGGCAGATTTCTAAGGTAATGCTAGATATAGCACTCATACTGACTGCACTGCTGTTAAGTGGGTAAATCCTTAAGTTTCACTTTTACTAGTTCAGGTTTTCATAATTTACAGAAAAGAGGTGTTCTTGTTGAATGAGGCTCTGGTCCCTGCCTGGTCTGTGTCCCCACCAGAGAATGGAGTCACAGCCTTTCAAAGCATCAACTACTAAGAGAATCTCAAGCGTCCCTTTCATTTTGTCTTCCAGGAGCTTAATTAGAGTGTATCCCCACAGCTAACCAGAAAACTGGTATTCAAAGAAGAGAAATTACAATACAATTATTTTCCACTAATAGTAACTCTCATGTCTTCTAGCGCTTCAGTGAGGCTACAGAATTCTAATGAAATATTTGTCAGTGTTGAATAAAATGAACTTTTAATTATTTTTGTTAAGAAATATTGCTAATTATAACACTACACCAGATAAAACTGAGAGAAAAAGAAGAGACACAAATAGAGCATTAGCTAACAAATGTGCTTGGTAGTTGAGAGGGGAAATTTTTATAATACTAAACCAAGGTCATCCATTTATTTAAAAAGTACTTAGAACTACTGCGTCAAAACAAACTATCAAATGACAGGATTAAATATACACATATTATTTTCATAGTAATAAAAAGTGACATAAAAGAAAGTAAGGATGAAAGGAAGTCAAAGAACTTAGAGGCCACTGCAGGAAGCTCTCTTGAACTGTAGGAGTGAACTGCTTTCTTTTACGAGCACAGGCTGGTAGACACTGGGAAGACGGAACAGGAATTCTTAGGAAGGCTAGATTACCAGCCTCAGGCAGGAGCTGGTAAGTGCTGACTGAGGTCAGCAAAGCTTGTGAAATGAGGTTCAGCCCACATTATTTATTAGCATAATTATTAATAATAATCGTTATCATTCACTGAGCCCCTATTGTGTTCCAGGCCTTGTACTTTACTTATCATCTTCACATAAACACTTTGGGGAGACAGGTAATAATATACTCATTTGACAGACTTTAAAAATTGAGGCTTAGTGAGGGTGATTAACACCCAAGGTCGCACAAGTGCTAAGTGTCAGACTGTGTACTCAGAACTTAAACCTGGGACTGTCCACTATGAGGCCAAAGTACATTACGATAGATCTGCCAGTTTGATTTCTAACCCTGCCTACTTCTGACACTACCCAGGGAGCCCTCTGCCACGAGCTTTGTTTGCTCTTCTGCACATTCACAGAGTTGTTGCCCGAGTTCTTATCTGAAAACCATGGTTTTATTGAAAAAAGTCAACTTTTAAGTCCAAGCATGACCTGAGTTGCAGGTTTGCCTTCTGAAAATGAATCCAAGAAAACAGCTACCCACATCTTCTAAACCTTCTTTCCAAGCAGGAGACTTCGAGGATCCACCATGTGATTCAGTGGCATGAAGGGCTGGGGGAAACCTTTCTGCTTGCTGCCTATCAGGTTTCCTGGTGTTTCAGACAATAAAGTGGGGGTAATTTAGCAGAACCCTGAATTCTATTCAAAAGCAACCCTTTGCTGCAGAACCTTCTAAGCCTTGAACAGCAGAGCACAGAGAAGGGTTGGTCTGTTCTGGGCCATGGAGAGAATGCTGGCTTCTACCAAGACTCCTGAGCATCTGGCAGGAGAGCATGAAACAGAACCACAGGGTCTGGGAATCTGAGAGCTACCAGATACCGAGATGCCAGAAAAGTGTTCAAAGGATCTTATTTCTCCCAAGTTCCATGTGCCTGGGAGAAAAGAGGAGAAGGGACAAAAACCTTTCATAATGTAAAAGCTTTGCTTTTCCTTTCATATGATTTAAGATAATAATGATGTGTACTGTTCAGTAAAGCATGCATCTGACAGAAGAAGGACAGCAGGAACAGAGCAAGCAGGGCGTGTGTGGACATCAAGGCAGGCCCCACCCCACGGGCCTCACGCTCACCGTCACATTCCCCAAGAGGCAGAAGGGGGCCAAATTCTGGGCAAATCCATACAGGTGAGCTTTCAGAGTAGATAAGTGATTACTCTATTCCACCTCATGTGACCTTCCATGAAGTCAGGATGGAGACAATGAAAAATGAACCAATTCACCCCAGCAGGCTCCAGTACCTCACGGTCATCAGTATCAAGGGCTCCTGATACATCTAACGGAAATGCCATGGTGCCTGACCAGGGCCACCAGCAGGAAAAATCTATCAATCAATGAAGCTAATACTGACTCTAATTCAAATCTAAAACCAGAGCGTTGGGAAACAATGCATAGTACAATTATAAACTCTTGGACTCATGTGGTATTTGTCTTTAAGATGATCCTGTATCTTGGGCAAGCCATGTTTGGAGCTTCAGTTTCCACATTTATAAAGTGAGGGTACTGAGCTCAATGCCCTCACACTTCTCTCCCAGAAGTAAATTTTTTTTGTATATTACAATTTTTCATTGTGTTACAATTTCTCAAATCTCCATTTCTTTTAATCTCTAAAGGTTTAAGTGCCTGCTCAAAGCCAGAATTAATTGAGTACAAAAGAGAGCTAGGTAATTCAGCATCAAGCAATTACTTTCAAAGCAAGAAATTAAGATCTTTTTTTCCCTACCAGAAACATTAACATTTTCTGTCAATAGTGGACTAAGCTCTTTCCAATAACTGGGATTCAGCTGCTAAAAAGGAGGAAGTTGATTTCTTCTATCTTTGTGCTGCTGTACAAAAGTAGCTTCAAGTGACATGTGACAGCCTCTGCCTCAGACTCAAATGCTGATCATGCTACAATGACCTGGTGGAAATCAGATCATTAGCTAACTTTCACATTGAATTTCCTAACACTAGCAGTTCTTCAGTATCTTGATTGGTTCAGTCTATGAATCTGGTCCTTAGCAGATTGTCAGTCACTGCTCTGTGTGAATCTCAACTACTGTCTATTGTGACCTCACAGACATGGATGCACATCCCTTATCACAGAGAAGACACATCCCTAACTTTTCTTAAAAAGAAAACAGCATAATTTTAGCTGCATTGAAAACAACTGTCCCTACACTATGTCAACAAGAAAGCAGGTGGAATCACTTGCTCTTTTCTGTCTTTTGGGCTGTCTTCTATTAGACTAGATGCTCCAGTAATGAGAAAGCAGCTACAAGAGATGAAAATTGCTAGGGTCTTTTCTTTACGAGCACCTCTGCTTGTATAAGAGCTGGTGTTTTTATGTGAAGATTGATTGGGATTCAGTGCAAGCTGGCTGTTAGGCAGAGATGAACTATGTTGGAGGGCCTTGCCTTGTGACCTGTGACCCTACTCTTATACTTTTTTTGCAGGGAGAGGAGGGAACAGTGGTAGACAAAATGGTCCAGTCACCTGGCCTGTTAGGCACTGCCCAGTTGCTGGAGAAGGGCACTTCCCCTACTGTCAGGCCACTCGAGAGGCACTCTGGCGCTCTGATGGAAATGAAAACAGCACTAGACTCCATTTTTGACCCACCAAATAGACAAAAATGTAGATGCTCAGTATAGCAAAGGTTTGAGGAAAATTGTACCTTCATACGTTGCTGGTAGGAATGTAAAAAGTTACAGTTCAGTCTTGGAATTAATATGGCAGTATTTAATATCATCTAATCAGGCTTTCTTTGAAATGCCCCTTCTTAGCATCTCCCCTGAAAAATATTGCACATGTGTACAAAGAGACTGCAGCATTTGTTTAAAACAATATGATTGTCAATAAATAAGGAAATTAACCAATAAACTATGATCCACCTACACTGTGGAATTGTAGGTACCAGTTAAAAAGAATAAAGCAGACCCTGATGTACTAACACTAAAGACTAAGTTGGTCTACATTTAGTCTACACTTAATCTATATTTGAGCAACAATATGGTCACTATGTTAAAAAGCCAAGCAAACTATGTATTTCTACAGAAACATGTATCTGCACGTGATTTCATTGCAAAAAGTTTGAAGTGACATACCTTAAGAGTTTAGCTCCTGAGGCAACTGTTTACATAAATGAGAGTAAAAAAGGCCATAAAACAGTACACACACCGATATTCCAAGTAAAAAAATATGTATGTGTAATAAAAATAACACCTTGTCAGGAATTAGTGAAAAAAAAAAAAAAAGCAGTGTTCTGTTTAAGAAAAAAACAGTTATTTTTATGTGCAGAAACATTTTGAAAAACCACAGTTTTCCAGTTACTTTTAAGTGCTCATCTATGAATCTCTGGCTTATAACTACAAAAGTTACCTGTATAGCAAGTTTCATCTTGATGGAAGTATGAAATGGTTGATTGTAAATCATTATGAAAGAAAAAAACATTAACTAGAGTCTAATTATATTATTAATGTGAACCACTTAAAACTATTTTGATTTTTGAAAACGGTACTTTGCAAAAGATCTAACTTGCTGATGAAATTTGTACTGCATCTCATTATTATTGCCAATTTATTATAATACAACAGGTCTTTATCCAACAGAGAGATCCGCACAATTCCTTAGATTAAGTTTGTCATCTGGGGATGTGTACTGAAGGCAATGAAATTATCTTGTCAACTTAGTAAGTGGTCATGCATCTTCCAAAGCAAACTGACAATTACAATAAAATTATACGATAATGTCAGTTTGAAACATTATAGAGTAATATTTTATGACACAAAGCCTGTTATTATAAATGTATGATATTATAACAGGGACTAAGTACAGTATTTGGAATAAAACCAAATTTAAACCACTTCAAAAGTCAAAGTGCTTGAATCAGACATGGCTCCATGTACACCAAAAATTGGTTATTCCTCATGAAGGAGTGACTTGAGATTCTGGAGACAAAAGATTCTGCCCTCAAAACGTACCTGCCACCCAAGGACCAAAATACCTGAAACTTCACATTTCTTCAGAATAAACACTGATGTCCTTTTAAAATGCAAATAATCAGGAGGACTAACACATAAAATCAATATTATTTAACCAAATTATTTTTTCTCAAAAGAGGGAGAAGCAAGAGGGAGTAGACTACCAGAAGTAAGAAGTCCTATATGTGTATGTACCCTTATTGTGTGAGGATGATGGAGGACAAATGACAAAAGCCCAACTGTACCAAGTCCCACTCAAGAAACGAGGTTTCTTTCCTGGAATTGGTCCTCCCTGGAATACTTTCAACTTTACTCTTTTTAAGTATTTTGGCAGGCACAAACTCAATGAAGAACAAACAATTAAGACAACTGTGGAATTCCTCAGAAAACAATAAAAGTTAAGTACAATTTATTAAGCACTAACCATGTGTCATATGCAGTGCTAAACCCTTTACATACATTACTTCATTTAATTCATGCTAAAAAATCCTAACAAAATATACTGTCACGTACGAGTTCAAATGATATTCCTATAAGCAGACTGTGCTTGATACTTCTAGTGCTGGACTCACATCCTACCGGCAACACCTCTCTGCAAGCTTCAACTTGCCTCCCTTCGACAGTGTCTTACGTCGAGAATGGACTATGTATGGGCCACTTCCTTCCTGTCCCAGGCTTCTCTGATGCCACATACACCATAGTTTTTCAAGTACGTATGTGCAACTTAGAAGTGAGGGGACTTAATGCCTCGGCCTTAAAGGGGATGGGAACTCATTGACAAATGCTCCTGCTTCATCCTCAGGCAAATGACTCTGAGAGGCTTTCCAGGAGCTCCTCAAAAGGTCCCAAATCTAACACCTGCTGTGTCTGTCTCCAATGACAACTTTATGCTGGCTTTTCCTCCTCCACTCACTCTTCCCCCTTGGATTTACTACACAATATAAGACAGTATACGAGTCCTGTTGCCTTGAGTTCTGCTTTTAAGTAGAATCCAAGCTTAAGAAATAGATATTGTTTACACTTCACCAAGCAGCATATAATATTGTTGTGGTGGTGGGGAGCGGGGGAGACACTGAGAGTGAGCTTTAAAGATAGATCCGAGTTTGAATCCTGCTTTGCCCTTTATTTGTTACCTTATTTGGAAGAATAATTAAAATTTTTTTTTTATTTATTTAAGTTAGTTTCAAATATACAGTACATTGGTTAAACAGCTATATAGTTCATAAAACAATCCCCCCAATTACTCCCTCCCCCTCCTGGCCCTCCACCTAGCCATCATGTTAATGCTAACTGCATTCCCTCTGCCATTCTCCCCATTCCTGTGACCAACTATCAACTACAAATTTATACTTGGAAGATTAACTTTTTAAAGCCAGTTGGCTTTATTACTACAAGTACTCACATTTTTTGGTAGGAACTGAAAGAAAAATGTAGAAATAAAGAACTTCAAAAATCTCTTTAAGAACTTAAGTTACATCAATCAAAATCCATACATGAACAAATAAACTCATATAATGGTGCTATAAAATGAACAATAAAACAAATCAACCTTTGGAAAATCTGACCATGAACACAAGGCAGAAAAAAGCATATAAACAGAAAAGTATTAAACATGAGAAAGTGAATTCAACTACAAGTATAGTGTTTCTAAACATTTAAGCAATCACTGTAATTTTTATCAAGTTTGAAAAGAAAAGTGAAATGGATAGTTATCTTCAAATAAAAACAAACTGACAAAATTAAGTGAGGAGAAAAGCTCATTAGGTAGATTACACTAAAATAAACAGAGAAGTTAATCAAGACTTAACTCCCCATCTGAAAAAGGACCTAGGCCTAGATAGTTTTATGGGCAATTTCACTCAAACACAAAGACATGATTATTGTTATGCCATTCAAACGTCTCAGAGAATAAAGATGAATGACTTCAGTTTCATTCTATGGGCTTACTATACGCATGACACAAAAACATGATAAGAATACCACAAATTAGGAAAGAAGGCCAGGATAGCTATGGCTAAAAAATGCAAGAGTCCTAAATACAGGCAAAAAGAATCCAGCACTGCATTAAAAGACAATGCCTCATGATCAAGTGAGATTTATTCCAGGAATACAAGGATGGTTTTACGTTAGGAAGTCCACTAATGTGACTTACTACATTAAAATGAGAAAAATCAGATGGTTATTTTATGGATGCCAAAAAAACATCTGACAGAAAAATAATGTCCATTCTTGCAGGTATTAACATGTGTTATCATAACATATACTGGGGAGAAAAGGAACACAAGATGTGAAATATCTATATGAAAGAAATTATAAAACTTCACTATGAAACTTCTGGTTCAAATAAATTCTTATACTATTTGATTTTTTTCCCAATGAGCTTGTATTGCTTCTTGTAAAAATAATGATGAAAATAACCTTGCGTGAAGCATTGACCTATGAGTTATACAGAAAATTATGCAAAGCCCTCTTCAGGCAGTGGTGGTCCATATTAAGTGCCAATAAAGAAATTATAAAGTTCAAAAAAGAAATAAAGAGAATATATAATGCATAATAGAAAATAGAAATATTTTCAGTATATGCAGGAAAGTTAAGACATTCTAAACAGCAAGACCAGGGAAAAGTAACCCTGTTATTATAATTCATTTTGGAAAGCATCATTTAGGAATTTCAGAGCTGACTAATTAAGGAAGACTTGGCGAATGAGGGAAGTTGAGAGCACCAGGTAGGGAGCAAAGGCTGTTCTTGGCATATGGCACAACTTAGGAGTTAAGTTCAACAGGAATGGGCAGTTAAAAGGAGGTCCTTAGTGGCCCAGCTAGTAGTCCTCATGGCAGAGAGTAGGCACCATGGTCACCTCAGAAAGATCCAGGGTACAAAGAAGATGAGCGGGAGACAGGGTCAGGATCCAGTAGTTGTGTACATAAAGAGGATTCTTAGAGGAAAGGATACATAAAGAATGAATGGAATGTGACTGGTACCCTGAGGATAGCCCCGGAAATACTATGGGGTGAGGCAACTCAATCAGTGAAGGGGAAGGGCAGGTTAGAAGGTCACCCTGAAACTGAAAGCCCAGCCATCCCCCATCTCACAGATCGATAAGTGCCTTTGACCTTTATAGTCATCTTAGATGGTTACTCGACATTAAGAAGGTACTTAATGCCACTAAATCCTACACTTAAAAATGGTTAAAATGGCAAATTTTGTTAATATATGCTTAGTATATACTTATACTAAGAAAAAGTATAATCAAAAAAGGTTATTAGTGTCTTACTGAGAGAGACATTATTGATATGGTCTAGCAAGTCCTATGGAAAAGGTAAATGAAAGACAGTGGCCCAACCGAAAAAAAAAAGAGGAAAAGAAAATCACAAAATAGTTCTTTTAACTAGTACTTAATGTGAAACAGGTGTTTCATAACAAAAGCGCTACCACAACCAAACTGCAATATTTGCATCCCAACCACGAAGGGTCAGGCCACTGGTCACTTGGATTTGCAAAAGGAATGAATATAGCCATTCGACAGTTTTCTCTCAACAGCCAAAGTAAGTATCAGATAGCACACATCCTTCATAAAAAGTAGAGCCAACGGGTGGGGCAAAAATGGCATAGATGATAGAGGCTCTGGGCATCCCTCTGGCGACCAAATCAAAGTTGTGACAGAAACAAGGAGTAGCAGCAAGGAAAAATCGCCTGGGATGAACAAGCTATACAACTAAGGAGAAATCCAAGAAATCACTCTACAAGGGCAGAAGGTAGGATGGGGCAGGAATATACGGTCTCGAGCAGCTGAGACAGAGGCTGCGGCAGCAGCAGACACCTCTTAAAGGGGTCGTGTCCACTAGCAGATTTTTGGGTAACGGACCTGCTTGCTCACTCTGAGCACCAATGCAGATTCGCTTGTGCGCAGTGGGCACCAGGGACTTACAGGAAGACACTGTTGGAGTGAGGGCCGAGGCGAGACTGTACAGAAATGCCGCAGTATCCGTTGTTCCCTGTTGAGCCCTCCTCTTTCCCAGTGTGTGGACACAGCGCTGCCATGGCTGTGACGTTATCAAACTGGATAACAGAGATTGCTCCAGCCAGAGGATTCTCTGAAACTCTGCCTCCCTCAATTCGTGGCTCCACCCAAGCCACATCCAGGTGTATTCTCAGTGAGTCAGGTGCTCCTTGCTGAGACTCACACTGGAGTAGCAGCTGGCCTTGGTGTGGCCTTTTGAGGTAACCACAAGCACAGTATCTGTGGATTGCTTGCTGAATCTTAACAGGTGGCCCTGGAGGGGTAGAGGCTTGGGCTAAGTATGGCCTGCAGCTGAACCCCTCTCAAGACTGTGCCACTGGACACTTACTTCACAAATCAACATTAATAAGACCAGGAAACTTAGAAGCTTTGCTTAGTACACAGAAACAAATAGACACAGGAAGGCAGCCAAAATGGGAAGACAAAGAAGCAGAAACTATAGGAGAGAAGAGAACAGAGATCCAGATATAATGGAGTCATGTAATCTAACAGATGCAGAGTTCAAAACACTGGTTTTAAAGACGCTCAATGAAATTTTGGGAAGGGTAGGTAAATTCAGTGAGAATTTTAACAAAGAGATAAAAAAAAAAACCAAAAATGGAAATAGAAATAGAAATTATAAAAGGGAACCAGTCTGAAATGAAGAATACATTATCTGAGATGAGAAGTATATTAAATGGAATAAATAAAATGAATAAAGAAGAGGATCAAATGCCCTATCTAAAGGATGGGAAATCCAAGGACACGTAATCAGAATGGCAAGAAAAAAGATGCCAAGATTATAAAAATAATTTAAGGAGGATATGGGACACTATTAAGGCTCCAAATATTCATCTGATCAGCGTAATTAAAGAAAATCAAGACATTGAACAGCCATTTGAAAAAATAAGAATGGAAAACTTCCCTAACCTGGGGAAGGAAATGGATATAAACCCCCAGGAAGCTCAGAGAATTCTAAAAATCAGGAATCCAAAGAGGCCCACACCAAGACACATCATAATTAAAATGCCAAAGATTAAATACAAAGAAAGAGTATTAAAAGCAGCAAGAGAAAAACAAATAATTACTTATAAGGGAATACTCATTAGACTGGCAGCTGATTTCTCAAAAGAAACTATGCAAGACAGAAGGGCTTGGCAAAGAATATTCAAAAGGATGAAGACTCAGGATATACGACCAAGAATAATTTATCCAGCAAAGCTATCATTTAGAGTTGAAGGACAGATAAAGAGCTTCCCAGACAAAATAAGAAAAGGAGAAATGTTGGAGGGACTTCTTTAATAAGAAAAAACATGTATCAAAAACAGGAATAAATAATGGTAACAATTACATTCCTATCAATAAGTACCTTAAATGGAAAAAAAATTAAGTGTTCCAACCAAAAGATAAGAGTAGCTGAAAAGATAAGAAAACAAGACCCCTACATATGAAAAGGGGATGAAAAAAGATATTGCTTTGATGGATCTAGAAGGTATTTAAGTCAGACAGAGAAAGATAAACACTATATGATTTCACTTATATGCAGAATCTAAGGAATACAAAGAACAAACTAATAAAAAACAGACTCACGAATATAGTGGACAATTTGGTGTCAGACAGAGGGAAGGGGATTTGGGGACTGGGAGAATGGGGTGAAGGGCTAAAGAAGTACAAATTAGTAGCTGATGGATGGTCACGGGGATGGGGAGCACAGCATAGGGAATGCAGTTAGCATTAATACGTTGGCTAGGTGGAGGGTCAGAGTAGGGAGGGTGCAATTGAGGGAATCGTTTTATGTACTATTAGATGCCTAATCACTGTACTATATACTTGAAACTAAATTTTAAAAAAATAATTCTAAGAAAAAAAAAAAGTAGAGCCAAGCAATCCAAGGAAATACATGTACCAAGATTTAGTTTCTTTGCTAAAAATCTTCCGGGGCAAGAAACCACACTCTTTTTGGAGCTCAGCATATTACTGGCACATATTAAGTAAGGATTTGAGACAAGGTTGATACTCAGAATTGGTATAACTACAATAAAGTGTCTCCAGCCTACAAAATAACTTTGGGATAATGTCACTTGTGGAGGTGGGGGTTGGGGATACTTTCCTACCTAACAATACACAGAATTTCCTCTCTGGTTTAAGAGCAGCAAAGTACTGTTCACAGGATTTAAAAAATGAGCAAATCATTTGCCTCCATTTCCTGGAGACAAACATTTGGTTTGATTAGTAAACAAAAGTCATTTATACTCAAAAGACCACTTGGATGGATATAAACAGTTCTGATTTACTCCAATGGATCTGGAGGGGGGTGTAATTTATTTCAGTCCACTTAGCTCTGTAACAACTGCTTTTCAAAAACCGACATTGATTCATGAAAATGAACATACGGACTGACTCTCTTTGCTGCATAAACCCTAACAGCCTCAGGCAAGTGCTAATAGAAATGTAGTACAAGGCATTGCAAGACAGGCATGCGGAAGCGAGCAATTACGCAGGTATTTAACCCAATCTATTGCTCATCAGAAAAGCGTTTAGCCCAGGAGTCAGACTCAGAGGAGCTGACAAGGAGCAAAGCCATTTAACTGTCCCCTCCAGCCATTACGCTCTCAACCCAAGAGTGTGTCAAATTAAAACAACTACACATTGACTTTTCGCTTCTGTAAACATTAAGAGGTGATTGACAACTTCGGGCTGCATCCAGCCAGCCAGACATTATCATCCACCCTTCTTTGCTTATCTGCTCTTAGCTTCCCGTAGTCCATTTCTTAGGAATATTCCTATAGGACACAAAGGATTTCAGGGCTTTCCACTGGGGATCCCCTAAAGAGGTTCTGCCATCTCTCACATTTAAGCAGTTTCAGTATTTCAAGAATCAACATTTGTTACTTTCTATTAGGAAAACTTCTAATCAGAAAAATGGAAAATCTGTCAGTCTTTTACTTATATTTCTATTCTCACAGTTCTACTATGATCCTGATGTTATCCTACTCTCCTTGATTTTAAAACTGTAAGGGGTAGAAAAAAAGATACAGTTGAGACCAGAGGGAGAAGCAAGTAAACAAAAGTAAAAAATAACAGAAAATCTATTCACCCGAGATCCAGGTGAAATATCCACTGGCAGCTTTACAGGTCTGTGCTGCAGATTCAACATTCAATGTTTAATGTTCTCTGATGACCACAGAAAAAGGCCATAGGCAAGTGTCAAATTTTAGCCCTTCTGCCACTCTCCCCTCTTGGTGCCCACACCATTCAATGGAGAAAGGACAGTACTTTCAATAAAGGGCGCTAGGGAAACTGGATATTCAC
The DNA here is from genome assembly GCF_014176215.1 of Rousettus aegyptiacus. Lineage (NCBI taxonomy): Eukaryota > Metazoa > Chordata > Mammalia > Chiroptera > Pteropodidae > Rousettus > Rousettus aegyptiacus. The sequence continues at coordinate 46,584,039 of NW_023416306.1, read as the reverse complement.
ATGCACAAAAATGAAGTTGGATCCTTATCTTACACCATATATAAAAATTAACTCAAAGTGGATCAAAGACCTAAACAGAGAGCCACACTGGGCAAGTAGTACCATTCTTAGATGGAGGTCAACTAAATTCTGCTTTACTCACTCACTTCCATCTGCTATTTAAAAGAAAGTGTGCACCATACAGTTAGATCCATATATCAACTGTTTATCAGCCTTCAATTAATCCACCCAAATTAGTCCTCCTCAACCTGACGAGCTCTTTGAATAAGGACTGACAGTTCCACAAAAGTAAGACCCTTAAAATCGTGTTTGTTGAACTTATGGTACTGCCACTCCTTTGTCTCAGGTTTAAACCCTACACTTCCCTTTCCTGTCACTCAATTCTATAACGAAATAGCATTCCCCCACTTGTCCAGATTGTGCTGTCCAGGAGAACTGCCTATGAGTACAGAAATGTTTTCTTACGCTCTATCCAGTATGGTGGCCGCTAACCACATGTGGTTACTACCGAGCATTTGAAATGTGGCTAGTGTGACGAAGGAACTGGATTTTTAATTTCAATTAATTTACACGGAAATAACTCTATGAGTCTAGTAGCTCCTGCACTAGATGATACCAGTCTAAGAAAGGCTAAAGACAAGAGTTTCAATACCGGTGTGACAATGTGAAGTTGGAAAGTGTCTCAGAGAGACATCGAGTCAGGAGGAAGGAGACCACGCAGCTCCACTAACAGCCGTGTCAGCTAGTCTCTCTATCCCCGGGTTAACTCTGTTCTAAAATAGCGTCAATGGTTTGTTTGTTTGTTTTTTTCCTCTGCCTACCTATGGATTCATAAGAAAGATATTTGATCTTTGTCTCTGGTTCCTGGCACAGAGCTTCTAAAACTAGAAATTTCCTAAGCAGTAAGGGTGATAGGAGCCAGCTCTTTGGTTCTGATGAGGTGATTTTCGGTGGGCTCCAGATAGCTTTAGGATGGGGGCTGAGTGTCAAAAAGACTACATCTTAATTGGAGCTTGAAACCTCCAGTCTTATCCCCCCAACGACCAGGGAGAGGAGAAGGGCCGAAGATTAAGCTAATCACCAGTGGACAGTGATTTAATCAATCATGCCTAGTAATAACATCTCTAGAAAAACTCCTTAATGACAGACAGGGTTTGTAAAGCTTCCAAGTTGGTGAACACTCTAAGGTGCTAGGAGGGTGGTTTGCCCAAAGAGGGCAAACCTTCTCTCTGTCCCTTGCCCTGTGCATCTCTTCCATTTGTCGATTCCTGAGTTATATCTTTTATAATAGTTAGTAAAGTGCTTTGCCAAGTTCTGTGAGTCATTATAGTGAATTACCAAACCTGGGGGAGATCACAGCCATCCTTAAATTTGTAGTGGGCAGCGCAGACATCTGGGTGGCTTATGCATGCCAGTTGTGGGTGGTGTCTGAAGTGGAGGCAGTCCTGTGAGTCTGAACTAAATTGACTTGTAGGACGCCCAGTTGGTATCAGAATTAACTGGTGTCAGGAGGAAAAAAGCTCTTACTACCTATTAAGATTGTTCTTAAGATTAAACAAAAAGGTATATGTCAAACTACTTCATAGAGTAAGTTTATTTTTCATATCTGGCTGATCTGTAATGGACATTAGCTAGCCCATTTTATAGTGAAGCAAGCTTTGTATTGGTTCACAATAACACCTGGAGGCACTGCATTGCTTTCCCATTCATTTCTCTATGTGGGAAGACCCTAATTCCCTGCCACTTCTGCCAGGAAAATTGGCAGATTCAAATTCGTAGCTGTATATCAAAGTTAAATTGTTTAAGGTTATACAGAGCACGTCCAAGGGCAAAGATGGCAAGTAATCAGAAATTATTTTCCTAAATTCAGAGAGAGGAAAAAATTCCAGGGGTGGAAGGAAGAACAAAATCTGGGTGACAAAGTGCTCCCAGTGAGTAGGCGATGCTTCACCACAGAGTTTTCCATCTCTGAAAAACACCTTTGATCTGGGGACACAACCAGCAGATGAGGACCTGCCACAGGCTGGGCTCGGCATGTCTAAGAGCTTGAAAGGTAAGTGAGTAGTCAGCAAATGCCAGACATTAGAGAAGGAAAGATGCTCCATTCATTCTGGCTCACCGAATTTTAGCATCTTTCTCCTATTTCCCAAGAACCTCATCAAGAAAAGGAAACTACATATAGAAACATTAAAGTGAACTGCTCCCCTCTCCATGCCAAATTAATACGCTGAAGCCCTACCTTCCAATGTGACCATATTTAGAGATAAGGTATTTAGGGAGTTACACGAGGTTAAATGAGTCTTACGGGTAGGGCCCTCTTCATCTGACAGAACTCTCTGTCTGGCCTCCTATCTTTCTCTCTCTCTGCACACAGATGAAAGGCCAAAGGAGAGAGGCCTCACCAGAAACCAATCCTGATGGTACCTTGATCTCAGACTTCTAAATTCCAGAAATGTGAGAAAATAAATTCCTTTTTTTAAGCCCCCCAGTGTGTGATATTTTATTACAGCAGCCTTAGCAGCATAAATAGTATTACTATATAACAAAAAAAATAACACAACCTGGCTTACTCATTGTCCATACCAGCACATTTTTCATTTCATATAGTAGAATTTACTCATTAAAAACATTCACGTGTTGGGCTGAAAGAGCTGGAGATTAATAAGATGAGATAACTCAACATATATTTCACCTTGAGAATCATAGGGTGTAATAGTTTTACTGGGCCCTGCAATAGTTTTTGAACTCAAAATAAACCAAGCCCTTATTATTATTATTTGGCCATAAAAAAAAATGAAGCACTTACATGCTACAAATGGAATGAACTTAGAAAACATGCTAAGTGAAAGAAGCCAGATACATAAGGCCACATATTACATGATTCCGTTAACATGAAATGTTCAAAATAGGCAAATTCATAGACAAAGTCAGACAGGAGTTTCTGGGGGCTGGGAGGGAGGTGGAAATGAAAAGTTACTGCATGTGGGGATTCCTGGGGAAATAATGGAAACATTCTACAATTAGATAGGGGTGACGATTGCACAACTTTGTTGATATATTAAAAATCACTGAATTGTATGCTTTAAGGGGTGAAATTTATGGTATGTGAATTATGTATCAATAAAACTGTTAAGAACAAACAAACAAATCAAACAAGCCCATCCCACCTCTATAACTAAATAAGTGACAAAGGTGAAGCATGCCTGGAAAGGGCTGATTATTTGGAAATGTCTATCTAGACTACAAGTATGGTTATGATCTTGGGTTCTCTAACTTAAGGAGAAAACTCTCTTAGGTTTACAGCAAAGGCCTTAACCAAGTCTTGAATAACAGCAAGACAGCTGGGTGCATGGCCGCTCCTTTGTCCACCTGCAAAGGCGAGGCAGCAAGGCTGTTCTGTGTCTGGGATGGTAAGGGCATGTGCAGCCAGGATCTGCTGGTGTTTAGTAATCACTGCGGCACGCTCTCTGCCATGGTTCATCTCCTAGGTGTTAATACTCAGTCTACAGAAACATAATTGGCACTCGATGAATTTATTACTTGTTTATTGAGTGAGCCATCATTTATATACTTGGGGGGCTTCAGGAAAGAGACAGGGGAACTGGTCCTGCCAGAGCACTTCACAAGTTACTGTTATTTTGGCTGGCAAAGCTACCAGAGGACAACTGAACCAAGTGCATGAAAAGTACAAATTTCCATTTTGATTCCGAACAGCAGTGGGTTCATTTTTATTTGCCATTATATTAACAGAGCTAACCTATAAAATATGAAAAAAGAAATGTCTGGACCTGTGAATTACCTAAACAGAGGAAGAAACAATACAGCTAATATGTGCAAGGATATAATATGACCCAGAAACTTTTCACTGAGAAACCATGAATGGTTTCAGCCAACAGAGAAAACTGTTTCAAGAATGATCAGCACTGCCTCTTTTACTATTTTTGTAGAAATATAAATGAAACAATCTTAAAACTGCTGAATATGCTTAAAGAAAGTATTGCTTTCTTCTACCCACTTTTCATTTTTGCTTTCTACCCAAGGGCCCTAAAAAACAATGGTTCAGAGAGGACTTGGATGAAGCATAAGATTGCCAGATTTAGCAAATAACAATACAGGATGCTAAGTAAAAGTTAAGTTTCAGAAACAACACATACTTTTTAGTACTAGGAAATGCTTATATTAAAATAATTTTTGTGGCTTATCTGAAATTTAACTTTAAACTGATCATCCTAATGAAGTGATTACGCTGGACTGACTTGGGGCTATTCTCTCCCTCTACTGGCATAAGAGCCAGTGAAATGGCCCCTGTGCCACCCCTAGAGGCCAGCACCATACACCTGCAATCGTTTCTTGTGCAGCTTCAGGAAGCTCAGATGTGGCACTGTTTATCAATCTCCAGTAAGAGGACAGTACAACTAAGAGGAAATACAGGCAAAAAAACAGCAGAGGGCAGTAGTGGGAGGACTATGTTTGCCTCCACATCTACAGTGGGGAGAACCCCTACCCTGGACACGGTGTAAATACAGGGAGAGACCCTGGATCCAAGGTACTGTCAAATGAGTAAGCTTCTAATAACGTAAAACGATTCTCCTAACAACCCTGCTACACAGAAAAGAGAATTCTAAAATGTGTGTGTGGAGAAGATGATCATGGCACTGCAGGGCCTGCTATTATTACTGAATATAATTTTTTTATGGAGCTCATTTTTAATATCGGTGCTTACAGGGTGAATGTAAATAAGCCTGATCATATAATAAATTCAGTATGCTCTTTTAGTTTGCAGATTTAAGCTAAAACACCATAAATCTCTTGGAAGCCGCACATTTCAAGATAACAGAACCAGCACTAAGATTTCGATACCCACTGAAAAAAATAATAAATAAGCAACTGGCGTTCGAGGCCTCTTTAAGTTCACATGCTCAGCACAACAGGCAAGATGCCCGACAGCCAGTGCTAACAGTCCTATGGGGTTTCTTCTCTGCCCTCATATCAAAAGGATAGAGAGAGGGGTCCTTGGTTTTATAAAAAAGCGTGGAAAATATGACCACTTTACACATAGCAAAATCAAACCCACTTTTATGATGAAATAACCATCTATTCTAGTTCCCCCAAAAGATTCCATTTATGCCAATTTCAATGAACAACAGTTGGAAGGTACATAAAAGCTGGTCACCATCCTTTACAGCAGAAGCCCAGTTAGAACCTGACCTCGGCATATATTGTATACCTGAGTATATGTGCAAGATGGGAAGTATATGCCAATATATAAATATAAATACATATAAAGCTAACTTTCAGTGTTGGGAAAACAAAAGCTATCCCCATATAACAGCCAAATTCTGACATAACTCAGTTTGGACACCTCATCTGGTGTGCACTGCACTCATTCCCAGTGTAAACCCCACCGCACCGGGCAATGATATACTGTAATGTCACATCGCAATCTGGATTTACTATAAAGGGCCTCTGACGAGCTTCAGAGCAGTAAACATTGCAGCGAGGTGTATTTCACACTGAGCTGGTTTTTATGAAGAACACTTCACCGCCCAGGCACGGCACCTGGATGATGAATGGTGAAAGATGCATGACAAGCTTCATCATTGTTTGTAAATCTTAACTGTTCCTGCTCACTAACTCTGGAGGCAATTTTCAAAGACAGCGGCCGACAGAAGGACAGCACAGCTTTCCTGAAGGTTATTCAAGTTGTACTTGGCCTGAGCTGTGCCTCTGAGGAGCGGAGCAAGGAAAATAAACTCCCGAGTTACTCCACACCACTCCTGCAAAACATCACTGAGGCTCGGTGCATCCAAGTCAAAATCCCATATGTGATGATGTTGGATGCTCTAATCAGAATGGCTATGTCATATCCAAGTTGATGCTCGTGTGAATGCTGCCTCTTCAGGATTTTTAAATACAAATGGTCACTGAATGATTAACAGAAATAGCAAACTGATGACATGTGATGTGCCTACAACAGACTGGGGCCCCTGGAGCAAGCAGGAAGGTAGGGAACTAAATGTCACACCTGAATCCCATCGAGATAAAGTTAGCTTCGAAAACATGGGCAAGCGATGTTTTTTCATCATTTTGTTCAACCTGGTTATGTCAGGACACTTACAAGTTCCTAAAAGTGTACTTTCCAGAGCTCACTCTCTCTATATCCTGCTGTAGACTAGAACCTTTAGCCCAAAGGAAATCTCCTGTGAAGACATCATGGTTATTGAACTCAAGAGTTTTTAAAATCAAGATGTAAAAGCAATTTCATAATAAGCCAATGACAGACTAAGTAGAGTGGAAAATACTGTCTCAAAAATTATCTGGGAAAAAATAAACCAAGCTTTTTATTCATACTAATTTTAAAATAATAGCTTATGTCCATGGGAGAAAAGGACTATATAAAAAAGGAATTATGTTTCTATTTGCATTTATAATTTCAAAGCTAATAACTACTTATTTAATTTTGTAATGTCTGCTTTCCATCAAATATTAACACTTGTACTTCACCTCCCTCCTGTTATAAAAAGAAAATTCAAATATAACCACAAAATTAAAAGTGGCCTTACTGTGTTAATAAAGTCATAAATGTGCTTTTAAAGTTTGTATTTAGCTTTGGGAATAAAATTATAAATACCGCACCTAGTAAGGGTTTTCAAGCTGCTTTTAGTTTTTTGTTTGTTTGTTTTTGGGTTTTTTTTGCTGAGATATCAACATGCTACAGAAAGATACCCTTGGAAGAGGGTGTTTCTGCATGGTGTATATGCCGAGGGAGCAGACTTTGGAATTTTATCATTACAGCACAAGAAGTACTATTGCATCCATATTTTTAGTCCTGGCAGGCAGTACATCTCCACGTACTCTGAACCTCAATCACAGTTATTTCCTTGAAAATATTTCAAACATGAGAAAGCTGGACTGTTAATACCGTGAGGCCTCAGACAAGCTAGATCATCACGGTGCTGTTTCTGCACCTGGAACAGGAAGATGAGGTCTCCTTTTCCTCCCTACTTCACAGACATTGTCTCTATGTCTCAGTGTCCTCATCTGAAAAATGGGGATAATGCTATGAGAAGTTAATGAGTTATCCCCATCAAGAGCACAGAACATTGTCTTACAGATGTTGCAAAAGCCACATAAGAATTTGTGAGAAAAGGAAAGAAAGAAAAGGGACGAGGCAACCAGAGGATATACTAGCAGAAAGAAAGTCTGCTCCAGGGAAGTGGTTTGGAGACTTAAGTTCTAATGCTGGCTCCTCTTCCTAAACACCAGCACCAAGGCTCAGAGATGCCACAGCATCTGGCCTGCAACTCGACCCAATCTCTACTGTGATAGTGATTAAGCCCCTCTCGACCTCTCTTGCATGGCTATGTAATAAATCGAAAACCAAGGGTATGTAAAGAATTAAGTCTTTAGAAATGCAAGTTTTCCAGAGGGAAGATTCTACATACTATAAATCCAGGGTGTGTTTGTAGCCTGGTGGTTGTAGCCCATGTTTGACCATGTCAGATTTATTTCACTGATTGCTTTACCAGAATGCCTAACTCTGGGCCAGTGAGGGACCAGCAGAAAGGAACCACAGGTCAGTTTCTTAGACATTCAAGAACAAAACCCATCCCATGAACCTTCTGATAACACAGGAGAATAATAGGCACCTGGAGAAATACAGAACTAAAAGAATATAATCTCTGCCCTGGTAATTCTTACTGAAGTGCTGCAGTGAGTAAACTCTTTCCTTCGGTGAACAAGTGAGTCTGACCTCCCTCAGGGATCTCTGGGAAAGTGTCTGCTATTCCTAGACTAGTGGTGGCTTTGTCAAAAGCCAGTTTTATACAGAGGACATGTTAGGAGCACATCAGCTCTCAGTCTTCTCCACTATGTCTTGTATGGGGCTCTTTTCATGGAGGAAAAAAAAAGAGGTTTGAAAAAAAGACAGAAATCTATGTGTCCTCATTAAACAGCATTTTATTAGCTTCCCTTCTTTACTTTACTACCCTTTAGGTATAAAGGGACTTGCTGGTGTCCTTATAGACCTCTCTTCTCTGGTTACTTCCTTTGCTTTACTTAAGAAACATCATATGTATGATATATTAAAAATAAGTCTTCAAAGCTGCCATTTCTAAATGTTTATTATATGCTTAAAATTATTATGCTTCATCCTTCTCACTCAGCAGACCATGATGTCTAGCTAATTTCAAGAAACACAATCCACGTAGTTTAGAGCTAAATTAAAGTAGAGCTAAAAAATAAGCCCTCCTTAATGATCATAATCACTTTCATGTGTACAGCCCACTGCCAGGCATTTGTTGAAATAAAGAGATGTGTAAGAAATGGGTATTCATGTGAGAATAAGGGAGTTGACAGCTTCTGCCATACTTTTACATAACTGTTTATGTGATCCATATATAAAAATAAGTAAAGCTGTTATTTTTTTTTCAACTTTCCAAATGAGGGGACTGAAGCGAACATCTTAGAATCTAGCCCAGAGCTGGGCATCTGAGCCAGATATCCCCTCCTGTGGTCGGGTCCATTCTCTTGCATGCATTGGCCTCCACGGTCAGTGCCAGTGAATGCCCTACTTCCCTCTCTGTTCAAAGCTAAGCCACAAATATAAAGGTCACATAAGGTTTACCAGCCAAGAGCTCTTTTTTTTTTTTTTTGAATTTAGCAAATGATAAGTCACTTCCTAAAGTTCCAAGTTTAAAGTCAAAATCTTCCAAATGTTGCATAAAATGCATTCACTTTCTTTAAAAAGTAGGGAAAGAAAGGGGTCAGTGTTTTTCTTCCTACCAGCTTGCCATACAATTCAGAGCAGAACATAAACAAAAGCAGCTCTCGGATTCTTTGGCTTGCTTTCCTTCCTGTTTGAGCAAGACTCTAAAACGTTTCTAGAACATCTTTCTCCCTGACAAGAAGAAATGCTTGAAACGTCAACACAATCCTAGCAGAAAGGAATGGTGAAAAGTAATAGTATCCTGCCATCTCTTATTGCACCTTTTTATTTACAGAGCTTGTTAACATAAGGGACACGATTTCACCCTCATAACACCTGTGTGGGTTTGACAGGGCCCACCTCCTCACACTCCTTCAATAGGTAAAGAAACCAGAACTCTCAGAAAAGGGTCTAACACTCCCAAGACTACATAGCTGGTGAGTCACAGCTCCATTCAGATGCTAAGCACAGAATCTCAGCCCCACCCAGCCACTCAGGGCAGAATGTCCCATCGCTCCACATCATAGGCAGCACTGACATCCTGGACCGTGAGTGAGGAGATCTGAGGTGCCTCCACCAGGCAGCACCACCTCTCTTCTCACCTGGGAGGTTTGGCTGGATGAGTTTTTGCTAAAATCTAACTCTAACATGTAGCATTAAGCAAATTCATTCCATTGAATGAAACCTTAACCATTCTGCATTTAGTCATGACCACTGCGAGAGGGAGCATATGCCATCAGTGAAATTAAGCACTTCTAGATTCCTTGGCCTAGGAAACTGCTAATGTTGAATGGATTCAAAACTCATAGTTGGAGACTCATAGGCCTCTGCAAGCTGCCCAGACATCATAGAAGGAGCACGAGGCTGTCAACTCAGGCCCTTCCACTGACCTTGGCCATCTGACCTTTGGGTGAAATGTAAATGCTCTGCACCTCACCTCACATCCTATGTGTTTTAGGTAAATAATACATTAATAGCAAATGTGTGTTTCCTTCTCCTGGAAAGAGTAGAGGCTGAATGTTAAGGAAGGTTGAGTTTGCACCGGGGTCTCCTGCCGTATCGAAGACAGAAGAGGCCAATGAACCAGAAAGGTGTACCATTTCTAACTTTTAAATTGAGATCACAGAGTAAATAAATAAAAAGATCAAAGTATGTTTATCCTTCCTATTTTAAATTGAAACCTTTTTGTGGGGGTTGGCCAGCCCCAATATACTCCAAGAATTTATATTCAAGAACTCAGTATGTAGAGAGATGCCTATTTACAGATATGAAATGGCACCTACCCGTAGACATGTGTGCATCTATTAACATAGAGGTATTACTGTGTAATCTATAGCTTCATTCCTAGTAGAAGCAGCATTATTTCCAGGATGTTTCTAATACCACTTCCTGAACTACTTACTATGAATTGTCCACATTCTTACATAAGCCAACCCTCACTTGGGAACCAGGTCAGTGTTTCTCAAACTATCTGTATGGAGGAATCAGTTTTGTTAAAAATTTTTTTTTTCAGTTTCCAATATACCATGATCTGATAGTTTTATAAAATACAGTAACAATGAATTACCAGAATCATAATTTAAAAAATGAGAAATAACACGCGTTGGCAAGAGAAACTGGAACCCTTACACTCCATGGTGGGAATGTAAAACAGTACAGCCACTGTAGAAAAGAGTTGGGCAGTTCCTCAAAAAGTTAAATGAAATTACCATATGGTCCAGGAATTCTACTCCCAGATACGTGCCCATAAAAACTGAAAGCAAGTATTCAAAGATGTATAAGAATATTCATAGCAATGCTACCCAAATAGCCAAAAGGTAAACAATCCCAATGTCCATCAACTAATGAATAAATAAAAAAAAAAACGTGGTATATTTCGGAATCTTATTAGGCCATAAAAAGGGATGATGTGCTGATAGATGCTAAAACTTGTATGAACCTCGAAAATACTATGTTCAGTAAAAGCAGCCAGTCACAAAAGGCCACAGATTGTATGATTCTATTTACATGAAAATCCAGAATAGACAAATCCACTGAGACAGAAAGCAGATTCATGGTTATCAGGAGCCAGAGAGAGGGAAAATAGGAGTGACTGTTCAATGGAAATACGGTTTCTTCCTGAGGTAATGAAAATGCCTATTAGACAGAGGTAATGGCTGGCAAACATCGTGATTATATTAAATGCCACTGAGTTTCACACTTTAAAATAGTTACTGGTTAATTTTGTTAGGTGTATCTTACTTCAATAAAATAATAAATTACTAGAAAGATGCAAGATAGAAAATCAAGACCTAATATTTTTATTAGATTGCTATGTCAAGCTGCTAAAAGTTTTTATTTACTCTTAATTTTTCTACTTACCTCCTTTCAGACCAGCAACAAAGCATCCACAGACCCACATCAGTCTGTGGCCCCCACTCAGAGAACCACTGCCTTAGATCCCATCCCACCTTGCTTGCCCAGAGCCACTGCCACTGTCCCTAACAGCTGTGCCCCGACACACACCTTGCACAGACTAATTTTCCTTCTACTGGATCACTCCCATCAGCACACAAACCTATTATAATATCTCCCTTCTCTAAAAAAAGAGAAAAGGAAATTACTTGAACTCAACTCTTTCTCTAGTTAGTACCCTATTTCACTACCCCTCTTACAGCAAAACTCCTTAAAGAGCTGTCTGTACTCACTGCCCCAGGGCTTTTCTCCCATGTACCTCCTCCCTACCAAAGTGGCTATTCATCAAGGTCATCAATCATTTCTACCTCACAGTGGCCAATGGTTAATTTCAGTCCTCATCTCATTTGACCAGCATTATTTGACTCCTTTCATTGAAATACTTTCTTTTCTTGGCTTCCAAAACACCATTCACCCTTAGTTTTCCTCCTACCTCACAGGCTGCTTCTTTTGTGTTCTCCTTTGCTGGTCCTCATCTAGCAGAGCTCTTAATGCTGGAGGGCCCCAGGGCTCAAGCCTTTGTCCTTTGTTCTTCTCCATCTACACTCACTTCTCTAGGGGAATATCATCATACTGACTTCAAACAACAACTATGAACTGACCTCTCAAGTTCTTAATTCTAGCAGAGAAACTTCTCTCAAGTTCAGACTTCATACATCCAATTCCTACTTCACAATCCGTTTGGATGACTCGTGAATATCTCAAACTTAGCGTGTGCAAAATCAAACTCCTAATCCCCACAAACCTGTTTTTCCCATGGTCTTCTTTACCTCAATAAAGGGAAATTCCAATATTCTACCTGGTCAGGTGAAAAGCTACGGAATTATCCTTCATTCCTCTCTTCCTGACACATTCCAAATCCATCGGCAAATCATGCTGGTCTCAAAACAAATCTAGAATTCAACCACTTATTATCACCACTATCATACTCCCACCCTGACAAAGCCATTACCATCTTTTGCAAGAATTACTGCGATAGCTTTTTAACCGGTCTCCCTGCTTCTACTTTGCATCCCTACAGTCTATTCTTAGATAGTCACCAGAGTGATCTTTAAAAGCCACAAGGCAGACATGCAGCGTCTTCACTAGAAGAAGTTCTCCAACAGCTTCCCAGTTCACTTGAAATAAAGGCCAAAGTACTTGCAATAGTTTACAAAGTCCTACTTGACTGGGCCCTGCCATTTCTTTGATTTACCTCCTAATGCTTTTCAGGATATAAAAAGAACAACAACGACAAAAAAAATGGCTCCTAGCCTTTTTACAAAAACAAAGCAAAAACCCCAGCAACATGGCAAAAGAAAAACTCCTCCTGTAATTCTTTTCGCCCCTACATTCTATTTCTATGTTTCAATCTTCAGCAAAATCAGAGGAAAACATTGAACTTGGACTCATTTCTTCAGACCATAGAGGTTAAGCTTCTCTTTAATGAAACTGAATAAATGGACAAATTTACACTTTAAAGAAAACATTAAAGCTACTGAAAACAGCTTTTCAAATTACTTAGAAGTCCTTACTTAGAGTAATCTTGGCAAGTCCTCACTTACACATCATAACTTATTTATTAACACAACCAACCCAAGGACCTCAACTCAAACTTGACAGAACTGATAAATGTAACTGGTCATCAGCCAGCCTTTGACACCTCTCACAAATGAATATACTGATGTCCCCGAACCCACCCACGACACCCTGCCACTAGCCTCAGCCCCACTTAGGGACCTAACTTGTCCCCAAAGAGCTCTCTACTTATATCTAGGCTGATGATAAAACTGAAGATCCAATGCCCCAAGAGATGACACCTGGGGTGTCCTTGTAGACATCCAAACACAACTTTCTCTTTACTCTTCCCTTCCCACTAGCACTGTAAAAATTTCATGCAATGTAGAGCCCATAATACCATACATTTGAAACTCATAAAGCCACATTTCTTTAAAATAAAAATTGGCTGAGATTTGGATTTTCTATTAATTCATGTTCTCTGTCTCCATGACAATTCCAAAGTAGGTAATACTGCAATTTCACTATGGTGCTTCCTAACTAACTCTATCATGTCCGAAGCTTGACCCTCTCAATTAATTATTAGTGAGTGAGGGGTACTGGAAAGTTAAATCTGGGGAATCCTCACACCACACTTTCAAATATACATATCACCAAAAAAGATGTGAGAAATTCTAGGTGTTATTCACCTAGTCTTTCCCTATGAACAATGGTACAGCTGGTCTCTTCTTTACTGGACTGTAACCTCTTTCCTTCTGGATCTCTTCCTTTTCTGCCATAAATTCAAATGCCTACTGCTCCACTCCAAATTCATTCTCCTCTGCTCTAATAAATTTTCTCTTATCTTTTCGTCTTGTTGTCTTCCTCCAGATTTACACCTGACTCAAGAATGCCAGTGCTTCTAAAAAATACTACATTATTCCTGGAGAAAGAAGCTCAGGCAATTTCTTCCTGAAAGTAGGTTTCATTGCTAAATTTTTTGTATGAACAAACATTTCTTTAACTGCTTCATCTCTAAATTGTACATTGGCTCCATTAAACAATAAGAATTCTGACCTTTCAGGATTATGTTTCCTTACAGAACAAGCTACTTAAAAATAATACCTGATTCATATATTCATTCATTTGCTCATTAATTCACTCAATATCAAATAAAAGACATGATAACAGATGAAAAGGTATATAAAATGTGTTCTGTCCTTAAGGAGCTTACAATCCAGATAAATATATATAATCAAAGGCAGTATGAAAGAAAGACTATATAGGCATATATCATATGGTATAAATATTTATAGCACAGAGTTGTGTTTTCCAGTCCTGACAAAAAATAATAAAAAAGTACAATCAACATTGTGTATTTCAGTCTCTCTATAGTTCAAACTGATCAGTTATCTTGACCTATATATTCCCTATTAATGAAATCTCTTATTTTGTTTTAGTATGGTAAATAAAGCATAACTTGCCCGGCTTTTTCAGACTTCACTGTTCTGAATTTGGAAATCAAAGCCTGGTTCTGATTCTCATTCTCAAAGCACTTGCTTTACAAAGAAGCAAGTTCTTTGTAGAAAGTCAAGCTATTGAAAAAATAAACTTTTGTTTAGTAGAGGCTAAGTTCCAGTAGTAAGTTTCTCTACCAAGTCATTCACTATTGCCCTGATTTCTACTTACTGCCTTACTTGTAAGTGTTTCTCAGTTTCCTAGTTCAAAAGATGATGCTTAAATATAAAGAACTGAAAAAGAGGGCCTGGGAACACAGCACCATAAAAGGCTTGTCTATCATCATGGTGTAAACGTTGAGGAGAAGGTTAAAATTGAAGTGAGCAATTGTGTATTTCAAAGTGCTTTGGTTCATTAAACAATCATTTTTTATTTTAAAGCCATCATATCAGTTATTTGCAATGCTACTACATAAACTCTGAGATCTATTGTACTCAAAAATGTTTTATTATGTTATTTTATTTCTTCTCCCAAAAGATAAATACACCTTCAAATTTAAAATGGAAAAGTTTTGGGAAATGAGTACTCAATATACAGAAATTCACTTTAGCAAAAATATCAAGACTTGCACCACATTTAAAGTGCCCCTGTATTTCATAGCAATCCTCCGGAAAACACATTTTTAGCTTCTTAATAAGAGTATCTGGTCTTATTCTTGTTACTCCGAGTATTCAGAAAAAAGAAACATGATATCAAGAATCTACTAAAGTAAAATCATTCTATAACAAAATACCATAAATATAAGAGTCAAACAATAAACTTTCCAACAGCTCCTAAGTGGTAAGCCGTTAGAGAGCCGGACGCCCAGTGCTGGATGCTCATCCTCTCTCCATCCTAAATCCAGTCTGTGTAACCAGACACTTACCACTCGCTTTGGCTTCCGAGTAAGAAGGGCCGTCCTCAAAGGTGAAGATCTGGGACACGCTCTGGCCCAAGTAGGAGGGAGGTGGGTAGTAAGAATGCATCCTGTACTGGGAACTCATTGCATGGCGATTCTCCACGGTTTTCATTTGCTTAAGAAAAAAGAAATATATAGGCTGCATTTTACAATCATTACAAGAATTACTTAATTCTTTAAATGAAGGGAATAGCCTATTAAGTTGGAAGTATCCTCAACCATGAATACGCCTTTCAGTGTACTGACCCTGAAAACACTAGAACTGTGCATCCCAGGTTGCCTTTTCAAGCTTGAGGTCCCTGATAAGGCACCCTTAAAATTTCATCTGGTCATGTGATGCTTGATTAACAAGTACTAAAGAGAAAAGGGGCAGGAAAGGCGAGAGAGTGCAGCTTAGGAGCCAACACGATCCACTGTAACACTGACTAGCTTGTTTAAGGAACAGCAAGTTATTTAATTTCACATTTCTTCCTGTTTAAAACTGGCATCTTGCATTAGTTATAACCCTTATGGTGTTAATATAGAGAATGTTTTTTTTTAAATGACATGCGAATACCATATGAGAATAAGCTATTGTCATTAGCATGATGCTGTGCTGGATATTGTCACTCAGAATCCAGTCCTACACCCCTTCTATGCTTTTCCTTGTAGAAAGGAACAAAAGTCTGGTATCTCTGCTTCCCAGACTCCTGTCACCAGGGTTCTGGAGGTGATTTGGATTCTGCTAACGGGACATGGACTGAGAGCTGGAAGACAAAGGGAAGGCAGAAGGAAGCACACGCTGTCCCTTGAGCAGCAGTGAGCAGCTGACATGCAGCAGTCATGCATTTCTTCTGACAATCAGACCTATGGGACCACAGGGCAGCTTTGACGTAAGGAGGAGTTCACATAGCTTCTAGATCTCTCATTCGAAGGACATAGGACCTGCAGGCTTAGAAGGGGACCCCATTTCCACTTTCCTAGCCACTTCCACGAATACCTAGAATTGTTGTTTCCTGCACAGACCCTGATACAGACACTAAACATAAAACATATTACAACTTTACAGAAAAAACATCTAGACTTTATTTATACTGCTTTAAAAATATTAAATTTAGATTGTATTAACTTTACCCAAAAAAGCCAATCAAAACGAATGTTTAGGATACACTAATTCTGTTCAAGAATTAAGGAATAATTTCAAAATCATATTTTTCAATCCAACCTCTAGAAAGCTACTTACTTGATAAGGAAAATAATAGTAACTTGACAGAGCATGGCAGGGTAAAATTAGATACTGGACTCCCTCAAGATTGTCTATGAATATCCAAATTTTGGACAATTTCCCAAGTAATATAGGCAGAAATGTACTCAGAATATTATGCCACTGCTTAGTAGAGGAGCCTACTCCTTGATTTGTGTGTGCTAATTTGAGACGTTTAACGGGTTCATTTTTTACCCTCCCAACTATTCCCCAGTGCAAATATATGCTCTGATGAATGGATTATTTCTTTTTATAGAAGCAAGACTCCATTCCACTTCATTATTATCTTTCAAGTAAACTTTATCTGGCAAGTTCTCTTTAGCCTTCCTAGTTTATTTTTCTGAAGCATATAAAAGAGTATCTCTTCTAGCTCAATCATCCAATTTTCATTTTCTACCATCATATAAATCTTTACTAAATAAGAAGGCAAGCAAGTTATGCTTGGAAACAGCCCAAGGGGAAAAACTAGCTGTCTTAATGAGTGAGCCCAAGTCAGGAGAGCCATTAAGGAGCTGTGAAATCATTAAAGAGGGATCAACCATGTTTTTACTGCCCAGACCCAGTTATCAATCAGACCTGTGCTTCCCAGTGCAGTGCTCTCTAAATACTCACACAAACGGCCTGGAGATCCTGTTAAAAAGTAGATTCTGATTCAGCCTGTCTGGGGTGGGGCCTCAGAGTGTGACACACTTCGGGAGATGCTGATTCTGTTGGTTCAACAATCTCACTTTGGTAACAAGGGACTGGAATAAATAATCTTATCTCATATTTAGCGCTTTTAGGGGCCTATGACCAAAGGAGGACCTTCAAAAAAACTCTTTTGACCAACTGTTTACAACTATCTATTTTCCACCTGAACTGAACATTGTTTTACATTTTTCAAATTTAAAATTTTTCATTATTCTTTTCATACATGAGCCCCGCCCCCCACACGCCCCTTAGCTAAAGGATTTTTTTTAGGGGTCTGCCGCCATCTAGAATTGTTGCAGCGGTAATAAACTCAAGGACTTTGCATAAGAAAGCCATTTCTGCGTTACAGCCTTCCCTCAAGTCAATTACATAGTCTAAGTAATGAATACTGAATGAATAGACAAGTGCTGACAAAGTGTCATAACATAAATAGTGGAGACTCCCCACTCTGGGTGCTGAGTTGGTCATACCACCTCCTGGAGTGACAGTATCTTCAAGGCAAATGCTTTTCAATTTTCCCCATATACAAGAAAACCGATAGGTTTTGAGCCTGTAGGCTCTGCAAAATGCTGGATTTTTCCCCACTTACTATGAATTTTGTATAAAGCCCCTTTTTGAAAATATGAAAAATATTCACTGTGAGTCTACAACAGGGGTCAGCAAACTTTTTTGGTAAATGGCTAAACAGTAAATATTTTTAGGATTTGGAAGCCACAGGATCTCTAGACAATTGGTAAATAAATGGGCATGGCTGTATTCCAATACAGTTTCACTTATAAAAATGTACCCTGGTTCTCAACCTTCACTCCCACTAGAATAAGGAGCGATGGAGACCCAGCACTGATGCCTGGGCTCCACCACCTCCAGGTTAATTCCAATTGTAACCAAGACTGAGAACCAGTGTTCTAGAGTTACCTATACATTTCCCACACTCCAACATCCCCAGTATTAACTAAAAAATGTGAAAGGTTAACTCTGACAAACCAACTGGCCAACTGCTGCCAATCTCATTGTGTATATTATTTGAAAAGAGATTCCGATAGACTACAGTTCTTTTCTTTTCCTTTTAACTAAAACTTACTGAAAAATAAACAAAATATCAAATCTGTGCATGTTTATTTTCCTCCTTAATTCCTTTTCTGTTTTTAGAAAGCATCGGATAACAAGGATTATTTGGAAATAGAAACTGAGTTATCTGAACTCATTCAATTTCTCCAATGAATCCCCAAGACCACTGAGCTATAAAAGACTTCCAGCAAAAGAAGAAAATGATACAAAGGGTCAAACTCCATCTGAGGTTATTAAGATGTGAACTTACTGAGGCCATCAATCACTGGAGCTACTTTCAGCTGGAAGAATTATCAAGAAATAACTATCCATGTGACAACTTGGACATAAGAACAGTTCTATGTGTTTCTAAGTGCATGTATAAACCTCTGAAGCATAAAACTGAATCATGATTTACCCACAAAGCCCAGAAAAAAGAGGTGTGGCTGAAAGCAATTTAAAATTCTAAATCACTCTTGCTTCTAACTTAAAAAAATCACAGTCCTGCTATTTTCAGGTTAGACAAAATGGGTAAATAAGGAAAGCTTTGAAATTTGTTGTCTTACTTTAAACCAGCATTACTCAACTGGGGGCACTTTGTCCCCCAAGGGACACTTGGTAAAGTCTGGAGACGCTTAATTGTCACAACATTTGCGAGTTGGGGGATGCTACTGGTATGTAGTGAATGAAGACCAGAGATGTTGCTAAACATTCTACAATGCACCGGACAGTCTCGACAAGAAAGAATTATCCAGGCCAACATTTCAACAGTGCCAATGTTGAGAAGCTTGCTTTAAAATAACCTAATGTTACCATCCCCTTGTGCTCAGCCTTCCCTTCCCGCTAAAACAGTAAATTCAACTGAGGGGCAGAAGGTGCACACAAATTAAAGGAACAGTTCAGTTCTGCTAAAAGACTTTAATTTTTTTCATTTATGCAATGCTGCCTTGTTTCTTCTCAAGATTTTTTTATTCCTTTCAATTAAACAAACCAAGTAAAATCTAAAAACCTAAATTCCAGTGAATTATAACTATATTATTACTAACATGTGGTAGCCAGCAAGCAAGAGGCATGTTTTATATACTTATTACTCTCCCAAGTCTCCAAACCAGGATATAACCAATGGATGGGAGCTGGACTCCCAGAACACGTGCATGGTGTTAGCATTAACCCCAAAAGAAAATCTAAGAGCTTCCAGTTTTATTTTATTAAACTGCTGAGAACAGAAAACACGATAAATCTGAAACATCGGATTTATATACCTCAGTCACCCTTTTTTACAGTAACAACAAAATCCCAACAAAACATAAAAAAGTTAGACTCCACTTCCTTTTCAAAAAATTCCTAAATACTATTCATTGGTTGTCTGTTAATGCTTCAGACAGGAAGAGAGTCTGGTCACTCACCTGAACACTCCATGCAGGTAATGGCAGTGCCTCAACTGTGCCAGGTAAAGCATGCCTCAGTTGCACAGAATTTGAATTGGTAGAAAAAGGGAATGGTCTTCCTGAGAAAAGCAATTTTATAGGATAAAATTCCTAATTGCAAACTCTGATATTTAAACAAATAGCGTGAAGATTCCTTGGCATTGACATATTGCTTACCACCTTCTAAACTGCAAAGGCCGTATTTGGGACCAACCTTTGGTTTTACAAACAGAAGCCTTTTAATAAAAAGGTAGGCTTCTTCTTCACATGCTGTGGAACCCTAAGTCTCCTGATTATACTAAGAGTGAAGACTGGGGATGACTTTTGTCTTCGTTAAAGAATTTCTTTAGTTTTAACAAGTTCCTTTTCAAACCATCTGAATGGGATGCCTTTTCCCATGCTCACCTGAGAGTTGTCCCAGCCCACAGACCTTAGCTGTGCAGGTGTTGTACCTGAAAGGCAAGTGCCCATTCATCTCCTCAAATATACACTTCACTCATCCTCTGGGATGCCACGTGCCACAAGTAGAAAGGTTCACTTTTCATATATAAGCTGAAAATAATTGCTATTATGTGCACATTTCAGAGATTACTGAGAGTAATAGAGCAAATGCTGAGTCATGTGACACAAGCGGATTCCCTACAGCTACAGTCAGCCTCTACCTTCCCCTCTGTCCGTCCTGACATCAGTCTTCTCTCTTCTAACTTCATCAACTCCCTCCACTATGCTCATCTTGTATTCTCTTTCTTGATCGTATTATGAACTCCCTTCCACTCCCCTCCCCCTAGGCTGTAAACCCTGTTTCCGAAAGCTTCAGAAAGCCTGTGCCACTGCACAAGTCAAATAACACTTGTGTGGGTAGGCTAATGTAAGGAAGGGAGCTCAGAGGAGATTTTTAAAAAATAAAAACAATAATATGCACCACAGAAAAATAAGGATGTCATTCGGAAATACAAACTAACTGTTAGAACATAAAGCAAGTCTTCCCCAAACCCCAGTTATCAGAGATGCTGGACAGGGCACAGAATAGGGACTGACATGACTCTTGTATAAAACTCTAAGGAATGGAAACCCCATAAAATATCAGGATTACACCTGTATTTATTAGTGGTCCATTTTGCTTATCCTTATTTTTTTTTTAAAAAAACATTTAAGATGTGACTATTTCTACATTTTAAAAAACCCAAATTAATTTTTTAACTTGTGTCATTCAATTGGTTGTTTTTACCATCTGTATTGGTGGTATTGATAGATTAAAGTTTCTTTTTCCAGACAGTGTTTTCCAAAATACAGCATTGTGATCATTTAGTGGGCCCAAAAAGAATTCAGCGGTTGCAAATCAGAATATTTTTTTAAAGAGCAGTATGGAAATGAATGGAATGAAACCTAGTAAAATAAAATAGAACAGAAATATGAGAATCCATTGCATATAGTATGGGTACGGGCTGTTTTATCGAATATTCATTTTCTGTTTAAGTATTTATAAATATATACTGGATCACAATATAAAACATTTCTGTGTGTCTTGGTCTAAAATGTTTGAAAGACACTGACATATGTAAATCACGTAAAAGAAAGCAAGGACTTTAAAAATATGTACATAGTTAAAAAAAAAAAAAAGGCATGTTAAAAATGGTTCCTTTTCCTGGAAGCTGAAAGGGTTTTGATGCATTTCAGGAGATTCACAAAAGAAGGGTGGTCTCTCTGAAGACAGTCTCTAACTGGGACTATCCCAACACTTTCCTCCTTATCAGAAATCTATACAAGATTTGCTAGTTTCTGGGTTAGAAACTTACATTTGTCTAATTCACAAATCTATAACACAAACTCTACCTTCCCAACTAAAGTCATGCAGAGCCAGGCAGAAATACAAGCCTCGTTTGCATAAAAGCCAACAGGAAACATGGCTTCAGTAAAAGAGCTTGTGGAAAAGGGCATGAAAAAAACGAGATATAGGATTCTCCAACCTTTCTAACATATCAAGTCTCTGACAGCATTATACAACATCTCTTAAGATAGACAGAGGGGTCTTGTAACAGTGACATTCTTAACATAACGGCTAAGAAAATATTGGTCATTGACTACAGGACTAATAGAATTTAGAGGAAGAAAATGAGCATTTATTGAGAGATACTATAGAGACTTGTCAGCTTGCAGAGTCCTCATAATGTAATCACCATTAACATAGGAAGAAGCTGCTCAGAGAGATCAGATAATTTGGCTGCTTACAAGAGGATTAGACAGAGAAAAGGCAGAATTCAAAACAAGTGAACCCTAGAAGTGTCTCTCTACTAAACCAAGCCACTTGTCTTATTTTAAATTAAGATATATGCTTGTTATAAAGACCTACTAACTGCCTTTGGCTTACAACAACTCCTGATGTTTTCACTGCTTTGAGATAAAATAAGAATTTTTTTTTTTTCAATAGTCTGAAAACGAGAAGAAGCCTGTAACCGCACATTCGGGAACTTTTGATTTTAGGACCAGAAGTATCAGAGGCATCCATATCTGTTCCCATTTTGATGGACAAACTTAATTAACCTTTGCTACTCTGTTCCAACCTACTGTTTTAGACAAAACTAGTGACCCACAAACAATATGTTACCATCAGAATCTTAATGGCTGCGACACCAAGAGATATAGCCCTATCAGCAGTATCGGGAAATAAGCCACTTGGATTAGCTGCTCTAAGAAATATGGATTATATTCATGTCACACATGAGCTGTCAGAAACATTAGGATACTTTTAGCATAAATCAGCAGTGTGAAGGGTATCTTATGAGTACTGAGCATGATAGACTGCCTGCAGGGCAAGGTGAGATTGTCTGGGGCCACCTTCTAAGTGTAAGCACACATACAGATTAACATTACTTTATCCTGAACTAGTATGAAAAATCCAAATGCAAGCTGGTGACTGCTGATGAGCACACCCAACTCAAGGACAGCTAGTGGCATCGGAAGGCACTTCCCACTCCACAACTGTGATGGACAGAGTCCACTTCTAAGAAACCAAAACAACACAAGAAGGATCAAAAACCGTTTCCCTAATTAGAGGTGTGAGTGTGTGTGTGTGTGTGTGTGTGTGTGTGTGAGAAGGTACACAACCAAGATTAAGAGCTATATGCTTAGTAACTTAAATTTGGGTAATACTATCAAGATACAGGACTCTATCTAACATGTCAAGTTTCTGAAAATATTTTTTTCATATCTTAAAAAATGTTATGATATATCTTAAGATATAAAAAATGCATAGTACCTCTCAAGGCTTCATGCAAAGAAAACCAAGAAATGTCTTTAGTAAAGAGATAATAATCTCTGACCAGGCTGTGTTTAAGGGTTAAGTGGAATGTTAGATATAAAGTGCCTAGCACCATAAAGCTGTTTGACGACTGTCCCATCTCCTCTCCCCCTTACCCGCAGGGTCCCCCCACTGTGGAAGCATCAGTGAGAGGGTGCTGGTCACACTTGAGGGCCCCCCTTCTGGGTTTGCTACCAAATAACTCTGAGCCTTTTCAAAGGTACGACAGGAATGGTAACAAAGAGGGAGACAGAAAGACCTGCCCATTAAACACTTGAAATATTTCAGGTACATAAACATTGTTTGATATTTAAAAGAAAAATTCATTCTTTAAATATTTCATACTTTTCAAATTTTAAAAAGTTGAAAAAATAACTTAAGATTCTCTACTGCCACTATCACGCACAGGTAGGGAGTGAGGGAGAGAGAAAGAACGTCCATCACATCTTTTGGTTTTATTTGCTTACTCGGACATAAAATTATTATTACCCGCCTTCCATATCTCACTAGTAGCTGATAAAAATTTGGAAATGCCAAAAAGAATGTCTGTAAATGGGAATGTGATTTAAAAAAATAAAATGAGGAAGTCATCTTTTTCCCCTCTTTTTCAATCTTTTTATGAATCCCCCTCTCAGGAGGTTGTGCATCTATCTCTAGGGAGATGCCCATAGGGTCATGGTACACCAAGGACAGGGCACCGAGAGCAACGTGTCTTGGGTACAGGCAATAAGGGCGAGGCACTCTCTGTGAAGAATTTCTTAAAATAATAAAATTCACTAAAAGTCAACCTGCTTTTAATTACTGCCGTGCAGTGACCATTCTAAACAACAGCGGTGATTAAATATTCGTCCTTGTCCCACCTCAGCCCGCCCCAGCACAGGGCCCACTCTTCCACAAGGCATCACAGTGCTCTGGTTACAATAGCAACTACACACTTTAGAGTTTCCTTTGAGTCCTTCTCATCCACTCCACTGTGAGCTGGTACTTCTAGCTCAGAGCCGGGCAGGGAGTTGGCACTTGATAAATGAAGGATCACTGAATGCATGAAGGCGTTTTTACACAAGCTCTGTAATATCGTAGAGATTTTTCCTAACTCTATGCCTTTTATTTTTCTACTATTGTATTCTTAACATAGTCCAAAAAAAAAAAAGAGCAAATCAGTTTTTGTTACGCATTGCCTTGATTTTGGTCTTTATTCACCTGAGGGGCACTTATTAAGCCACAGAAATATGGACTCCCAAGAAATTTAATAATCATTCATTCATATACTTAAACATTCTGATAAGCAACTAATTTTATATCATATTCACATCTACTTAACAGAAAAAAAAAGTAAGCTCAACAGGAAAACATAAGATTTTGGCCACTAGCCCAACCAAATTGAATCTGAAAGCTTTCAAAAACTGTGACCTAATTATCCAATTTTCAAGCATATTAGAATCCCCAAATGCCTGTATTATTTACTAACCTGATGCTATTGAAAAATCTCACAACACACTGATAATATATTTCTTTCAGCCTCCAACAGCATTGTGGAGCAGTTCCTCGAGTACACCAGCCTTTTCTAGGGTTTTCCACTCAGTCCAGATCAAACTGAACTCCTGTGAGGGAAACGAACTTGTGGGATACCCCAGGATTTACCCGAGTTTCCCTGAGATTCCTAAGAATAGACAGAATAAATGTGAACTGCTAGATACAATCCCAGTAAAAAAAAAAAAAAGGCACGAGATGACAGCAGCATCAACTACTGGTCCCTAAACTGAATAATACTTGAAGAACATTAATTAGAACCAAAGGTATTTTTAGGGAGAAGAAAAAAATGTAAGTATCAACATTTTTCTATGAAATGACTAACCGGAAACCCCCAAATAAGCAATTATAAAATTATTAGAATTACAAGAGTTCACAAAAGTGGCCAGATACAAAATAATTACATCACTTCATAGCAATACAACTTGTAACCCTTTCAGTCATCAATAGAAATTTATGTTTCTAGAATTCCTCTTTAAGAAACCAAATTATGATTTTTAGCCCTAATGACCTAAGTCAAACACCATATCTATTTTAATTACTCTTTCCTAAAGAAAAAAATTGCTTTAAATGTTTTAAACTGAATATGTTCTTATAAACCCTTCTTGTGCCAGCTTGCAATCTTTGTCAATTTTTCTTTCCAGAGGAAAATGCCAGTCAGTGTCTGTCCAGCAACAGATAGTAACCAATGAAAAGGGAGGCCAGGGCCAGTTTAACCTGATGATGACATGGGCAATGGGATGTGGTGGGCAGCCTAGTGGATCCTGAGGTTACTTAGAGATAGGGCGCCTGACCAAGAGTACGAAGGCCAAGTTTTGGAGCTTGGCTCTCTGTTACAGTTGTAATTCCTCAGGCAAGTCACTTAAACTTTCTCAGTCCA
Organism: Rousettus aegyptiacus; assembly: GCF_014176215.1. NCBI lineage: Eukaryota > Metazoa > Chordata > Mammalia > Chiroptera > Pteropodidae > Rousettus > Rousettus aegyptiacus. The sequence continues at coordinate 46,558,871 of NW_023416306.1, read as the reverse complement.
GATCCACCCAGGTGAACAAATGCACATTATCCCAGGCACCTGACAGCACGGCCTGGTGGCCTAAGAAAAGCATAAATATTTATTTGGAATCTCCTACTTCATCTTAAAAACTGAAGTCAATTTTACATTCTGCCTTCTCCCTGACATATCATTTCTTTAAATTTGAGTCTATTTTAAAATGAATTGTTTTGAAATTGTATAAATCGTTCATTATAATTGTCTCCTTGGGAATGGTTTCAACCTTAGCTTCGTATCTCCTCCCCTCCACTGCCCCTCACTGCTGGACCCTCATGTGAAGCTACCGGGGCACAGAAGTGGAGGGGCTGTGGCTGCTCCCATAAAGCACATGCTCATGAATTCACTTCTCAGCATTTTTTTTTTAGCTAACAGTTTGTTCTGACGCTGAGCCATGCTAATAAAAGGAAGCAGTATGAAAACAAACCCCCTGTCAGGCTGCTCTTTATAGGTTCAAGAACATCAGCCAACATGTAGTCAAAAGGCTTTCTTAAGTGCCCTGCCTGGCCCTCAGCCTGCCGAAGATGAAGGACCATCCCAGAAATGCTCACAGGGGGGCGCCTTTCTCCGTGCTCTAAGGTGAAGGTACCAGAATCTGGTTTCCTTCTTGCCTCTACCTCAGTTTCAAACCCACAGCTACTTAAGACTGTCCCCAGCTTCCCTTCTAGTTTTTCAGGTGATAGGAGCAGCCTCCCCTGAAGACCTATTTTTCAGTTTTGTCTGTTTGGTTCAATGATAGATCCCTAGCACACAACAGGACCTCCATGCTTAATGTTTTAAATGTATTAAACCTTCATGTTTAATACATGAATGCATTCCAGAGAGGTACGTAATGATAAATTAACAAGTAAACAAGAGACATTTCAGACTGAGCCCAAAATAACCACTCAAGGAATAAAGTCGCCGATGTTGTCATTTTTCCACATTCTAACTGTGGCAGGAATGCGACTCTTACACATCTGGTGGCACAAGCCTCCAAAAAGCAATCAAGAGTGCGCCTGCCACAGGGGCTGAAAGTAGACCCCAGGTATAGCTCTGAGTCCTCCCATATTTATTTCTGTTCACTTGATATGCGCCTCTCCCTTGTCAACTTGGTACAACATGTTTATTTAAGAGATAATGTTGCCCTGGAGGAGTGCACGAGGCAATAAACAGCTTTTGCAGACAATTAAATGCAGAACTGAAATTGAGCCGCTGGTCAGTGGAACCAGCCATTCATCGTGAGTTTGTTCCAGTGTCACAAATGTTATTCCTGTTTCACAACAGGACAGGAATCTATGATTGGGCCACAAATCTCCACAGGCTGGAGACAGACCTAGAGAGATTAAAGCAGCTCTCAGCATGCAGGGCATTAACACAAAAGAGCCTTAGGATTCTGGAGCGCTGATCTGGTAGACTGCTCTATTTATATACATATATAGTTTTGCACTTAGTAGGTGCTCAGTAATTATTTGCAGCTTGCTTGATTTTATAGGGAGACTTATTACATAAAGTCTCACCTCTATAATTTCTTTTTGCAAATAATTCAATACCCTCACTATTAATCTCTAAGTCTAGCTTTAAAAAATTATGATCTCCACTAGAGTCGGTTTTTTTGTAGGAATCAGAAAGGAGCTCTTTGTTGAAAAACATTCACACTGCTCTTACCATACACTGATACACAAAGCATCAAGGGAAGGAGGATAACATAAAATGGTGACTCATTCTGGTGAAGAGTTAGGAGGGAAGTAGGGTCTTAGCAACAGAGAGTCAAGAAGGTAGATAAAGGAGAAGCTGCCTAAGTTTCAGGCCTTTCCAGACGAGTCAGTGTCAGACCAAGGGAAGATCCAGTCAGAAGAGACCAGCACAGTGGTCCCCAATCTTTTTGGTACCAGGAACCGGTGCTCCTAAGAAAATCTAATGCCTGAGGATCTGAGGTGGAGCTGAGGTGGTGATGCTAGCACTGGGGAGCAGCTGCAAACACAGATGAAGCTTCGCTGCTCACCTGCAGCTCACCTCATGCTATGCAGCCTGGTTCCTAACAGGCCACGAACTGGTATTGGGTTGGGAGCCCCTGGACTAGCGAGTGTGCTCTCCAGGTGCAGCTGCAGGACATCTTCCATAAAGGAGACACAAAAGCATGACAACAACCAAGGGGGAGGCCCCACCTAGCCCTCTTCTGGAAGCTTCCACTAGGAGGGAGCAAGGCATTATCCAAAGAGCAGAGCCAGGCACCTTCCTGAAACAGCAAGCACACTGGGCAAGGCCCCGTGCCAGATCACTGCTCCTTATACCTCTGCTGTAACAGCTCTGATTAGAAGATGAGCCATCTAGTTCCTATCCCTTAAACAGATTATAACTATTACCCGTAGATGGTCACTATTAATACTTCTTTAAAACATATGCATCTTAATAAACATATTTGTGCCACTATAATCTTTGTCTATGCTTTCAGTTTTATATTTCCTACTTGGATCAAATTCTTGCCTAACCCTGATAAAAATTATTCCATATACATTTATACTTGGTCCACGTTCACATGCCATAGTCCTTTAATAATAACTAAAATGTGCCTTATGTATTCCCTACCTTGTTATAAAAGGGAGCTGAGGTAGCTAACTGAAAGACATATGAACAAGGGGCTAAACATTAAATATATTTTGAAAAGAGCAAAGCCAAGTGAAACAATGATTAATGAAATAAATTCACTACCGCTGACATTGACACACTTCCCGCTATACAAAGAAACTTCCACACACAGTAATCATCTTCTTTAGTTATTATACTGCCTTACATTTCCATGCAACAATTCTATGAAGTTACTACTATGCCCACTTTTCAGACAAAAAAAAACCCCTGAGATTCAGAGTTAACAATTTTGCTCAAGGGTACACAAACAGTTAATTTACAAGTTAGAACTAAACATGGATCTTCAAGTGCCAGACTCCATGTTCCTCAAAGCACACTATATTGTTCCCCTAACTAAAGTGGCCTGGTTTCTAGTCCAGGCTCTTCCATCAACCAGTTGTGGGTGCTGAACAAATCCCTCCAGCTCTGGATCTCAGTTTTCTTTGCAGCAGGAAGGGGAACTCTGTAAGAGCCATTTCAGTTCTGATCACTGGACTGTCTTTTTGAAAATTGATGGCTAATGTCTATGTTAGCTCTCGTATTTTTCATGTAAGAGTTTATTTCCCAGAAAACTAATTTTTGTGGGCATGACTACAAGGTCATAAGTTTGTGCTTATATTTGGTTACAAGATTAATTCACAGACTCATAAAATGTCAGACTTAGAAGGGGTGAAGACGCTATATGGTAAAGCCCTCTCATCTCCATTGTTAAAATCGTTTTTTATGTTATACACACATTGCAAGTAAGCCTAGATAGGTTTTTCTGATAATTACATTCACAGAAAATTTGTATGCAATTCAAAAAGCAACTTCCAAATATCAAGGAATCCAGCATATTTTAAACACTAAGGGTCAAGATGGCATATTTCAGGAAAGCACTGTAAGTTCCATTCTTGGCCATCTGAAATAAACATACATTAGTACTATTCTAGAAGTTTCTGCTTATTTCCAAGTTCCACAAGTGAAGAAGGAAAATCAGCAGTGTTTAAGATCCCCAATGAAAAGCAAAGGACTTAGGTAGGAATTCCAAGCCCTAAAGAATTAAAGAGGGCCTTGGTATTCATACTTAACTGATGGCCGCTACCACAGCTCTGAGTTTGTTGCAGACCAAGTATAAGTGGACCGTGCTGAGAAACACACTCTGGGGCCAGAAAGATACAGATTCAAACTCCAGCTCTCCTGTTTGGTGGCTGTGTGACCATGAATAAGTTGGCCCTCTGAGTGCGATGTCTTCACCTGCGAAAAGGAGACAATACCATCTGCCCCCTAGGTATGCCAGGAAAATTCGCTGCTCAACAAATGATAACTACCATTACTGGTGTTATTATTTACTAAGAAGAATAGGTACCAACCATGGTAGCAGAGAAAGACCAATTTCTGCAAAGTAATTTGTTATATGAGAATATATTATCAACAGTGACTGGCTAGGAAATAGAAGGCCTTAAGCCCAGTCCTCCAGGAAAATGAATTCCTAGATTGAATAATGCCTCAGCATTTCTACTGGGCCTCAGAGCAGTGACACCTCTCTCCAATCTAGAACGTGGTGGTTCTAGAGAAGGCATGAACAGCGTCAACACTACATGCCCCCCACAGGACAAAGAAAGTCTGGGCAAGCCTCTTCCTCCCACTTTTGCAAGCAGGGGTGTAAGAACCTACCCTCAGGGGAATCCTTCCTTGAACACAGTGGCTGAGGCAGCCCTCTAAGACCAGACAACACTGCCATTCAAGAGAGCCTGTCTCCTCCTGGCTATTCTATGAAGAGGGGACCTTGGGTAAGGGACCTCCAAAGAAATATAAGACGTCTGCCATTCCCTTCGCGGGTCTTCCAGGTAGAATAAGAATGAACTAGTGTGTCATGCACCATCTGCCATCTGCCATCATATGCCATCTAAAAGATTTTGACAAAGTAGAATGGTAAATTTAGATTACTGACTCTGCTGTAAAGCTGATCGTGAGCTGTCTTTCCCTAAGAAAACGCTTAAGATTTTTCTTTCTCATAAGCCAGCAGGTTCACAGACCCTTCCTACTTTATCCTTAAAGCCTGGAAGGAGTTAGAGGAATCTGCAGGATTAGCTGGGTTTTTAGAACCATAAAGTACTTCCTTCTTCTTTCAGAGAGAAAGTCTTTCCTAGAAATCAACCTAAAGCCTGCCCCAAATCACAAAACTCAGCTGGTACTCTGAAAGGCCTATAGGGGTCTAGCTTGAAGATCCATAGATCATCACATTTCCTTTACACTCATGTTACCTTTCAATTCTAACACTAACATGCTTTAAACTTCCATTGTAAAAAAGTATGATTCTAAAAATAAAGTGTATGGAAAACACGAACATGCATAGCCCAGGGGATTAAAGCTCACATATTAATTAATATGCCAAAAAAAAGTCAGATCCCTAAGGGTAGTGAGAGAATCCAAAAAATGGGGTGACTTGAGTATTAACAATATCCCCACACCTAAAAAATGCAAAATGGAATAGAATTGCTCAGAAAAAAATTCAGCTCGCAATTTTAAATAGTAGACATAAGAAGGTCAAAGATTTGGCCTAAACTCTCAAATATTTACATTGCCTTGTGCTGGAATCAAAGCTCAGCTAAGAAAGCCTGAGCATGGTAAATGCATCCAAGATGAGAACAGTTCTTGCAGAATCAGAGGGGGCTTGGCAGGGTTGAGTCCAAGCACTCATGTGTACACACTCCTACAAGATGGTAATCCTGCCTATAAATGCTTTTAATTGAGGAAGCAGAACAGTTCTAGATAAACCCTCCATCCCTGATAAAGCAAAATGCTTTGTTTTATCCCAAATATTAAAAGTTCTTGATTGCACACTATTTTAAAAATAGAGTATGAAAGACTGCCCTCCATTCCCAACCAAAAGCACGTCCATGTTAAAAAATAAACTAAAAACAAGCAAACAAACAAAAAACAACACACGTACATTGGACCAGCGTGACAGTAACCAAATTTCTTTTCTTACCTTTCTTCCATGCAGACGTACAGACTCTAACATTTCTCCCTCCCAGGGTGCAAAATTATCATGAAGATTACTGCCACCCAGAAGACTGTACCTGCATTTTCTAAGTAGGTACAAGGCCAGAGGAGGTGGGGTTTCATACAGTACGCTACTTGTGATCTAACTTTAGCCAACTGCGTATGTATGCATAAAGACTCTGAAAAATGAGAAAAGTGAAATTTGAAGAAAAAACAAATGTATGTATATTTCTTTACAATTCCTTGCAACCTCTGGGGTTAAATGATGTTATAGGTGGCGTGAAAAATTCTTTACATATTTTATATAATGTGTACACACATGTGAGACAGCTGGGTGTGTGTATGTGTGTGTGGTTTTCACATATCCAGTTTACCCTGGGTAACATCTTACCTGCCACTGGTTTCCTGCCTGACCAGGCACATAAGGTGCTGGTAGGCTCCGAAGGCTGTTCTTCACAGGGGATCCCCCAAGAGGGCTTCCCACATCCCCAGAAGTGGAGTCAGTAGCCAAGGCCATGGAGTATTGCGGGTAGTTGTACAGATTGTTGTAGTAAGGGAACAGAGATGGCTGGTAGAAGCTGCTGTAGTAGGTGGAGTCTGAAACTAGGTCAGGTGTGTTCTCCACATGCCCTCTGCTGGTGACAGCAGGAATATCCTGGATGACCATACGTCCCTCTAAAAGAAAAAAAAAAAAAGACAATATGGTATTAATCGGGGGATCCACAAAACTACCCTTAAACCTTGGCAATGCATGGCCGTCCTCCTCAAGATCTGCAGAGCCACAGAACAAGCACCTGAACTTGCTGCTTCTCCTGCAGCCAAAATAAAGGATGGTTCCTAAAGCTGGCATAATTCTGGCAGCACAGATGACTGACTTGCTGATTATTTTTACTGAGAATACCAAACACATTCTAAGAGTCATTTTAATTATATAAAGCCTGACTAGTAACTTCTATTCAGAAATTCCTATCCTAATGTCAAGAAATTTGAGATCAAATCTAGTTAACTTGGCTGTCTGTAACATTCTTACAACAAAATTAATTGTACTTCATTTTAAATAAGATAATAAAAAGAATCCTAGGGCCTTAACTACAGTAGCCAGACACATATCAGAAAGTCAAAGCAAGAGGTTAAGAGTTTAAGCAAACATTGTTTTCTTCATTTCCTTCCATAGACAGATACCCCATCCTTCCAAGTTGAGACCAGGGGTGGACAAACTTCTGTAAAAGGTCAGCTAGTAACTACTTTAAGCTTTGTGGGCCATTCAGTTATAGAATATATAGGTTATTTGTGTAGTTCTGTTCCAATAAAACTTTATTCACAAACACAGGCAGTAGGCAGAAGCAGCCCACAGACTATAGTTTGCTAGCCCTGGGTCTACACTTTTAACTGTCAATTCCAACAAACAACTGAATGGACTCCTAAATCATCCCTCCAGTGGATGCTTATTAAGCAGTGTTGGGTTGGGCCAGGTGCTTGAAATGGTTGCAAGGTGTCAGGCTGCCCCTGCCCAACAGGAGTCTGTAGTCTACAGGATGGAAGACATGGGATTACAAATAACAAGGATGATCACATAAACACACCCATAAACTCTTACAGAATTCAAAGGCTGGAAAGATGACTTGCAGCCCAGAAAGGAATTATGAAGACCTTCATGAAAACTCTGCATCTGTGCTGTACTTTTAAAAGAGAAGCAGGAAATAAGTGAAAAAGAGAGTAATGAGAAAAGGGCCAGAAAAACAAAGAAATGGAAGCAGGAAAGTGGAAGGAGAATTTGGGAGTGATGGATAAGGCATCAGGTTGAAGAACTGAGTGCAAAAAAGGAAAGAGAGGTCAACTATGAAAGGTGGGCTGGAGCAAGGTGAAGAAAAGCTTCAGTCCAACTCTGTGGCCTCTTGTCAGGGTGTGACAAGAACCACTGAGGATTTCCGAGGAAGGAGCAGAGAGGGCAAAAGCTTTGCTTTGGGGTGATTTATCTGATGGCAATTTATTAGACAAGTGAAAGGAGGAGAGACCAGAGGCAGGGAGATCCACCAAGGAGACACTGAAGTAGTCAGGGAGAGACCTAGAAGACTCGAACATAAGGGGAGTGGACCTGTACTAGGGACATGAAGGAGATGGAACTCAACAAATTGGAAGATGAATGAGATGTCAGGAATTAAGATGTATGAGAAGGCAAAAAAACGTAAAGCAGATGTCAGGGAGAGCTGGAAGCTGAGGTGAAGTAGAAGAGAGGAAGGTGGTAAGTTCTGCTTAATCATGATACCAGAGGGACACTAAGTGAGGGAGATGAATGAGGGTGAGAAACTTAACACTTGGACTCATGGGAAAGGCTGAGGTTGGAAGCGGAGATTCAGGAGTCACCACTGGGAGATGCTGGCTACATGTGGGGAGAGAAGGAGGGAATTGTTACAGAAGAACAAATTCTGAGAGAAGAATCAAAGCTAAAGTCATGGAGAACTTAAGAAAAAAAAAGTCACAGAAACTAAAATTGACTTGGACTGCAGAGGGGGCAGGTTGTAGTGTCAACTGCTGCTACAAGATCAATCAAAACTAGTCTGGAAAAGACCAACAGAAGGGTAGGTCTTCAGGGCCTTGTGGTTTTAGCACAGAAGGAACAGAAACCCTCAGGAGGGTGAGGAGCAAGTAAGCAATGAAGAGACAGAAGCAACAACCCTTCTGCCTCACCAGAATGTAAGATCCGGCAAGCTGACACCATGCCCGCTGGCTGACCCTTGCAGCCCTGTGCCTCGCACAGTGCTGAACACGTGGTGGTAAATATCTGCAGAAAGGGAATCAATGAATAACAGTTTTTCAACCAGCCTGGCATCCAAGTAAATGTGAGGGGAAAAAAATAGAAGCTTCGGGGATTAATAAGATGTTATTTCATTTTAAAAACATAGAGAAGGGTTGGGCATATGTAGGCAGGGAGAAGAAGCTAATGGAAATTCCTAGGACAATCAATGCACAGCAGAGAAAGTGCTCAGGAAGTGTCCACCGGATGAATGTGTGGAAGGAGAAAGTTAACAGGTAAGGACGGGGCATGACTAAAAGTACAAGATTTGGGTGAGATCTACGACAAAATGTATTTTTACTGCATCATTTTAAAGTCAGCACTTAACATCTCTTCTTGGAAAGGATACCACGTCCATCCACCTTAGGCTACTGTCAATGCACTGCAATGTCCTTATTTTATTATATTTCTTTCTTTTCTTCTCTCTTCCTTTTCCCAACTAATGAGATTAGAAATTCCAATTCCATTACTCTACGCCATGTTTGGAGAAGGTACACGCCTCTCTATGCTCCTCAATTTCCCCACTGCTGCTAAAGGAAGAGTATTTTAAACATCAATTCAGTGGCATAATAGGTGGTTTTCACATATCTAATTCTTCTGTTATCAATGTTGTGTCTTTATTGTTTACCTGATTATGAAAGCAATAGAAATTTTGCCAAAATGATAAATTATATGGATGTCTAAATCAGAAAAAGAATGAATGACATTCTTACCACCCAGTCATAAGCATTAATGAGACATCATATACAATCTCGTGGACACTTAGAAAGGCATTTTAGATGCCTCCCCTTGTCCCTCTTTAAATACTTCGGGCCTGAACGGGTAATTATGAGCTTGCATAGGGAGGCTGCAGTAATTGAGAAAAAAAAAATGAACCTCATGAAAATCACTGGCATGTCTGGTGTTTTTGAAATTTCCTTCAAACGACCAAGTAATATTGCTAACACTCATCACCCAGGGGCCGGGGAAGCCACTCGGCTCCCCTTTTCAGACCCTCATTCAACTGCTGAGTGATCATGTGATACTCACTCCAGCATCAGAAGCAGCATACAGCTTTCACCCAGACTGATAAAAAATAATATAAGCAGAATATGCAACTCTCTCCAATCTCTCCTATAGCAGAATTCCTAAAAGAGTAGCTATAGACCTTTTCTTTGACAATAGATATTATCAAAGCTGGTACATAAGGCCAGGTGTCACTAGTAACTGGGGATAAACCTGAAAGTAAAACTGCCAATTCATAAGCCACCAAATATATAAACTAACCATACAAATTTTGAAATATATATATATGTATATCATCAAAAGTGGTTTTCCATGTGCAAACTCTCAATAGGCTACTAATCACTTCCTAAATCACACACGAAAAAAGTAAAAGTTGACAACTGGTTCTATAAACCTGAGCTGAATGCACCAATATGTATCAGGCCCTTCGCTGCAACTGTGATTCCCCCTGCCCACCCCAAGCCTAATAATATGTGCTGTGACAGAGATGTTTAAACTGCATGGCCAGTATGACTAAGTACAAAGACCACAGGGATTAACCTCTAGGTCCTCTGCCAAGAGGCAAAAGGAAGTATGAATTAGATGTTTAAAGTGTTATTATTGGTGTAGTCCTAATTTGTGCTTTAAGGATGAAGGATCAGGATTAGATTCAAGAACTAGGAAAGGAACTGGAGAAGTATGTATCTGTATATATCTACAAAAATGACCAACGGCATTTGTCAGCAAAGATGCTGTTTGCAGACTCCATCACTTCATATTCTAACGCTCTTATCTGCGGCTCCGTACATTTACTTTCCACAGTCCAGTTCATCAATAAGGCTTCCCAATCCCTCTGCTACTTTTTTTGCACTCACATATGCAGTGTGAAATATGATTCACTCCTTCATGAGAGATCAATATCTACACATGATAAATACCCTTATTGATCTTGTAGCATTATATGCTGGTCTCTGGGGCCATGGCGTATTAATAGTAGTTAACCAGTAACTCATTTTAAGGTATGTGAAGGCTTTTTCCCCCCACTGTTCTCTAGTGTCAAGATTCCTGGAGTTGTTGCACTTTGAGTCCTTTATGTTTAAATATGTTCCTTCTTAATGATAAAACCAACCCATTTCCATATGAAATCAAAACTTATAATTTGCAGCGCTAAGACTATTTGTGGTTCACAATGATCTCAAGTAAATAGTTAATTTGTATATACCAGGTTTCATTTGTCTTTGTGGTCCATACCTTGCATGGCACCTGTCCTACTTAGCTTCTGGTTTAAAGAGTTACCAATCCGGCAAAATTGTTCATCACTAAATCTGAGATATCAAAATTATCTACCATCAACTCATGTGTTGTGCTGAATACTAGGCGGGCACAGAAAAGTATAAACCATTTTCCCTCACTTTTTTTTTTAAGGAAAACTAAGGTCTGAAGACAAGACTGCCATTCGATGATGGCATGTCATGAAATCTAGAGGATGACAGTGGAGTACGCCCTCTTTGTTACAAGAAGGCTTAACTTACTCAGTTCCCTGCTTTTAGCATTTTTCTCTGCCTCAAATTAATCAGCTTTTGGCATTGCCTAGACTTAGGAAAAACTGAGAAATCCAGGGTGATGCTTTGGGGCTCTTCTCCTACAAGGGAGAGAACCAAGAGAGAGATAATGGGGGGAAAAGTTCCATGAGCTCATACATTTTCAAGGAAAGCTAGCCGTCCCAACTGAGGAAACGGATTAGTTTTCTGAAATTGAAAACGAAGCTGGCACAGACAAAGGCCTGATAAATGAGGCAGCAGTGTGCCTGCTACTCATGCCACTCACTGGTGACCGTGGTGATGAACAAAGAATATCACCACACCTGTCACCTTCCGCTGCCAAAGAATCAATTCATCTTCCATGCAATAAACTTACTCAGTACCTACCATATACAAGGCAACCTGTCCCGAACCTTGGGACACAGATAAAGAATGTAGGAAGGAAAAATTCTCAAACAGACACAGAGGAGAGACTGACCAAGGCTATGGGAAAACACAACTGTGTGGAAGGGAGGGTGAGATCAAGTCCAGCCTTCAAAGTACAAGTTCTGCTGATGTTGGCTCACTAACATCACTCCTGTACACAGGCATGGAATATGTTAGAGCCGCTTTCTACTTTTTCCCAAGGAATTTTTAAAAACATAATTTGGTCTTGGAGGAATCTGTCAAGTTCACTTTTCTCCTTAGGGTGAAGACTTTTCTTAAAACAAACGAACAAACAAACAAAAAACCCCGAAGTTGATCTTTAAAGCCAAGAGCAGGCTTGGTTCAAAGGTGTGGGAAATGTCTATGTGGAATGCCAAGGGATGCAGGGCGGGGCAGGGGTGGGGGCAGGAGGAGACGGGGAGGGGGAAAGAGAGAGAAAGAGAGAGAGATTGATTATTGAAACCAAGCAGGAGATATGGGGAAAGATGGAGAAAATATAAGGAGTAGCGGGAGCAAATGCAGACCCAACATGATTTGAAACAGACTGCCTTGGGGCCGTTGAAAAGCCAAGTAAGGAATAATCACATCCATTGTATGCAGCAACCCCAAAGTGCTGGGCCAATCCCTGCCCTCTAGTAGCTTACCCCCTATTGATAAAGAGTTCACGGGAGAACTTTAAAGAATCAGAAAAGGTTTTTCATAGAACAGACCAAAACAAAATAGCGTGAGAGGGAAAGGAATTCTAGATTAAGAAGAAAAGACACTTTCTGAGATGTCAGAACAGCCTGCAGAGCAGAGCACAGGGTCCATGGTAGGCTGAGAATGAGGGTGCTGCTGGCAGAGTAATATAAAGTTTAGACTCTCCTCCAAAGGGAAAACTAAACTGGATCTGAAAAGACACTTAAAGTACCGGCTCACTCTGTGGTCCTAGGGACTGGCTATGGCTGTCTGGCAACCCCTACTTCATACACATCCACACCTACTGGCATTCTTATTCATGGGTTTCTGCTCCCCCTTTTCTGGCTCCTCCTGCTGTGTGTTTCTCCCTCTCTCTTCCCCTCCGCATGAGCCTCAGAATTTCCCAGGGCCACTCAGGGAAACTGTTAGCCCTACAGTGAGAGTCAGATATGGACAAAATGCCTTTTCTCTGACTTTACTAGAAAAAGTCTCATGGCCATGAAAGAGATTTTCTCTCTTTAGGCCAGTTCAGAAATTCCTATCATTGGCAAGATGCCAGAGATAGTTTGGGACTCTGTCAACACCTCCCAACAGATTGGAGAAGGCAGTGCCTGCCATTCAACAGGCCAGTGGCAAGGCTTGAGTATGGGAGTGGATAAAAGAGAGGGAAGATGACTAACACATTTCCTCTCCATCAAGTACTATATTCTAAAAGAGATCTTACACTGAGAAAACTTTAAACTAGGAGCATATATGACTGTGTACTTATATTTAGTCTCCACAGAACAGGTTTGCTCTGAACTGTATTTGGACAACTTAAAATGTAGAAGCTTAATTTATCAGGGTCTTTCATAGGGTATCAAGGGTGCTGAACACAGGGGGTATCAGGGACATATTTCAAAACATGCTCATGGCCAGCCCCCTTTAGGTTTGGAATTTAGATTCTGCTTCTATAACTTCCTTTTAAAAATAAGATCACAGATATTTATTGTTGCTCCTGAAAGTCTAAAGTGGAATGAGCCCCTGTGTAAACGTGAAGGTATAAAAAACCTAATTGCACTACACCATATTGTTTCACACAGCTTTGTTCAACTCACGATTATATTCTGATATTTTGTAATGAAGCATGCCAACATTTGGAAGGTGTATACCACTCAGTAAACTTCCATATTTTCTTACTGACCAATGCATGAGATTATAAAACCATGAGTGGGTGAAAGGTGCAATCAATGGGCAGGATGGACCGACGGTTTGTACTATGGAGTACGAAACACTCATTAGCATGGTTTCACAATCACCGTAACTAATTTTTAAGAAATTACTACTTGTCGAGTTTTGGTCTAGTATCAAAAATAGTTACGATGATCTGAAAAGGCTATGTGAATTCTTTTCTTCCTTTTCTAACTATTTATCTATGTGAATTTTAATCTATTTATCTATTTTTATCTATCTGAATTTTCTTCACATATTTCAATCATTATTTATCTATGTGAATTTTAATCTATTTATCTATTTTTATCTATCTATCTGAATTTTCTTCACATATTTCAATCAAAACAGACTGAAGTAGATATGGAAACCAAGCTGTGTCCTATTAAGCCAGATATAAAAGAGATTTGCAAAAATGTGAAACGATGCCACTGTCCTCATTCATTTTTTGGACACATATAGTTTATTTTTCACTGTTACTTATGTTAATGAGCAATGAATTTATTATTTTTAAGTAATTAAAAATATTTTTAATTTCTCAATTTAGTTTCTGATTCAATAAATATTGATAGCTGGAACTCACATAAACAGAAGCTTTTTGAGGTCCTGGGTAATTTTTAAGAGTGTAAAGGGGTCCTCCAACTTCAAAGTTTGAGAACCTTGTTTTACAAGCTCTTCTCTTTCCAAGAGGACCAATTTCAGAGCAATTGGAGTCCAGAGTCTCATTCATAGCGAGCTCTGTGAGCTGTTAGCAATCATCAATAAAGTCCCAACTGGGATCTCTGGCTTTATCCTTACGCCTGGAACATTTCAGTGAAAAAGACATTGACCACTACACAGTATGCCAGGCAACAGAACCTCAGGTTGAGAAAGCTGGCTCCCAAGTCGAACTGCTTGATCAGATCTGAAATCTTCCACCCTACGACCTTGGGGCCAGGCACTTAAGTGTTCCATGCCCCAGTGTCTATATGTAACATGGGGATCATGCTGCTACTTACACCACTGAGGGCCAAGAAAGGCTCTCACACACAGTAAATGCTCTCAGCAAATGTTGGATATTGTTATTACAATCACAACACAGTGGTAACATTCTCTGCCATCGGCAAGAGTGCCACCGAATACCTACCAAAAAAAAAAGTTCTCCTTGCTCCAAACACTCTTCTTCGGGGTACCACATGAGGGCTAGGCTGCACCTGGTGTGGCTTCCCTAGCATAGACGTACTTGGAGAGGAGCAGAATCCTTCACTCCTGGCCTTCTCTGAGGTCAGACCATAGCCTTGAGTGCAGTCGGTGTGATATTACTCCCTAAAGTCATAATCAGGAAATGCAGGAACAATCTGTTTCTCCCACGAGGCAATCATGACAGGGCTATTTTAAATGTCAAACACAAACCTGGCGCCAGAAAAGCAAACAACCTCTTCACTGTGTACCTACCTCGAGCCCAGAACCATCTCTGCTTAGTGAGACAAATACCGCCAGGTGGAGAAGAGCTGACCATTCCTTCTCTTCTTCAAACTCCGTCACCCCAGTCCTATCACCTTCTGTATTCAATTCTGCTTTTGAGAACTGGAGTTATTATGGTGCTTCCCTTAAGTAAGCCGGGGATTTTATTAATTTGAGGGGACTGCTGCTGTTCCAGGGCTGAACTTTCAGCTTGCTATAAAGTTAATGTGCTATTCAATGTTCATTCCAGGCTAGACTGTGGGGCTGTGTATTTTCTGCCACCCCCAGAAGGCCATTATCTGTAATGGCCCATTACCATGCATAATTATTTCTCCTAGCTTGGTCTATGACCTCCAGGGTTGCACACTGCTACAGCTAACTGCTCCGTCTTACCAAATTTGTGAAGGAAGCTTTTCTGATTTTTAGTACTTTCAATGGTGTATTCCAAAGCTGATATAAGAACGTTTTACAACCATACTCGCCTCAAGTCAGGAATAATTCAGATATCTTCCAAATATACCTTTCCTACCTCCATGGAGTTTTACCTCCCCTCAAATAATGGAAAAAATAAAGCATAATCAACTCTCCATTATGTGGGAGCTGATAACCCAAACTGGGAATTATCCGGAGCCCTTCACACTCCCTTTTCTTTGCTTTGGCTCTTTAATTGTATCATGCTTTTTAAAGATTGCTACTGGGAGAAGGCAGAGATAGGGAAAGGAATAGAGAAAGAGTGATGCTACAGATCTTAAATTCAATATACACTCCCACGTTTAGTGTTTTTTGAATAAAAGGAAGAACTATGTTCAAATCAATGGTTAAAATGAGATTGGGGGATTCTGTATGCATTTAAAATATTAATTCTAGAACTGATATCTGGTGATATACTCCCAAAGTGTCATTTTCCATTTGTCTCTCTTTATCATTAGCAAGAAAAGAGAAAAGGGGGTTGCTGGCTGTCATGAGGATGCTGAAATGCTTAGCCATTCATCGGCATTTCTGTCTTCCTTACCACTACTTCCCTCAGAAGCCCTACTGCACTGCTCAGGTATGAGGATGTGCTCAGGTATCAAGGGTCACAAAAACACCCAAAAGAGTGTCTGCAGCTAGGAATGAAACCACTCCATCTCTGTGTGGCCACTAACTACCAGTGTATCTGAGACCATCCACCGGAAGTGTCCTGATGTGTGTACTCTCTCTCTCTGCATGTACCATCTTTATTTTCCTTCTGTCTTTCCTTCCTTCTGGAAAAAAAAAAGGTCCTCTGAAATTGAAAGAGGTTGATCCTAAAAATAAAAACTCATCCATTCTTTCATCCATCATTTTTACTGAAGTCAGGTAAGGTAAACCACAGAGAATTAAACCTAATAGCTTTTCACGAAATCAGACAACAGAGAAGTCTTAAGAAATAAGTTTGTCCCTTGCTTCAATGCTTGGTGAAGCGGAAGTACCAAGTCTAAGGATACATGTGTGATTGACAGTAAGACCTCAGCTAAGGCCCCTGTCTGAGACCTCACATTTTGCCACTACTTCATGTCATTAAGGAAAAAGGAAGCCATGCAGATGTGGCCAGTGAACGTCGTCAATTAAAGGACATCTACTGTTACTGACAAGGAATTAACACTGATGTTTTCCTGGGAAAGAATATAAGTGACTACAGTTATTTAAACAGTTATTTAAATGTTGGCATGAAGGTGTGTCAAACACAAAAGTCAAGAGAGTTCTCAGCCTCCAAAGACACCAAAATGAGGTCAGGATCTCATCCTCTCTACTGGGTATTGTTAGGTAGAGCAAGGGCTGCATCATTATTTGGGCCAAGGGTATGTCACACTGGCCCCAAACCCTTAACTTGTTGCTCTTCTGACTCCTCCCTGAAGCAGCTTGCTCTAACTCTGGGTACTCACTTAGTTTTGCAACTGCAGTCTTGTTTACCAACACTTGTGATGTGTGCTATTCTCAAAGTGCACATGCAAGTCACTATGTACCATAAAAAATGACAATATCTATACTGTTACCTCCTCGCAGCTCACTGCACCACCAAATATGTCATGAATCACAGGGATGGGGGAGGGGCGGTACAGAAAAAGTGGCCATCTCTGAAACAATTCCTGTGTCCCCAGTGTAGGAGCTGGAGCTCAAACCCCGCCTCCCGGGAGTTAGAACTAAGGCATGCAAAGTAAGCTCTGCCGATCAGATTATCCAACTGAGACTTCAATTTTGACAATGACTTTATTTTATAGCTGGATCCAGAGGCTTCTGGATTTTGATGGTGGGAGAGGCTGCAGTAACAAGACCCTGAGGCTTCTGCCAACTTGGGCTATGTATGTGTAGATGTACATACATATATGTGCATACATACATACATACACACAGATGTCTCTATCTAATGATATCAATCGACATCATTACTAAAAAGAAACTCAAATATTAACGGATTACCAAGAGCTGAGCCGGGCCTCTCAGCTAAAATGTTATCACAGCAACTAAGGAACAGTACGGCAAGCTATGCAACTGGCCGGCTTCTTACAGCTAGTCACAGCTGCATCCCATCTATCTTTATTTTCCTCACCTAGTGACCTGTGTTGTACAGACTTTGTCCATGTGGATCACTAGCAATCCAACACACTTTCAGAAATTTCATTTCACCGAAAGGTCACCAGTACCAAGAACTGTTTGGCAGGTATAGTAGTCACCCTCTTATCCACGTTCCAAGACCCCAGTGGATGCCTGAAACCACAAGTCATACTGAACCCAGCATGTACTATGCTCTTTCCTACACATACATACCTATGAGAAAGTTTAATTTATAGATTAGGCACATTAAGAGATTAGCAATAACAATAATAAAATAGGACAATTATAACATACTGTAATAAAAGTTCTATAAATGTGGTCATTTGTTCTGTCTCAAGATACTTCTTGTAGTGTCCTCACCCCTCTTGTGATGATGTAGGATGATACAATACCTATGTGATGAGTGAGCTGAATGACAGACACAGGCATCGTGACAGAGCATTAGGTTACTACTGACCAACGGCACATAACAAGCACTTTAAGGTTTCTTCTTGGCATATCTGAACTGCCAGCATCGCTACTCTTGCGCTTTGGACCATTACTAAGTAAAATAAGTGTCACTTGAACACAGTCACTGTGATACTGCAATAGTCAATCTGATAATTGAGATGCTGGCTACCACATGAGTAACTGGTGGGAGCCTGCACAGCATGGAGACACTCGACAAAGGGATGGTTCACATGTGGGACGTCGCGAGATTTCATCACGCTACTCGAGAGTGGCACACAACTGAAACCTCGAAAAGCAAAACCACAAGTTAGGGAGGACTACTGAACTCAAGGTAAAAGAATCGGAAGGAAATCTCTGCGGTGGGGAACAGTCTGTGGCATGGCAGGAGGGGTACAGAAACTAAAACCACGAGGCCTGCGTAAGGAGCCCTCTCTGTGGCCAAAGAGCCAGCAAACGCTGTGGGCAGCACTGGTATCATCTGTGGCTGCGTCAATCACCAGCCCCACCTGCGCGTCTCAAGATTTATTCCATCACAGACACAATACCGGATTGATGAGAGAATAAAGATTTTTTAAAAATCAATGAGGCAAGGGTCATTATTTGAACAACAACAAAGCGCACGTTCCTCCAAACACAAAAGTTTTAAAATTAAGTTGGTTTCTTTTTCCCTAGGAAGGGAAACAACAAAATAGGAAGAACCTCGAGATTCACCTGGGGGTCTTCTTTCATCTCTGAACTAGACACAGACAGGAAAAGTAGTAGTTTGACTGAGCTTCTGAGAAAAGACTGCAGTGTTGTGACTAGGAGGATTTCGGAGCTGAAGTGCTCAGACTAGTGAAAATCATGATGATGCTGTCACAAGAAGGATTCGCCGAAAATTCAACCAGAGGTGCTAACAGAGCTGTTCTCCCATGTATGTTGAGCACTCACAGTGATTTGCCCCAGAAAGGTCAACTTATGAGAAACAGCTCTCCAAAACTCAATCGATTCATTTGTTCATTCACTCACTCAATACCAACTAGGTGCTCAACTATTTATCTCCAAGGTAGAGGCACTTTATCATGATATTACCACATGTATATGCAAGTGTCTGCAGGTTCAGCTAAGTCTGAGACCAGGAAGCCCACCAACTCCACAGAATGTGGAGCAGCACTTTACTGCAAGCTCAAATACAGAAGTGCAGATTTGCATTAATAGCTAAAATAAAACAAATGTGTAGACAAGGAGAAAAGACTACTAAACAGTGAGACAGAAATTATGACACCTTAAGAAAATAATACGCAACATATTAAATTCTCAGGGACTGAAGAAGCCAAAAAAGGGAGGAGAAACAAAGTCACTGCAGATTAAATATGGAGAGTTTTAAGCCAATTATAAAAGATCAAAGAGAACAAGAAAGGGGAGGAGTAGCCTTACAAGTAACCAAGATAGGAAAACTTGGGAGAAATATGACCAGGGAAAAATCATTACAGTTTACAGTAAAAGTAATCTAGGGATGACTTTAAAGAGAAATGCACTAGAGACCACTACTGAGAGCACAGAATAGAGATAGAAATCAAAAAGCTCTTTATTTTAAAAAGGCACACAAGTTCAGAGGGAAGGTTCTTCCTATGTAGAACACTGAATAGAATTGGCAAAGTGAAATGTATCAGTGAAAAATGACAGCCTTGAGACACATTTTGGATTTCTATACCACTGACCTCTAGCTAGGAAATTTGGCTTGGTCTTCATACACGCCCCCAGGGGCAAAAGGAACAGGCAACAATTGTGGAATTAGTAGAAGAGTGTCCTTGAAATTCATCTGACACTTTCTTTTGCCCCCAATAAAAAACTGACACTGCCTCCTTTTAATAACGTCAGCTTCCTCAAAAGTCTCAACCATTACGATGCTAGATTTTACTCAAGAGGAACTGAGCTAAGAGATAAACTGCTAATGCAAATGATGCTAACTTTTAATTTTAATACCATGTTTCGTTTATGGAAAATTCTGCAATTTGCACATATTCTTTCGGATGCTAACCACCACAACTTTATGAAGTTGAAAGAGGAGGAACTACGGTGTCCCCCACCCCAAAAAGAAGTGCTGGCTGAGGCTTAGAAAGGTACCCTGCACACAAAGGAACACAGTAGGAGCTGCAGTCTGGATTAAACCCAGGCCTTTGATTCCAGTTTTGGCTCCTTCTTGCAAAGACATGAAAAATGCATACATTCAGTGTTTCACTTTTATTCTAAGTAGTTAAGTCAGCGTATTCTGGGGTTTTAATAATCAATAATATACCGAACACTGTAAGTATCAGAGTCAGAAAACCCAGGGAAGTACAGATTACTGTTAAAGAATCCCAGTTAGAATTAATTAACTAGCATGTAAGATCAAGGATAATAACTAACTTAGAAAACCTTTCTTTCCTAAATGAAATTGTATGGATCACTCTATAACTACAGGGATGACTAAAAGCTTTGGTATAACTGAATTTATAGGATGAGAAAATGTGACATAATAACATAGCACTTACTGAGGGAATATATTTCAAAAAAAAGAGAGAGAGGGACAGAGACAAAGGAAGCTCTCTCTGGACATGTTGATTTTACTTATCCCTACACCTGGATACAAACTTGTTCACCTGGCTTAGTAACCTGGCTACCCAGTAGGTCCCAAATTAGTACTATCACAGTTGAGGTAATAGAGCCCAGTATAGGGCACGAGAAAAGGCTGTGACTCAAACTTGGATTTGAATCCCAACCCCACCACCTAATACATGTGCAATCTTGAGCACGCTGTTTGACCCCAATTTCCCTATAAATGGAAAAAATAGTTCCTATTTTACAGAGTTGCTGTAAAGATTAAATAAATATAAAGCAGCTAAGACAACATCTTACACAAGGTAGACACTCAGCAAATGAGAGCTAGTAGAATTGTAATTACTACTACCAGCTCTAAAAGCATAATGTCTGAGCTGGGAATTAAACAAACTACGTTCTGAAGGCAAAGCATAAAGCGTTGTCCATTCTCCCCTCTTCACGACGAGGAGTTATGAAAACGTTATTCACAATCCAGCCTGGATCCTCAGTTTGAGAAACGTTACTTATTCCTACCATTCTGGCCCTTGGCAACACAAACTAAGGTGAGAATTACGTTTCTTTGCCTAATCACTCTTATTATGCTTCGTTTTCAGATCTACCCAATTTTCCCCTGCTCTTAGATGCAAGCTTTTGTTCCCTGTCAAACTCCTCTCCATTGCTGTAAATAATCTCTCCCCCTCTTTTATATAACCTTTCAAATATTTATAGACTGTTATTCTCCTTCTCTCCAAGCCATACATCATTTTTGTCGCCCTGCCCTGGGATTCTCTCAAGTTTATCTACATCTTTTAGAGAAAAACAAACCCCAGGTGCTTCATGATGAAAACAGCACACCCAAAGCTAACAACCCCAAACCAAGGAGGCCCCTTATTCAAAAGCCACAAGAAGTCTTTGATGTGCTTCTTACTCCTTTTCTCCTATAACTCATAATTTCATCTCTCAGAGAAAAACTGAGGTGGAGAGTGATAAAGGAAATGAACCCCGCCCTTACCAAGCCAGTGGCAGGGGTCCGAAGAGGCAGCAGCTCCTAGGGCGTAATGCTGTGGGACAGTCCCGCACATGGTTCAAGCTTGATGAGGAACTGTGCGTGGTGTGCATCGCTACTTGTACATTCCTTCCCCACCCACTGCATGACTCGAGTGCATGAGAATAGCACCCTTGAGACTCCCTTGATGCTTTTTTGCCTCTGATGAAAAATCTGACGCTTTAATTTTCAAATGCAGTTTTGAAAACATATAAAACTAAACACTTAAAAATACTATCCTCCTCAACAGGGAGACCCCATTTCATAGTGGGCAACAGTAAGGCTAACCACATTCAGCCTTCTCACATTTCTTCTGGAACATGGTAATGTCAAAGTGTCTGCCCCTCTCCAAAAGGTCTGTGCCGATGCCCCCTGCTTCTTAATCTGACACGTATGTCCTAGGGTTTCTAAAATGTGTGCCTTCTGTCCAAGGTGGCAAGATATTTATTGTGCTTTACCTATTTTGTAGACGGGAACTTCCTCATCTCAACATCCTGAGTATTTGTAAGGTTATACAACACTCCCCACTCCCTTCAGAAAGAATAAGAGATGGCTAACACTAAAGACATACACTGGTAAAATTAATAAAATAGAAAAAGTGAGGCTAAGAAGGGGGAAGCTTATTCTAACTATTCCAAAGTGAGGGCTCAATACATTTACTCCGTGTGAACATTAAGATGTATCTGAGATTCCTGGCAGCTGGGGTAAAATGGAAGGAAATGTGATAAGTTACATAATCCTCATCCAGAGACATAATTCTCTTGTCAGTCCATGTAGCTTCATTTTGTGAAAAACAGCTTATGGCAAAGGGTGGATCATATCCAGGCTCATTCCTCTGCTTCTCACATTAGTATCTGAAATGTGAGTTCTCTGGCATGTTTCTATACTTTCTCATGGCTTACAAGGGACTTTTACATAAATATATGAGTTGAGCACCACAATAATTCTGCAAGATAAACTGGACAGACATTAATATTTTATCCATTTATCCTTTGAGGAAATAGACAAAGAAATTAAATGAACTGCTCAAAATCTAAGAGGTGGTAAGTAAGTGGGCCAGGTCTTTAAATTCTACATCTTAGGTTCTTTCAATGGCATGGAGCGTCCTCCCCGGGGCACAAAGTTAACAAGATAACAGCAACACTCTTTTTCCAGGTGTCTGTAAGCCTTAAGACCTTTAATCAAGTTTCTACTATGATATACCGTCCTCTCAGGGGGAAGCCTGGCACTGCTGTGTGGTAACAAACTCACCCTGGGGGAAGCATGACACTGAACGTGTTCCACATCAGTCAAAGAAAGCAGTGAAACTGCTCTAAAATACTTGACAGATAACGTGCATTCTAAGTTCACGTAACCTGGGTAAGAATAAGATTAATCTCTATAACCAAAATATCTCACCAGCGGTCCCCAACCTTTTTGGCACCAGGGACCAGTGCTCCTATGACTCTAATGCCTGATGATCTGAGGTAGAACTGAGGTAGCGCTGGGAAGCGGCTGCAAATACAGATGAAGCTTCACAGGCTCGCCAGCCACTCACCTCCTGCTGTGCAGCCCAGTTCCTAACAGGCCACAAACCGGTACCAGTCTGCAGCCTGCGGGATGGGGACCCAAGGACTAGACAGTATATCCCATTCCTCGGGCATGTCTATACTGGTTTATTATGTACCAAATAGTAATGTTGACACTTTTAGATTACAACATTGGTCATCACTGTGAAATGGTCCAATCATTGGGCCTGTTACCTTAGCTTGTGATCTGCCAATGGTTAAACTGAACCGAGCAGAGTTTGTAAGAACATAAAGAACTCATCGGGTTTAGCCGTTCTACTATGCTTTATGATGGCCATTTATACTTGGCCCGGGCTAATGACCTGCTAACCAGGAACTAGAAGAATCACAGGTTCTGCTCCTCAGCTTGACCTCCAAAGAATGCTGTGACCAGAGCTCAGTCCTTGGGCTCCTCATGTCTCTGCAGTCTGCCCCACCTCCAGCTGTCTCATCTAGTCTCATGGTTTGAAATACCAAGTAGCAGGGAAAGGAGAAGGAACTGTAACTCACAGCACAAAGGACCAATCTCCATAATAAGTAAGGACCCCCTAGACAGGGGGGCATTCCATAGAGAAATGGGCTGAGGACACACACAGATGGGTCACAGACAAAAAAGTAAAATGGCCCTGAAATGTATGAAAAAAATGTCCAACTTCACTAATAAAGGAAACGAGGATTAACTATTTTAACCTTTCTATTGCTACAAATTACCACAAATTTAGTGACTTAAAACAAACACTCACTTATTATCTTACTGTTCTGTGGGCCTGAAGTTTGACTAGCCTGGTTTCTCCAGGCTAAAAATCAGATGTCAGCAGGGCTGCATTCCTTTGTGGAGGTTCTAGGGGAAATCTGTTTCTTTGCTCACTCAGGTTGCTTACAGAATTCAGTTCCTTGCAGGTGCAGGACTGATGTCCCATTTCCTTGCTGGCTGTCAGCTGAGGGTTGTTCCATGTGTCTAAAGAGCTGCATTCCCTGGTTTGGGGCCCCCTTCCTCCATCTTCAAAGCCAGCAACAGTGGGTCAAGTCCCTCTCACACATCACAACTCACCCTCTCCTGTGTCTTGTCATGGCATTTCTGGTGCATCCAGGAAAGGTTCTCTGCTTCTAAGGATTCATGCCATTAGAATGAGCCCAACTATAGAATCTAGGATAATCTCCCCATGTTGGGACCCTTGACTTCATCACATTTGCAAATTCCCTTTTGCCATGCTAAGATAACACCTTCACAGAACACCAGGACTAGGGTGTAGACATCTCTGGGGGGCCCATCACTCTAACGACCACATTCATGTACACTCTTCACCTTTCAGACTGGTAAAGCCCCAATGTCACCCAAGTGTTAGCAGTGTTGTGGCAGCCGCTCTCTGGAGGGAGTACCATCGACAATATCTACCAAAATCACATGTAAATTTGCCTCCAATATAGACCTCCTATCCTGCTAGTTCTATCTCTACTACCACTTAAGGAGAGAGGCCTCTTTTCCTAATCACCCTATCAAACAGCCACTGTTCCTTCCGACACTTCCATCATATCACTTTATCTTCACAGTACTTACCACTTTCTGAATATATCTTGCTTATTTACTGGTGAGCTTGTTTATCAATAGTCTCTCCCGCTAGATATGTAAAACCCACAAGAGACAGGTATTTTATGCACTGCTGTATATTCCATGCCTAGAAAAGGGTCTGACCCAATGCAGTCACACGATAAATTATTAGTTGAATGAGTGTAAAATAAAATTGAAAAAAAGAAGGAAGAAAGGAAAGAAGAGAGGAAATCTTGCTCGAAGAGCAGATCTGCTAGCAAAGATGAACTCAATTCGGTTTGGCAAATATTGACTGGCATTTGATGAATCCAATATGTTTCCTGGAATTAATGCATATTCATATTTTAGATAAACATCCAAACCTCTGGACCAGACTTGAAAAGGGTGGTGCAAAAACAGGGAGTAGTGTTACAAGTGCTGCAATCAACACTGAGTCACCTATCGGCATACACTGGATTGAACTGACATTGGATGGTAAAGCACTAAGAATTCTTACTGCCAATAAAAATCAGAAAATGTGCTATTACTATAATACTGAATCAATATTTTCTTTTGACAAGCCAGGTATTTATAATCTACTTTAAGAGTTTCTTATGCATTTTTTCTGAAAAGCAGTGATATGGCACAATAAGATTAGAATACAGATTGTGAAGTCCGCCAACAGACATAACAGACGAGAGTAAACTGGGTTTTATATGTAATTTGGTTCAGCAACAAGGATCAATATTTATGTGAATTTTCTTAGG
Source organism: Rousettus aegyptiacus (assembly GCF_014176215.1). Taxonomy (NCBI): domain Eukaryota; kingdom Metazoa; phylum Chordata; class Mammalia; order Chiroptera; family Pteropodidae; genus Rousettus; species Rousettus aegyptiacus. The sequence continues at coordinate 46,533,716 of NW_023416306.1, read as the reverse complement.
GGAGTCAAAAAGTTGTCACACCGAATTTTTTTATAAGTTGAAAAGTAAGACACCTTCACACTAAGACAGAAATGCAGATCTACACTTACGCAGTGGCTTGTGACAATGCCAAAAAGAACCCTGACAAGTCAGGAACCAGTGAGACAGCGGCTAGAACCACGGGGGGCGCACAGGCACACCCGCTCTGCTCCTTTGCTTCACGGCACAACATGGAGCACTCCTAGGCCCAGGGTCCGGATCATCTGGCAGAGGTGTAGAATTTATAGTATCCTGCACAAGGTGTTAGCTGACATTCCCCTGTGCACCCTTCCCCGTAAACTTCAGTCCTTTGAGAAACTTCAGAGTCCTCATTATCTTAGAAGTACAGATTAGACCCTCATATAAAACAAAGAGAGAAGTCAGCCATAAAGCAAAAAATTTAGGGGCTGGGAGAAGAAGAAAGAGGAAGGAAAGGATGCTGACAGAGATAAAAGGGATAATCTTATCTCATATGAGTCTATAGGTGATTTCAAAGGCCAAGCTTTGAAGAACGCTGGCCTAGCAAAAACAACAGATGGGTCAGAAAGGTGTCCACAAGACTCAAAGAGTAGGGACTGGCCGAGGCGGTGGTCGATGGACGGGATCGCTAAAACAGCAGATAACCAGGAATCCATGGTTCAAGGAGTCCAGAGGGATACTGGGAAGCAGGTAAGTGAATATGATGACACAGATGAGCTTTCTGACATTCCAAAAGTTTCCTACAAGTGCAAGGCTGTATCACACTATAGTAATTCCTAGTGTGGCCATCTATAAAAGTTCTCCAATGCTATGACCAATTGTTGGCAGTAAATTCTAAGAGAGATATTTGTCTAAGTTTTGAATTGTCCTCTTCCCATTGTAACATGAAGGAAAGCTGTCCATTTTCACTAACTCTCAGGTTTTCTCTTTTGCTTTCCACAAAAATGATGATGGTCTTCCATTTTTAGGAATCCGAAAATAGAAATTATTCTTTCTAAATTTCTAGGGCAACAGAATGCCTCTTCCTCATTCTGAGAAAATGCTTTCAGACCCAAGGTCTGAAAGCTTAAGCTCTTTAGAAACTAACCAATATTTCTATTAGCCAATAATACAACAAAGAAACCCCACCGTCAGGTCCTTTGATGATTTACTTCCTCAACACTGTTCATTTCACTACAAATAGATGGGATAGAAGTAAAAAAGAAAATTATTTTAAATGATTGAATATTAATATATTTCTAGTGATAATAAAATACAAACCTACAGAACCCTCCATGATCTAAACTTCTGGTTTTCAGAGACTCTCATTGGGTTTTAAATCTGTAGTGTTTGCCAGAATGAAGGCATCTTATCTTTTAATTTTAAAAAATTTAAGTTTAAATTTCCTGGATACCTCATACACTACTGGTGAGAATATAAAATAGTGAAGCTTCTTTGGAAAATATTCTAGCAATTCCTCAAAAGGTTAAACATAGGGTTACCATATGATGCAGCAATTCCACTCCTCAGTATACACCAGAGAGAATAAAACATACATTCATACAAAAACTGGTACAAGAATGTTCTAGAAGTGTTACTCGTAACAGGCAAAAAGTACAAGCAACCCAAATGTTCACCAGCTGATAAACAAAAAAGCAAAATATGATAAATCCTTATAATGGAATACTGTTTAGTAAAAAAAAAGAAAGAATAAATACATGCTACAATATAGATAAATCTTATAAACACCAGGTTAAGTGAAAGAAGCGAGACACAAAAGGTCACATATCATACGATTCCATTTACATGAAATGTCCAGAACAGAAAAATCTATAGGGAAGGAAAATATATTAGTGATTGCCTAGAGCTGGTGTTGTGAGTAAATGAGGAGTGACCGTTATGGGTCTGGAGTTTCTTTTAGAAAATGAAAATGGTCCTCAATTAAACTCTGGTGATGGCTGCGGGACTCTGAATTTACTAAAAACAATGACTTGTACACTTTAAATAGAAGACCTACATAGCAAATGAATTATACCTTAAGCTGTTATGTTTTAATGTTTAGCCATTTAAAAAATATCAAAACGAAAATGCACACTGAAGATCAATGGTGTTTTCTTTAGTCAAAAGTGGACTAGTAGGCTGAGGCCTCCTATGTACTTTACTGTCGTAACTGCTTTAGGGAAATACTGTCCATGATGAATTTCTCTCAGGCCAATTAATTGCTATATTTGACAGGTAAGCAAAGACTGCCTTTGAAATAAATAAAATTGAGACAGGCTATCACAATGATCAGTACCATTAATCTTAAGTGTTTTCTTTCACTCAAGCTTCTGACTGCTGTGTCGGTTTAAGGAGTTTTGTTTTTTAGACATCTGGAAATTTATTTGACTCTGAAAGTAAAATTGGGGAATGCTTTTATCTACAGGACTTTTTAAACCAAATATCTACATTTCCTATTCTACTTGAAATTGAAAGCTTTGTCTAGAATTAATCTCATATTAGTGGCCAGAATTCTTCAAAAATAAACTTAAACCAATTTGGATAAACAGTTTTGGTTGTGCATTTGAATGAAGTGCTTCTTTCGGTATAATACTGGGACACTGCAAAGATAAAAACTAAAATGTATTTTAAAATTAAATAACTCCTTATAGAATTTTGAAGACAGTGAGGTTACTCTGTGCGATACTATAATGGGACACATGTCATCATAAATTTGTCTAAATTCATAAAATATACAACACAAGCAATGAACCCCAATGTAAACTATCAATTCTGGGTGATGATGATGTGTCAGTATAATACCACTCTGGTTGCAGTGTTGATAATGGGGGAAGCTATGCACATAGGGGAACAGTGGATATATGGGAAATCTCTTTATTTTCCTCTCAATTTTGCTGTGAACCTGTAACTGTTCTAAAGAATTGTGTGTGTGTGTGTGTGTGTGTGTGTGTGTGTGTGTTTTAATTTAACTAACTCAACATCTTCAATTCTTACATTCATCGGCCACATTCTTACCGGTAAAAACTGCGTGGGAACATTATTCCTTTTTCGAACTACATTTTATGTTTGTAAAATATTTAAGCACTTAGAAGATATAAAATGAAAAATGTTCCCCTAATGACATGTGTTCTCTCTCTCTCTTTCCCCTCCCCCTCCCTTTCTCTTTTTCTCTCTTCCTCTCTCTATTCGGAAGTGGAATTACTGCTAAATAAGAGATGCGAAGCAGGGGGTCCCACCATTATCAGACACAGACCTGACTGACCCTTCCGGCAGGGGAAAGGTGAATGAAAGCTGGCCACGGGAGGCTGGGCTGCCAGGGGAAGGCCTGAGACGGTAGGAGGTGGTTTGATGTGGGGGAGTGTGAAAGTGAGTGTGTGTAGAAGTCCAGGGTGCTCCAGAAGGGAGGGCCCTAAGAGAGATAACATTCAGGTCCTTACTTACAAAGGGCACATATGCAGAACTGAATTATCTACAATTCAACCCTTCATCTGACAGCTCTGTGCAGAAAAACAGAGGCAAAGAACTAGACAAACCTTAGTGTAAGCACTGATAATTTTTGAAATAAAATATATATATATATATAAAATGCTAAAATTAAAAAAGTAAAACCACAGAAATAATACTAAAGTTACTATTAATTTATAGTCATATATAAACCAAAATACTCACCTTTTTTCCTGGGTGCCCCAAAAATGGCTGGGAAGAAACTATCTGCTAGTTAGTAGTATACCTAACATCTGACCCTGTTAGTATAAGAAAGAGCAATGAACAGGGCATTTCTTCAAAAGGCTATTTCTTCCACAATAATACCCTTATCGCAGATGAAAATAACAAAAATCTTCTATATCCATAATTCAGAGAACCTTTGGTCAGTGTTTTGGTTGATCTCAGCCAATCTTTGGCTAAGGATTATAGAGACTTTCCTCTAAGGTCTTTATCCTACTCTGAGGAGTCAGTTTTTCAATAAATAGAACAACAGCTTAGTAAGTCCAATTGCCTTCAGTGTCCTTAGAATTCAGTCAGTAATCTTGGCAGTAATTCTTGGGCATTTCTCATACACACTTTTGGAAGCCAAAAGGAGATAACTAAGAAACTTCAAGGACATGAAAATCTACTGAATTTCAGTAAGCTCCTGCCCTTTAGACACTAAACATTAGATATTAGAAAGAGATTAGCAACTTGCCCCTATGTGTGCCAGGTTGGTAGGTTTTACTATTCCATAACAACTCAATAACACTTCCATCTCTCGCCAAATCATTTCAAATCCTATCCTTCCACATCTATATAATGGAATACTAGGCCATTAAAACATTCTAAGCTGTTTTAAACGGAAGTAAAAATTTCGCAAGGGTGGGAACAATACATTCCCATTATGTTATATAAATAATATAGTACACATACACAAATATGATCAATAGAAACATAAGCTTGTATATGCAGCATGTAATCCTGGAATGACAAAGAGAAGAGGCCTACAGATTAAGACTGGAAGAACAACTACCTTTCTCTGAATATGCTTTTGTACTCTAAAATTGAGTACTCTTTACCTGCAGAAAGTTATGTTATTTTAAATAAATCCTAATCTCTGGAAACTTAATATGAGCTACATATTTGTTAGCAGCAAGCTATCTAAGAAATTGGGCCCCGTGCGCTGCATAAAACTTAAAGAATATTCTCCAGTCACTCAGTCAGTCTTTCTGGTTCTCTTTCCCCTACTTCCCTAATCCCTTCTTCTCTTCCTCTTTCTCACTCTATGTGTTCATGTAGTTTAAGTCTACTGGCACTTGTTCTTTCTCTTGCTCATACCCCAGGCCCAGTCCGAAAGTTATCAATCCCAACTCAGGAGCTTTGGTACAAGTTCAGTGAGTGAAGATGATGTATCAGGCTCCTACCCCATAAAGATGTGAGGGCTAGGGGACATTCCATCCTTTTTCAGCAGGGGGAGCTTCCAAAGCAATGCCTCCCTACCCACACCTGAGCACATGAGCACTACACACTCTTGGCCTCCACATTCCTCTCCCTCTGGATGTTGGTTCAAGACTTCAAAATGACTTGGAGGTCTATCAGCTTCAGAAGCAAAGAAGGGAATCTGGTCACATCCTCTTTGACCCTGAACGTTCTGTCTTGCTTTTCTGCTGCTTCTATTTGTAACTTTCCCTAATGCCACTCTGAAAATATGCTGGGAAAACTTCTTTGTCATTCTGAACTCCACCTAACCTTAGATCTTTCTCTAAGGCTCTGCTACCTTGGGGTGTACAATCAAACTCTGACATCCCTTCCAAGGTGGAATGCAGGACAGCAGGCTAGACAAAGTTCAACTGTGGTCCCCCACAAAATGCCCAGCATTGACATTTTTCTATCACGGGCCTTCCCCTGTATTTCTCTCTTGAAGACCAGTAGCTGCAGCCTTCTATGCAAAGGAAGAATAGCAGAGACATTTGCCCCTAAGTTTGTTATTTGCCCATTAGCCCTGATCCCTTCTGAAGATTAAACTGCAGACTCTAATTATACTTGCTCATTTTCCAAGGAAACATGACAACTGTTCCCACTGTCTCTCTTCACAGGGAGCTGAAATGGAAAATCTATGGGCTTTGGAACCAGACAGGCCTAGATTGAATCCCAGCTCCACTCAGCATTATTCTGGGGCAATCTCCTTACCACTGGCTTCCTTATCTGTAAATGGAAATAATAATTCCTATCTCATAAGATGTTTGTGACCACCAAATAAGTTCCTCCCTTCTTTACTCCTCTGATACACCCAGTTTCCATCTCAGCCCTTCTGTTAAATCCACATCAGCCCTGACCAGGTATTATCATTTGGCAATTAACCTTAGACACAGTTTAAAATTCCAAAATGTGAAGATCATATTTCTGATGGATATACTCCTTCCTTCCTATAAAAAGTTTGGAAACTGTTGTAAATATATATTATGAGCAGCCAAGCCAAAAGAAAATAATAGCATTCCCTTTGTTAACTACTGAACCTATAGCCCCAGTAGACAGACATACAGTGACAGATACAGAGATATACCTACCTGCAATGCAGAGATTATGGTTTCCCCCATCATCTGCTTTCTTTAGTGCCTGCTTACCTTCTCCTTCCTTATAATAGTCAAGACTTATAGAATCTTCAAAACTCTCCAAGGTTCCCTCCCTACTTTTTAATTCTTAATATTAAAAAATTTGTTATAAAAACAATTTTAAAAATGACTAGTAGTCATTTAAGTTCATTTAGATTTAAGAACACATAGTAGAAAAGGTTCATCAAGTAGTTTGGTATGAGATTATTGCTGAAATAATAGTTTTCTTTTTATTATATTTACTATTCTTTTTTTTTCTGATCAGGTAAATCCTTTGTCTCCCTACTTTTTTTTTTAAGAGGGAACGAAAGGCCCAGAGAACTTAAGTGATTTGTTCAAAGTTGCACAGCTAGTTAATGACAGACAGATGAGCAATTTGAACCCAGTGGTTAAGCACAGCAAACTGAGTAACTCATGAAAAGATTAGTTGAAGAGGCACCACACCACAAGGCTGTATTTCACAGAACCTCAGCAGGCTCTAAAGACATAGATATTCTGTGAATCTCAGCATATTATTATATGCATTTATTGCCAACAGCATTTCACAGATCTTTGTTTGGATTTCCTAGAGCATCTGCATTCTAGACCAGTGCTGTCAAACAGAACTTTGTGAGAAATGGAAATGCACACTATTCAACAAGCTACAGGTACCTACTGAGCACTTGGACTGTGGCTAGTGCAGCTGAGGAACTGAATGTTTCAAATTTACTTTATTTTTTTACTGTGGTAAAATACACATAAAATTTACCATCTTAACCATTTTTAAGTGCATAGTTCAGTGGTATTAAATAAATTTATAAAGTACAACCATCACCACCATCCATCTACACAGCTCTTTCATCTTGTGAACCTGAAATTCCATACCCATTAAACAGAAACTCTCTATTCTGCTCACCCCCAGTCCCTGACAACCACCATTCCACTGTATGATTCTGGATATTCTACGTCTTTAAGTGGAATCATACAGGCTTTGTTATCTTGTGACTGGTTTATTTCACACGGCATAATGTCCTCAAGGTTCATCCATGTTGTAGCATGTGTCAGAATTTCCTTCCTTTTCAAAGTTGAATATTAATAATAGTCCACTGTATATATATAACACCCTTTGCTTATCCATTCATCTGTCAATGGACACTTGGGTTCCTTCCACATTTTAGCTATTAAGAAAAATGCTGCTGTGAACATGAGTATACCATTATCTCCTCAAGACCCTGCTTTCAATTCTTCTGGGTATATAACCAAAAGTAGAATTACAAGATCATATAGTCATTCGAGTTCCAGTTTTTGAGGAACCACCCCACTGTTTTCCATAGCAGCCATACCATTTTACATTCCCATCAACAGAGCACAAAGGTTCCAACTTATCCATAACCTAACCAATGCTGTTATTTTCTGGGCTTTTTGTTTTTACGGTAACCATGCTGATGGTGTGAGATGGTATCTCATTTAGTTTTGATTTGCAGTTCCCTGATAATCAGTGAAGGGTTAGCATCTTTCCATGTGTTTATTGGCCATCTGTTTATCTTCTTTGGATTAAAGTTTTAATTTCATTTCAATGTAATTAATTTAAATTTAAATAGCCACATGTGTCCAGGGGCTTCCATACTTGACAGTACCACTCTAGACCACCATGCTGCCTGAGGTAATTTGGAAACCCAGTGTAGTAAGCACAGCGAGTTCTGGAGGCAGATGGACTAATTCAGAATTTCTAGTTCTGTAAATTTAGCCAGTCACTTAAACTTCCTACACCTTAGTCTTCACAAGTATAAGACAGAATTACTACTTCCTTCTAAGAATTAAATGAAGTGAATTAGCAAACATACAGCGCCTGGTATTACCTTAGCACACAGGAGAGAATTTAAGACACTGGGACATGCCTTCTCTAACTTCCCAGTGCCCACCGAAACTTGACACCTAGGATTTGGCCTTTTCAGACCAGGCCTTGACAGAGAAGTGAACTTTTTGTTCTAGAAAACATAGATCTTTTAGCTCCCACCAAGAGGACCCAAAAATGGAGGGGTGGATTGAGATGAAATATGGAATCTCATTCCTCTGACTAATAATCAATAGGAAAGTGGAGGTGCTGAACTTCCAATTCTGGATATAGGGCAATCTTCTTTGTGAAGCAGCCAAACACAGATCTTCAGAGGGAGAACCCATTAAGAAAACCATCTAAGCTCTAAATATGAAATGTAGCTCAGAATGATTTTGAGACTCTGCTTTTGTGGCCATGGCCCTTTTCCTTCCCCATACCCAGCCACAACGTGAACCTCGGGCCCTCCAGGTTACCTGAAGTTGCAGTGGTGGGCGTGCTTGGTGGCGGGGGCTGTGAGGAGCCGCTGCTCTCAATCATTAGGCAGGGGTTGCTGCCATTGTTCTCTCTCTTGACAAGCAGTTCAGCAGCGCTGGGCAGTGGGATGGGGTGGCTGATCCCCAATTCCTCCTCCTGGGCCTGCTGCCTTCTCAGGGCCACCTATAAGCACAAGGCAGCGGGGTCATCCTCCAGCACACAAGAAGCATTACCTGTGCAGCTTCATCAAAACCACTGAAACCCCACCTACCCAAAGTTGTAATCCATTGGCACCAGGGTGAGGTCTGAGAATCTCGTTTCTTTTCAAAGCTACCCAAATACTAATGATGTGCAGCCAAAGCTGAGAAATGGTTTGGAGCCAGAGTGTCTAGCCCACAGTACGTGCTCAAAAAAAATGTTCATTAAACATATGAGTATGGAGAGTAGCATGAAATAAGGTCTAGGAAGGATCAGGAAAAACGGTAGAGTCAGCCAAGCAGTGGAATTCAATCTGAAGAGTAGAAGTCAGCACTGATAGATTAGGAAGGAAGGAGAATGGGGTCACTTATAAATTTGTAAAAGGCCACTGTATTGGGAACAGTGACCAGCAAGATACAGTATGATTAGATCCCAAGGTACTCACTGTTTAAAAGGAGAAACAGAAGGCAGGCAAACATGCAATTCAAGACAAAATGTGGAAAACACCACAAGAGAGGTACACACCAATCCTACTGAAGAAATTCAGAGACAGAAATGGCTTTAAGTTTGAGAAGCAGCCAGAGGTGGTATAGGAACAGGGCCTTTACTATTAGGAAGAGTAGAACTTGAACAGGTAAGGAAGGGGCAAAACAATGGGAACAGGGAGCAGGAAAGGCAGGGACTGCTTAGGAAACCCCACAGAGCCCTGTTCTCAGGCAGGGAGGGTGGTGGGTAGAAAGAGTACATGAACAAGTAATGAGGAAAAGGGGATGGAAGTTGTGTGCTGAAAACTCTGGAGAAGGGAGAAGTTGGAGGTGAAGAGAAAGGGAGGACAGGTGTGATATTCCAGGTAGGAAGGAAGGAGATGGAAGCAGGGGCTAGAAAGGACCTAACATACCTAAGAAACTCTTCATGGTCCTTTTTCAATTTATCTGCTCTTAAATAACATTGTTAAAGGTTGAAAAAAGAGGTATAAAGAGAATAAATTGTATTTTTGCTTACTACATGTAACAAAAAAAAAAAATCAAGACTTTCTGTTGAAATTGACTCTTAGTAATAAGGAAATGAGAAAGTACCTGTACCTCAGTCTCAAAGACAAGCCAAAAGTTGAAATCCAAAAGGTAAACCAGAAACACACTACAATTTGTTTTACAAAAAGTGTACTCCATATTTAGAAAGCTGACTAATGTGCAAGTAATTTTACTCATTACAAGAGTCTTCAACTTAGAAAAAAAGCCTTATTCAATTAAAATAATTAAGCTGAAATCTTAAATTTTCTATGATTAACCAAGAAGTCTAGAAACAGAATATTAAGGATCTTATCCAAAATAATTAAATATTCACAAACCTGTGAAGTATGTCAATGCATATTTATACCTTGATTTACACAAATCCCATGCATGCACAAAATGCACAGAACACTCTGCAACTAAAGACATTTTTACAAAGACCTCTAAGTGTTCTTAGGAAACGTTATTTAAACGGGGAAGGTGGGGCAATTGATAAAAAATGCAAGTATTTTAGAGTCACAGCTAAAATCAATTTTAAACTATTTTAAAACTAGTAAAAAACAGCTGTTACATGGATTTGAAAGGTTTCATTTAGCACAGCACAAACCTTCTGGTGTGGAAAACACTTAAGTTTTGTATTATAAAAGTAATCCTGAGTTGCTTTTGTTTTTAACATAACAGCCTTCTTCCAAGTTAGGGTCGCTACTAATAAAGCTTATTCAAAATTAATGGCCCTACTTGGATAAATAACTTTATTACATTTTGAGGAAAATTCCCCTCCCAAGCATACTTTCCACGCTATTTAAGCCAGTAACTTAATGTTTAGAATATATTTCTACCTACAAATACAATTTAAATGCCCGTAAGTTTTTTTCAGTAAGCTCATTGTGATGCATTTTAACATTACACTCAATTTATTCTTTTCATCCACTATAGATTACGCTAAAAATCTATAGAGAAGAAACCAAGAAAAACCTACATTTTCTTAACTGCACTCACCATCTGTGAATACATCTAGTTTAAAACACACCTTTAAAAACCAGATGGCTATAAAAAGTGTAATATTGAAGCGTTTGTGCAATCCTCTTCAACACTCTTATCTAAATCATTTTCATCGGAGGAAATTTACACATTCCTAATCAAAAGTAGCACATCGTTGATAAATATTTCTTGGGTATCTTTTCATTTTAAATCAGTTGTCTTAAAAGGATGAAAACTTTTAGCTGGAGAGAATGTGTATTATTCGCTTCTAAAAATCCTCGTAGCATACCAACTACATTAACTATTTCCGTTAAGATGCTAAATTACTGTCCTGCTTTTGCTTAAAAAACAAAACAAAACAAAACAATACTAACGACAGACGAAACTTCAAACCCCTGCGTTTTCTCTACAGCGCACATTTAAAAAAAAAAATTCTTAAAGAGTGTTTTAAAAATACACTCAAAGTAAGTTGCACTTAAGTAACTTGGGTTGAGACCGCACATTTTAAAATGTTAATACAAATTCCGCAGCGCTCAAAATGGCTGAGGTGCACGGCCTGGGTCCACGCGGGGCGAAAAGTGCGCCGAGGGCACAACAGGGACCACGCCACGCTGGCGTCCGTTACAGCGACTTTTCCAGAAAAACAGCTTCCCGACATGTTGTCGGAATAAGCAGCCCGGGCTCGGTTTTGCCCCCACGAGAAGCCCGCGCCGGCACCCACAACCGCCCTCCCGAATTGAAGCGCAACTCTGCTCCGGGGCGGAGTCGGGGATCCCAGAGGGGGCGAACCCCCCAACTCTTTGCTCAGAGAGCGAGGCCAGAAACCCCGGGGACCCCAAAAAGCGGCAAACCCAGCAACGCTGCCGGGTGCGGGGTCGAAGATCACGGGAACCCTTCCCTGGCAGAGCAGACCCCGCAACTCGCCGCCGGAGGCTGAGTTCCGGGCCCCGGGGTCGCCCGCGCAGAGCGCCCCCGGCAACTCTGCAACCAAAGCGGGATCCGAGATTCTAGGGAGCTCGGAAATCCCCGAAGGGGCGAACCCTGCAACTTTCCGCTGGAGAGCCGGGTCAGGGATCCGTGGGGCCGAGCAAACCCCGCAACGCACAGCTCGGCCGGCGGGATCCGAGACGAGTCCCTCCGAGCGTTCCGCGGACACCGCGAGCGCCACCGCCTCCCTCCCGAACCCAGGCCCCGCGTGGCTCGCCCAGGTCGGAGGGACTTTACTCCAAAGAGTTCGGGGCTGAACCCCGGTCCTGGGCGCCCGCTCTCACCTGCGCGGCCATCACGCGCTGCCTCTCGGCGATCAGGTTGCACTTCTTGCACTGGCAGTCCCGCCACATGCAGAAGCGCTTGTGGCCCTTGAGCGGCGACGCGTAGCCGTGGTTCCTGCATCGCGCGCACTTGGGCAGCCTCGGGGACTTCTTGCTGGCGGCACCCACGCCCGACGCCCCCGAGCCCGAGCCGCCGCTGCTGCCGTCCCCGGTGCCCGCCGATCCAAGCAGCGCCCCGGCTGCTTTGCCGAAGCCCCCGGCCTTGCCCTGCGGCGGTGCCCCGGGGGCGTGCGGAGCCTCCGACGGCGCCGAGGGCTTGCTGAATGCGTCGTCGTTGGGCATGGTGCTCCACAGAGAAGAGCGAGGACTCTGACCGCCTCTCGGGTCTGGAGACTGCTGCAAGGGAAGCGCCCGGCCGACGGCGAAGCTTCCCAGGAGAAGGCGCAGGAAGCGTGTGCGCTGCTGCGGGAGGTGCAGGCAGAATGGCGAGGCTCGGACACACGCAACGCCCAGAGTAGTGGGGGGTTGTGTCCTTTTTTTTTTCTTTTGGCGCGCGCGGCGCAGAACTTTTGGATACTTTTCAGAACATTCCCGGGACTGCCTGGGCGGGAGCGTCTCGAGGGAGCGTGGCCACGCCCACCGCCCCCCAAGTCTAGCCACAGTGCCGCTTGCAAGTTTGCACCCGCTGCAAACACCGAGGGCATTGCTGCAGGGCCGCTGCACAGAGGAAGCTGGGCTCCCCAGGTCAAGAATATAGTTGTGCATGTAGTAGTGCGAGCTGCTTGGAGGAGGTGCAGACCACCCTGTGGGATCCTCTAGCTCCCTTCCCCCCCAGCTATGCCATTCTGCAAGTTTGGTAGGGCAGACATTGGCAAAAGCCAACTTGGAAAGTGATTTCTTTGTCCCTTAAGAGAATTAAGTATGAGGTTGAAGGCCTGAAAAAAGAGAAATCTGTGCACTTATGTCGGCAAAATTAAGTCTTCCTGTTCTCCAGTTACCCCTTCCTACACCCGTGTTCATTTGCTCACAAAATTCCTGCCTGCTGGCATCTACCTTTCAAATCTATAGCTCCAGCCCTTGTCGCTTCTCCCATTTCAGGTGCATATAGCTGCTTTTGAGGTAGCTTCACTTATGATCTGCAGCCACCTGAAACTCGGCTTTTAAAAAACCTCTGGGGGCAGGGGGAGTAAACAAATGTAGGCATTTATCAAAATTCATCCCATACTTAAGATCTGTGCATTTTACTATATATATATTTATACCTCCAAAAAACGCTCTGTCATCTTACAACCTCAGCCTCCGTCCCCGCCCCCGCCCCTGCCCCCACCCCCATGTTTGTCTCCTCTTTGCAATTGCACAGCCAATCCATCCCTAAAGCCTGCTGATGATTTCTTCCTACACAGCAGCATTTATCAACAGACGTTCTCACATCAGAATCTCTGCAGAAGCTTCCAGGCAGTCTCTTTATCTTCACATCAACTGGCCCCTGCAGTGGCTTGGTATTGTCCATGTGAAAAACAAAAGTTAAAGACCTAAGGCAATGGCTCAAAGGCCCTAACATCTTGGAGCTGCAATTTGTTGGCCCTTTACATACCTCTTCCCTCACTGTATTTCCCTAAGCTTGCAATGGCCATTGTCCGGCCAAAGGGCTGCCCTTACATATTTCCCCTAATGCTCTCTTTGTTTTTCCCACGTGTTAGTAGGACTCAGGTTCCAAATTCTGGGCCCTAACCTTAGGGAAATAGGTCTCTAAATGATCTTGGCACCATGTTTGGTTTCTCATCAAAATAGTTGCCCAGTGATCCTCTCTTTCAACAGATTAGCATATCCAGCACCCAGCTCTGAAATCTTCTAACTTGCCTTTCACATACCTATTCTGAGACCCCTGTCTCAGCCTGTTTCCCACCCTGGATTTTCTCCATTAGTGTTCTCTGTCTGAAAATTAGTTCCTAAAGAAGCTTCTAGCTTTACATAATACCTCATATGCTACGCATCAAAACAGCGAAGCTTCATTCCTGACAGAGGTCAGGATGCCACCACTCATCTCTTTCTGGAACCTGTTAAATGATAACCTCTATTTTGTTCAGGAATATCCATAAATCTTTCATTAAAACATACATGCCAATTGCTGTTATCTACTATTTGCAATTCTTTTTCCATATTTACATTTTAAAGTTACCATATGACCCAAAAAATTCACTTCTAGATATGACCCCCAGAGAAATGAAAACATTATGTCCACATGCAGATGTGTACATGAATATCCATAGCAGCATTATTTATTTGAAACAATGCAAATGTCCATCAACGGTTGCATGTGGTAAACACATACAACAGAATATTATTCAGTCATCAAAGGGGTGAAGTGGTGATATGTGCTATTATAAGGATGAAACTTGAAACCATTATGCTAAGTAGAAAAAGCCAGATTCAAAATACCACATATTGCATGTTCCCATTTATACAAAAGGCCCAGAACAGGCAAATCAATATATAGACAAAATAGATCAGCAGTTACCAGGGGCTGTGGGTGAGAATGGAGAGTAAGAGTAAATGGGTATTATGCGATGATCTAAAATTGGATTATGGTAATGGTTGCAAAACTAAGTTTACTAAAATTAGTTTTATGAGTAAAACAAGAGAATTTTATGTTATATAAATTATACCTCAATAAAGCAGTTTAAATTTTTGAATTAAAGACCAAAAAAAAAAAAAAACCCATGGTATACAGTATTGCTTCATTTCTAAAATAGGAAAAAATGTATATTTATATCTGCTCGAGTAGATTATTTAATTCTCCTTGGGCTATAGGCTATGGGTGATATTCTCCTTATATTTTGTTTTTGTTTTTGTTTTTGTGTTTTTTCAGAGCAGGCCCACATTCTGGCGCCCTGCCTTCTGTCTCTTCCCCCTTGGCCATGTGGTCAGAACTGATATCTGGGTTTGGGCCTAGCCCGTCCAGGCTCAGCCCTGTGGTCAACCCCAGCTCACCAGCATTATTAGCATTAGAATTTGGAACTCAAAAACTCATTCACAATAAATTATTACATTTTTTTTTTTTTTGCTTTCCAGTTACCATAGCTCTGTGCTGCTTATACTTTGTTTAATATTTGATTTAAAAAAAAAAAACCACTTAGGTATTACTTTTACCATCAGAAAAAAAAAAACAATACATTATTTTATTGTGAGACAATATAGCATCATAATAAAATGCCTACCTTTGACTCCCAGCTGTGTGACCTCCTTGTGACTCAGTCTGCTTATCTGTAAAAAATGGGTAATAATAAATATCTACCTCAAAGGACTGTTAGGAAAACTAAATTAGTTAACACTTATGAAGTGCTTAGAAAGTATCTGGCATACAGTAATATGTGTCTGTTTTTGTTATTTTAATTATTTTTGTACAATATAGAAAAAAAGAGTATACGTATAACCTTACACATATTGGAATAAGTTGGAAGGGAGCTATACTAGAAAGTGCCAATGATAAAATTACATCTACTTTTCACTTTGTCCATGGAAAGCAGTTTTTACTCCAGGCCTTGGCACAACAGGTGAGAGAGAAAATTTTCTGTGGTGCTTCTGACCGTCTGCATGAAACTAGAAATTACATGAGTCAAAATATTCAGCTCAAGTATCATGAGTCGGCTGACCTGAACTAGTGATCTGGTGTACAAGTGTGTGTGCTCAATGCCCCCAGTGACTGGTGTGGGCAGGAATCTATGGGGAAGTGAGACCAGTAGAACCCGGAGTATTTCATGCAAGAGGACCTTGTATGAGAGGGAAAGCTGAGCTGTATTCTGTGTCACACAGGATTCGAGTAGGCACAAAGGAGGAAACAAGACATTCTAGGTCGTGGGAATAACGGATGGAAGGCTGGGCGTCGGGAGTGAGCCTTTGGGTTGGGGGAGAGGGCACAGACATGCCAGTCTGGAACAGAGGAGTTAAGCTGAAGCCCAGTGGGAGATAAAGTTGAAAAGATAGCATGGCCCCTTGCCTGCTAGTGAGGAATTTGGCTTCTATCCTATAGGCAAATGGAGAATGATGGAGTCTTTTGTCCTTGAGGTGTTCGAGGAATGTAAGTGGAGGGTCTGCCGATCACTGTGTGATTTGAACAAGCCACTTGACATCTCTGAGCCTTCAGTCCTTATGAGGAGATGACAATATCATAGGAATCAGAAATATCTGTAAGATGCCCAGACCATGCCTGCCGCACAAAATGCTCAATTATTACTGGTAGCTGATGTCAACTACAATTTGGAATAGAGGAACAGGAGAAATTTAAAAGCAGACAGTGATGGCAAGGACCTAGTTTTTCAGAAATATGGCTATACCTAAGGTTGCAGCAGTGAAACTTAATGACCAGCTCCTTTCCTCTATGTATTCCAGTTTCTACCAATATCCACATAGACAGAATCATGGAAAGTGTGGTATGTAGAAATACAGGACTTGTAGCTACCTGACTGTTTAAAAGTCCTAGCTTTGCCACTTGCCAGCTGTGCACATGTGGACATATCACATACCCTCTTTGTGCTTCCCTTGCCTCATTTTGAAATTGGAAATAACCTGAGAATTGTTGTAAAGATGCAATGATTGATTTTATATATATATATATATGTATATATATATACACACATATATATACACACACACATACGTATGTATGTATGTATGTGTGTATGTATACTAACACACACATATATTTATATATATACAAAGGGCTTAGATCAGTGCCTACAAGAAAATAAACACAATCTAAGTATAAGTTACTATCATTTTAGAATTCTCTAGGAGGAATTTTGAAGCACGGGTTGATGATGAGTGAGGGAAACCAGGAGGCAGGTTTAGGATCTGGGCAATTTGCTAGTTCCTCCCAAGTAAATAGTTCCCAACAAGGTCAGTAATTAGAAGGCCAGCCTAGAACCTGGAAAATAAGTGACAGAACCTCTGAGTAGCAAACATCTGTCACAAAGTACTATCTAAGCATCTGGAGCCAGTCTCAGGCTCTCGGGAAGACAAAAGGATGCCATAAGGCAGCACAATATCAGAACAGCAAAGATGAGAGCTGAAGGGAGGGAGGAGGCAGCACAACCAGAAGCAGGGAAGCCAGTCTGTGCTATTCAGGGCAGAGGCCAACTACCTAAAGTAGACTCAGGAGCATCAGTTTTATAAGACTGTTCAGTGATTAATTTCCACAAGTATTGCCCTGGAAGTTATCAACAAAAGATTAAACTGTGTTCAGTTCCTAGCTCTCTGTTGAGTAAGAGTATAAATACTCTAGAATATTTTTCCAATAAAAATTGTTAAAATGTAAAAACTTTGAAATTTAAAAGGGAAAGCTTGTATTTTTTAGAAAAATCACTGAATATGATACAAGTTAAATGAAGTGATATAGGGAAAATGCAATCATAATCTTGAGAAATTAAAAATGTGTTTTGAAGATAATTATAGATTATTTTTCATCTGTTTTGAAATGAACATCAGCATACTGACCCTTTTCCATTAACCTAAAGAAAAAGAAATGGCTTACCATCCTACATTTTGCTTATAGGATCAATTCCTTAAAATTTCAAGAGGAAATCTGGTTAAAATTTTTCGTTTTTATCAAGTTAAATTTGAAAGAGAAAAAGTAACTATATAAAGTTACTGTTTGATATTTGCAAAGAGCAAACAAATATTACATTTCTATTTTAGATTTTAATTTACAAATGCCTTATTTTAACTGAGCATTTATAAATAAAATAAATACTTTAAAAATTTGATAATCTACCCCAATTTGCCATCTATTTACTTAAGTACTTTCTTATACAATTGATTCTCTGACAAACTATAGCTCTCTCAAGAGTTTTCCTGTGACTTCTGCTGTAATAAATTTAAAAGAACAGAGGAAACAGTGAAAACAAATCCTGAAATTAAATTTCATTTAAGAGTTTCAAATGAATTGGGAATTAAAATGTATATCAATAATGATTCTCAGATATATTTCCTATTGGGTTCAATAGCCACTCTCTTGTTGATTTCTGTTTGCTAACAAAATAAGAATAAGACGAATGAATTAGCAGTGCTAATACCATAGTATCCTAACAATGTAAGTATGCCCATATTTGTACCATAGGCCATTTATATGTGATAGAGAGCTGAGAATAGTAAAATGAATATTTTGTGGCTGATTCAAAGTTTAAAAGTTGACATCTTTAGTAGACACATAAATATGGGCTATTATGTATTTTATCAAGCTTTTTTTTCCCTATAGAAGGCCTTGTCGGTTTTCCACTTTACCAAAGAATGGAAGAAAACTACACTTAATTTTAGAAATACATTATAAAAACAAAAATTCCCTTAGCTCCAAAAGAAAGAATAAGCCAACAAACAAAACAGTGAGAATGACTATGGTACTTGGTGCCAAAACTTGGTCTAACTATAATCATTGTAATTAACACAAATTACTTAAAAACCACATGCAACTCTAAAATGACAAAACATATTAACTCATATATTTCTATACTACTACTGATAAATATTCCTTGAGTTGATTAAATGGTCATTGTCAGAATTGTCTGGTGCGACTTGAAGGATCAAAAGCACCTTTAACCAAACGTGACTTCAGGAATATTATAAAGCATGTTCCTGGCCCTTGGAAAATAAGACAAACGAATAAACTGTTTTGCCATAGAAAACATCAATAATAGGTCAGTTCAAGAGATGTCTCCAGTTAATGCACGATTCATTGCCAATCGAAAAGTGACATTATGCACTAAAGAGTTTAGAAAAGAAAAATACTGAGGACTGGAGCAGGGAGGGAATCTTTCTGGAAGAAGAAAGCTTTCAGAAAAGTAGTATTTGGATTAAATGAACCAAATTATGAAGGGGTGGTGAACTGATACAAACAACAATTAAAACTTCTAAGAAAGGACTGGGACTGTCTCGTGAGGGGTACATACATGCTTCTTTGACTCTATTCCTGCAGTTTTCATCCCTGGGGTACCCATTTCCTCCTTCATTGTTCCTTGCTGCCCTACACTGCCCTTAGTGGAAGTATCCCTTCTGCTTTAATAGGCTCAGGAAGAATACAAAGCCCTTCCTTTGCTTCCAGGAACCTTACTGAGAAAAGGCTGGAGTATTTTTATTTATTATTATTTACACATACTAATAATAGCTAGGCAAAACAATAAGGAAATAATCCCAGAATAACATAAATCTACACACTTTGGCTTGCAGAGTATAGTCTCCTATTCCCCTTCCTACGTACCCCAAGGAGAAGAGGCCATGGCTGGGGCTCTCTCAGCCCTCAGCCAGGTCTGCCCCTACAAAGCACCATCTTTACACAGGGCTCCTGCTAGCCAGTAGGGTCCCATGTGACTGGCACCACCTTGAACACGTGCAGAGGTAGGGGTCCTGGCAAGGGCAAGGAGGCTTCTCCCTGCTCTCTTTCAGGCCCTATTTCCTGCCAGGAAGACTCACTTCCTCTGCAGTGATTGACAAGTAGTGTCTGTATCCTTCAGCCCAAAGGGCTTTTGGAGTGTGAGGGCAGAACTCTGCACAGTAGTGTTGGGGGTGGTAAGCTGGTGTGGGTAGAGAGAAGGATTGGTATCTTTACACCTAGATAGTACTATACTCTGGAAAACAGAGGTACCAGGGAAAATATATAAATATTGCATGGGACATACTTATACTAAAAAAAGATTATTCTTTGTTTACTAAAATTCAAATTTAACTGGGTGTTCTGTATTTTTATTTGCTAAAATGGCAATTCTACTTTTAAGGGTCCTTGGAAACACCATTTCCCCAAGGCTTCTTAGAAGTAGAAAAAACACCCTTTGGACCAGGGGTCCTCCAGCTGCAGCCCTGGAGGCCAAAGCTAGCTGACGATATGTTTTTGCATGGCCTGCAAGGTAAGAATGGGTTTTACATTTTCAAAGAATTAAAAGAAAATCAAAAGTAGAATTTTTGTGACAAACGAAAATTATATGAAATTCAAATTTAATGTCCACAAATAAAGTTTAAAAATGAAGTTTTATTAGAACACAGCTGCACCCATGCCCTTAATGTACTGTTTGTAGCTACTTTGGTGATACAAGGACAGAACTCAAGAGCCGCAACAAAGGCCATATGGCCTACAAAGCCTAAAATATTTACTCTTTAGTTTTTTACCCAAAGAGGGTGAGGACCCCTGCTGTACGCTTCCATTTTTTTGAAGCTCCCTGTATAATTTTTAAAATAATGAAGATATGTCAAAATGGGATCATGCATTGGGAGATGTGTCCAAAGTCTTGGTCTAAAAATAGTGGTCCTGTCAACACACCCAGAGGGCAGACTAGGCAGGCACCAGAGCCCTGCTAAAGCAAAGCCTGCTCTACAGGGTCAGTCCTTGCAACAGCTCCTCCACTGTAGTCACTGGCCAGTCCTCACAGCCAATCAGCCCAAGGGTCAATCTCTCCCATTGGCATACAGACTGCAAACAAGGTTCAACCACAATAGGAGGGCACACACAACTCACACAAGGGACACACCTGGAGCACCTGGCTCAAGTGATCAGGGAGACTGTGCCACTGAGCCCCACAGGACATCTACTAGATAAGGCCACTTTACCAAGACCAGGAGACATAGCAGCCCTACCTATTACATAGAAATAAACACAGGGAGGCAGTCAAAATGGGGAGACAAAGAAACATGTCCCAAATGAAAGAACAGAACAAAGCTTCAGAAAAAGAACTAAACAAAATGGAGACAAGCAACCTACCAGATACAGAGTTCAAAACACTGGTTATAAAGATGCTCAATTAACTTAGAGGAAGAGTAGATGATCTCATAAAGATTGAAAACATAAAAATGGAGATACAAAACATAATAAAGAACCAATCAGAAATGAAGAATACAATAAAGGAAATGAAGAATACCCAGTAGATTAGATCAAGTAGAGGATCAAATTACTGATTTAGAAAATACAGTAGCAGAAAACCCTGAATCAGAAGAGCAACAAGAAAAAAGAATCCCCCCAAAAGTGAGGATAGTTTAAGGGGCCTCTGGGACAACACCATGCCAACGTTTGCATCATAGGGGTACCAGAAAGAAAAGAGTGAGAACAAGGAATTGAAAGCTTAATTGAAGAAATAATGATGGAAAATTTCCCTTACCTGGTGCAGGAAACAGACATAGAAGTCCAGGAAGCACAAAGAGTCTCAAAAAAATGAACCCAAAGAAGCCCACACCAAGCCACGTGATCATTAAAATGCCAAAGATTAAGGACAAAGAGAGAATATTAAAAGCAGCAAGAGAAAAGTGGGTTGTTACCTACAAAGGAGTTCCCAAAAGACTGTCAGCTGATTTCTCAACAGAAATTTTACAGACCAGAAGGGATTGGCAGGAAATATTTAAAGTGATGAAAACCCAGGACCCACAACCAAGATTACCCAGAAAGGCTATTATTTAGAATTGAAAGACAAGCAAAGAGTTTCCCAGACAAGAAAAAGCTGAAAGAGTTCATCACCACCCAGCCAGTATTATAGGTAATGTTGAAGGAACTTATTTAAAAAGGAGAAAAAAGAAAAAGAATCGAAAGTATGAAAAATAAAATAGCAATAACTATATATCTATCTACAATTACTTAAAACGTAAATAGATTACATGATCCAATCAAAAGACACAAGATGGCTAAATGGATAAGAAAATAAGCCCCTTACATATGTTGCCCATAAGAGACTTACTTCAGATTGAAAGACAAACATGGACCGAAAGTAAAGGGATGGAAAGAGATGCTTCATGAAAATAGAAACAAACAAAACAGCTGGGGTAGCAATACTTATACCAGACAAAATAGACCTTAAAACAAAGGCTGTAACAAGAGACAAAGAAGGACCCAGTTATCCCACTTCTGGGTATTTACCCAAAGAAACCCAAAACACTACTTTGAAGGGACATAAGAATCCATATGTTCATTGCAGTGTTGTTTATAATAGTAGACTACCTGAGTGACCATCAGTGGATGAGAGAGGTGCTACATAGATACAAAGGACTATTAATCAGCCATCAAAAAAAAAAATGAATGAAATCTTGCCATCTGCAACAAAACAGATGGACCTAGAGGGTATTGTGTTGAGTGGAGTAAGTCAGACAGAGAAAGACAAGTGCCATATGATTCACCGACATGTGGAATCTAAAGGACAAAATAAATAAACAAATAAAACAGAAACAAACTCAGATACAGAGAACATTTTGATGGTTGCCAGATGGGAGGGGTTTCCAAGGGTGGGAAAGGGATTAAAAAGTGTGAATTGGTAGTTACAAAATAGTCAAGGGGATGTAAGGTATAGCATAAGGAATATAGCCAATAATATTTTAATAACCGTGTACTTTGTCAGATGGTTCTAGATTTATCAGGGTGATCACTTTGTAAGTTATATAAATGTCTAACCACTGTGTTATATACCTGAAACTAATATTGTATGCCAACTGTAATTTAAAAAACAAAAACATTTAAAAAATTAAAAATAGTCATCCTATCTTTACTTCTCAGACTCCCTCCCACCCTCCAGGCCCCTGCTGGCTGGTGGGTTAAAGGATGAACATGATATAAGCCCTCTCCTGGCAGATCTCATGATTGCCAGGGGAGATGACCATGAAAATTAAGTGTTCTGCTGAAAGTGTATTAAGCCTGGGGAAGAGAGGAGAGTTATGAGGGGTACCCAGGCTTACCAGGCAGATGGAGGAGACAAAAAAAAGAGCATCAAACAGTCAAGCAGGAGGATAAAGGTACAGATGCATACAAGTATATGATATAGTCCAGAAATGAAGAAAAGTTAAGTTTGGCTGAATCTGAAGGGCAAAGGATGGCAGGTGGCGGTGGCGAGTGGGGCGTGGGGGTGGGTGCAGGGAGACCAAAGATAATAGCAATACCTAACAAAATTCACATAGAGCTTACTATGTGCCTAACACTTTCTTAACCTTATTCTAGAAAAGTCTGGGTGCTCATCTCTTGTCACTCAGATAGTAGCTGTAGGAACTAGGGAGTAGTGTAAATGAGGAGGCAGGATATTCCTTGGGTCACAGGACTATCTCAGACAATCGTGTGAACAGTGGTAGCAACTTAATTAGAGTGGTCTACGTAAAGCACTTTTAGAGCAACAACGAACAAAAGAAAAGGGAAGGTAACTAATTGTTAAATGTAGTGCAGACTGTAAATGCTGTGGAAAATCAGAGAGGAACGGAGACGAAGATCCCAACTCATAAAGGAGTTGTGACTGGTGTCAGTGGAACTGGCCTTTGAGCTGATCTTTTGGATACTCAGAAACAAGGGGGTGTGAGTCTGAGTCTGCAAGAGTCTTTTCCATCTTTCTGGTTGGTCCTATTCACAGCTGTATCCCCAACACCTAGACCAGCATCTGTCAGGCTCTAGCAGCCTGTTAATATTTACTGAATGAATGAATAGATTTTAAAATATACATGTTGTTTTGAATAGGTAATACTGTCATGTAGTTCAAAAGTAAAAAGATTCAAAAGACTGAAGGATGAAGTTTCTTCCTACCGCTGTCCCTAGTCACCCAGTTGCCCTCCACAGAAGCAAATAAGTTTTACATTTTTGAGATTTCTTGCAGCTATTGTATGCATACCCAAGAAAATATGTATGTATATGTGTTCTCTATTCACCCCCACCCAACATACTTCTTCATACAAGTGGTAGCAAAGTATACACATTGTTCTACACATAGCTTTTGTTCACTGTATATATCTTGATATTATCCCCTGATAGTCTGTTTTACAGCAGTATCCACTGCATTGATGTGTCACACTTGGTATATGTCCCTGTGCTGGACATAATAGGTCGTTTCCTTTCTTTGGTCTTACAAGTAGCACTGCAACAAGGAATGTGTGAGTGTTGTGTGAGGAAACTCTGGACGAGGGAAGTGAAATAACTTAAAAGTACAGTGATTACCACTTTTTAGATTGGCCTGAAGTCACCCACCACCATGAATGTAAAAACCCATCCTCAGAATCTGATAGCTCCAGAGGTGGCCTGGTTGAGTGAAAGACAGTAGGCTTTTGGGCCAGACAAACTTGAATTTCTATCCTTGTTCTGCTCCCTAGGACCTGCATGTCCTTGGAAAAGCTCCTGAATTCCTCCTCAGTTTTCATGTCTAAATTGTGATGGTGACACTCCAGGCTAAGAAGAATCAATGAAATGAGGTAATGAATAAAAACAGACTACATAGATGTATGGTGCATAGAAGAGAATCACTTCCATTTCATTGGGCTGGTGTGCTGGGAGCCTCAGAATTCTCTTTCTCATTCTTTCCTCTGCTTCTTTATTCCACCTACTGTGCCAAGAACCACTTAATGATCTGGAGAGGTACAATATAGACAAACCTTGAAAACATTGTGCTAAATGAAAGAAGCCAGTCACAAAGGACCATATATTATGTGATTCTATTTATAGAAAGTGTGCAGAAAAGGCAAATGTATAGGTCGATGGTTTCCTAGGGCTGGGGTGTTGGTCAGGAAAGGAGGAGTGACTACTAATGGATACAAGATTTCTTTTAGGGGTGATGAAATGTTATAAAACTGATGTGGATGCACAACTCTCAATATGTCAAAAACGCTGAATTGTACGTTTAAATGGGCAAATTTTATGATGTGTTAATTATATCTCAATAAAGTTACTTTAAAAATGCTCTGGCAGGAAGGCGAAATAGAAGAGGAGGAAAGGATAGAAGAACCTATGTGTAGCAGAGAGAAAGGGCTGCATTTGAGGTGCAGGTCTAGTATAGCAATGGGCACCAAACTTTAGTGCCTAAACTTTAGTCCTAGGTCAGCCTCCAAATGGCTGTGTGACCTTGGAAAAGCCGCTTCACCTCTCTGTGCTACCTTATTAAAAAATAAAATGAAATGAAAAAAAAAATAAGGACGTGAAACTTGATAACCTAGGGTCTCTTTCTCATCTAAAAGTCTACAATTTGCCTCCTGCTTTGGCTGGGGGAGGAGAGGTAAGGGGAAGCTAGAGATAGGAGGAGAGCAGAGATACTGGCTGGGTCTCTCCCCTTCTCTCTTTGCTTTGCTCTGCACCCTGCCCTCTCCTTGAACCCTAGGCCTTTGTTCAGCTTCTCCCAACCCTGGAAGTCCATGTATGCAAGGGAGAATAAAAGGTTTGGGTTGGGTCAGGGTCAGGAGGCTTGGACAGGAGTCACACTTGCAGATATTATTCCATTCTCTAGTAAAGTTATAGACTTTGGGGAGGAAGCAACTTGAAAGATGAATGTAGATTCAATGTAGATTCAGGCAGAGAGGTGGTTTTCCATCTATTTACAAGGATATCTTTGCTATCAGTAAGGTTCATTAGCATCCTTTGATATATGATAGTGAGTTGTACTCAACTAAGTACGTGCATTGTAATTTTTTATTGTGGTAAAATATACATGAAATTTACCATTTAACCATTATAAGTGTACAGTTCAGTGGCATTAAGTACATTCACGTTGTTGTATAACCATTACCACCAGCCATCTCTATTTTCAAATGTTTAAGTTCAAGTACAACAGGCATAAACTGCAAGAATCCTAGGTGTTTCCCTCCATGAATTTTTACATTTGCGTGTGCCCACGTAACTGCCTTCTAGATCAAAATATAGACTATCTATAGCACTCCAGGAGGCTTCCTCTTGCCTCCCTCATCAATTATATTTTAAGTTTGTTTTTGCTAAATTTAATTCTTTGCTTTAAAGAAGTGTTCTTTTGCAAACAACTTAGGTGGTTTTGCAAATTGCATTGTCAGTATCTCAATGTTTCATTCCTAGAGGTTCAAGTCCTAACGAACTTGGGCAGGAAGGCACTGTGCTAGGACAGTGAACACGTTGTTCTACAGAAGGCCTGCTCTCCTCCAGCTGGCTGGAGTCCCCTTGTCCCACATCCCAGGGCCAGTTTGCAGATTGAAAAGTTCTCAGTTCTCATTAAAATGTGCTCTAAATTCTCACTACAGATGGGACAAAGGTGACAACCTTTCTGCTTAACAGAATGTAGGGATATTTTCTACTTGCTGCCAGGTAATTTGTTGGGTAGGGCATCCAAACCTATGTCCCATCGACAATATCAAAATTCAGCTGATTCTGTAGCTGGATTAAAAATGACATAGCCTAGGCTACTTTATCATTCTGTAGCGGAAGCTGAAAGCTAAACAAGATTGGCATTATTCCATAATTTTTTAAAAATTAAATTAAATTTTATTGACATATATTCAATATATAACATTATATTACTTTCAGGTGTACAGTATAATGATTCAACATATGTATATATTGTGAAAAGATCGCCATAGAGGTCTAGTTAACATTCACCACCACATATAATTGTGCTTTTTATTTTCTGGTAATAAGAACTTTTAAGATGTGCTCTCTTGGCAACTTGCAAACATACAATACGGTATTGTTAACTATAGTCACCATGCTGTATCTTATATCCCCAGGCCTTATTTATTTTATAACTGGAAGTTTATACCTTTTGACCACCTTCATCCATTTTTTAAAATATTTAAATCTGGACTGGTTTGCACATGGAGGAAGGAGCAGAGAAGTCATAGTATAATTCATCAGACTAAGAAAGAAGCCAATAGGAAATGGGAAAATAGACAACAAAGAACACTCTAAAAGGAGAAAATGGAGAAAGATCATATCAATCCCAGAGAGAGGGAGAGAAATATAATTATTTCATGATTATTCTAGTCATGAAATCCAGAAGAAGACAAAAACAAAAGAAAAAGCTCTGCTGATCTTCGACATTTTTACCTGCAAAGTTGGCTTCCTGTTTTTTTTTTACCTTTACCCGAAGCCCTGTGAACGCCCATGTGTTTTATTCACCGCCATCTCTCCCAAACTCAGAGCAAGTGCCTGGTACATGGCAGTGAAGATCCAGTAAGCAAAGGATGGACACATCAGATAGAAAGGTCATTTCTAACTGGAGAAAATGGCCAATACAGGGAGAGTGAGAGGCAAGGAAAAAAGGGTCACCAGGAAAACAGTCACCTGCACAGAGCAATATGTCCTAGTGCCGGTGCTTCCCAGGGTAGTAGGTACATGAGAAAATACGGAAATAAACCTTAAGGTCATTTTTTAGAAAGCAAAGGAACACATACAGAGAAAAAGTATAACTATGTGTGGTTATGGATGTTACTAGACCTATTGTGGTGATCATTTTGTAATATATACAAATATTGAATCATTATATTGTACACCTAAAACTAATATAATATCATGTTGTGTGTCCATTATATGTTAATTTTAAAAACCCAGGGAAGCAAACACTTAGAAGGAATGGGACAGAACTGTTCAGGGAATATGAGGAAAAAGCCTTTTCTTTAAATCAGTACTAGTGGGTATAAGGTATATCTCATTGTGATTTAAATTTGCATTTCCACAATGACTATAATGTATGTGCTTATTAATTATGCCTTCACCATCTTTGGTGAAATATCTATTAAGTTAATTTGCTTATTTTTTAATGGGGTTGTCTTTTTATTATTGAGTTTTAAGCATCCTTATTCAGGAGTCAAATTCATTATCAAACATATGACACGCAAAAATTTTCAACCAGTCCATGACTCGTCTTTTCATTTTCTTAATGGTGTCTTTGGAAGCGTAAAAGTTTTGAACTTTGATCAAGTATAATTTATTAATTTTCTTCTGTTATTGATTGTGATTTTAGGGTGTTGTAGCTAAGAACTCTTTGTGTAGCTCAAAGGAAGACCTGGTACATACAGTTAGAGAAGGGAGGATAAGTTGATCTCTATAGGAGGTGACGTTTCTCTGTAGAGCTAACTTTCTGAATGCTTTTTGAGGTAAGTATTCATGAGCATATCTGATGAGAAATCATTTAGATCTGGTAATCAGTTCATAATGAGAATAATTATAGTTAACATTAATTGACCACTCAATGACAGGCACTTGGTTGAACTTTTTAAATGAATGAATCTCATTTAATCCTCATACCAAACCTGCAAAGTAGGCACTATTACTATCATTTTTTTTTTTTTTAAAGATGAGAAAACTGAGGCAGTGGGCAGATAAGTGAAATAGTGAAGTTAGGACTGTAATCCCAGTCATTGGAATTGAAAGCCCTTTCTCAATCACTCCATAGTAGGCAACTCTTAAACATCTGGTCCCAGAATTCCAATTCTTGTCTGATTGTACAATTACAAGCCTCCTAATTCTTAGCTACTTGCTGGGAACTAGCTGTGAGATCAACATGTCTAAAGTGAATTTTAGGGGCACAGAAAAGGTCATGCCTATACAAAAGTTTTCTTTACTAGCTTTCTATGTATCTGAAGATTTTGCCTTTGAGAGTCATTGTTTTGGGTTGAAACAATTGCTCTGCAGAGTGCTTGGTGAAATTGAACCCACCATAACATTTCACTGAATGTGTGCCTTGCCTTTCTAAATGACTGTGAACTCCAAGATGGCTGAAATCATATTTTATTTTTGCATGTGTTTTGAAATTTGGGCTTCTGGGCTCATGGTCTGGTGGGCTTTATCTGTGAGCAAAGCAACCTGAGTTGAGGGTATGTTCTTGCTTCTGCCAGACACCCCCAAATGTGTTAACAGCCCAGAAACACTTCTTGATATTAATATCTCTGTATGCAGGTTCCCAGCCCTCGATGCTAACACAAATTACAACTCTTAAAACTCTGTGAGGACAAGTTCGTAGTTACAAATTCTCATGGGAGATATCTTTCTTACACCCTACCTCTACACCCAAAGCCAAGGCCTAGGCAGACAAACTTCCTTGTCATCTTGGCTAAGGGGTGTGATTTTTCTAGTCCATGCTTTCATTCAGGTGAATCCTTTTAAAAGCCCTGGTTTCTGTTGGGGTATCAATTCCAACTCAGTTTTTAGAGAGGGCCAAAGGCCTTATGCCCTGACCCCCCTGGAGGGTCTTAAAAGATAAGCCCCTTGGTCACTAAAATAGGCGCAACCCGCACCAGGGTTCCCAAAGAGTCCCTTCTCTTACCCTCAGTTTTTCAGGTTCTTCTTTGTTTTTGACCTCTGGGGAAATGTCCATACTACCCAAAGCAATCTACGGATTCAGTGCAATTGTTGTCAAAATACCAATGGCATCTTTCCTAGAACTGGAACAAATAATCCTAAAATTTATATAGAACCACAATAGCCATAGCAATCTTGAGAAAGAACTAAGTTGTAAGTCACACTACCTGATATAGAACTATATTACAAGGCTATAATAATCAAAACAGCATGGTACTAGCATAAAAACAGACATATAAAATCAATGGAACAGAATAGAGAGCCCAGAAATAAACACATACCTATATGGTCAATTAAACTATGACAAAGAAAGCAAGACTATACAATGGGATAAAGGCAGTCTTTTCAATAAATGGTGCTGGGAAAACTGGACAAAAAAAAAAAAAAAAAAAAGAAAAGAAACCAGACCACTTTCTTACTCCCTTATTTTCTTGTCAGCTATGAATTTATAAGATATTTGTAATATTTTATCCAGAATTTATGAGTCTTTTGTTGTGGGAAGTTGTTCAAAGTACCAATTCTGCCACTTTTTTTGGAAATGGAAGTCAGTCAAGAACCACGTTTCTATTAGCCTTTGTATTTTCCTCAATACCCAACATAGTATTATTATACAGAGGCCAGGCACGTAATTATAAATAATGGTCATACAAAAGTCTGTGCTATTTTCAAGGGAAACATATTACCACATGAAAATGGCTTTGTGTATCATATTTTAACTTCAAACTGATGCCAAATTCATTTTCCTATGAGAGGCAATGAATGATAGGGGACTTTTAATGGAGAATAGGGAAGAAGTGGAGGAATGGCAAGATTCAAGATCAAGGGGAACTTGCTCTCATTACAACTAATCATAGAAATAAATGTATATGTACAAAGTGTGAGGGCTGTTAAGAATGAAAGTTCGTTAAAGGATACGGTGACAGATTATGTATGATCAGGGCTCTTACAGCTAAGGGATCAAGTTGGGTTCCTCTGAGAAGATAACTCTATGCAGGGACCTGAAGAATGAGCCCAAGTTGTCAGGCGCAGAGTGTGCAAAGAACAAACAGCTGCAGGGAAACAGCACACGTGCGGTTTCTTATTAGTAATACACTTGCTTGCAGAAAAGACTGGAACTTTTTGCTGTGTTACAATAAGATCTCACGTTTGGTGGTACTTCATGGTTTACTGTTTTCCTGAAGTGGGGCAGGCCGCATCATTATTCTCATTTTCAAGGTGAAGGAACCATGGCTCAGAGTTATCAAGTTACCTGCCGTGGTCACACATTTTAAAGAGTAATGGAGCTGGAGGTGGTGCTCTGGTTAAGCAGCTCATGTTTAGAAGGAAACTTTGAAAGTTACCCATAAACAAGTGGGTTTGTTTCAGCAGCAGTCTGGTGGCTTATTTGACACTCAACAGAAATAACTCATAGTTTCTTGAAATAAATGGCATTTTGAATGGGACAAAGGCTCAGGAGGAAAAGGTCCTGGCTGCAGATTTAACTCTAAATCATCGCCGTAAATATAACTTGTTTCATCAGGGCTGCGATAAGGTTCCTTTAGGAGGAACAAACTAAGACACCACCTCGGAGCACGCAGGTTTGGCTGTCAAAAATTGAGTAGCGCTGATTTAGTGCGGCAGCTGTTGACAGCAGAGCAAATTTCTATGAAGGATACTTTTAACATTGAGTTACTACAACTTAATGGACACATTTTTTTAAAAAAGATTGGCTAAAACAAAGAACATGAAGTCCTCTCATCATTCATAAAATTAAAGCTGAAACAGCAAAAAGGCTCAAAACCAACCTAATCAATAAAATAATAAAAAAAAAAACGTGTTGGTGTCTTAACTTGCTAGATATACTTAAATATGTTCTGCAAAAGAGCCTAAAGCAGTGTTCCTCACCTTTTTTTTTTTGTTCATTATCACCCCCTAAGGAGAATATTTTAAAATAATTTTAAACCAATTAATTAAGCTTAAATAAATTTAAATTATATAGTGTAAAATGTATGATATATTATTTTATTTTATTTCTTTTTAATGAGATAAATGAAATACTAAGGAGTAAGAATTTGTCAAATAGGGTTTGACTTTGGAGGACCACAAGCCATTGTAATACCTAGGATTTTTTTTGTCACCCAGGAACCAATTTTCACCTCTCCTCCTGTTGAAAATTCATGACCTAAAAGAGAAGCAAAGAAACACACACACACAGAGATTGTAAAACTACATTATACTATGATATTCAAGGATTATACTAAATGAACTCAAATGTTCATTGTGCTGGTTAATTTTATGCATCAACTTGGCTAGGCTATGGTGCCTAGTTGTTTGGTCAAAGACTAGTCAAGAGGTTTCTGTGAAAGTATTATGTAGATGTAATTAATAATTATAATCATTTGACTTTAAGTAAATTACTCTCCTTAATGTGGATGGGTCTCATCTGATCAGTTGAGGGCCGTAAGAGTAAACACAGGTTTCCCTAAAAGGAATTCTGTTTAAAGGCTGTAACATAAAATCCTGTGGAAGTGTCCAGGCTGTGGGCCTGCTATACAGATTTTAGGCTCACCAACCAACCCCCACAGTCGCATTAGCCATTTCCTTAAAATAAATCTATTTCTCTCCCTCTCCGCCCCCCCCAATCTCTCTCTCTCTCTCTCTAATACTCTACCTCAGCAATATATACATCCAAAATCATTGGTTTAAAAGGAGGAAAATAAAATTATCTCTATGTGACAGTCATTCGCTATCATTTGACCCTCATAATAATGCTGGGAGGCAGGTGTAATCACCTCCATTTCATGAATGAGGAAACTGAGACCCACGAAGTTTAAGTAAAACTTGCCTAAAGTCATGTAACTGTGAATTGACAGGACTAATAGTTGAACCCAGAACTTTCTGACTTCAGAGCTTCCTGTTTTCCCTCAGTGAACCTTACATAGCTCACTGATAGATCGCAAAGTACATGGTTTCAGCTGAGCTCACAAAACACTGGGAACACAAAATCCTTCCCTGATAGAGTCCGTAAGTGCTAATGATCACATAACACTAGGCCAAATGCTGCACAAAGTGTTTTGCTTGCATTGTCTATTCCTTATAACAACCTCATGAAGCATAGACTATTACCATTCACCTTTTATAAATTAAAAGACTCTGAGAGGTTAGGGGCCCTAAATTTCTAAGTAACAGAGCCATGATTCTTACCCCTCTCTGTCGCTTCCAGTGCCCAGTAACCACTGCAAGACAGCCTTCTCTGAAGTTGTCCTGAGGATCTAGGCAGAGTTTGTCCTTGGGACCACATCATCTCCCTTTCTCCTTCTCTTCCCTTGCTGGCTTACTCTTCCCAACTCCCTTGTTCCCATCCCTCACTGCAAAACCAGTTAGTCCTGGGTCAGGGCTGGGAAGTGACCTAATAAGCAGTTGTTACTGGTTTGTGATTATTACTAGCATTTGCCTTTCAACGAAGAATACCTGGAAACACAAAACCGCAACCCGCAAGACTGAATGATGAATTCCACAGGTGGGAGTAATTTCAGCAGATGGAGGAGGTGTTTGGAGGCTCAATTAGGGTACTAATGGGAAGTGGATGACACCCTCAGGCAGGGAATAGAGAATTGAATAAAGGGACAATTTACAGAGTTGCAAAGAGGGCTAAGAGAAACCAGTAAGGGATGGTGTAGCAAGCACCTCGGGTTGTCAGCAGGAGTTATGGCACCTTAAAGAAACAAGGGGATTAATAGTAGTAGGAACCCAAGAGAATCGCTAAGCTTTGGAGAGGGCCCGCAGGGTCTGCTCCTTTGGTGGAGACCAGATGCCAGCTTCTGGCCACCTAACAGGGAGAAAACAAAGGAAAAGAATACTCCTTGCCTTTCCCCTGCCCTTCTAAGTTGTATGAGTGTTTCCCATTGACCATACCCAAACCGAGGCCAGAGGGTAAGGGGCCCGTTGATGCCGTCCATAAAGGCCAGAATCCCAAGACATAGATCAGAGGGTTCCAGAAAAGTCACAGAGCCTGGAGGGCAGTGCTAAAGCCTAGCACAGTAGCCCTCTGTGACAAGTGACCACAGGGCCAACTTCATAAATGAAGCCATGAGACACCTCAGTATTCCCCAAATGGCTGATAGAATATCAGCGAAGGGCACAGACCATGGAGCTAGACTACCACATCCTACCTTGGTGGCCTTCACAAGTTATATAACCTCTTTGTGCCTTAGTTTCCTCATCTATGAAATAGGGATAATAGTATCTACTCACAGGGTTGTTGTGAAGATTAAATGAGTAATAGCTCTTGAACAGCCTCAATTAGCACCATCCAAATCACATTAGGTACATGCCAGGTGGGAGGACACAATGTGCCCCCCAGATCCTCACAGGCACCAGCCCTCAAAACACTAAGGTGAGGTTAGTTGTAAACCAGGAAGGACTCAGCAGGAGAGGTTAACTCCGCAACTGGGGTGGTTCAAGCAGGGCTTTGCAGAGGAGGAGGCTAGAGCAAGTTCTTGCAGAAGAGTCGATTTTCAGAAGGTCTTTTATACTGATAGAGCCAAAACTCATGTCCAGTAAACATCAGTTAAAAGTCCCAGGACAGGAAGGAAGGAAGGAAGGAAGGAAGGAAGGAAGGAAGGAAGGAAGGAAGGAAAGAAGAACAATTAAGGATTAAAGAAATTAAAGGATTTGTAGATTGTCAGGGAACGGGAATAAACCCCCCTTGAAATCAGGGCACGACTAAGCAGTACAACAACAATCCAGTAGGTGGCATAAAAGGCCATTCATTTGGAGGAACTTCCATTCGTCATTGTCTCTTGAGATCTGGGGAATGTTTTTTCTTTCCTTTTCACCCCCTCATTTAACTGCAAAACGAAAGGGTAAAAGGGCTGTTGATGGTGAAGACCCACTGAATATAATTAAAATACATCATTTGTTTTTTCTTATCCCCACTCCCCCAGGGTTTCTGGTCAAATTCATGGCTCCCAGTCACTTCTATGTGTGTCTACCATTCATTTTACCAAATATTTCACCAATAGAATGAGTAGATGTTTTATATGCTGCTGGATTTTTTTTATATGAGGGTAGATTTTTTTTTTAAATCAAAACAAGCTACTTACAATTAATGTAATAACTAAACACTTTCAGGAGGCCAAAGGCTAGTACTATCCCAGGATATTTACAGAAAGGTTGATTTATGTTGAGGTTAACATTCTAATCCAATTTTCATTATACAGTTTTCCAGAAGAAAGATAAAAAATAGAATATTCTCACACGATTTACTGCAATCAGTTTCTCTTTGAGTTAGATCTAGTTTCCCAAAGCAGAAGCAATTATTCTTACTTTCTTTGGGATCTATGGAATTGGTTTACTAACGAAACAAATTATGAATTTATCACAGTTTGGAGTGTTCAATAGGGCTGTCCTTTTTAGGTTCAAGTGGGCACTTTAGAAGGAAAATAATTTCCTAAATTTTTTTTCATTATCAAATAGAATAATATTATAGAAAACATAAAAATTATTAAAAAAAAATATCACCCTTAATCTCAGTACCATTATAGAAAGTGCTGGCAATATGATGTATTGCCTTCCTTTTTCTTATGCACATTTTCATTCATTCATAAAACAGATATTACCTGACCAACTTCTATTCTGGGGTCTGAGGATATACTTGTAAACCATGAGCAAAGCTTCTGATATCATAAACAAGAAAAACAATAAAGGAGTAAGTGAAATAAGGATTACATCAGCCCCTCACCAGCGCGAAGGAGAAAATAAAACAGCGTGATAAGGAGACAGGAGCCTAATCTTAGATCGGGTGCTCAGGGAAAGCCTCACAAGGAGGTGATGTTGAGCCATGACTTGAGTGTCTAGGAAGGAGCTAGCATGTGAAGAGAGGGAAAGAAGCATTTCAGGTAGCGAGAAGAGCACATGCAGAAGCCCGGAAAACATCTGCGCGGGAACTGAGGCACTGAGGAGCTGGAGCACGGTGTGGGACCAGGAGGGAGAGAGGCATGTGGTCGGAGAAGCAGGCAGGAGTTCAGATCATGCAGGCCTGGGCAAGAGCGTGGGACTTTATTCTGTTGTTCGTTGTATATACATTTGTGAGAACACATTTGTCATTCTGATTTTTCCTCACGATGTTACTAATACACTTTTCTTCACGTCATTACATAGACTTTAAAATTCTCACTTAAAATCAATACATTACATTCTATCAGGGAGATCTTTAATAATTTACTTAACTAATTCCCCTGTGAAAGGCATATCCTCCTCTTAACAAAAACGCCCGGGTGGCAATATGTCCTTATTGCAAAATTATCTCCTTTTAAACAAGCTGCCTGATTGTTAATCAGTTCTGGTTGTTCCTGCTTTGAGTTAGTTAAGATGGACCTTCTTGCTTCTCTTGAGGAAGTTCATTTGCAGATAGTGTATAGTTTAGAATTAGACATGTTAACATTTTAACGAAGTAAAGCAGGAGCAAACATAGACATTTCTGTGATTTTAAGACCAAGGATAGTGATGTGGGAGCCACGCAACAACTTCATAGTGATCCAGCCTTTCCTTTTCTCCCTATCTGAGCTTTTATTCATTCACAAATGGCTAAGATCAGGAACACTATTGTCCAGAGGCAGGAAGAATAACATTTGGAAACTAGTGAGCTTTGATCTGTACTTCTGTACTCAGCGTTGAAAACCAAGGAAATCTAGCAGTGCTTTGCTTAGAAATAGAAGGAAAGAGTAAAGAGTGGCTTCTCTGGTCTGCCCATATTCTGTTAGGTGATCAAAGGTAACGCTGCTGCGGATGCTGGTATTTTCACAATCCTGTGAACATGATTGTTTTAGAGAACAGTTTTTTTTTTTTTAGGGAGCTTATTTTGTGACCTGTAAGAAAGCATGGTTTTCAGCAATCAAATACATATGTATTTGTACCCAGTGTGAGAGCTAACCTCTGTCTTCAGAAGTGATCTGTGCATTTATTATTAGTTTTGATTTAGTTATTCATGACTCTGGTCACCCGGGGCCGCATGGCTGACCTAGTAGCTGTGCCAAAGAGCACAATGGAGCAAGTGCGTCCATCATGGAGCCAGAATTCTTTGGATACTCAGGACCACTCATTGAATAATAGAGTGCACTTGACGCCTGCAGAAGCAGGTCTGCTTGTCTTAGTAGCCGCACAGCACTTATTTTACATTTTTTGCATATGTCTTTATTATCTAACTATAAGCTCGTCGTAACTCTATATTTTGCATTTTATTGTTAATATAAATTATAAATTTTCCTCTATGCCAATTGGGCTAAGATTTCTAATACTGAAAAAGACTTCAGAGCTTCTTTCATACTCATTTTTATAGATAAGGAAACAGAATCCTGAGAGATTAAAGGATTCGCCCAAGGTCACTCAGCTAGTTAGTATTTAGAGTTGGTTTTTAAAAAACAGATCCAACATCATTTTTGTTTATAAATCAGCCTTGTGTTGAAACAAGTCCAGGTTCATACTGGAAGTTTCAGTAAGCCACCCAACCATTTTTCCTAAAAATAAAGCAAAGATATTTGTTCTAAGATGAACTGTGGCCCTTGAGAATTCATGTGTTAAATGTCTAGCCCCACTGTGCCTCTAAATGTGGCCTTCTTTGGAGGTGGGATCACTGCAGATGTAATTAGTTAAGATGAGGTCATACTCGAGTAGGGTGGGCCTCAATCCAATTTGACTAGTGTCCTTATTATCCAAAGGGGAAATTTGGATGCGGACATGCACACAGGCAGAACACCATGTGAAGATGAAGGCAGAGATCAGAGTGATCCTTCTACAAGCCAGGGAACAGCAAAGATTGCCAGCAAACCACCAGAAGGTAAGTCAGAAGTGTGGGACAGATCCTTCCCTCACTGTGCATAGCAGGGACCAACCCCGCTTCTGTGTGTCCTCTCTTGATCTTGGACTTCCAGTCTCCAGAACTGTAAGACAATAAATGTCATGTTGTTTAAGTACCACTTTATGGAACTTTGTATGCAACTCAGCAAATTAATAAAATACCTATGTCTGCTGGTTATCTAAAGCAGCAGTCCCCATCCTTTTTGGCACCGGGGACCAGGGCCCCTATGAGAATCCAATGCCTGAGGATCTGAGGTGGAGCTGAGGCAGTGATGCTAGCACTGGGGAGTGGCTGCAAATACAGATGTAGCTTTGCTTGCTGTCCATCCACTCACCTTCTGCTGTGCAGCTCAGTTCCTAACAGGCCAGGGGTTTGGGGACCCCTGACCTAAAGAATTAGGGAGTCTAAAAATAATGTGATTGTCCCTTTGGAAAATGTATATGAACCCTCATTAAGCCCACAAATACATGATATTTATATCAAACCAGTTTGTGGCTATGGACCCGAGTGCCACAAATTGCCAAACTACAAATTACAAAAGTTTTCTAAAATCTAGCTATTGAAGTCGGTGGGGTGTCTAGAGACTGAATTGTCTGGCCTGACTCCATCAAGGTGTGTTATAGACAAATCATGCTACCCGATATAATGTTGTCAAAAGAAGCTAGGGACTGAATTTAAGCACTCTGGTTAATTCTTTATGTATTTTTATAGGTTTTTCATATTCTCACTTGACTTCTATGTGTCAAGTACATGACAATGACTTTAAATTTTGTTCCTATTCTTTCTTGAGAGCTATTTCCTTGTGTTATGGGGAAAGTCATATTCCTGTTCAATTTTAAATCCTTCTCACCTAAATTGTCATTTCCTTCAGTTGTCCCCAGCCAATCACTGCATAACCATGTGTAGCGATGTTACAGAGGGAAATGAGAGGTGGACAGCAAGGGGGACATTCGTCTCCCCTCTGGTCCGCTCACACTTGGATGGAGGAAAGCACAGTTTGAGGGCACAGATAAACTACTCTTCCCTTCCCAAAAGCACTAAGGAGTGACCCTTAGGGGAGACTGATACTTGGCTTATACATTAAAATCTCTCTTCTGAAGACTCAATATGAAAGTATAAAGTCTCAGCACAAAATCAAGTACAGTATAAGCTTTCAAAGCCTTTGTCCTATTAAAAACTATTGACTCAAGTTGGCAGGTAAAATTATGGCCTAGAGGTAAAAACATTGAGGGCAGCAATTGAAAGAATTAGTGCACTGTTAAAATTAGCTTTATCATTCAAACAGGGAAACCATTGCCTGCTGGTGCTATTGAGGGCAAATTTAGAGGTCTACGGCCAAGGACACCAATGTGGCTGAGAAGAAGGGGGGTTTCACTGCATTTCAGCAAAGGCCTTTTCCCACACCCACTTCCACGTTCTGCTCTGCAAATAGTTCAGGAAGGGGTGCATTCATTGTGAGCACTGCCGCTAAAATCTCCATGCCCATTTTCTCACCTTTTTTTTTTTTCTTGTTTGGCTGTGAAAATAATTCTGGTTATCAGACTGCCTCAGGTTTTGGTCCCTGGAATGCCTTTGTTTTACAGAAAGCAAAGAAATTACCAAGAATTACAAAAAGGCAAGTCAGAACCATAGCATTTAGAAAACAACCGTATTACTCAGTCTTGAGTGGCCTTTGGAGGAGACAGAAGGGGAGGAGGGGAATAATTGAATCAGTGGCTTTGAATACTGCAAGGCTTTGCATGACTCATTTAACTGCTATTTTCAACACTTTTGTCTGATGCTGTTAGAATGATAGAATCCTATAACAATCTATACATTTAAATTCTTTTATATCTGAAAAGGCCTGTGAAACAAGTGCCTTCAGATGTGAGCACAAGCATCAATTGAAATACAAGACAGTTATAATAGAGCTAAATTTGATAAGCCACTCAAGCATGACCCAGGTGGCCCAGCCTCTTAAATCAGAAAGCACAATTAATTGCTACTCTTTTATTTATTATCTTTAATCTCTCATTGGATACAGTTGACTTGCTACTTCCTGGGATGAAGCCACAGCATAGGTGGGGAATGAATAATTTTTAAATTATGAAGCAATTTCTTTGTTACAAACCTGGGCTCAGACGATGTAAATTCTAATCATTTCCCTTTTTCCCAGCACGGCACCTCTGAACTTGGAAAAAGCATTCATTTTCCCTTCCTTTGACCCATAGTGGGCAGAAAAGTCAGGCATGTCTAATCGTGGAGGTCACTGGTCTTTTTCTTGCCCTCAGTAAAGAATTGGCATAATCCCCAGGGACTCCTTCTTGATACCCTAAAAGTTCATTAAAAAACTATATTGTATTAAAAATAGTGAAATTCTCTCCTGTGTGAACTAGCCCTTTCTACAGCCCTCTTCCATGCCACCTTCAACTTGGTTTATTCATTCCTATTCGTTTGACCAAGGTCTGTACTTCTCAGGAAATAAAATTTTTTCACTTTGAACTGTGTGGTTTTGAGCTGAGCCAGCCTAATGAATCAACAGGACTTGATTTGAGGGGTATCAGGAAAACATTCCCTTTCTATTTATTCAAGAACCTCCTCTATTGTTTTGATGTTGCCTAAAATTCCACTGTTAGGGATTTCATTCTTTGTCTTACTTCCCAGATGAAACACATATTCTCATGGGAAGCCTAACATTTTAAGCATTAATAGTCCTTTACAGTTGACCCTAAATTAGTTCATAGAAACCTATCCCTAGAGGAGGCCATGTAAGGGAATGAGGAGAGAAGTATGACGAGTGAGGCCAGCAGTGTTGAGGGAAGGGCCAGACATGCTGGAGAGACCCAGAGAGCAGACAAATAATCCTTAACCCTCTGATTTGAGATAACATTGACACTAATATTGGGAGAAAAGGATTACCATGGTTTGAAATATATATATATATATATATATATATATATATATATATATATATCCCAAGATGCTTTTTTTATTAAAAAAAAAGCTACTCTTGATTATAAAAGTCATTGATGTTTGTTATAGAAAATTTCATAAAATATGTAAAAATATTAAAATGCTCAAAATTTTACAGGCAGGCATATCTAATATTTTGCTGTAGTTGTATGTATCTGATATGATGCTTTCTGTAAAGTTCCATCTTTCTCAATTAATGTATGTCATGAGCAGTTTTCCATGGTGATTTTTCATGACAATATAATATTCCATTATTTATTCAACCAGTTCCCCATCTATCTTTGCTTTTACAAATGTTAATAGCTAACATTTACAAATCTTTATGTGTTCTTTCTATAAATGGCTTATGTCAGTTAATTCATTCCATCTTCACAAGAGCCCAGTGAGGAGGCATCGGTATTAGCCCCATTTTAGAGATGAGGGAACAGGCCCTGAGAGGTAATGTGTCCTGAGTCACACACTAGTAAATAGTGGATCCAGGGTTCAAACTCTGGTGCTTGTCCTCTAGGGCCTGGGCTCCTAATATTTCTGCACAAATCTGATTCTTTTCTTAGGCTAGGTTGCTTAGGAGTAGCACTTCTGGGTCAAAGTTTCAAGAACATTTTTAAGGCTCTTGAAACATGGCTAAATTGCTTTCTGCAAAATTCACTATTTTGGCAATGAGTTTCTATTTCCTTTCCTTCCTGATGTTAAAATAAAATAAATAGAATAAAATAAAATAAAATAAAATAAATAAAATGAAATAAAATAACATAATAAAATAAAATAAAATAAAAACACCTGTGTCACTGTAGCTGAATGGCTGGCTCTATTTACATTTTGCCTCCTATCCCTGAGCTGACCAGCAGAAGGAGAGGCGGGGACAGGAGATCTGCCCAGGAGATCTGAAGTCCTTGAATTATGGCAGCTCTGGGGATTTCTGAAAGCACATTTAGATCAGGCGCATCCTGGGTCTGGCCTCTCTGTTCTTTGAGTTGCCTTGGATCTGAGGTGAATTATCAGAGTCACTCCTTGCGGGTTGCTTTTTTTTTTTTTTTTTTTTTTTTTAACACGGGTCGGAGAGTCAATGACAGGAGTCCTCCCCAGCCCTCTATCTTCAGAGTACAGTGTGTGCACTGGGACTCTGGCAGTGGGGAGGTGCCCCTCGGAGTGTTAGCCTGGACTGGCTTGTAGCCCAAGCTAGGAAGCTGAGACAGTTACATGGTTAGTCCTTTGTATGTTTGTTTGTTTTTAATAGAAAAGGCTTTTTTAAATGATTCAGTAGGAGATTGGTTAACCGAATT
Organism: Rousettus aegyptiacus; assembly: GCF_014176215.1. Classification (NCBI taxonomy): domain Eukaryota; kingdom Metazoa; phylum Chordata; class Mammalia; order Chiroptera; family Pteropodidae; genus Rousettus; species Rousettus aegyptiacus. The sequence continues at coordinate 46,492,818 of NW_023416306.1, read as the reverse complement.
TTGGAATATCTATTCAGTGGAGTAATATAGATGAAATAGATTGGCATGAACTGACATGGAAAGATACCCAAAGTATTCTTTTAAGTAGAAAAAGAAAAAAAAATGAACAAATTCCAGAACCGTACCCATTATATGATCCATTTTAGAATATGTATGGAAAAAAAGATTTCTTTAGAACTGGAATGGGGAGGGTTTAGGGCGTTCCATTTTCTATACCACTCATGTTTCTATGCCTTGAAATTTTCAGCAAACATCTATTAATTTTAAAATTACAATTGACCCTTGAATAACATGGGTTTGACTTGCATGGGTCCACTTATACGTGGATTTTTTTCAGTAAATACCTGTAATGTATTTGATCTGAGATTGGGAGTCCACAGATATGGAGAGCTAACTGTATGCATTGCTCTATGCTGTTTTATATGGGAGACTTGAGCATCCATGAATTTTGTTATCTGCAGGAAATCTAGAAAACAATCCCTTGCAGGTAACGAGAAACAACTAAGTTTTTGGGGTGTCAAAAGTTATAACTGGATTTTCAACTGTGCAAGACGTCAGCGCCACTAAGTCCCACTTGTTAAAGGGTCAACTATAATATAAAACCAACAGAGATGTTATAGTAAGTTAGAATACTTGAAGTATAAAATTTTAAAATATATAAACAGATGAATGCATATTTACAAATAATGAAAATATAAAGAGGAGAAAACAGAATCTACAGGAATCAAGTACAATTAGTATAACAGTACTAACTGAACCAGTATTTGGGGAATGGAAATATATTTTTCCCCTTGTGTTTTCTAAATGTTTGGTAATGTAATTGTATAACTACTGTTTGCTATTCATATGCTTTCAACGTGGATGTAATGAAAGAAATTTATTTTTACTTTATACTTTCAATATACTTTACTATATTGAAAGTAAACTCAAAAGGCAACTCCGAGAGGAAAGGAGAATATGTGGAGTAGCAGTTAAGAGTAAAACATAGGATCCAGATAGCTGGGTCCTTCCCCAGGCTTACCGTGTGATCTTGGGCAAGTCACTTAACCTCTCTGGACTTTAGATTCTTTATTCAGCATGGAAGTTCTCAACCCTGACTGCCTATCAGAATCAACTGGGGAACTCTTAGAACACTGTGTCCTAGCCTTTCTGAGGTGGGGCCTGGACAGGTCCCCAGGTGACTGGACAGGTCCCCAGGTGACTGTGGTGAGCAGACAAAGGTGAGGACACTGACCAGCCTGAACTCCAGGAGGGTGAGTTTGCCCTACCTTGGAAGTCTCTCAGCCCAGGCCCTGAAGTGACTAGCGGTCAATTCAACAGGTAAATGAGTAGATGTTTATGTAGCTCTTGGAGTAGAAAGTTTGAAAGACACCATTTGGCCAGATTACCTCTTGGTTTTGAAAAGTGGTTGCTCTTTGCTCATAATAACCACTTTCCATGGGGATTTTCACACGGCATTTGGGCGTAAAGAGTATGCATTTTTAAAGCTGTCCAAATGCCTATTTATGCAGCAGACCATAACTCCTCTCTGGATAGGCTGCTATGCTTTATCAAATAAATGATACACATTTAAAAAACTGTCGGAAGGGGCATTTACCTGAGGGACTGTTATTGTGTTTGGTTTTTATTTATTTATTTATTTTTGAGCCCTTATGGTTCATTGGGTAAATAATATCTTTAAACCAATTTTTAAATAAACATGTCTAGCAAGATGCATTTTATCAATCTTATCCACTCTCATACACTTCAAAGAGGTTTTTTAGGTTGTTTTTATTTAAATTTCACATTAAGATACTTTACCAAAAAAAAAAAAAAAAAAAAAAGAATTAACTCTTAAAAAACTGAGTATGAAGCAGGCATCTGGCACCTGACTCTCTTTTTTTTCTTTTGGTAGATTAAAAGACTTTCTTACAACTTAACTTTTCCTCTGTGGGGCTACCTTGGATTTAGTGCTAAATTCAAGACATTTTCGCCTTTGAGACAAGAGACCCTAACCCTATTTTTAAGTAAACATTCCTGGTTTGATTATTTTGGGAGAAAGTGAAGAGATTGGAAATGTGGCAGGACAAGGAGTTACTTAGATAGGATTGTGAAATGGAATAACATCTGGTAGGACAGGGTTTGTGGCAGCATGAGTCATGTGACTCTTAAAAGCCAGGGACAGAGAACTGACATGGAGATCCTAACTAAGGAAAAGGGGAGGATTCAGTAGAGAATTACGAGAATGTTTAGAGCATTGGCACACAGGACCTAGGACCTCATGTGGATCAGGGTTCTTTGTTGCAGACAACAGAATTCCCTTAAGCAAAAAGGGGCTTACCAAAGGGATTAATTGATTCACAGAGCCTCCAGAAAGGCCACGTAGGCTTGAAAGTTATACACAGGAACAATGCAGCCATAGTGCAGCCAGGAGAAACAAGGAATCAGACCTTAAAAGAGTGGTTCTCAACATGTGTTTCCAAACCAGCAGCATTAGCATCACCTAGGCATGAAGAACCATCATTTAGATTTCCAGACTATAGTACAGGAATAAGCTGGAGGCAATTGGAATAGATGTTGGAAAAGCCAGCTTTTGTATCTGCCGTTAACCTGACGTCCCCTGTGGAAGGCCAATGGCTACATATTAGCCAGCCTTCTACAGCAGAGAGGGGTAGAAAATGAAAGCTTATGAGACTGGTCACTCAGCCTTACCCCACCATAGGACAGACAACACCCCACAGGAACCCCAGCTTTGGGAATTCCATCCCCGACACTGCCTGAATTTCAGACTTGTCCCAGGGTTCGGGGAGCCTTAACACAGATGGTCTGAGATCACCTTAACTCTTATAGGAGAATGGCAGAGTGGTCTTTGGTTTAAAAAAAAAAATAATGTCTTTTTTAGCTCCCGTTTGAAATTGAAGTAGAAGTTGTTCCTAATGGTATAGTCCACTGCCCGGACCGAGGGCATCACTTCCCAGTACTGAACGACACAGAATTATATCCAACTATTTGCAAATATTTATTCACAGTCAGAGCAAGAGCTTCATAAATAAATCTTTATGTTTGAGCTACACCTGCCCCATTAAGTGACATTGCAACAACAGTACTGATTGTAAGGTTTATCAGGGCACTGAACACCAACAGCAGAGGTGTGTTTGGTGGGCTCTGCCTGACGCCGAGGTCTGGGCTGGTGAGAAGGCTCAGTCAGCAGTTTCATGTTTCCTCAGGCCTGCTTCAGCCTGACGAAGGCTTACCTTCTCTAATTCCACTCGTAATTCAAACATCCTCTCCTTCAAGAGGTTCTCCTTGAGCCCCCGAAACTCATGTTGCCCACAGAAGCCACCACTCAACGTGTCACCCTGAGTCATAGTCTGCTCAGTACTTCTCGCTCCCTGATGAGCTCACATGTCTCATGGCTGTCTCCCCACCAGAACACCAGCTCCATGAGAAGAGTGGCTTGTCCACCTTGTCACCATGGTACCTCAGTGCCTTCCCTACCTGGTGCAAAGTAGGCCCTCAGTGAATACTGTGGAAGGAATGACTGAGTGGCTTTAGGTGGCCCCAAGGCCACAGTGTTGACATCGCTAGAATATGGTGGGAAACTATGGCTTGTCCTGCAGGTGAGAGAGGTGACATGGGGAATGTGGTTCCTCTGCAATGTCTGCTTGTTCAGTCTCTCCAGAGATGGCCCGAGCAGACTCACAGAGCACCGCGGAGAGGGAGGCGCCACCGAGGAGGCATCGCAGATGCTCGAGGAGAGAGGATTTCGTTTGGGCCAGAAGGATTGTTGCTTTCTCCAGGCAGCTCCTAGACGTGGAGACTGGCTGCTCCCACAATCAAGGAGAAGGCAGATCCAGTGCCTTCTTAACAGTGCTCATCGCTTCTGGAAAAAACCCACCTCATAGCACTAAGGCATCTAACCCTGCAACTTGGTTGAAATTAGCTGTACATAACTGATTTGAAGCTATTTGTACTGTTTTTTTTGTAGGTAAGCTTTTGTCATTGTTATATGGTTGTTTAAATTATCCTGATTAGTTCACTTTTCAAGTATTTTTATTATTTAAAGATTTGGATATTGTTTTAGTATTTCCCCAGGCATCACAGTTTTATATTCCTTAGAAATACAAAAAGTAAAGTAACAGACAAAACCAACCTTCTCCAGACCTGAATGCTCTGATATCTATTCTACCTATAAGAGCAGCAGAGCGTCCAGGTTAAGGGTTTGGGTGCAGAGGTGGTCTGGCGCACCTGTGGGGGGCCCCTCTGCAATTCACCTAACTCCTCAGGACCTTTAGTGTCCTCTTTTGCCAAATGAAGAAAACGAGAGCATTGTCTCTTGAGATTTTTGTGGCAGTGTAATGAGCTGCTGCATGTACGAGTATGTAAGGCCTGGCCCAGAGAAAGTGCTCAGCTATTATTGCTATTTAGTGACAGGATGGAGGCAAAGGCAAAGGCATGCTTGGGAGAGGGAACCAACAAGCCAGTGGGGACATGCTCCCACTCCAGACAGAAAGGCTTCCATTCCTATGGTTAGCCACTATCCTGGGTTAACTAGTATTCCCCAAATTATGTTCATCCAGAACCTCAGAATATGACCTTGGAAATAGGGTCTTTGTAAATGTAATCAGTCAAGTGAAAGGGAGGGATTAGTGAATCAGAGAAGTTAGTGAGTTGCAGTTGGACCCCCATAAACGTACCAGACTACCTCAGTGCCCACGTCTCTGACCAGAACACTCCACTACTCTGGGAGGGCCCTAATCCAATGGTTGGAGTCCTTGCAGGGACAGGGAAATGTGGACATGGACACACACACACACACACACACACACACACACACACACACACGAGAATACTTTGTGAAGACACAGACACAGGGGAAGATGGAGGCAGAGATTAGAGTCATGTGTCTACAGGCCGAGGAATGCCAAGAATTGCTGGCAAACACTGGAAGCTAGAGAGACAGGAAAGGTCACCCCCTAAAATCTTCGGAGAGAGCATGATCCTGCCAACACCTGGATTTTTACTTCTAGCCTCCAGAATAGTGCGAGAATAAATTTCTGTTGTTTTAACCCATCCAGATTGTGGTAATTTGTTACAGCAGCCCTAGCAAACTAATATAATAGTCCCCTTGCAGAGACCATGCTGTGTCGGGTGGGACTTATTCCCTGCTTTCAACTAAATCTGCCTGATATCTGAGAAATCTTAACATGAATGAGATTAGGAGAACAAGACTTTAGAAGATTGGAAAATGGTCTGTAGCTGATCCCTTATCAGGTTATTAGGCATGAGAGCAGATTAAGGAGGACAATAAAAAAAAATGCATCGATCACACTTGGACTCAGAATACTCTTTCAGCAATAGTGACACCACTGCCAGCTGCTTTTCCTGTGACTCACAGGCATTAAGGCAGCGCTGTGCAATGAGGCTCCTTCACTGTACACAGTGCTCATCCACAGGGACCTAGTGAAAAGCTAGCGCTACCCAGTGTGGTGCCAAGCGGCCAGCCACATCTGCCATCCCATCTTAGACCCTGTGCTTAAGGGTATATGACTGTGCCATGGAGCCAACATTGCCTGGTTGCTGGGCACCAGAACCTCATGGTGTCTGTGCATTCATTTATTTGCTGGACACCCAGCTGTTGGGTACCACTGAGTAGTGACATCACTTTTGGAATAAGATCTGCTTCTGAACATAAGCTGGAGCAGCCGAATGAGAGGCTGGTGCTGAGGGGACAGAGAAATCCAGAGATGGAAAAGGAGATGGTCCTTGACAACACAGTGTCATTGGAGAAACTCAGGGATGAAAAGCCGAGCACTTCTCATTTTTTAAGAATCATGTTAAGCTTATGGTCTGGGCTGATCAATACTACTGCAATGAAAGATGTGTGCCTATCCAGAAAGCCAGCTGCCTATTTCTGGGTTCTGCTGAAGTCTTTGGCTTCTTGATTACAAGACCTTTTCTCTTCCATTCCCAGGGCATCTTCCCAAGGGAGGAGCCAGGGTGGCCTTGAAGAGTGTTGCCGGATTTCTGGGTTGAAGTGGTGACCTGATTGATTTATCTACCTTGCCTAATTCCTTTGGGGTCCTTGGTAACTGTGGAGCAACCACTACTGACTAAGTTATCATAACACTCTCCTCCCCCACCTTTCTCACCTTACCAAAATGGCTATAACATGACGAATCCCTATAAAAGCCTATAAAAATGTTTCTGTTGCAGGTTTTATCAACATAATCTATTAGATTTGAGTGTAGGCCAATGGATCCTTCCAATGCACTTTTTCTTCCAGGGGCTCTGCTCCATGTTAATACTGTCTTTTTTGGACCCAGCTAATGGAGCCCCTAGGAAACCCTTGAAAATGTAATAGGAGTGAGAAATAAACTATTGTAGTCTAAGGTACTTTTTTTTAATTAACAAAAACTTTTACTTTTGGTAAAATACTTGTAAAATTTATCATCTTAACTATGTTTAAGTGTACAGTCAGTAGTGTTAAGTATATTCACATTGCTGTGCAACTGATCTCCAAAACTTTTTCCATTTTGCAAAACTGAAACTCACTACACATTAGCTAACGTCCAAGCCTCTCCTCCCCCAGCCTCTGACAGCCACCATTTCAATTTATGCATCTATGAATTTGACTACTCTAGGTCCCTCATAAAAGTTGAATCACACATAATTCGACTTTTTGCTACTGGCTTATTTCACTTAACATATCTGCAAAGTTCATCTATGTTGTAGCGTTTGACACAATTTTCTTCCTTTTTAAGGCTGAATAATATTCCATTGTAGGTACAGATCACATTTCATTTATCAAACCATCCATTGATGGATGCTTGGGTTCCCTCTTCCCTTACAATTGTGGATAATGCTATTATGAACATGAAGTACAAATACCTTTGAGATTCTATTTTCAATTCTTTTGAGTATATACCCAGAAGAAGCCATTAAAGTCTTTATGTTCTTCATTTGTATAGCATAACTGATCCTATTATTATAAATATGGCTATTAACTGGCTTAGTGCGCAGGACCTGGCAAAATTCACTTTACCTTAATATCCATGAATAGCTAAAGATGGATTGCATTTGTACTGCAGTTTTTTTTTAAATAATGAGTTAAATATTCATCTTGAGTTACCCAAACCAACCCTCACCTTTGGGGTACCTGACTCAGCCTCCAAAGAGATGTTTGGAGCCCTGCAAACATGTACCCTTTGGTTAATTAGATATGACTATCAGAAAACTTTTCTTCCGTCCCTAATTCATCCTTCATGCTCTCTTTCCAGTCAAATGTTTATTAACATATGTTTATATTTCTAGTGCCTGGCAATACGGTTGAAATATAACTCCAATTTCCCCCCGGAATCAAGGATTTTCCTGGGCACTAGGGATGTAAATCTTAAATGAGGGTTGTTCTAGTCCCGAAGGACATAAATATTAAAGAGGACACACGCTGTGCTTGATATCTTCCATTTTCCCAGGCAGGTCTACACTTCACCCTCTCTACTCTGCTCTCTGCCCAGAATAGAGATTCTGTGACCACATCCTTGGGCTCCTTGCCTTCTGGCATGGGTTCAGCCAGTAGGGAGCCTTGGCAGAGATTAGAGGGCAGGAGGAGGGTGAGGTTGGGGTACTGATTCCCCTGGCTCTGTCGCTGCATGACTGTCTCAGGCTACCTATGTCCCTCAAATGAAGGAGGCCCTTTCTATGTGTCTCTCCGTCAGGTGTTACTAGCTCTTGGTGCTGTAGCATTCCCTGTGGTTTCCCAATACCCAGCTTTCATTTTGATAAAATATTCCTTATTAAGTCTTTCTGGAGATTCCCAATTTGGATGTGGCACTGATTCCTACTGAGATCCTGACTGATCCACACCTCAACACTATCAAATCAGTGAAGACAGACAAGTAAAAAATATGTGTACTATATTGTGACGATAGCTGTCACAAAAGAAGCCGTGGAGATATTCTGGGTGGATAAGAGAAAGTTTTTAAAGAACGCTGTCCTGTAAGCGTCTACTGCACCCAGAGCAAAATACTCAATCTTTGTAGTTTAGAGAATTCAATTGTTCAAGGAACTCTTTCAAAGCAGTATGTAAATCTAGGACATATTCAGATTTCAAGACACAATTTGTAAAGGAAAATAAAACAAAATAATAGAAATGAAAGTATTATACATGCACTACTGTTTTCATGAAGGATATATTCCTGAGTGCTATTTAAGTCAGCCTATAAGTGGTGCAGATGGCCTTGTCCCTAAGGAGACACCAACTTAGCAGTGCACATCAGTAGGGCTTTGTTTTTGAACACTCAAAGACATGATGAGCTTTTGGTCATGGCTATTGCCACCTACAATATTTCTAATTATTGGCTAGTGTTCTGGGCTACAGTGATTTTTATAATGTTCTTGATAATGTCAAAGTTATTTCACTAATCTAATTTCCTGTTGATCTCTTTCCTCTGTTTTCTCAATCATTTCCATATAGATACTTAAAGGCACTGTCAAAGTCACTGTCAAACTTGCATTTTATATCCAGCCTGATACTCTTCTTGTTTCTTTGTGGTAAGTCCAGTACTACACTGGCAAACATCTCAGCCTTAATAGGCCAAAACTAGTTGTTGAAACACAAAGGAATTGGCAGAAAGCGAGGCTTCAGTTCAGTACATGCTCACCACATCCTACAGTGGGCGCTCTCATCGGCTTGAAAGGATTTAAAATAAAATTATTCTTTGGGCAGAAATAATCTGCGCTCTTCTGGAATATGGAGGAGTACCTCAAAATGGATTGAGTTTTTTTCTATAATAAATATCTTAATTAAGGAAAATATTTCAGAAAGCATATCCAATCAGGACTGCATTGTGCCTAGTAATGAGGATCAATATGTTGCAGGAATAACTCAAAGATGAAGTGATCACAGATGGAGGAGAAAGTGCTCTGGGATAGAGGGTTTCCTTCTTTATTGGAGGGGCTCATGATTGAGATAAAATTAAATTGGATATTGCTAGATTGGTGCATATTTAGATTATGATTTGAATGGTGTATTTATGTGTGTGTGGGAGGGAGGGCGGGGATAAGTAAGATTTAGGCATGCCAAAATGAAAAAAGATCACACGTGCAAAGACTGTGAGGAGGAATAGTGGGAAGCAGAGTGGTGAGTGAACAGGATTGGAAAATAAGGCTGGAAAGATGAGTGGAATCAGAGTATTGAGGGTTGTGTGTGCCAAGATCAGGACACGGGATCTCATGTTTGTGGGCCATGGTACACCATGGAAGGGTTCTGATCTAGGCAAACGTAATATTCTACCGTCAGATAGCAGAGATGTCCACACATTCTCATGACTCTACTGATAAATAAATCCTTTGTGGGTTTGAATAAACTGTTGTTAAGGGATTTAAAAAAACCCTCAGGGGTGGCAATGACACATCAGGGCTTGTATGGACACAGCAAGAGCAGTCGGATATTCTTGCTAGAGACAGCTCTCTCGGCAGTTTGCCCCTTTCTGTGCAGTTGTATTCAGAATCTTGAATGTTAATAAAGAGCATATATGCCAAAGTCCAACCATAATGTAGACATTGCTATTTGTTTGGGGTACAGGGAACTAGAAAAGAAAGAGTGGGCCCGACATGTTTGAAAATTTGTGTTAAAAGAAAGTTTCCTCCCTTTTCCCCCCTTTATATCCTCTAATCTCACTGTTCATTCTGACCTTTGGTGCTTCTTTGACCTTTCTTAAGTTATCTAGCATGGGGTGAAAGTTTGGTAGAAGTGGCAAGGGTTGAAGTTTTTATTCAGTGTGGGATGGGAGCGGTCAATGAGTTCTGAGTTGAGGCGTGACACCATCTGATTCAAGTTGCGACAGAGTCACTCTGCTGTGTGAAGAGGCTGTAGGGGATGGGGCCACAATGGAGACCACTTAGGATGGGAGAAGAACTGGATACCACAGGTGAGAGGAGATGGCCTACAGAAATAGGGGTGAGGTAGGTACAAAATTATGTGGGCTTGTGTTATAGTCACAGATGGAGACAATGGAATTTACCAGTGGGGGTGGATGTGGGGGTGGGGTAAGGGAAAGACAAAAACAAAGGTGAGTCCTTTTTTGGCTTGGTATAGAATAACATAAAATAATCCAGTCTTTGTTGTTGTTGTTTTTTAACTGCATGTGCATTTCTACTTAAAAATATGTGAAGTATACGTCTACATATGTGTATTCAATATGTGTATAATACACATGTGCAGTTTTATTGTATATAAATGTATAATACAGAATTCTGTGAATATCTACAGAGAGAGAAAGAGAAACACACTGAGTTGTTAAGTGGTCTTCTGAGGGAAGTGTGAGAGGAGAACAAGGTAAAGAAGGAAAAGAGCATCTTTCCTTTTTTGACCTATTTAATTACGATTCGTCAATGACAACGTATTAATTTTACCCACGAAGATATATACAAAGCTTTTAACAGTGGTAATCTCTGGGTAGTGAGAATATAATTTTTTTCATGTTTGTATTATCTAGTTGTATTAGTTATCTGTTGCTATATAACAATATCGCCACAAACTCAGTAGCTTAAAACAACACACATTCATTATCTCACAGTTTCTGCAGGTCAGTAGTCTAGGCACAGGTTAGCCATGTCTACTGCAAGGCTGCAGTCAAGATGATGACTGGGGCAGTAGCCTCACGTGGTTGTTAGGAGCACTCAGTTTCTCGTGGGTTGTCAGACTGAGGGCCTTAGTTTCTTGGGGGCTGTCAGCCAGAGGAGACCCTCAGTTCCTTGAAATGTTGGTCTGCCCAACATGACCCCCTGCTTTCTCAAAGCCTACAAGGAAGGGAGCCTCCTTGCAAGACAGATTTACACTCTAATGTAACATGATCGCAGAACAGACATCCTATCACCTTTGCCTAATTGTATGGGTAGAAGCAAGTTCCAGGTCCCACCTATGAGCAAGGATAGGGACATCACAAAAACATGAACATTAGGAGGCTGAGATGATGGAGGAACCATAGTCTGTCTGCCACCCTAAATTTCTGGTAATAATTTACAGTACACAGATAGCTACTGTAATAATGTACTGTTTTAAAAGTACACTGATTTCTAAAAATTTGAAAAACAACAGAAAAAAAGATTATTTATAATGACCCTCAAAGGTATTAATTTCTTTGTGAAAAGAATTTAAGTTAGGCTCTGTTTTGATTGTGCTTCCTAAAGTTGAAACATGTTCAATAAAGCTAATAGGAAAGATAAGACCAATGTTTTGTTTTGTTTTATTTTACAAAAATACTCATGACCCTTAATCTCAAATAGATGAGAGGTCACCAAAGATTAAAGAACATAGAAAATGATATTCCTACCTATGGGGGCTTTGTCTAGAAGATGATGCCTCCTGTCTAGCTCATTAAGCCTTTGTAGGAAATGTCCTTCTCAGAAAAACCAAGAGTTTCCCCTGAAATTGTCCTTTGCCTGGGGCTACAATGGAAGAAGACCTAAACCAGAATGTGGAGAACTTAGTTTCTGGCTTAACACAAATTATTTCTATAACATAGAGCAAGAAATATAATCTCTCCAGGTTTCCAAATTTGTATATTTAAGTGGGAATAAAAATAATACTTTCATCAGCTGATTGTTCAGGGGCAAATGGATGAGATAAAGCAATCCACACCCATTTGGCTTTCCAGAAGTTTATTGTATAGAGTCTAGCCATATGGGCTTTCTTAATCCTCACAGTGGTTCATTTCTATGATCTAACTCTGGGTCCCAGAGGGTTTTCCCATGTGTATTACCTGTTGCCACTGCTACTTGGTTAGAGTTTTCATGTGGTTTAGTAAACACCTTCCAGAATGGCAATCAGGTTTACAAGGAACAACACTTTTTGGTCTCTCTTAATTAACACAGCAGACCTCTGGACAGGGGCAGACACTGAGCTCAGCTAGGCCAATCAGTTTCTTGTGTTTAGGAATTTAGAAGTGGGACTTCAAGAGCAACTGACTGAAAAGACAGCCTCACCATTAGCGATCACCATTCTCGTTCCTCATCTCACTGGATTCCTGAGAAGAGAGGACTTAAGCACTGGGGCCATAGACTGACGGCCCACACTTCTTCCCAAGTCTGTCCAACAGTTATTCTACTCCTTTCATTTGTCCAGGAAGCACTTATTGGTCCATGATTTACAGGCACTTTATCTATGATATTTCATTTAATCTTTGCAACGTCACACCCATTTGGCTTCTAGAGGTTCAGTGGTCATGAGTCTGGAGGCAGTATTATTATCACCTATATTCTACAGATGTAGAAATTAAGGCTCAAAAAGGTAAGGTAACTTGTTTATATTCTCAGCCGTAAAGGAGGAAACCAGGAGTCTAAGTCAGGTCTATGATTCCGGAGCTTCTGCATTTCCTCCTGGAGCATGGTGGTGCTTGTTCTCCCATCCCAGAGGACTGGGGTAGGTCTGAAATGGGTCATGTAGTGACAGTGTTAGCCATAGGGTGGTGGAAGGACTCCATCTTTCTAGCACACTATTGAGGACAGCGCAGTATCCAGATGTAGACAGAAGGTGGCAGAGACCACAGGACATACAGGACCTCTGGGTGTGGTTCTTGCTTCTTGCTTCCTGCATCCTTTTAAATTAAGAAAAGGCTATATGCAACTATTAAATATACACCCAAATTAGAAATGTTTCATAATTTACTGTAAGAAATAGAAAGTGCATTCAAGAATTAAAAACAAATGTAGAGAGAAAAAAATGAGAGCAGTGATATATATTAATACTGCAAAAGGCAAAGATTCGCCCAAGAACATTTTTTTTTTTTTAGAATCTAGTTGTTTAGACGAAACATTGCAAGATTTCTTTGCAAAGGTCATTTTACACTTCATTAGTAAAAAGAAACATTCAGCAGAGCTGGAGTCAAGCTTTTGGTCTAGTGAAATATGAGGGAGAGGCTAAAATTGCCAACCACAGAATAAAAAGAGGGGGAGCTGTGACAGTGAGATACCTTTCTGCCCTAAAACTCAGAACCAGCAAAGAAAGTCAGTTTCGCCTATTCAGTCCCTTATTAAAATGATTAAATCTCTGTATCAACTGGCTTCCCTCCAGATGGGTGATTATGTTAGGAGTGTATTGTCCTGATAAATCCTGATTGTCTACTGATATATCCACCCATGGATAAGACCATCCATTTCAGCCCTTGTTGCGGGGAGGGCATGTTTCTCTGCATCATGCAGACATATTGCCATGGCAAAAAGACCAGCATTTGGTGCTCAGAAGAGAGAGAACTCAAGGAGCCTGAGCTCTTTGTGGAACACACGGGGAAGAAGTTTTGAGTAATAAAGTAGGTGATATCATGGCTTACGGTTAAGAATCCCTGTGGCAGTTTGGTTTGGCTTAGTCAGAGAGTATGGGAGGAATGTAATGGGCTGAACCTAAATTACAGAGGAAACTGCCTTATGTCAGATTAAAGAGGAAGCAAGGGGGGGGGGGCGTTGAGTAGCTTTAAATGGGGAATAATATGACCACACTGAAGCGGGGCAGGGCTGGTGGTGGAGAGCACAATCAGGACACTCTCACAGCCATCCAGGAGCAGTGGTGCCCTGAAATAAGGGACTAGCGGTGGGAGAAGGGGATGGACACAAGAGCTGGTAGGGAGGTGGAACTGGTAGCCTTGGTGACCACCTAGCTAATGGGATTTGATGATGTCATGCATGTGAAGTGCTTAGCTCAGCATCAGGTGCACAGGAAAGAACCGATAACTATTGGCTGTCACTGTGTGGGAGGACAGGAGAGGGAGGGAGGGAGCATGACACACAAGGGAATGAGTCTTGGACATTCTACAGTGCAGCCTGGAGCAGTGGTGGCATCAGTCAGTCCAACACTGAGAGGAGCACAGGGGTGAATCTAGCTTGGTACCACCTCACAGCAGATCCTAATTCCTGAGAGAACTTCCTTCCTCCCCACGCCCCACAAAGACAAGCTGTAGATTGCTCAGAAAAACCTTCCCACTGTCCAATGGGCTTTTTTTTTTCTATTGTTCCTATCAGAGCAACTTTCCTGAACTCAGCACTGCAGTGGACAGTCCAATCTGAATATGGACATCTACAGCTTAATCGGTCACCCACTGGCCCAGCTGTTGCCCATGGGGCAAATTGGAAGTCATTGTTTTTGTGTGAAAACCTGTGTACTCTGGGGAGGGATGCCAGGGAATGAAACTTGGAATGAAAAACAACCTGACCTCGAGAAAAAATAACCTTACACTTAGCAGAATAGCTAACACTTCTAGGGTGGCTGTACGCATTTACAAAAAGGTTTGCAAGCATGATCTCATGTGATTTCTTTGTTGCTTGCTTTTCAAAGTATAACAGGCATGGTGAAAGCAGTTCTGGGTTCTCTTTGGCTCTAATTCCAGAAGTTTCTTTCTTCGTGGTCAACAAGGCATGTGACCTGACTGTAACTAGGGCAGGGTTGCTCAGAGCTTGTGTGACTCTTCTGGGGTTTGCACATTACTGGTAGAGTGCTGTAGCCTGCTGGGTTTCTCCTTTGGTGGATTCTCTTGCCCTAGCTCTAGACAGGGTCTTAGGCTTCATCAGAACTCAAGGACGTTCATCCGTGAAGACTTCTGGGAAAGAAGGGGTATCACAGGAGTTACTTACAGAGCCAGGGCTGACAGGTGTTTTACTGAGTTCTAGAGAATGGTTCTGGAACTGCAGTCTCCAACGTGTGGCAGGAAAAAGTTCCCTCTGTTGACTGTATCACGCTGATTTCTGTGGTACCTTACTTCTGCTGTAGTCGTTGGTTAATACTGGTGGGTGAATAAGGTGGAAGGGAAGAAATCTAAAATGGCTAGACAGATAAAATAGCAATGCATTTGTGTAATTTCTTGCTATTTTAGCAGTCTGAAACTTCCCCAAGGAAACGGCAGGAGCCAGCAAACAGGTCACTTTGGAAGGGCACCTTGAAGGAGTCTTAACAAAGCTACAGCCCGATGTGCTGTGGCAGGTAAATAAGCTCTGTTCTTGTTGACTGATCAGCTGAAGTCTTTATGCTTATTGGCTGAAACCACAACCTAGAGAACTCAGACAGACACATTACAGGACATGGAGTTCCTGGGGCTCAGACTTTCTAATAATACGTTGTCTCAGCGGTGCCTGGAAATTAAGTGTCCTCGTTTGTTTTTCTGGAGACAGCAGACCTCCTTTCTATTTCCCCTCTCCTTAGGCTGGGAGTGATTTCCTCATCACTCGCTTTTCCAAGTATTACTGGCTTGGAAAAAGCAGCTATGGATTCCCTTTGGCTTTTGTTCTAGAAGGTTCTGTCTTCCTAGTTGATAAGTCACGTGGCCTAAATATAACCGAGGCAGAGTTGGTGAGTGCTTGTGTGACTCTTCTGGGGCCTGCAGATGACTGGTCTAATCCTAACCATAGTGGCTCTGGTGGCCTAGAGTGTGAGGCTCCGTGGCACATGGAAAACTAAATAATTGTACTTCCCGTAGAAAGGGCATCCCCAGCATCAGACTTCTGTATCTTTAACTGAGAAGAGTCTAGAATGTTTTAGGAAATCGATTCTGGGCCTTAAGGATTTTCATTCGCCCTGTAGCTCCTAGATGATTCTGGTCAGGGTTGGAGACTGTCCCACAAGGCCCATGCACTCTGGGGCATGGTTACCATTTCTGTTTCAGTTTAAGGAAAGCTTTGACAATAAATAGTGGTGATGGTCACTCAACACTGTGAATGTACTAACTGCCACCAAATTGTACATTTAAAAATAGTTAAAATGACAAACTTCATGATATATATATATATATAACCACAATAAAAAATTAAACATAATCAGAAGTCAAGAAAAGAGAGGGAGAAATAAACTAACTTTGAAAAAAAAGGTGCTTGCTATAAACTTTGAAACTTTTGGAGTACATGAGGCTATAACTATGGATTACCAGAAGAGAAAAATGAGCAGGTGGTGACATTATCTTGACAGTCCTTTCCAGTTCCAGCCTGCTAGGGGGTAACCATTCCTTCTCCTTTAGCCCTTTCCTGCCCTTTGTTTCCTTCTTGATACAGCTTGAGAGGACTCTTCCCAGCCTTTGCCCCCTCTGCACAAAGCTTTTCTACCCATCTTCGGTGCCACATGCCCCTTCCTTTCTCAGGTACCTGATTTTCCTTATTACATGTGTTTGTTTGTTAACTATGTCATTACCTCTCAAGAACAGAGCTTGTATCTTCTGCTTTTGTGTTCCCCGCCAAGTTCCTAACTCAGAATGAGGCCAAATGGGTGTTTGAAGATGATCCTGTCCAGTATTTTTTGCCATGAGGGACCACACGACAAAGGACCTAGTTGCATCATGTTCTGGATCTGGGTTTTGCAATTTTTTTTAAACTTCTTTTTAAAATTTCTACTCCACCCACATAACAAATCCATTTTATCTTGTGACCCAGCGTGCCCACGCACACACAGTTTCATGAAATGACACTTAGCATTACTATATGTGATACAATCTGAGATTTCTCATTTGTTTTTTTAAATGCATGTAGTTACATCGATATTGAAATCCATGACTTCCTGTTTGAAAAGATGGTAATTTGGACGGGCTCAAGCTTGGGTGTGTGTCCACTGCTGGTCACTAGGGGGAGCTGATAGGTCAGGCTGCACAGAGGAATCAAGCGAACTGGCTTAGAGGAACTAGGGGAAGCGTGTGGGAGAGACCTCAGGATGCCCATGCAAGCTCCCACACCCCTCAGCAAGGCCTTTGGCGAGGGAACAGCAGTGCTCAGTTTATTTACTTGAAGAAACATCTCTTTAGTTGATTAGGTCTAATGAACTTTTCCTGGTTCACTCTCTCCTGGGGGAACCATTTAGCTGTAATAGTGTGTGCTGGTTGTTTGATTTTTGGCTCAGTACTTGGACCCTCTTTCCCCTGAAGCAACACAGAACTCATTTCTCTTTGCACAACCGCCCCTCAGATTCGTGACTGACCGGCCTGAGACCTACTGTGAATAGCTTATAGAATCTGCCTCACTGTACGGAGAAAACCCTGCTCCATGCCAGGCACCCTCCTCTCAGCTTCAGTAAATGAGGCTGGTTCTGCTTGCTATTTTGATTCTGGGGGGAGCTGGGTCCCTAGAAGGAAACTGGAGCAGCACCCGGCCTGGCCCTGGTGATCTTGAAACCCATGCACAGAGGAAATCTCCATGGCAGGGAAAGCCAGGTGCAACGAGGACACCCTGGTCTGCCCTGGGCTCTCTCCCTGAAGCAAATGTGAGAAGTCGTTTATCTTACCTCCAGAGTCTCTCTGAGGTGAGAGGCCACAGACCACCTCAGGCCTTCTCTGAGAGCACAAGGAGGATCAGGCCCCAGGCTGATTAACCGCATCATCGTCAGTGCATCACCCGCTGCTGGACAGTGACCGTAGTTCTTATTTCCACTCGTCCTATTCGCTCCACCTGTTCTCCTACAAGGATGTTTCTCAGGCTTGACTAACGTGATGACCGCAGTCTGCTCCACCTTTCCAGTGGGACCCAGGAATACGAGCCTCTGTATTTCGAGGGTTCAGTAGACAGCTTATATCCAGAGCAAGCCAGAAGGGTTACGATGTCCTCAGGCAATGAGGAATCCTTTCACTTCATCAGCAAGTGGTAAAGTACTCCTCTCTGCTCACTCCCCCTTCCCCAACCTCAACATTTACACCTCCCAGCACCGCACACGCAATGTCCGGGCTTCGTGTGATCCATTTAGGCTGGGATCAGCTATCAAAGGGTTAGAATTAGCTTTTTAGTAACTGCCGGAGACTGAGATACACTGAGTTGTAAACACTGTCTTCGAGCAATCTCATGGACGAGGATTCAGAAATGACCATGGAGCTTCTCCCTTTGGGCCACAGGAAGTAGCCATGGCCTGCAGTAAAAATCATGCTCTCTAGCTAAGAGCTTGGGGGGATTCTTACAACTCACGCCAGTGCCCTTTTTGATTTCATCAGTAGGAAGCTAAGGCTAGGGACATCAAATTCCCCTGCTGCTCTCTAATGGAGGCTCCCCAAGGAGAACGGGCCAGAGACCCTCAGCAGAACTCACGTGATCCTCCTAGAAAATGGCATTTGAAACTCACTCCCAAGACTCTAATGATAACACTCTTCTCTTCCAGCTGCTTTTGGGCTACTACTCCCATAATTTCCAAGCCACCATTTTCTGTCTAGTGCTTAAATTCAGCATCACTGGGTGCTTTGTGGCAGATAATTCTAGGTAGGGGCTCCCCCATGGCAACATCATGGTACTGATTATGGATGGCATGGCTGAGAACTCACATATAAGGCCTCCTCCAAGGAAAAGTCTCTAAACATTAGCCTACAGGAGGACCGGATGTAACTATCTCCACCCTTTCTCACAGGTATATGAGGGGGTTAGTGGGAGTATGGCTCTTGAGCAACCCTCAAATCCTGGTTAGAACTACTATTAAGGGAGGATCTCCCTCTCATAGGTTTATTGCATTTTATGGCTCCAAATCCTTGACTTTTGTTTATAACCAAACATTCTGACATGTGGCTTTGCAATTCTTCTTGCTAAAGCAGCAGAATTTGTTTCCCAATCTCCCTGAATCCTGGCAGGCCTTGTGAATTGCCTAGGCCAATAGAATGCAATGGAGATGATGAGATGCCAGTTCTGAGCCAAAGCCTCAAGAAGCCTTGTCCACTTGTTCTCCTTATATCTTTGTGAGGGCCGTGAGAATGTGCTTAGGCTACTCAGCAGCAAGATCAGAGTCATGTGGAATAGAGCTAGATTGCCTCAGCCGCCTGATCAAAGCCAGCCTAGAACCACTGACAGCAGCAAGTGAGACTGGCCAAAGTCAGCAGAGCCACCTCACTGACCACCCAGACGTGTGAACAATACTTATTGTTGTATGTCACTGAGGCTTTAAGGGCTGCGTGTTACACAGCATTGCTATGGCCACACATAATTGACACACCCACTTAGAAATAGAGAATGAGGTATCCCTTGAGGAAACAAGAAGTAGCTTTCACCTTCAAACAAAATGAACTCCTGCAGATTGCTTCTTCATTTGCATTGTCCAGAGCTGACGGCTAAATATCTTTCACTCTAGATGTATTTAATATCATGGTAGAAACTACAGAATGAGCACAAGAATTGAAAAGTTATTTTTTATTAGGCATCAAATGAATGAACATAGGTGTGAGAAGCAAAGCCAAGAAATGGGATGCCTACCTTATAATATTTCCACCAACTTTGGATAATACAGGACTTCCCCACCCAGATGGGGTGGGTTATTTGTAATAGTTAATATTCCTTGCATTGGCATGTGGGTAAAACTCTGTACAAGTGCAGGTCAGTGTATATACAGATCATTAAAGGTCATCTTTATAAGACTTACTGGAGTGTAATTGCACTGTTTGGCTTCCTTAATTTCAATGAGGATTAGAGGCACAGATAAGAATCTGGCAAAACAAATTCATAAATTCAAGTCTGTTGTGCTCTGGTAATTGTAGGATTATTGGCCTTCTAAGCTGGAGTCCCTAAACTCCAACACACAAAAGTAAATAAAAGTACTGTTTTACCTTTTTAAATATGACACAGACCAGAACATACAGCAGGGTTTTTAAGACAGGCACCAAGCTTCTAGCTATTTGGTTATACATTTATTTGGTCATATGTCCTGATAATGACTAAATAAAACATGTAGAAGAACTTCATTAACGTTCTTTGGTCATTCAAGCCCTGCCATCAATCAGTGTCAGCGAGTGTAAATTCTGAAAGTGAGTTTTGTCTCTGAGATTAATTTATAGGTGGAGAAGGATATAAACAAGTTGCCTCCAGTTTCCCAGTGAAACACTGATTTCTCCTCTTCTTACTCATCTGGATTCAGTCTCTGAGCCCAGAGCTATGGACATGCACTATGTGCCTTTAGGCAGGAGATCCCTCAGGTTGGTTCTTGGTCCCATGGGCCCATCCATGGCCTTCCCTCACAGATGCCTCTGTCTCTCGGACCTTGGCGTGAGCATCTAGAATGACCGCTGTCCTGGCTCTGTGAAGGGAAACCATTGTGTGCCTCTGCTCGACGGCAGAATAATAACACAGAGATGGAATTCAGAGGCAGCAGCTGGAAGGATGGCGACGTAGCACACCATCTCCTCGCTGCCTCACTGGGGTTTCAGGAGGCAGAGATTTCTAAATGAGCATTCATGAGGGAGTGAGCCGAGCCGACACAAAGAGAGACTCAGTGGGATTAGCATAAATAAAGATTTCTTTCTAAGTATAACATGTGGCTCATTTTTCTTACATGACTGCTGTGATTCAAGACAAGTCCTCTGACCAAATTCTAAAACCCAATTCTGGATAAATATAGGATTTATAAACACTTGACATATTATACAAGCTGTAGAAAGAAAGATTTGCCATTAAACAATTGCATCTTTGTAAAATTCAGTTTTTAAGTTGGGGAGCAAAAGGTCCATAGGAAACAGGCTAACTGTAAGCCTTAGTCACAAGAAACGGCAAACGAATAAAAAAAACACCACCACAAAGATGAAAGAATACAGACACCAAAAATGTCTATCCAACAGGTGCTTGTGGTTGAGATAAGGAAAAGTCTACTTATCACACTCCTTTCCCATGAGCAGTGGTTCTCAAAGTGTGGCCTCCAGACCATCAGCGTCGGCATCACACCTGGAAACTTGTTGGAAATGTCAATTCTTGGGCCTCTTGCCAGACCGACTGAATTAGAAACTCTGGAGTTCCCGATTCAGCAATTTTTGTGATCACAGGCCCTCAGGGGATTCTGATGTATGCTCAAATTTGAGAACTTCAAGCTTATAATATACAATCTACCTCACGAAGTACATAGGAAATGGCTTTCCTTCCCAAAGAGATTTAGTCTTTAGTGCCTTAATACATCTATGTAATGAATTACCTTCTCTCCCGTCCATCTAGGATGGTATTGATACACTCTACCATCCCTGGGAAAATTAAGAAAAGTGTCATTCAAATACTTTTCTGTGTTCTGGGATTGAGTCTCTAGCGCCAGGGTCCTTGCTGTCCACAAATCATGTACTAAGCCGCTTGGTGAAAGTGACACCCGCTTCCTAGAATCAACTTCTATATCAATAAAGAAAACCTGTTATAACGTGGTAACAAATCACTTGCAAACTTCCCTAACTTAACAAAATAAAGGTTTATTTCTTGCTCATAATAACACAGGTCAGCTAGGGAGCTGTACTTCACGCACTCAGGAACCCAGGCTGATAGAATGTCCATCTCAACATCTGCTTCTACGATTGCCATGATAGGGGAAGGGACATGGTGAACTGCACACTGCTTTTTCAAGCTCCCACCTGGAATTGACACGAGTCACTTTCACTAATGTTTCATTGGCAAAACAAGTCACATGGCCAAGCCAAAAGTAGGTGGGTAGCACCTGGAAAAAGAACTGTAGTATCTGAGGACAGCTGAACAACTACTATTCAAGGTAATGCCTAGGCTACGACACCCATCATGTGCAAAGTTGTGTATTAACATTAAAGAAATGGTAGGGCCCAGTTCCTAGTTTTACATTCACTGTATCTTTGTTCCTACTGACTTTTAAATCAATAAAATCTACACCTTCCCCTGAAGAAGGTCTTTTTTGATCAAACTTTTTCACTTTTTAAATTAAAAAAAAAAAAAAACTCTGAAGTTAATATACAAACATACAAGTGCACAAATCCTGAGTATACAGCCTGATGAATGATCACAAAATGAACATAACAGAGTAACTGCCCCAAGGCTAAGAAATGGATCACTATTAGGCACTCGCCAGCCCCCTTTAGGCTCCTTCCTAGTCACCTCCTCCCCTCTCCTATTGGTAACACTCTCCTGACTTCTGACATTATACCTCAATTATTTCTTTACACTTGTTTATTCGACTGGTATGTATCGGCCAGTCACCGGAACTTCTCAGTCTTGGCGGGTGATGTTATGAAGCGAGCATGAAAGATAATCTTGATGGGCTTCCTGTCAGAAGCCTGGCTTTTCCACAGGGAGATGGAGGTGGGGAGGGACTGCGGGGGATGGGGATGGGGTGGTGACAACATACTTTGGATAGGCTCAGGTCACGAGCCCTCTGAACTCTCAGGGACTCAACCAAATTAACATTATTCTTATTACATGTTTATTTAAACACATTCAATATTTCATAACAGAGCAGATAGGATCATAGCCAGAATCTCTTCGCTGCCTGACATATGAGAAATAAGTGGCCCTCCCAGCTGGCATTTGGTCTCTCCTACAGCCAACCTTTACATAGCACTGGGCTGCCTGACACCACAGGCAACAAATTGCCTCCTGCCCACCTGCAAGTCAGGTGTCTTCTGTTCTTCCCCATCAGATAGCCTCACCCTTTCATGTGGGTCTAGCGCTGGATTAACTGGATCTTTATGGGTTGGGGAATGAGGAACAAGTGTCAACTTTATTTTGGCCCAATATAAGATTGGAATTTGGTCTCAAGAATATTCTTATTCAACTTCCATTGTCTGAAAATTAGGATATAGTTCCCATTTCCTTGCCTATTAAAACATCGAAAGTCTTCAGGGAGAGGCAGCGGGCAGCTGGTTTCCTAAAATGCTAGCTCCTCCCCAAATGTCCTGAAAATTAGACATATCTGTACAAGAATGTACCCATAAAACATGGTATTTTGCTTTCCAGCATCTCTACAGAATCCCTCCCAGAATGCAGGCCAGGTGTCTTGGGACACCATTAGAAATGCTGACTAGCTCTATTTTTCATACTTAAAGAGCTGACTGTGACTTCCCAATTCCTCCCCATAGGAAATGGGCAGTGACTTCGGTGGGGAGCTAGTGTGAGTGTGTGCAGCTCTGGAATGCTGTGGCCAAGGATTCAGCCACATCCTTTTGTGATCATCCTCAGCAAAATGTACTTTACATTTATTTTTGTAATAAGCTGGCTTCTAAATTATAGCCATACTGAATAAGAACAGAATAAGCATATGATTAGTAATTTCTTTATGGCAGAAAATAGGATTAAATAGTCTCTGGCTAAGGCCCAGGGCTTAAAAGGAATGTACTTTCAGTAAAAAAAACAAAAAAACAAAAAAACAAAAAACAACTTCATTCCAAAGCAAAGCAATGGGTCATGGCCTTTTTTTCCCGTGGAGGAACAGTCCTGCTTCACGAGGAAGTGAAAAAAAAAAAAAAAGAAAAAAGAAAAAAAAGATTAACTTAGGAAAAATACTCCAAGAGTTGTCTGCCTGCTCAACCACTACCACTCAAGTATGGAGCCCCACTTCCTCCTGTCCCCATAAAGAAAAAAAAATAAAAGGACTTGTGGCTGCATGGTACCTGGCTTCCTAGAAATAATTACTTCAGGAGATGCAGAAATGCCACTGAGTGTGGACAGAAGGTGACAATGGAAAACACTGGGGATGCTCCCTAATGACACAGATTCCCAGACCTTAAGAACCAGAATCTGCAGGGCGGGGCCCAGAATTTGCATTTCACCAGCTCCCCCAGGAAATTTCTATGCATGTTGTGAAGGGAAGAGCTCACACAAAACTATCGACAAATAAAAGTATCACTGCTTATAGTAGTAGGCTTTCCCCAAAAGGACCCATGAGGATTTAAAGAAAGATTATGGTTGGTGTACTCATTATTTCTTTTGAGGGAAAAATTAGTTTTCTTACACGATTATGTTTGCAAGTGTTACCACATATTTGTAGTATTTCAGTCTTACGTAAGTCAGGGATAAAACCATTCTCATTGGAGTATCAGTTAACTTACAGGTAAGGACCCAACATTTCATTTATTTTGGGGACTAATGCTAGATAGTGTATTCTAGGTTAACTTTCTCCAGTAGCAAGGCCCCCTCCTCTGTGGTAAGCCTAAGGTTTAGTCCAGTCATAATGGTGGAAGGACAATTTGTCAGATTTACTTTCTTAACATTAAAGTTGTGCTCACTTTGGTAGCATATATACTTTAAAAAAGTTAACATTAAAGTCTCAAAGTTCCCACTGCTCTATTCCTTTTGTCTTGGGGTAGATTCTGGCTTTTAGCTTCTTAATTTCCAGGGCAAGGGTGTTTAATTTCCAGGGTTCCAGTGCTGGGGAAAAGTGTTTAGAAAAGTGGCTCTCTGTCACTTAAAGGTTTAACCTTTTCTTCACTGAAAATGGAAAATAAATCAGGAGTCTTGGCCCTCTATCAGCCTCTCCAGGGAACCTTTATGGATTTGTGCCTCAGTAAATTTAGCTGTATCGATGGGGAGAATCAGGCTGGTTTATACAGTATACCCAGATCCCAAGATAAAAAGCATTCAAAGTGCCCAGTGTTAGCAAACAAGACACAAGACAGGCTAGGTTACCCAGAAGTTAGATGCGAATTGAATAATATACCCCACTACACGGTAAAACAATCACTCATTTTCTTTTGCAAAATTTAGTGCAAGAAATCTGAAATGAAGCACGCAGATGTAGGAATTCATTTTCCCATGCACCAACAGTATTAAAGTCTTTCTCAAATGCAACAAAGAAAATTCCCAGGGCCACAAACCACCTGAGGTACAGCCCTCCTTGCTCAAAAGGCATGTATCCATTAAGGGGCAGAAAACTCACGGCTTCATTTTTCTTCAAACACACTCTGCTGCTTTAATTTATTGTACTATTTCAGATCTGAAGGAACTTGGACTCGAATAATTATCCAAACTAAAATTGAGCCTAAATCCCAGAGTTAGCAGGTATGTCCTGGGGGGGAGAGGCACTTATGACTCTAGATAGCTGTGACCTCACTTTCACAGCTGATGAAAGAGGACGACCCTTCTGTCCAACAGGCTCCTGGCTTGTACTGGAACATCTGTTACCACCACAAGTTGGCCTAAATTCCCAGCACTGCTTTTCACAGCTCTTCAAAAATTCTCCTCTAAAAGATGCAAACCTCTGATCCCATGAAACATGTTTTCCAGTGCAAAGATTGTGATGACACATACCTGTTGGAAAAATCTCATCTCTGGCCTTTTTCTCAAAGTCGATAATGAATGAATTAATAAAAGAAAGGAAGGAAAGGAAGAAAGGAAAGAAAGGCTTAAGAAAAGTCTTGATGAGAAACTTCTGGTCAAGATGGCAGGGTAAGTAAATGCCGTGCTTGACTCCTCTCACAACCTCACCAAAATTGCAACTACAGAGCCACCATCATTGAGAATCATCTGAAGTATGCTGAACAGAAGTCCTACAACTAAGGATAAACAAAGCCACGCGGAGACTGGTAGGAGGGACAGAGATGTGGAACTGACTGGTCCCATATCACATGTGGCTGTTAAAAATCAAGAGGAATATATCCCTGGCGGAGTTACCCCTGCGGAGCGAGGGGTCCCAGCCACACCCTAGGGTACCTAGCTCAGGGTTCCAGTGCTGGGGAGAGAAGTCCCTGTAACTTCTGGCTATAGAAACCAGTAGATTAAAGCTGAGTGAAATGGAGGGTAGCTGGACTCCCAGTCGTGCCTCTTAAAGGGCCCACTCATAGACTTACTGGCTCATGGACTGACTTGCTCTGAGCTCCAGTGCTGGGGCAGCAGCTCGACGGGCGCCAGGGACACACAGATAGAAACTAAATTGTCTGGCTTCAGGGTGAGGGTGGGAAGGACGGCCTTCTCCCAGGCAGAAGCCATTGTTTCTTTGTTGAGCTGAGCCCTCCCCCACGCACCCCATGTGCACACGCAGGTGCAGGCGGACACCAGATCTGAGTCTCCATCACCTTTGCCCTGCCCCTGGTGATTCCCTGAGACCCTGCCCAATCTAAATTTCAGGCCCACCCAAGTCACTTTCAGTGGCTTTAACATACATATAGCCTACTTGGCTCATGCTGTGGACTTTCCCAAAATCTCTCAAAGGTTCACAAAATTCAAACAAGGAACATCTGGCCTCGGTGTGCTCCGTACCTCTTGCTAAGCAGCCCTAAGCCCAGCACTAGAGGCAGCCAGCCTCGGTTCTCCGCTTAGCCTCTCCCGGATACCTTTCAAGCTCAGCACAAGTGGCGACCATCTGCAGATCACTTTGTAACTTATACCAAGTGGCCATGGGCAGGGCAAACATAGCTGTTGACTTTGGCCTGAAACAGAGCCCCTCTCAAGAGGACCCAGAATCAACACACCTGATGACCAGCTTTAGACCACAGCAGAGCACCACCCAACCATCTCTACAAATGGTACACCCAAAGGGGCAGACTCAGTTGGCACCAGAGCTCTGATAAAGTAAATCCTGCTTCACAGGGTCAACACCTGTACAACAGCTCCTCTACTGTAGTCACTGCCAGTCCTCACAACCTATCAGCCTGAGGGTCGATCCTTCCCACTGACATGCTAACAGCAACCAAGGCTCAACTACAACAGGAGGGCATACCCAATCCACACAGGGGACACATCTGGAGCACCTGGCTCAGGTGATCAGGGAGACTGAGCCATTGGGCCCACAGGACACCTCCTATGTAAGGCCACTCTATTAAGACTGGGAGACACAATAGCTCTACCTAATACATAGATATAAACACAGGGAGACAGCCAAATGGGGAGATAAAAAAACATGTCCCAAATGAAAGAACAGAACAAAACTCCAGAAAAAATAACTAAATGAAATGCAGACAATCTACCAGATGTAGAGCTCAAAACATTGGTTATAAGGATGCTCAATAATCTCAGTGAAAACTTCAAGAAAGAGAAAGTAATCACAAAAATGGAGATAGAAAACAAATAAGACCCGGTTGGAAATGAACATAATAACTGAAAGGAAGAATACATTATGGGGAATCAAAAGATTAGATGAAGCAGAGGATCAAATCAGCAATTTGGAGGACAAAGTAGCAGAAAACACCCAATCGGAATAGCAACAAGAAAAAAGAATCCAAAAAAACAAGGATAGTTTAAGGGGCCTCTGGGACAACATCGAGTGTACCAACATTTGTATAATAGGGGTAACAGAAGAGAACAAGGAATTGAAACCTATTTAAAGAAATAATGATGGAAAATTTCCCTAACCAGGCGAAGGAAAACTATATAAGCCCAGGAAGCACAGAGAGTACCAAACAAAAGGAACCCAAAGAAGCCCACACTAAAACATCATAATTAAAATGCCAAAAATTAAGAACAAAGAAAGAAAATGCAGCAAAAGAAAGGCAGTTAGTTACTTACAAGGTTGCTCACACAAGACTGTCTGCTAATTCTCAACAGAAACTTTGCAGGCAAGAAGGGACTGGCACAAAATATTCAAAGTAATAAAAAGTGAGGACCTACAATCAAGTTTACTCTACCCAACAAAGCTATCCAAAGACAGATATAGAGATTCCCAGACAAGAAAAAGCTAAGAGTCCATCACTACCAAGTCAGTATCACAGGTAATGTTGGAGGGACTTAAGAAGAAAAAGAAACAAGATAAAAAATATGAATAATAAAATGGCCAGTAACTACATATCAACAATTACTTTAGATGTAAATGGATTAAATGCCCTAATCAAAAGAAAAGACCCTCGCATATGCTGTCTATAAGAGACACACTTCGGATCAAAAGATGCACACGGCCTGAGAGTAAAGGGATGGAAAAAGATGTTTCATGAAAATGAAAATGACAAAACAAACAAACAAACAGAAAAGACAAAACAAAAAAACAGCTGGGGTTGCGATACTTACACCAGACAAAATAGACTTTAAAGCAAAGGCTTTAACAAGAGAAAAAGAAGGACCAAGTTGTCTCACTCCTGGGTACTTATTTGAAGAAATTCAAAACACTACTTCAAAGGGACATGTGCATCCACATATTCATTGCAGCATTATTTATAATAGCCAAGAGATGGAGGCAACCTGGGTGTCCATCAGTGGATGAATGGATAAAGAAGTGGTATATATATAATGAAATATTACGCAGCCACAAAAATAATGAAATCTTGCCATCCGCAATGACATTGAGGGACTTATTATGCTGAGTAGAAAGAGTCAATGACAAATGCCATAGGATTTCACTTTTAGGCGGAATCTAAAGAACAAAATAAACGAACAAACAAAAACTAACTCACAGATACACAGAACATTCTGACGGTTGCCAGATGGGGAGTGGGGGTTGAAGGAATGAGTGAAAAGGGGAAAGGAATTAAAAAGTACAGATGAGTAGTTACAAAACAGTCATGGGGATGTAAAGTATGGAATAGGGAATACAATCAACAATGTTGTAATAATTACGTATGATGTGGATCCAAAATTAGAATCAAGGACTAGCGCTTCTGCACCTGAGAAGCGTTAACTCACTGGCTCCTCCTGGGAGACTACTGGTCAGACTCACACGTGTAACCTGAGTAGTGAGCAGAGCTGTAGAGACGAAGTAGTGCTCTCAGAGGATGCCTCCTCTGGTCTTGCACTCACCCTCCCCGCGCAATCCACCCATCGGCTTGTGCTGCCACTGCTGTAAGTCAATAGGGTCAGGGCAGACGGCTGTCAGAAATGAAGCAGGGACAAGTGAAGAGCTTAATGAAATTTTATTTCGAAAATATGGCAAGAGTCTAAGGCACTTCAAACACTTAAATACATATAAGACCAAAGTAAGTGTGACATGGTATAAAGGAATCCATAAATACATGGAGAACTACACTATATTTCTCTAGAGGTAAATACATAGCCAATTCACCTAACACAATTCAACCTTTATCATTAGATACGGAGTTGTGCAATTATTAATAAAAATATGGATTGTTACATGTAGTTCTTCATGTCTTTTATTACCATGGAATATAAAAGTTGAAAATACTGTGTCAATTTTATATAGATATATTTTATATAAAAAGTCATATAATACATCCACTTAGGTAAAACCAACTGAAAAGATTTCCTTTTGTAAGTTTTATACTTTTTTAGAGTTCCGTCTTTATTTTTAAACCAGAAACCTACCAGCCCAGGCCCAAGTTGCTGATCAGCAAAAGTCACCTCAACTAACTTACTTTAAAATAATGAAGATAAAAGAAAAATCAATAAAACCCTCTTGGAATGAAATTTTCAAAGAGCTTTCCAATGGTTCCACATTCGTAAATATAAATATTTGTGGAAAATTTTAAAACACCATGAGGATGAGAACCTGACACTTCTTAGCAGTAGTGGTGGTGGGGGCGGGGGAGGCGGGTAGAGAAAAGGAATACAAGTTGCCTGCTCATGTCAGGTTACAGTTTCCTACAACTGTACATAACGGAGCAGAGACTCAACAGCAACAGAAACAGCAACAGTGACTGGGGTCAAGTGTGCCCTACACGGAGGGAAGATGGCCAGAGGGAGGCGGTGTGTGGCCGCTGACAATCTCCTGCAGGCTCAGCTTCCACTGTGACGGCTCCAGCCTTTAGTCCTTGGCTTTATGCGTTCTGTTTGCTAGTGAGCTCAGGCACAATACATATACATTCAGTATCTGTCACCCCAACAGGAACAATTAGCAGCTTAATGGTGGCATGTAAATGGATGGCTATTTGCACATAATCAATCAAATGCACCTCGGTGGGTGGGGCCAGGAGATGTCTTCCTTCCAAGCCTAGGGGTGCCCTAGAGACCAGCAAAGGAAAAAAAATGGGTATGAATAAGCGACTTCAGGCAGATGTGTCCTTTGTGACATAAGAACTCTGTCTAGCATAGCTGATAACTATCACGAGCCAGAGTGAGAAGAGCTAGAACACGAGACACAGGTCCAGCAAGCAGGAGCAGCTCGGCAGCCAGCCGGGCTCAGCAGCGTCACGTCCTGCTGTCCTGGGACGTCATCTTCCCACTAAGAGTGGACTCTTGAGACCACAGGGTGCTGCTCACATGATCTACATTAGGAAAACTGCCAGGAATGTGGCAATATGTATTCATGGGGCTCAGTATGTGCCATTTGAATAATTCTGCCCAGAATAAACCCTTAATGCAAGAGTGTGAGAGTATCTGTCTCCTAAGGACAAGCAGGGGTCCAGCCTCTGCTGCACTAACCATTAGCACTCCTGGCCTTCTGGCCTGGTTAAAAATGATGAATTCTTATGTTCTAGACTAAAACTTCTATTTTCAGAGTCATCATAAAACCTGTGTCTCCCGTCCACTCCCAGAAGAAGTGGGCCAACCGGTCTGGTGAATTTCAGCCTATTAACAAATGACAAATGCACGACACTGACCGGAGACTGGGCTTTTGCAAAGTTGACATGGGCATACAGAAGAACGGCGATGTCCTTGTGTCCTGCTTCCAGAGCGATTGAGAGGGCAGTGCTGCCATCCTTAAGAAAAAATTACGAAAAGAATGAGCCAAGTTGGATTTCTCAAACTTCTAGACAGCCACAATGTAACAAAACAAAATACCCTCCAGTAATTGATAAGGTTCTCCAAATCTTGCCATTTAGGAAACTTTTCTGGACTTCTATATGCTAAGCCTTTTAACTACAAGGATGAATGAGGCATAGCCCCCGATCCTAAGGAAATCAGTCAGGAAAAGAACCACCCCGTTCCCCTCCCTCGTCTTTGCCTCACAGCAGTTAGTGTGCAGGTCTGCATGCCTTGGCTCTCCAGCAAACAAAGACTGCCCATGAAGAACTCCCATTCAACCACTGAGTCTGCCTGCAGGGGGACAGTATGATAGGGGTAGAAACATAATTTACTTTCTTCTTTGTTCTTATAATTACAAATGAGCAGGCAAGTATCATGGTGCATGTTTTGATGTCCTGAAATTTTCCAAAGATTAATTTTCCTCTTGGGAAGTGAGCTGATCCTACGGCTGTAACTACCTCTGTGGAATGCTACAAAGAACACTGGTGTAAAAGCACTAAATCTTGCTGGTCTGCAGAAATGTATTATGGAACTACCAGGGAAATAATAAATATGGGAAGGAAAAATTTTCAGTTAAATATTTGATTTCCATTAAACTGCAGGGATTTAGATGGATATAAAGGAGCACCAGGCAAAAACCAGCAGTTTATTTTCTGTCTAGTCTTGGAATAAGTAAGGATTCCCTTTTGGTCGTGACCAGCAGGAAGTAATTTGCATGTGGTTTGAATCATACAGTCCTTCCCTCCCACTCTGTGAATTCTGGGAGGCCTGTTTTCTTCCGGAGGCTAGCTGGATGCCTTCCTACTCTTTTAAGGACAAGGAAGTAGACAATTAGCTGAGGTGACTAGGATTTCTGGAAGTCACTGTAGCTCTATGGTCTCTTATTACTATATCTGCAAACTGTTCTTGCTGAGCGAGAAGTACAAGCAAATAAACAAAAAACAAGACACATGAAACACAAACTGTTCCTAAGGAAAGATAGGTTGAGAACGCTCCCTCCGCGCCAGCGGAAGAAGGAGGATCCGGTACAATGGCAGAAGCATCAGCCCTTCATGCCAGTAAATACCTGCATTGGTTTGCTCTTCCTGCTGGCTCAGGCCCACAGGGATCTGAAGTGTAGTACAGAGAAGGATGTTTCTCCCCTAACTTTTTAGTGTTTTGAGCTGAAGGAAGCTGTTCCAAACCTGTGCTCCACAGAGACAAACCAACCCAGCTCAACCTCTATGACTTTTGGATGGTTTTATGACCTTTGGACTTTTGAACCATATCATCACTCAAACATTAATTCCTGTGCGTTCATCTATCAGTGTTGGTCCCTTTGGCCTGGAGATACCCAGAAGGAACAGCTTTCCTTAGAATGTTTTCCAGTCAAAGGTTTATCTGGGAATGGGGACATTTTGGGAATCGGGAGAAGAGATTACAGCCTGAGCAGGAGTGGAAAGATGTGCCTAAAAAAAGCCAGGACGGTCTGTATCCCCTAGCTGATGAAAAATCACAAATTATTCACTCCGATGGGCTCTAGTGAAGAGCATACCTGCCTTTACTTTATTTGGGTGGGAAAGTGCTTCTTTGTAATAACAATACTTCTAGTCACCCAATAACACCAGCTTATAATGGCAAGTAATCCAGATTTCCAAATGGACCAGGGACCTGATCCTTTCTTAGTGGATTTAGAAGTTGCCAACACTGAATTTGATTCTGTATTGTAAATCTGTTTATTCACCTTTCATGTGCTGGTTCTAGTACAGGCCCATTACCTTCTTCCTTTAATAAATTTTGCGGTGAGGCCTATTTATCTTTCCACCTTTGGCTTTGGTTAATGGGAGTATCAGCTGGCACACAGCACATGATGCCAAGCTAGGCCATGGAAGGAGGTGGCTGGATGGCAACACAAATCCCTAAGGACACTCAAGGAGGATGTGCTCTCTCTCCCTGCCAAGCAGCACTAACAGAGCTCCCTCCCCGTGTCCCTGCAGGCCCCTGGCATGCAGGCCCAATGAAGACGGCTTACGTTGTCCTCCAGGTGGCCATTGCAGCCTGGCTGAGCCAGCAGCAGCTTCACGATCTCCACGTGCCCATGCTCGCTGGCACACATCAGGGCGGTGGAGCCCTCATCGTCCTGGATGTTGACGTCAGCCCCACAGGCCAGCAGGCCCTTCACCATGTCTATCCGCCCGTGACTGACCGCCAGCATGAGAGCCGTCTGTCCTGCCTTTGAGAAGGAATGACAGCAGACTTCAGGAGTAAATACCAGGCTGGCAGGGTATGGCCTGTCGTGGGGCTGTGCTGGGGGGAAGGGGAGGAGGGAGTGTGATAATAAATAGGGGGAAAACCCTGGACATGGAAGGACTCGGGGCCTGGCGATGGCAGGCACGGAGCAATTGGTTTGATGAGCTATGAGCTACGTCAGATCATAAAGTAAGGAGTCAAATTTTCCCTTTAGCTTGGAAGATCCGTTTCATTACATCGAAGAGCTGGGAAGTATGGAAGATGGTTAAAAGTCAAACTGTGAACACATCTGGACTAGGGGCACTCGATGTATGAAGATACTACATACACAGTCAGAAAGCAGCAGTCGTCTAGTAGATGCTGGGGACTCCCGGTCACTTATAAGCGGGCTGCCCTACAGTTTCTGTGCATGCCACCCGGAGTGAGGCAATGCAAGGCAAAGGACAGAGAAGTTTCCAGTGTGAGGTTTAAGCCAGTACTTCGTCAGTGTGTTCGGTCATCTAGGACTGCCTGGCAGCCATATAAACTTGGGGCTGGGCCAGTGAGTAAGTGCTCAGTGGTAGGAAGTGTAGTGTGGAAACCTGTGCAGGTCAGAGCTGAGTTTGCGAGCATGAACATGAACTTGGGAAACAAAGCAAGTGTGCGCGCTCACCTGGCTGGCTTTGGCATTCACGTCCCCACAGCCGAAGAGTTCTTCCACAACCCGCATGTCCTTCTCTGCTTCCACAGCGGCGAGGGCTGCCAGCATGATTGGGGTATAGCCCGCCTTGTTCTGGTGGTCCACGTTACACACGTCTGCAAAGACACGAGTCTCTTTAGGGAGACGCCATCTCCTAACATGAACTGAAGGTATGGTGTTTGGAAGAACCCAATGAAATGGCCTCAGGTAATCAAAGTACGACAGTGACTTGGGAGAACGAACATGTGAGATATGTTTTTATAGCAAACAAAAAAACCTTTTTTCTTCATTTCATGAGGCCAGAAGCAACAATGAGCTCTCATGGCATGTTTTGTTTGCAACTGGTGGTTGAACTATAATAGCTTAGAGGTCTGGGAGGTTGTTCTAAGTAATGGCCGCTGTGAAGAATAAACAATAATGTGGGATCTAGACATTAATCTGTGTTTAGAAAATCACTATTTTGGAGTAAAAAAAGCAGTGAGAGCTACAAGCGAAAGAGATTTGTAAAGGCCTGTGTAAGGAACTCTGAATATGGCGTTACCTGCATATAAACCACTACTCATGCTGGGACCCTGGGTTTGCAAATCTGACTTGTTTGAGGCTCTTAAAAGCAGAATTTCAATCACACGACACCTACTCTAGGAATTATGGTCTGAGAACAAATGCAGTAAAGTCCCCTAAGAAATTCCAAGGGACTAACAGACACTAAAAACTATACGTTTTCTATTCCTATAATTCTTAAGCGATCTTCCAGGGCTAAATTATCCTCCTAGCATTTTAAAATTCCTTTAGCACTTTGCAATAAAATGAAAGGAATGGAGAATGCAAGAAAGGAGCTTTTCATATGTGACCAAGTACACTTAAGCTGTTTCGGGTTCTAAAACAACTGGACACTAGGGACATATGGCATTTACAATAGTGCATATTTTTTTTTAATGTAGAAAAGGAAAAAGAAAAGAAAGGCTGTGTGATGAGGAAGTGAGTGAGTGAGCAGAGGCGCTCTTTCAGGCTCCTCGGCATGTGACGTTCAGTTCTTCACAGATGATGCGGCATCGCACACTCACAGACATATTTTGTGGAGCCAGAATCTCAGCCTATGACGGTGAGCAGTATAAGCTAAGTAAATCTAGAAAAGTAGTGGTTAACCAAAGCCATCCAACAATGGAATTAAAATCATTTAATTTATCGAAGTATCTTGTCCACATAAATGTTCCAAGGGTAAATTAAATCATAACTTTGAGGAATAATCCTGAAATCTTGTTTTTAGCTTTCCTGGACATTATCTGCTTCCCTCTTTAAGCAATGACTTGGGCTGACAGTATTATCAACTTTGTTTATAGTCTAGAAAATCAGGAGGGAAGGAGGCTTGGAATTCCTTTATGAAAAATGGAAGCACTTTTATTCTAAGTTGGCCCTTGCATTAGGGAACAAGCAAGCCTAGATAGAAAAAAGGATAAATCTGCTTGGTTTCTTCTCTGCATTAATCCAACATTCCCAAAACAGAGTAGAAAAAATTGGACAGTTGGGTCAAGCAGAAATACGGGAAAACCAGACAATTTTATATTCATATTCTAAATCAGATGTTCACATCATACTCTCATTAGACTGAAGTACTATAAACTCTGTATCAGTCACATATGAGAAGTAAAAATAGGGATTTCAAAAATAAATAAAAGTGATTTGGGGACAATATACATCACCAGGCTACTCCCTTTGCATAAAAAGTTACAGTAGCTTTGCTTGGTCCCAATCTTGACTAACTGTACACCTCCATGAGATAACTGGATGGAGGTCATGGAATAATCAAAAATCGAGCAGTTCATAAACACCAAAACTGTGACTCTGGCCCCACCATCAGCACGCTGCCTCCTGAGAGTGAACCTGCTAGGGCCTGCTTGATTCAGCTGAGGAAGGAACGTGAGTCATGTTTATTACCAAAGATATACTTTGCTTGAATGCAGCCGAACTGCAGCAAGAATATCCGCAAAACCTCCTTTCAAAACAGATCTAAAATCTGTGTTGCCCCAGTTTTGTTTAAATATTGAGCCTCCCACGATGAGTCAAGAATACTATCCTTACCACATCACGTGGAAAAGCAATGAGAAGATTTTAGGATGGTCACAGAATTGAGGAGTGGATCAATCAGCTTCTTTGAGGGGCGCCACAACCCAAGTGCTGTTAGAGAAGAGACCAGGACAGCCAACGTACCAGCATCTAAGAGCAGCTTCACAATCTCAAAGTTGGAGTGTGACACACTGTAATGGAGGGCAGTGTTGCCATTGCCATCAGCCATGTTGATGATGTGACGAAGGACGTCCGGGGAGATGGCCTCAAAGGCAGCTATGTAGTCCCCCACCATAGCTGGAATGGCTGACTTCTGACTGGACACGCGGAACCACTCGTGCTGGAGGGTGTTCAAACAGAACCTCTGCCAAAACACCGAGCGAGTGGCCATTAATTCTTCTATTTATAGACTTTCCAAAACCTAGCTAAAAGCCCAAGAAACAAAGCCTTTTATAGTCAAAGTGTATAAAGTTAAAATTGGCTCTCGAAAACAACTAACAAAACCCAGAGCTCTACGAGAAGCCTCACACTCCAAACTGCACCATCCCTCCGGATTTTTAACCACAAACATATTCCAAATTCTATAAAAGAGGCCATATAGCACTGGGCAAGAGCTATATCATCAAGGTTAAATTCTGACTCTGCTCCTTATGAGCTGTATGATTCTAGGGAAGATACTTATTCAGTGCCTCAGTTTCCTTAGCTGCAAAATGAGGACAACAAAAATACCTTTCATTCATAGTGTCTGTGATAAGAACAAAGCAATACATGTTAAACCCTTAGGCCTGGTTCTATTTATTACGGAACTATTAATACAATGTAGTTATGCTGGCCTTGCAAATGATCTTCATAGTAATTGGCACATAAGATTAGCCCACACTTAATTACACTGCTTCCTCCCTATCTGGATAAACCTTGACTCCTTCGACATCTCCACAGCACAAGGCTGTGGAGACCAGAAGCATACAGCCAGTTCAATTCCCACTCCAATCCCAAATACAAATGTTTAGCCATGGAAAGGAATAAAAAACAGATCTGGGACAAATTACATTTCCCGTTAGAATCATCTGCATCTGACTGTCAGCCCCACTTGCCTTCCCTTAGGGTGTGGACGCATGAACATGGCATGTGTTTCATGGATGATCAGGTCAAACTTGGACCACGTGAAGTTCAAAGTAGACTGGGCATATCCAGGGCTGGTGATAGGAATAACTACAATGTTTTCTTAAAGCCTCTCTTTTATATGAGTTTACTATTCATTTGTGCATCGCTTGCTCTTTAAAAGTTTAAAATTATATCAAAGAAAGATAGAAAGTCTATGTCGAAAGCACCAGAACCCAAGAAGTCCTCTTTCTATAGAAAGGTGGGATTGGGATTGTATAGCTTCCATCTCTATCTTCTTGCTACCGATTATTTGGTTTTAGTCCATTCAATCATATTTTGGTCAACTCATGAAGAGTCCTTACCAAGAACATAATTCATCCATTTTTTTTCTTCTGCTCACTCTTTTACAATTCATATTTCTATTTCCTTGGAGTTCTCACATGGAAGGAAGTGAAATTAATGTCCTAACCTTGTGTCCTATAGGGATATATGGCCCCGACACTCTGATCTTTCATGTGTCCACTAATTTTCACAGCACAATACTTAAAACACTTTTTCACTGAATCAATATTGAATTAACAAAAATGTACTGATCACAAAGTGTGTATCTGACAAGATGCTTGGCAATCTGAGGCCAAAGAAATGTCATGTCCTCCCTAAAGACCATGTAACCTTGTATTTTGAGAGTAGTAAAAGAAAAAGTTTATTACCACTACAAAATTAGTTTTTAAGTCTAGGTTAAACCTAGAGGAAAATACTAATACTGCAGTGATGTTTCATGGTTTTGCTATTTGTGACTGAGGTATAGACAGGCATTTAGTTTATCTCTGATGGGGTTCAGCATGTAGTTCTATGTCCTCCAGGCAATGACTTTTATTGGCTATTTCCTTTTGCAAAAATCACTGCCACACTCCTTTTTCAGCACACTAACCGAATATTAAGACTCAACTGGTTCTGATGAACTTAAGTTTCTATAGCAACATAAACAAATTAAAAGACATCACCTTTTTTTTGAAAAAGATACCATGTAATAAGCTAATATGATTTAGTTGGGATTAAAAAATAATAATAATAAAAAAAAATTTTAAAAACATGGACCAGTCCTCAAGATAGGTATAAACTAGTCCCAACACTAATGACTGTCACCTCTTGACAGGACTTGTAATCTTTAGGGCCTCAGTTAAAGCAGGAAGGACCAGAATAGAGCGGCCTCACGAACACGCACACCCAACCATTTCTTACACCTGTGATAGCCATCAATAATTCTTCAGATTGTTTGTTGAACGAAAGGAAATCTATTTGCCTTTTCACGGTTAGACAATTCCTTAACTCCCTACAACCCTAACATTTTGGGTTCATGACTCTATAATCTTGTGAGCCTTATAAATCAACTTTCTCACTAGCTGCCGACTTAAATTATTCAGCATAAAACTTCA
This sequence comes from Rousettus aegyptiacus, assembly GCF_014176215.1. Classification (NCBI taxonomy): domain Eukaryota; kingdom Metazoa; phylum Chordata; class Mammalia; order Chiroptera; family Pteropodidae; genus Rousettus; species Rousettus aegyptiacus. Next base: position 46,455,066 of record NW_023416306.1, on the reverse strand, counting down.
TATTAAATCTATTGCTAAAATCTAAAAACTCAAAAATGCACATATTATTATTATTTAAAATAGCATGAAAAGGTACATTTTTTCAATGCACTGATCATAGTTGCCAACCAGAGGCTTGGTCTGACCTATAAAAGAAGCTGCATATCAGAACTTTGCTGATGCACAAGAGAGTGACGTATGACATAGTTGGCAATGGCATCGGATTCACCATTGTTATAGAAATATCTATGTGTCCGATGTTGTGCCATTCATGCTCACTAAGGCAACTGTCAAGGTCTTTGTTGTTTGCTTCTGAATCTCTGAAACTTTGAGACGATAACAAGTATAGTTATCTCCATGTTTAAAAACAGTGGCCTCCGCATCAGAACATAATAAGCAGTTTCATAATTAAAACAAATGTCGACTCTGGCCCAGATAGGTTTCTTTTAAAAACACATGCTAACTTAAAAAAAAATTCTGGAGTCATGCTCTCTGGGTCACAAGATTTTGTAAGTACAACCAGAACACATAAAAAGATGATAAATGACTGCAATTAGTCCCTCCTTCCATGTGCAAATATATGCCTCACAGATGCACCACCCCTGAAAAAAGTACAGGGTGGCTAAAGGGGATCCAAAGTTGGGCCTGAGGGAAGGGTTCACAGTGTGGCTCAATAAGCGGGGAACATAACGCTTCCTCTGCCTACAGATGGAAGGAATTGTGTGGGGAAGGAGCATGCTGGCGACAACAGCTCAGGGAAAGGCTAGAGCTGCCTCGACGGTGGTGTCCACTCGGGCACTTTGTATAGATTGGGAACATGGTCTGTAGGTCCGACTCACCATATCCTTGCTGGTCAAAGCTTTGGGGTCATTTATATTATTTTTCAGTAAGTTGCAAGCAGACAACATCTTTTCACTTAATTCATACCTAAAGAGGCAAAAAACAAAAAGAAAAAGGGCTCATGGTTGGCCACGAAAGGCAAGGCATTTTTATCTCAGACTCTCTATGTAAGCACTTTAAAGGACAAGAAGCCCCAAGCCGACTTCGGAGGGTCGCCCTGGTATAAGGTGCTTGCCTGGAGGCACTCCAGGAGTCCCTAGGAATCCGAGGACTGATGCTACCACACAGAGCCAACGCCTCCAGCCTCAGAGCTCAGGTCTTTTCATAAGTGTAACTTTTAGCTTCACCAGTTAGGCCTTTATGACATTACAGAATGACATCTGGAGATTTTTCACTCTATTCTAAGTTCTTAAAAATATTTTTTACTTTTAAGGGGTTGAAGAGGTCTGTATTCCTACATATCCATTATGCTGACCAGTAAACCACATCTGAACTCATATTCGGTGACTCAGGAAATGTTTGTTTAACCCACATGCAATTATAAATTTAAAAACCAGATGACATATGATATATAAATTATATTTCAATAAAGCTGTTGAAAAAAACCAGACGACAAGATATTGAACCGTTTGAAAATACTTGGAAATATAAACTCAAAACACTTACCTTGTGCTAATACAGTTAAACTTTCATTTCCTGAATAAAATAAAGGTAAGTTTTCTAAAATGTTCTATTAATATTTCACATAGCGAAAACCATACTGAAATTTCTAGCTGTTCTATTCTCTCTCTCCTGTTTCATAAGCACTGATTCCATATTTGCTGTAGTCTTTAAAATTTACTTCATTTTTAGGTACACGTTTCAGCCAACCAGAGTATTAATAGATATTTCAGCTGCTGTTTATATTCCCAAATCCATTCTTATAACATTCCCAATCACTCATTGAGCAACAAAATATAAACATGTGACTGATTACATCATCTTTAGAGTAAATGTGATCTTTTGTTGAGGCCAAAAAACTGTTCCTCTCACATGCCATGATCTTGCAATAACAATATTGACATCTGTATAAATGGCTAATGGTAAGATCTGAAACCTCAAAAGACATGTGCTCTGTCACAAAAAATTCTAACATGCCTTTTATATACAAGGTGGAAACTTTAGTGGCACTTAATAGTTCCGTGATGGCAGCTCCACATATACAATTAGATAGTAAACAGTTAAAAAAAAGTAAAGGTGCTCAGATATCAAGCCTTTCTCTTTGCTACTGTAAGAGAAGTAGCAGTTATTACCTTCTGTAACTGCACTTATTAGCATCACAAGATGTATGTACCTCTGAGAACAGAGAAAGTTTAGCTTTCCTTTGGAGACTGGAAAGACCAAACAAATGGCTACAACTGCAAAATCTCCTACTAGCCAAAGTACATTAAATGTTGGAGGGGTCAGGGGAGGGGAGGGGAATGTACCACACCTCTCTCTGATCTCCACCTTCTCAGGTTCACATTCTTGAACCTGCATCTCATCTTCCACCCTGGCAGACTTGCAACCTTCCATATTAACTGCATGGTGCCCTTCCGCCATTCCCCGAGTGTCTTCGTCTTCTTCCTCCTCCTCTTCCTCAGGAGGATACTCAATGACATCACACTCGTCATCTGACTCGGAAGAAGAGCTTTCATCTGAGCTGGAATCATCACTTGAAGTTGTTTCATACCTAGGTGGCAATTGGGAGTTCAGGAGATGCAAGGTGTGCCCATAAAGACCCAGTGACAGAAAATTCTATGAAGGAAAAGCTGCTGACTCCAGAAATTTCACCAGTGGTTTTAGACCCTGCACTCAGAAGTTCAAAGTAAGGTCTATACAAAAGCCGGGTGGTTTTGAATGGGTTTTGACTTAAGAGGGATAACCTGGGTTGCCAGTTAGTCTCATTTACTACTTCCAGAAAAAATATATACTATATATAGAGAGCACCTCTGGCTTAGTATAAATCAAAGGAAATATCTTATAAACCAGATCTGCAGTTCATTTTTCCTGTTCCTTTTTCCCCCTGCTCTTATTCTTACTTCACTCTATTAATTCTCCCAGGGTCAAAGTGAACAGGTTATATAAGTAACCAATAGTTCCTCTGGTATATGCCCTCCAATACCTCCTGGGCCACAACACCCAATAAAACTTGAAATATTTGGAAAATAGTTGCCATTAAGTTAAATCTCTGTGGTTCACTTTACTATATTATCTCAACTACTCTACACTACTGCTTTCTTTTTGAGGCCATGTATCGATTAATAAATTATTTTGATTTAACTGTAGGAGGGCAAACAGGCTTAGCTATTTTCCAGACCAATTAGAAGAGAAGGAACAAACAACTAATAAACATCCTATTTAGAAAGCTAAGAACTGATGCCCTGGCTAAGTTACTCTTCAAGCGAATGGCCCTACAATTTTGTTTGTAAACATGGAGAACCAAGCAAAACAACTCATTCTGAAGGAGTGGATGGACTATCACTGGCCCATGGAGTGATCCTCTTGGTCTCCTTCTGTTTGTTTCTGAGTTCTGATACAGGTAAGTACAAGTTGTCCAACAGTGCAGGAAACCTGCTGCTTTTGTTGAAGACTATTTTTTTTCGTATCAGAGGTGAGAAGATGTAAATGGTTCAGCTCCATCAGGTATCCTTTTAAGAGTGAAATCTTTAAAGACAGAAAGAAGAGTAGAGGAGAGAAGCCCAAATGCACCTTTCTGAGGAGGGGATCTTTCATCACCAAGATGTGGCAGCATCCCAGACTAGGCGCCTTTAAATATAACTTGAGCAGGCAGGAGGCAAAGTAGACAGACAGATTATATATAAACGCTAGTAACACCATCTTTCCTTACCCTCCATTAATGCCAACAAACTGAAGATTCTTTTTTGCTCCATTTGAATCTTTGCTGCCATCTTTCTTCTTCATGATGGACTTCAGTGTACTTTCATTATTTGTATATACTGTAAAAAAGTAAACCAAGGTAATCAAAATTAACATAACTCACACCCACACAAGTTAAGTGACGAGGTAATCTTTCTTCATGTACATTTATTTTTTTTCTCATTTATGTAAATACAAATCTTGGCATGTACATATGAGAAACTTGCACAAAATTCATTGGAAAATTGTGTGCATACAAAGAAAATAACCCAAAGTTCCATTAATAACGTTCTTTAAATGAAAAAGAAAAACCACTAGTATTTCTAGACATAACAAAAGCAGGGACAACCAGCATTTGTATTACTATTTATTAAGTGATGTTGTGTCTCGTTTGATCTTCAAAAACCACTTAGGCACTAAAATAGGGATTATTATTTTTCTTCAGTAGAGAAAACCTGGAAAAAAAAAACGTATGCCTGCTCAACAGTGAAAGAGTAAAATGCTCTTTAAAATATTTCATAATCCACGAACCCCTATGAGCTTTTCTGAAGGGGACTGCACAGCTCTTTCTTTAGTGATCTTGAAGATATTCTAGGTCTACCTCCCCAACAACTGTGTATTGTTCTTCTAGGTCAATTTATGAGGCACACTGGCATGAGACTGGAATGCTGCTCCTAGAATCCTGATGCTTAGAAAGACTGGTGAGTGAGGAAAGTTACCATAGAGGCCAGCGGCTATCTGGTCGTCTGTCAGGTTCACTGGAGCCAGCGTGTTTTCCTGAGAGGGGAAAGTATCCTGGCTGCTGAAGGGCTCCCCTTCTGTGGACCTCTCCTCTCGCTCATGCCAGGATGTCTGGATGTTTAATGGTCCTCCTGACTGAAGGCCTCCGCACTTACAGGTGTATTCCAGATTATTTCCTGTCAGGAAGGAGAAGGGTGTAGAAGTGTGTGATGCTGGGACCAAACAAATGGGCTAAACAGTTTGAAAAGAAGAAGAAAAAAAGAGTCTTGCAAGTCATTGTTTTTTCAAGTGCTTTCCTCACTGTTTTCTTTGTGGGATGGCACTACTGTTGAAGCCACCCAAACTCAAAGCCCCAAGGCTTTCTTGACTTTTTCATCTTTTTCTTTATTACCACATCCGGATCTGCCAAGGCCTGTCATTCTTACTACACAGTGCCTCTCTTCTCTCTGTTCTGGCTGCTACACCTAGTCTGGGCCACCAGCGTAGCATCCTGCCTGTCCTGCTTCTTTCCTCTTGCCCCGTCTGGCACACTGCTGCAGAGCAATACTACTGCTCAGCTCAAATTCCACCCTTGCTCCAGCTAAAACAAAACCCGAAAAACCTAAAAAGCTCCCCACCACTCAGGAACCAGGTCCACACTGCTTAGCTAGATATTCTAGGTCACCTACAACCTGGTACCAACTCACCTCTGCACCCACTTACCTCTCCAAGTGTATTTCCCACCACACCTGTGGCCCTTTTGGGGATGGGGACTGCATCCCAGTAGATGGAACTACTCTTCGTGACAGCTCACCATAGCTTACACCCTTCTTCTACCTGGCGTGCTCTTTCTTCCCTGCTTTCACAGGGTCAAATGCTTCCATCACTTCCTCTTCCAAGCCTTCTCCCTCACCTAACTAAAAATAACCTGCCTTTCTCTGAACTCTCACAGCCCATCTTTCATACCCTCTTAAAGGATCTATAAATACAAGGTACTAGATGATTTGTGTGACTGCATTAGTTAGACTCCCTCTTAGTCTGTAAATGTTTTAAGGGCACCAAACAGTTCTAATTAACTTTCTTTCACTGCACCTACCAGATTGCTTTTGTATATATTAGGTGCTTAATATTTGTTTACTGCTCGAAGCAGAAAAATTGGATTAAGTATTATGTGATGAACGTACACAGGTATATCAAAATATCCAATGTGGCTGACATGGAAATGTTTATAATATATGGTCAAATAAGAACAGCAGATAATAAAATTATATGTATGGTATTATCCTATTAAAACACATTAATATACATACACATATATAAAAGTTATCTGAAAGCTATGGTGATTTTAACTTTTCCCTGTATTTGGCATTTTTTTCCTACAGTGAATAATGATTAACTATGTTCAAAATCACTTTTAAAAAACAAATAAAAAATTCTTTGACTTTGCAATTTGATTTCTAGAAATTTTATCCTGAGGATATACAAAAAGATACAGATGATATTCATTGTTTCCATGGGTAAAACAATAAAAAGAGGCAGATATCAAAGAATGACAGTAAGAAAATGGTGAAATGAGCTCTGGTACATTTATACAAAGGAATTCCATGCAGCCATTAAAAATGTTGATTAGGTGGATATTTATTAACATAGAAAGATGAGCATAATGTGTTACTGAGTTTTAAAAATAGGTCATAAAATATTATGGACAAAATAAACCTATTTTGGTAAATAATTATATGTATACACATTAGAAAAAATCTGGAAGGATATACAAAAAACCTGTTTAACAAACACTGCTTTTCTAAGGCTAAACAATTATACAGGTTGTTTTACCCATTCAAGATCCAACAGTGACTTTTAAGATGCAAATACATTAATAGTTTTTATTATTACTGAAACCTTAAACATATACAAAAGCAGACAACCACATAATTAATCTCTGTGTTCCCATCAATAGCTACCTAGTTTCATTTATACTTCCTCTGCCCACTGGATTATTTTGAAGCAAAAGCTAGGAATCCTCTCATTTTCATCTATAAATATTTTAGTACACATTTCTAAAGCAAAAACGTCTTAAAAATAATTATAATGCTAAGGCTTACAAACCTAAAAAAGAGAAATGTTTAAAGATTATCGCACATCTAGTCAATATTGAAATCTCTCCAAAGGTCTCTTAAAATATTTTTTGTAGTATTTGAATCAGAATCCCAGTCCTCTATTTCCATTGGTTGCCAGTTTTTAAGTTTTTTAATGCATAGGTTCTCTTTCTTTTCAAACACAGCTTTAAGAAATATTTTTAAATTGAGGTATTACTTATGTACAATAAAATGAACAGATTTCAAGTATAGAGCTGGCGGGTTTTGATAAACGTTATGTACCTACGTAACCACCTCCCTAATTAAGATACAAAACATTTCTAACAACACAGTAAATCCTCCCTTCTTTTTCTGGATAATCTTCCCCACTCAGAGGCAACAGCTTCTCTTCAATCATAGCTTAGTTTTGTAAACTAGGGCTTTTTAAAGCATTTCCAATCAAGGTCCAACCTCTCAAGTGGGCATTTGAGGGTCCTTTTTGATGAATGTGAAGAGATTCTTCTTGCCCATAGGATATTTTTCTGCTCAACTACTCCTTTCCCTTACTTATTAAGAATGGTCTGGCGACTTAATTACTCCCACGTCTGTGCCCTTCTTTACTAAATTGTTTTACGGGCCTGGAATTTCAGCTGCCTTTGTCAGTCAAAGTCTACCCATATGCTAAATCAAGACTTGGCCACAATTCTTTCCTCTATAGTTTTTTCCTGTGATTCCAGTGACATCTCTTTTTCCCCTCATTGTCATAATCAAAATATATGCTCAGTTTAGCATGAGTCTCCTTGAGTCCCTTCATGCTATGTTCTTATTTGGTGTCCTCTTCAATGCTTAGAACAGCACTAGACACTTGAGAGAGCCTTTAGTAAGTGCCTATGTAATTCAACTGAAAGTCACGGGGATTCTGTTTAGGCTAACTAGCAAGGCAAAGAACAATATTAAAGGTTAAGCTAGTTAACATTTACTGAAATCAAAGGGAATCTGTCACCTTTATTCCCAGAAAATGTTTTTCAGATGGTACTGAAACTCTGGCTGGTGTTAAATGGCCCATATACAATTGTCAGAACTCGATAAGACCCATCATAGTTACAAGGCACACATAAGATGACATGTGCACCAGCATAAGACTCTGACAAGTGACTACAATGTTTCAGCAAAACACTTCCAAAGTGCAGCCAAGAAAGCCAGCAATAAAGTGGTCAAGAATATTCAATGGTCTCAACCCTGGCTGCCCTTTAGAAACACCTGAGCTGGAGGTAGGGCTTTAAAAAATACAGATGCAATGAACTATCTGCAAGTAGGCCCAAATATTAGTATTTTTAAGAGCTTCCCAAGTGATTCTAATGAGCACCCAGGATTGAGAACCACTGAATTATATTATCCAACATAAAAATAAAACTTGCCTGCTGAAAACAAGAGTTTAGATTCCCATGTGGTTTCAATCCATCAACTTGGATCATGTGAATTCTTAGGAACTACAGATTTAGTTAACAGCCCTGGATCCCTAATGGTAGAAACCCATGACACACAGTAAATACTATGCAACCAATATGGGTAAAACGACGGGAGTAACAAACCACCTTCAGAGTTCTAGCAATGGTTTCCATAGCCACCACTGGGGAATTAGTGAACAGGGAAGTGGGCAACTGTGCAATGTCTTTGGTCATTAATTAAACTTGTAATTGCCATAAAACCAAAAAAGCATGAGCCTCATTTTATGACCTGACCAGATCAGTGATGACAAAAAGATAGTAAGTGACAGAAATCTCTTGTTCTGGAAAACAAGAACACCTTCGAAGCATTAATTCTAATTCTCAAACATACTTAGTGGTTGATACATGAATAATTACATTAGCTCGGGCAAACTAAACGAACAATAAGTAATTTGAAAACATTTTTTACTTTAACTTTAGAAATGTTAAAAGTATTTGATAAGAAAAATAATTTGATGAAAAATAGAGCTGGAGAAGTTTTAAAGAGATCACCTTCTCTAGTTTCCTCTGAGATATTCATCCATCTATAATGGGTATTAGTTGTTGGTATGTAGCAATGTGTTTCTAAATCTATTAGAAAGCTGATTTTTAAAAATGTATTAAAGTGGACTTTAAAAGTTGCTCTGTTCACACATTCCAACTCTTCTGGCACACTAACCTGTATTTTTATTTATAATGTCAAGTGCTTTCTAAAAGCACAATTAGGAACAGTGTGGCCAGCTAACTAACCATGTCATTGTGCCAAATATTCAGCTAGACATTCTGATTTTATTTCTAGAGAACACCTACCTTACTTATCAAGGATAGGACTGAAATTTCTGAATCATTATGGAGGTCAATCATTTAGGTATTTTTCCAAAGTATAACTAAGAATTCAACGAGATCTAAAATATTTCTAGTTTTCCCATAGACAAAAGGGCTTGAGCATGAATTTACCCTTTTCAGCCTACGTGTTGGTTTGAGGAGTAGATATTAGAGGTTGTTCATGAAAGATCACCTTCTTTGGTACCCTTCATGACTTATGGGGTGGGGAGAAGTATGTAGCCTTGATGGAAGTCCCTTTCTGTTTCTAGGATCCCTTCTTGGAATGCTACCTGAATGTCAATGCATGTAGTCGCCAACATAAGCAGTCAACTTAAACTAGATATTAAAAACTTAAGTGGTCAGAGGCTGCAGTTTAATCATTTCTAGGGATATTTTAATTTTTTCCTGAGAAAATGTTAGATAGCTGTCATGAATGTATCTAAAAGTGGGTACTTGGTAATTAAAATGCAAGAATCAGATTCTCATTTACCACAACCCCACCCACATTTAATTACACACCATGCCAAGACAACCCAGGAAACTCACACTGACAGGCTACAATAACTAAAGCTGGGTTATGCAGGTGTGCTCTGTGTTCTTCTAGATAAAATCAAGGTCCTCCTTTCCTCCTTAAGCTCATCTCCTCCCTTGACCTCAGAAGGCTCGCCTGCAGCTGAACTCTATTTGCATATTATTGGTGGCTAACATATACCACCATAAGTTATCATTCACAATTCTGCTATACGTCTTGGCTTTCCAAGTTCTTGAGGTGTAAACCATTTTCTGTCTTGTTGTAGTACCACACTTTGCATATAGCTGACATTAAAATGCATAACTATCCACTCACCTGAATGGAGAAGGCAGAGAATAGACTTTAAACATTCTTACTGAGATATGAATGACTTGCTGTTTGGAAGAATAAACAGCTGTAGTCATCATCTGCTGTCAACAATTCCCTTTGTCATTTATGACTGGACATCCAGGAACTCAAAGCCATACTTTAGCCAGAAATGAACTACACACTTTAGGATTAATTCAGAGTGTGTCAAAGTAAACTTGCTTCTTTTTCCAGAGTGCATGTGCATTTCACTCATATCCATTGAAAATGATAAAGCATCAGTTTAACAGAGGAAGATTTTCAAACAGTGTCAGCTGAATGGATTTTAAACTTTGTAAAAGATTTTCCTCAGGGCTGAAGGGCTTTTCCCCCAAGGTCTGAGATAGATGTCCTAGATCTATAATTTCAATCCTTCTGAGTCAGCTGTCCCTTTTGAAATAGATTAAAATTATGCATTTTCTTCATAAAATTCCAAATACAAAACTGTTCATGAAGCTATGGACCCTAGGGTAAGAAGCTTTGCTCTAAGGCTGCTTATGCCAAAAACATTTCCCTGAAATAGGCCTGGATGTGTCCATTGGGTGGGTGGGTGAGTGGGTGGTGGTGGTGGGTGATAAGAAACCAATGAATTTTGGAAAATTTTCTCAGTTGAATCTGATGGGCAGCCTGGTAATGAGATACTTTTATAGAAAAATTTGCTGAAAGGACTCCAAGCAAGAAAAATCTAAGTCACCTTTCTCATGACATAGGAAGACATGGAGGCTCAGACTCTCCCTGTCTGAAGTGACTCTCCTTAGTTCTTGCACAGCCAGTGTCAGAAGTCAGCTGACTTCTAGGTCAGTGGCATTTCCCCTAACTACGTCATGCCATGATATACTGCACGGTTCCAGAAATGTTTGTTTTGGTTATTCTGATGCTCTTGTAGCGTCTATTAAAAGAAAATTGTGATTAAAAAAATAGTTACTAAAGATGAAATACTGCCATTTGTGAAAAGTAAATGGATCTTGAGATAATCATGCTAAACAAAATAAGTGAGATGGGCGAAGTCAAGAACCATATGATTTCACTCACAGTGGGATATCAAACAAGGAACAAGATAAAAAAAACTCATAGACATAGACAATAGTATGGTGGTTACCAGACAGAAAGGGAGGGGCGAGGAATAAGGGTAAAGGGGGTAAAATATTCGATGATGGAAGGAGATCTGACTTTGGGTGGTAAACACATAATGCAATATACAGACAATGTATTAAAGAATTGTATACTTGAAACCTATATAATTTTATTAAGCAATGTCACCCCAATACACTTAATAAAATTGAAAAAAAAAACCATGTTGAAATTAAAAAAAAAAAACAAGTTGTAGAACAAGTAAATGGTAATAATTTGAAGAAATTATTTTTTAAAAATACTGGAAATGGTATTTTTGTAACAATCTATTTCCCTGCTTTGGCTAACATCTCTTTCTACAAAGTTGCTTTCTTGGTACGGGAATTACTACTTCAAGTTCATAAATTTTTAACAAAGCAAAGATAACTAGTGCGAAATTGGAAGCTGGTTTCAATAGAAGTCTATAACTCATGTGGCAGGCAGTTAAGCACACTCTTATAGTTTTGTTTGTATTTGCTCAGAGGCAGTTATGTATTTTTAACTACTTGTAACTGCAAGTAATTTGTGTAGAATTTTCTCTATTCTTCCTCCTCCAGATTGAAAGAGAGAAAAAAGAAATATTAACCCACTCCTCAAACCAAAACAGGAAGAATAAACATTTGATTTACAGGAAGAATAAACATTTTTCCTAAGGTTTCTATAAGAACAGAAACTTATTTCCTTTTAACTTTTTAATTTTATGACAGAAAACATTAAACGCATGAAACTCTGACTACCAAGAATCAAAAAGGGATTTACAGACTATCTTTGGTCACCACCAAATTCCAGCTCCATCGAAACTACAACATTGTCTCTAAATCCTGGAAAAATGTTTGTAATCTTTTATGTGAAAGATACATAGAATATGTATGATCTAACTATTCTTTAAAAAAGTATGTCTCTAAAATACAGACCCACACACATACACGCTTATAATACCAAACACACCCAGAGTTACCCAATGAGAGTGTGGGGGAGGGTATCACTATTTTATGCTCTTGTGAACTGTTAATTTGTTATGAGCACATATTAAAGTTCTAAATTTTAAGAAAATAGATACGAGTTTAGGCCTTATTATGCTGCTAAAAGAAATGCTATTTTGCATAGTAAAAAATGATATGCTCAAATCTTCAATCCTAAGCAAACTGAAGACAAGTCTCTAGATTGGAAACTTATAATACACTTAATTTAATTGTGGCTTTGTTTTGTGTTCTCCTACAGATTCTGAATGACTCTGAACTAAAAGTTTGTTGTAGTTTGTGTTTCCCCATTTTCATTTATTTCTTTTCTTATCAAGATAAAATTGTTAACTGGGAGGTATAATGATTGAGAGAAAAAGGTAACAGTCAACCAAAATTATGAAGATAAAAATTTGGATTGAAAACAAAAGATCATCTGTACAATTTTTATTTGGCAATCTGTTGTATATCTACATTTACTTTCTGGAAGTACTAAAAATAACAACAGCAATAACTGCCAGTGTTTACTGAGCATTTATACTCTGTGCTGCAGACTGTTTCAAATGCCTTTACTCTTATTAACTCACTAAATCTTCATTTCAACCTTGTGAGGGAACAAAGACAACTTGTCCTAGTGGCAGAGAGTGTTGGGCTTCAGAGCTCAAACTTAACGACTTCTTTATACTAAAGGACTAGGTTCCCATAACTGGTCATTTATATGTTCTTTTTGGTATATGTCAAACTCAAATTCCCTATCATTTTACTTAGGGAATTAAGTTTGAAATGAATATCTTTCTATACTCCAGTATGCCCTTTGCTACAGAAATGCATGCCACTCTGTGAGCAATATTCTCTACTGTATGGTGTGCACAGTAAGCCATAGTGTATTTTGACACACCTTTACTCGTCACAGCTTGCAGGTACTGAGAATCTTTACCTTACTAGATCAAGCTGCTTTCATACTCCGGGTTGAGTTCCTAACCAAATTCCTTCTCCATTAGAACTTTAAAGCAAAATGTGTTTAAAATGCAAATATGATGTAATTACAGAAATACTTTAAAGTTGTTCTTGCGTACTCTGAGAGGGAGCTGCCACTATGACCAAATAAGTGCTATTCAAAATATTTATACTTTTGTTGGTGAATGGTACAGTCTCGTGCACTGTGGCTGATTAATTAGGTGTTCACTGGTGGGGTCAGATCTAAACAGAGATGTATGGAATGTCAGTGTGACTGGAAATACCAAAAAACACTATAACATGGACAGACAAAACTTTCTCCCAGCTTTTGATGCTCAGGGTGTTGAGCAGATTACTCCAATGGTTCAGATGAATATTTTTGGCAAGAATGTGAAATAGAAACCTCAGTTTGGGGAGGAGGGAGGAAGGCTGGCAGGGAAATGCTTTTAGAATGGATGATCCACTGTACCATCTGTGTCTGGAGATATTTAAGAGTTTTATTTTGATTTCAACATCTGACATCATGATTTTTAAAAAGAAGTGGAAACAGACATATTATTAGTTACTTAAGACTTTGCTTCAGTCCACATGTCATTTTAATACTATTTTAATCATTTACTCTAAAATGACTCCCATATGCATTTCTTAGACTCCTTTGATTCTAAAAGGCAAAAACCCACATATCAGCTGTCGTGGTCATGTTCATTTTTCCTTCTATAATAAACTATTGGTTCCGAAGTACAGTGACTAAAAACTAATATTAATTCAAGATTGAAAGTGGAAACCTAGGAAGATATAAGGGATATATTTCAGTCCATTTTAACCACTGCCCTTTTAGGCTATAAAGGGAAACAGAAAGACTTTGAAATTTTTGTTAATGGCTTACTTACATTTAACTCTGCACATCTTCACATTATAATTAAATTTAATGCACACTCTACAAGTCGTCTGAGGCATTTATATTCATTTTACATGTTGCATTTGGTCAGAGTGGAGAGTCTGTAGTAGCTTCCCAAACCCCACACTACAGTTCAGCATGACAACAAAGGAAACAACACTCAACATGCTCTGGCACCACCACCAATGGCGACGAAGGCTACATACACCCTGTGCTCACCGCATGCCAGTGACTAACACACTGATAACCTTAGAGGATGGGTGCCCTTCTAATCCCCATTTTATGATGAGGCGGAAGTGACTTTCCTTCTCCAGGTCACACTGGAGCCCAGTCCCAAGATGATATTGTGCACTCTTAGAGAGACACATGCAACTGATAACGATAGAAGTCATTTTAGTGAGGCTTGCAGGAAAATATTATAAAATCTTCTAGGGTAACTTAGCTTAAAAGAGGCCTCCAGAGAGGCTTCCCTGGACCACTCTGCCCAGCAGCACTCACTATTCCTATAAATGGAGTTCTTTTCTTTATAGCACATAGCACCACTGCCTGACATATTTTAGGTCTACCACTTATTGCCTGTGTCCCCAACTGGAATGTAAGCACCACGAGGACAGAAGCAGGAATTAATAAATGAATTAATGGAGTCTCTTTCCCCTCACAGAAGTTTTAATTGAAAACATTTTACACCAGTATTTTTTATTAATAACATACTGGTAATTGTGGTTACAAACCATGATGGACTTTTTCCAAGTTGTTCTACATAAAATGAGCAAGTAAATAAGTAACCAGAAGACATCGAATCAAACCAGCAGCCCCGGTAAACAGCCCCTAGGCTAGCCAGCACTAGTTTGCTTTTCTTCTAGCCTTAGTCCTCACACCAGACAATGAGAATCGGCAGAATTCATTGTGGTTCTCAGTTCCTGGTTTTCATTCTACTGATGACCATTCTAAAGCTTTGTCCATGATTCCAAAAAATGATTCCAGCATTTAAAAAATCTTACCTCCTCGAAATACATTGTCCCCGTCCTTCCTCATCCCCAAGTCCCTCAGAGTGCCACCTACCTGCAACTTTACCCAGACTCATTTTGGGGAAGTCAGGGTTCCTCAGCTCTTCAGTGCTTGCAGACTTCATGACAGAATTGATTGACGACAGGGTGCTGATGAGCTGTGAGTTGAGAGAGCCAATCTGTGAGTGAGGTTCCCCAAAAGCTTCTGCCAGTTCACTATAGTTCTCAGCCAACAGCGTCTGCTGTTCTGCCAGCAGCTTCTGGACGCGCTCAATGTAGTGATCCAAGCCAGTCATCATTCCAGGGGGAGCCTGGGGTTGGGGGCTCTCCATGGACATTCCTACAGGCTCATCCCCAACACCTACGCTCCTCCTGCTGGCTGTCAGCCCCACGGTCAAGGGAGGAGGCCCACAAGCTATGGTCCTCATTTTGAGACCAATTAGATAGTTGTCATTAATATTTATCTGCCCCACACTTGACTCCTTGGTCTTCACAGCTGATGGCCTGTCAAACCCAGAATTGCCAGAGAGCACCGTTCCAACTCCGATGGACCGTGTCTTGGTGGAGGAGTTGATGTCCTTGACACGGCCTTCCCCTATAGCCACCGTCCGCACCTCCACAGTCTGGGTGTTGGTCTGCTTGTCCAACATGTGGAGGGAAGTGTTGGTATAGGATTCTATAAGGATGGGCGTCTCAGTGTTGGTGAACTGGCTCGCCTGTTCCCAAACTGTACTAGTATGCTGGCTCATGGTATGAGGCACAGCCATGACAGCAGCTTCCATCTGGCCAACAGCCTCTGTATTCGTGCTCCGGGAGAGGCACTCCTTCGGAGAGCAGACGATTACATCGACAGAACAATCTCCACAACCAATGGATCGCACTTCTTTGAGATTCAGGTTGGTCTTGAGGAGTGTCAGGTCGTTCACAGACTCTTCCGTGTTGCTGCCTGTTTCACAGATGCTGATTTCCACACCCGTGCCCTTGTCGCACGTCTCCACAGACCTTCCAGTACATTGATCACGCATTTCCACCTTTTCCTTAACAATCCACCAATTCATGGGCAGCTCAGGCCCCACGACTTTATTCTCACGATTGGGCTGGCAGGAGATGCCTATGCTACTTGTTTGCACAGAGGTCCCAACACATGTGTCAACCATGTCCACATGACTGTCAACCATTTGGTCTCTCGTAGGTACCAGTGCCTCCACCATCTTGCTGAAAACAAGCGGCTGGGCCATCATGGCTTTGTCAACTTTTTTCCTTGATCCAGCGGCCTGCAGCTCTTGCTTGAGTTTTGTCATCTCTCTGTCATGGGTGGTTTCTTTAAGCTGTACTTCCAGGCGGTAGATCTTTTCCTTTAAGGCCTCTATAGTCTGCTGTTGCAGCTCAATTTCTTTGTCAGCCTCAGTAGTTACTCCAAGCATGGCCTCTGTCACGCTGACCCCAGAACTCCTGGTCTCAGTGACTGTCCCTACACTGGCGTCCTTATAGGACCTAGAGTCCCTATGGTACACAACAATGTCATTCATGTTCTCATTGGCACCTACAGCTACGGATCGGCACTCTCGAGGGTGACACTCCCCATTCTCCCTGAGTTCTGAGGAGGCCTCATAGCTGCTGTCCTGGATCTTCTGCTCCAGGGCCTGCATGTCTTCTGTGAGTTGCCGGAACTCCTTTATCCTCTGTGTGCTCTGCTCTACGCTCTCTATCTCTTCCTCTTCATAGTCAATGTATAATTCCCTGCTATTTCTCCGGGCCCTGGAGAGCTGTTCCAGCTGGCATGCATTCCCAGCACTATAGGACCGCTTCCTCACACTGCAGACATCGTTCTGGGATGCAGCTTTTTGGTTTTTCAGTTGCGATGTCAGCTGCCTTTTCTCCTCTTGCAAGACAGAGATCTTTACCTGGAGCACAGGGATGGTTCGCACCTGTTCCTCAAGCTCCTTCAGGCGTTTCAGAGCAATGGCCATCTGCTCACGGATGTGCTGCAGGTGCATGGGGCTCACGTTTGTCACTGGAGTGGAAATCCCTGAGCTCAGGGGGCTGTGATGAATGGAGCTCCCCATGGAAGAAGTGGTGGCAGCAGCTGGGGCATAAGCACCGTAATCCCCATTGCCTTGGTATCCATTCTGAAGCTGGTGCATGGCAGAACTGTGGTTTCCAGAACCCATAAAGGAGGAGAGAGAGCTTGTGGAGCCCATGCCTCCAAAACTGGCCAGCCTGGGCCTTCGGAACTCGCCCGGTGTCACCTGCATAGCGACTCTCTCCTGTTCTAGTCTTCTCCGGGTCTCCATCAGTGTCTTGGTGACATGAAAGTTGTGCTTTGGGAGTTGTGGTGAGGGAGGTGGCAGCTGTCGACTTTCTGGGATGGTAAGAAAAGTGGGTGAGATCTCCAGAGGGGCAGGTGGCCTTGGGATTGGAGTTGATGTAACTTGGCTTCTGGCTAGGAGGAAGCTGGGACACTGTTTATAGTCATCACTGTTGGAGGATGAGAGGGATTCAGTGGAAGCCCATACACCTTGCTGGCCAGCTGTGACCCTGCTTTCTGGGCATGGCACAGATGGCTTCCGCTTCTTCTGGATGTTCAGTTTCTTGATGGTGTTTCCTTTCTGTATGTCATCCACATATTTGAGGAAATCTAAGTCTAGCTGAAAACCATAGGGAGTCTCCACAAAATAAGGATCTTTCTGTTCCTTGTCATGGTCTCCATTCAGAACATCATCTGCTTTTCCTGAGGGAAGTGAGAGAAAAATAACATTTTAATGTCATGTAATACACATAATGGTAAAAACTAGCTTGCCGCAGTATGGCAAGCCAGTATGATTTAAGAGTTGATAGTCCTATTTTCTAATCCTGGATCTACAAATGAACAGCTAGATGACTTAATAAACCTCTGGGAACTTCAGTTTCCCCCAGAGCAAAAAATGAAAATACAAGCATTTAACTCATAAAATTGTTAAAAGAATGTAGTTGAGATAATGACTTTAAAGAGCTAAGTACATGCATAGTAAGTCCTTACTAAATACTTTATTTTTTAAAAGAATGCATTAAAAAACTTGAAAGCATTTTTAAGTAATTTCTTTTGTTGTCTACAGTCCCCTGAAGTACGGGTAGCAGTCATTAAGACTCTATAAAATGTGCTGAGAGGCACAAAAAGTGAAGTCTTAGAATAACTGGCCGCATCAGTACAGATTCAGGAAGCCTGGGACATGGGTTCTCCCACCAACTGCAGACCATGCAGCCATTCTAAATGGTGGCCCAGCGGCCCCAGCACACCTTCCTTGCAGAGAAAGCCGAGACACAGGGGACACTGAGATTAACTCAAGCAGCATGAGTGCAAGAACACAGAAGATAAACTTCAAATCTATTTTATGACTTCCCGTTTAAAACCAAAACTGAACCCTGTGCCAACTAGAGAAAAAGTTTTCTTCACGTTGCTTTCTTTTGGACAAAACATCTACTATCCCAAGAATACCTTGTTTTGTACTTGTGCGGTATGCAAACAAACAGATGCAAACAGGATGAAAATAAGGGCTAACCTCTATCCAAACACTGGATCATGTGGCATTCCGTAAATGCTACTTTTGCCTAAACCAAACATTTAGAAAAGGAAACACAAGAACCTTTCAAGGCAAAGACCTTGCTGCTGACCTGAGCTATGCATTTTCAACTGAAAAGCAAGGCTATTTTTGTTGATTTAAATTGTAGGATTAAGTAATGTGTTTTCCTACAGTCAGAAGGAGAAGCCCTGCATTTTTAGAGCTATGGAAAGGACCCAAAAACAATAACTAAAAGAAAGGCAAGCCATCAGTACCCTGCCCCTATTCACAGTATAAAAACCCACCTGATTGCTGTCATGGTCCAAGCACTTCCAGCAATTCGGGTTGCCTGCCTGCTGCCCTTTCCAACCCCAACATCGCTGAACATTTATACCTGATAATATGAATGCTCTGAGTAAACCTTTTGCCTCCGTTTGCCCTCTTTCCTCTGAAATGTTGGAAAGAAAAGTACAAAAAGAAGACTGGCTAGCAGAGGACTAAAAACGCATATATTCTTCGTGTTTTGATTAAAAACATTAGATTGTTCTGTTAGAATTTAGGCACCAGATTTCAATTCTAACACATGAGGAGAAAGAATTCTATTAGAAGGAGGTGCACAGAATCAATAATTTTCTAGTCTAAGGAGGGGTAAGAGTGTCTGAGCCTGGAAATTTGTGCTCATGCTAACAGAACCTGTCTTCTCTCTCTTTCTTTTTTAATTTCACATGGACAACACACTCACTCAAAATATGTAGCCGGACCTGTTTCCAGTGCTCTCTGAAATTCCAAAAGCAAAGAGAAACTGCAGGCTCCGGTGTCAGGGAGAGGCAGGCAGATCTCAAGACACTAGCGGGCGATTCTCAATCAGGCTGTTAGAGACCCTACGGGGTCGCAGCTGCCAGCCCGCCTTCCCTCCCCTCGCGCCGGCCACTGGCAATTCAGCAGCGGCGACGAGGCCCCACGCCGGCCAGCTCCGCGCACACCTACCGGGCCCGCTGTGCCCCTCGCCGGGCCGCCCCGCTGCGCCGCACACCAGCCCGCTCGCTCGCGGCGTGCCCGGGCCCTGCTACTCGGTCGGCCGCGTTCTTCGCCCCATAAGGAAAGGAGGCTCAGCATTCGTGTAAACTTAGCCGGGCCACGCGCAAATACCATAGGCCGAGTGTTCACCAATGAAGTCTCCCTCCGGCTTCGGTGACACCACCCCCTCACACTCAGCTGTTCGGCATTCCCTGCTTTCTTAGTGAAAACAGGAAACCGGGATCCTTTGAAAATGTGTGTTCTTCATTCCAGTGTTGCCAGAAGTAAAAATAAAGCCAGCATTTTAACCATCTCCACAGAGAGGCTCTGTCTGCTGGACCAGTCCCTTCTTCATGAAAGAGTTTGTGTTCCTCTATGGAAACTAAGCAGCCTCAGCCTTCAGTCACCTGAGGAAGTGAGAGGCACAATCGGCCCCACTGTTCTCTGCAGGTCCTAAAAGTCCCCGGCAGTCCCCAGTGGGTCCAGAGCACTGCAGGAACTCTTCTCAGCACTTGGCTCATAAATAGTGACAGGTAGTTATCCTTTAACAGTGATCTCAACCGAGCCTTTGCCACTCATGAAAGTTTCTTTCAAAAAATTTTTAAACACCTTTTTCTGGTTACAAAAGTAGTACAAGTTGTAAAAGTCATGTACAGTCCATATAAGAAAAAAAGTCACTCATATCTCACCGTCTGATGGCAACTGGTAAGATTTTGTTGTAACTCCTAGGTTTTTCTATTTCTTAACAAATTTACTTTTCCCACTCAAGCATTTTCAATTGGGAAGGTTCATTTTTATCTATTTTCCTTCAAACAATTTTTAAAAATTCACTGATTTAACATCAGGATTTGCAACAAAATACATCACATTTTTTGGTGAAATTTAATTGTCACATATTAAGTAATTTTTAAAGTTTACCAAAGACAAGGTCACAATGAATTATTCCCAGATGGACTCTGGACTTCTAAGTCTGGGAATCAGTAAAGGTTAGAATTTTACCATGTTAGGCTTGATGATTTCCTAATACTGCTTGAATCAGACTATCCTAAGGACCTATAATCCAAATTTCACACTCCAGCAACTAAAAAAAGCAAGCTGTGTTCCCAAGTTGTCATTTTCACAAACGACTGTCCACAGTATGAATCCTTCTACAATTAGATATCCAGAATCATTGTTTTTCTCTCTTCCTTTCTAGTGTACCTTTACATAATTTAACATAAATATGGCACTTACAGGGCCCTAATTTTCCAACTTTTTTACATATGTAGTCTTATCTCCCTATGCTAGAAGGTAACTATCTGGAGAGCGACAAATTTAATTTTCGAAATATCCTCCACTGTTCCCCCTTTCCAATCACACACTACAAACAAGATGCTGGGAACAAAGTAGATGTTTAAAATGTTTACTGAGGGAATAATTGAATATAAAGTGTAACGTAATAAACTTAGAAAAACATCTTAATACTCTTGTAGATCAGCAGTCCCCAAACCAAGGACTGGTGCTTCTCTGAGAATCTAATGCCTGATGATCAGAGGTAGAGATGAGGCGGCGATGCTAGTGCTGGGGAGCGGCTGCAAATACAGATGAAGCTTTGCTGGCTTCATCTCCTGCTCACCTCCTGCTGTGTGTGCAGCCCAGTTCCTAAGAGGCCACACGGCCTGGGGGCTGGGGACCCCTGCTATAGACAGAGTTGCTTGTTCTATATTAGTGTTAAATAATATTCTTGCATGAAGTGGTTTCAGTGGTTATCTTTAGGTTGTGGAATCATGGGTGGTTTTTTATGTTCTACTTATATTTTATGAATTTTTATAACACATAGGTATTTGTCTTTTAAAAAATATGATTACAGTAAGTCACTGTTTGGAAAGCAAAAGGAATGTACTGAAATCAATTCCAAGAAAGTTCATTTGGAAAGGGGTGAACAGAACAGCCACGGCAAACACAACTGGATGTTCCTCAGTCTGTTATCCCATTCTTCCACACTAACAGAATTGCTTGTGTTTAGCTGGGAAAATATAAAGACTTTATTTCCCTAGTCACCTGTATTGTTAGTATGGCCATAAGAAAAAAAAAAAAAAAAAAAAAAAAACCCACAAAAAACAAAAAACAAAACAAAAAAAACTTCCTTAAAAGAGACAGGAATAGGTCTATGACCACCTTCCTTCTTTGTTCCTTCATCCTGCTGTCTGGAATGCAGACGTGATGACTGGAACACCAGCTGCTATCTTGGACCATAAGTTCACACACAGGGATGGAGGAACAATGTGCTGCTAGAAGGAACCTGGGTCTCTTAAGAGATTTATGGATCAAAGCCACTATGCTACTCCTAGAAAGCCTGCCTCTACATTTTTATGTGAAAGAGAGAGAAACTTCTCTTTTGTTTAGCTATTGTATATTTTGGGTCTCTGTTACTTGGGGCTAAACTAAACTCTAATGGATACAGTAGTCTCTCCTCTATGTCTCTACTCGCACATAAAAAAAAAAAAATTAAGACTAGATCTTAAAAAGAAAAAAAAAGCTAAATAAACTGGAGATAGCACAATAAAACTTTTTATTACATTTTGATTAACTCAAAAATAATTAGAGAAGTGTAAAAAACAACAGTTTAAAAAAATCTCTTAAGTGGGTTATAAGGAGACTCTTCACTGCCTAAAAGCCTTTTTTGGACTACCAGAGCTATGCCTGTTTATACACAGCCAAAAACCACTGGCGATATCTGGAACTGGAATTCTGAAAGTAACAGCTTCCAACTAAACATTCTAAATCAGAGGGCTGTCCCTGGTGTTTACAAAGATTTTCTGAATGTCTGGAAATCCAGTGGTAGAGACTGCTCCTGGCACCACCTCTGCCATCATTATATAGCATTTACTGAAAGCTTAATTAGGTACAGAAAGTGGTCCTATTCAGTAGAAAGAGTAGGAAGAAGGATTTATAAGAAGTAAAATGAGGTATAGTCCAGCTGGGAGATAAATGCCAAACACTCTAAACATAACACTAATTGAGATTAGTTACAAAAACATATATTATCAACAAGAACGATATCATAGTAGGTGAGTGATCGAAACAGAATGGAGTTAACCAGGAGATGAGTTCTGAAGACAAGTGATGACAGAATAAAAGATAAAGAAAGGTAAATGGTAGAAAAAAGCCAGGGCAGAGCCTGTTGGTGCCGCTCAGAGAAAGGTGAGGTTAGAAGAGAGAGGGATGACTGAGTAGAGAACAGGCCACCAGACTCGGGTCTTGGACCAGGGGAATCCTGTCCGCTTAGTCACTGTTAGATTGCACACCAGGCTCTGTGATAGGGGCTAAAGGGCACTGATGAAGATTGTCTTGATAGCTGTATGTGGATTACACTGAGGTAGTGAAAATGGTTAAATTCAAGGAGACCAATTAAAATGTTATATAGCCCCCAGGTGTGAAGTGAGGACCAAATAAAAAATTTATCAATATATCCAACTTATATGTATAATCATTATTGATTAAAAAAAAAAAGCAATCTTAGTTCTCTCTCTGTCTCTCCTTCTCTTCTCCTCACCCTCCCCACACTTACTCTCTACTAGGCACTGTTCTAGGAGTTGGGGACACAATGTGAAGCAAAAAGATAAGGTCTCTACTTTCAGAAAGCTCACAGTCTAGTGGCAGGTTGGGTATATGGGTGAAAAATAAAATAAAATGCAGGGCAGACATGAATTTATACCAGTGTGTAAAGGTAAGTTGACAGGCTGCTAACAGTAGGCCACATGTCTTCTGAGGTCAGCATCATCATTGAGCTGACCTACCTCCTAGTCACTAAGGGTCTCCAAGTGCCTCTTCTCCATTCTCCCTCCCAACTCAGTTTGTACAGTCTGCAATTGACAGCACCAACTAGAAACAACCCTTCTGTGCAGAACAAATTCCCATGTGTTCGCAAAGAGGCTGAAATCAATAAACTGATCAATCTACGCCATGCATTTATTTACCACCTGCTAAAATTGTGTGCATTTGTGAGACGGGCTCAGTTTATGGTGTCAAGAACAATGTGAAATTCCTTTGAAATGATTTTTTTTTTTTGCATTAACAAAGAAAAATGGAGATAAGAGATTTTCAAAAGTCATTTCATTTATGATTGTACAGTTTTGACTTTTCAAGGAAACTAAACTTACTGTTCAAATAATATTTGGCTTGGGAAGACATAAAAATTAATGTATTCACTGGGAGGTATAAGAGTAGATGGTAGGAAACTAGTCAAGAATACTAACTTATTAGTGGTGATTCTTATCTGGTGGTGATTTTGCCCCCAGGGGACATTTGACAATGTCTGGAGACATTTTTGGTTGTCACAACTAGAAGGGGAGTGCTACTGGCATCACTACTGCCATCGCTACTGCCATCGCTACTGGCATCTCGTGGGTAGAGGCCAGGGAAGCTGCTAAACATCCCACAACGCACAGAACAGTCCCATCAGCCCCAAGAAAGAACTGCCCAGTCCAAAATGTCAGTAGTGTTGAGGCTGAGAATGCCTACACTAAAGACAGTGAGCAGAGTGAAAAATTCACATACAGTAATTGAGAGTTTGGCCACATGTTGTGGACTTCAGCTTTTCCATTTCTCAGTGGGACCAGAACAACATGCTTGAGTGACAGGGTGATAAAAATGTCACTCCTGAGTAAGAAAACCCTAAGTCTTTTTCTACACACTCTACCACAATGAGCCATTCTTTAACATGAGCAAAAAAAATGCTAGTTTCTAAAATAATGTCTCCTGGTGGACTTGTAAATGGACAAAACTTTGATATTATTACTTTATCTATTAATTAGGATACAACGACTTCTTTGTTCTGGTTTCACTGCTGCACACTCTAGGCCCAATTACTACTGACTAATGGTGCCATGAAAAATAATCACACCCATGTGCCACAACTTCCACACACTCTTTATGTGTTTTTTCTTCACCAGATATTCTAGCTGACTATTGAAACTGAAGAACTCTGCTAATCCCCAAAACTGTATTGTCTCCTCTCACATGAAGCATAAAGAGTTGGCCTAAAGAGCTGAGTCAGTCCCCGAGAATCACATAATTATCATAGATTCCCATACTGAAAAGCAGCAGAGTGCAAGTATCCTGCTGTTCAAAGCAGTCAAAAATGATTCCAGATCGGCTAAGGCTGAGAAGCAGGGGTGGGGGGAATAAAACAGTAGGATGAACTCAGGGAAAGAGAGAAGTTCTCATGAAGTTAATTACCCACAGGGTGAAAGGGAGTTAGCAAATCAGCTTTTCTAAGCACGGACCAATGGGATACAGAAGACAGTGATGTGGAACAGGTTTAACAGGAAAGTTCTCCTGATGACACTATCAGCATTAACACCCTTAGACCCAAGGAGCTTTCCTGTGCCAAATCTACGTGAGAAACACCATTTGTTAGAGAACACACAATAAAAAGGAGAACAATGTACATGTTTCTCATTCTATTTTAAAATAATGTAAGGTAGATGAGATTCTTCTCTTTCATTTACCAAAGAGTATTTTCAAACCCGTTCTTTTCTCCTCCCAGCTAACACACCCATCCAGGCACTCACACAAATGATGACCACCAACTAGGTATGAGGATCTGTTCTGTGAAGCCTGCATCCCTGTTCCACGGAGTTTCTACTCCCTACCTGATTTCAACTAGACCTCTTTTTAGGGTGCAGCTGTTTTAATAATCTACCCAAACGCTTTGTGCAAATAAAACGACAACAGTAAGGAAAGCAAAGTGTATGCCAGTTCACAGGAAACACCAGGCCAATCGACATGTCATATGCAGCATAATTGCAATTTTACAAGCTTGGTTTGTTTAGGTGACTAAGTTATAATGTGGTACTGTTTCTCAGATCTGTAACTCTTCACAACTCCTTTTGACTTCTCCCCCTACATCTTTAGATTTCCTTTCACAGTTGATCTTATCTCTGCTTTTTAAACTTGCCCCCACAGATCTGAACCATCACAGCCTCCCTACCTCTTCCACTGTCTCCCATCACTACTCCTTTTCTATACTGGTTCCACATTCCAAGTATCTTCCCCCGCCCCAGAGAGGGAATGCTGATATAGAGGAGATGTAGTTAACCACACTGAAAGATGGTTTTATCCTTTCATTCAGTAAATATTTATTAAGTCCCTACCATGTGCCAAACACTGCTATGAGCTAAAGCAAATCAGACGCAGAGCCTGCCTGGACAAAATTCCAAACTGTAGGAAGAGACAGACAAGCAGTTGCATAAATAAATAACAGCTGTGATAAGTGCTATGAAACTAAAATACAGGAAGTGTGCTAGGACCCAGGAGGGACTCCACCAGGGCTGGCATAGAGAGCACGGCCAGTGCTGTATTTGAAGAGTCCACTGGGCAAAGTGTGTGGGGTGTGTGTCTGGCAGAGGGACTGGGATGGGAGACATTCTAGGCAGAGGAAACAGCACACAAAACCTGCCATTTTTAGGAATAAAAAAAAGGGGGCTCTGCATAATAAGGAAAGCCCAAAGTGAGGCATAGAGGAGACCAAGCCCCAATCACGCAGGGCCTGGGAGCAGCTTTTGGTCCTTAGGCGTACTTGGGAAGCTACTAAAGGCTTCTAAGCAAGACGGGAAACTGATCAGATTTGCATTTTAATATGACTGCCCTGGCTAGATGCTAGAGCATCTTCCAATTGGTTTTCCATAGGTTGTTCAAGTCCCCATGAATTTTTCCCTTGGTATCACAACTTCCTTTGAACCGTCCGAGTTTTATTTATCCCACTAGATAATAAGTGCTAGCCATAGTGTTAAAACCACCAGAAAGCAAAGTCTGCCTGTGGTCTATACCATCCCCCAAAATCCTGAGGAGGAAACTGCAAAGGCCTGACAAACCTCAGCTCCTCTGGACTAAGCTGGAGACAAGGATCAGGTCCTTGGTATTGACACTGTCCTCTGGGGCTCTATCCATGACCTCATTCTGCTAATAAAAAGAAAATATTTTTCTTTAAACTGATGGATGACTCACTGCAGAGAAAAATGATGGAATTTCCTTTCTTGAAGGTCATTAATGCATGATATATCTAATCTGGGAAGGACAAGTGTGGCATGAGTGAGGTCAGGAAGAAAGGGCATTTTAGAGACCACAGGCTCTGATTTAGCACAGTGAGATGCAGAGCACAAAGTTGCTCCCTATTTGAAATTAGGATGGGAATAGAAGGGCCTGAAAATGTCTGTGAAGCAAAGACCATGCTGACTCTGGCAGCCAGCAAGAGTGTGGAGGAAGGAAAGCCAGGAAGCATGCTATTGCCAATCCTTAGTGCTCCTAGCCCCAGCCCATACTTCTCTACCCATGGGGCTGGTTTACCTAAGAGAGAAAGCTAAAGACAGAAGATTAGGGCCTGGGGCAACTTAAGCAATACACTCAGAATGTTCAAGAATTTTATTCACTAAGTGGTCTCTAACAAGCTCAATCTTGGGTCAGTTTTGCCTTCAGAGTCACCAGAGTATTACTATACACCTGAATGACAAGGTTTTTGCTATAGGTGACCCTCATTGCCTGAAGTGCATTTAAGATCGAGAACTCAGATAACACAAGCTAGTTATCATTCTCAATTGTCAGACACATCAGATAAGCTATTTACAGACACTGTCAAGGATCTATTTGGCTCTGAAACTCTTTTTGTATTCTCACTGTTCAAAGTTAGCATAATTTCAGCATCAAATGGTATGATTAATGATAATAACAGATCCAGTGAATAAATTAGGCATCTGTGAGTCCACAATGTTATAATAAATAAATACATTAGAGTGCCAACTAATAAATAAAGAAGGAATTATGAAAACAGAAAGGCACCATTTAGCAACCATTACAACAGTTGGCTAATTCAGGCAGGAATCATCAATGGATGCTAAGGCTAGTGGGCAGAGACTTCTTACTGAAGAATAGGATATTGGTGTGGTCTCAGAATACCTCCCCACAAAACGCTTATCAAACACAAAGGGATAAATGGTGACTCTACGGTACAGAAAGCTGACAGATAACCACCTGCACCAGGTGATCAAGGCTAACATCACATCCCCTGAGAAGAGCACTGCGTCGCGTCCTCTTTGTGATGTTGCTGCCTGGAAGGCACGGCCTGAGTCTGGAAACATCGAAGCGTCCCACCTGAC
This sequence comes from Rousettus aegyptiacus, assembly GCF_014176215.1. Lineage (NCBI taxonomy): Eukaryota > Metazoa > Chordata > Mammalia > Chiroptera > Pteropodidae > Rousettus > Rousettus aegyptiacus. Next base: position 46,427,743 of record NW_023416306.1, on the reverse strand, counting down.
AGACATCCTATGAAATTACAGGTTTCTTTTGGAAACTGCCAAGATCAGGAAACAAATGGAAGGCCGAGCTTGAGAACTGAAGGAAATCAAAGAGACATGGCAAGCGCATGTCTTTACACACCACCCCCACCCACATAAATGGTGAGGCAAACGTGGTAAAACATTAATCATTGGGGAATGTAAATCTGGGTGAATTTTACAAATTTTCTCTAAGTTTAAAATTATTTCAAAATAAATTACATAAATATAGATAATATACATATATAAATAAAAACTTTCCTTCACTGTGCCTTCGGTGTCTGTGGGGTACATGAGTGCAGTCAGCCAGTCACCAGAGAGCACAGCCAAAACTCCACAGTTGCTCATATGTAAATAAAGCAGCCTGGTTTTTATCAGGGGCTGATGTTTCTGCTCCCTTGTATTACATATTCTTTAAGGAATCTGACATTTGTTTGAGGTATCCCTGGAAACTTGCAGAGCTTCTCAATCATTAATCTTGCAGATTAATGTGCCAAGAGCCCAAGAGAGAGAATAAAGTCTAAAAGGTCCTTTCTGTGGCACTGGAAGTCTTCCACAATTTAGTCCGAATCCAGTAATTCCCAGTTTCCTCCCCATCCTGAACTTCAATCTACCAGAGCAACTTTCAAGCCTATCTGCCTTTGCTCACTGTTTCTCTACACACAAGCATGCCCCTTCCCAGCTTCTTCCATCTGTCAGAATTAGTGCTATCAACCTTCAGGGCCCAACCCAAATATCCTGTCTTTTGCAAAGTCTTCAGTTATCTCCCACTGCTCCGTCCTGGGAAGAACTTCCCTCCAGTCTCCTAAAGCACTTTGCCTATACGTATTGACACGGGTTATAGTTAGCAGGCACATGCCCGTGTTCTCTGAACAGACTGTAGGTATCTTTGTAGGCAGGAACCAAGTAGTAGTTATTTTTCTATCCCTCAGTGCATAGCATGATGCTTGGCACACAACATACTCAATATCTATTGAAATGAAAAACCCCATGTCTAGGCACTTACTGATTAATAAGTATGGCAGAGGAAGAGATGTAATGATTAAACTCAGGCACTCTGGGGATCTGAGTGGATCCTGCCTCTGCCACTTCCCGGCTGTTGGCAAGTCAGAGGCTATTTCAACCTTATAATTGGGAACATAATAACCAGCTTCACAGTGTTGCTGTGGACCACTAAGAAGGATGCCTGTGGCCTACTATTATTATTTACTATTATTGGGTCACTCTCTGTTGTTTGGTGAAGCGTATTTATGATACTTATTCAAAATCAAATGAGTCTGCTAAAATCTTGAGGTCCAAATTGCTTTCTGCTTCCTAGAGTGCATGAGGGAGGTGCTGGCTGGGCTCTGCAGGGAAATGTGCGCGCACACCGGGGCTCAGCGAAAGTGGAGTGTGGGTGTCAGTCAGATGGACAGGGCGCCCTACTCCAGCATCAATTATGCATATAGAAGGAGGTAAGATGAAACAAAGCAAAAGTAGACAAACATTCCCCAACCTTTCAAAGTATATCATGGACAAGTTAAAATATTTCCTTTCCACCATGAGAGAAAAAAGGTTACACACTGATTTTTCTGCATAATCTCATTCTCGTACCTCTCCCAAAATCGTAAGAGGAAAAGCTCTCTTTAACACACTGTGCAGAGATGCATGCTTTAGAACCATCGAACGCTTTTCCATGCAATCATCCAGAATGGCTTGCCTAAATCAGGGAGAAGGTATAATTTTCTGTTCATAAAAGAATGGGAACTATAAATATTTCACGAACAAGCAATAGATAGCAGGGGTCTGGAAGCATACAATGCAACCACAAGGTATGTACATAAAATGGGGGGGGGGAGTGGGAAGGGATGGTAGGACGCGATTCCCAAAGGTTGCTTCCAGACTATGACTCTTGGACTATATACAAAATGTCATGACAGTGCATGTTATGTCAGAAACAAACTGCGGCAGCTGTCAGAACAGAAGTTCAGGCAGACAAAGCCCGTGGCCTTGCTCTCTCCCCAGCAGCACCTTTCCAGTTGTACCATAACAATCAGCACAACCTCATGATCCCCAAATGCAACTTCCCTTTGCTGTATCATCAGTTCTATTCTGGGTGCATCTTAAGAGTCCAGAAGCCAGGCTGCAGGTGAGCAGTCGAGAGGGAAGACAGTGGAAAGGGTTATTGTTCCTGGGACTGGAACCGGCTACGTCTTCATAAAGGGCACATTGTATTAAGGAGGCACGTGACATTACAGAGGCCTTGAGGTTTACACAATGGCCCTCTTCACCAGTGTTCAGTGCCCACTGTAAGATGCAGTGACTCTTTACCCAAAATCTGTCTTAAATAGCCAAGATGCCACGGGCTCTTCAGTACTTACTCTTCACCAGGTTAGGCGGTACTGCTCTCCAAAGCCTACTGTCTAATTTTAAAACTTATTACTGAAATACAGCCCAAATTTGTCATGCATGCTCAGAAGAGAACTAGCGCTTGAGGACTTAACGCTGTTTTCTAAACTTTCTTCAAAAATAACACGCTGCTTTATAGGAAAATGTACCAGTTCAAAGAGTAATTTTGTTAAAAGCAAAGAAGTAGCATAAACTGGGGCTTTGGGGCAGAAAGGGCTTTTCTAACACAATAGAAATAAATTTTTTTTTGGGGGGGAAGGGGGTGGAGGTGGAGTAATTATATGAATTCCAGCCCTTATTTTGTTGTATAGTGTTTATATAAGAAAAAGAAACCAGCTTTAAAGCACACCGACCAGGTCCTCATCAGAAAAACCAAGCTGAAAACAAATGACCAAAAATGGATTTACCAACAAAAAGGAAGTTCTGGAATTTAAATAAATCGTAAACTCAAAAACTCAAACCTTAGCATTATGTCACACCTTATGACAATGACATCTTTATGTTAAAGCCATAGCTAAAGCTGAAATTTTTACTGAACCAAAATCAAGTCCTGAGTTATCCTTTCCAGCCTGTAATACAAGCAAATAGTTTTCATAACATACAGAGCTTGAGTTTGTATTTCACCAACCCCCAACCAGAATGTCACACCATCTTCTATTTTTCTTTTTTGGGGGGACTTTCTTACTTACTCACTCAGAAACAAAATAACTGTGATTTTCAGAAAGCAGGAAGCCAAGTCTCAGGCACACTTCCCACAGCATTAAAGGGACTACACACATTAGCAGGCAAAGAGCCCAGGAGCCGCTGCAGAGAATTTATTTATACCATTTGGAATTTCCTGACCAACGAGCAGCCTGCTGGCTGGCCATGGGGTTTAATTCCAGGACTCTCGGCGTCAGTGAGACAGCAAAAACTACCAACGCACCAAATTGCTGGCAAGGATGTTAACAACAACAAAAGAGGTGAAGACAGACCTCTCCCATGCCCCTTCCAATTTTTCAAACAAACTATCCTCATATTCTTTAGACACACAAAATGCTAACCAAGAAATACAGCTGTAAACTTGCTAATTCTAGGAAGAACTTAGACAGAAAGGCAGCAAATGTTTCCTTATTCTTCCTGCTGACTTATTCCCTCCCCCTAAACTCTCCAGAGCTGAGAAAGACTCCCTGTTAAAACTTGAGCTCTAACTCAGTAGCCTTCTTATGAAGGAAATGATTCAGTCTTATACAGAACCCAGGCTGGGCTGGAGGCAAGTGGTTTCTTTTCTTGGTGTGTTCTTATTTAATGCAACATGCAATTTAAAGGCTAAAAACACTCCTGTTTGTAAACCACAGACCCAAACCATTTTTTTTTTTTTCATATTCCCCTGAACATTTTATCCAAATTAGATCCTATGACTTTCAAAGACACAGAATTAGTTCCCAAACAAGTGTATTCTGTTTAGGGTGATAATATCCTTGAGCAACCTTTTGTTTCTGTTTAAAGAAGTTAGTAAGAATATGTCCCTCTATTGGCTTAAATGAATCACCTTTAAAAGAAAAAGAAAAGTTTCTTTTAAATCTGTTCTTCACCTATGCCTGCCTAAATACATTGGCTAAACTCTAGAAGAACCAGATTTACTGAAATCTGTGTATAAGGCAAACAAGTAAAGCCAGTTCTAAACAACAAAGCAGAGATTAACAAAGATTAGGGATGACGCTCAATGGCTTGCTTTGTAAAGTTCAAAACAGGGGACAGCTAGGTAGAGAGAGGAAAAGTTTACAAGAATCCGCTGGATTTGCCTAGTTTAACTGGTTCATTTCAAGACCTGAACACACCCACCTTACTGCATGCATCTTTTCACTCCATCCTTCTAGTCTATACCTGATGTTTTAAAAGTGCTTATCTTTGGAAGAGACATTTTTCTGTGTAAAGCTATAAAGATTAAACTTTTAAAGATGATGTGAGACTCCTTTGGGTTTGTTTTATATCAAATAAATAAACTGATTCAAAGGAAAATAAACTAAGAACAAAGTTTCAAGTGCCAGATACTTTGAAGCATAAGGTCCAAATAATTCCTAATTATTTTACCCAACAATAGCTATGATACATAAGAGATTTGAGTTAGGCTTATTTTTTCCTTTTATTGGAGGATTTGACAAAAACCTTTAGAGATATTTAAGTGTCATAAAATTTACCCATTTTAAGTGTACAGTTCTGCATCTAAAATCACAATCCAGTTTTAAAAAACATCCATCATCCTAAAAATCCCCATAGGCTTGTTTTATCATTTGCTTTTAACAGAGAAACTTTCTTCTCTGTACTTTTGAGAAAATTCTGATATTATTTAGTCACATTATTATATTCCAAACTAGGTATTAATATCAAAATATTGTTCATAAGAACTAAACTGAGGAAAGCATCAGAATGCAGTATTTCTTAACCCTGCGAAGGAAAATCCTGCTAAATTATTATTTTGTAAGTACTGTGTTTTAGTAAAAACATAGATTATTCTATAAAGCAGTTGAAGGTAATTATTTTCTATGTGTGCTTCTATGAAAGTGAGATCCAGGAGAAAGTCATCGTATGCAAATAAATGTCTAGTCCTTTATTGAGGATGACAAAAGTTGGGATGGGAGAATTAAAAAATACGGCTCCTTCTGACTGGAAACTGTCAGTCACAAAGGTTCCAACTGTATAAGAAAGACACACCTGTCTGCCTTTACTCTCCCTTAATTTATATATGAAAGAAGCAGAAACAGCCAAATGAGGTCTGGGAGGATGCAGATGTACTCAAGGTGGAGAATAGGCAGAAAAGGTGACTCCCAGTGAGAAGGGAAATGGACTGTGGACAAAAGACTTCTGTGTTACCCGGCTGGCCGAGGGTATACTGACTCAGTCGTCCTCCCCTGGATGGTGGCTGCAGAGCTCTGAGTCTGCAATCAAGCAGCTCTGAACCCACAGTTCTTCGTTGTTTACTTATCAGGAATACTGCCTCGAGACTTTATCTGGAGGGCCTGACCCCTTGTCTAGAGACAAAACCAAAGTTAAATGTAGTAGTGAGTGGTACAGATGTGTATTTCCTGACATGCCCTGAGTTTATCTTCTTCCCACAATATGTTCCTCTTGTTGTTATCGATTTCTTAAGACCCTTCCAGTCTTACAGACACAGCACAAATGCACCTGGGTTATCAGTTTTGTGACAGCCTCCTTGCCTCTTTCTCCACCATCTGCTGTGTACAATTCTGGAGCGAACTATTCCAAGTGCTTCATACATATATGAACTTATTTAATCTTTACAACAACCTGACAAGGTAACTATGAATACTGGCATTTTATAGGTGAAGCTCATGTCATCCATGCTGCTATTTTCCTGTTCCTGCCTACTCCTGCTATAGTCATACTACATAGTACTGAAAAGCCACACGGTCGGCATTCTTGTACTGTAGCCCTTAAAGAGCAAAGAAAGCTGGGTCTGGGGAAGGGAGCTGGCATTTCTGAAGGGTGGGGAAGAGAAAGAGCCCGCCGTGTCAATGCTTCCACTTCTACCATTCCTTCCCCTTCTGATGTACCCACCACAACCCCCCCCCCCCAAAAAAAACCTTCTCAAACAAAATTTTAGTTTGCAAGAAGCAGCTAAAATACCAATTGTGTCTGAAGTTGTCTCTTATCTTTCCAGCCACCCCTCCCATCTAGGCTCCCAGAATGGCTTCCTTTTCCCTCTGTTCCAAGTCGTGCGCACATCTTACATCCCTACAGACTTACAAGTGCGTTGTCCTCTTCATCTCAACTTTAGCTGTGCTCTCAACACTGTGGGTGCCCAGCACCCATTTGGTCAATTTTAATTTCTTCCAGAGGAGCCTAACTTTGAGTGTTTCCTTTTAAAGAGCTGTATGAAAATGTCAAGGACTCTGAGCCCATGCCCTCATTTTACAGCAAAGGCAGGACTCTGGGCCAGCGGGGTGACGGAACTAACACCACCTCTGCCATTCAAGGTGAAAGTGCCAAGGCCGGAACCTCCCAGAGCAGACACCCCCATGCCACAAGCTCTCAACCCCGCTGCATGATCAAATGGTCTGGGGCCGTTTTTAAAAATGCTGAGTAACCCTGCCATCCCCACCCTAATGAATCAGAATTTCCTGGTGTGGGGCGCCAAGGGCATCAGCAATTTTAGATGTTCCCTAGATGAGTCTATGCCACAGCCTGTGATGAGAACCTGCCTGGGATGAGAAGCTCAGTTTGAAACCAAGTAAAATCTGCAATTCAGAGTGTGTTCTTCCCTTGGGGCTAAAAGAAGCTGAGAGCAAAATTGGGAGTAGCCCTTTAAGCAATTCAAGTGCTCTCTCAGGGTCCAGATCACAAATTCAAATACCTGTGGAGTCCAGGCCAGTAACTGAAAGGAAGGGGTCTAGAAGCAGTTAGGGGAGACCAGAGAGCATCTGTCCTCTCCAGCTGACTGTGAACCCATGAAACTACACACCCAGTGATGCCAGATACTTAGACTTTTCCACAGCAGATGCAGAAATTTGTGTTTTTATATGAAATTATCTTTTTTTTTTTTTTTTGAAAATTTGGCAATTAATTCAAAGTAAAACATCTTTGGATGATGGTCACGCAGAACACATTCCCAGGCCTCAGTGTGGCACCCAGCAAGGACTTCACCGTATCCATTTGGGATCCAATTTCATTCTGTTTTCATCCCTTTCTCACTTTCTACGTGACCAACTTTTTCTTTTTCATTTTAAATTGCAAGAGACCCTGTTGGAACAAACTGTAAGGCAAATTAGAAAAACTATTTTAAATCTGGTGCGTATTAACTTAATTTTGTATTTTTAAATTTAGCTCTTTTACTACTAAAGTGTTTCTTTTAAAAAATAAAGACAAAGACAACAACAGCCAAAGGACCCCTACCATTTCTCTCGAAGGTAACAACGTAAAAAAACCTCTACCTGTAAGTATTCACCTTAAGTGTAAGTATTCACCTTAAGAAGAACCAGATTGAAAGAACAACAAACCGGAGTTTCTGCCATCACATTTAAGGAAGGCCTAGGTTATTTCTGCTGTGTTTGAAACTTCCCCCCAAACCCTGAAGAATTCAAACACCTTATCGTGCTACTTCACCCATCTTCCCTCAGACTTGCGATGGGGTGTGACGCCAAAAGCTGGGTGTCTAAGGGAACTGCATGAGGGAGAAAAGCGGGCGTAGTTTCTTCCCACGTCACCACAGCTCCTTTTCCACCCACCTCCATCACAGCTGACAGGTTGAAGGGGATTAGAGAGACAGGTCCAGCAAGGGCTTCCAGTGCTTTCTTATCCTGTTAGGTGAGTACCGCACTGGGTGTTGGAAGAAGACTCCTCCTCTGTATGCCTGGATTAGAAGAATCTGCTCCTAAAACTTAACTAAGGGGAGATTTTCCAAGGAGGAGCCACAGTTAACATGAGCAGGGTGTGCCTAGGCGGAGGTGTGAGATTCTAGTCAGAGAGTGAAATTAGGAAGAGGATGCTAAGGAGCCCAGGGAAAAAAAAATCCTCTTTTCATTATACCGTATTCAACAAAGTACATTTACTCAAACACGTTTAAGGCTTAACGCTGGTCACAAGGAATTTATACATGTTAGGCTTTCTTTACAATCTGGGTTGCCCCAGGATTATTACTTTCACCAAATTTAAATAAAAGACTGTTACGCAATATGTTTTCATCTAAGATTGAAATCAATATTAAAAAAGCCAAATGACAAAATAAATTGGAGTATGAAACTAAATAAGGAATTTAAAACTTTAAATTAGATTACCACAAAGACTATAAAGGCTGTAAGTAGTAAGAGATAGTAAGGACAGCTTATTTCTTCTCATCTAAAAGGGGTGATAGATCTGTAGAGACTATCTCCCAAAACACCGTGGAAGAGAACGAAGGGAGACCAACCAGCCACATTCCCACCTAATGTCACCACCTCAGGTTCTCATCCACAGTTTCAACCGCCCACCAAACCAGACTAGCTAATAAGCCTGGAGCAAAAGGAACTGACTAGAGCTCCACCTCCTCTCTCTCTGGTTGGGCTGCTGACAAGCAGAGAAAAGGGCAAAGAGAGAGGCCATGGGAGCTGGAAAGAACTTAACACATGGCCCCTGACAATAACCCTCCCTGGACAACCACATTATACCTGGTTGCCTCTCCCTGGGACCTGAGGCATTTAACAGACAGTACCATTTTAAACCTACCTTAGACCATGTGATGGAGAGAAAGCAGATGCTGTAACTTCCACTTAGTTATGAGGAAAGAAGAGAGAAAAAGCCAGCAAGTATGTGTGGCAAAGTGAAAATTTACATGTTCATTCAGGAAAAACATCCAGGTGAACAAGCTGGGAGAAGACTGCAAAGAATATAACAATATATGATTGGTCACTGACAGAGCTCAATTCAATCCCATAGATTAAGGCAGGCACTATGCCTGTATTAGATGCCCAGCATTCTGCCAGCACAAAGTAGGTGTGCTGCAAATATTTGCTGGTTGAACACTGAGCATGATGACTTTATGCTGAGTACTAAGCAAGGCATGATGGGCATACCAAGATGAAGATAACTTGGAATACTGCCTCTTAAGACTTTAAAGCTTATGGATTAGTGAGGCACACAACCATACGTCTTAATTCACAGCAAGTGATGGCAACTATTTAATAGAATACAAATCTCTCTAGGAATAGTAAAAAGGAGGGGGTGAATTCCCATTGGAAGAAGTACGAGAGGAAGCAGAACTTGAAAGATAAGAAAACTTATATTGAAAGATATGGGAGAGACATCCAGGTCAAGAGAATAGTGCCTTGAACAAAGCCACTAAGAGGGGGACAGGGCACAGTGGGGCTGGGCAACGGCAGCTGGGATGGTGCAGAAGCCCCCGTTTCTTTCACAACAGTTTGGACAGGGCTGATGTCTTGCTACCTGGAGCCATGCGAAACTAGGAAGGCCCACCACGATTTTTGCAGGCATCAGGACTGAAGTAGCAGAAACGGACTGATTTCAAAATAAGGCCAAAAACAACAGCTCAGAGTTAAGAGAAGGGAACGGTTAGAGATTAAAGTTACTGAAAGCTAAAATGCCTAGAGAGAGAGAAAAAATAACAAAAGTATGAAAAGCTCAATGATCCTTAATCTTGCCAGCCATCCCTAACAAAACAAAATCACAAAGTAGTGATATAAGGCAAAGAAAGACCTACTTTCACAGGACCTCGGGCTTGGTCCATTACAAAGAAGGAAAACAGCTGTCTTGCTGCCAAATAAGCTTCTGTGCAGTCATTTAAAAATGAGCTACTGAATGAATGAATTCACTGAATTGAAGTACTTCTACTGGGTTTTTGTGTCATTCCTTCTGGTAGTTCCCCAAACTATACCCCGATTTACCTTCACCACTATTTGGAAAGTTTACTTTTTCATCATCAGTGTCCAGAGGACAGAACTCCAGAGAAAGATGCCGTAGAAGAAAGAAAAGCCCCCAGCAATAAGCGCCTTTTACCATTCTGAAGACTTTTCTGGTCTCAGACTTCTTCACTTGAGATCAGTCTCCTAGGGTGGCATGCGTTCCAGCTGCCGTTCTCTAGTGCCCAAGGAACGTCCACACATCCCTCCTCAGAGAATTCACAGCTCCCGTGCGTGTGTGTGTGTGTGTGTGTGTGTGTGTGTGTGTGTGATGCAGGAGAGTGCAGAAGGCAGTGCTCAGGGCCTCCCGAGATCACTTACCGGACAGGCTGACAGGTAGCCAACCACAGAGGCTGCGATGTGATGTGGCCGAGTCTCCTCACACTGCCAAACAGCTGTCCCTGGGGCAGATCTGGAAGCTGTGGGAAGTGTGGTGCTAATGGAAAAATCTGGTGGCACAGGGCTTTGGTGTTATGCAATTTTTTCCTGTAGCTGCATTGCTGGATTGGTTTGACATGCAAACCATTCCCTCCTCCCCTACCAGCCTACAGACTTCCAGGTCTCCACCCTGATGTGCTATAAAAATCAGTGTATCATCGGGCTGATTCACTCCCTGAAGAGGCGGAGTCCTGGTGAGGGTACATGCTGCACACATTCGGCAGGTATTGTCTCTCCTCCGCCAGGTCGTGAAAAGACAAATCAGTCTTTGTCCTCACAGTTGGAGGGAAACACGCCAGATGGGCTGCCTCAAAAATCATTTCCCCGGTGCGTCCCTGATCTGAATGAAGCATCCCAGTCAATCAAGCCAAAATGCTGAGGAAAGGGAAACAAATGAACTGTATCTTGCTGGGAACGTGGACTTCCATGAGGGGGATACTGAGAACGGAGGGAGCGTGAACTGTTTTGAGTTTTAGAAGAGTTGACGCACGTGACCAAGGTCTTAAAGACATTAAGCAATTGGGTTTATAAATTATTAGGAATATCACATCTCTCCCCTCTTTTATATTTCTAGTCTGGGAAAAACCTCCCCGTTTTCTTCCAGGAGATTCTTGGAAGAAATGTGCCTGCTATACAGAAACACTCAAAATGCCCTGGCCTAATGGACAGTTGATACAAGAGGAAAGGGCACTCAGAACATGGGCAGGGATGGGAAAACCTGGCAGGACAAGCTGAATCAATGTTTTCGCAAAATTATTTGCAAAGCTGATGGGATCTATCAACTAAACTAAATATTGTGACACTAAATTCAGAAAATCACATGACTATCACTTGATGCCGCCTAACAGAGATCATGTCTAAAACATAAAAAAATCCCTCAGAAAACTAAATAAAATCATGAAAAGGGAAGTAAAATAAACTTAGAACTTGTAACTATTAATAGCGAATGGCTCCGGTAAACTATTACTCTAGTACCAGCTCCTTTAAATAAAGGTTCAAATGGTGAAACTGTAACCATGTCCACAACCTTTGAACCAGATGGCACAAATGTCACAGATCACTCGAATCTGTTTCCTCACAAATAAGACAAGTAGGTAGTACAAGAATTTAACTTTCAGGATAAGAACAAATCCCACGAACCCAAAGGTCTGTCCTGTTGCCCAGGTCTCCCTCGTGTCTATAGTTCTGTTTTTCTACCTGTTGGTTAGAAAGGCCTTCTGTACATTACAGAATATTATTTAATTTAAACTTTCAGCCGGCTTGCTCCAAAGAACTGCTAGGATTAGAAATCTGGTCTATTTTTTAAAAAATCCTCAAAACGGCAGCATACTTATTTTTAAGTTGTAAGAGTACTAAGGTTATATATACAAATGGGCTGCATATTTAAAAACTTCTCATTTTCAGGCTTCATAATGAACTGTGACCTAAAAGCAAAACTAGGCTTAGCCTCTAAAACATGACCATACTTTTCCTAAAGCATATGGAAATGAGTAAATTAGATACAGCTCACTCCAAAAACATCCAGCAGAGAAGCCAAGAGAGGAAAAAGAAAATCATAAAAAAATTTTTTTTGACTTAGAATTTCTACAACTGTTTGAATGAATTTTACCAAATCTCATTACCTGTTGGGTCTTCCTTGAGGTTTTATTAGAGAAGTCTACTCATTGCAATTTTTAAATCTGCTGCCAGAAAAGAGCAAGAATTTATCACTACTGTGAATTTGAGAACGATGCTAATATTTTCATGCCAGATTACATCAAACAGGCTTCAATAGAAAAGGACCCCGAAGCAGAAACAAGAGGGTTAGTCACTCTCTTTCCAAACCCATACAAACTTTTCTCAGAAACTACACAAAGGAGATAAACTGGAATTATCCTGGACACAGGAAAAAGGCAAACCCTGGAAAAGGAAGCTAATGAGCTATACTGTTGATGGGCTCAGATAGCCCACCCAGGTCCTTAAAGAAAGAGGGGAAGTGCATAATCAGAGATCAATGCCAATACTCACGCTGGAAGTCTGTGGGTGAGCAGGGCACAGGACATTCAAATCCTTGTGGGATGGGCTGTTTTTAATCCTTTTCCTCACTATGCCGTCTGAGAATGAGAGCAACAGCTTGAGGTCTTAACATAGCAAACCTCCTTGTTAGGTTTTTATTTTGTGTTTTTTTCTTTCTTGTTGGCACCCACACAGCATCTGGGCAGAAATCTCCAACCAAAGGGTATCTTTGCCCAGCACCTGGGACTAGCCAGAACCCAGATTCTAGCCTTCCTACATGCTGGTAGGTTGGTACTCTCCGGAAGATAAGTCATCCTTCCTCGGCTTAGTTGGAGAGCTAATCGCCTGTCTGAAATCTGCCACTTAACCCATTATGACTCGCTCAAGGTTTGGAACAAGAAAGCTGATGAGGCTGGGTACAGGTTAGAACTGAAGCCTCAAGAGTTTGTAAAACAGGTAAGTCCTGATCAAGGAGGGACTCTTTAGATATTCTCCAGGGGCTAGATGAATTCTGGGGTGCTAATTAATCAGACAAGCAAGACTCTGAAACTCCGGGTCTCCTATTTGTAGGTGGTATTGCATTTTAACAGTTATGTAATTCAAATGTAACTACTTCTTACTAAAAAAACCCCCCAAAACAAAAAAAATCTCCTCAATCATCACTATAAGAAAATAAACTATTTCCTTTATAAACTTCAATGTGAAATTATCTTTCAAAAAACTAACAACTAAGTTTCTTTTAAATTTAATCTGATTAAATTATTTAACATATCAAATAATAGGATGAAACTGCATATGTACTAAATACCTATAAGGTATTGGATATGCTTGTTAACGTGGCTCTATGAAATAATCCAGACTAAAAAAAAAAAAACAACAACAACAACTTATCAACATAACTCCTATCCCAGAGGACATTTTATTTTTAACCATTCTACTGTTGAGCTTTATGAAGTCTTCTGAAATACATAATTTCCCCTTGATCTATTTAATGTGAATTTTGCAGACACCACACTTCTGATTTTTAACGTCAATAGAATGCCTTGAACAACGACAACAAGAAGAACTCTCCATATTGAACTTCTGGCTTAGCCATTACTAATTATGTGAGCTGAGCAACTTGTGTTTTGTCATCTGAAAGCAGGGAAGGGAGGTTAGACAGGTAAAAATAAAAAATGCCCCCACCTGTAGCTATTGCCTATGTTTTTATGTTAGGCAACTTTGTTCTGCCCTCTTAGCTCTTCTGATACACCACTGAACACATAACTTACAGGAGAATGCGAAGCACAAGTAGAAACACACATTTGATCTCTTTGCAAATTGAAGCAAGAGACCCTGGAAAGCCATGACAGGTACTAACCACGCACTAAAGCAGCCCTCGTTTCTAATCAGCTCACCTTCTGCCTCTGGAGTAACGCTAACGCAGACAATAGGTCTGGGACTCACCACCACGAACACACCACCTCTGTTGTATTCCGGGACTTTCTTTACAGATGGTCTCAGAAAACATCAGGTTGGTTCGAGCCAGACCAGTCAGTGCAAACTGGTTTTATACTTGACAAACAACACACAATTCCTGCTGTCAGGGTCACCGCAGTGGGCTCAGAGTTCTATTTGAGAAATGCTCCTGCCCAGGAAAAATATTTACACAACCTAGAGTGGGCTACACTGCACTGCAGCGTTCCACCTGTTCTGCCAGGAGTCTCTGGCTCTGTCTGACTGACTGACCAGGGCTTATCAGCGGCCTTTGAACCTCATTTCAGATCAGCATGGAGACAAAACCTGGAGCCAAATAACAGACCAGGGTAACAAGATTTTTTGAAATGTGTTATGTTAATTTAAAATGACAACCAAATTTTAATGCAGTTCAATATGGACTTTAAATAAGTAAATAATGTATCTGTATTAAAAAAAAAAAACATATTTAGGCTACAAAAGAGAAATAGCAACAGGGGGAAAAAGCTACAATAAACTAGCAAAGGCAAGTATTAGCAAAAATAAAGATGGTGATGGCAGGCATAAAAATTCACTCCTTAATGCGCATCTATTTACTTCCTTTGACTGTTAGACTCAGGACAGTAATATAATCCTTGCCTCAGTGTCACAGCATCCAACAGGGCCTGGCATGATGCCTGTACAGGTGTTCGATCAGGAGCTCAAGACAAAAGAGAGCAGAACAGGAAGGACAGTGATTTCCTCTGACATCTGATCAGCACTTTATATCTTAAAAAGTATTTTTATGGCCATTGTTTTATTTTTTTTCCCACAACACTCCTGTGAGGAAGGTAGGACAGGTATTATTATCTCTATCTGACAAATAAGCTACTTGTTATTTGGCTTCCAAAGAGATTCTAAGCTCTAATTAAAGTTTCACAACATTTTAATAGGTGTTTAGAGAGGTATCAGTCAGTGCATCCAGTTTACAACATGATTCAGAAACTTGGGAAAAAGCAGGCCGTCCCCCATCCCTAAACTCCACTGAAATATAGTAATTTTCCTAACCAACAACCCCCATTTATTTCCTAGTTAGCTGTAAGAAAAGAGAATGGTCATGATCTATTTATGATGCTCATACCTCATTACATTAATTAACAAATGCCATTAGGGTACTCTTAGTAATAGCATAATAAAATGTTTTAAGTTAATAAAATTAAAACTGTACCAGTCAATGGAAACCAGATGAAAGATTTGGTGAAAAAGAGATAAACCAGGAAAGTTGCCAGGCTTAGCAAATAAGAACAGAGGACACCCAGTTACATTTGAATTTCAGAGAGACAATAATAAATACTTTTAAAGTATAAATACGTCCTTTATTTTATCTGGATACTCTGTCCATAGGAGGCCCCAACTTCTACTAGACTAGTAAGTAAGATCCTTAAAGGTTGGAATTTTTGCCCATTTAGTTCATTGCTGTATCTCCAGTGTCCAAAACAATGCCCGG
Organism: Rousettus aegyptiacus; assembly: GCF_014176215.1. Classification (NCBI taxonomy): domain Eukaryota; kingdom Metazoa; phylum Chordata; class Mammalia; order Chiroptera; family Pteropodidae; genus Rousettus; species Rousettus aegyptiacus. Next base: position 46,412,572 of record NW_023416306.1, on the reverse strand, counting down.
CACATTGTAGGCTCAATACCTGGCTCAATAATATTTTCCATGTACTAGTAAAGTTTATTTCTTAAACTAGGTGGTACGTACACAGATGTTTTATATGACCTTTATGCATTTTGTATGTCTGAAATGTATCAGAATAAATTTTACAGATCACACTATTAACTGCTCTTAATTTCAAATCAACACCTTTTACTACCCAATCGAACTGAAGGTCTCAAGTCAGAGTATAAAAGAGTTTGTGGCGGGTCCCTTACCCAGTTGAAACGCTAAACAGGGACATGATTGTGGGATGACCAGTCCTTGGATGGGTTTTGCAGCCAGTGGCACAGTGTGGCCGATGGCGCTTTCCCTGGACACTCTTCCTTTCTTCTGCTTTATTCCTAAGACCATGGCCAGTGTGTCTTTTGCCAGTGCCCTGATGCCACCTTCACAGGGGATTTCTCCTCGTGGTCCATGGAGCCAAAAGCAGTGATTTTTCAGGGGAAGGGTTTGGTTGGGGGGACCCCTTTTGGGCATAACACATCTAAGGAAAGTATAGTTTTAAAAGGCATATTTACTATTATACTTTGTCTTTGGAAAATGAAAAAACACATAATTTACTCCACATTTAAAAGTTCTACTAAACTGCCCAAATAATTTATCTTTTTTCTCATGGGAAGGATCAGTAACGAGACCTCAATAGCTGCCATAAAGCTCTCTTTATCACATCTTAATTTTGGGCCTGTATATGTTCTCTATGCTCATTACATTTAAAAATGGTATATTTATAACCAGCATATGCGTTTGCAGCGTCTGAGTTTGGCTTTAAAAAAAAAAAAAAGGCAGATGTTTCTTTTGTAATACGAAGTGGGAAAAGAAAAGATAAAATAATGACTTTTATAAGTATAATCTCAACTATAAGAAATATATGATTTAAAGACTATGGAAGAGTCTGAGTGGTAGTATAATTCTTGCTTTATTTTTTTATGTAGTACTACATGCCTATATTTAAATTTTTTTCTATAATGAGCAGCATATATACATATGTAATGTATACATGTTTAGATATCTCTGTGTGTGTGCGCATGTAATTAAAGTAATTATGTACGACTGAGCCTCTAATCAGATTTGCTTACAGGTTCACAGAGGTCATGGTGACAAGAACAAACAAAAACATTCCCTTGCCTGGTCTAGATACCTGTCTGCATTAACAATCCATACCCTGAAACCCAGGAGTCACAAGTTGGAGAGCTTTCCTTTGCATTCAAACTCAGTGCCCAGACCTGTTAGGTAAAGCACCAGCTAGTGAGGAAACGTTATAGCTAGATCATCAGACTTTAGGAACAAAGAGAAAAGGGACACTCTAGGACAAGTCAAGTTGGAAAAGGAATTAAGAATAAATGGAGTAGGTATCTAAACCCTTGAAGATAGGATTCTGCCAGAGACTCCAAAGGGTCAAGGTCTGAGACCCCAACTCCAAGTCCCACTTCCTCTGAGTGTGTGAATGTCAATGAGGACAGGGGAAGGGAGGGAGATCACAGTATCACAGGGGACTGAAGGCTACTCACAGCTCTCAAGATTTTCAAAATGTTTCAATCTCCTCTTTTATCAAATATTTTACTAGAGCAACAAGAAATAATCCTAACTTTTCTTATGTCACGTAAGTAACCTGCTGAGCTTCTCTGTGATAGCAGTAGTGGTGATGATCTCACAGGATTACAGTGAGGATAATACAGGCAAAGCATCTTGGGCATCACAGCACAGAGTAAGTGTTCATTAAATGTTAAATATCGTCATTCATATTTTATTATTGACAGCAGGATCGAAAATAGCCTCAAGAAGTTGGGCAGTAAAAAGGACAAGCAAATGAAGGGACAAAAGAAACAACTGAGTTTATTTGGGTAAGTTATCACCTTCTTGCCAGAGGATACTTGCAGCTCGGATGACCGGAACAAAAAGTCACATACAAGGCCTGGCTATGCCCAGTTCAGTGGTCTCATCCTCCTACTTGCTGCCTTTAAAAAGAGCTTTTTTACAGCTTTTAATACTGCATTTGTTTTATAAATTTCTCCCAAAATTTACATAAGCAATATTGGAATAGATATGCAAACTATATAGGTCTCTAATATAACCAAAGTAGGAATTAGAATACAAGTCTTTATGATTCATAATATGGCTTGTTGCATATTCCTCCCTGGGAAAGTCATTTTAGAGACTATAGCCTTCTATTTCACTCTCCCTTTCCCTTTGCTTAGCAACATCAAACACTACTGCTTGGGAGTAAATATTAGGAATTGGTTTCAAGTGCCCAAATTCATTTCTTCTCTCATTGTTCAATCCCTCATAAAGAAGTGCAAGAGAAGTATGCATTATACTTGCATCAGAATTCAGGATTTTACATGTGTCTTTCAACACTTCAACAGAATTGGCTTAGATAATAATTTACCCAACTGATTTCTGTGCATAAAGACTCTAAAGATAAAAGCAAATTCACTAAATGATTAAAAAAATAAAAGAAAACACAACTTCGGTGGATAGGAAAGTACTTTGAAGTCCTAGTTATCTAGGCAGCTTGCCATCATCTATTCGTTTATTAAAAGAAAAATTAGAAATTAGTTAGAGTAAAGCCATATATTTACACACACACACACACGCGCGCACACACACGCACACACACTCCAGAACACGGAGTTACCTGAGGCACAGCCATTAACTTTTGTGGTGTGAGCCATGCTAGCTTGAATTCAATGACAGATCCAAAAAGGAGTGAAGAATCATGCAAATTTTATGCATCAAGTTCCCAAACGCCTTCAGCCTGAAACAATAAAGAGGGCTCCATTAAAATGGATCATTTAAAAATATGTACAACACTAAATCTTAGACATCTGTTTACCAAGATGACTGCTAATGGAGAGAGCAGATCTCAATCAGGGAGAAACAAGCTTGTAGATCAAGGTGGTGGCTGCCCTGGACTCAGCCACTTGGTGTTTCAGGAATAACAGGGCCACAGATGCACCTGTAGACAGATACTGAAAGCAGGTCTCTAGATATAAAACTCTCACGGGAGACACAACTTGTTGTCAGTAATAACTTTTTTAGGAAGGTGGTCTTCAAATATAAATGACCTCCTAACATGTGTCATTCTGTAGCACTTCACAAATTACTTTTGGTTTTTAAGCTTATCCTCCTTCCCAGATGTCGGTTCATAGTTTCATTTGCTCAACTGCAATTTTAAAGTAGTCATTGCACCAAATGTTCATATTTTTAAAAAAGATTAATTTCATATGAATTCTTTTGAGATATCTCAAGTCTTTCACCTACCGGGCCATCTAAAACACAAATCTAATCCAGTTAATCCCCTTCTTAAAAAAAATAAAATAAAAAAAATCGTCAGCATCGCCCATTATTCTGTTGGATAAACTTCAAATGGCAAAATTTTGAAACTTTAGGGTTCACGTTGGGCAAGAAACTTCTTAATTTATATTGGTCTTTATTTAAAAGTAACTGAGATTACTATAATATGATTTATGGCACAATCACAAAATTTAAAACAAATGGAAAACAAAAAAAGAAACAAGAAAAAGAACAGAAAAGAACATTATTCCGACCTTTGCTTTTCCAAAAATGCTTTCTGAAAAATGCTGGCAAGGAAACCAAATCATGGTACAGATAGAAATATTTCATTTCCATTGTGCCCGAATTCTAACTCTCACACAAAATAAGAAGAAATTGAGCTTAACAAATTCCAAGTTCAGAGTCAAAGTGTTGACTCAAAAATCCACATGACCTCTCAACAGGAGACCACTAAAATAATAACACATCCATATATACTGAAATCTAATGCAGCCACTGAAATCATTTGTAAGTTTTTAATAATACAGAAAATACTCAAAGTACACTGACCAAAAAAACTATTCTATCATAAAACCAATTTTGTTAAAAATATATATGTACAAATTTAGACATTTACTTAAAACAATTAGAAGTAAATATGCCAAACTGTTCACTGTGGTTGCCCTTGGGTAATGCAATCATGAATGATTTTAGCTCCTTTATTACTTTTGTAACAATAATTCTTAAAAAGAAACATTAGATATTTCTTGTTGGCTTTGGTTTTATTTGCTTTAAAATTCATTGGAGAAAGAAAAAAGTATTTCAAAAATGCTATGCAAAAAGAAACTCTCAGGCCAAGGCCCTGGAGATTATAAGAGGTCGGAAATATAAGTAAATAAAGAGGAAGGAAGAGGAAATGGCTGATCGCTTTGATCACACAGGGTGTGAATTTCTTGCTGCTTAGCTAGTGAAATTTTCCTGTTTGAATGGATTTGCACTACAGTTCAAATCTAATACTGTGAAAGCAACTCAGTGCAAACTCTAAAGAATTGGGTTCTTGTAGGCCGCTTCTGACAGGCCTGCTCCCCTGCATGGCTTTTCCAGCTGCACGAACCACTGCTCAGCTCACTGGTGGAGGGAGACCCAATTCTCAACCTTCCACTGGCGGCCTCCCAGCTCTTTGCTAGGCCCCAGTTTCCATCTGGCAGCGTACCAGGAAGGCAGGATGGCTCTAATCCCTCTGATTATGTGGCAATCACCTGACATTCTGCTGGAATCAGGCACTGGTTCAGGTTCACGGCATTGAACTTGCAGAGCAATAACCTCTGTGCACAGTCAGAGCTAGCTGAATCAAAGGCAGGATTTAGGGATAGAGTGGGCATTCATTATCTTTAAGAAGAGGAATGCCTATACATGTTCGACAAATGTAGCTTTGTTAAAAAGAAAAAAAAAGTAAAGACTGGGCGGATTTAAGGGGAAGTGTAGAAATGAGGAGGCCAAGGAAAGAAGCCCAGCTTCTGGAATTATTCAACTAATTATACTTACAAAATCTAACAACAACAGAAACAGAAGCGAAATTCCTATTTACTGGCCTCTTTCTAGCCTGGTTTTTTTGTAGTCCTGCTTCATAATGGCTTGGAAATACCACCATTTAAACTCTTGAGGGCAAGAAGGCATGAAGAAACAAGCTGCATATGTTAGGGATGAAGTATGTGGCAAGGTATTTGGATGGAGATGCTCCCAGAATCTTCCTAGTCAAGCTTCATAAACTTTGGTCCAAGGTTTTCTCCTGTTATTGAACCTCTTTCACCCAGCAGGAAATCTTTATCTCGGATTCAAATTGGTCTCTCCTGCCCTCCTAGACACTGAACAATAAAATCAAAGTAAGGGGAAATCTTAAAATTAGGAACTGTAAGCACACCAATGGGAAAATAACAAGACATGTCTGTCACTGGGCATGGATCCTGGAAGTGTTTGTGCAAAAACAACAGTTTTATATTGCCTATTGATTTTTCCTAGTTATTGTTCATGCCTGACAGGTGGCCTCAAATTGTGAGGACTCAGTCTTCTTAGTGACATGCAGATTCTTATGGCAGTGCACTGTATAAACAAGAAAAGGTTTGGCCATGATCCATTCTCTGTTACAGATCAATAAACTGCTTCTTTTCTCCCATAGAGAAGACTGCAAACCAGTAAATCTTAAGTGGTACAATGGTGGCTTAGTTCTGCTTACTAAGAAAAAGCACTTCTTCAAAAGGACTTAGGAAAATACATCAATAGAGAAAATACTTTGTCTTCTCTACTTCAAGAAACTGATCTGCATTGAAGAACATATTAGTAGCTTCCCAAGTACAGCACAGAGAATAACGCAGGCATTGCAAGTATTAACCCCCAAAATACTTAACATTAGCCTACTGAAAAACAAATATGAAAAACAGCTCACTAGATCTTTTCTAGGAGCACATCAACAAAAACAAATAGATGAAATTGAGATTTAACATATACTCCAGGCTAGCACTATCAACCAATCAAATGGCGCTGCCCTGGTTAGGACCAAGATGACTGACGACAATGACAATGCAGATGACAATGCTGATGACAGCTAGTGTTTACTGAGCTCTTACCACTAACCATTAGTTACTGACGTCTAAAATGTAATCTACCCTAAGGTGCGCCATCATTTAAGTCATTGATTAAAAGACGGTATTGATAATTAAATGGTGATAAGATGCTATTTTTTTTTTTTTAGAAAAAACTACATTAATTTTAAGAAGTGTCCTCATTTCAGCAGTGTTAACATGTGAAATATGTGCATCTTAGAATTAGCGAAATTATGTTAAATTCAAGGCACTTTTTAAAGAACCTAACAGTTATTACCTTATTTAAATAACCTCAAAACAACCCTACAGAGTACTAAAATCCTCCCCATTTTATAGATAGGAAACTGAGGTATGGTGAGGTTTAGAACTTGCAGAGGTCACACAGCTAGTAGTAAGTTAACAGAGCTACATTCAGAGCTAAGCCAAGTCAGCCCCAGCTCCTGTGATAATGTGACTGAGTGAGGGACTACAGCTTTAACAGGAAATTACAAACAGAGATGAATGAGGTCTTTTTCAAGGTAGTTGGGATGGATGTAGATGCTTATTCCAAGGATGCTTTGCTCAAATCCCTTTTAGATGGAAACCTGTGTTTCAAATTTTTATATAATATCGTTTTTAAAGCAATTGTACATTCAACTTTATTCCTTGAGGTTACATGTTTAAGAGCTTGAAGAGATACTTATATGACACACAGGAAATGTCTCAGTACTTAACCATCTCACTCTTCTAGACACCACATGATATTAGTCAGCTTGATTATCAACCTTTTCCCTTACATTCCCCTATAAATGTCATTTGACTTTCAAAAAATTAAGTACTTCTTCAACTGAAAAAATTTTCCACCAATGTGGAAGACTCTCAGTGGAATTACGGAAGTTTCAAAAATGGATGGAATTAGGGCAGTGTGATTAGAATAAGAAACTTGCTGCTCAAAAGGACGATTATGGCAGGGAAAACAATTTTGATGTGAAAGTTCTAGAATCGCTTTCACAACATGTCTTTTCCCAGAACATGCAAAAAATAATTTATCTCACAATCCTGATGTAGTCATTGTTACCACCTGAGGCTATTTCTATTTGACTATATGCATATTTTAATTACCTTAACATGTTTTAAAAAGACCTATGCGAATCTAGAATTTGTACCAGCCACTATTTTGGAGATGTAAACTAAAGCACTGAGCCACTCCCAGGAGCTTACACCCTAGTGCTGGAAGCAAACAGAAACATAAGGAAATGAGAAAGCCTAGAACAGCAGTGTATGAACAGTTGGATTCCAATCCATAGTCAGGTGATCTTATTTTGCCCCAAAAGGATGGAAGTGGCCAAAAAAAATGTGTTCCTAAGAGACCACTTGGTCTAAGTCATAAAGGATAAATGAGTGTTTTTCAGGGTGAGAAAAATGAAAAGAGAATTCTAGGCAGAAGGAACAGCACATGCAAAGGCAGAAGATGAGAAAGTGCATGGCAAATAGTAGTGCTGTGGCTACAGCAATGTTTGCTTCTGTGAGAGCTTAGTGGTCAATAAAGTGAGCTGCCCAGGAGAAAGATGACATCAGGGGACAGGTGCTAAAAAGAAATCTAAAGGAAGGAGATTCCATAAAAAACGTACATATATACAAATACTCAAATATTTTCCCCTAATAAAAAATGCAAAGTTCATTAATTTCTTTAAATAAGTAAATCTTTCAAACAGGCATTCAAAAGCCTGTATAATTTATTATACATCGTCTATGATTGCCCACATATTTCTGTCAAGAATTTAATTAAAAGTAACTTAATTAAAAGTATGTTTAAGTACAAACTCTGGCCACAGTTCATCATCAGATTATCTTCTGGCGATTTTGAATATTGGCTCCTACCACAGGAATTGTGGGGGTAATATCAGAGGTCTCAGGTACCTGCAACCAACTTACCTAATTATGACTCAAACCCGTTTGGCCTCCTTAAATACAGCAGATACTTGTCTTGGTATGGGCGGGGTATAGATGAAGGGAAATCTCAATTATCAATCAAGATCTAAATTAAAAATTTACCTAGATTCTTGTTAGAAAAAGGGTTGGGTTTTGCCACTAGAAAACTTTTATGCAATGTTTGTTCAAACAGTTGTATTTTCAACCTTATTCCTCAGAGTAACATATTTCAGAGGCTGGAGGAAATACTTACACCACAGGTACAAGTAAAAATGCAGGCAAAAAAGAAATATAGGAAAAGCAACAGTAAATGAATTCACCCATTCATTTAACAAGTGAGTGCCTATGATGTGCCAGGTATTCTCTTTGGTACAGAAGATTAAACAATGAACAAAGCAGATACCCACCTTCCTTCCTTTTTCCCCAAAATAATCTAACTAGAGATCTGTGGTTTGGTTCCAAAGATAATTTAGGTCACAGTGTGCTTAACAGATTAGTTGTACTAAAAGTCAATTCCTTACTTACACCTTTTCTGCCTTATTTGAAAAGAGGTCCCATATTAAGATCTGTCTCCTTGTGCACAAAAGTGGGCAAGGGTGTGTCCGGCCCTCCAACAGACACTCCCTGCCCATCCACATCCACTCTACATTATGAAAGTACATCAGTATCTTTCCAAGAGTGTGCATAATGGCAATGCTGCCAACAGATGGGTTAAAACCATCTCAGAGCCTGCAAATATTTCCAGAGCCCTGCTAGGTTGCTGGGACCTACACAGCTTCCTGAAAATTTCAAGAAAACTGACGCTGGCAGATTGTCTCTCCAGGAATTTTTTTCTGTGATTAAAGTTTATCAGATTATAACAACATAGGCTGAAAACAATCTGTTCTTCTGCAAAAAAAAAAAAAAAGGGGGGGGGGACTGGCTGTCTGAAGAAGAGCAGACAAATGAAAATTAGTATTGAAGTTTTTTTTTTTCACTTGCCAAGTTTACATTTTTTGTTGACTTCAAAGGCAAGTAATTTTGTGACAGTATAAGCACATGAAATAGTATTTATCAACTTGCTTTGGTTAGGGAGAAATGATAAAAGTAGAAATTGATAAAGTGGTCTTCATCAAAATTAATTTTTTTTTTTCCCTATAAAAGGATGGTCTGAAGGCTCTGGGCAGGACGAAGCTCTACGCATTTGAGCAACTGAGTTTATAAAGAGAGGGAAAATGCAGACTGGGCTGAGAGGAGAGGAACAGAGGCCAGATTATGAGACCTGCTGGGTTTCTTTGGCTACCATAAGGAGGATGAGTTTTACTCTAAGTGCAAAAGTAAAGTCATTGAAGGTGTTGAAGCCAATGTGTAACATAAACTAAATGATCCTATTTCTTAGGAGTAATTTGCTTAACATCCTTAAGGACAGTTAGGTTGGGGCTTCTTTAGTTATACATCACAGGGAAAGAATACTGGATGTTCCAGGAATGGTTTAATCATACTTCACATAGAGAATTTCACCTTGGATTTTACTTTGATTTTCTTAAAATTTTATTTTTCACCATCGGTAGCACAATGCAAGTTCAGCCATCCATGAACAGAAACTTCTTAGATGTTCTTGTGTTTCTCCAGAAGATACAAATTCCTACTTATTTAAGAGAAACTTAAAAGAGGTCAAGTGCCCAGCCAGCCTAGGAGGTACTTTATAATTTAATGCCTGACAAAAGAAACATGAAATTGTGTTATCAATAGAGCATATGCACTTCAACCGAAAATGGTTATGGGGAGAGCCGGAACCAGAAACTGAACCCGGAGATTTTAAAAGGCAGAACTAGTTTCAGAGGCTGGAGGAAATACTTACACCAGCCACACTAGCTCAATTCGGCCTTCACATGTTATACAAGCTGTTCCAGCAAATCTTGAATGTTGCTTTCCTTTAGTTGGAATAAATCTCACTTAAGCTTTTCCTTTTTTAATATAAAAGACTCAGAACATTCTGTGCTTTTTTTTTTTTTTTTTTTTAAATGTCATGGGCTTCCTTGCTGGGACAAGCACACTGCTTTCATGACTCTGCAAAAGTCCTGCTGATTTGATGTTCCTCTAACCTTGCTAGGAAGGCCAGTTCCAGGGCATGGTGCTGGGGCGTTGGCATTTGCCATAAAGATTTCATTTAAAAATAGGAAATGACTGAAAACCCTTGTTTCCTGCCGGTGTCCCATTCCACTGAGGGATACTTTGGATAACACCAGTATGGCGAACGGCAGGCCACGCCCAGGAGGGAGAGCCTTGCCTCCTGGCCAGCATAGGAAGGGAGGACCCCTGGGGTCATTCCCAACAATTTCAAATGGTCAGGGGCCACAGATGTGTTTTCCAAGGGTCAATTCAAACGCCATCAATCACTTAACATCTCTGCCACATTCAGCCGGGAAATGCAACAAACCAGGAGAGCTGACTCAGCAGCTGGGACCTCAATCCCTTCCTCCTCACCTGGAGGTCCTGCCTCTCCCTTGCCCCACTTCTTGTTCCTGTTCTAAAGGCTCTGACAGCGGTGTCTCAACTCCACCACACTGGGAAAGGGCCAGAGGATGACACTTGCCAGAGAAAAGGCTTGACCCCTAACCCAGGGCAAAAAGGTTGGACTCGAGCCAGACATACAGGCTGAAATCATGTCCCAAAAAGGCTGGCTCCCTGTGTGCAATCTGACAGCACTAGAGTTAATGCCATCGACTCCCAAACTGAGGGCCCTGGGGCATTACTGAGCATTTGGCCTCCTAGCCTGGGCCTAACATTTATTGGGCTGAGTCTGAGGCAATGAGGAAGCTGGAAGGCAAGATCCGCAAACTCTGAAAGGCAGAGAACACTGAGATCCAGAGAGACAGGGGCAAAAGAAAAAAAAAAAAAAAGCCTGTTAGTATGTGTGTATCACACTAACGCAAAACTAATTCACAAAACTACAGGTAGAGGGAGCAGGAAGCAAAATAAAAAATTTTTAGCCATCAAGGGCAGGTCAATATTCACTAATGGCAGAATATATGTTATTTCTAATTTATGGTGTCTGATATTTCATTGGGATTGCTTTTATTTGGTCTGCACTTTAAAAAATATTAAAACTATGTGTTGATAGGCACTTGCATGTGCTTGTTAACACTTTCTAAGCCCTTTGCTACTCTAAGTGTGGTACCCAGGCAGCATCTGCTTGACCTGTTAAAAAAGCAGAATCTTGGGTCCCACTCCAGATCTACTGATCAGAATCTGCATCCTAACAGGATGCCCAGGTGATTTGTATACATAGTGAAGTGTGTGAAGTACTGGTTTAGCCCTCTTTTCTCCATCAGGCCTTATTCTTCCTACCTGGTTGCCTTCTATCCTTAGGGACCCACAGTAATGATTCATGACCTTAGGTGATCATTGGAATTACTGTGCAGGTGCCCTCATAGACCAACTAAATTACTCTCTGGGTGGAACTCGGGCAGATGTATTTTTTAAAGCTCCCACAAGAAATCCCAATGTGCTATGCTTGAGAATCTCTGGTCTGTTCTAGTAGTAACACTATCACCAGGAACTTCTAGAAATGCTCACTTGTTCCTTCCTTCCTTCCTTTCTCCCTCCCTCCTTCCCTCCCTCCTTTCCTCCCTCCCTCCTTCTCTCCCTCCCTCTCTCACACACAAACTATGAATAAAATAAAAAAGGAATTAATTCAGTAAAAATTCAGAGGTTCTCAGAAATCAGGCATTCTGCTATCTCTAATGCACAATATGTTTGGCAATTTTTATGTTTATGTTTTTCAAGGATAGCTTAGAATTTATTTAAAAATGAAGATGAAGCCAAGAAGATAGACTTCTAGGGGCTAAAGAGGTCACAGGGTCAAAGCATGAAGAGGATGCTGTGGTTTAGAGCAATACAGTCTACTGTCCTGTGCGTGGTTTGCAGGGTTTACCTGAAAGCACTAGTGTTCCCCCAAATCTGACCATACAGCATCCCAAGCCTTTCCCCAGAGATTCTGATTCAGTGAGTCTGAGTCTGGCATAGAGTTGAAACTACTATTTTTCACACAATCCCCATGATTCTTGTTATCACAGGAGTTTAGAAAACACACTGCCTTATGAGACTCTTGTTCCATAGGTCGCCATTTCTCAAAGCACGACCCCGAACCAGTAGTGTCAGCAGCACCTGGGAACGTACTAGAAATGCATATTCTTGGGTCCCATAGCAGACCACTGAATCAGAAACTCTGCATGTGGGCCCAGTGGTTGTCCTCTAGTTGACTGGGAAACCATGGCACTAGGCCATTTTCCAAACTCTTCTTAACATTGTTAAGTGGAAACTACCTGTTCTTATTCAAACACCTAGTTTTTGGTGAGAAATACAAACAAATGCTTGCCTCATCTTGGGCCTCAGCCTGTGTCTTTTTTACAGGAGGAACTGTCTTTTTCCAAAGAACAGGATAAAGGAACATGGTAAAGATAGTATTTGGTTATAATCATAAATTATTCATGTGGATAGGAAGAGAGTTGAGCACACTGCCAAAATGAAAGCAGCTGTACAGTATATTGGGAGTTTTAAAAAATATTTGTAAAATTTTACTTTTATTGGAAAGAAAATTTAATAGCAACAGGAAACAAACAAACAAAAAAACACTAATGTGATGAGGCGTGTTCACCTTTCTAGTTCCTGTACTTACTTTTTCGCTTTCCACACTATTGTTTTGGCTAGAAGCAAAGGTATAAAAACCAGTTCATAGTTCCATTATCTCAAAATGCAAGAGAACTACCTGAAAACTCAGAGAGCACAAGATAAAAAACATTTACAACATAGGGACAGGTTTCAGAAGGTTCTCGAACCTGCGGAATCAAATACAAAGTTTTGTAGTTTTCAGAAAACCCACATTGCTCAAGGGAGAAGATCTGCAGCCTTTATTAGATGTTTGAAAGAGGCCAGGACCCAGGACCTCTGCACCTGTGAATTTCAACGTATTTCACGGGACACAGATTAGGATGAAAGGCCTTACAATGTAATATCTGAAGATATGAGAGAAAACGCATTCCTTTACCTGGAAACTTCTTTTTCTCTGGTCTTAAAAGCCGCTTATGATAATGGGAGGCCCGTCCACAACAGCAGAGATCTGGGATAAGCAAAGTAGCAGCCTGGGAACCATGTTTTCATTTTGAGTTGGCCTCAAATTACCTACAAGACTTTGGGAAAGTTACTTAAATGCTCTGGGCCTCCAATTCCTTGTTGCTGGACTAGGACGGCCCTAACGACACTTCTAGACATGACAGCCATTCTGTGATTCTGCCGATCTAAATCCTGGGCCCAAGAGGAATACAAGGCTCTCTAGGGACCCATGGACAAATTAAAGTAAGATCATCTAGAACACTGTGTGTATGAGTCAACAGGACACAGGTCTTGCCTCACAGGCCCCCACTGGCTCTGGAAGCGCCTCCTGGCACAGTGATGAACAGGGAATTCCCACCAGTCAACACCAAAGAGATGCTGGAATAGTGGGCCTCTGGTTTCTCCTGCAACTCAGCTCCCAGGGTGGCTGCTTTTTCCCCCAACCCTTTTCAAATTATCTCTTCCTTCCTCAGTGTAACAGTACTAAATTTTCATAATAAAATGTTAAGAGAGAAAGTGGAAACTCAGCTAAATTCCACCACTATCAACATTTTAGTATGTAGCTTCCGATTCTTCCCTGTGTTTATATATACATGTGTATACATATATATTTTTTCCAACTGTATTACTTTATAACTTTTAACATAGTCTAGCCATCCAAGATTATACTTATATTTCTTCTTTTTAATGCCTGCATAGTGCTTCCTTTCATATTTGTTTCGCATTTTATTTGACTTCCTTTTATTATTGAATATTTAGGTTATTTCCAATTTTTTCATATTACAAACACTCTGAGGAAGATACTTTTACATACAGCTTTGTGTACTTGCCCAGTAACTAGCTACAGACTGATTCCAAAAAGTGTATTTTGTAAGATGAGAAAATAGAGCCTGTACAGTTGATAGATAGAGTCAGGCTGCCCTATAAAAGGGTGCTAACTTAAACTCACCAAAACTGTGTGGGAGGGCCAAAGAAACTGGAATCCATGCCTAAGTTCATTGCCTTTAATACAGTAAACACACCCTCAAAACAATGGATTGAAATCTCTACATACGATTAATGTTTTCATTAAGTTTGAATTCAATTAGCAATTTCAGCTGGTAACCATGGAATTCAAAGTCTATTGTTCATCCTTTGCTCAGAGTAATTTATATTTTATAAAATCCAACTTCTGTATATAATCTGAACATTGTCTCGGGGGAGTGGGGATAAATTTATTAAGAAATTTTAATTCTTTCATCCAAAAGTCTGAGAATAAGGGAACTCCTGAATGACATATTGCTCCATTATTCACTACACTATACAGGGCTCGATGTGTAACCGATTAGTCAGAATGCAGACGTGAATAAATTTCCCACCTCTGTCCTAAAACTGAAGAGGTCACTGTGTGGAGAGAGAACACTCTTGGGTTAAATACACATAGTTGCACCCAAAGTGCCTTCTGGAACAAGCAGTCCTGTATCCTGTCAAAAGTTGTATCTAAGGCACCCCAAACAAACAGATGCCTAGAGGAAATGCTAGTAAACCACAGAAGACAGTTCTCGCTGTTGCTGCCACTGTGAGGCCAGATTCCTTAAATTAGTATTGCAGAAGCAGAAATTAATACAGCCGGCTACAGATTACATAAAAAGTTTTTCCGAAGCTATGAAACTGTGGGGTAGGAGATCATAAAAAATAACTTCCTTCCCACCTTCTAAGTTCTTCTTGTTGGGATAACAACCAAATTAACAAGACACAGATTCACAGGAGAAAACGTATACAATTTATTATAGATGTACATGTGGGGGTGCCATAAGAATGAGACCCAAGGAAGCATTGGGCAGTTGAGCTTTATATGTCATTTTTGACAGAGGAGGAGGACGGGGGTCTGGAATGTCAAAGGGAAAGCAAGTAATTCACAGGTGGATGAGAAAGCAAACACATGGTAAAAAAAAAAATTCTTGCTGGGCCACCCAGAAACAATGGGACACAGAGGGAAGTCTAACGAACAGGCTTTGCTAGATTTATATTATGATGCAAAGGTGATGCTCCCTTCCTTTAAGCAGGTTTTTCCATCTGAATTCCTTTAGGCAGGTAAAGGATTTTGTTTCTTAATAACCTGCTTAAAATCAATATCCCCAAAGGCATATTTTGGGGTGGGGAAACCTTGGTCCCCCTCAAAACAAAGTACATTTTTTTTAAAGAAAGAGAGGCAGGAATAGAGGCGAAAATACTATATTCTCTCTCTCTCTCTCTCTCTCTCTCTCTCTCTCTCTCTCTCTCTCACACACACACACACACACTTATTTTGAAGGTGCCCTTACAGAAATAAAACTACATTCTTAAAGATACGAATATATCATATATAGTGTTGTATGATCATAAAACTCTTTATTTGCTATGCTTTTTAACAATCTAAAGGGCTCTGAACACCATCTCAATTCAAATCCTTTTGTAGATGAGGACATTTTCTGAAATAGAAGTTAAATAGCCAGAAGAGAGGAAGGCACGTCACAGTGTTTTCCTATAATGGAAGCAGGAGGGAATAAAACTTTCTTTTCTGAATTTCCTCTACTTTCCTATTTATTACCCCTCCCCCTGCTCCCCAGCACTTAATCAGTAAAAGAGGAGCCAGTTACTGGGATTTCAAGTCCATGAAATGACTATTTCTTTATTCTTTTCATTAGCAGGGGGATGATGGGCCTCTGCAGGGGAGGGATACCTTAATATTCCTAGAGACTGAGAAGGAACGATACTTAAGACAGTTGTTCTTACTCTAACCTCTCACTAAAACACAACTAGCTCCTCCTGATAATCCCATTCGTGTCTCTCTCCAGCATGCCTATGGTACAACAGTGACATCCAGAGCCAGAGCCAGTCGAAGCATACATTTTTCCTGACAACTCATCACTCCAGGTGTGGCCCGTGGCCCAGCATCACTGGCATCCCCTGGAGCTGGCCCAAAATGGAGAACCTTAAATCTTGGACCCAGACCTACTGTCTCAGATCTGCCTTTCAACAAGAGAGAAGCACTGTTTTAACAGAAATCTTTATACTACCTTTGCCTCTCTGGGAAAGTAAAATGAGATTAGAGTGACCCATTCCACTGAATTTCCTTTATTTTCTGTCCTTCTTTTTACTTTGCAAGACTTAAATCATTTCTTTAGAGATCATGAGCACAGAAGCCACCCCCAAACTCTAACATAGCTGTCAGCAGAGTTGCACATTTGCTCTTAATCAAGCATAACCTGCGCTGAACTTTTTTCAAACTGCCTTGTTATGAAAATACTAATTGCACATACTAAAACAGTGAGGTGTCTCCTTGACCTTTATATAATTTTTATATGAGTGCTGGCAGGAAGGGACAATTTCACTCCATTATATGAGGACTGCAAGCACATACAAAGAGGCACCGTCCTCCCTGCAGACTTTTATGTTTTGGACCTTCCACTTCCGCTTTCTTATCCTAAAAGGGGAAGACAGCATGGCAGAGATGCTGCCCCTCTCTCTAGGCTGCATCTTACTCATCCTCTTGACTCTCGACACCATGAGAGCTGCACAGGGGACCACAGACATGTTTTACATCCCCCTTGGTTGGCTGCCATGGGTGAAAGATGGTCAAAAACAGGATCAATACCATATTAATGAGTAGGCTCGCACTGAATGAAAACCTGGATGGGCCTTTAAGAAGGAATGTCAGGCTTCAAGTTCCAGCCAGCCATGCTTGAGTGAAAACTGCTCAAGTGTCAAAGCTACTGTTCTGAGCTAGTGAGGACAAACACATGCTCTAGTCTTAACGGCTTATTAGGAAACCTGTTGTGCTGTGTACTGATAATCAGACACTGTAGGCTTAAATCTGTAAGTTGCATTTCAGAATATTATTGGACCAAATCTACACTCTGTAAGTCAGTTCAGTGGCTGAGGTCAGTTATCATAGATCTTTACAATTCCACTAATTTGCTGGCTCTTCATTTTTTTTTTTTTTTTTTTTTTAATGCCTTGAGCCAGGGTGACCATCCAAATTGGGACACTTTTGAGAATGCTAAAATGCTAATGGAATATTGGTACAACAGGCATAAACTAGGGCTTCCCAGGCAAACTGGGAAATATAATCTCCCTATTGTTAAAGAACAGAAAAAAAAAATAAAGGGTGAGGGAGGGGAAAAACGATAAATAGATACATTGGGAGATTGCTATGAAAATACTCTAGAAACCATCTATAAAACAGGCACCATATATATCTCAATGCCATAAGGCTCAATACGTTCTTGTTCGGATACAATAAAAATGCACTGTGGGTTTAAAGAAAGGCTGACAGTAATGTGTGATGTCAAACATATCTGTGCTATTCCCAAGAGTCATCACTACTTACCATAAATGCTAGTAAAATGATTTCTAGAATAAAAGGCTCCTAATAATACAATCTCATTCTCTCGGGAGGTGTATTTGATATTGAAGTGCATCATTTCCTTTTACCTAGAGTCTCATAACTACATTATCTGAATAGTTTCAGGATAAAAATTCTCCTACTTTTTATTTTAAACCGGAAAACAGACACGTCCATAGCTTTACAATTTCACAATAGTTTTCATATGCATTATCTTAGCTAAGCATCAAAACGACTTTATAAGATACTTTCCCTCTGGAACAGATAAGGAGACTGAAGTTCAGAGAAGTGAGCTCCACTTGGCATGTGCACTTACTGTGTGGACTTTCCTTCCCAGCATGCTGCTCTTCCCCGCTGGGCTTTAAGCTCTGCAACTACAATGATTATGTCATCTTCAGTTTTCTGAGTATCTAGCACTCAGAGCCTAGGATAACCAATGTTCAAAATTATTTTTCATTAATTATAACTTAGTTTTTAAATGAATGTGTGAATTCTATAAACAAAGGGAATTGATACATTTCTATTCCTGTATGTGTTCTCACTTTATGACACAAAAAAAGGCAAATCATATATACAGAATATATTTTTAATATATTGAAATAGCCTATGAGGAAAAGATGAAAAAAATAAGGAATTTACTACTAATATGTAGTTAATACAGATTAAGGAGAATGAACAGCCAGAACATCCTAATCTCTAATAGGCAGATTAGCTGTGGGGGGTGCACATGAAAGCAGAAGGTTAAAATGTACTAGATCAACTGAGATCCTTCCGTTTTAGACCAGGTTTCCTTGAACTTCAACAGCTCCGTGAAAAACACTGTCCCCCTGGCTACCCACTGAAGGTCTGAGTTGGGGCTGGTATTTCATACCTCTGCTATATGTAACTGTGGGCCAGAAGAAAAACCGAGGTTGTTCAGTGC
Organism: Rousettus aegyptiacus; assembly: GCF_014176215.1. Taxonomy (NCBI): domain Eukaryota; kingdom Metazoa; phylum Chordata; class Mammalia; order Chiroptera; family Pteropodidae; genus Rousettus; species Rousettus aegyptiacus. The sequence goes on along the minus strand of NW_023416306.1, from coordinate 46,394,370 downwards.
CTTCTTCAATAGCTGTTCTGAGTCAACAAGGAAAAAAATAGCTTGGAACACTTCATAAGATCATGGCAAGAACTTTTGCTCCTAACATTTTCTGTTCGGTGGTTCTCTGCATCTGACACAACTATATTAACTTTTCTCTTCAAGACCACTCCCTTAAAGCAAACTATAATAATTTTTTTTTAAAAAAAATAGAAATTATATGAATATTTAATGGGAAAACAGTTCAAACACTAAAAACTACACTTGTTTATTGTAGTTTTCATTAATTTGAGACCTGAGCAGTATTAAAGATAAAATTATAATGGATTGATTAAGTCACATAGAAGGGCAGAGGAAAAAACCAAAGAGGTATAAAGTGACAGTCTTATTAAACTGAAGCTTCTGTAATTGTTTCTAGTACCTCATCAATGTAAGTAGAATACAGCATACTTATTTATAATGCCACAAAATATTGTAAAACATCATTAGGTGATAATGACATATCTACCCAGTATTTAATTGTCTAGGCACTCTACTCGGAACACTAATGAGGGCAGAAAATAACCAATAAATAGATAAACTATCAAAAATATGATATTCATGAATATGGATTATACAGAAACCCTAAACTCATGGCCAAGTCACTCTTCTTTCATATATGGTTCTATTAAATTTGATTGTTTAGGGTTTTTTCCTCCTATAACTCTGGTCAGATTATAAGATCATGAGATTGCTTTAGAAAGTCATCTTAATGCAAAGAAAAATTCCTATCACAAGGGAAGAGATTAAAAATGATGAGCTGAACAGGCCCGATCTCATCTGATCTTGGAAGCTAAGCAGGGTCAGGCTCGATTAGTACTAGGATGGGAGACTACCTAGGAAGACCAGGTGCTGTAGGCATTAAAAAATAAAAAAAATAATAAATAAATAAATAAAACTGATGATGGGGCAAACAACCCTATAAACTGTATGGTTCCTAAGGACACGTACTATCACAGCATGTTATATATCACTGATGACAGACCTAACTTACTAAGAGAAGCTGTAAATGTGTTATCAGCTTCACGAAGTTTTCAAACCACGATGGTTAAAGTGAAAGAAGGACAGAGAAGACAGAATTAGAGGGACAAATCCTGTGCCATCTAGAAAACACTGCTATCCAGAAAAGCTTATTCTCTGCTGGGGAAACAAAACCTATATTTTTACTATAATTTATTTTTAAATATTTAAAAATTATTTCCCTGTGATGTCTGGTAATATTTCTATTTTCCAAAGGTCTGTATCCTAAATAGGAATCCTAAACACACATAAAAGAAACATAACAGTAAAAGGCAGGGGGGCAAGCAATGACATTATTAAACGAACTGTCAATCCCTACGGCCTATGATCATGCTTTGCCTTGTATTATTCCTACACAAGTTTGGTCTAGTGCTCAGCACATAACACGCTTTCAGTAAACACTTACTGAAATAAATATTTAATTTTGTGGACAAGTCATATCATTAAGGTCATAAATATAATCTGTGGTCAAATTATGAAATACTTGAACCCTTTACGCTGTTTTTGTTGAAGACGTCAATATGGACATGTGAATTTTTAAACATTAGAGATTTCATTTCTTAAAAATGTGACCTTTCTTACTTATTTCATTGACTGTTAATTTAAGGCCTAATTCCTAAACTCCTCAAAAAAAGAACTCAGCTCCTTTTTATCCAGTTAATAGTAATTGATAGCTTTTTTCAAACAGCAGCAGATACAGTAAAATCACAGGTACTTCTCATCTAGATTGAAACCATAGTAACCACATCGATTTAAAAGCCTGTGCTTTAGCTGCTTTCCCAGAAGACAACATAGCTCAGTCTCCAGAACCAGCAAGTCAGCATCGGCTCTTCTGTTCTCTAGGTTTTATCAGAGGTTACAAAGACTGGCTTTACCACAGACACCACATGGAGAAGAACCAAAGCAATCCTGGCAAAAAATGATGCATGTTCTAAGTAATGACACATCACAGACTGCCCTAGAACCTACATTTTCCCACATGTGAAACAAATCAAAGCTAAGTCTAGTTCGTATGTTAAATTCCTTAGCTTTTAAACCAAATTCTCATGAGAGAAGCCCCTTAAATTTGGACCAAAATTTTGAGTAGACGATAAATTAAACAAACAAAATACATATATTGCAAAAAGGATTTTATGCTGAAAAGAAACATTTAAAGAGTTAACTAATATTAAAAGTCGTTTTCAAACAATAAGAAGCGACTCTTAAAACAACTACAGTAAAAGTCAACAAAAAATATTTTAAGGCAGTGGTTTTGAAAAGCTTATGCAAGTGATGGACCTTTTCATCAGAATATGTTCAGACAGAGAGAGACAGCAGACAGACAGACAGACAGACACACACACACACACAAACACACACAACCCCAGCATGAGAGTTCAAAGAACAATGAAGATAAAGGGACCGCCACTCCTACCTTAAACAAATCCGTGGTTCATAATTTTTAAAGAGCTTCCCAAATGGTGATCTAACCAGACGTTTATAAATGGCCTTGCCTTTACTACTTTTATGTTTACAAATAGGCTTTCCTCTTCTTTTATTTATAAAAAGGTTCATAACATACTAAATATGAAACTATAAAGTAGGTGAAAAAAAAGATAAATTTACTGTTGTAAAATTGCAACAGAAAGATCTTCTAGAACACCAAGGATACTTACCCTCACCATCACGTTGACACTGGTTTATGGAAAGGAAAGGCTGCCAAAGAGAGGCATAAAAATAAAACTCTCAAAATACCAAATGGAAGCACCAACTTTCTTCCATCTATAGTAAAAGCTCAGGAGATGGAGAGAAAAAGGGTAACAAATACCTATTTTCTATGTAGGACATAGAAAAATTAATTTGCCTTTAGAAATTCAAATAAATACCAAGTCAGAATTATCTGCCACTATAAAAAGTTCTCGTCTAGCTTGAATATCTCTCCCTCTCAAAGATGGCAAATTCTATCATGTGGCCATTCATGGCAATGCCAACCATCTCTCAGGTCCATCAACTCAGAATTCTGGATAGAAAATTCACAAAAGTAAGTCTATGCACTACCAAGATTAGCAAAATCAAACACCTGTTCAAAACCAGACCTGCCACTAAACTCCACTCTCCTCTTTTTCCAGTTTTTACTCTGCCCAAATGTAAATTAATTCAGAGAAGTTGCTGTAAAAAGAATGTCTATTTTTCAGGTTATCCTCAAAGAGAAAGTTTATTTTGAAAAGCACAATCACAGTGGCTTGAGGATGCCTCTGTTCCAAGTTCCTTACATCCTTAAGTACTGCCCTCTGGCTTAAAATTCTTTGGAATCTCAATGCTTAGAACACCCTGATCACTGCTCATTTGCATGTTAATGATGGTGATAGTGATGCTCTTATTAGCCATTTCACAAACAAACCCATCTCTTAGAAAGGATATAAAGAGTATTAACAAAAAGGGAGGATAAAAATCAACATGTGATAAGGTGGATTCTAACACAGAAAACAACAATTAGGTAAAAGAATTTCATGTTAATCTGATAAAGACAGAGTATACACATACAATGCCCAGACCACCTCTAAACACACTGCTTACATCTAGTTACATTATCACTTCCATGAGGAATCTGGTCTCTTACAGCTGAACTTCTATTTCAGGGCTTTTGCCCACACAGGAGTACATTTTTCAGCCTTGAAGTATCATTGGTGGTAAACAGAACATCGATTTGGGCCATCAAAACAGCTCTGGACAACATCTATTAAAAACTTGATATTGACGTTAAGCACTCCTTTTAAAAAATTGCACTGCAGCACAGGCAGTTTAAAAATGCTGGTGTGTGTCCCAAAAAGGAATTTTCACTCAAATGGACTTCACCTGCCTGAGCAGTTAAGATTGAGTGGCCAAGAGCTTTATATGTCACAAAGCAGAAGACTAAAGATGAGAGCTTTTGGGTCCCCCTAACTTAGGTGTGGTGTTATTCTAAAATGAAGCTGTGTACAATGAGATCTGAAAACCTTCCACCTAGAGCTGGAGACAGACACACACACACACACACACACACACACACACACACACACACTCACTCACTCTCACACACAAACTCACGTACAAGCGAAAAGGCGGAAGGATGTGGCACTTTTTGTAAAACCATCCAAGAACATTTCTGCATATGGAAAGAAGGTGAGCTCTTAAGAAACTGATTTCTGCCAATGATTGAGAGTGAGAGAAAATTAAAAGGGAGACATATTTAAGTAAAATAGAGTGTAATGTAATCCCAGCTCAAGTAAAATAGTAGTTTGGAGAAACCTGTTGATGCCTGGTGAAACAGTGTTTGCTGTCATTTACGTAGGGGAAAAATACACCTTAAAGGGTTTTTATGGGGTCCTAAAGGAATGTAAGACTTAACACTGAGATATGGCTTCTTATATACTGTGTGTTTATGAAACTTCTAAATCATTAATCTTGCTTTGGTGAATATGTTAAAATACACAAAAACAAATGTAGTCAAATCCGTTTGCTCAGCCGTAGGTTAAAAGGATTGAACTGTCCTTAAATTGTGGACATTGTTGTGTCCCTTTTTCTATCTGTCCTGGCAGTGATGCCAACTGAATGGCAGAGAAAAAAAAAAAAAAACCACTCCATGAGGAGTCATAAGAGAAAATTTCAATACACATGTTGATTTGAGGGTCAGAGGAATCTACTAAAGAGAATTATAAGGAAGCAAATGCTTCTTCAATGGCAGAAGTCAAATTCAACAAGTTATGAAAGACAACAAAGTCAATCTATCTTGAAAGAACGGACAACTTAAAGTTTGCCCAGAGTCTGGGAGTAAAGGATCAACATGTTCCTTGCCAAATATTCTGCCTCTAGTTGACCAGACACATTGGGACACTTTACAGAGTTGGTGCCAATAATATAATCTGAGCACCAATGGTCAGAAAATACATGTCTGAGGCTCTGTTTACATGTTTTTGCTGAACAAAACCAGAATATCCCTAACACAGTAGAGGAGGCCAAGTTATCGTTATACCGTTATATCTGCTAGAAATGCAAGATGGTGGCCAAGAGAGCAAAAATTCAGATAAGGTGTAGGAGAATGGCTTCCTGGGCCTAACAAAAGGTGGAAGTTCGATTAAGGGCTTACAGGACTGAAGGCACGGCAGGTCATAAAGCTGACCAGTACTGTTCAGGATCAGGGCAAAACTACTCTGCTGATGGAAAATGACTGAGCCTCCACAACATCCTTAGTATGGTCCCTAAGGCTGCAGAGCAGAGGGGAAGGAGACATGCTCAGAATCTAGGTTAGACATGTGAATGATGAGAAAGATATGGCAACAATCTGGGTAAGAATCCTGAAAAGTTTGAAAGAATTCTGATAATTCTCACCAAGAAAGGTTTTGCGTGTGGATATATCTAAGACCAGACTGTCTCCCATTAGAATCATTTGGGGAACCCCAATATCACATTTTATGAAAACAGAGAGGGCCCCACACCACTATTTGACACTGAATCTTTGAATATGATGCCTAAATATGCATATTTTAAAAAAGCAGCTCCAATAATTCTGATGTATAGAGAGGACTGAGAATCACTGTCTGAGAGCATTAAAAAAAACAGCGAAACTAAGAACATCTAAAACCTATATGTACCATGCAGAAATTTAGTTTGTGACTCATTATAAAAGGGATAAAAAGGGTTGTGAGTGGATGGAGAAAGAATATTACTAAACTGTGAATGCCACTTTTACATTTTCTTTACTAATATGGAATTCTTACTTTTCTAATAATAGAAGGGATGGATATTCTATTTTAAGGACTGGCTCTAGTCTCAAAGGAGCTTATTATGAATAAGATGTAAGAACATTTCCTTCTGTGGGTTATTTTAGTCTTAATAACATTTGGGGGGAAAGTTTGCATAAATAAAATCAGGGTCTGTAGTTCTCTGGAAAGTACACTAGGGAACAGAGCGAAGCACAGACAGGCCCCAAGGACCCGAGAATCCCTCATACAGGTGCCAAGTGTGCAGGACAGAGGGTGGGCAAGGACGGTTTCACGAAGCAGAGGGAACGTAGGTGAGGACTGGGGACAGGGAATGGGGAGGGCTGGGATTTGGACAGACAGAGAGGTTTGTGGTAAGCAGGCACAAGGCTTTGTAGAAAGGCCAAGATGGCTGGGGGGTGGGGGTGGGGAGATGGGATACACACTGGGAAGGAGGGAAGCCTGTAGTTCTGATGGATGACTCTCCACCTGTCCCGCCTAGGTTACTTACCACAGTAACCTCGTTCCTCTTGCCAGTGACTGCTTTAGGAAAGGACATTTGTCAAAGCGATATAAGGAGATGTTCTTTAGCGCACTTCTGGGAAAAGTTTCCTCACTCCTGAGAGAGACACAGAATGCCGTTTGGGTGTGACACTTGGCACTTCTACAGGCACTGCAGAGAACACACCAATGGCTGCTGGATAGCAGAACGGAGTGACAGTAACAACCTGGGCTTCTGACGACATCATTAAGCCACTGATTCGACCTCAACAGCTGTTCTCTGGACTTCCATTATAAAAAGATGATCTTTCCTTATTGCAAAAGGCAATCTGATTTGCGGTTTTGTTGGGTTTTACTTGCACCTAAAACTATTCAGACATTAAAAGTGGAAAGGAGTTGGATTGAATTCTTGAGGTTCAGCAGTCTGGATTGTGCACTATGGGCAAAGAGACTTTATTAATTAGGAGTCTTGTAGGAGTGGCACTGTTGGTAGTAATCCAAATGGCAGAAAAAAATGTAAGAAGGTATCATTACTTAACAGTCCATTAAATCTTTCATTCCCTAATTGTCTTATGAAACACTAAAAGCGAATGTGTAAAAAAGTCAATAATGGGCAGAAATTAGCATAGAAGAGCGGTCCCCAACCTATTTGGCATCAGGGACTGGTGCTCCTATGAGAATCTAATGCCTGATGATCTGAGGTGGAGCTGAGGTGGTGATGCTAGCGCTGGGGAGCGGCTGCAAACACAGATGATGCTTCACTTGCATGCTTGCCCGCCACTCACTTCTGCTGTGTGGCCTGGTTCCTAACAGGCCATGGACCAGCACCAGACCGCGGCTAGAGGTTGGGGACTCCTGGTATAGAAGCTCATAACATGTGGAGGGAGAGTCATGTTGCCTTGGCTTGTCTGTTTTGCTAAGATGCTCACTTTCATTATCTTCCTTGATGAGGCACCCAGCCATGTTCTCTGTGCTGTGATCAGTTTGTGATTAGTTTGAAGTTAAACTCTCAATGGAGCTCATCAGAATGGAAACATGCCTTCCCTCCTCACACACACAGACACAGTCAATGTGCAGCTACAGAATTAATTTTAAAGCCTCATCCAAAAGGACCAGTTGTGCCTTGTGCCCTGATGGTTGCTGAACCTGCCTAGGAAAGTTGAAGTTGTAAAAAAAAGAAAAAAAAAATTACAAGCTGCTTTATTTTGCATGAAACCTTATCTTCTCCATGCTCCCAATAATTATCTTCTCTAACCAGTTTTTAAAATATTTCCCATTCAACTGTCTTTTTAAGATTAACAATGTAATTACTAAACCATCGATTCCTTTAAACTCTTCTCTTTGAACCCCAAGGTAAAGCACAATTATTTAAATAATTACATGCTGTGGATATATCATCCCAGAGATCGAAATCTGGAAGTATGGAATTTCAGTAATAGTTTGGCCAAGAAAATGTAGAAAAGCCGGTTGCCAATATCTGATGTTAAAGGAAAATGTAAATCTGACTTCAACAGAATTTCACTGCTACTTTCCAAGGCCTGACCAACCACTAGTCATTCTTGACTTGAGGGCCAAATATGACGTCCCCCTTTTCATTCTAATCTTCATTAAGTGACTATAAAGGGCTAGACACAGTGCTCATCCCAGGGAGATGGGGATCAATGATGCAATTCATGGAACAGTAATGGGAGGGAAGTTGTGACGACATACTGTAATTTAACTGTACTTTAAATACTTATCCTACTGATGTGAGCTGAGAGCTACAGAAACCTAGAGGAGCAGTAGATAACCCAACCTGGGATGTGGGAAAGGATCATCAGAGGACATCACTCTTGAAGTCGTTTTAAAGATGAGTAAGTTGGCTCTGAAGGGGAAGTGCAGTGTTCAAAGACAACATGCAGTAGATGTGTAGGCAAGAAGAGACCATAGGATGAGGTATGTATGAGGGAGCTATGGGAAAGTAAATATGCCAAGACTGCATGACTAAGTGCTTTCGTTGTATTCCAAGGCAAGGAGTTTGGACTTTATTTTGAAAGCAATGGGAGTCACTGAAAGTCACCTGGGTTCTGAAGCCATAAGATTGGGTTAGTTTTTAGAAATTACTGCTCCAGTTGAAGCAAGGTAAATGACTTGCCCTAGCGTAGGAGGAATGTGGAGGCAAGGAGACACCTCAAAAATTGTCCCATCGTGAAAGTGTACAATAGTGGCTGGGATCAGAGGGACATCTGGGCTAGAGGCACAGACGAGGAGCAGGGCAGTGTGGAAGCGGCTGAGCCCAAGGGTGTAGTTGACAATCCTCTTAGAGAGAGGAAAGGAGAGGTCTTGAATGTTGGGGTGGAATACTGTGGAGACCATGGGCTTTTCCTGGTTAAGGCTGGCCAGAGGGAAGTCCCACGAATTCTGGGATGCTAATAAGGCCATAAAGCATTCTGTTTTATGGCCTTATTAGCATCATAGATAACTTTCATAGATAATTGTTTGCTGGGCATAAACTGTACTGTATATTTAACATTTCCAACTCAACTTGTGAATTCACACATGCCCTTTGTCTCGAAGCCAAAGGAGTAAGAAAACATTTATGGATGGAATGCAAATATATTAACAATGAACAGAAACAACAAGATACCTATCGCTCGGTCCTAGAACTGCCTATCCAAGATATCTGTTCCCGTCAACCAGCTACACCCTGACTTTGCCCTTTTGTTAGACGACCTTTAAGAAGCAGATCTTGACTAAACTTTCTACAGCCTCTCGCTTCCCTTTTTTCACCTATGCTTTCAATTAATTACCTTTTATTCCTGTCATTCCTTTTGTTATTAAAATGAGCTCTCATATTCCACTAACATTTGAGCTAATATATGCAAAGTACTAAGTACAGTGCTTAACATAAAGAAGGCACTCAGTAAATATGAAATTATTACTCTCTGCTGTTTTTAACACTTTCCTCTCCCAATTATAGGCCTTCGGAGTCCATTAGCCCAGTTCTCCTCTCCACTTGTCATATCCTTAAATCTGCATAGGCACAGAGGAGGTGTTGTATCTCCAATATGTTTTTACTGTAGACTCCAACTATGAAACACTGTAACTGAGTGAGAGTTGAGTAGCTGTTCAGGACCTTCACTGGGAGACGAGATAATCAGGTATCTTTTGTTATTCATATTTGCTTCCTGAGGACAATGCATTTCCTCTCAGGACATATGTTTGGATATTTATTTGTCTATGACGTGCCTTACGGGAAGCACAAGAATGTTAAGTTACTGAATCAGAAAATGTCATCACTTTTCCTAGCAACTCATCTGAGCAGATGGCAAATGATTATTTTCATGGCTTGTTTCTCTATCACATGTAAAAATATTTATTAACATTGCATTTCTGTCGCATGTGTGCAACCAGCAAGAAACCAAATGAAGCAGCTTCCAGGAAGGCTGGGGGAGAGTGGGTGGTGATAGACTCTGGCTTTTGTCTTAGCAGGTGAGCAAGCCTCAGCCTGGGGGATGGGGAGCAAGGAACACCTCCTCTTCCCCTGAAGCCAAAAAAGGCTAAACAAGGGAACATCAACAGCTGTCCAAAGTCACTCTTACCACATAAAGTCATAATTCATCAAATCTGAGATGTCATCATCACAAGATGGACAATATTTTACGTACCACTGAGAAAGCAAACACATCCAAGATGGGGAGTTGAAGACGGGAGCCCCACAGGAAACTGAGGCATCAAAAGGCCATGAAGATATAAGCCCGTCTTGCAGAAAGAGATGGCAAGGAGGCCTTGGGACTGGACAGCAGGAGGGGGAACTCTACTCCTGAGGATTTGAATCATAAGCCAGTATTCAGGTGGGTTTGCATTCTGAATTCCCGCCACCAGCGTGGTCCAAATGCTTTCAGGCAAGGACTCGAAATCTTGGTCTCAGTTTGGTAGTGTCCCAGGTGACCAGCGAGATGAACTCTCAGGAAGAAGTAGACTTCAATGGAGACAATCAGGTGCATCTCAATTTCAGATGCGACTGCATAAAAACATGTGCATCTGGGAACAGAAATACAGGAAACTTCGCCCTGTGCGAGGAGCATCCTAGGGTTCTTAGGGTCTGTTGCTGAGGATACCAAGACCAGTAAGAGGGCAAGACAGAAACCAAAGTCCACAAAGCAAGGTGACCAAACATAGGGAATGAAAACACAGAAGACAGGCAGGGTGCTCTGGACAAGGGCGCTGAGCCTGGGGCTAAGCCTCTGTCTACTTGTTTTTCTGGCTTCAAGAGCCAGGACAGAACTTCTCTCAGCTTCAGGTCCTCATCAATAAAATGCAGAAAATACCTTCTCTAGGATTACGGAGGAAATGAAACAAGCAAGTATATTTTAAAAGTATTTTGTATACTACAAAAGTTCTGTGCCAATAAAAGTTATACTGATTATTCTTGAGATAAATATTCTGAAGGGCTCCCTTGGTCAGATCCCATTTTCTAAATTTTTTTTTTTTTGTGTGTGTTTCTTTTAGTAGAGGGCTATGCATAAATCAGGTACTTAATAAGTCCTTATTAAGTGAATGAATAAATACTGCTAACTTCTGGCCTCAGCCCTAAATTCCTGAGGGCTGGTTACCACTACCGCTGCAAATAGAAAGGGGGAAAAAAAAAACCTCGAAACCCCAGGCCAGAACATGATGCATTTATGCTTAAATAAGTACACAGATCTCACACATCCACCCCAGTCTCCCTGAAACATACACATACAACAAAATCAAAATATGAACTGGGATGACATGATGTTTTCACAGAAACAGACGGCAGGTAGACTCCAGAAGGCAACTTTACACTGGAATCAAACAAGATAGGAGATAGGTAGCTTCGAAATGGGAGGGTTGTTTATTATTGGCAAAAGACTCTTAGCATCATTAAAGGGCATCTTTGGGAGAAGAGACCAATGTCTACATCTGGAATATCCTGGAACCTGTTTATCGAGCTTATTAATAGAGATCAATAGGGAAAGAGGTCCTTGCCAAGACACGTGCCTGAATGGGAAGGAAGAGGTGGCCCTAGGCTGAGAGTGAGCATCGAGGGGTTGAAAATGAGGGCTTCCATTTCCAACCTGATAATCCTGGGGACTCTAAGGAGGCCAGTGGCTTAGGGTGAAGAACAGGGTAAAATGGAGGAGACTTGGAGTTATCCAGGTTCTGTCCTCATCTATCACATGACTCTGGTGGACTTCTCTATAAACTGAAGAACAGGACAGAATGATCTAAGGCAGGGGTCTCCAACCCCCCGGGACCACAGACCAGTACCAGTCCGTGACCTGTTAGGAACCAGGCAGCACACCAGGGGGTAGTAAGTTGCGGGCAAGTGAGGGAAGCTTTATTTATATTTGCAGCTGCTCTCCAGCACTAGCATCACCGCCTCAGCTCCACCTCAGATCATCAGGTATTAGATTCTCATAGGAGCACCAGTCCCTGATGCCAAATAGGCCGGGGACCGCTGATCTAAGGAACAATCTGTATCTCACACTTCATGATTTTAGACAATTAAGGATGGCAGTATTGACGGACTAGTACTCTATGCTGTTCTTTCTCTGTTGCACACCTCTCCTTCTGGCAGGGAATAAGGTACGGATGCTAAGGAAAGAGCAAATCAAATAAATGAGAATAAATAAAGACAACAATGGCTCCACAGAACAGTAAAAGGAATAAGGTGGAAAGAGAAGAGATTGGGAAACACTGGTTTACAGACACAGGTCACGGGGAATCCCAGGGGAGCTCCAGAAACCTAAATGGGATGCAGGAGAGTTTCTGAAGTAATTTAAGGGTGGGCGTAAGAGGCTCAGAGTGAAAATGATACTTTGGGGCAATGAAGGACGGTTAAAACTGGGAAATAAACTGACTGATGGGAGATATGAGCAATCTAGAAAGACGGCCAAATTCCCAGAGTTTTAAAATGCACAGCATTGCCCCAAAGCCAACATACTCAGGAGACTGATCATCTTAAAGCACAGATCCACGTTTGGCCAGAGTGGCCCCAAACTTCTTTCTGCTCATTTTATTTTAAACACTTGTTTGTGTAACTCTTTTTCAAAGTATTTCTATGGAGGCTATTTTAGTTAGCAAACCAGGGAAAGACAGAGTCCTGCCCAAAATAGTACTTTAAAAAGCGATTAAACAATCTCAAGTTCTGGTCTTTTCTAGACATTGGTTGCAGAAGCAGGTATTATAGAAATATAGAAACTTTTAACAAAGGATAACTATTGGAAGACCCAACTCACGAACTTCCTGTGGTTTGAAAGAGAGAAGAAAAACAAAAACATGGAGGCCTGAGCTTTACCCAGCAAAAAACAATTTTTCTGGGAAACCTGGAAACAAAGTTTATTTCACCTCCGTCAGGCTGGTTGGCCCACATTTTTGTTGGTCAAGTTCTTAAAGATTTAAATGTTTCCTATTTTCAACCACTGTTTTATAGCTCAGTCCTTAACAGTTCTTACCTGGGGGGCCCTTCCTAATAAAAGATTTAGAAAAATGTACTTAAAAAAATGTTTAAACAAATGTTCCTTGTGACAACGTTTTTCTCCTCCATGAAGAAATCTGGCTTTTATTGCTAATCTGCAGCAGTTTGCTGCCAAAAAAACGAGACACTTCCATGGGCTTTTAGGGTCTGCTCTGAACATGAACAATCCGAATAGTGTACACCACTAGTAGTACCTTTCAGATCCCTGAGCAAACGCCAATGTCTTAGACATTCATGTTCACTGCTATTTTATCATTTAGAAATTAAGGAGTATAAAAGTTAAATAGTTTGCTCAAAGTAAGTGCGTGTCAAGATTAAAGCTTTAAATTAAGGACTGTCTGAATGAACACCCATCGACTTGTCCTTAGAGACAGGTTCTTATTGGTGGTTTAGTAAGAAGTTTATTTTGTTATTAGTTGAATTTTTTTAAAGATTTTTATTAAAATATAGCTAACACAATATTTTATTAGTTTCAGGTGTATACTAGTACTTACTCTTTAGTTGCACTTTTAAAGGAGATATCGGTCTGCTGCTTTTTCATGCAACTTTTAGGGTGCTTCTAGGCAGTTCTCCAGGTACACACTAGATTCATTTGAAATTTAAGTAATTATTTATGCACTGATCTTTTGCTCCCATTGGATTTCAAGCCTATTCCAAGGAAGGACCCAATGCCTTATTTATCCTTGTAGCTGTCTTTCACCACACCTAGAGCAGTGCCCCATCGGAGCTTGAGAGGGGCATGAAGTTAAGAGATAACAGATGACTAGCTTCGACTTGCTCCAAGGGAAGTCTTTTATAGAGACTAGAAACACAAGTCATCGATTCCAAATAAATTCAAGCGGATTTCCGGTATTCCTCAACAGGTTCAAATTAGACTATTCCCCTATTCCCTTCTTCTTTACATACCTTGTAAAGTCCCATGACACAGCAGGACAACAAAAGCTCTAAAAACAAACTTTAGCTAGAGGTTTAAGGAAGAGTTCAAACAATTTGAATAAAAAAATAAACTTCATATAAAAAAAATTAGTAAATTTTATTTTTGAAAATCATGAGTCCAAAGACCCCAGGTATATGATCTGAGCTCTGTCATTAAGAATCTATGAATAACTAAGCATCTGAACTTGGGCAAACCATTTACCTCTTCACATAAACATATTCTTTTGTATCTCAGAAGACTTTTGAGAAAAATACTTAGATCTATACAATGCTTCAAATATGAAAATTTATACAGATTCCTATACTTGTATAATAAACATGAGAGGTAAAATAGTCTTTTATAGCTAAGATGCTACTATCCAGAAATAACTATTTAATAATTTGGTGGAAGTTTTGCATTATTTTAATTTTCCCCTCTCTATTTTTCTATACTGGTGAAATGTTAAACTATATATGCATTATTTTTAGCAAACCAATAGTTTTATTTTTAAAATACAGATTGTATGTAAAAGCAAAAATGTTGAAAATAGGTTTTAGACCAATTAAAAATCTCATCATACTGATAAAAGTGCTGACAGGATCCATGGGTACCTAGATTTGAACTAGGTTTGCTAACTGTGTGAGTGACAGAACTTCAGTACTTTGAAGAATCCTTGGGGGACAGACATACGCTTTGGATACAGGACAGTCCTGTGTTTAATTCTCAGCTCTGCCACTAGTTAGTTGGCTTGAGACTTGTGACAGGTAGTTTAACCTCCCTGAGGTTTCCTCATCTGCAAGAGTAACTAAAAGCCTACTTTGCAAGGTGATGAAAAAATGTGAAATCACATACACGGCATCAAGCACACAGGGGACATTCAGTGAATGCCAGTGTCTTGCATACAGCAGAAGCTTGGCCCTCATAGAGCATTTAAAATGCCTTGATAATTAGATGTCTACCCCCCTGCCTTCTCCAATAAGCTCTGTGAGCTCCTGCAGCCCAAGCATCTGAGCACCCAAGTCCAGTTACTAGCCCAGCTCCCAATCTAGGAGACGGATTCAATAAGTCTGTGGTGAGGTCCCAGTAAGTCCATTAAAAAAAATAATGAAGAAAAAAAGAGAGAGAGAGAGAGAGAAAGGAAGAAAGGAAGGAAGGAAGGGAGGGAGGGAGGAAGGAAGGAAGGGAAAAAAAAGGAAAGGGAAAAGGGAAAAGGAAAAAGATTAGAAAAAGAAAAAGAAAAAGAAAGAAAAAGAAAAAGAAAAAAGAAAAAAAGAAAGAAAAAGAAAAAGAAAAAAAAAAATACTCATTGGGAATTCTGATGATGTATAGCCAGGGTTTAAACCAACTAACCTTACCTAAAATGGGAATTCCTGTGCTCCTTAGAACTAAGGCGGCAAGATGTTACTCAACCCAATGGGTTCATATTTCCATTCTGGAGAGAGGAAATAAATAATGAGGCTAATTTTACTGGAGACAGCATTGTGCAAAAGCCCTGTGACACACTGAGAAGACTCCTTAGAAGCTTGTGCATGATTAAGACCAAATACACCTAGAAAACTTATAAAAGTCTTTCTAATCTCTTGTAGGTTCTCCGTCCAACCAGTTAAGGGGCTTCAATATTGGCTTCAGGAGATTAGATGTAGTTAAAAAGCAAATTAACCTAACAGGTAAGTTTTTAACTATAATCTGCTTATTTTATCAGGAAGAGCCTATCATTTATTCTTGTCGTAAGTTTCCTAAGGCAGTTTTTTAGGTTCATTCTCTCTTCTTTTCTCTTTCTTCCAAAGAAGCTTAAGCAATGCCAGAGGTCCCCAGGATGAACCAAATTCATCTGGCAGAGCATTTGGGTTTCTTCATCCCCCATGTCTGGACTACATCCTATCCACTAGCAAGGGCTATAGCAAGATGCCACAATGGATGCTGTAAGAGCAAGTAAGAGAGTAGTCTAGGCTGGAAAGTGGGATTTAAGCTGCATCTGAAGTAGGCTCTATTCAGAAGAGGACAACTGATGCTCCTGATGAGAGAAAGAAGAAATTGACTCTGGCTGGAAGAATTTTAATTAGTCATAGGAAAAAAAAGGAATGGACTATCACAGAGTTACAGACTTTTCATCTCTAACTGTCCAGAATTGCTGTTCCTTAAAGGACAGAGTAGATTCATCGGCGTGAAATGATTGCACCCTAAGGCCTCTCAGGCAGTTTTTTTTTGTAGTTTCTTTTTGTTTTTTGTTTTTTTTCCAGTATAATGGGCCACATGGTCAGAAATCCCGTATGGACTCAGATTCTTGTTTGTCAAGATGACTGGAGTATTTCTAGCCTGCTGACATGTTATCTGATAGCTGTCAACTGTTCACTGCCCTTATCAGATGAGGCCTAAAAGTCAAATTCTTACGTGGACTTTAGGTAAGAAGCCTAAAAACAAGAGAGAGTAAATTAAATACCTTAAATTTCTGGTGTTGGGCATTGTGAAAGCATTTTGGCCCTTAAATGAAAATTCAGATAAACCAGATAAAACGAATTAGAGAATTTGGCTCAAGCTTAACTCTGGTAAATCAAATGATGACTAATTTTCCATCTGAAATTTTATCAGCTCAATTAACAAGCTAGTACCTTATACTCAAGTCAAAAGTAAAACTGTTCACTGGGCTGTAGTCACTGAAAAAAGAAACGCCACTTCTTATTTTTTCAAACCTTATATCCCTCCCTAGTTCTACTCTATCGCATTATTTAATCAATTTTTTTTTCTTCTTTTCTTGCAAAGAAGTACTTGTTGCTTGTTTACCTTGGCCCATGAAAGAAGTTTGAGGTGATGAGTTGTTAAAGAATTAATGTCCCATTTCCAAGAGAGGGTGGGAAAGAAATGGGATGTGGCTAATGATGCTGAGTGATAAAGTGTAAGAGCGTTTCAGAAGACATTACAGACATTACGGCTGGGCAAAGTCTTCTGGCCTGTCTAGACCTGAACTCGACAATCCAGACTACGACAGAAGAATTTATACCAGCTAAATACATTTGGAAAAACAATCCCACCTGAGGAAGATTCTACTTATTTTAAAATTTTAGTAAATTATTAATATTTAATGAGTTTTAACATTTTAATTTGGGAATATATTGTAGATAAAACTCTGAAAATTACAGTAAGGTTGACTTGAGGAAATGTGTTCCACAGTCTGCATGCACCCCACAAATCAAAGGCAAAATTACTTGTGGATCATCAAATATCATTATTTCTTCTGTCTCTTAACTGAACACTGGAAATCTGTGATTATATAGTAGTTCGTTTGATTCTCAATGAATGGCAGATTTAGCTATGTTCAACTAACATCAGCTTTTCTTTGTGAAAATACATCTTCAAAATTTAAAGCAACTGGGTCTAATCAAATCTAATGATATGTAAAGAGAAAATTATGTATAGCATCTTGTCTTGAGGAATGTTACTATGATACCAGCTCACTGCCAATGTGGAAACCTTGAATTCATCCTACTCCGTTCTGCCCTGCCTTATTTCCCACCTAACTAGATAAATGGGGTTACACATCTTGATACCTCTAAGGACTGTATGACTTAAAAAATAACATTACAAAAACTATTTTTGAGGCATGAGTAAGACACCCACCCCCAAACCTCCAAATTCAAAAGCACTGTAAACCTTAGTCCTTTGAGACAAATATTGACTCTGAAGAAAGAACCATAGATTCAGCCATACAAAGAGGCTTCTATCTGAACTGGGAAAGCATTTCTTTAAAAAAAGAGATTTGCATTTGGTTATGGCTATTTTTTTTCTCCTAACAGTGCTATAAATTTTCACCGACAGATAATGAATGTGAGTTTAAAAAATGTTAAGTTCACATCTAAAAATATTTTAAGTCACAATATAACCAGATAATTAATAATAAATCAATTAATTAATAATTCCCTACTTTTCTCATCAACAAGTTTATTCTCTATTCTCAGGTGGCAGATAAGTTTGTCCTAACAGAAGCCACAGATTGTACTTGGGATAATAGGGTGGAGCCAGTTTTGCCTCAGGACAGATGTGAGCCATTTGGAACTAGAAGATAAAAGTCTGTTTCCCCACCCAGCTCCGCGCAAACTTTCCCACTGTATCAAAGCATCCTTTCCCAGATGACGAATTGGGGTGCTGCGGCTGGAGACTGTTTCAAAACCTGGGCAAGCTCTGCCATTCATTAGCATTTTAAAAAATTACTTCATGGGTGCCTACTGTGTGTGTGAAGCAGGGAATCAGGTGTCTAGGAGAGAGCATGCTTTTTAAAAATTGCGCTCTCTCTGTAAAACACATATGTCCTGGTAAATATTTTGGCAATGAGACGATACCTGTTTCTTGCATTAAAAATGAGATCTGGAACTGAGATCCCTTTACTTTCTCAAGGAATGCCACAGTTTTACACCGCATGGGGTCTAGATCTGTCTATTTTATTCTCGGAAATATTGCTCTTTATACAAAGGAAGCTGAATTCCATGGGTAGAACTAGTAGAAATAATCTTCAGGATGAAGCCTTGAGTGCAGGGTGGATAACAGGAGGCAGGTGGGCCAAGCATACTTCTTCGATAACTGCCCACAATACGAATAGCATCCGGAGGGTGGTTCCATAAATACTGATGACTGACAACAGCCAGGATTCATTTCTTCCTCCACTCTGCCCACACCCTCTTTCCCTAAGATATTACATTCTGTATGTGTTTTCTTTTTAAACAAAAACTGATAAGTTTTAAGTGGAGCCGACTCCTGAGAGAAACCTGAGCAGGAAAGAGGAAAACAGAACAGGCAATTCAGAGTGCATATAGGTATGTGTCAGGAAATGGCCCGCTGATCTGAGCTTCTGCCAAAGAAGATAGGTGCGGAGTGGAAGCCTATCTGCCTAAACTGATGATGGGAGAAACTCAGCCCAGGAAACAACTCTTCCTACCAGTGTTTTGCTCGCCCCCAGTCCCAGATGAAAGAAGAGTAGCTGACTCCTTATCACCACTGAAGAGCTGTAACGGAGACACTGGGCTCTTCCTGCCAGGATGGCTTTTGGCCAAGGGCAAAAGTATCATTTAAAACTAAACAGATATTAACCACATGACCGAGTGCTGACATTTTTTTTCCCAAGAAAATTAATAAGGAAAAAAATCCAGGATATTAAACATTTGCCATCCCTCATTCCTGCTCCCTAATCATTTCCCCCAACTGATTCCATTCACTTCTGAAGGCAAAAAACATGTCTGGTTTTAAAATGTAAATGTTTAACAGCAAAGCCAACAAGTGACAGTTGTAGAATACAAATTGTTAAACGAAGCCACCGATAATTGGTAAATCAAGCTGCTGTAAAATAATTTTAAAGATAGCTCAAATATATCATGACTATTATGCTTTATTAAACATAATAGTAGGTTCCTTGCAAGAATGGAAGAGAAAAAAAATCAACCTAACCTACATTCACTCATGGTACTGTTTTGAAAAATTGAGCAAAAACTACTCTTTCTCAGAATATTAAGATCTTCAGAGGTAGGGAACTGCATTTTCAGAGATGTGGTAGATTATATTACTACTATTCATTAAAATTTCCTGCTCCTTTCCAAAGGGGAATTACACATCCCCACCCTATTGAACTCAAGTGTGGTCATGTGACTTGCTTTGGACAATGGTCATGTGACTTCCTATCACTTCCAGGAGCAAGTTTGAGAAGCTCACCTTGTTCTCTTTTCCTCCTCTGCTCTGAAGATAAAGGCTGTTCCCTCAATAGATTGAGGTCGACACAGAGCAGTGCTATAGCTAACCCACAAGGGACATGGTAGGACAACTAGGAAATCAATCTTTGTTTTAAGAGCCACTGAGATTTGGGGTTATGTAAAATAATTACTATCTTGATTGATACTTAGTGTCTTACATTAGGTATTTAAAGCTTGAATGGGTGACAGGAAGTATTCGGAAATTAAATGGTGAACGATGGTAGGTACCAATTGACTAAAAATCAAACATTTCCTTAAAGGGTGTGGTGATGAGCAGGTTTTAAGTTAAATGACAGCTTGGAAAAGTCGCAAACAAAGGTTTTGTAAATTAAAATGAAGATCTGGGTTGTGCAGTTTGACAGAAAATCAATGAGCATCTAAAGTGTCTTGTCTAACAATCAGCACAATATCTGCCATCTTTAATCCAGTGCTCCAGACATGGGCAGAAAGAATATCAACCAGCCCCTAAGGAGTCACTGAAGCGAATTTCAAAACAGCTTAACATTGGTCTCCATGGACAGATCTCAAAATGAGGCAGTTCTAGGAATTAGATAAAAGTTAAAGGCCTAGTAACCCAAAAGAGTCCCCAAGAATACCTAGACCTTAAAATTCCATCTTGTTGACTGAACTCTTTAGCGTTAAACAGCATTTCTTTACTGAGCGGAGCGGGTAGGGGGTGCGGGTGGGGGTGAAGGGGAGTGTTAGCCTGGTGGCGAGGAATGATGAA
Organism: Rousettus aegyptiacus; assembly: GCF_014176215.1. Lineage (NCBI taxonomy): Eukaryota > Metazoa > Chordata > Mammalia > Chiroptera > Pteropodidae > Rousettus > Rousettus aegyptiacus. The sequence continues at coordinate 46,374,254 of NW_023416306.1, read as the reverse complement.
TGCAGAAGAGTCCCTGTTGCTCCTTAACATGAAAGCCTTTCCTTAGGCCTTTGTGCCTGAAGAGGCTTGTCTGGGCAGGCAAGTATTATCAGCTCAGGTGCAGAACACATATCAGTTGGTACTGCCTTGGACCTTGGCATACCAAAGACCAAAGTAAGCCAGCATTCTTCCAGCTGGATTCAGCAGTTGTTTTCCCTCTTCTCTCTTTCATTACTCATGCATCTTTTGTCAGGTCACGTGCCACCTGGGCTCTCTTCTACCCCTGACTTCTGTCCTTAAACATCAATGGTCAAATGTAAAATTTGCTCCTAATGTCTTAGACATACTTTATTGGTGACCTAACCTACAACCAGAAGCTGGTGGTAACTGCACCAATGCAAAGACCAAACAGAGAAAATCAGCTGGCAACACATCAAGCAACCAAGGCATTACCTACAGGTACACTATGGATTGGCCCTGTGTGAAGTATCATGAGAACAAATAGAAATTCTAAGGTCCAGGCCCTTTTTAGTTTAGTTGATGAGAAAAGAAAAAGAGAAAGGGAACAAGATCAGCCCTCTTCTCAGCTGGCACAAACTAGAAATAAATAGCATGTGGGCATTATTTTCTTTTGGGCTCAAATAAATTCTTATAAAAATTCTCTACAGGTCTGGATGTTTCTTATGTAGACAGTATAAAACCAGACTGATAAAAACAGCGACAATTCAAACCTAAGTCATTTGTATATTAAAAACTTCGATTAAATGCAAAAAAAGATACTTTAGAGATCTAAGAAAATGATACTAGAATTCACATAGAAAAAAGTAAATGGTTTTAACTTTCAAATAAAGTTATTTCAAAAGGGGTAGGAAAAGCAAGGTGGAGCATAACAGACTATCTGGACATGATGTGTACACTAATAGAAAAACAATGAGAAGCACAAAAAAGTGTACCTGATACAGTTATATAAGAAGTATACCCTAAAATCATATATTTACAAGTTTATACCACATAAAAATTGTGCTTATATAGAATTAATCTAACTCACAAACCATAAATAAATGCAAATAAGGTTGTGATTTTTAAAAATATAACATTATTAATGTACAATCTTTTAACGAGATTATGCCCACATAATCTCACAAGTTCCACAAGTTCCTCTACGTACACCAAAACCTCTAGTCCAGCAGCTCCCTGGGCAGTGCCAATTTGCTCCTCTTCACCCCTCCACAGAGACACGTGGAAATTTGTCTGTCATTTGGTAGTCACAAATGACTGATGGGCACTTCTGGCATCGGGAAGACAAGAGCCAGGGATGCAGAATACCCTGCGGCACAGGTGACAGTCTCATATAACGAACAGTGCGCTACACAGACCACCAGCAGCGCTGCTGTTAAGAAACTGCCTTAGGGAATAGGCCAGAAATCAATTTTCCTATGACTCCTCACCTGCTAAAGAAACCCTCAGAAATTCTACATTTCTACAAAACTTAAATTCTCATTGCAGAAACCCTAAAAGTCAACCAAATACCATTAATTTTATGCCATTATGATTTTCAAATGAATCTATTTTTTTTTCATTGAAAAAAAACCTATAAAAACGTATTTTATCTCTCCTCAGTGATGGAAATAGGCAAAAGATTTTTACATAAACAGAAATAAATCACCATTTCCTGAGAGGGATCACATTGTTTTGATGCTAGAAATGATAAATGAGTAAACACTAAGGGTCTAAACATTATTCCCACTTATTAAACACATTTTTCGCACCTTACCAATGTACCATTATCCCACAGCTGGTCTCAAAACGTTGGTAACTCCTGCCCTGTGACATCCACCTGAAGGTTCACATAGAAAGCAGCAAAGGAAAGTAACTGGAAACCCTGCTGCCCGTGGCATGCATGAGGACTGGGAGACTGCTGTCGAAAAGTGCCCCTCCAGTGCTACCCAGGCGCGCTCACAGCTACTATGTATAGTACCTCCTCCCTGGGCCCGAAAAAAAAGGGGAGGAGGAAATGGAAAATTCCCTTTCGTGAGGATGTAGATATGAGATCCCGTATGTTCAAATCTTTTTCCTACTTTTCCACATTTTCAGGACTCAAGAGATTCATGATCCCATTTAACTTCCCAAAAGGCTGTTGATACTGCCATCTAGTGAATACAGTCCTTTTTACACCAGAAAGTCATAAAAATGTAAGGCATGAGCCTTTGATTTGTAAAGTAGAGTTTGGGAAATATAGGTACCTTGCTTTTATTTTCATTTGAAGTATCACTTATTTTACATTAGAGAGGGAAAAAATTACTAAGAGAAAGTTTGTACTCTATGTATTATTATCCAATGTAATTAGTAAATAAAAATGAGCATGATAGGATCAAACATGCAAATTCTATTCCTGTAAAATATCAAAGCTCTGCTTTACTTCCAGCAATGACGGTACTTACTCTCACCGTGTTGTTGATGGCATGGCCCACCTGTCTGTCCCCCGTGTGGTGAGTAACTTGTGCCTTTCCTGAGTAACTAGTATATTGAATCTTAAAGACCTTGTGAACTATGTATCTGGCCACAATTCCCTTTACCTTGACTGCTGGGGAACACAAGAGCCAAATCAGTGGCCTATGTCCAGTGTATTTACAAGACCTTACACAGTACATGCCATCTCTGTCTTCACTCCTCATCTCCTCTTCTTGCTATTTCCGTCTGTCCCGATATCCTCACACACTGATTTTTAATTTTACTTTGTACAACCTTTTAAGCCACCCTAAGGTTTTGTTTTTGTTTTTGTTTTTTGAAACAAGATTGGGTATGTATAAACAAAGTACCTTACTATTTCGTATGATGCTCCTGCTGTGACTCTGATCATATAACCGTAAGTACATGGAAGACAAATATCACTGGCCCTGGTGAGTCCTGTCTTAGGTAACTCTTAGGGTTCCCTTTCCACTTGTTAACTCATTAGCAGATTGCTGATGGCCTAACCTAGGGTTGAAATTACTGCCATCATCAAAGACATAATCACTTATCATTGCTGTCTTCTTCACCCTCCAGTATGGCCTTCTAAGATGTCTGGTCAAGGGCAACTTCTTCAGCTGAAGGGATTCTTTACTTCCCATCCCACAGAAGTACTGTGTCTCATTGTGTTTGCACTTTGTCTCGGTTCTAGGTAAGTGATTTACATATTTAAATTACACGTTTACATAAAAAATTTAAATATTGGCTTGTTCAAAGGTAGAATATAAACTGTTATAGCAACAGGCATGAAGATGACAATTCTGAAATCCCAAAGGCTCTCCTTTCTCCATCAAGAAACAAGGTTGGCTACCTATTACCAGTTTAGCATACATTGTGCTTATTTAATAAATCCTACCTACACACTGCCGAACTGCATTCAATCGCTGTTGTTTACATAATGACACCCACTGAGAGGTCATCACTGGGACATCTCAGACTTCACACAGAAATTCCCTTTCTTATCTCTAATAACTGTCTATTAAAAAATGACAGATTGCAAAAATTATATTCTCAATCCTACACTCAAGAGTCTCAATACTTGACTCTATTTTCTCCAAAAGCCAAAAGCACAAAACAACTAATAATTTCCTATTAGCAAAGTAGAGTGTAGGAAGTGTGAGTGGGTTTGTATAGGGAGTATTATAGGTAATATGTGTGTTCATTATGCAAATAAATTTTTCATTTTTAAAACAAAAAATATTTTAACACATATTTTTATATGTACAGGCATGTGTACACAAAAGTTAAATGGCCAAGGTGATAAAGACAGGCGGCTGAAATAAGACTAGGAGAAAGGTGAGTGGGACCTGATGGGCCAGAGGGTTCGGGCAGGGATAGGCTATGGCCTGGGCACTGTGCAGTACCTCCAGGCCCTTCTGTGTTCTCTTGTTCCAGAGCTCAGGCCTGAGACAATGGTAAGCATTCCAGTTCTCTGGATCTACCTGGAGCCATACACATATCCTCTGATTTGTCTCTCTGTTAGTCACGCTGGTCTAGAAAAGGTATAGAAGAATCCAATAATAAAAACAAAGGCAGAGTAGATGATAAGGGACAGCATAGATGGATTACCAACAAAGGGACCCACAGAAATCTGATTTTAAAAAAAGAATGACAGTCCCAAAGGATCTCACTGTTTTTTAAATGGGCCTAATGATATGAAATACCTCTCTGTAACTATCTCTGACCTTTTTCTCTGAGACTAAGATTCAGGATATTTATTTACCTGATACTAAACAGGAAACACATGGCATTTAAATTTAAATTTAAAATGTATTTAGTTATATTTAATGATCTCATTTCTGAGTTCCTTTTTCATTAAAGTAATTTTCATTTCTATTATTGCCGTTTTAGAAATATGAATAAGTATAAGGTTTGTGCCAACAGACACTGTTACTAAATCAGTACTTAGCAATCCTTGGTCCTCTAGCTTTTATTGAGGTTCTAATTTAAGGGGAGTATAATTTTACTGTGAAACAAAGCAGTGAGACTATGCAGTCAAACGGAAGGTAGTTTTTGGAAATGATGATGACTTGAAACATGAAGATAAAACTACTGTCCAACACTATGGAGCAGCTTATCTATGAGTGTAGTCATTATTGTTTATTGCTTTGAGGAAGCTAAAAAAAAACATGGAAATAGAGGAAACTTCTTTGACAAATGGAACATCTTTTATATGTCTACTGTATATTATAAAATTCAAGTCTTTGTTGCATTCCTTCTATTCCTCCACATGTATTAAATATTCAACTTTTTTTAATGCCCAGAAAACTAAACGATGGTATCATCTGCAGGTCAGAGAATTAGGATCTGAATTTTAGACATACTCGTATCTAATGAGATAGACACTATATTTTATTAAAAGTGAAGTGAAACATAACTTCCCTCAGTAGCTCCTTTGTTTGGAATCCAGCTTCTGTGCAGGAAGCAAGTGCTAATACATGTCTGAAAAGCATGTCAGGGGACATGGGTCTCATGGCTTTTATTCCAATTCCGGTGGTCACTTGAGGCCTCCTTCTCTTCCTAGCTATGTCCTAGACATAGTTTTGGAGATAAGTCTAGACACCCAATTTCACAAATTGGAAACTAATGCACACAGTCACCAAAGAACATGGCCCAGTTAGCAGGACTCTTGCTTCAGTGCGATTGTCTGTGACTTACTAAAAGATTCCCTAGTTTCCCTGTTTTCATAGTAGAATGCTGTGGACTGGACCCAATACTAGCAAATGGAACTCTGGGGACTGACAGCTAACATCCCTCAAGGCCAGAAAACTACCATGCATGTCATACCAACTTTCCCTTCACATGCAGGGGGGGGGGGGTGGGGGGGGGGGGGGGGGGTGGGGGGGTGGTGGGGATGGAGGGGGGAGGGTGGTGTAGAGATAGAGCTGGTGAGCAGAATGATAAGGTAACCTAATTATACTCAGGCCAAAGTAGCAAAGTGAGTGAGTACAGGACACAGAAGACACCTCTTATCAAAGACAAATAATTCAAAACAATTAAATGAAACAACCAAATAGGGGAATACCATTCAATTATTTATCTATGGGCTAGTGGAGGAAATCAGCACATTTGTAGAGTGGTTTTATATATTAGCTTCTTTCCCTCTGCTCAATCACAATTCCCAGAAAAATAAAGACTACAACCTGATTTCTGCTGTGGCTCTAGAAGATGAAACCAAACATTAAAGACACTCAGGTCACAGACGTGCAGTCAGAAGCATGTTCACTCTTTTTTTTTTTTTTTTGCACATTCACTCTTTAGCGCACTTGAACTGCCTCCACTGGCTCTCCCAGCTTTCCAAGTCTAGTCATCACTCCAAGGCCTGGAATATACAATTCTCCTCTTATCTATGAGCATTCCTAAATGGCCCTTAAACCTAAAAAAGCTGGGGCCTGCTGGTTCCAGCCATCTCTTGATCAGAGTAAAGGGTGCATGGACATCACTTAACATTATCTGACATAGGAAATTGCACTTTGTCAAACTGGCTGTTTGTAAACCAACACTGGATACCTCTATGTCTTGTCCAAAGGGGAGACTGCTCGGATTCCACTTTTAAAATCACACAAATAAACAAGTACTTCATTTTATTTTTTAACTATGTAGTACACCGTCACCACTTCCATATCATTCCACTCACCACGAGCTTCTTTTCTCATTCTCTACAACCTTTGCTTAGGGGCTCATCATGGCTCACTTGGGGATGGGACTAAGGTCCAATTCTAATTTATTAGGATGATTATGTATTATTTTTATAATCTAGGAAGTCTTTGATAAATTCTTTCACCAAATCAAAACATGCTCATATTTCTGAACTAGTTATTCTTGAGAATGTATCCCAAGGAAATAATTCATTATGGCCTAAAGATTTCACTACAGTGATGTCTACAATAGCAAATAATTAGATATAATCTACATTTTTAACATGAGAAAGATAGATAATACACTATGATACACTGATACAACTGAATATTACTTACCATTATAACTATAAAGGCTTTTTAAAAGGAAAAACAAATGTTATTCTAAGACATTGGGAAAGGAGGCCAGGAACACTTGTAAATGAGTGGAAAAATGTGACAACTAAACTAAAAGTAGAATTACAAAAAAAAAAAAAAAAAAAAAAAGAATGCCTCATAAATAAAATGTAAAACTAAAATATTTAAGAAAGATGAAACCATGTGTTATACCAGAGTGACAGAATTTTTATGCAATTAAAATATTTTATTGATTTTCATTAACAAAATATAAAATACTTGCTAACCAATGATCTGAAGAAAATAAATTTTGCCATAGTGTCAAACTACTGACCTACCTCTCCTTTATTTAAAGTTAACTTTCTGGAATTTATAAGCTTTCCTAAATTTTACTGAAGTCCACTAAAGGAAATGAAAAAAGTACCAATGGTTTAAAAGGCAAAATAGGTCGCAGGATCAATGTCAATTATATCTATTTTAAGTGAACTTCAGGTAGCAATCAGAAGTTTAAGGAATTCTCCAAAAATTTACAAACTAGTCCATTTAACTTATAAACTATCAACTTACCAAGTACTTTCTAACTGAAAATACTATCATAGTAACACCATCACAATTATTTATTCTAGTCAATTTACTCTGGGAAATTTATTCAAGTCAAAGCCAACTGCTATATATGTGAATGGTCTCTCTTTTTTAAAAAAATTTTAATGTTTCAACCAACTCACTGATGGGTGAGAGGTCAAGTTTTCTTCCCTTTAGATTCTCGATCCATAAAGATTTTCGATGAACTTACAAAGGCTTAAGTCTACTAGGTAGCTGGGCAAACAAGGGCAGTATGAGGTCAGTAGTGACCCAGAAAGCTAACAAGAAGCGTGAGTGTGTACTCGTGTGCTTTTTCCCATGCTCCCATCCAAGAAAGTGCTGTGCTGAAGTGATGTGTATGAATGCATCCATTATGCATTATCACCACTGCCTTATCCCACTCAAGGTCTTAACACTGGCTTAGTTCACCTCCTTTGCAGACAATCTGGACCATCAGCTGGGGTGGAGGCTCTTAAGTAACTTTATGAGTTGGCTTCATCTCCACAGCTTCTCAGGTGTGGTTCAACAGCCACACCCTAAAAACAGACAACCTTTTATAAACAATTTGTCAAGTCTGTTTTTCCCTCTGGTTTGAGGACAGACAGACCAACCAAATTGGCCGAGTGATGAGTGCACCATTCCTGAGGTAGAGCCTGCAGAGTTTACCCTTGTCAACTTCAACTCTCTTGATAATGCCACATGAAAATGCCCTCAGGTTAACTATTTTCATCTATGTGCTCTAAAACAATGACATTTTTCTATTTATAAAATTGTCAATAAAGATATTTTAGAAGTCAAAGTACTTCTTTTAGGTCTTTGATAGAATATACAAATATTAATAAAGAATTGGTTGATTGTCATGTAGAATGTGATACACATCAAATGAAGTCATTATCATTACAATTTTGAAAATTTTATATTCTTTCCTTCAAAGATTCCATGGTATTAAATAAATACCCCTCCCTCCCTACCCCCGGAGATTTTTAAAAGGGAAAGCAAACGTTACACTACAGACAACCAGAAAGGGGGCCAGGAACACAAAAGGGGATTGTTGTGGTGCTTCCTAGAAATCAGCCAAATTTCAACACCATATCCATTTGTTTTTTTCCTTTGTCTAAAAATCCTTGCCACCCTACCATGCCATTTTCTTCTAGCACAGTAAGTTAGGAGGACAAAGAAAGGAAGTTACAGAAGTTCTTATAGCTCTGGAAGCAAATTTTTCTAGAACTCTAGTCTTGGGCTGGGTGAAGAAAGCAGGCTGGCCCTCCTGGACTAGGGTGAGGCAGGTATGTGCAGCTGGTCCTGGAACTGGGTGGAAGCAGGAATCTGCACATGAACCAACAAGCCCACAGGAGAGGTACCCCATCGAACCTGTGTTTAGCAGGCTTAACCATCTATTTTCAAGTGGCTTATGATACTCCAGATTTAACCTTAGTGCCATTCTGAATGACCCAATAGCATGCAAGAAAAAAAAAAATTAAGGAAGATGAAAGAGGCTATCATTTACTAATTAAGAGTCTAAAACCCATTTTAAAGAATGACTCATGAAAACTCATAAAATTAAAATTTAAACCCCAGACCCAACATTTTCTCTGGGCATAAAGCATTTATTGAGTGGATAATTAGATTTCACCATTTTTTTCCTAGTTTTTAAAACAAATCAGTTGCCCGTCTTATCCCATCCAAATCCACTAGACTGTAAATTCCGTGAAAGCTGGGACTTTGTTTTAAAGCTCACTGATTCTGCCTACCTCCCTTTCAGCTACAGTGGTCATATAAAAGCAGTGATTTATATTGCAACTTTCACTTTTACACATTAACATATGCCATATGTTTAAATTATATAGACTATATATATATAAAATTCAACCCTATATGCCAAAGAAAAGCTCCATGGTTTTCCTCTCCCTATTGCCTTTTAAAGAGGAAAACATGCTTATATTAATTCGATAAAACTAACTGAACAGTTAAAACCCAGAACCAGAATTTAGTGTGTGGCAGAGCTTGTTTGACCACCGCCCACTCTAATGAGAAGAGTCAGGACATGGGGCTTGTGCTATGGGCTTGGTGCTCCCTCCCTCCAAAGGCCATCTGAGGTATAGAGATGAGTTAATCCTGTTACCATTTCTCTTTCCCATCCTGGTTACCGCCTAACCCATAACAAAATAATTCTCACTTACAAAACCATGTCTGCATAGCATTCTGGGCACAGTGGCTCTCGAGTAAGCTGTTCACTTTCCCATATACCAAAGCACTAAGGGAGAGTGAGCGACTGGAAAGGTCTCCTTCACTATCCCCTTTTCCTTGTCACTATGCTCAACATTGCTAGCCTGGACCACCCCAGTCACTTCCCGGGTAAATGTGATGCTTCTTTTTTTTTTTTAACTCAGATTTTTCTATGGCATGATATTTACACCCATTCATTGGTTGGTCTCTCCAGCTGCAAAGAGTTTCAACACTAGTTTCCTAGTGGTTAATGTTCTCTTACCCTTTTTTTGCCTTTGCCTAGGCTGATCACTCTGCCTACACAGGAGGGCTTCATTGCTACTCCTTCCTTTCTTTAAGACTCAGTGTAGGCATTTCCTCCTCCAGGAAGCCTTCTCTGATGCCTCCTATCAGTTTTAGATACCCTTTCCCTGTGGCTTCCTAGTACCCTATGTATAACTGCAAAGAGCTTAACACACTGTTGAGATTTTGTTTTATTTTTGTGGTTGTTAATTTTGGTTCTTTCTTCAGTTAATCCATTAGTTTCTTTGGGGAATGGAATCTTTATTCTAGCACTGACCTATCTAGCACATAACTCTCCCCCAAATGCTTGATCCATACACAAATAATTAAACGAGCTGGAGCTCACATGTACATATGATGTTGATGACTTTCCACATTTTATAGAAAATTGCATACTTCAATTCTTCCCTTTTATCATTTGGTAAGATATTAAGTCTCCCTCATAAGACTGATCTATAGAATCGCTGTTAGGGAAGATCAAAAAGTGACCAGCAATAGGAGAATTTAAACCTCTAAGAACGTACTTTCTGTATATAGGATCTCTTTGACAACAATTTTATCATACACTTGTAGTACACTCTTTCTAAAGCATAGTTAGGACACATTCTTAAAGCAAGATGTTTTCTGGTAAGATGAATTTTAGAATCTTAGCAGATGGACCATATACACTCCAATCATGATATTCTTAAATTGCTGACTCACTGCTTGAGTTTAATTTTCCCTTATCTTACTGCTACTCATTCTTCAAGATGCAGAATCGAATGCCACTTTTCCATGGAGCCTTTCTTGATCACACTAGACAGAAAGCCTCCCTCATTCCTTAAATCCACTACAGCACTCCGTGTCTCCTTTTTCTATCATCTGCCACAGTATCTGATGCCAGGAGTGGCAAATATATAGCAGATGTTCAACAATTACTATAGCGAGAAAGGCCCTTTCCATATATTCCTTAGTATTTATAATAGGGGAAAACTAAAAACAGGCTAAATATCCAAAACAGGGGCACAGCTTAGCAAGACCCATGGTACATCAACACAATAGGATATTACACTCTTAATAAAAATGATCATCATATGATTTCTGCCCATTTAAGGAAACATTCACATAAAATAACACTATGTGGAAATATACACAAATAGCATGTGAACCATGACCCCATTTAAAAAAATTAATGGAGTTAAATAAACTTGACATTAATTAGCATTTTTTACCACACACTTTAAATTCTCCTGTATTTAATATGTAGCCAAAACAGCTTTAATACCTCAGAAGTCAAAAAAAGTATCCCCAACGACCAATGGCTGGGAATGCTCTCAAGTGCTTTAGTGCAACATTGTTGTTTTAAGTCCAAATCTCAAAAAACGGACTCAGAGAAGCTTTGTTCACTACTCTATACCTACACTTCGAACACCCTATCTGAAACAAAAAGCCTCCAACTGACCTCTGTACCCCTGGGTTTTGTTGAAAGCAATGGATTAAATTGAGTAGAAATGTTAAGCCAAGCAAGGGTGCAAATAAATCAAAGAGGAAAGGATGAGAACCAAAATGGGGCAGAGGAAGGTGGTCTCTGTCATTCTGTGACTATTATCTGGGGCCTTCCTCTCACAGCAAGGAGGCCAGAATTCACTCTTCTTCCATGAACACCTGAAGTTCTTACTGTACTGAGGTCACTGAATCCAAAAACAAGGAAATCCTAATGACAAGAGATGACTCCCATGTCGTAATATACCTGACTTCAGGCAGGCAGGCAGGCTCTAGTGTGTTCTGCTTATTCCAATTTCCCCAAATTTTTAAGAGTTTACAACTTTTTCTTGCCATTTCATTTTCTAGTCACTTTTTAGGTGTGATTTAAGATACAAGGTGGTAATAAGATACTTCCTAGCACCAATAAAAAACAGACCAGTAATAAAAGCCTCATACCAACATGACTGTTTCTTCAATTATTTAACAACATAATGACAATAACTTTCTCTGAAAGATTAGTTTTAAGTGAGTGGTTCTGTTACTCATCTCAGAGGCACATATAGTAAATAGAAAACACTCTGACAATTAGTTTTCCATCTCATATTCGAAGCAGCACTCACATGAAAGTCACGATTTTTTAAATATTTAAACCCACAAGCCAAATGATGCCTTTCAGTGTCTAAGTTATTTGTTATTGTTGTATTTATGATTGCCTCCATTTCTCTTCTTAGTCCAAGATGAGAACTTTCAGACTATTTAAGCTGGACAGCTCCTTTAAAGTCTCAAATCAAATATACATATGATGTATCACTGAATTGTACACTTGAAACCTATATAATTTTATTAACCAATGTCGCTCCAATAAATTAAATAAAGAAATTTAAAAGCCCCAAATCATCCCAAATCACAGTAAAATCCTTTTACGTCTTAAGCCCAACACCTATGACCCAACTTGTCCAGAACCTGTAAGGCAGGTTTTTAATTATACCCCCAGATGAAAATCTATCCTCCTCCTTTTCTGAAGTCCCTTCTTCCAAAGGAAGATCTCATCATGAGCTCAGTATAAGCAGAAGCTCACACTGTAGAGATATAGGAATAATAAATGGAAGAGAGGTTGGAGTTAGAGCTTTTTATTTACACCAAATAAAGGTGCAACCGCATCCATCATTTTGCCAGGGTTCCTATATCCAAAAACTGCACAATGTCACTGGATGCAGGGTGAAGCCAGGCGCATTTGTACTAAAGGTCAAAGCAGATACATCTGACTTGTGTTCAGAGTCTATATCTACACTGTCATGTTTAGTGCCTTATGTCTTCTGTCATTAAATACTATACTCCACCAGCCCAAAGGGTGAGATTTCCATTCAAGGAAAGTAGAAAATGCAAAAGTCATATTCAGCATTAAGAAAAGTCATGATTTTCCCATCTGGGAGCAATTATCTTGCCTCACAGCTATTATTTCGTGACTAGAAATCAAAAGCCTGACAATAGCTGAACATAAAAAACTAACATTTAAAAAACATTTAAAAATACTCTGAAGTGCTTAAAAATTTTTTAATACTTAGAAGGAAAGGCAATCATAAAGACAGCCTCATCTTTATGACATGAGAACACTCGTAGTATATTATATGGAATGAGCACCATACTATTAGCTGTGCGATCTTGTATGTCATTTAACCTTCCGAGCACTGGATCAGGTTTCTAAAAAATTAGATTTCTATTAGGATTGAATTTGACAGCATGTGCAAACTGTCCAACACAATGTCTGGCACATAGTGCCCATTCAATAAATGGTTATTTTTAGCATCACTAAAAATACCACATCTCCAGGAAAGAGATGGAATGAAGAACCAGAATAATCAGAACAGTATTTGTTTGGTGCTTTGAAATATTAGCTCTAACATTTACATTAGACATTAATGTATCTATGAACTGGTACTTCAAAGTCAAGATGCTATAAGATGAGATGTCTTTTTGCTGAAATCAAGGGCCACTGACACTCTACCTGCCTCCTCAACCACGACTTAATAATAATAATAAAAAAATTCCGCATGGTAAGTTCAAAATAATTTTGAATTTTTAAAAGAGAAAAACTTAAACAGCTGCATTTATTGCTCTAATTAATAATAGGATAAATATTAATACTTATTAATAAGGAAGACATTTCTCTGTTCTCGAACTAGGGAAGGATAAAGAAGACAATTGATATAGAAAGTATTCAGAGTAAAGAAATATTGAATGTTAACGTGGCATCTTTCTCCATAACTAGAGTCTCAGGAACCAGGAACCCTATTCATTTTTAAATTCAATGGAAGATATAAAAGCCATTTTTAGTAAATTCTTCTGGCTGAGTGATCATATGACGATTACATATCAAAGCTACTTCAAACTCTCAGGATCTCTTATTGCTAACAAAGACAACTTATACATTTAGAGGTTAGAGTCAGCCAGCCATATTTTCAAAACATTACAATACCAACCTTTATTTGTCATCTGGGGTTTGTACCATATTCTACCTAACCCCACTTCCAAACTGAAGTGCACCAAAGTGGGAAGAATATGGAACTTTCTTACAAAATGCCGAGTCAAGAGCAAAGTGCCCTTGAAAAAGATTCATCTTTTAAATTCTGACATAAATCTGCTCTTTTGTTTATATTTTGAAAGAACGAGACACTTTCTCCATAAATAAGAAACAAGTGGTAAGCCCCAAGAATGAGTCCGAAATAGAGTAAAATGCTTAGGAAGATTATTATCACTGTAGATGAATATGCTTTGTAACTATAATTCTACCAATCACATGTAAAAATGCCTTAAGTTCATGCTTAATTATCACAGAAACTGCTGACCAAAAGAACTGAAATATAATAACAGAAATATAAAAAATTAGAGAGGAATAAAAGAGTCACATTAAAATTTCATCTAAGCAAGATCTATTTTGCAAGAGTTAAAAGCATTGGTCAAAAGGAATTCCACTGGCTCTCCAACAAAAAGAGCCCTTCAAAGCTAACAAGTAATAAAAATATTTTATCATTGGCTTCTGCCTGTAAGATTTCATAAATAAAATTATAAGGACATAAATAATTTATCAAAAATTTTGTGCTGCACCTAACCTACGCAAAAACAAAATCCTTTCATTATAGAATGATCAGTCTGTACTTGGACACTGAGTAAAACATTCTACTAAGTCTACATCTGATACTATTTACTATTTACTTCTATAACTCACAGGGGACCAAAAGTTATTCATTACCTTAAAATATGGAATAGCCTAAAATGAGAGTCAAAAATCCTTAGAAGGTTATTAAAAGAATGTCGAGGTCAATACAAAAGCACTTTTCCACAAAGAAGTTAACCCATCCCATCTATAGTCAAAATACCTATTTGTTTACATTCTTCTCTCTGATTTTTAACAACTAACCAATGAGTGGCCTAATCAAAATGATTTTACATCAAAATTATTTATTACCTAGCAGTGTCATGTTCACAGGAAGGACTTGCTTTAAAATTGGTGGACGATAGAAACAATGGCACCCTAGTTGCAATGTACACATCTAACACACAGATATTGGTTTCTAAATACCATTCTCCAATAAAAAATAATCCAGAACTCCAGAACTCCATGGCCAGCATAAGGAAAATACAAGGTAAGCCTGTAACATCTGGGAATACCACAAAACGAAAAGGGATGGGACCATATCAAAAGGCACTGGAGTCAATATGATGGAACTCCCAATGGCCAACAATGGAACAATTTGAGCAAGGAAATAAAATAATGATAGTATTGGATTAGAACCTATAGAATATATAACTATGTATAGGAGTCCATAGTGATGTGTATGTGTATCAAAAGGTAGTACTTCCTTACAAAAGAATCCCAATAAACAAACAAATGTACATGGAATAAGGGAGATATAAAGTCACTACTAGGTAAATATTATAGTGATAATTATTGCAGGCAAGATCTACCAATGGTTTCTAAAATCAGTGGGTGAAAGCCTGAGGAAAAACAGGATATTTGCCTAGTCTCAAAGTATCTCCTCACCCATCCCCCAGATATTTATTAATTACAAAGGGCACACTAGTCACTTTATAGTGGAGAAATGCAGGAGAAACTACCAGAATCAAGTGATCAAGGTTGGCATCACCATTAATAAGAGAAACTGACATCAAGTAAGCACTTGGCAAAAAAACACATCATCGCTTTTGTGGGATTCTTCCCCAAAATGCAGAACCTCAAAGGAAACATTAGAAAACCTCAGAAAACTCCAAAGACAGAATCATGCAACAAAATAACTGACCAGTATTGTTCAAAAGTATCAAGGTCACGAAAGACAAGGAAAGACTAAGGAATTGTAGAAGTTAAGGAGACAGAACTAAATACAATGTGGATCACAGATCGGATCCTGGAACAGAAAGGACATTAGTGGAAAACCAGATGGAATAATAATAAGGTCTGTAGTTTATTTTAGCTAAAAGTATCATACCAATTTAAATCTCTTGATTCTGGTAATTATACTGTGATTGTACAAGAAGCTAACACTGGAGGGAGCTGGCTGAAGGGTACACATGACTTTGTACTACCTGTGCAACATTTCTCTAAGTTTAAAATTATTTAAAGATAAAACAAACTGAGGGCAGAGGAAAGCAACTGTGGTTAACCATCTTCCTCACTTCCATCTGGCTTTCTTTGGGCATTTTACAAAACCATCCTCCTCTGCTTTGCTTTGTTAGCCATGGAAAAGCATAGAGAGATGTGAGATATAAGATTTGGACACACAAAACATCACAGTGACTGACTCAAAACTTCGAATATTGTCTGCCTTCTGCAGTTCAGCTAAACTTTTCAGTTAGTCTTGAACGAAATAAAGTCATTAACTTTAGAACACGTTAGTAAATTCCCAAACTGGTCTTGGATGGTGCCAAAGAAAAGAACACTGGGTATTCACAGACCCTGCCAACAAGCAAAAGATCTTTTGGCAGAAAATTCAAAGCTATTTAAGAATGACTGCCAGCAATGTGTTGGGGGATGATGAAAGACGGGTTAGTACTGGGGTGGGCTGCACAGAGGGAAAGAGAGTAAAAAGCCCAAGAGATGAATACATGCTACTAGTTTCCTCACCTAACAATATTAAGTTGGACTAATAATGCATTTAAAAATACCTTGTTTACACAACTCATAAAGACACTCAAAAGGATTTTATTATTTACATTCTATTTAGATTATTATATGTGTTACCACACTGTATGAGAATAAATATTTTTTCCCCAGCATTTAGTTACTCACTATGACATACTCAGGTAAGTGTGGGCAGCATCTACAGATGACTGTAAAGAACAAGCAGTTACAAAAACAAAATAAAACGAGATCTCTTGCTGTCTATCAAAAGATAATATGTGCATATTTTTTGCCTCAGTAATTCTTATAGGAAATTATCTTAAAGAAATACAAAAGTAGCCACTGATATAGGGACAAATTGTTCATTATTATATTGTTTATAATAGAAAAAAGCTGAAAACACACTAAATGCTCATTAAAAGAAAACTTAAAGTATAGTACATCTGTACAACAAGGTATCCTGCAGCATTTAGAAGAAATAAAGTAATTCTTGATGTACTGAAATAGATATTCATCATCTATAATAAAGTAAAAAATAAGTAAGTTAAAATGCAGACAAAGTATATTGTGATTCTATCCAAAGGAAGGTGTTTTCTTGTACATATATGCATATTAAATATATAGAAACTTAACAAGATCTGCTCTAGGGAATATTTTAGGGATAGCAGGGTCCTTATCAGCTTTTAAAAATAACTAGTAGAGATTACTTTCTTAAATTTTAAATTAAAAAAAAAAAAACTAAAAATGAATAGGCAGCTGTGTTTCTACACACCAGGATGAACAATCTGAAAAGGAAATCAAGAAAACAATTCCATTTGAGATTGTATCCAAAGAATTAGATACCTAAGAGTAAATATAACGAAAGAAGCAAAAGACTTGTACACTAAAAGCTACGAAACACTGAGGAAAGAAATTAAAGAAGACCTACTAAATAAATGGAAAAACATTTCTGTTCATAGATTGGAAGTCTTAATATTGTTAAGAAGGCAACACTACCCCAAATCATCCACAAATTCAATGCAATCCTCAATTAAAATTCCAACAGTCTTTTTTTTACCAAAATGGAAAATTGATTCATGAGTTCATATGAAACTACAATAGGCTTTGAATAGCCAAAATAATATTTAAAAAGAACAAGGTTGGAGAACTCATATTTGCTAATTTCAAAACTTATCAGAAAGCCACAGCAATCGAAACAGTAGAGCACTGGCATAAGGACAGACATGTAGACCAATGGAGAACTAAGAGTCCAGAAATAAATCCGTGTGTGTGTGTGTGTGTGTGTGTGTGTGTGTGTGTGACCAACTGATGTTTACAAAGGGTATAAAACCATTCAATGGGAAAGACAGTCTCTTCAATAAGTGGTTCCGGGACAACTGAATATCCATGTACAAAAGAATGAAGTTAGACCTCTACTTCGCATGATATTAAAAATTAACTCAAAATAGATGAATAAACTAAATATATGCAATAAAAGCATAAAATTCTTAGAAGAAACATAGGGGTACAACTCCCTGACTTTGAAGAATTCTGACAAATATATAACAAAAAGACAAAGACCCAATTAAAAAATGAGCAAAGGATTTGAACAGCTATTTCTCCAAAGAACATATAGAAATGGCCAATAAGTACATGAAAAAGTGACAAACATCATTAGTCATTAGGGAAATGCAACTCAAAACCATAATGAAACAACTACTTCATACTCAAAGAATGGCTATAATTAGGGAGAAAAAAAGGAAAAATAACAAGTGCTGCCAAGAATGTGGAGAAATTAGAACCCTTATGCATTGCTGGTGGAAATGTAAATGGTTCCGTTGCTATGAAAAATCATTTAGCAGTTTCTCAAAAAAAGTTAAACAGAATTGTCACATGACCCAGCAATTTCACCTCTAGGTATATTCAAAACAATTGAAAAAGGGGAAGCTAATACATATACATCCATGTTCATGGCAGTGTTATTCATAACAATCAAGAGGTGGAAACCACTCAAATGTCCATTAATGGATGAATGGATAAACAAATTACAGCATATTCACATAACAGAACGTTATTCAATCACGAAATAGCTGCTATTTGCAAAAACATGGATGAATCTCAAAAATACTCTAAATGAAAGAACCCAGACACAAAAGGTCAGGTACTGTACAATTTATATGAAATATGAGATTTATATGGGTAGCTCACACATTTACATGAGATATCCAGAATCAGTAAATTCATAGAGACAAAAAGATGATTAATGATTGTCAGGGGCTGTGGGAGGAAGGAATAGGAGTTACTGCTTAATGGGTTTGGGGTTTTCTTTTGGAGAAATGAAAATGTTTTGGCACCAGGTAAGAGATGGCAGCTGTGCAACACTGAATATACTAAATGCCACCAAATTGTTCATTTTTATGTTATGTGAACCTCATCTCATTAAAGATAAATACAATTAAAAAGAAATAACATACTGTAAGTAAGACCAAGCCTCCAATCCCCCATCGAGTTACTTTAGGATGGAATAGTGAGAGACAGTGGTACCAGTGCAGATGTCCATCTTCTACATCTAGATGCCTCTCTGTAGAACACCCTGGATAAAGGACTTGGAAAAGGTCTACTGATAGGGTATAAAAGCTCTTCACTACCATTTTACCAAGCTCTAGAAATAGACATTTCTCCTATTTGCTCAGCACAAATCTCGTGAGTAACCTATCTGGAGACACACCCTGCACAGCAGTAGAATTGCTCTGCACTTTACGCTTTGGTTTTCATTCTTTTTGTGGTGAAGGCGGGAGTCGGGGTAGGGGTGCTCCTGCAAAGGCATGACTTCTTCCCTTTAGAGCGCCTTGCAGGCAAGAGAAATTCACACCAGAAAAAGTGCTGTCCTCTTAGCCACTTATTTTTCTGGGTCACATAAATTGACTCTTAGTTAATCCTTCTCTCAGTGGTGTCAACAATTGCATTTCAATGTGATTATTAGGAAATAAAAGGATTTCAAGTCAAGAGGCAGCTTTTTAACACTTCTTATAATCAAATTGTTTCTGTCATAAGAAAAGATGACATGCAAAACGTATACCTTTCTTAATTCTCTTGATTGGAATAAATACGTCATCATGTCATTACGAAGTGGCTGAATCCAAAGAATTTTATACATTTAAGAAGCTTAGAGGAAGAGGGACAGGGAATCCTAAGTCTCTAGATTTTTTGGTTCAATTTTTCAAAATTTTCCTCATTTTAAGTGTTATCATTAAAAATTACTAATTCTATTTTAAAAATTCTGGAAGATAACAATTGAAAACCCACTTAATATATTTGACTATTAAAAAATATCTACACTTGTAAATTTGCATTTAAAGGGGAAAAAAATCATGAATTTTCTACTTCATTTTGTCGAATTTTAAGACATTTTTCCAAAATATAAATAATCTCCAGCTTATTAACAATTTAAGATTTTAAAGTATTTCTGCTTCACTTTAATCCTTGGCAGGGTTGGTTCCCATCATTTCAGTTCTTGAAATGAGAACTCTATGTTAAGGTGGAGGATTTAGAGATTTACAAAGTCAAAAAGAAATCATAACTCCTGCATTTTTAATCATCCATCCTACTGGTGTATGATTTACCCCATAATTCCCGCAAGAAAATGAAGAAAGTTTTGAAGAACGAGTTATTCTCAATGTAAATCTCCAGCCAGCCTCTGTCAATCATATTAGCCTTTTCCCCTGGTTAGCCTTTCTCCACCTCCTGCCTGAAAACTACATTACTATTTAATTGCTTTGTGACTTCACATTTTATTAAGAGGCAGAAAAACATAAAGAGCTAAAATAAGGAGATAAGCTCACTGTCGTAAATTGTCCCTTTAAGCAATGAAACTTGCCTCTCTAGTATAATAAGGTGGGCACTGTGAAAAACCCTGACAAATGCAATTGTGCATAAGTCCAGAGCCCCCATCACTTACAGAAATCTTACAGTTAGTTCTCTGGACTGCAGTACCATAGATCAGAAGCTGGGCCAGCCAACTGCCTGCTTTCTTACGCCAGTATGAAGGGCATAGCCCGGTGAGTCACTTTGCCCTCCACCCTACTTCATCCCCAATTTATCTTCTGTTCTCATGGACCAATGACAACAAAAGAAGGCAGAAGAGAATGAGGTGAGACAAAGTTATGCAAAAGTATATAACCTGACAGCACCTCATCTGCCATCCCTTTTCCCTGAAAAGTAAACTACTTTTTACCTAACCCAGTGAAAAACGTTTCGCTAAATGTTCACCCTTGTGAACTTAGAAGAATTTTCTCCTTTCCCACTCCACTGGCTTCCCTTTTAAACCCTCATTTCTTCCTCTGTAGTGAGACGGAAATCATTATCAGATTATGCCACATTCCTAAATGTGCCCGAGCCCCTGCCCTCTGGAAGATTACATCCAGTAATTCACACAAACTAAGCAGGGCTTAGAGAGTAAAGTCCTGGGAAAATATTAATTACTAACTTCTCTAAGATGCTGCCAGCCAGAAAATAAAGGCTTCAAGTGTTTTTAAAGCCTGTTGATGTGTATAAGAAAGTGGGTTTATGACATTGCTCCAAAAAAGCAAGCAAGTGTGTGTGAAGATCTAATACATTTACTAAGAATTAAAAAGTCTAGAAGAATATACAATAAACTCAGCTGTGGTTATACTAAGGGGTAGGCCAGAAGATGGGCTGCAATGGTCAATTTTTTTTCCATATACATCTTTTATGGCTTGAATATATGACAATGGGTATTACTGTTGTCATTGATTTTAATTTTAAAAGTTAAAATATGGAAAAGAACAGTGACCAATCTTTCCAAACCAAAGATTAGAATACATGGTCTGCCAAAGCATTTTCGTCCCTCATCTAAATAAGAGGCAGTTAAGGAAATGTAATTTAATCATTGGAATGTTGAAGTTTTCAGGTTTCAATAGTTTTCTTTTAAATGGCAGACGGCATATCCAAAAGAAGATTATCTAAGATATCTAGCAGGTTTACCAGCATTAGATACTGAGTAAACGGAATAAGTCTGTAAGTTGGTTACAATATGTCTTTCCTCCTCTTGGATAGGAGGCCATGGTAAGTGATGCCACGAGCATCTTTCCAGCTAGCTACTAGGCCACCATGCTCATGAGGAATTTGACTCAAGTCAATGAACGGTTTCTATATTCACTTTTTGCAAAAGGAGAGACAAATAAATGAAAGAAACAAAAAACATCAGAGTTCCTAAGGACAATAATTTGGGGTTGAAGCTCTTTTTATTTTTTTTTAATTTATTTTTTAAATTTATTTTTATTTTTTAATGCTGTTTATTTTTTTTTCGTACTATGTATTCATAATTTTTTAAAACATTTTATTTTTTTATTTTCCCCCTCCCTTCTGGTAGAAGCTCTCTTTAAAAGAATCATAAAAATTAAAGTTGCCTACTCATTTGGGGAAAAAATTAATTTTCATTCCTATCTCAAATCACACTTAGAATTGTTTCATACAGATGAATTATTTTATAATGCAAAATGAAACCATCACACTACAGCAAAAAAAAAAAATGTAGGTAGAACTTCTATGTAATCTTGTGGTTGGAAATACTGATATAAATTAATTCATTCTCCAAACATTATATGCTAAGCAGCAGAGAACTGGCTGTGAACAACACAGGCACAGCTCCTAACACTATGGAGCCACAGGCCAGAATGGAATATAGAAAAAATAAAGTCAAAAATAATTGCATCTTGATACGTGCTCAGAGGGGTAAAAAACAGGATTATGAGACAGGAAATATTGAGAGGAATGACTGGTGTTGGACAGGACAGCACTCTGAGGTAAAACTTAAGCTTAAGCCTGAAAGATGATGACCATGATAACTGCTAACCTCTGACTGGGCACTTCTGAGAAAAGGGTGGTTTTCTAAGAGCTTTGCATGAACCAATCCACTTAATCCTCTTAACAATTCTTAGATGGGTACTATTATGATGTTACAGGTGAGGAAGAGGTGAGTAACTTGCCCAAGGACACAGAGCTAGTGAATGGGGAAGCCAAGTGAACCCAAGCAGCCTGCTCCACAGAGCTCTCTCCGGAAACTGTCTCTCTGCATAAGGAGTCAGACAGAAGGAAGGTATGTAAGCACATGTGCGTGCACACGTACACACATGTTCCAAGCAAAGGAATGGCACCTGGGGGCAGGAAAGAGGATGGCATGTTCCTTGAATGAAAAGGAGGCCAGTGGGGCTGGAACATAGTGTTCTAGAGTGAGTGACAGAGGTGTGGCTGGAAAGCAGGCAAAGCCCAATCATGCCTGCCCTTGTAGGCCATAGTACGGAGAATGCCATGCTGGCTCAGGCGGGGATGTGGCAAAATGTGATGACACTTGAGAGAGATCACGCTACTATGTAAAGAACAGATGTAGGAGGATTAACGGCAAGGCATTCCTGCTTCCTAGTTAGTCTACGTGGAAGCCAAGGGGAAAAGATTTGACCTCTAGACCTAAGTATCTGGACCTGCACCTCCTCAGTCCATCACTGCCATGAAGCATCAAGTATGGATTTACAAACAGCCTGGAGTCCACACTCTGCTCTGCCACTGACCATTTCCATGACCTTTAGTGAGTGGGTCACTTAACTCCTCTGAGTCAATTTCCTCCTCTATAAAAGGAGGTTAACAATAGCTGCTCCACCTCCCTCACAGCTATGTTGTGAGGATCCAGTGAGATGTCTGTGAAAGTGCTCTGGGAGCGTATAAGGCACTTTAACATTCTAGTTATTCCTGTTATTACTGTTTCCTTATTACCCTTTACAGAATCAACTGAGAAAGGATGGTTACTGGTGACCTTCAGGTTGGTCACTGTGTTAACACTAAGGATACTATAATGTCAGCACTTCAGTTTCTACTGCGGATTACAAATTTGGTAATAATCATATTGCATTCAAAACAATTATACCTTTTGGCTTTTTAATTATATGAGCAAGGACTTCTGGAAGATAATCATAGTAGCTACCAATTAATGAGCATGTACTAAGAATCATGAACTGTTCTAAAGTACTATACATCAACTGTCATCTAGCACCACTACAGGAGAAGTTTTTATTATTACCATTTTATTGATGGGGAAACTGATTTGAACCCAGGCCTCTAGCTCTAGAATCCATGTTTTTACCTGTTGTCCTGCAATTCCTTTAGTGACAAACTGAGGATTAGAGCAAAGAGAGAGAAACCAATCAGAAGGCCACACTCTGAATTATTAGAGGCAAGAATATGGACCTCAGCAAGGATACCTGGAATCTTAACGAAAGGCAAACAAGAGTATTTGAATTGCTAACCAGTGTTGCTGAGGGCTTAGGGTCATCAGACACTTAGATATACTTCTATGAGAATATAAACTACTACAACCTTTTGAAAAGGCAATTAGCAGAATGTATCAAGACTCGAATGATAAATTCCCACATTCCCCAATTAACTCAACAATGCCGCTTGCAGTAGTTTGTCCTGGGGAAATAATGGATGTGCACAAAAGACAACCATTGCAATGTTGTTTCTAAAAGTGAATACAGAAAAACAAATGTCCAAGAAAAGGAGATGGGATAGGGAAACCACTGCATACTCATATAAGTGAACACTCTTCAGTCATTTTACATAATGCTACAGGACGTGAGGCGATCTGTCTGCGACATCTCGTCACTCCATTGATCGCCAGGGCTGATTCAGCTGATCTGGCTGGCTAAGCGGGTGTCCCCTTCCTCTCTCACCGCTCCATGTGTGGCCCTCCCGAAGCTGCGCGCTCGGCTGAAGAGGACGACCTTCCCTGATAGAGAAGAGGATCGTTTGTCGGTCAAGGTAGCTGTGCTCCCCTGCTTGCTAGAACCTCCAAACAAGCTCTCATAAAATGATGCTATAGCAAAAAAGGAACAAGTATTTTGTTAAGGAAAAGATGTGTGTAAAAAATCCTATTGGTATAGGCTTTGGTATCTGGCTACTTCAAGTTCTGAGTGGGTTTACAAGTCTCTGAACCTCAATTTTCTTATTTTTAAATGGAGTTAAGAAAAGCACCAACCTCACAGGGTTGAGAGACTTAATAAATTAACTTATGTAAAATGTTTGGTACAGATCCTGGCCCAAAGCAAGCATGTGATGTTACTTATTTGCAAAAATCTAGCAAATTAACACACACAACACACATATCACTACAAGTATTTGTAACACAAATATTATAAATAATACGGCAAAATTTTAACACTGATTATCTCTGGAAGTAGAATAACAGATTTTTCTTCTTTTAAATTCTCTGTGTTTTCTAAATTTTCTTTACTTGGATAAAGCCAGCAATATATTAAAATTTAAGTATCTCCATTATTTTTTTCAGGTAGCCTTAATAACATTTCTCTCAATCAATTGATTTTCTTAGTATAATCCACTCTATGCATATTGTGCTTATGGAAATGGGAGTACTTTATTTATTTAATCTGAAGAGTAATACATTTTCCTCTTTATTCTTCTGAGTCAAGCAGCATGCTCATATTTCATCCTATAAATGTCTTTTCTGCATCCTTATACATTTGCAGATTAGGAGCACTCTGAAGGATTACTGAAGCATAAAAGGTAGGGGAAAAGAATGGATTAGTGTCTCTAAAAAGCAAAGTGAAAGGAGACAAAGATGACAATGTCATGATTGGTAATATGGAAAAAGTATACCTTACCTCAATTATGTAAGGCCAGAAATTACTGCAATAAATATTTCAACTCCATGGACAATTTCCTAGTGCGGTCAAAAGATGGAAGCAAGCCAATAGTTCAGCAGTCCGTCCAGTACAGTGACAATCATTCTGAAAGAAAAAAAAAAAGTCTCATTGAGGGAAACGTGATGGAGTAATACTCCTTTTCTAGGCTTGAGACCTACAAGAGAGGGAAATCAATTATAAGAAGCAGCTATGCATTTTAGGAATCAAGTAGAGTTACGTCATTTTTCTGCTGGGGTGGGGGGGCAGGGCCCCAAAAAAGAGAACCTCGAATATCATGGATTTGACTCTCTTTTGCTTTACGTAAAAGCCAGTCACTTGCTGTTGGGGTATCTCACCATCACGTCTAAGAAAAGGGCTGGTTCCTCGCAGCCTTTCACCTTCATTTCCATTACTATTTTTCATGTATTGGTCAATATGTACATCAGTCAGCTCATAAATACCATCTATCATTATATTTTGATATGTCATTTCAGTCAGACCACTCCATAAGAAACAAATGGCCTTTCTATTTAAAATTAGCCCCACTGAGGATTTTCTCTGTAAATAGAAGTTTCTTGAGATTAAAATAGTGCGATTATTTTTAAGTCATCCTTCTCTATCATCCTTCGTTCCAAGATCATTTAGTCCATCACCACTTTCCCTTGAATGCTCTACTGTTCTCTACCTCATCTTTTCCACTCCAGTTGACTGGTATTACCAAATTCCTTGGCACCCCCACCTGTTTACAACAGCAGACTCTAACCTGGCTTCTCTCTGCAGATCACTACCTATCCACTTTCTCTTGCAGAGGAACCACTTTCATCCTATTACATGTATAACCCTGAACAGGTCCCCTATTTCCTGGGTCTCAATTTTCTTGACTGTAAAATGAAGAACTGGTTTCAATGTTCTCTAACCTTGTTGTGTTTTTAAGTCTGATGCCCCTGGACTTGAATCTTAGTCCAGGAACTCTGTAGAACTTAGACAAATTATATTTCCTCAAAGCTCCATGTATTATGCATAAAATAGGAATATAATCATCTACCCTTAAGGTTGAGAACAAGAACTATGAGATCTTGTGCCTGACATATAGCAGGTACTCAACAAATAGTCACTCTCACCCCACCTTACAGGATATCTTCTACTCTGAAGTTCTCTGTTCTTCTAATTTCCAAATCTAGCATTCTCTTATATCCTTATCCATGGTAGTAATAAATTTCTCTTCTAGCAAACATAAACCCCTCTACGGACTTTCAGGTTCTTCCATAATCTAGACCCACTTTATCAAATCTTCCTCCAATTTCCAACAAATACCTTCTGCCCTAATCAGATAAGTCTGATTATGTTCCAAAGAACACAAACACCTGCTTTTGAATCGACACATCATCGCTCAGGCAAGATACAGTTTTTCTTTTCCCCTCTGTCAAGGCCCAGCTCAAGTCCATGGCCCTGGCAAAGACCACCTTCCAGACAAGGTGTCTTAATGGAATTTCCCATTGTTTTGTGTTTACTGAGCTTAGTTGTCCAGCTGGAAAGAGGCTATTTGACTATTGTACATTAATTTTTCACTTCAGCATGGACCACATTAGCGTTTTTATGAACCCAGTATTTTTTGGCTTTGCAAATGTTGTTTGTTTTCTTTTGAAATTTATAAATATGTGCCTTGAGGTAAGATTCTTTTATTAACTTCACCATTTTCTTTTGTGTGGAGAAGCTCACACAGGAGTCTATTCCGCCATCAAGAGCAGACCATTCATAGACAATCTGGAGTCTCTTCATGGAGCCAGGAGATGAGCTCTAAATATGTCTAATGTCTGCAGATTTAGTGTCAAAGTAAATATGTTCTATTTCAAAAAAACAGTTTTGACCAAACTCCTAGCAACAACAGGAATGACTCACAGTGGGGAAAGACTGTTTGCGAGATGGTCATGTCAGAAATAGATGGTTGAAGCCCCAAGACTAAACGAGAATTCTAAGGAGAATAAATAGAAGACACAGTGAAGGAAGAAGGGAGACGAAGGAAGAATAGATGAAGGAGACACAGAGGGTGGTTACGGAGAATAACCACGACAGCAGAGAAGTACATCAGCCCAAAGAAAAGTGAGCGAAGCCAGATGCTGTGGACAGGGACTAAACAGACGTCACTGGATTAAATACTAGTAAAGAGATCACTGGTGACCTCTGAGGGCAATTTTCAACAGGGATGATAATGGATGAAGATTGCAGAGGACTGAGGAGAAACTGGGAGGGCAAACTGAGACAAGCAGAGACTCCTCTCAAGAACTGTCCTTAGCACGTCGAAAAGGTTTGTGCCGGTCATTTTCTACCTTGACACTTACTTGACTTAACAGCCCAATAAAAACACCTCACCTCACTCTAATTCCTTGGCTTCTCACCTCTCCATATGCAGAGACAGAGGCTCAACCAAAAATAACTGACTGAAAATCTTTCCAGCCTCTCCCCACCAGCACCCTTGTGTGCCTGGTTTCAGTTTTCCGAGAAACCTTAAACAATTATTTAACAGCTATATGCTATCAAGTCCGAACATTTAAATGTTTTCCTGCTTTAGGTAAAGGATAGTTATTTCCATAACAGAGAAAAAGAAAACAGACACTAAAGTGTATCAGAGCAACGGAGCACAAGTCCGGATTTAGGTCAAACACCATATTATTACCTTTGGATAATCTACATCATTTATACTGAATTGTCAAAAAGATAACTGGAAACATTTTCTTTCCTTCAAAGTAGCGCTTGTTTTTAACTGAAAGTTTAGAAAAACCAAATACGATTAAGAAAAAATTAAAATGGTATCAGCATTTTAAAGATCTCCTTCCACTTTCATATGTATGCCTGACACACTTATAAACACAACACGCAAATATGTAAGCTTATATAATTTTATTAAAAGTTAATTGCACGGCATTAGGTATAACCTGCTTGTCCCATTAACTCTGACAGAAGTACTGTGTCACTTCATAGTCCTCTATACCTTTATTTTTAATGACTGTAAAAAAATCCCTTTTAATAAATCCCTTTGAAGCCCTTAAGTCACCTACAACTTTTGATTAGGTAGATAAGAGTGAGATGACTATCCTCAAACAGACCATTAAGTATTTGCTAGTGATAAAGACATGGGTCAAATGTATGGAAAATAGATGGACACGACACTGTTGGTAACTTGCCCTACAGAATGCTGGACCCACTCCACGCTCCAGGGGTGCACGAGTGGTATGTGAGGGGTAGGTACACGACTCCACATTCCTGCTAAAGCTGTGTAGTATTATTTTATAAATTACCCTATTTTATAGATTTAAAAAGTTCATTTCCACTAGCACATCTCTGAGACTGAACCTTTTTTTTACTTTTTTGCACATCTTATGTGTGTCCTTTATTTTTCTGCTAGAATGTTCATGTTATTCGTTTGTAGTGCTTCTTTGTCCACCAGGGATATCATTAACTTGGTACCCTAATAATGGAGAGAAGATGGTAGATTAATTAAAAATTTGGCTATAAGGAACGAAACCCACTCAAGCCTAGCAGAGTCAGAGGGGACCCTTGTCGTGAGGATACAGAGGTACTTTTATATGAGGATACTACATATGAACTTTGTCCTAGGTGTTGCAAACAGCTGTCTCTCTAAAGTGGAAATACAACTACTTTACCGGTCTATTCTGAGGATTAAAGAAAACGAAGGTAAAGTCATAAGCAGCTGTAATCATTGTTAAAACAAAAATTACTGTTACTAAGTACTTACTAGGGTGCCTTATTCTTTCAATGCTTACAAAGAGCCCATTTAGGCAAGTGTTATCATTCCTCTTTTACAGATA
Organism: Rousettus aegyptiacus; assembly: GCF_014176215.1. Classification (NCBI taxonomy): domain Eukaryota; kingdom Metazoa; phylum Chordata; class Mammalia; order Chiroptera; family Pteropodidae; genus Rousettus; species Rousettus aegyptiacus. The sequence goes on along the minus strand of NW_023416306.1, from coordinate 46,345,603 downwards.
AAACGTAATAGGCATTCACAATTAGTAAAATTAAAGTTAGATTTTCATTTTACAAATAAGCTTTGTATTGATCCTAAAAAAAACTTGGTTACAGAATTATTCCCAGCTGTGTCTTTAGTAACATTTCTTTCTGCACAGTCACCCCAGCGACTACGCTGATCGCTCTGCCAACAGAAAACCGGGTTACCAGCGTCTGCACCATTCATTCTTTTAAATTCCCCATTAGTAAACTCTCTTCTGCTCCCTCTGTGACGTGTCTTTACTATGAAGTGCCATTTTGGTAACAAGATAAATATTTCTGTTTAGGAGCCGAGGCCACTAAAAACTTAATCCCATGACAGATACTTGACTTTCTAACACTCCAAATACCCTTAAAGGTTCTTCGGCTGCTTACATGTTAGTGACATCTGTGGTAACACTAGACACCTGAATCTATGCTTTTGTAAGGGTGAAGCAGCACTGCTCTGGATAAATATTTTATGTACAGCTTGTACTGAAATTCCAAGACAGCATTTTAAAAATAAATGTTGTGTGCAAACTTTATCACCTCCTATGGGGCTCCCCTTGATTTAATGCTAAATATATCCCCCCCCCAAACTGTTTTAATTTTTTAATGCATTAGCTATGCCGTGGGCAAGGCGGCATCATCTGAAATAATGGCAAAGGAAGGTAGCTGATCATTTAACTCGATTGCACTCACAATTAGTCTAGTCACTGAGAAGTCTGAAGGCAAAAGTGCTCAGTGTAACAGAGCCAGGAAGATGAGTTTCTTCGCAGGAATATTAAAAGAACTAAACTACCTATCACCAAAAAAGTGAAAAGGAAACCTCTTTCCATAATTTTATGAATTCACTGAAGATTTATAGAAAATGCTTTGGAATTTAAAGGCCACTCTTCTGAAATAAACTGGCTTTAGAAACAGCCAAACAACAACAACAAATACTTCCATTCCCCTTGTCAGTCTGGGGTAAGTACAGCCACCCACAAATCAGCAGCCACAAGGAAGAGCAGGTGATACCTTGAAGTGGGGATCTGACCACGCCACTGCTGCTTGATGACACCAGAGAAGGCAGAGCCTACCACAGTGCCTGGCTGCAGCAGCCACTTGGGTAGACAGTTTTGTCAATGTTTTTCTCTCTGAACTTCCCTCATTCCTGTGGGTAGAGAACTCTGTCTTCCCTGCTTCTGGGAGGCTGTGGTCAGGCTTCCTTAAGGAGAACAGGGTTTGAGAAGAGGGCAAAATCCCCTAGACCCTCGGACGTGCAGGAGCCCCATGAAAACGGCCAGATGTTGAGATTGGTTTTCTAGCTGTGTCAAATGGAGCCCAGAAGCAGTAGGGACCACTGTGAACAGATGACCCAGGGGACCTTCCTGACCTCATGACATGTAGTAAGAACCTAGAACCTTGGCACAACCCTGGGAGGACGGTACAAGAAAGAGACCCAAGATTAACTGAGGTTAACTTTACTGCTACTGCAGCAGGGTAGAAGCTTAGAGTCAAAACTAGATTGATTTAGAAAAATGCACTATTTCTTGCACCCCTGAGTTCATGGACTAAGATTCATTCCCAATTCAAATTAACAACCAAGTAAGCAAATGAACCAATGAAGGAAGGGTTAATATCTAGTAACCTATATAGTTTTCGGACAATATTAGTTCAACTTCATTGGCTTCCATCAGTGAATCGGGATGTTATTGAGAAGAAAGCTTTAACAGCAGAGATCCATGAGGCTTTCCCATTATGCAGGCATCTCACCAAGAACTTCCAGCCTTGCTTGACACCACTGCTGTTTAAAGGGTCTGAGCTAACAGAGATAGGAGTCACTGAAGACATCAGCTGCTGATAGCCACAAGACCTTAGAGGGTAGAGTCACCCTAGGAAATTCATCATAATCCATGACCTTGATTCACAGTCTGGCCCAAGGTTTTTCAGGTCCAATATCTAGATTTTCTTTGAGCCAAAGATGATTCACCTCCCAGGATGTAGTCAATGAATAAACCCACAGTGACACGTTAATGGCATGTGTGGGGGTAATGTTTTTGTCTCCTCTATGTGAACTATTCCCTTCTTTGGACTTTTCTGATCCAGCCATGGGGTCAGAGGTGGGTCTCCCTTACAGCTTCCCACTGCACATACTGCTCACCCAGCCATGGCTCGCTGGACCAAGTGAAGACCTCACACCCAAGATGGGCAAGATGTTTCTCTCCTACGGCTTTGGAATGGGGACTGAGGCGCTGCCCACCAGGCTCCACATGCAGGTGGACCTGTGCCGTGGGCCTGTGAACAGCATTGCAGAGAGAGTTGCTATGCAGAAAGCTGAGGAGGAAGCTGGGTGCACTAGAGACAACACAGAGAGTCCTTCGACTTCCTTCTGCTTTCCCACTTTCGATTCGAGTTTGTCTCTAAGGACCCTGGATTCTTTTGGAGTACTTAAGTATCCTGATAAAACCTCCCTCAAGTTGGTTTTGTTCCTTGCAGCCAAAGATTCCCAACTAAATACCATTCTTTCCCAGTTACCGTGCTATCAAGCTAATAATGGGGTGTGCTGGACGAGCACTGATTCAGACCAGAGGGAAGCAGACCCAGGTGAAATAGGGGAGGGAACATGGTACAGTCCAGGTCCTCAATTGGGCACACTTCATTTTGGTGTGCTTCCCTGACCAAATTTTACATCGCTGAACCCTATTTTTCTAGGCTTGCATGCTGAATACCTTAGGCGACATTTTATTTATGTTGACTTTTTTGTATAATATATGTATATAATATATGTGTATGCATGCGTGTGTATACATACATATATATATATTTACATATGTCTAAACCTATATGTAGTCAATTTCCCCTCTTGTCTTGAGCTGTGGGCATTTTATTAAATCAAGATATAATAGTAAAACTCCAAGAGTTATGAGAATGCTCTGCTCTCGGCACTTCCCCTTGGAAAGGCTTGTCATCTTAAAATGGAATTTTTGGCATAGTTTGGGTCTACATTTCAAATAAAAGGTAACTATTTTAAAGAGGTGGGAGATAACAGTTGTCTAGAGTACTATCAGTTTTCTGACAGATAATTTGTAGGGTTTGAAATAATTTCTTCCTTTAACAGCCAAGTACAATTTCTTGAAATGGAAAAGAACAGTCCAACTTGGCAATAGGTATTTTCAATTGTCACACTTGATTTTTCCCTAAAAGCATACATCGATGTTATAACAATGTACAGCTGTTTACAAAGCCATACAATTTTTTTCTTTAAATCAACAATAAGATATACTCTTAAAACTATAGTACAGTGTTAGGGGAGAAATTAAATAGATACATTAAAAATTTTTAATTTTTTATAGAGACTCAAGAACAAGGCTTTTCAGCTTTAGAATAAATCAATAGGAAATGAAATATCTAACTGACTGCTATTAAAGCATACAGCTAATAGTTATAATTTTTACCCTCCTTGCTTTTTTTAATGATCAGATAAAAAAGTTACTTCCTTTCCAATGGGTTTACCATGTGGTAAACCTTTACCCTTTAAGCCATAAGCCGGGGATAGAAAGTTCTATACTCTCCAGTGTTTCTCGTTTTTCAGCTCTCTGTGGAGGAAGTGACCACATCTGTGGGTGACCTGGGACGAGGTGGCAGGAGGCCCCTGGCTCTACTCTAAGTGAGAGAGAATGACTTTCGAGCAGGTAATGATCAACACTTGTCTGTCAGGTGCGTTGGAACATGCCACATGAAGTTCAGTGTGCTCTTATTTCCAAAGTTTAAATGAGAAACATCTTTACTTTCCCAGAAAATTATAAAAGGTACTGTTAAAAAACCAAAAACCAAAAACCTACTCCTCATAATCTAAGGCCAGTGGTTCTCAAATGTTAGCATAAATTGCAGTTACCTTGGGGGCTCAGCAAAGCACAGACTGTTGGTTGGCCCCCCGCCTAAGAGTTTCTGATCCAGTGGGTCTGGGATATGGCCTGAGAATGTACTTCTAACATGTTCCCAGTTGCTGCTGCTCCTGATCCAGGGACCATATTTTGAGAACCGCTGGCTTAAATAAACAGAGAAGTGAGTTTGAAAGGTGGGCATAAACTCTTTATGAGAGGATATAATCTTTGTGTTAGTAGTATGAATATTTATTCAACGGTTGTTTACCTAGCACCTTACCTTACGTACTGGAAATGTAATGCTTTACAAGAAAAACAAATCCCTCCTTCCACCCCCCAAATGCTTGAAATAAAATTACTGTTCCAGAAAGCAGCACCAAAGCAGGAAACTTCCTAGCTCTCAAACACAAACTACACACCCCATGAGCCAATGCACAGCTCCCAAAATGAAACGGAGTATCAATTCCAAGGGATTATCAAAGAATCAAAGCAAATGGCTGAGACTGCTGTTGGGACTGAGATTACAGGTAGAAAATGAGAAGTACCCGTGAGGCACAAGGATTTACTATGGTACAGATATGATTGGGGCGAGGATCGAATACAATGAACCTTGTGGAAAAACAGACACAGGTGCCTTGTACAGCGGAAGCGACTCAAATTTAGTTCCTCTCCTATTTCCTTACCTATGTTCTCTCTGCATCTTGAAAAGTGGGGTTCCTCAGGGCTCCAAGGAGGCTGCCCCTCTGCTTCCTACTTTAGGTGACCACCTCAGCAACACAGAGCATTTAAACTACATAAACGATGTGGGAAGATTGTATAAGCCAGTGGTTCTCAAACTTTAGAGTGCATCACGAGTACATGGAGGGCTTTTTAAAAACACAAACTGTTGGACTCCTGAATTTAATTCAGTAGGTCTTGATAGAATCTAAATATTTAAATTTCTAACAAACTTTCAGAGGATGTGAATGATGCTGGTCTAGGCATCATTTGCTAAGCTTACCCTTTGCTATTAACTAGAACACGACCTTCTCTAACTAATTTATTATAGAAAACAGAAGTCTCTTATGTAAAGGATGAAGAATGTGGCTTTTGTCATCAACCATGTGATTTACATCAGGCAAGTACTATACTAACTTTATCTGTGCTTTAACTGCCCATTTGTAAACTCAGAATACCTATCTTCATAATATTATAAATCTGATTAAAGGTTATTACCATGTAATTTTAAAGATGCTACCAACTATCGGCTGCTGCCTTGTCTTTTAGAATATTGTTGACTGCTTTAGTAGAAATAATTCATAACATTTAAGTACCAGAGAACACTTATTCACCAGGCAAGTTGGGAGAAACCTTTATCTTAAAAAAAAAAAAGATAAAGCCTACCAAATGTTAGCCTTCTCAAAACTGAGAATAATCTGAGATATAATACTTCAATCAAGTTCCATCCACCGTGTGTATAAAGACAGAGCAAATACACATAGTTTTCAATTTAAAATATAAATACACTCCAAATAAGCAGCGATACTTTCAATAAATGACAAAATATAAAAGCTTCTTCTCTGCTGAGAACAGGATGGCACAGGTGCTCATTTCAGTGTTAACAATCATAAATGTCACACTTCATTCCAGGGAAGGAAGAATGGGAACTGAGGCTTGTTTCCTCAGAGTGGCCCTGTCAACTGGGTCAAGCTGTAAAGTATGCCCAAGGAAATGTTCTCTCAAACCTCATTAATTATCAGAGCCTGGCACCCTGCCCAATCACCATCCTACTGTTCCTCAGCCTTGATAGAATGTTACAGGCAAAGAACTCCTGTCACCTTTCCCAAGAAAAGAGGTAACTTATTTGAGGTGGGCCCTTCACAGAACTGCAGCCCAAGGGCCAAGGCGAGATGATGCTAGCGATGAATCAGTGGCTCCTACTTCTGTAGGACGACTCCTTCCACTACCAAGACAATGCAGGTTACTGTGGCAAACATCCGGGACACACACAGCAGAGGTGGATGGGCACAGCCCCATTAATCCTCCTTCCCGACCCCTCCAAGCAACTCCTAGCTTTCTCCTCAGAGGTTCTAACTGAAGCTAGCTAGCTTCAATTACAAAAACACGAAATGCATTGTTCATCTATAGTTAACCCAGTGTGATATTAAACAGTCCCAAAATGTGTATGTTTCTCCATTACTTTGTATTATAGGAAGACTGACCTTTCTCCAGCAATCATTCTTACCACAAGGAGGTAATTCCTGTCTTTTCACTCAGTATTTTTAAAGCAAACATCAACCAATCTGGGGGTAGGGAATGGGTAGGGAGAGTCGGTAAGTTAGAGAACACTGTCAATCATTTTTAATATACTCTTTAAAATAAGAACAAAACAATGCCTTTGACTTCTGCAATCCCTACTATTCTCACCACCTTTCACCTTTCTTTTCTCACTAGTAATAACATGTTATTTCTGGATTTTTTTAAAAAGGGTCTTGATTTTTTTTTTTTTTTATTAGATAAATTTAGAGACTGGTAAGGCAGCAATTTTAATTTATTGATCTAGGCTTTCCACATTTACAAATTATCTTTTATTCTCTGACTATAACGACTGCCCTTTGGACATGGCATTAACTCATTAGGACATAAAGGAAGCACTTAACCAATTACTGCGGCAGCCTATTAGCATCATGAATTCTTTGAGTCAGGCACTCTTCCACCCTGCCACTAATTAAAATTTATGCCAGTTCAATTTTTTTTTTCTCAAAACATGCTGAAAGGAAAAGATAACTGCCTGTTAAACCTAATATTTGCTGTATTAGGACTTACATTGCAGCGACATTTGACAAGATGACAAAGGATCAAAAAGCAAGTTCTAGAGAGACCTGCCACTTCATACAACCTCACCACATTCTAGACCAACAAGAAACCCTATTTCAGAAATTTTCTAACAGAAAGACAGAAAGACAGGAAGATGGTTTTGCGAGAAACAACTACTCTTAGCTTATTAGTTAAAACACACTGATTCAAAAAGGCACTGGTATATCAAAAATTCTTGCCTGATATATGTCCTTTAAAAATGCATACTTATTTTTCTAAAATACTATTTATTGCAAATACAAGCTAGAGACATATAAATAGAGGGAAAGTTTTGACTTTCCAGTCCCAATTGTTTTAAAGAGAAATATCTGACAAAAGAAAAACGACATTTCCTCCCAGCGATCTCCTATGTAGAGCAGCAGACACATATGTTCCTAAGTCGTTCTGTACCTGCACCACCAAAGTAAACTGGCAGGTATACCTCTTGGTGAATTTAAGACTTGATTTTATGAGATGTGAAGTTAAAGAACAAAAAACTACTTATTTAAGCATTTTACTATAAACTCATATTTCTATCTCCTTGAATAATCTGTGTACCGCCTTTTAAACAAAACTGTCTTTGATTTTTTCTGATAAATTAAGAAACATCTCACTCTAAATGTCTAAATTTCTCAGCTGAGATTCTATGCTCCAATTGCATTTCAGCATTCATTCAAAAGGAGTAGAAGTGCCTAAATCTCTAGCTATAAATTTACATAATATTTATAGGGGCCTGGTGGCCTATCCTGGTCATTGTTTTCTTACTAAAAATGTGTTCTCTCTTAAAAATATTTTTTTTTAATTTAAAAGTGTAACATGGCTATTTCCATGGCTATTAAAAATAAAAAAAGCAACCTATTTTGTTCAACAACATGTGATCTGTTACTAAATCTTTATAAGCAATGCATTCCTGAGTAAGGCTTTTTATATTATTACATTTTCCCAGTGTAGGTGTTCAGACTTTTCATTTAAGAAAGGTGCCAACATTAGAACAAATACACTAACATGTGTTGCCAAAGGTACACTATGTAATTCCTGCATTGCCAAAACCTCTAGCAATTGTCAACAATCCCTCTGCTGAAGGTTTCCTCTGGCTTTGGTGTGTACATAGCTGTATCAAGTATCACTGTTTGCCTGGTAACAATGCCCTTTCTTGTGGAGAAGACACATGATACCACCTTGTCACACAAAACACCCCACAGAGGAGCTGGTCCAGGATGGGGCATTGCAGCTGGGTGGAGGAGCCCCAGAACCACCCCTCCTCCACTGCAAGGGCTCATCTACAGGGGGACCGGCACTCACGCACTGCCCCAAGGGTGGACATTGGTCCCATTTTATAAGGAAATCGAATAGGCAAAATGCATCAAGGGCCTTTAAAGTGGTTACAATTTTAAAAATAAATGTAATTTTTGACCCTATAATTTTACTTCTAATAATACACACTAAGAAAATTATGTTTAAAAATAAAACAACCTATAGATTTGATACAAATACATTCACTTCCCAACTGTTAGAAACTTAAATTATTATTCAGATGTTAAATATATTTATAAAGTTTATTATAAAAGATGAGGAAATAGTTATAACATTAAGTAAAAACTGGGTATTGTAGTTGAAGAGTTTATATAAAAATATATAAATGATTGAAATACATCAACATTTTAATAGTATTTGTCCTTGGTTTAAAATTGTCTTAGGAGACTGATTTTTAAAACTTCCGAAGCTTAAATGTGGTGAGAATGAATAAGATAATGTGTTAAAGAGTTTACCACCATACCTGACATAGAGTTCGTTAAGAGAAATGTAGACTATAATCACATGGGATTACCTTCTACTTCACGCCTGACTGGTCTGTGACAAATCACAACTTGCGACCTTTGTTTTCCTCTCTGTCAAGTGGGAATAATCATAGTTATTCTTCATACCCAGGAGCATGAAGATTAAATGAATACAAAATGTTGAATTTAGGCATTCAATATATGTTAGTTCTCTCTCTTTCTCTCTTTAGAAGACTATAAATTTTGTTCATGTGGGACAGTTTTGAATCAACTTAAAAAATTAAGTCTAAATTCAATACCACGTGGCCACTTAATGTTACAGAACTACAGGAACTGACTCAAATGAGAAGGTCTGACTCTGAAAAGCTCATGAATTGCTGCAGGTGGCCAGCAGGCTTTAAAATGGGCCAATACCGCACTGAAGTTTTACAAAGGGACTTAGGAGTGTACTTTTCAAAAGAAAACATTTCCATAAATGCATAAGCAGATTGCATTCTCAAATATGGGCTCCATTTACACGGCAGTTCCAAAGTATGAGGTGCTGCAGAAATTTTCCTTGTTGGCTCCACTCTATGCAGAAGAGACTTAAAAGAAATGTCTTGTGTTCTGCACAAGAACTCTTTAAAACTCTGTCTGCACTAGACTGAAGGGGAGAAAACATGACACCACTTCTTCCTATTGCAAGAACTATAGGTTAAGTCTTAAAGATGGAACTGTTACCATTTTCTCCCCAGTAGTAGCTAGACAGGAAAGGTGGATGGGTGTGTGGGTAAGTTCTTCATCGGAATAAATGGTCTCCAGCTCCCTGTTTTTTTTTTTAATTACAAAAACTTTAATATGCCTAGTGCTCTTTAAAAGGATATAGGTATGGATTTGCAAAGGAAAAACAAAAGAAGTCAGACTTTTATGTTTTTTTTCTATACCCATAGACACATTTATGTAAGGCAAGGCCAGTCAAGATTTCCGCCTCACCAATCCTCTTCTCCATGAAGCTTTCCCACCCTGAGCAGCCATGTTTGTGCCAAGGGACTTTGTCTCCCACTTGTCCCAGCCACCTGTGGGGACCAGAGTGACTTTCCAAGAGAAGCCAAAAACAATGCTGTTTATCAAAGAGATTCACATTAGATGAGCTGGTATAAGGTGAACCAGATGAATGAGATTCTGCATCTCAAGAATTTGAATTAAACGTAAAGAATGCTCAACATGAGGGTGTTAGGAGGTGGGGGGGGGGGACCGCGAAAAATCAGAACTGGGTGCAAACCCAGATAATGAGGAGGACAAAAGTAGGAATGAGCAGAAACGAGTATAGATTGTGTCTTTTTAGACACTAGCCATCACAGTTATATATACATTTTAAAACACTGCTTTTCATCTTACTTCCACATTGCTATGATGTGTGCTTTATATTATCAATATAAAACAGTCTGAGCATGTGTCCTCAATAAAGACATGTACATGTATATAATTTATAAATGTACCTATTTTGAGAACACTGCTCAAACTTTTCTATAAATGGAAGCATCTAATCAAAAAAGTTTAAAGACTGCTACTTTGACATAGAAAGCGCACATTGTATTATGCTCTAAGAGACAGAGGTGGGAAGTTAGAATGCCAAGAAATGAGTAAAACATAGACCTGTCCTCTTGAAGCTCAGAGACCATAACATATTATAGATAAGAAAAAATAACCTGTGATTTTTATCAGATCGCCAACAAATATTTATTTAGCACTTATGAGTACCCTGCCCTAGTGTAGGTATTTTACATCACTTTCTAATGACACAGCCCTTAAAGATCAAACAAGCTACCAGGGCTGAATTAAATTTGCTGAGTCAGTGGTCCCTAAACATTTCTAGACGACAGACTACTTTGTGATTCTGATTAAAAAGAATAATAAAAAAACATGTAACCTCTCCCTAGCAAAGTACATATAAACACGCAATTCTGGATTAATTTCACTGACATTTCTTATCGAAAACCCTAAGGACAAGACACTGATGGTTCTACTGATGGTTCTACCTCCTATTTGAAAAAAACAGAAACATATATATAAATATATATGTATATATATATAACCATGTAATACTAAAATGAAAGACTGTTTCAACAATGAAAGCACTTATGAGGTTTATTCATAGGCTTATCTTTTCAATATCATATTATTAGTGGCAATGAGAGAAGTCCCATCAGAAATAAAACAGCACATTTATTCTCAAATACAATGCATGGATCTGACAAATGGAATATTACTCCAGTTACACAATGGCTATTTAGAGTTCTCAGTTAATAGAACGTTCACAGTTGAAGACCAAATACAATGCACAATGAACAGAAATACAAAGTTGCCATACTAGGGAAGGGGATAACAGAATTAGCTTCCTGGCAACAGAGACTTTAGTGAGGGCAGAAATAAGAGAAACAAAATCATTTTTTATGAATAGTCAGTAAATAATAATAAAGTCTGACAAAATATTTCATCAGTTTTCTTTAAGTGGTTTGACACAACAGAGCTTTAGAATACAGGATTGGTTCATCTTTTCTCAAACAATCAAAGAAAGCACTTGATGTAATCCCTCTTCCACGTAATAGAAATCACCTGGACATGTAGGATCTGGCTATCAGAGCGATTTGAGGATCAAAGGATCTCAGTTTCCCCATTTGTAAGATATGATTAACAGTATTTTTTCCACAAAGATGAGAAGCACACATTTTCAAGAGGGGAAAAATGTTGTTTTATGCCAGTTCGGCCTATAATCCAAATATTTTCTTGCATTCATTTAACAAGTATTTAGTGAGTTGCAACTATGAGCCAAACATTAAGACAAAAATCAAGAGAAATCAGACCCAATTTCTTCCTTGAAACTTACTAGTTCCTTCATCCATTAGAAAGAGGTAAAAAAAAAAAAAAAAGAAAAAGAAAAAAAAAGATATGACTGAAAGTTCCACTAGCTGAGTGTGACAGCTAATATTTGTGTAGTGTTTTGCAGATTATAAAGTACTGTCCTACATATGATCACATGTAATCCTCACGAAAATTCTTTCAGAAGTACTGATAATCTATCATTATTCATCTCATTTTACAGGTTAAGAAACTAAGGCTTGAGAGTCATGCGGCTTACTCCAGCGGCAAAGCTGGAATCTAGAACCCTGACGATATCAAAACGCCACCTCATCTCTCTAGAGTTGGGCTCTGGGTTATGAGGATAAAACATGTGCGAAATAATTCTGAGCTCTCTCTTAGGAACATGATTCAGAGCTCCTTTTCCCTGTTCGCACCCTCCCCAAAAGCAAAGGTTACCCAGCTCTAGTAGAAAATGCACTTTACTTAGATTGGAAAAGCCAGACTTATGTAAATTATATAATGGTGAATTTGCCAGTCGTTACCTGCCATGGGGGTCCCAGGGCTGAATGACCCCTTTGCTATTTCTTTCACACATGCAACCTAACAGGACTGAGTTGCAGCCTGAGATATGCCTCTCTTCACTGGTTGACTTCTACAATGTTTTTTGATTGCAGAAATCTTTTGCGTTATTTTCCTTACAGACTCTTAACAATTAGTTTACTACAACAGTATGACTGACAGGCTAAGACTGAAACATACTACATCTAGATAAAATAATCACTTGGCCCTATGGAAAAATGTTCTTGACATGCTTGAAGGGATTTTAGATAACTATCTAATATATAACCCACTGCCAAAATCCCTTGTACAATATCTGACTGGGTTAATGCAACTTCTTTAATATACCCAGTTCTACTGGTAAGACAGTTAGGCAATAAACATCAAAAGCCTTTAAAAAGTAAAAAAAAAAAAAATTAATAAGTACTAACTGTGACCTAGCCATGCCACTCTGACAATTGTCCTAAGAAATTAACTTGACAAGTACACAGATATGAAGGTATTTCCAAGATGTTTATCATAGCGCTGTTGTTTATGATATTGAGAAATTGGGAACAACCAAAACAACTATCAGCAGGGATGGTTTTAATAAAATAAGTAAGGGTGCACTCATAAACTGGAATGCTATGCAGCCATAGATATGATCATATAAAGCCATAAATATTGACATGAAATAATGCACGTTATATTTGGTGAAAAAAGCAATTACTAAATAGTACATATGATCCCTATTTTCTGTGTGTATACACAGGAAAAAAATCTTTAAATAATTTACATTGAAAAGAAGGTTCTTTTATCTGAAAATTCCAATTGTGCCCCCTGAAGCTGAGAAATGTTTGCTCTCCTTTCCACCCAAAGGCTTTCCGACCACTCCCAGTAGGGCACAGTTTCTAGTCCATTTGCCTCCCCAGTTTGCCCTCTTAAAATGTAGAGCTCAGAACTGAAAGCAAGCTCTCAGAGGCAGCCTGTCCAAGGCAGAAAACAACGGGGTGATTATCTCCTTTGTCCTGAATTCTGTGACAGTAATGCTGCCGGGGATGCCAGCCATGTCAGACGGTTGGCTAAAACTTTAAGTCTTTTTAATACAAGCAGATGTTGACCCAGGTCTCCCCATTCCACAAATGCAACATTTTTTTCCTGTCCTAGGAAGCAGGAAGTTGCCTTCAGGAGAGTTTAATTGTTCATTTGCTCATATGGATCACCTTCAGCTTTTTGAAGTCTTTTTCTACCCTAATTTCTAATGTCCATTGGTTAGCTTTCCTCCCATCATGCAGACACAAATTTGATCTACCATTCTTTATCAAAGACAATTTTCTTAGACTAGCCATTTTTGGAAGGGCTCCTCAAAACATTTTACGATAATTTTAAATATTTTTATGTTAAAACAAAGATGTTAAAATAAAATATAAAGTGGATTCATCTTTGTGCAAAAGCGTGAGACTTTCAAAGACATTTAGCTCCAGCTTATGCTTCCCAAGTCCCCCTTCGCCCCTGCCCACAACCAGCCCCTGCATCTTCCACTCCTCCACACAATACAAAAAAAAAGTATAAACCTTCCTTTTCTTCAATGGAAAAATGAGAATAGCATTGGCAAGGCGGTAAATTGCACAAAATCAAATCGTTATCAATCTGCAACACATCTATGTATCTTATTAGAATCAAGTCCATATTTTTCCATTTTATCTATGAAAAGATTGTAAAAAACTGAACCAAACACCTGTTATTTTCTGATATCCCCAACAATATTACTCAAACTCATTCTTCAATAAGTAACTGATTTTAAAAAGTAATGAAGCGAGTTTAAGAAAGGCTTGTCCTTGGGAAACCCATGCTGACTTCTTAAAATCACTGCCTCTGTCCTAGGTAATCACAAATAATCCCTTCTTCCCTCTATTTATTCCATCTCCAGATTATTTCACACTATTTAGAAGACACTGAACTATATTTATGAGAGACAAAACAATGAGGAAGATGGAAGCTTATCCTCTAGGAAACAGAGAGATGATACACATTCAGGTAACTTCAACACAAGGTTAAAATGTTTTAAGTTTTAGAAACAGGGAAGCACTGACCTGCAGGAGGGAACAGTCTTATCAGGTTGGACCACAGTATGTGTGATGACAGTAATGAAGGTAAAAACAGGGCACATAGTAGGTAGATAGCCACAAACATAAAGATTCCAATTTTGCCAAGGAATCACTTCAAAGCTTTCTGGGGTAGACTTGGAAAAATCCATCATTTTCTATTTCAGAAAATTGAAATGTTTTCAATTTCTGAGGAACGACTGCCTGTATTTTCAATCTTTTTGGCCTTTCTCCTGTCCCCCAAGATTGTCAACAGAAGCCTACAAATTAGGAAATACTATGCCCTTATATATGCATATATATTTTTACACCTATAGCACCCGGTCTTTCTAGGTGGTCTCCCATCCAAGTACTAACCACGCCCGACCCTGCTTAGCTTCCAAGATCAGATGGACTTGGTCGTGTTCAGGGTGGCATGGCCACAGACTAGGCCCTTATACTTTTGACAGCATTTTTAAGTTTACAAAGCATTTTCAAATGAATTACCTCTGGTAAGACTTTTTAAGAACCCTAAAATATGATGAAATTGGGCCTGGACACTCCAACTCAATTCAAATACTTACATTTTCAGTCACCTCCCTTAACCTAGGCATCCACCCACTTTTACATACATTTGTTTTGCCCTTTTCAATTAAAAATCATCATCTATGAGTTTTCTAAGCTTAGAAAAAATTAGAGAAATCACACGATGATAGTGTTGACTGTTTAATTAAAAACTTCAGTGCACAGAAAAATGAACTGGGTGGCCACTGCAAAAATATTTGCAAGAAACTCTAAATGGCTACTACTTATGACTTTTAGAGAGCTTAGAATAAATCTACAAGATCCTAAGTACAGGCTAGATAACTTACAAGAAGCTGATAGATGTTGGGAAAAAACATTCAATGCCAATGGGTTAGTTACCCAAAAAGGCTTCTTAAAAATACAGTAGTAGATCCTCATTATTCATGGATTCTGTATTTGTGAATTGGCCTACTCACTAAAATTCACCTGTAACTCCAAAATCAAATGATCATTCATGGACATGTGCAGAGTGGTGAAATATTTGATTCACTCTACACACGTGTTCCTAGCTGAAGTCATACAGGGCAACACTGTCTTCTTGTTTCGGCTCTCATACTATAAAACGGGTATCTTTTTGGTTTGCATTTTTGTGCTTTTTGTTGGTAATTTTGTTGTTTAAAATGGCCCCTAGCATAGAGCGGAAGTGCAGAGAAAACACCTGTTAGATAAGCTTCATTCAGGTGGGAGACATAGAGCTGTAGGCACTGAGCTAGGTGTTAATGAATCAACAATACATATTAAACAAGACGTCTTTAAATAAAAACACACATAAAGAAGGCTATGTATTTGATCGGTTGGCTAAAATATTACGACCAGAAGCTCACAGGAACCTAAGCTTGTTTTGCTCTTTTTATCCACAGGAGCAATGGTTCAACCATTCACTAATGCAATGCTCATGCCACCTTAGGGAACATAAATTACCTACCGTAATGAGAATTTGATTGTGTAACAAACAATGCGGGGGGAGGAAAGTTTCCTCTCAATTGTTGTATATTCCCTATATTTCCTACAATGAGCATTTTTGCTATCTTTGGGTCTCCTATTATATTACACAACAACTCACAACAACTCCGAGTCCCATATCTATCCTTTCCGGTTATTCTCCTCCTTGAGGCCCTTTAAAACTTTCCCTCTGGCCTTTTTCAAAGGCGTTGGCCCATTCTAGACTGTGGCCTTCGCTGCCTCCTCTCCCAGAGCCTAACTGATCTCTGCACATTGGTTCTCTAACAGACATTCTTATCATCTTTTGCACAGATTCCTTTACAAAACAGCGCTCTCCGTTTCTAAGTGGCCTCAGTGACTTCTTGGGCTGTCTTCCCCTGTTCTTCCTCATCCAAGGATTTATGTTACTTTCATGAATAGTCATATATAGCAGAATGTGTGGCCACTGGATCACACCCACATTTTTGCCTAATTGTTTGAAACTCATTTTTCAGTAGCCACTTGCCCAAAATTTCCTACCTTCAACTTTAGGATAACAAGAACATTTTTCTCCATTGACATTTGAAGAGCCTTTAGAAATACCTGGCAGGGCCTTGAAACTCCATATTCATTTTTCCTTTCATTTTCTTAACCTTTTATTATGGAAAACTTCAAATACATACCAAAGTGGAGAGAATTCTATAATGAATCCAACGTACCCATCACTGAGCTTCAACAATTATCAATATTTGCCAGTCTTTTTCATGTATTCTCCTTCCCTTTCTTGTTTTACTTTTGCTGAAATATTTTAAAGCAAAACCAAGAGGATCTCTTTTTCACCCATAAGAATGTCAATGTGCATTTATTAACAATAACTTCTTTTCATTGTTGAGAACTCAGGCTAAATCGAAATTTTTCTAATTGTCTCAAAAGTGTCTTTTGCAGATGGTTGTTCAAATAAGAATTCAAAAAAGGTCCCACGCTGCCTGTCATTAGCTGAGACCATATTTGACGCTACAGCAGTCTGGAACAAGAGAGGAGCTCATTCAACTAAAAGAATTAAATTGGAAGCCTAGACCTCAAAGGCGGGAAAATAAACAAAATGCAGAAAACTCATGTAAACAAGACACCAGCTAAAGAGAAAGCACCAAAGGAGTTAAGAACTTAATTTTATCAGGAGAATAATTAGATAATTGATTAAATTATATTAATGGAACAGGGCATTAGATTTAAAAATCCCATTTTGGATTAGTGGAACATTAGGGGGAAAAAAAAAACAGCTATTAAAAAGGAAAACCTTATTGTCACTCTAATTTCCCAAATCTTAGTTTCACAAGCGCCTTTTTACACTGTGGCATTCTTGCAATTATGCTATATGTTTAAAACGCTCTAGGGTATAAATTTATATTTTATTTCATCACAGAGACCAAAATTAAATAAGCCTAAAATGTATAAGGGACCTGACACTGGGGCAACCAACTATTGCTTATTTCCTGGATTTTTATCCAGATCGCTCAACATATTCAAAATCCTTACTTTATTTTACTTGAAGAAAGAAAATGAATATGGCCATGCAATTTATCAGGATGATAGCTAACATTACAGATTACTTACTAAGCCAGGCATGCTACAACCACATAAGGTAGATAATACCTATTTATTTTACAGAAGTGGAAACTGAGACTTCATGGTTCAATGATATTGTTAGGGTTATATCTAGTAATTGGCAACACCAGGACTCTAAAAGCTAGCTGGCTAACTCCAGAGCCTAAGATTCAACTCACACTCAATCAAAGGAGAGGACAACTAAGAAACCAGGGTTCCCAAATGCTTCATTGGGAATCACTAAACTTACATTAAACTTCTCTCTCTGCAGCACATACATACATACATACATGGGAACTTTTTATGTAAGCAATACATATTCATTAATTTAAAAATAAAAGAAAATTAGACAAGGTAAGCTTAATGATAAATTCTAATGTCTCAAGATTTTTTTGAGGTTCATTGTTAGAAGTGACTCCAAAATTCCCTTTCTCCTTAAAATAAGATTTACTAAAATTCTCAGTTACAACTTTTTGTTTCTTCCCCCAAACTAAATCAAAACAAACTCTAAAGAAAGAATTCCAACTTAGTCCTCTATCAATTTTGCAGTAAGATTTTAGAGTAGTATGATTAAAAAGTCATTGTCTTTTGAATGTAGCTCTGAAAAAGTTTAATGATTAAATGACTAGTGATGTTTTCTACAAGTTAATGTTATTAAAATATCATGAAGGTTAAAAATAGTGTTTTGTTTTTTTTTAAATAGAAAGGCTTTTTTAGAATTTTTATCACCACTAAAGGGTAATTTTAGCATTTCAAAGGAATTTTTTTCCTAATTGTATTTTGAGAGAGATATTTTCAAAAATGTTTATGCACACTGGGAACCTACAGATCTTGTTAAGTCAAATATCTCATATTCCAGTACAAGTCTGGACACATCAAATCTGAAAGTATTTCTTGAGGCTAACTAAACTACCCTATGTGACTTGATCTCCAGCCAAGTAAAAATCTTAAACTTTTAGGCTATTGCAGCTAAGTCTTAGTCACTGTAAGGAGAGGAGGAAACACATCAAAGCTTTTGGCACTGCAACATCCCAGAGCAGGACATTTTTCTCCATAATACACACATTAGAATTAATATTATGCCCAATTGGTTTCTGAATCCTCATTTATGTTTACTCGTTTGACTCACTTAATTTAGCAGTATGGGCAACTGTCATATACCTAGCAGAGTGGAGGAATTTAATCACTGTAGAGTTAACAAGCGTATATCTGGGATGTCTCCATCATGTGCCATGATGCACACGGTGTGCGGGGGAGCAGTTGAGGCAGGTGAGGTAACCCCACTGTTTTCCCAATAGTGGGGATGGCTCCGTGGAGTCACTGTACCACTCTAACCCTGGCAGATATTCTGCTTTGTGGATGTGGTCTGAAACTGGGAAATGGCTTTCTCAGGGACTAGTGAGTATCCTATCTAATTTCATTACACTTATCACTTTCCCTATATTAGTGCTTTTCAAAGTCTGGTCCCCAGACCAGCAGCAGCAGCATCACCTGGGAACTTGTCAAAAATGTAAATTCTCAGACAAATCCCAGACCTCCTGTATCAGCAAGTCTGGTGGTGACGCCCTGCCTAGCAATCTATATTTTCATAACGCCCTCAGGAGATTTGGGTGAACACTACAATTTGAGAACCATGGCTATAAATAATATTTTTTAAGTGATCATTCATTGAGATTGCCATTACATTTGAGTTTAATTTGCATTAAACCCACTAAGTGCCCTTCATTAATCTTCTAATATTCCTACGAAAGTAAATTCAAATAGAAGGAAGCTTTGAATTTACCAAAAATTCAGGGTGAATTGACTAATGTGAAAGTTAGCAATTAGCGTCTCTTTTTCTCATTCCTCATACATAGTCTCTAGAACAAAACCCTTACAGTAGTTTATAAGAAAATATTTCATTATATTGCTCAAATATACTCACTCTCTTATGTTACGCTAGTTCTCAGCATTTGAAGTGACGGTCGACAACTGCCTAAAACAAACTCGACCTCGAAAGCAGCACTGCACGGGACTGAGGAGCAAGGACTCTGAGAGGGCCCAAGTTCAAGTCTCAGCGCTGTCACGTCCCACCTTGGAAAACTTACTTATCCACTTTAAGCCTCAGTTTCGCCAAATGTAAACTGAAAATCACAGTACTACCAACTCCTGGAAGCAGACACAGGCGGCAAGCTCCTTGACAGTCTTAGCAATGACGTTTTGGATGCGACACCAAAGCAAAAGCAACAAAAGCAAAAACACACAAATGTGTTATTACAGCAGAGCCTGCAGCACAGGGAAGTCATAAAAATCAAAGATGTTACAAGCATACGATCTGACCTCGCAATTCCACTTCTGGATATTTATCTGAAGAAATCCAAAACACTAATTTGAAAAGATATCTGCACCTCTGTGTTCATTATAATAGCCACGATATGGAAGCAACCTAAGTGTCCATCAACAGACAGATAAAGAAGACGTGGTATGTATATATAATGGAATATTACTCAGCCATAAAAAAGAACAAAATCTTACTATTTGTGACAATATACATGGACCTAGAAGATATTAGGCTAAGTGAAATAAGTCAGAGAAAGACAAACACCATATGATTTTGCTTATACGTGGAATTAAAAAAAAAAAAAAAAAGACAAAACAGAAACAAACTCACAGATACAGAGAACTGATGGTCACCTGATGGGAAGGTGGTTGGGGAGATAGGTGAAAAAGGTGAGTAAGATTAAAGAAATACAAATTGGCAATTATAAAAACAGTCACAGGATGTAAAATACAGCACAGGGAATATAGTCCACAATACAGTAATAACTATGTATGGTGTCAGATGGGGACTAGACTTACTGGAGTGATTACTTTGTAAGGTATATAAATGTCTAATCACTACGTTGTACACCTGAAACTAATATAATACTGTATGTCAACTGTAATCAGAAAAGAAATTAGATTAAAAGAAAAGGCACACTGCCTGGCACAAAGCAGCCCTCAACCCACAGTAGTAATTTTATCATTATTAGCTAACAAAACTATTCCATTTCAAATACTTTTGAACATACTAAAGTCTCTACAAAGTAAAGGTTGTAAACATCTAAAATCACCTTCTATAGAAAAGCACCTGATAAATGATTTTTAAAATAAAGGCGACAAAATTACAACTGCATTCATTCCTAACAAAAGTCCCCATGATTGAAAAAACAACTCATTCTACAATAAAAGCAGTGTACACAGTACCTAACCGCGAACGCTCTGATCAAGAGAAAGCATTTCAAAATATTTACTTTAAAGATCCCTAAGATGTTATGGGGGAAAAGCCAAGGCATAGTACAGACTTGCGCAGATTAGTCAAGAATGTGATTGGATGAATTAAAGAAATTATGTTTTGGCAAGGCTGACGAAGAGGCAGGCAAAATTCCAAGTTTCTCCTGGTTCATTCAAATGAGTACTTCTCTTCCTTTTTGCAATTGATAATTTAACATACATTTTATGTTATAATTAAAAGACCAATAAGCCATATCAAAGATATGTCACTTAACAATCTTTTAAATATGGTCTGGGTTAACATGAACATCATTAGCATATATTGTTTAACAAACGCTGAGGAGATGATGCCTTATCTTTGTACAGACCTGGGTCTGAGACCTGGCTTGGCCATTTACCAGTAACAGACCTTTGGCAAGTTCCTTAGCTTCCTAATTGATCTTCCTGCTTCTACTTCTGTCTTCCTGTTGTCCATTTTCCTACAGCAAGCACAGGATGCTAATGTGGTCTTCAAAGAGGCTAAAGCCCCGTTCCTACCTCAGGGCCTTTGCACATGCTGTTCCACCACGCTTCCCCCACTCAGAGCATCTACTCCCAACGTTCACCCAGCCAACTCTGTAAGTCTCACTGGTAAACACACGTTTGGATCAGTTAGGTTTTCACACATGCAATAAATGCAGTACTGTCAGATGAGAGGGTAAAGTCTTTCGACATCTTTCTGGTTTCCAAAAGCAGAATGTGGTAAAAGCTGAAAAAAAACTTTGGACTCTCTGAGTTTAAACAGACAGCTAACTTCAGATTTAAAATTTTGGGACTCATTCTTATAAAACCAAATAACCTAGTATACTTAATCTGGTATTAAATACCATCATGGGTAATGGCCATTGCTCTCATCTAGTCAATCTAAATTAAAGAGAGAAAGAGGCAAATCTGTTTTTCTTTCTCTGTTCCCCGCCGCCAACGTGCTTTCATTCTTACCTTATCTTTCTACTTTTATTGTAACTTGGGAAAAGCCCTGGTGAGGGGGAAAAGCTTCATGCTCTTATTGCAATTTTGGTTACATACGTGGCATTAACCATGACTTGCCATCCTCCTTCATGCCCTGTTCTTCATCCATTGCCTTCAATTTCCAGTTTCGCTTTCTTCTTGGGCCCCTCATGTCTTTTCCAGCTTTCCCTTACTGTCTCCCACTCAGCTTTCCTCACGATGTGAGACACCATGGCATGGCAAAAAGAGGGCTGAATTCAAATTCAAGACTCCTGGAGCTACATTCTCCTAGAAAAAGCTCTAAACATATGGGAGGAAATTATCCTGGAGTCAGGGAGAAGAGTTGAATAAAGTCAAAAGATAGACAGTTTGGTTAAAGAACAGAAAAAGAAATTGGATGAAATGAAATGTTTGACTGCTGGGCCTTTCTCTATAATTAAGCCCCTACTTCTCACAATCCCAGAGTTGAGAGTGTGAACATTTTCTCAGGCTTACAGCTACTGCCTCCCACTTCTGAAAGTATTTAATCTGTTAAAGGAGTCCAGGTTACTTTCTGACAATGGTGTTTTATGAAGATGACCTATCTGTTCTCCCTACTCAGCCCCAAAATATACATTGTTAAAGATCTGCAGTCAGCCTTATGTGTGGCTGTGGGAGGAACAGGTAGCTAGCACTATGTTATTAAATAAGTGTGTTTTTGATACTAAACACCCTAATGGTGATCATAAAACCCATTTAAAGATTGGAACTTCTCTTTAGAATCACCAATATCTAAAAGATACTAAAAATTATGACCTCGGGGGGAAATAAATCTGCTTATTTATTCCACCTGCAATGTGTCTGTTTTTTTGTTTTTTTTTTTAAATAGGAACTCATTATTCTGAATATCTGCATCCAATCCAGTGTTATGGATACCACTGACATTGCAGATGTGCCCAAATGAAAAAGCAAGTCTTCTCTCTGAAAGGCCTCAGAGTTACGTGGAGAAAAAAGGCCAAAAGCCACCAAGGTAGTTTTCCCTAGGGAACTTTCTGACCTAGGACTATGTGTGTGCAATACCCCCAATCCTAATTAAGGATCATTTTGCCCTCTAGAAGGTATCAGGAGATGAAAGCAGTCCCAGGACGAATCCTACTCACTTCCTCCAGACAGACAATAGGCAGCCACCTGCTTGGGGATTTAGTCATCGGCTTCCGAGTTCCTATGTCATGGAGTCACTGCCATTTGTACCCCAGAGGACAAGGAGGAGGCGGAAACAAAGGAGCCAGGTGGCTAGGGCACAGAGTGGGGTGGCTTATCTCCCACCCCCGACAAAGCAGCAGGCGGCTAGTGGAAGCCAGGTTCATAAGGCCTTAAATTTTCAGATCAAAACAAAAATATAAATGACATCAAAAAAGAAAAAAGGTTTATGTTTTTGAAACTTACATTCTCACTACTTGGTTCAGAGGCTTGTAGAAGGAATATTTTCAAAAAATGGCCATTTACCTCTCTGTCTCAAGCTGTGTGCTGAGACAGCTGTCTAAACTAGAACAGTGAGCCGGAATAGGAAAAGGAAGGAAAAACAGTCCTTTCTAAGGACTGCCTAGTCTTTTATCTAAAGAAACAAAAACTGCTAAACATGAACAGAGCCTGCCTTGAAACACTGTACATGGAGCTTTCCTCTATCAGTTTAGTTCTTTTCTGCTATGAATAACTCTTAGGCATTTTCTTCACTGATAAACTGAAGAAACTTAAAATAAACTAAGTCAGCCATAGAAGGAAGCAGAATCACTGTTCACTAATTAAAGCACTCTTTTCTCACAGGGCTGAGTGGGGTGTTAGGGGAGCAAGTAGCCTGCACTCACACCTACTACAGGAAGTAGGGGACAGATCTTGCAGAAGGGTTTTGATGAGACATTTTCCACTCCCTCTAGAAGGCTTTGGAACAAGAGGCTTGGGAGAAGAACCATCAAATGAGAGAGGAAAATCAGAGAGCAGAAGAGCTGAAAATTCACAAGTGCTTCCTTCCTTTCCATTTTCCTGTGGAATAAGGAGGAAAAGAAACCCAAAGAAATTTCTTTGGAATTATTGGTGAAATTAAAGTGAAAATATTAATTTTACATGCTCTCGTCTATAACTGCATGAAATGTATAGTTCTTTAAGCAGACTACCAAATTCTTGCTGTTTATATATTTACACCTAGCTTCTCCCTCTATTTTACTTTTATTCCATAAATATAACATGGTCATAATAAAATATTTTAAAGTCTTGACCAGAAAAAATTTTAAATTAAATTACTATAATTCCAAAAGAAACTTTACCACTGCCAACATTTCGGTATAATTTTTTATATATTTTTTTCTATGGCAACGCAGACATCTAAGTACCTGGTGAGTTAGTTGGGGGAGATGTTTGTTTATAAAAATGTTCTCATACTGCATCTATTGCATTTTCCTCCACCTACATAATGAACATCTGTTTGTTCGAATAAATATAAATTTGTTTGCGGTCTCTTTTTAAACATTCTTGGCAAATATCACTGCTATTTATTCTTAAAATAGACCCAGAAAGCAAGCAGGAGCATCTTTATGGTCTGATGAGGGTTTAAGAGACAGGAAGAACCAAGTTCACCTGCAGCAATCGAAAAATCGGGAATCCTCCATAGATCACTGACAAATATTTAGAAAGCCCTCCTGGGTTAATAACTTAAATAACACTAAAAAAGGAGTCTGGACCCTTTCCTAAATAATTTTCTGGTTACCTGAAGTGAGAAAAACCTTTAATAATCCCTGAGGGCTTGCAATGTGGTTTAGAATGACTGTTGACATTATGAAGGTATAAGGATTACCTTATTTCCCCTTAATTTTTTATCTATAAAAATATTCTTTCCTTAAGAAATTATCATAAAGAATCTTTAGTACATATAATAAAGGAATTGGCTAAACCAAAAGACAAATGAAAATCATTTTCTTAACTATAGATGCTACTGTAGGTATGAAGAAAGATTATGAATTTCATACTATGGTACACTTTAAAAACAAGATAAATGTTTATCAATATTTCTCAGAGTCCTGACTAGGGAAAATTTTTGAAATGTAGGATGATTTCAAGATCTTTCTTAACTATAAGATCAAAGACTTTGCCATAATGGAAATAAGATTTTAATCAACATTTTTAGCCTACAACTTCCTGTTCCCTGCCCACCACCATTTTCCCCTTTCATAACATGGGCTAGTCCATTACAGAAATTTAAAGCTACAGTATGATTCAGTATGTTGTGGGGTTGTAGTCTGAGTTAAGCTGTACAGACATGCAAAAAGCACAGTTGTACCATTTGTATAATGGTATTCACTGTGCAGGAACAGAATTTCTAACATTAGCCGTTGTCTTTTTAAACTATATTAGAGACAATTTAATAAAAAAAGGTCTAAAATACATCTCTATATAGAGTAATTTATTCAAAAAGAACGTGCCCACAACCGAAGCATATCTCACACTCAGCCAGCAGCTCATTTAATCCATCTCTGCTACCACCTTTTCAAAATTAAGACTTCCTGTTCTTAACGCACACTCTCATTGCCTTGAACACACTCTGCCAAAACTTAATATTCAGCTTGTTTTCATTCTTTCCACCGTTGCAAGGTAAAATATTCCTGAAACAGAAAAGGTAGCTTTGCCCTTCAAACTTACCCAGGACTCTCCAAGGCTCTTCTGAGAACTGAAGTGCTTTCCCACTGACAACACGTTACAGTAAATTTTCTTGTTCATTAGACCCAGGACACTGACAGCTTCACATTAGAGGGCTCACAAAATTTAGCCAGCAACCTTTTGCACCATGCAAAACACAGATTACCAAATGAGCAGCCAGCATGTCTGATGGACTCATGCTGCAATTCGAGAAGCCTGAAAAAGGACACCAAGAAAGGGAGCTGCTAATTAATCCTCTTTCTCATCAGCCCCCAAATGTTCCACACAACTGATCTAGAAACACAGTTTTGACATTGTGAGATAATGACTTGATTTGTTCCAAAAATGCCGGGAGAGCTGCTGCAACCCTAGGTGGTGAGAACCATTTGTACTCCTTTCCTTCCAAAGCCAGAAGCAAGACTTGCTTCCAAAGATGAGGAATACTTCCTACCTTTTTTCCAAGCCTGACAGTCAAGGGACTGACTGACCATGCATTAAAGCTTTTATCAACCTGACACTGAATTATGGGCTACTTTAGATTAGCTAAAGCAACATCCACCTCTTGGTTGCCAAAACAGAATTTCCTGACCAAGGGTATTAAAATACAGATGTCATACAAAGAGCCCAGAAACAGAAATTAGGACTCAGGTTACCTTGCATTACATTATTTATTCAGGGAAGTGAAAATAGCTACAATAAACAGCTTAACAGCTACAGCTGAGGAATAAGGATTATTTGGTAGAGAAGTGAGAAGACAGGATGAAAAATGGCACAAATGAGATTGTAGCGAAGTACATAAGGGCACTGTTCTCAGGTCCACCTTCAGCTACCACCCTCCCATACCCTCACTCTTCACAGACCAAGGTCTTGAAAGGTTCATCTGCATACACCAAGGTTTCTCAGCCTTTGCACTATGAACTCTTGGGGCTGGACAGTTCGTTGACTGTCCTGTGTGTTGCAGGGTGTTCGGCAGCATCCCTGGCCTCTGACCACTAGAGGATGGCGGCACCCTCCCACTCTGGCTCAGTTGCAATCACCAAAACATCTCCAGACACAGCCAAACGTCCCCTGTGGAGCAAAACTGTCCCAGATTGACAACCACTGATTTACCTTAAGCCACCATGCACGGAGGGTGCAGTCTGCACACTAAACAACAGCACCAGCTAAGGTGGCATGTGGAAGCTGAAGTCTCATCTGTGGTCCATGCACCAAGTCATATACCCATGCATCTACACATGCTGTTGCTGCTTCTACATATCCCATCCACTCCTCCACCCTTTGCTCAGGACCCAGCTGCCATCAAGTCCCTGAACTGGTCTTGCTGCCAAACCCAGATATCCTACTCAATTCTCACAACTCCATAGGGCTGGACATTGGTAAATGTCCCCTCCCTGAATGTGGATTTCCTCTGACCTCTCTGGCCAGGCCTCCTCGGTCTCCCTTGCAGGATACTCTTCAGGGGTGGGCCCTAAGCCCTCTTCTCCCACTCGCCACCCCCACCCCAACTTGATGGTCTTATTACCTCGCAGTTGCAATGACCACCTATAACGGGAGACTCACAGAACCCAACTCACTGTGCTTTTCCTCTCTTTTCTAAATGTTAAATGCACATTTTCAATTGACATTTCCCTTTTGACAATTCCACAGGGCCTAGAACTCAATCTGTCCAAAACTGAGCTCAACTTCCCTGTGTCCGCCCCTCCCAAACCTCGTAGGCGTCCTCTCACTGAGTAACCAGCAACTGGGCCTCCCAAAAACCTGGGGCACTGCACTTGGCCCTTCCTTCTCCCCATTCAGTCAGCTCACAGAGACCTCATCCTCCTTGCTGCTCCTTCTCTAGTCCCGTGGCCCCTGACCTAGCCCAGGCTATAATTTCCCTTCCTTGGGCAATACTGCAGGAACCTAGTCCTCAGGCCATCCTCACATCCCCAAGCCAAGGGGGAATTTTCCAACCTACACTTCTGATTACACTCCTAGCTTAAAACTCTTCAATGATTTCCTACAATCTCTGAGATAATGTTTAAAATTTCTGGACACAGTTCGCCCTGCCCTTTATGACCATGGGACATAAAACTTGCTTTGGTTTCGAACAGAGGATGCTCTCCCCTCTGTGTGTGGAACAGCCTTTTCCCTAAATTTGCCACTTCACCAGGCTAACTCCATCTCACTCAACAGGTTTCAGCTTAACTTCTCTGACTACCACCTCCTCCTCTGTTCCCAGTATTATGTGCCCGTAATGCTTCCCCTTCAGAGCACCTGCTCTGCTGATTTGCCAGCTTGCCCAACTAAACCATGCTGTATATCTCCTCTTCGCCACCCATCAGGTCAACCTCATTTACTTTCATACAGTGTTGGCTGGTCCCTCTAATTAACTGCTAATCTCAAATTTGTCTAGTTCATCATCAATAGCAAATACAAGTACTGAGATGATTGCATGTCCCCCCAAAGAGATTACAGAACGCCCTTCTGCACCAGCTACAAATAGTGATATCAAAATATGTAAATGACATGGAACAAGCTTCCACAAATACCAAGGAGGGGAAATAACATAACATGACATATTATACTTACTAAGCAATGTCTCTACAAATGCAAATTAGTAAAGGCAGCTTGAGAAGACAGGTAGTTCAGGGACGCAAAACTGAGAAATTATCAGGATAAAGTAGGGACAATCTGCAGCCTCCTTCTAGAGAAGAATCTGGACTCAGATTTTACAGGGGAAACTGACAGGCACAGAAATTAACCAGAAATGTCAAATTTTACAATGACCACTATGTTTTAATCAGTTGGATTTATCCCGTTTTTTTTTTTCAAGTGAAAACCCTGTGAACTGTCTCCTGCCAGTTTTCCAGTGGCAGTGACAGTATGATGTGGAACAGTTCCTCTTCGGTGGCAAGGACTACAAGTCATAGAGATCTGAGCCGACTCTCCCTCCCTCAAAGGACAAGCAGCAGCGAGTCCAAGGATATGAGTCCAAGGCTCGAGGTTTTTCAAAGATCGATTTTCACAAAAGATACAACTGGACAGAAGTACTGAACAATAGCTTGAGTGAAAACTTGTTATCTCTCACTGCACTTCTGTACATGATATTTAAAAAACTGGAAAAATTTCAACCAATAACCTTTACGGGTATCATTTATGAAGAACTTACTGTGCCAGATGTCTTACAAACACGCCTTCATTTCGATTCTTATAGTCATCCTCTGCGGGGAGTATTACGATGTCCATTTTATAAATGAGACAACCAAAGGTCTGACGCGGACAGAGACAGAATTCTAACCAATCTGAATCCTAACCTTATGTTCTAGGTTGACTCTCAAACTAGAAACTCGCCACAAAATTGCTTTTGCCAAATAGTACCCAACTGCAGAAACCCACTTGTTTGAAGGAACTTTTGCAGGTATCTATAATTAAGTCTGGAATGTTCCAACTTGAACTAGTTGCTGTCAATTTAGTTTTAAAAATAGCTCTGGCCTGAGGCAAGGCATGCCTCCTAAGTACTTCAGATGTTTTGTGGATCCTGGAGTAACCTTTACTGAAAAGCTGAAAGTCTCCTTCTCCTTCCTGGAGGGCTAAAAACAATCGCAGAAAGATGAAGATTAATGCCTCTCCTTTTATGCAACATTTTACAAAAAAGGGTCCTAGGCCCACAGGACTTGGCACACAGTCTCCTAATCAGTGGTCTGGGCAAAAATGACGATTACCGAGTCCTTATTATTTGCCAAACACCATCTCTCTTAAATAGAATCATCTTAAATTGGGTGCTTTATCACCTCCATTTTACAGATAAGAAAGTAGAGGCTGAGAGAAGCACAAACTCTGTGTTCTTTCCACTCTACCTACTGTGCAGACTCTCCCACAATATGCTTGTCAATGCTGCCCCCAAGGGCTATGCTCCGAGACCAAAAAAAGGTGGTGTTGGGGGGGGGCGGGGAATCAACCCAATCGATGAATGTCTGAGCCAAAAAGGACAATATGCTGTTATGAGAAAATAAAAAGAAAAAGGAACAGACCTCAGAGAAATTAAATTTATGTGCAGTATTAAAGACATATTTAAATAAGTGAAAAATAGAAAACGGTCCCTTTAAAGGTTTGTCGGCCTCTGCACTATCGACATTTGGCCTGGGTAACTGTTGTGGGGATGTCCTGTACGCTGTAGGTGTTCAGCAGCATCCCAGGCCTCGAACCACCAAATGCCAGAAGCACCCCTCCCCTCAATCATGACAGGCAAAAATGTCTTCACACATGGCTAAATGCACCCAGGGGCAAAATCACCCCCACCCACAGGCCTCTGAAACCCACTGCTGTAAATGAGAGAGAGGCTGAAATACACAGATATGACTGGTTATTTCAGGGCCTTATCTTAGTCAGATTCAAGTTTTCAGAGTTCTTTGTCAACATATTAAGACATAAAACAGTCAAATGCAGAATTATAACGTTAGAGAAAAAGAGCCTCCAAAACTACTTGCTCCTCAAGGACATCAGCAGCCCTTAGGAGACAATGTTTACATTCTCCTAGACCTGTGGTTTATTGAAAAATTAATTTACCCCATCTGTGCTTTGATCTTCCATCAAATTATTTCCTGAGACAAGATTTAACGTGTAAGGGCCCTACAGGCTAACCAGCTGTCAGAGCGGAACTGGCATCAAATTCCAGGTGGTGAGCGGAGAGGGAGCTTCCTCTCCTCCCCAAAGGAACCCTACACTCAGCAACACACCAAATGTCACCAAGGGGTCCAAATTTCCCATGAAAAAATAGAGGTTTGAACTACAACACAGTTTAGCTTTGTGTTCAAAGGAGAAAGAGACTTTTGGGAGGTGGGTCAGTTTTCTATCCCAGTACTGACATTTCCATTAGGAAAGGTATTTTGTTGTTTTGTTTTATTTCTTAATTTCACAATAAGGAGGAGAGTCACAACCCAAGTGGCCTCCTTAATTCTATGGCTTATTTTTACTAAAAGAGGGAAGAAGGAAGCTGCTGGTCTTCTCAAAGCTCTTGCTCATCTTGCTCCTCCTGCAAGGTATGTGTGGCCAGCCTGATGAGCCCTGAACAAAGTGCTGCTTGTATCAAAAACTATGCTTGGCCTACAGGAATGCTAGCTGCAAAAGACGACCAGAGATTAATTCCGCTATGTATTTATATCTTACCTGTGTGGTAGCCAGAACCACACACACACACACACACACACACACACACACACACGTGTTCAAGTCCTAATTCCCAAACCTATGAGTATGTTGTGTCACATGGCAAAAAGGGTTTTGAAGATGTGATTAAAGTTAAGGACCTTTGAGATGAGGAGATTCACCTGGGATGTCTAGGTGGGCCCAATGTAATCATGAGTCCTTGAATGCAGACAGCCTTTTCTGGCTGTGGTCAGAGAGAGAGGGAGGAATGACAGAGTAGCACAGAAGAAATCTGAAAATGAAAGGAACTCTACTCTTCTTTGGTGGCTGTAAAGATGGAGGAAAGGGAGGGGTCAAGAGCCATGGAATGCAGGCAGCCTATAAAAGCTGGGAGCAAGGAGGAAATAGATTTACTCCTTGAATCAGCCCAGCCTACCCCTTGATTTGATTCCCGTGATATGCTGACCTTCTGACCTAAAGACCTGTAAGATAATACATCTGTGTTATTTTAAACATTAAATTTGTCAGCTGTGTTATAGCAGGAAGAGAAAACATACAGATTTTGGTACCTCGAAAGAGTATGTTACTGTAAGAAATACCAAGAAATGTGAAAGTGGCTTTGGAGTGGGCAGTGGGCAAAGCCTGAGGGACTCTTGAGGAAGACGGCAGAAAAGTCTAGATTGCCTTGAATAGACCTAGATGTTGAGGACTGCAAGAAAGGACTCGGAAGTGAAGAGCACAGTAGAGGAAATGTATTGCCTTAGAGAGACCTAAATTGTCGAGAGCAAAGGAAATCAGAAATACTTCCATCTTACCACACGACTGCACATCGAGAAAGTAAAGCCCCACAGTAGGGGAGCAGCCCTGACAACTCAGGGGGACTGCTGTCCAGCAGCTTTACTGTCCAGTCCATCTACAGTGAGTAAAGCTGTTGTCCTTGGAATGCCATTCACCCTAGCTGTGTGACCTGGGGCAGACAATCTCCCTGAACTGAACTTGGGAATAACTACGGCACCCCACTCACAGTACTAATGGGGGGATTAAGTGAGGTCATGCATAGAAAGCCCTAGCACACAGCAGGCGTGCAAAACTGAGAGCTATTTTTCTGACCTAGTCTAGAGGGGAAAATGACTGGAGAAGAATATATTCTCCCTTCCTCCCACAGGAAAGCATTTGTTGAATCTTCCCTAGGGAAGACTTCGGGCCTCAGCATAAAAGAAGGCAACAGAGGCAAGCTTGGGGGACGTTCAGGAAGCCACTGCTATATAAATCAAAGGCAAGGTCTGGGGACTCAATGGGGCTATTCCAAAATGCAAGGCACAGATGGACCGAAGCCTGGCGCAGCTGTCCTGGGCAGCAAAGAAAAAAAGAGGGGTGAGTTGTTTCTCTGGGTGACTGTTACTGGAAACTTGCCAACTGCAGTTTGAGAACATTGGGCAGAGATACTGTGCCACTGTCAGTGCCAACTTGGACAGGAAGTGATGCGGCTGGGTCCCACGGTCGAGAAGCCAGCAGGAGGGGTGATGGGGCATCCTCGGAGAAAGACACCAATTCTCCAGCCCGGCTTCCTACCTCAGGCTTCGCTCTCCCCCGCTTCCACCCATCTCCCTCCATGGAATTACGATACACATTGAAAAGGAAAAGGCTGCGATTGTTCCTACGTGGGCAAGGCCAAGCAAAATTTTACAGGAACTCAATGAATTTTCTACTTAAGAAGAATGAGATTTATTTTTTTTTTTTTAAACTTTTTAGTTTCAGTGCTTTCATAAGGTTTCTGGAAGACAACATCATGGGGACAAAAAAAAAAAAAAGACACTAGAAGCATTTGAAGATGTTTTTTCTTTATATCTGTAGCCATGACTACAAATTATAGTAGTTCATTCGCCAGGATTAACAATCAATACTTAAATGTTAGCCAGCAGGCTACTATATAACTAAGAGGAGAGAAAATCACCTTGGGAATGATTAAGGCAAAACTAGTGGCAAAGAATTGAATCATTCTCGGCCTGTACGTTTATAAGACATATATGTCTGCCAATGGTATCAGCATTTTCTGCTTAAAACTGTATTTTCCCCTTCTTTCTTTCAAAAATATCTCCTAGTGCCTACTGAGAAAACATCACAACTTGCGTTATTTTCGGTTGGTAGTGAAAATCCACAGCCTCCCCAACAATGTGTTTAAGGCACAAATTTTTATGAGCACAGCACATGTACCCACTGAACACAATAATGCTTTCAAAAAAAGAACAAGTCTCAAAAGTTCTTCCAACAACCCATTGTTCTGGATTTACAAGCTGGAAAAACATCCATTTCTACATTACATTTTCTGAATTTCCACAAGTTGGGTAGGTCTAAAGGCTCATTCTTCACACTCCCACTATTTATTACTCGCTGCCCTTTCCAAGTAAACTCAGATAGGCAGTTATCAAAGCAGATGCATTATTTGGATGCACAAGAAAACAAAACTGGATCTTATCTGTGCCCACCCTTCTCCCTGCTCCAAAGGCTGCAAACTTTGCTAACCCCTGTGGATAAAAAAGCAGAGTGGTAAAAGGGACTGGGTGACTTATAGTCTCACTATCTCAACCCAAATCTGTAGAATCTGGGAGTGTTAGCTAATGAATCTCCAGATCCTTCTAAAAGGATGATGTGAGTGCCTAGTAATTTTGTTTTGCTTTTTCATAAACATAGGAAAGGGGAGGTATGGCTTAGAGACAGCTAGATAATGAACTTAGCTACTGAAAACAAATACCAGCCTACTTTTTGAAGAGGAAAACAACATAATGGGCAAGGACTGTTCAAACTTTGGCATCTGCCTCACTCACTCTATCAGGAACTAGGAATGCCACTCAGCTTTGATTGGCTGAGCTGGAAGAACCGGCCTCTGTTATCCCTGACTTCTCACCAGGCAGTGTTTTGCCTTCAAGCAGGATGGTCCAGAGACTGCAATAATGTCGGAATGCAATCCAATAAAAAGTATTCAGGTTTCAAATAAGTTAAATAATTTAAAATTGGAAGAACTCAAGAGTGCTTTGAAGGATAAAGATATATGACACGTATAAAATTTTCCATTTCTTCCAGGGGCACAAAATGTTTTCCGTATTAAGTACTTAAATTGTGCCAGACACTTTAAATGCATTATGCATTATCTAATCTGTTTCTTACAAAAAACCCAGTAACAAACTACTTCAGCGTTCATCCTTCAGATGAGGAAACTGAGGCTTAGAAAGCTTAAACGACATGCCCAAAGTCATAAATCAGAACACCTGAACTCTGAACCCAAATTCATACTCTTAACCCAGGATTAATATCTAGGATACACCATGATTAACAACAAATTTTAAAAACAGCTGACTCCTCCAAACTGCCTTGGGGTTTCAACAAATTTCACTGACAAAATTAATGATTATCTCCTTTTTTCAACAACCTTTGTTCCTGCATTTGAAAACCTTACACACCCAGCTTTGCCTCTGACTGGCCTTAAGTCACAATATCTCCCTGGTGCTGGTTTCAAAGCAATGCAAATATTCAAAAGTGCATTCTCCTTCAAAGAGTCACCATCACTGCAGGACATAATCCAATTCCAAAACTGTTGTGACCAGCAACTGCATGGTGCCAGATGCCCCATTATCTTCGGCTAGTTACCCAGCCTCAGAACACAGTCACCTCTCTGCTCCCTCCTGCAGCTGTGTACACAAGCTTTATTGTACCACAACTACCAGTTTTGTTTTCTGGCCAAGAGATAAGACAAACAGGGTTGACTGAGATGCCACTGTTGGTAAGAAACTCTCTGGTCTACTCCAGAAATCTGGAAGTGCGTTTCTTCACTACAAACTCAGGCAGTTTTACCCACTTCCAAGATAGATGTTCCAAAACTGGTGATCTAGACTGCATTTTAGTCCCAGGCTTACCCTGCAAACTCTGTGAAGACTGCCAAATAAGCAAAGTTTAGCCTCTGAGTATCAACAACATAAATATATATAAAAGTAAAACAATTAGACAAAATAGAATGGTGGTTACCAGGGGCTGGGGTAGGGGAAAATGGGCAGTTAGTGTTTCATGGCCCAGAGTTTCTGTTCTGGAGATGGAGGATGGCAATGGCTGTACAACAATGTAAATGTACTTAATACCACGGAATTGCACACTTAAAAAATGGCTAAAATGGAAACAATAAAAAACTTATGCAGACATTCAAGCGAATGTTTCTTTTTCGAAATCCCTCATAAAGGGAAATAAATGAAGCCAAGCACCTTTTAAAACAAATCACTGCAAGATCTTGGGCCCATTCTAGGCATTACAGGGAAGATTTTAAACACAAGTTTTAAGCCCAGAGCTCCTAAGAAAAAGATGAATGCTCTCGAGTTACTTTTTAATCCGTATACACTGTATACACTGTCTAATTGGAGCCAAAGTCTCCTTTGAGGCTTCTGAGGAAAGCACTGCCCACAGGAGCTCAGAGCAGCCCACGAATTATTTTATAGTCATGGACTGAATGTTTTCTTCCCACTCTACCCCCAAATTCATATGTTACAGCCTTAATGTCCAAAGCGATGGCATCTGGAGGTGGGGCCTTTGGGAGGTCATTAGGTTTAGGTGAAGTCATGTAGAGGAGCCCAAGGATAAGAATTAGCGTCCTTATAAGAACCGAGAGACCTGAGCCCTTCCTCTCTCCATGTGAGGACAGAGCAAGAAAGAAGCCTTTGTGCTCCAGGAGGCAGGCTCTCAGAGAACCCAGAGAACCCAGCCATGTGGCACCTTCATCTTGGATTTCCTGGCCTCCAGACTGTAAGAAATAAATGTCTGCTGTTTAAGCCACCATCTGTTGTACTCTTATAGCAGTTAGAGCTAAGACAAGTCTAGTCCGTATTACTAATCTGTGCTTGGGCTCATATTCGATTAATGGTTTAAATTCATTACCATCAGGAGAAAAACAGTTTCCAAAATGACTCACTCTTGAGCGTGCATTCTGGCCACCAGAGTTCAAGTGGGCATCTGGACAAGTTCTCTTCTCTTTCTTGGTATCACAATATAATATGGCAACAGTCTGGCTCATGTGCACGCACGTGCAAACTCTCTCTCTCTCTCTCTCTCTCTCTCTCTCTCTCTCACACACACACACACACACACACACACACCAGATTTTACCCCTTTATAATAAAGCTATTTCGGAGTAACACTGAGGAGAGAGGCCAAAAGGCTGTCATGGTTCAGAATGAAATGGTCTGTGGTTCACAGCAGTTTCTTTTTTTCATCTCAGACAAACAAAGGCATTTCACTGAAAGTCACTGATGCTGCTGCACTCCAGCTGACTTACTGATGGTATATTTTCATCACCTGAGAATGAACCAAGAGTCGCATCTCAAACTCCAGCTGACTTACTGATGGTATATTTTCATCACCTGAGAATGAACCAAGAGTCGCATCTCAAATGACTCAGTCCCCACAATCAAGTATCTTCGACCAACTCTCAAACTTAAAGAGTTCTGCTTTGCAATTATTGACCTATATAA
The DNA here is from genome assembly GCF_014176215.1 of Rousettus aegyptiacus. NCBI lineage: Eukaryota > Metazoa > Chordata > Mammalia > Chiroptera > Pteropodidae > Rousettus > Rousettus aegyptiacus. The sequence goes on along the minus strand of NW_023416306.1, from coordinate 46,310,008 downwards.
TCTTTTTTTTTTCTCCCTCAAGGCTAGATCTTCTGATTTATAAGCCAATCTTGATCTCAAAAGTGAATAATTAAATACTTCTTATTCTTGTTTTGGCATCTTGTTTCACTCTCATTAGAAAAAATAAATAGTAAACCTTGAGTTAGAAAACCGACCTGTACCAACCTAGGTCAGTATATTTCTTTTGAACTATGTAAAATTCTGGTTGGTTTCCTTTAAATTTTGAATAATTCACTTTTAGCTGTCACTGCAAAATTAATAGTTAACATCAACATCAACAATAAAATAAAATAAAAATTAAAACGTAATCCTCCCTAAGATAAATACACATTAGAAGAACCTTAACAATTAGAATAGTGGAACAATTAAAACACGAATGGCTAAGCAGACCAACAAAACAGAAAAGTCAAGAAATAGACACACGAACATGTATGATTTGGTGTATGATAAAGGTGGCATTTCCAATTAAAGGGGATAAATGAGTTTTAAATAAATGGTAAATTGGGATCCTTACTTACTAAAACGAATTCAAGATGGATTAATAGTTTCAATACAAAAACTGAAACCAAAGAAGTACTGGAAGAAACCCTGGACAATTAAAGAATAATTTTAGAGTGGAGAGGGCCTTTTTCTCTCATGCCATTAAATTCAAAGGCCTTAAAATAAGCAGCTGATAAATTCATCTACAAGGAGAAATGCAACATAATCCAAGTCAAAAGATGAACAATTAACTGGGAAAGACTCCAATTCTTATAGATAAGGGCTTATTTCCCTTACACATAAAGTGATACAACTAATAGCAAAGGACAGAACAGTTCACAAAATGGCTCTTAACACATTCATGAAAAGATGCTCAACCTCCTATGAGAATTGCAAATTAAAACCACATGAGATACCATTTTTCACTTATCAGATTGGCAAAGATTAAGTAGTTTCATAATATCCCATGTTGGCAAGGATGTAGAGGAACAGGTATTTTTGTGCCTTGCGCGCGCGCGCTCTCTCTCTCTCTCTCTCTCTCTCTCTCTCTCTCTCTCTCTCATATATGAACAGAGTATCTCTGGAAGGAGAAACATTTATTGCCTCTGAGGAGGGAATATGGTAGAGCTCACGGCAGGAATTGGGAGGTTTTTCATTTTACCTTTATCTATCTTTTAAATTTGAGCCATGTACGATCCATTTGAACATTATTTTAATTCAGCAAAAACAGTTGTAAGTAAAGCTGAAGAAATTCACCAGAACATGGAGTAAAAAGGCAAAGACCTAAAAAAAAACAGAAGATAAAAAGGTAAGAAAAGCAGAGGATTGCTCCAGAAGAACCAATATTTGAAAACAGGAATTCAATCATGAGAAAAAAGTTATCAAAGATAATTCAAGAAATTTTCCAGTAACTGTAAAACATAAGCTTCTAGACTGAGATGGTCTCTCTGTGCCTGGAAACATCAATGAAAACAGATGAATCAGAATACTTAAGACAAAGAAAAGATCCTAAAAGCTTTTAAAGAAAAGAGGGAAAACTTCAGAGAGCAATCTTTTCAAAAGAATTTCCAAGCTAGAAGTGTATACTTAGCTAAACTATCAGGGAGGAAAGAGGAGACATTTTAGACATGCCAAATCTCAAAAATTTATCTCCCATGTAACCTTTTTCAGAAACTGCTGGCTGATGCCCTCTACCAAGGTAAGAGACCAAGAGAGTCACAAGGAAAGAGGACACCATGGGATCTAGGAAAGTAAAATGAAGGGCATTTCTGGGTTGATGGGTATTTTTTAAAAGGGCTGCCTTCAGGAGGGACAGATACAACAGAGGACTTCCGTGGGGTTTTCAAACATAAAGAGAGGAGGGTTAGGCTTCAATCTGGGGGTGAATCACTGAGAGGTACATAAAGCTAAGAAACAACAATTATTAACTTTGGGTGAGGACAAGCTGTATGAGAAAGGAAATATTCAAATTACACATCTCAGATGTGAATTATTTCATAGTCACAATAATATAAACATTATTTATTAAATAAAAAACTATTTTATATTAAGAAAATTTCAAGAGCTACAGTTTCCATTTACAAATGTACAAATTGACTTTTTAAAGTATACACATACATATAAAACATTAAGATTTTTCATAGATTTGAGTCAATGATGGGCTAATTTGCACTGAACAGCAATAAAAGCCATATTTCAAATAGCATCTGAGAATAGTCTATGGTTTTTAAGTCTACTGCTGCTGGTACTGACCACCAACTACTACCACCTGTAGGTTGGGGACACGGGCATCTCCTTGTTAACGTATTTGTTGAAAGAAATGCCTCAGACACAATGCCAGGCAGGTCACATGTCTCAAAGACTGCAGGATTTTTCAGATTTTTCTCATGACCTTTTTCATTTTTATAATTTTAAAAAGACTAAAATTCCCAGTTCTTTTCTATTTCCTAACAATTCATTCTTGCAAGAGGTAGAATTATGGATTTGTGTGGGTTTGTATGCACAACTTAATTAAAAGCAACATGAAAAAAAAAAAGAAAAGAAAAAACAAAAAAAGAAAAAAAAGCAACATGACTAGGAAACTGAACTAATTTGTAAAAAGCAACGGCTTCAGGTAATCAGATTTTAAAAAGAAGCTAAAACTACCAGTCCTTCAGGTGACAAATTTATTAATTCAATCTGTTAAAAAAAAAAACCTAGTTGTGCAGTTTTCAAGGAGGCACCGTGAAACCCCCAGATCCAGTTCTAATGGTGAGCAGCAGGCTCGGGAACACAGAAACTGTCGAAACGTTTGGCTGCTTACTCTTTCAGATCCCAGTGCTAACATTACCACGTGCCTGCTTAAATAAAGTGCATTTACTTAGAGTCACTAACTCAAACTTGGCCGACTCAGAAATGTAAAATTCTACTGATTTTTGTAAGCATCCATGGGATAGAACTTGCTAAGAATGCCTGATTTCAAAAAAGAGTTGTCCAAAAATTTCAAAAAAACTTTAAGTTCCTGGAAGATGTTTAAGCCTATGGTTTTGGATATCCTCTAAAATTTCCCCTATATAAAAAGCATATATTAAGACGTAGTGCTTATGTGTCCAGGCTGAACACCCTATCATTAATTTACAACTCTGGGTTTTAGTCAATAATTGCTTTTATTGAACAGTGGCAAGACATTCTTCAAAGGATATTCTGTCAGATATGAGTCTCTGGGTTTAAGAAGCAAGAGTTTTGGGTTGACAATAGTAGTTTACAACTATATTAATATTTATATAAGCATAGTTCAATCAAATAAAAGCCTACAGAGAGATAGCACATGCAAAATTGCTGTTTCAGAACACTGATCCAACCGGTAGATTGCATACTACCTTAAACAATGCTGCTGGCCTGGCTGGAAGCTCAAAAAACCAGCTATACGCTAAGACAAATCTCTTTAATACACTACTTCTCCTTTGTAGAGTGGCTCTGAATTCTTATATACAGTTCACTCCCAAAGATTACTTGAAGGGTCTAACAATAAAATGCACAGTTATTGTCAAAAAATAAACAAAGATAACTACAGAACGACTTTACACCAAGTGATGGCTAGGGAAGGGGAAGGGAGAGGAAGGGCTAGATTAGTTTACATACACATTGAAGCCAAGAGTCACTATTGTAACTGAGTGTAAAACCTAGTTTCTGGCATCCTGGTAGCCAAAGCAAAAAAGGAAACTGGGGGAAAAAATTAAAAGCCCCTGTTCGTCAGAGATATAAATGTTTTCCCAAAAGTGAACTGAGACATACACTTCTTCATATGAGAGATTCTGAACAGCACAGTAAAATAAATCTCATTAGTAGTTTGTTCAACAACAAATGCCTATCTATTAAGTACTTTCTACCTTTCCAGGCTCCATTCTAGGAACTTAGTATATTATCAGCCAACAAACCAGATAAAATTTCTGTCCTAGGGAAGCCCACGTTCACTGGAGTAGATAGATAATAAACAATAAACATAATAGGTAAATTATATATTATACTATAGAACAAAAGAAAAGGAAGGGCTGGGTAAGGGAGATCAGGAGTGGCAGAAAAAGGCAGACTGCATTTCTGAATAGAGAGTCAAGGTATTGAGAAAGGTATTGAAATGATGAGTAAAGACAGCATGAGCCAGCATGGAGAAGAGTGTTTCAAGCAGAGGAAGCTAAGGCCCTAGAGGAAGCATAAAGGTCTGTGTGAAGACGAGCAAGGAGTCCAAAGGAGAAGGGGGAGGGAAACAAAGACAAGAACTCAAAGAGTAAACAAGGGACCATGTCAAGGAAGCCATGTAGTTCACAGTAAAATCTTTTCCCCTTACAGAAACAGGAAGCCAACTGAGGGTTTGAGCAGAGAAGTACCGCCATCTACCTGACTTCTGTGTTTAAAAGATCACTGTTGAGAATGAACTGCAAGGGCAGAAGTAGGAAAATGAGTTACGAGGCTACTTCAGGAATCCGGGTGAGAGAGGACGGGGGCAGTGAAAACACGGACAAGGCGGCAGATTCTGGTGACATTTCTAAGTCAGAGTTGACAGGACTTGTTAATGGATTGGAGGTGGAGTGTGAGAGGAGACTGAAGAGGACCACACAGTTTTTGGGTTTTGCCATCTATCAAGATAGGGAAGGCTATGGGAAGAACGGAGGTAAATCCGGAACTCTGTTCCAGCTATGTTTGAGGTGGCTATAGATAGCCAGGTAGAGGTACGAGAAGGAAGCTGGACATATAAGTGTGGGTTAAGGAAAGATGTCAGAGCTGGAGAAGTAAATGTTAGAATAACCAGAATCAATAGTATCTAAAGCCAAGAGATTAGATGAGGTCACCAAGGGAAGGAGTATCTACAGAAAAGATCAAGGAGAGAGCCTTGGGCCCTCCAAAAATCAAGGAAATGAGAACCAGCAAAGGAACCTGAGAAGGAATGGTGAGTGAACAAGAAGTACCAGCACATGTAGAAAAATTTAATATGTTTTATATAATTCATCAATGACAGCGAAAGTTACAATGATATCAAATCAAAGTTCACGGAAGATACTTCAGTAGGAAACTATTGCACAGAAGTCCAGATATTTAGCTCTTGGCCAATTCTGGCTTGATTACCACAAGCTGTCAGCACCAAGGAAGGGTAGTGAAGGGAAAGCCAGGGCAGGTCAGAGGCTGGAGGTCAGAAGAGCACAGACAGCCACACACTGTCAGCCCAAGAAGCACTTTAGATTTTGAAAAGTAAACTGGGCTAGATGCCAAAGGAGCTCACGGGGAAATACCAACTCCTAACCTAAAAGTTAATGTGCAGTCCCTTCCTGATCTGTCCCTGCAGAAGTGCCTATCACATTTCCCCTTCTGTTAGCTCAATCCCACCTTTGGTCCTGGGCCTAGAAAGCAGATCCTAAAGCACACCAGAGAAGCTCCTTCCTCATTAGCAAAAGGGACCAGAAAGAGTTTCTTGCCCTGAGACTGAGTACAAGGGACAGAGACCCCAGCATGTCCCTGAGCATACACATCTGCTTGTGAGAACAATAAAGGAGACAAGGAGTTTTCCTAGTGTTCTCTTTCTCTCTCTCTCTCAAACAGAAACATATATTAAATTCAGAACAATGGAAAATATAATGGAATAGTAAATAAGGCCTAAATTAGTTAGCAAAAATGACTATATGAACTTCATCATGGTTGTTTAACGATGGGATATAAATTTGGCTAAAGCAATACGGAGATCACAATCTCTTACAAGACTCACATTGTTCAATCAAATATTTTCTCAAGAAATGTCCCAGCATTGCCTGATATCAAGGCTTATGGCAACTTTTCTAATGATTCCTCAAAAAAGGGCTGCTGAAAGATACACTGGATTACAAAGTGTAAAAGTTTCCTGTGGCTGTTTCTTAAGATATTTCCTATCCTCTTGATAATGTAAGCTGAGGACATAATACAAACTAATTCAGTAGAAAAAATGTGAGGCAAAAGGAAGTACAGGATTCTAAGTACTCAATATTTTGAAGGAACTAGTGTGTAAAATCCTTTAGAATTTCATGAATGAACACTATTTCTCCAAAACAAGTTTTCATTCACAGCTGGAGCAAGTCAAGCGCTCAGGAAGAACTCAGAATGCAACATTCGACACCACCACTTGAGGGTTGGTCTACCTACTGTAAGTCAACCAAGCAGAAATTTTAACATTCTCATAAAAATCACAGAACCTATACAAGACTCTTGTCTGGATAGATACCCTCTCACTCCATACAAAAGGAGTATGAGGAAACCTGTAGGAATGGCCAAGATTCCCTTCACCACCACCGCCTCACACCCGCCCCCTGCCCCCTCACCCCCCGCCCCTGCTGCTGCAAAAGAGCTCTGAACTTCCCCAACATGTAGGGTGAATCAGGACACTCAAGTCCTTTGTCTCACAGTAAGTATAATTATAATTTGCTATCATTCTTTAAAGGACTCTGACTTTGTACTTTTTAAATGATGATAGAAATTTCTTCTCATTAGCAACAGCTCAGCAATCTCACTTTTAAAAGAAAAATACCAGGGCATGTTTACTAAGCCCTAAGAAATTTTAGTTTTGCTAAAAGCTGCCATCTCAACCCTTCTCTTGACAGTACCATCTGCCTTTAATTGGCTGCCAAGACCATATTAATTCAGGCAACTAAACAAAAAACAATGACCAATGAGACAGCAGCTATACATGGAAAATCAAGAAATAAAAGTCAAAAAAATAATGAGCAATTTCTTGATTAAAATACAGATCTGGACCTCAGAGAAACAATGAATGGAAAGTTACCAAATTGTGCGTACAGCTCTCCAGTTCATAAAAAATTAATCAGCTCTGTACAAAAATTAGACCCTGTTTTCCATATCTATGCAGATTTCTGAAGCATAACTCTTTCAAAACAAACCCTGAAATACAGATTTAATCAATTCTAAAAACTGTTCCTATACCAGCATACAGGCTATTAAACCTCTTAGAATTAAATATAGTTTTCCATTGTGGTAGGTTATGTTGTTATTTCAGTTACTTGATGCCTCCCCATAACAGGCTTCACTCCCATTGTCACGTGATTCATAGCATCTCCAAATGGGAAATCATTATATTTCCCTATCCCATTGTTGGTAGGCTTAGCCATGTGACTTGCTTCAGCCAACTGAATGCAAGTGAAACTGACATACAAGCAGAAGCATTAAGAGCCATGAATAGACGGGTCATTTCCTTTCTCACTCTTTCATATTCACATGGCGCACTCAGCCTGGATTTAGAATAAAGACTCTTAGAGCAGAGTCATAGCTGTCATGGACAGCGAACAAGAAATTAAAATGTTATTTTAAGCCACTGAGCATCATCTAGTCTAAGCCGAGAAATGAAACAACACTTAATTTTTTTAAATGTTTTAATTCTCCATGGAACACATACCTAGAGCAGCCTAATTAAGGTAGATGGGCATGCAGGCCTTACCACCAGCGAATTTTCATACTAATCACCTGCATAATAAATATAATAAACTGAAAATAACATCTGCCTTTTTCTAATTAACCTTTTTGCCTTATAAATATGTGTCTTAGAGGGAAGGGGAAAACTTAAGTTACTGACCTTTAGAAGACCTTCTTGAGAACAATGGCAGGTTCAAAGAAGATAAGGTTCGACAGCTCACCCTTCCACAGTCCCGTAATTAATCTCTAACTGATGGGGGGATAAAATAAGAATCAAGGTTATAAACTTAACCGGCACACCAATTTCCCCACAAAACAAGGAAATGCAATTGCCCGGGATTTCATGGGATATAGGAATCATTCCCCAAAAAGCCTAGGTTCATTTTAGCTTTTGAGTATTAGCCCCTGGCTACTGCAAGATCTGATGATACAAATAGTTTTTCAAATGATCAATTAAAACAGAACTAGATAAAAATTACCAGGACTCTCAATTTTTTTTCTAGAAGCCAAAGGGGAAAAAAATAAGCCCAGAGTTAAGACTCCTCTCATAGCTAGTGATGAAAAAATACATAAATTCATTTAAAAAATTAACTTCTGAAGGGAAACCATTCAACGTCACCTCTTGCAAATTTGTGATGAGGTATGTTGCTAAGCTAGAAGTCTAGAGAAGCTCAGAACACTTACTTACTAGACTAAGCTCACAGGCTGTCATATCCAAAGGCTGTGGTCAGTCTGTTTTAATTGGGAAGAAATCCATGAAAAAAAAAAGGTACAGTGAGAGGGTACCTAGTGAAAGGTCAAGGGAAAGCTAAGAAATCCCATACAAGCATAAGCCAAGTCAAGGTTTACAGACTTTACAAGTTGCAAATCTACAGTTTACCCAAGAGACTGGAGGAGAGATAATGCTATATACATACTACACTCTGCCTTGAAAAGTCCTGAATTCAGGAGCCCGTTGTTCTCCCTACCAGGGTTAGCAAGTCTGTAATAGGTATCAGAAAGGCTTTTTGTACTGCTAAAATCAAATCAAGTTAGGTACAGTATTTCACATTATTTGATACAAAGTTATACCAAGAAGGTATGAATTTTCATGGATTTGGGGAATTTTTCCATAATCTTAAAGTGGTACAAGGTAGCAACAGTCTTGCCTTTGGTAGGACTAGTCTGTGGTGGATCTTGGTAAAACCAGAGCTTGGGGAGAGACTCAGCAAGAAATTAGCATCCAGCTGCTTGAGGTGACCTGTTTGAAAGCAGACATTAGAGTCTGATTTGCTTGGAAGGGAACAAAGAATTCCCTGGGGACATTTTCTTTGATCCGAATAATGGCTGGAAAAAATAGGAGGAAGCATTCAGCAGGAAAAAATGTGGTAGGATGGCAACCATTTTCTTTTCACACATTTCCCTTTCTAAAAAAAATCCACCCATCTTTAGCCTTGGCTGCTCTGTTTCCTACATGAGCCCAGACTCTCTGGCCACAGTTGATTGAACACAGTGGGGCCAAGGAAGCATACACTAAGTCAATCAACAGGAAGAGAGAGAGGGCCAGGGAGAGTGAACTATAAGGTATAAAAAAGGAGTTAGGCTTGAAATGGGACCTAGTCATGAGAAGCAAGGGCTGGGCTGCCATTTTCTACCACCTGTGAGCTGAAGCAGAGAAAAGTGGTCTACAGAGCAAAGCTAAGGAATGGTACGAATGCTGAAGGTACCATGAGTGCCCCAAGGAAATCATAATCATAACTTCAGGTCTTAACTGCCCAACTCCCAGGAGGACTGGCTGGGCTACCATGCTCCTGGGTTTCACTGGGTTCCTTCCAAGAAATTCCTTACAGTTGATGCAGGTTTAAGCCAGTTTAAATGAGTTTCTTTTTTGCAGCCAAGAAGCCTAATCGGTTTATTTTAAATTTTGGTTTATTTTTAAATGTTTGATCTTAATAAACCTTTTAAATTAAAAAATAACATACATACTATAAAATGCATAAATCTTAAATATTTATCATAATGAATTCTTATAGATGAACATATCTGTCATCAGCAACTAGATCAAAAATAGAGATGAGGACCCCACAAGTTCCCCTATGCCTCTCCCTAGTAATTATATCCCTTGCACACCCCCACCCTATTCTGACTTTTGTCATCGTTGATTACTTTTGCCTCTTTTTGAGCTGCATATAAATGAAACCATACAATATGTACACTCGCTTCTGACTTCTTTTACTCAAGTAATATCTATGAGATTCACTGTGTTGTTCTGTGTAACAGTAACTTGTTCTTTTTTATTGCGTTGTAGTATTTCACTGTATAGCCATACCACAATTTATTTACTCATTCATGGATATTTGGATTGTTTCTACTATTCCACGATGAACATTCTTATGTTTCTGGCACACATATGCACTCATTCTTGTTGGGCATATATATCTAGGAGGATAAGTAATGAATCATAGGATATGTATTTATTCAGCTTTATAGATTAGTCCTTTAGCTTTCCAAAGTGGTTATATAAATTTACATTTCTACTAGCAGTGTATGAGGATTTAAGCTTTTCTATATCTCCGTTAATGTTTCATTATCAAGGTTTTTTTTTTTTTAATTTTAGCCAATTGGCTAAGTATATATTGGTATTCTTATAGTAGTTTAATTTGCACTTTCCTGATAATTGATACTGAATTCTCTTTTTCTCTTTTTTAAAATTAGGTTTCCTGTTTTTGTTTATTTGCAGCAGCTCTTTACATATGCTGGACAAGTTACTTGATGGACAATGGATGACAAATATCTACTATTTTTTGATTTGTCTTTTCACTCTTAATTTGTACTGCTGAACAAAAGTTCTTAATTGTAATGAACATGAGAACAGGCAAAATAGCACATGTTGCTGTGAGAAATACATCCAATCTTTACAAAAGTTCTTAATTGTAATGAACATGAGAACAGGCAAAATAGCACATGTTGCTGTGAGAAATACATCCAATCTTTTAGGTCTGTACAGCCACTGATTTAAGGAACATGAACTAGTCAACTTTATAGGACCCAGCCCTTACATAGGTCCTGGACTATAAATACAATGTTCTATCCTCACTTCCCAAAAGCTTCAGATACAAGGAACCGTCAGTTTAACCAATAAGGTGCCTATAGTTTATCAAGTGTACTTATGCATTATACCCTGGAAACACTGCTATAAATGGTGAATGGTTTGCATCACCTGTGCCTGAAAGTCCCATAGCATGCTTCCGGCACAGTTCGGCATGACAGCAGTCCTGTGCAATATTTCCCAGAAGAGATGTTCTCAGCATCAACTTGGGGTTCCAAGAACATATCTCATCTCTCCCCATCCCAATGCCCCTAGAGAAAAGTAAGTACCCAGCCTCCACAACAGCCCAGCAATTACCCATTATCTTAAGCAACCAGTGAAGTTTCCTTGTCCTGAGGCAGCAGGAGGAGCAACAAGCTTCTCAAGTGACCAAAGTTCAACCAAGCTTGGGTAAGGCGCATACATCTATTATCTCGCTGATCCTCTCAGCTCCTCTGTGACTTTCTCTTTATCCCCATGTTACAGGCAGAGAAAGACTGTTTTGCTCAGCCAAAATAATTGTGGGAGAGCTTACAGAGAAGGGAGAAGGGTGGTGAGACTTCATGGAGCTGGAGTTTCCCCCTGGACCCAGGCCTCTGAGTCTGCCTTTGCCCTTTTACCTAACCCCCAAGGTTCCTCTTGGACGCACTGTACGTTACCTGAGATCACAGCCCTTTCTCTGCTCCCCTGGCCATAAGCAAACAAGACATCTCTTTTAAGATCATTTTTCAGGGAGTCTTATAGTCAGGAAATACTATATCCTGGGTGTTCCTCCCTTTGTCTATCCTCCCTGCTTCTCATCCCCGCTTCTCCTTCTCCTCCCTTCCCCACAGCAAGACACACTTAAACAAAATGACATAATGATATCAATGTTTCTTTTCAGACAAATAGAGCAAAGGAAACATACGCCTAGCAAGAAACAGTAAAGTTGAGAACTTAGAGACCAAGAGTCTAACCAGTGCCTTATACTGAACCTCATCCCTTCAATACGACCAGATAAAAAATAAAGGTAAAAAAAAGGGGAACAAGTGGGAAAGCAAAGCTGCTGTGGGTCATTGGGGTTCAGGAAGAGAAAAGGAGAGGCTGAGGATGAAGCATGGATTCAGCACCTCCAACCCAGCCTGGGACCCAGGCTTAAACAGACATAACATGTGAGTTAACAGCTTTAAGTCAGGACTTAAAATGCAAAAAGGTGAACACAGTTATTTGGTTAAATTGGATGTGAGGCCAGAGGTTACAACACTTCCTTTGAAAGAAAATGATTCATAAACTATAAACTATGTAAACTTCAAGCCCCTTAAGCAGTATTTCCTCCTTTCGCTAGAGAAGCTGACAGAGCAGGAAAGAGTGACAGTTTTTTCCATTGTACTAAAGCAAATACTTTACTGAATCATTCTGGGCTGGCTAAGAGTCCTCAAGGTCTTCTTACTCATTCTTGACTTCAAGAGGTGAACCGTTGGCACACCCCTTCCAACAACACGCAGAAATGAGTTCAGACACCGCAGCTCTGTTTCTCAGTGAGAGATGCCTGGGTTCTCTGGAAAGTGTAAAAGCTATAAAGGCACATAGGATTCCATGAAAGGAAAACAATTAGGTTTTTCTGGTTTCCCATGAATATCCAAATAGCAGCCTTTTGTTTCCCTGAGGTGGGCTAAAATAAACCTAGGTAACAAACAAAAAAGAACACTCCTTTTTCTCTATTAGCCTAAAAATTAAAACTTTCTAGAAAAAGGAAGTCCACTGAATTTGGGGAGGTAACTCATACCACCCTCATGGCTCTAAGTTCACACACACAAAAGAAGGGGCGTGTGGGGAGAGGAGTGGTGGAGAACAAACAGGAGACTCAGATACATACCTAACAGGTGGAGGCAAATCTTGTTAAGACAAATCTCTTCCTAACAAAAATGATTAAACTTCAGCTGATGGAAGCATGGAATTCCTGATATCTACAGGATAAGCTATCACGTGGTAGGCACTTAAACCATTATAACTGATGAATCAGGAGTACCTTCATGCAGATCAGGCAGCCCGAGTATGCTAATGATGAAATTATGCATATTTGTTCAACAAATATTGTTGCATGTGAAGCTTAACTAGTCACTTCCCTCCCACCTGGCCACTCCATAAAAAGTCCCTGCTATTCCTCAAGCCAGTGTCTCTAAACTGTGCCTCCCACTCAACATTGCTATCATTCCCAGCATTATGAACAATTCTCAGATCCCACTCGAGAGCCACAACTGCTCCCCTTTTCTCTCCCCACCTCCCATAAAAATATGTCAGAATACAAGTAAGTTGATATAACTTCATTAGAGGAATAGCCATGAATTCCCTCAACTTAAAAAAAAAAAATGTTTTAAATATACAAAACTTTCATAATGGTAAACCATTTGAATTGCTTCTCCCAATGGTCACGGAAACTTTGCCAGGGCTAAGAAACTTTGAGTTGTAGTAAACAAACTTCTATCATTTCTCTCCCAAACTCCTCTCCTTGACAGGGATTCAGCAAACTCTCCTCCCACTCCTGAATTATTACTATGAAAGGAGATTAAAATGTGGTGTCTCTTACTCTGCCTTCAAGGTCAGAAGCCTGGATTCTTCACAAATCCTTTGGGTTATGCCACCCAGGATTTAATCTTGCCACCCAGAGGCCACATGGTACCCACGGATACCTTAAAGGTGTTTAAGACCAGTACGGTCCATCCCTTAATCAGCAATGCCCCTGACATTTAAGGGAAGATGGAGCATACACACTGAATAAGCACAAAGCGAGGCTGCATTCTTAAAGAGGCACACAGTCCTTAAAATGAAACAATTAAGAAGATAAAATAAGTGCCCTAAATAGAAGCTGAAAGATGAAGTTTCGAAAAGCCAACAGAAAATAAATCAAAACAAAGTCAAGCATGACAAATCATATGTTAAAGTGCATTAAAACTACTCATTTCATGCCCTAAGAAATGGCAAAAACTTTTATCAATGCCACCGAAGCGTCACGACATCCAACTCAGTACGGTGTTGACAACCCCCTCTCTTTTTTCCTTTAAAAAAATATGCACCAGGAACTCAAATTTTCTTTTACATTTTCACATGGAAACTTAATTCCTGGCCAAATATGGCGCATGACTCAAACAAATCTCTCTATAAAAATGTCATAGTGAGTGGTAAAAATCAAAAGATCTAGCAAATTAGAAAAATCAAAAGACAACAAGAGCAAAATTTCAGTCTTCAAATATACTGAATAACTTAGTTCTGAGAATCAGTAGAATTTATTCATAAACTTCTGTTCTTCAAATTTTTATTAACTCTTAAGACGCATCTACCATGAATTAAAAGAAAAAAAAATCCTATATGAATTTTATAGCATGGAAAAACAGAAAAGCTAGACCAGTTAAAAAATTGGTATAAAGTCCCTAAATGAATTTTTTAACCGGTCTAGCTTTACTATTTCACTATGCTATATAAAAAAAAAGAGTATAAGCCCCTTTTGAGGTGTTCATATTCATTTGTCTGGAGAATTCAATAACAAACATTTGCCCAATTGACTAAAATATGACAACAGATAATAACAAGTATTGGCTAGAAAGTGGAGCAACTGGAACTCACACACCATTTTTGGGAACATAAATTAATAAAGTCTTTGGCACTCTCTACTACAGCTGATCTGTGTGGCCCAACAATTCCAATCCCAGATATGTACCCAAAGGAACTCTATACATATGTTCACCAGAAAACGCATACATATGTTCATGATAGCACTGTTTACACTGGTTCCAAACTGAAAACAACCCAATGTTATCCTCCACTAGGATGGATAAACAGTGGTATACTTGCACGACTGAACACAACAAAGCAACAAAAATGAACAAACCATACACATAAAACATGAGTCAATCTTACAAATATAACATGGAGAAAAACCAGACACAAAAGAGTATATGTATTATGTCAGTTTTTGACAAAAGTAATCCCTGATGTTAGAAGGATATCCTTAGGGCAAGAATAATGAATGGAAGGGGGTATGATACAAAGATGATCAGCTTCAGTCTATGGCTTTATTCTGGGAAAGGGACATGAGAGGTGTTGGTGTTATTTGGCTGAAAAGTGAGTTAAAGCTTCACATAAGAGGGACAACCCCAGCCCCTGAAAAACGACTACTCTTAAGCAGTTTTATTTAAATAGGAAAGACTGGCTCTATTGAGTAGAATGGGGGGAGGGGAACAGAGGAATTCAGGCTTGACTTCGACTTCTGCTCTAATTATTATTTTTTCATGTTTTCCCCAAGGTTAAAGGGTGAACCAGTCCAAGTTACCAACAAAAATCTGAACAAATTTAACCAAAAATGTAATGTAGATATCAAAATATTTACATTCTTTGCCTCTAATCAAGCCAAAAATTATATAAAATGTCAAAAGAAATTTTATCTGCAATACGCAATAAATGTAAACCAACAAGAATAGAAGTTCTTGTGCGCTTCTCAGGGGATAATTATAAAAAGGATTAGTATGTCTCCTGAGAGCTAAACTAAGCCCCATTGCTCAATTCCATTAACTAAATGAATTAAAAAAAAAAAAAAAAAAAACTTCCAACAGAGCTGCAGGCTTCCTGACACTGTTTGAAGTATATAACTGTTTCCAATTAACTGATTGCTTCTGTAATGAAAAAAGCATGAGAACACTTTTTTTCTGACATGTTATCTGTTTTAAGGTTCTTCATCAGTGAAAATATCATTTGCTTCCAGTATCCACATTTTAAATGCAACGCTCAAGGAAGGAAAAGGCAAACAGGTATCTGAGTTTAGAAGCCAAAGAGAAAATAAAAATTGGGGAGTTAAGTCACCTGCTAGGCTCATGCACAATACATGCTCACTGGCAATTCATATGTCTAGTGGCTGGAGTGTTTCAATTACAGCCTCCCGGTCAGGCTTCCCCTATTCAAGACAGTTCTGTTGTTCTCCTTCATGGTCCCTCCCAAATACACATACACCACACAACAAACCAGAGTTTTTCACCTCTCCATGGCCTTCTCAAGTATGAAATGCTTTCTTCAAAATTATAAAGTTAACTGAAAAAAGAGAATAGTAAGATAAAAATAACAGAATATCTAATACATGTTGGGAGGCAGAGGGTAGAAGAAGAGAAAAGGTGGGAGGTAATATAAATTCCCCTTCCTCCTTAGCATGGTGGTAACAGCTATTCTCAAATTTGTGAAATGAAGTACAGAATGTTTAAAACGAAGGCTGCAAATTCTTTGACACTCTTCCCATCATGTGGTGGGTCTGTGTTCCCTCCCCTTGAGTTTGAGCAGACTTTTTAACTGCTCCAACCTATAAAGCTTGGTAAAATGGAAGTTGCATAAATTGAGGCTATGTCATAAAAGGCCATGAAGCTTCCAACTGGTTCACACAAGGTGCTCATAGCTTGAGTTCATTGTATGTGTCAACATGAAAGGTAGGACAAAAAAGACTGGCATCCCAGAGCAAGAGGAATTCTCCAGCCAATGGCCTTCGGTTTTCATCTGTACCACTGGCTCTCTTAGGTCTCCATTCTACAGATCCACATGGCAGATTTTGGACTTGCCAGCCTCTACAATTATGTGAGCCAACTGCATATAATGCAAGTCTCTTTCTGTACTCATATACACATCCAGTTGGTTCTGTTTCTCTAAAGAACCCTGATAAATACAGTCATGAATCATATAATGATGTTTCAGGCAACATCAGACCACGTATAAAATGGTGGTCCCATAAGATTATAATGGAGCTGAAAAATTCCTATTGCCTAGTGATATCATAACCACCATAAAACTATAGCACAGTGTACTACTCATGTGTTTGTGGTGAGGCTGGAGTAAACGAACCTATTGTGCTGCCAATCATATAAAAGTAGAGTATGTACAATTCTGTATGGTACATAATATTTGATGATAATTAACGACTTGGATTATATATTTACTATACTATATTTTTATTGTTATTTTAGAGTGTACGTTTTCTACTTACTAAAAAAAAGTTTGATGTACAACAGTATGCTATGTTACACCGGCAGCAGACCCGTGATTATGGTCTCTTGATTGTATCATTTTCTCTTATTCTTGCTTTAATCTTATGTTTTGCAGAGTAACATGTTTATAGGTTTGTAGCCTAGAAGCAGTAGGCTACACCATCTAGATTTGTGTAAATACACTCTTTGATGTTCACACAATGATGGAACTGTCCAATGATGCGTTTCTTAGAACATATCCACATCACTAAGGGAAGCATGGATGAATCTGGTAGCCATGTAAGTAGTCTTGACTATCTAGGGCCACTATGCGCAAGATACCACATGTAGGTGTTCTGATCGACAGCCAACACTGAGCCCAGCCTTCCAGCCATCCCCTGTCAAGGCATACAACTTGAGAGCAAAGCCTTCTTGGACCATCCTGACAAGCCCATTCACTAGCTCGGTGCCACTGAGAGACCTCGTCAACATCACAAGGAGCAGAAGCACCTGGCGAAGCCCTGCCTAACTCCCAGAACCCCAGAATCCATAATACCATAAAACAATTGTTTAAGCCACTAAGTTTCGTGGTAATTTAGTTCTAGAAGAACTCAAAACATAAATAGTCTCTAAGAAGAGACTGTACTCTGAGCTGAAATCAGAGGGTGATGGGTTTTAGTTTTCATTTTAAGCCCTTCTTTGTTGTGCATTATTTTTACTATGTGCAAACATGACTTCAGAAATTTAATAACAGTATTGTATAACTGAAGTTTGTTAAGAGTAGAACTTAAGTGTTCTCATACACTATATATACATAGTGATGGGAATGCTAATTAACGAGATGGGAAAAATTCATAAACAGTTTATACATATATAAAATCATTCTAATGTACATTTTTTAAAGCTTATAAGTTTGTCAATTATACCTCAATAAAGCTGGGAAAAAAAGAAAATTTAAAAGTTAAAGAAACAACAAACATGTTTAGCACATACTGTGTATCAGGTGTTTAATTCATTTAATCCTCACAATAATTCCATGAGAGGTGTCCTTTTATGATGCCTATTTTAGAGATGGGAAATTGAGGCACAGAAAGGTTCAGTAACTGTGCCAAAGACTGCACAGCAAGCAGCAGAACCTAGAATTCATACTTAGAACCCACCAGGCTGTTTCTATAGTCTTGAGCCACTGGACAAAGGTACAATCTCAAACTGCCATTCACCTGGGTCTCTGAGCATATGATTCACTACCCCTATTAGTGTGTCAAGCACTGCTGGACTGCCTGGCTTCTTCAAAAGCTATTGCTTAAACTGCAATGCCCTTTATGTATAATCTCTACTTATACACATTTTTCAAGGACCAGTGTACCTAAATGTCATCCAAATCTCTCGACTCGTCATTAATTTCTCCATTCCATACACTTCCAGAATGAACCACTTACATCAGATATTTCCATCCTTCTGCTCCAACTACAATTCTGTATCTTTATATCTACCCACTTGCTTTGAACTCTGTGAGGTTCTTTGCTCTAAATATTTTTTTTCTGCCTTTATCTTAGTTTGCATATTTTTGATATCTTCTAGAAAAAGAATGGCAAGAAAACACCATCATCCCCATTGTCCAGAGTAGTCTGTGCACTGTTAATCTCTCCCCTTAATATGGCTCAGTGATCTCTTTTCTTCAGAGATACCTGCTCCCAAGCCAATTTCTAAAGATCCCTAACAGCTCGGCTCAAGTCTTACTGTTTAAGGAAGCCAATCTATCCAACCAGGCAAAAAGTCCTCTTTCGACTCAGAACTCATATAAGCACTCAATGTCTGTTAAGTAAACTAACCATTCCTTTGTCGCATATAAGAATTCTGCCAAAGTGGTATTATCAATTTTTATATACAATGTCCGGACAATAAACTACTTAATGGTATGATCCTTCTGATATCCCCTAAAGCTCCTAGCTCAGTACTTTTGCTAAAGGTAGCCTATAAAGAAAAATAGTATGTGATTGGTAAATGAGATTACAACAAAAGTTCCACTTATGCTATTTATTAAAAAGACGATACCAAGATCAACCCCACTTTTGCTTTGAGAAGCAATTTAAACCAATGAGACACCATTTTGCAAATGACATATGAGCAGTTTAAAGATTTCTATTATCAATTCTGTACTAGATTCATGGACAATTTGAATCTGCAGTTAGTAGTTTAACAATAAAGATCCAGAACTATCAAAAGGAAAGTCTCCAGTTTGAAATAATCTAAAAGAAGTGGAAAAACTATATGTACAAAGATGATTCTTTCAGCAATATATACTAGTAAAACTATAAAAATTAAGTAATTTCCAATGATTAGGGGATTATTAAATGAAAACATACCCACAGGATTGTGGACATGCACAGGACTTAAGTCATGGAGACTGGAGCGATGTTAAGATACAGCGTTAAGACATAAACAATAGAAAATATTAGCATTACGACTCCCTAAAAACATGAAGACATGAAGCACTGGAATTGAAAACAACAGAAATACTCAGTCTACTTAAATGGGGCAAATATAGGTCACCTTTTGTCCATTTGCCAAAATCTCAGTAGGTCTACTGTTTTTGCAATTTATAAAAAGGATAGGACAGAATTCTCATACACTGCTGGTAGAAATATAAACTACACAACTACTTTGAAATCTGCTTGGTAGTATTTTCTAAGTGAATAATAGCTCAAAACTCAGCAATTCTCTTGAATATATACCCAATACAAATCTGTACATGTGTATTAAGACATGGACTTAGAATGTTCATAAGACACACTATTTGCCATTGACAAAATTTGGAGACTACTCAAATCCCATTAACCCTAGAATGGATAAACTGGGGTATAATCATACAATGGAATATGGGCCAGCAATGATATTGACTGAACTACAGCCACATGCAACATCATGGCTAAACCTCACGAGCAATATTGTTGAGAGAAAGAAGCCAGATATATGAAAAAATACATACTCTACGATGCCATGTATACAGAACATGAAAGCAGACAAAACTAGTCTATGGCTGGATTATCCTTTGGGGAAGAACAGTGACTAGAAAAGAGCATGAGGGGCCTTCTGCAATATGGCAATATTCTATTACTTGATCTTGATGCTAGCTGTAAGTTCATGCTCACTTTGTGAAAATCTGACATACTGTACACTTGATATTTGTATGGATGTTATACTGCAATTTTTAAAATTACTTTTTAAAATGGTGTAACCTAAGCCACGCACACAAGAGGCATAAAATTTCCTGAAACATTTGAAACCAAGTTGGCTTCTTTATTTGATTCAAGAGTGAAAGAGAAGTGTGCCGGTTGTTACGTAATTTACTTAGCTTCAACTCTACTCACTAAACGTGATTTTTAAGACACGCACAAATAATCCAGCAAATGCCTGAGTGAAGTATCTGTTAATTTTTCACTAAGATTCCATCTGCTACCTCTAATCTTTTCATCCTACAGCTACCCCATTTTAATAGACCTCAGTTCCTACAAGCACTTGCCTTTCGGCCATTCTCCTATCCCCTCCCCAAGTCCTTGAACTTCCTTCAACTAAACCCTTTCACATCTGCTTCTTCCCGGGCCTAGGGGGTGGTTAATGCATGTGAACTTTAGCTCATGCAGACTATTTGTGAGCAGATGCTGATACTCAGGGATTAAACCTGTCTTGAATGTATTGATTCCAATGGCCATTTGCTTGTGGTTTCCTTCTTTAAGGTTGTTTTGGATGACTTAAAGAAAAACCTATTTTTAAATCTGCAATCTTTTTTCTCTAACACTCCCCAACACACACACACCACCACCACTACCACCACCTACTTTTGCTGAGGCAGAACCTCAACTAGAGCTATTTGTAGACTTGGCTAATATAGAGTGCATAAAGAGTGTCCCCAAAGCATCCTTGTGCCCTTTGGAGATAAAATGTATTCCTAATATGTGTATCTTTAAAGGAGGCAATTATTCTTCCACTGGGGGCTTCTCCATCCTCAGACATTTTAACCTGGACATAGGACAGCCCATGCTTAATTTTTTTCCCACTACCTCAGCAGCAGCACCTTTCCCCAAATCTGTTAACTGAAAAAGAACCAAAGTTAATAATCTCTCAGTTTTCTCATTCAATCTCCACCTTCTGAAGACTTCACCTTAAAAATGAGGGACTGTGAGACTGGGGAGGGGGAAATGGGAAGTGACTGCTAATGGATAACTGCTATAATGGGCTTGGGGCTTCTTTTTGGAAAATGTGTGGAGTTAGATAGTAATGATGATTGCACAATTGGGAACATACTAAAAACCATGGAATTGTGCACTTTAAAAGGGTAAATTTATTACATGTTTATTGTACCACATTTTTTAAAATAAATAAAAGGTGGATGTGCCTAACATGTTTTAGAGAAAATAGGATGAAAGGAACAACTATCAGGAAAAATGCTAAGTACCACCTAAAATTCAAGATGAATAAACCCATGAATTAAAAACGAGGAAACAGGTCCTGATATCATTCCCGCTCAGTTGGGGGAGATGAAGGTGGGGGTAAGAAAATGCACAATTATAGATCTGGGTGATTAACCTTCCCTGTTAGTCTCAGCGCACTCGTTCTGATATATTTCATTAATTAATATAAGATGAACCTCCGTGGAGACGACATGCAGAGAGCGAGCGCTGGGGGACGCCATTGATTGTTTTTCATGCTAACTCGGCCAAAGCCCTCACCTCGGTGCAGATCTCTTTCTGACCTGCAGGACTCACTAGGAAAAGTTCCGTCTGAAAGTTCCACGGGGACCCAGGTGGAGGAGGAGGGGTCAAGGGGAGTCAGCGGGTAGTAGCTGACCCGACGGCAGCATTGCCTGCGTGTCTGCCTAGGTGGCAGGTTCATAGCCCAAGTCGGCTTTATCAGCGCTGGCACTTTCCCCTCGACTTGATCCCCCAGAAGCACCCGCTGTCCAGAATGCGTTCGGCGGGCCCCGGAGGCCCAGAGGTCCCCCCACCTCCCAGTCCTTGCAACCGAGGCCCGAGCCCTCTCCAAGTTGGCTGAGGAAGACCCGAGGCCACCTGCCGCTCTGGGGCAGAGGAATAAAGGGATCGTCCGCCAGTCCCTTCTGTGGAACGGAACCGAGACTTTCAAGGGGAGACGTCTCAAAGAGGACCTCTCACCCCATCCTGGTCTGATAAAGTGCCCGGGGGCCCGCAAGGACCGTGCGCCCCGGCCATGGGCCGGGAGGGGCCCGTCCTCTCCCGCCGCCCGGCCCGAACTTTCCCGCTACCCTGAGTCTGGCGCCCTGCGCTTCCCTTCCACACCGGCCGAGCCCCGCCACTGCGGCGCGCCCCAACCCCGGGGTGCCGCCGAGTCCAAGCAACCTCTCGGACCCCGTCCCTAGGCCCGCCCTGAGGCCGCCGGGGAAACTCGGGCGAGCGGGAGCCGGCAGAGCTGCCCTCCGACCCCGCCACTGCCGCCCTGCGCCCCCGGCGCGCGCCAAGTTGGCGCGGCTGGGCGCGGAGGCTGGCCCCGGAGGCTGGCCCCGCAGCAGAGGTCGGAGCCCAGGTGCCCCCACGCCCACCCCGCCCGGGGAAAGGGAGCAGAGTAGCCCCCGGCTCCACTCACCTCCAGGCGCTCCTCCCAACCTGCAGCACTGGCCCGATCGCTCGCTGGCTCGGCGGAGCTCCGGGACCTCGGTGGAGGGGCGGGGCGGAGGGGGCGGAGCCGCCCTGGCTAGCCAGCGCCAGAATTAAACCTCAAAACGCAGCGCATCCACCCGGGCCCCGCAGCCAAGGCAAAGGCGAAAGAGTGGGGCGAGAGTGGGAAGCCTCAGACGGCAGGTGGGAAAAGACTGTGGCTGCGTCTCGGAGCGGGACGGGAGGGATCCCCAGGCAGCTCCCGAGACCTCCAGGGACTCCGGCTCTCCACCGCGCTTCTTTGTACCCCGGGACCGACCGGTGGCCAGGCCCCAGTGCGCCTGCGCGCGGCCTCAACCCCACTGTGCCCACGAGGCACCTTTGCGCACCTCCTCTGCCCCACCCTGCTGGCCGTCCTCTGCAGAGCGAGAACCCGGCCGAGGGGTTCCCCTCACCCCAGCACGTTTCTACTGCCCACCAGTGCTTACTTTTTCTCCCTGAGAGAAGGAAAAAGCCCATCCCCCAGTGAAACTTGCGTCAGTTCAGATCTATTATCTCTGCCCCGGAGGCGTCCCTGAAAGGCGGAGGGTGGTATGTTAACACTCCCTGCAAATACCTTTTTACTACCGCCTCCCTCCACTTCGCTAGAATTGGTGCTGCGGCTGTGGGGTGGGTTTCTGGTCCGGGGTGAAAGGGGGACTCAAGCGTGTAGGGGCTCTTGATTCCTACAGGTGCTTGAGCGGGACAGTCTCCCAGCTAGCCAGAAACCCCCTGCGGTTCCCTAGACCGGCACTGTGTCCGCGGTGGGTTCGCTCTCGGTCCTTCTCAAGACAGAGTCCTCGGTGGAAAGGAGAGGATTCGTGTCCAGGAGGTGCAGGGGTTTGGGGTACTCCAAAGACGACGCAGTGTCTGCCTCCGGAGCTGAGCACCGAGCTAAGACCGCACTCGATTCAGAGCAGTCTCACTGGGTGCAAGAGCCCGAGTCTTCTTTCCAATTGAAGATTTGAATAAACAGGACATAAGGACCGACTTTATAAAAACCAAGAAAAACCAAGACAAAAAACATTAATGCCAGCTCTCTAATGCCAACCTCCCTGATTTTCTTGGGGGAGGGACGAGGGCTCTTCCTAGCTCTCTAGTACTGCACACACCCAGTGGGGCCTTAAACGTGTGACAATATTTTTGCTAGTAGGTTAAAGCGAAGAGTCATTAAACCTCACATGGTGAAATGCTGGCCTCTGGAGAAAAGAAGCCGTGAAATCAATGCTTCCCTACCTGTTGGTGGCAAAGAACACCTGCAAATTCTTGAAATTGATGACCCCTGCCTGTTAAGAGGACAGGCAAAGGGCAGCTCAAAGATACTGCAAAGAAGAAATCTTATTTTTAGTCTTGGCTCCTTTGCCAGTGCACCGGGTGCCAGTAATCGAGTTGTTCCTTCTGGGCCTCAGTTTCTTCATCTGTAGAATAGGGTATATGGATTCAGTAGGTCATCTCTTAAATCTCGACCCGCAAATGTCTATAAGTCTATGAAAAAAAATACTTCTTCCCAAGGTAATAAGAGGGTAGGGGAGAATCAGGCAGGGGAGTTCCTGCATACACGAAATACCCTGCACCCTTTATTTCTATTTCCTTACATTTAGTAAGTATTTCATAGGCCTCAAAGGTAAGCAAACCTAATCAAAAAAGTATGATAGGTTTTCAGTGGATTTATATTGAAAAATTTACTTCATTCTTAATACTGTTTTTTTTTTATGGAGATACAATTCACATACTGTGTAATTTAATCTTAAACTGTATAATTCAATGATTTTGAATATATTCACAAAATTATGTATCCATCACCACTATCATTCCAATAGAAAAACCATTACAGTTTTTTCCTAGCCTCACTACCCTTAGCTCCAGGAAACCACTAATCTACCTTCCCTCTCTGTGGATTTGCCTATTCCGGACATTTCTTATTAAAAGAAGCACAATATGTAGCTTTTGGGCTGGCTTCTTAAATTTAACAATATTTTTAAGGTTCATCCATGCTGTAGCATGTATCAGTACTTCATTCCCTTCTATAGCCGAATAATATTCCGTTGTGTGGATAATACTGCACTTTGATTATCTAGTCATACCTTCAAAGACGTTTTAGATTGTTTCTATTTTTTGACTCTTATGAATAATGCCGCTATGAACATTTATGTACAAGTTTTCATATAAACATGTTTTCATTTCTTGAGTATATATCTAGAAGTAGAATTTCTTGGCTAAGTGATAACTCCACAATTAACTTTTTGAGGAACTAACAAGCCTTTTCACAGTGGGTGTACTATTTTACATTCCCATTATGAGGGTTCTAATTTCTCCAAATCCTTGACAACAGTTGTTATTGTCATATTTTTAATTATATGTATCCTAGTGGGTATGAAGTGGTATCTGGTGGTTTTCATTTGCATTTCCTTAATGAGTAATAATGTTGAGCATCTTTTCATATCTTTATTAGCTATTTATATATCTTCTCTGGAGAAATGTCTATTCAATCCTTTGCCCATTCTTAAATTGCGTTATGTGTCATTTTATTGTTGCATTGTGATAGGACTTATTTATATCTGATAAGTGATACCAGTCCTTTATCTGGTACATGATTTGTAAATTTTTCTCCCATTCCTTGAGTTACCTTTTCACTTTCTTGATAGTGTCCCTTGAAACACATACTTTTTAATTTGGTAGTCATATATTTTTACAATATAACATAAACCAACACTTATGTTATAAGCTAACACTTAAGAGTTTTTCAGACTAAAAGTAATGCATGCCCATTTTAAGAAAAACTTTGGAAAAATATTTTAAAAAGATAAATTAAAAATAATCACTTATGGCTCTCTCACCTAGATATAGCCACTATTAAGATTATAACAAATTTCTTCAGGTCCTTTATTTTTTTAACACACATTATTTATTTGATATTACCCCCAATGACATCATGTGACCCTGCACCCGAAGTCATAATAAGGACTGTCTTACTGATAGCATCCCCACATTCAGAACCTCTCCTCTCCCACCTTTCCTATCAAAACTAATTTGTCCTGTGCCTATTCCTTCTGGATTCAGTTGAATTCATCTAGTACATTAATAACGGCATAGTTATACAAGCTTTGCAGTTAAAGAGCATCTGCTCTGGTTCTGAGATAAAGCCTATCAAACCATTTATGTGATGGCCTTCCATGTAATGGAATCAGTCATCTGCCATATACTAAGAATTGTATGCAAACAGCAGCATCCAACTCTTTAACCTCGCTGAGCCTCAAGCTCCTTGTCTATAAAATGGAAATAATACCATCTACTGGCATAGCCAAGTCACAGAAAGGATCAAACCTCAAAGAGCTAACTGGACCAGAATGGGCCATGGGTATGCTCCAGGTAGGAATCTAGGACCCTGAGTGTCCTGTACACCAGACCCACTCACGTACATGATAGCAAGGAGATAAATCAGGAGTGAGTGAGGAAGATACCCAAGCAAGAGGTGACCAAAGTCATACCAGGCCTTGGGACAGGTAGAATTGGGGCAGGCCCTGGAAGTAATTTCCTTCCTCATACTCTTCATTTTACTTTTTTTTTTTTTTTAACAGTGATACCACAATTATCATTGAGATTTTTTTAGGTTTTTTTTTTTTAATAATTCTCAAATATTTTAGAGATGTGAGGGTAGAGGTTTTGTCTGGCTTCATGCCAGAGTATTCATGAGAAGTTGTAGTGGCAGGAACGTGTGGGGGAGGTATGTGCGAAAGAAAGTGCATGTGCAAACCTGGGTCACAAGTGAGTCTCAACGAGACAGTAAACTGGGCAGCAAAGGGGGACTATGCAGGTAACACAGCTGGAGTCACCACCTGCAGATCATTTTCCAATGCCAACCTTGGGGATACTAGATTTTACCAACGAAAGCTGTGTGTTCCCTCACCCTTGCCCGAAGTCTTACTGCCAACAAGGAGTTTTGTTTTTAAGGGACATTTGTTAATACTACAAAATGCTAGTCTGAGACCCACAATCTGGAGGACTTACCTACTGCCAGCGGCTCTGTGCTTTCCCCTTTCGAGAGAATGCTTCAACCTGCCTTGTTCGAGAAACCTAAAATTAGAGGAGCAGATTGGAATGGCCCATATGGCCCACTCTCTTCCTTTCTTTATACCAAAGCTCATACCTTAGATTTTACCAGTTGGTTTGCTACTTAGCATTATGAAGTTTAGGAAATGAATATCTAATCCAGTTGCTGCTTTTATCAGAAACACATACAATAATTATCTAAATCTATAAAGAGACCTAATTTATTTCAACTTAAAACATGATAGCTCTACATTTGTGGTTCCTGGAAATAACTATTTGAAAGGTAAAGGACACATTGATTCATTTGCTTTTATTGTTGCACAAGTGAGAGTTCTGTTTGCATTCTGCTGAAGGCCTGTTTGAATACGTACTATATGTTGCTGAAGGACATAACCCTAGTTCAGGAAATTGGAGCCAAGGATAATCTTTATTCATAATTATAATCTTCATTATATTAGTTACTATTATAAAATATGCATAGAGCATTCAAAAGGTACATGACATTCTCCTAGGATGCTAAGTGGAGGGATTATGTGTACAAGCCTGTCTCTGAAGACCTACTATATTTACAACATTCATTTTTTAACACTTTTATTGAGGGCCTACCATGTCCAAAGCACTGGGTTAAGATTTGTTAAGGACACAAAGATGAAGAATACCAAGAAGCTACCTGTCTTAGTTTAGTTAATACATGCACAAATTAACTGTAATATGATAGACTTTGGCTTGAGAGGAATATAAAGTATCTTATTAAAATAATATAATTTTAATAATTGATAACACTTATTGAGAACTTATTTCTCCTCTGAGGTAGGCATGATTATTATCCGCAATTTGTAAAAATGAAGATGGGGGTTTAGGAAGATTCAAATGTCTGTTGGAAGCCAATGTGCTGATGGGTGGAGGCAGGATTCGAACCTAGGTTGCCAGAGTGTAGAGCCAGAACTCGACACTAGCATGTGTATAGGATGTGTATAACATTTTTTTAAAAAAACTTATGTTAGTGATAACTTTGCACTGGATCATTGTCACTAAAGCCTTTTCTCCCTTGGCAAGGAAACCTTGACCTGGTGAACTTTTTTGATCTTGACCTCATAGCACCATTCTCTAACCCAGTAGTTTTCAAAAAATTGAGGAGCCTTTTCATCAAATTTTTAGTGGAAGATAAAAATGAAGATTGTCTGACTGAAGCAGAATGGGGAAGGGAGTCTTCCCTGGGTGGCAGGGGCACTGAGGCTGCCCCACATTCAGTTGACAATTATCACAGGTGAAACCTAATAGGGAACACTGATGTCAATACAACCTTAGTCTTGTTACTAAAGAAGTCAACTTTTCTCTCATTTGAGAGGGCTGTGTCTAGTTCAATATAGATGGATAGGCATGAGCCTGATGAGGTTTTAGAATAGTCATGTTTAGTGTTCCTTAATATGGCAAGTGTAGCTCCCTTTAATCACAAATTATGTTTTAAATGTTAAAGATGGCTTGCATACCTGTAATCTAAGCTGGACAAATAATGGCTCCCTGGTTACATCAGAGCCTTTTAAAGAATGCTGTATTCAAAGGAGATGTGGTACGTATATAACATAGCACTGAATTTCAACAAAGAAGGGCTTAGTCAACTTTTCTTTTCCAGGCACAATTGTATAGCCTGACAAAGCACAGCCAAAGGAGGAGAGGAAAATGCTGAAAGGGGAGGAGGCAGACACACAGAGTCTGGGATAATGGTGTTAGTTCAGGAGTACCCTCTCTGAAATTCAGCTTTGAGACTTAACCAAAGGCAATCACTTGTAGGATTTTCCCAAGGTTTTATTATCTACTGCCATTCCTGTGTTTCTCCAGGAAACACACAGAATTCTAGAACGCTATTGTTATTATTGTCTTAACAAATAAGCTCACCCAGCTCCTTTGCACTCAACGTCTTAGGTCAGCCTAATGGGCAGGGCAGGTCACATCTAACCATTGCACAGTTCAGTGTCTGTTCCGGTCCATGTACCTTCGAGGACTCCCCTCTCTATGTTGTCCATATTTTGTGTGTTTAACTCTCAGTAGTGCCCACCTAATTGGCACTATTTTTATTCTGCCAGTTATTGCTTTGTTATATTTTTAAAACTGAAAGTAACTCAAGTGTCTTATAGAAGAGCATGTTTGAGATGATACCACATAGCTATAGAGAAGAATGCTAGATAGCTGGTAAAAATGCTAAGAATGTTGCGATCTGTTGATACTTATGATGATTCTAAGGGAAAAATCCAACACAAAGTAAAGTGCATACCCTGATAACAACTGTGTAGAAAATAAATGCTTATAAACTACTAAAGATCAGTGGTAATCCTTAAAGATCAAAAGTGGTAGAAATAGGTTAAAGTCCAATAAATTCTTTATAATTGAAAGTTAATTAAAACTTTTACATAGACTATTGTATTAGTTATTTATTACTGCATAAACAAATCACCCCTGACCTTAAAAGCTTGAGACAATAAACATTTATCATCTCACACAATTTCTGAGGGTCAGGAAGCTGGGAGCTTCCTAGCTGGATGGCTCTGGTTCAAGGTCTCTCATGAAATTGCAGTCAAAATGTCAATGAGGGCTGCTGTCACCTGAAATCTTGACCAAGGCTGGTGGACCCACTTCCAAGAAGGCTCTGACTCTCATGGGTGTTGGCAGTAGGCCTCAGTTCCTTGTCATGTGAACCTCTCTACAGAGGGTGTCTCTCCATACGGGCTCTCCTTTCCATATGGCTTTTCATGACATGGCAGCTAGCATCCCTAGAGCAAGTGATGATTGAGAGAGAGAGAGAGAGAGAGAGAGAGAGAGAGAGAGAGAAAGAGAGAGAGAGCGCGCGCGCATGACCAAGGTGATAGCTGCAATGCCTTTTATAACCTAATTTCAAAAGTGAAATGCCATCATTCCTGCCATATCTGATGGTCACATAGACAAACCCTGAGATAATGTGGGAGGGAACTATACAGGGGTGTGAATTCTCAGAGACAGGTCATTGGGGATCATCTTGGAGGTTGGGTACCAGCACTAGTAATAACAAGACATTTTTGCTCAAAAGTATGTTCTGGTTATTAAATGTATATTTCAGGTATACATTGAAATAGAGATTTCAAAATGCCTAATCCTACTAATTATACTTTTCAAAGAAATAATCACGATATTTATTTAGTATTTTCTATGTGCCAAGCCCTGTGCTAGGACCCTCTCCTACAACCTTCATAACTCAAAAGGAGGCACTTTTAGTTGCCTTGTTTCACAGAGATGGAACTTGAAGCATAGAGAAGTCATATATGTTCAAGGGCACAGTAAGGATGTCAGAGTGTGAACTCAGATCCAGCCATTAAAGCACACCTGTCATCACTAAGATATATTGATTTCCTCTAGTTATAGTTTTGTGAAATATATCTCCAACCCATCCATGCTTTACAAATTAAGAACCATCACTCCAGGTAGCTAGTTCAGAATTTCTCTGCAGTCACAGAGTAAATGAACACAGACTAAAAACTAGAGATTAGATTCACCAGGTCCTTTATCATGATTAAGACAATCATAGTTACCTGTCTCGAGGAGAGGTCTTCTCTCTTCCTACTCCCCTCTACCCTCTCTCCTTACTGTTCCTGGAACACTCCAGACATACTCCTGCCTTAGGTCATTTGTGTCTAACATTCATCTTCTCCTCTTCTAGGATCAGCATGGCTCCTTCCATCACCTCCTTTCCGTGAATGTCATCTTCCCTGAGAGGCACATTGTTACCATGCTATTTAAAATTGCCACTCCACTGCAATCACATAGTCCTCTCTTCTTTCCTTGTTCTCCTTTCCCATAGCTCTTATCCTACATAATTCACTTACTCAGTATGCTCGTATTTCTCTCCCCATCCCAGAATACAGCAAGAATTTGGGTCTGTTTTGTTCACCATCCCCTCTTTTGTTCACTGGGGTTCCCTAACACAGCAATCTCTGGTACATACGTGTTGGATAAACAATGAAATAACAATAGAGAGCTTGAAGTATGTAGTTAATATCATAGTAGCTCAGTCAAAAAGTTGGTCCATTATTTTCCAGCCATACCTATTTCAATTTCAAAATGAAATTATCTAGAGATTTTTGTCCAAAGAGATGTCTCTAGAGAGAATTGTTTTCTTTTCATGAATCTTTTACATCTGTTGCCATGTGTACTCATATTTTAACAGAGAAGTTATATTAAAAATTTCTAGAAACAATAAGCACGCTAGAAACAGAAGACGCTTTTAACCTAGAAGAGAAATAAGCTGGGTAAGGATAAAAGTATTTCCACTGCCCAAGTAATTGCCTATCTCATTGTATAGTGACCCT
The DNA here is from genome assembly GCF_014176215.1 of Rousettus aegyptiacus. NCBI lineage: Eukaryota > Metazoa > Chordata > Mammalia > Chiroptera > Pteropodidae > Rousettus > Rousettus aegyptiacus. The sequence goes on along the minus strand of NW_023416306.1, from coordinate 46,279,506 downwards.
ATAAAACCTGAACAAATATTTACCTTTGACATAAGAAAAAGCTGGTTCCACAAATGACATTTCATAATGAATGAAATGAAAGAACTTCCTTCCTTTATTTATTCTGGATAATCCATTAATTTTTAGTATGTTTTGTTTCCCCAGACATAGAGGTATTGTTTAATAGAAGGTCAGTATTCATTCTAACTTTGTCCAGGTCTACCTGGAACTATTAACTATAATCTTGGCCATTTCAGGATACCAGCTTACTAGGTGACAATGTAGTCAATAAAAGTCTCATTGATACTGAATTTTTTTCTTTAAACCAACCAAATATATCGACTATAGTGGTAACAGCTAAACTTTATTAGATACCTGCTAAGTGCTAGCTATCATACCTGTGTTATGTCTAATACTTTTATCAACTCTACATGACAGATACTGTAGTTACAAAGCCCAATGAAGTTAAGCAATTTCTTAAGATCGCACATCAGGGCAGAGACTCCAACTAAGATTACCTGTCTGATTCCCAAATCTGGGCCAGTTTCAAGGTGCCACTCTCTGGTCCTAACCATCAGCCTAAGCAATAGCCTTCCCTAATTATCTTTGCAAGTTACAACAACCAAATATTGCATGGTACATATTGACACTAAAAAAATTTATATTGTTTATCTGAAATTCAAATTTAACTGAATGTCCTGTATTTCTGTTTGTTAAATCTGGCAACTGTGTGTGGAAGGAACCTTGGAGATTGTTGAGTTTAGTGGTTGTTAGCTGGGAATGCTTGGCAAAATGACCCGGAGGGCTTTTTAAAAACATGTATACAGGTTCTATCCCTATTGTATGAGAATTCTAGAGTGGATCCAGGCCTGCAAATTTTCAAAATGTTTTATTCATTCATTCATTTTAAATATGTATTTATTGAGTACCTCCTCTGTGCCAAGTAATGTTCTATGCTTTGGGTGCACAGTAAGACACAAAACAAAATTCTACCTTTGAGGGTCTTCCCAGGTGACTCTGAAACTTGTCCCTCTTAAGAAACAATGGGTCAGACACCTTCCTTTTATAGACTGGGCCCAGAATGGTGCTACGATAGCTCAAGATCACTGATGGAGGAGGGACTAGAGATCGAGTCTCCCAATTCCTACTCCAGTATTTTTTTAAAAATATATCTCTGCTGACCATATGTCCTCAATTTTCTAGAATACTTCTCTTTTAGTATTCTATTATCATTAAAATAACAATCTTTGGATTGCAAAATATGGTGTCAAAAGTTGTGTCATTCTTAAAATAACACACTTAATACTGCTTGAGGCTCTCACTTGTAACCATAACTCCAAGATTACAGATGTCAACAGATAGCAGGAATAGAGAATCCTGACCTCAAATAATAAGTGACAGTCATTATTGGCACTTCACTCTTTACATAGCACGTGAGCAGCATTTTTCATATACATTGACTCATGCATTCCCCCAATAACCTTGTAAATGAGACAGAAAAGATGTTGTTTTAACTGCTTTGTACAGTTGAGGTAGCTGAGATTAGCTCACATATCCAAGTTCAGACAACCCACAAATGGCAGAAACAGGGCTCAAGTCCAGGTTTTCTCTCTCTAAGTTGGAATAAAATAATCTGAGGGTGAATGAAAAATTTTCTTTTCTTTGTCTTCCTTTTCTTGTTTCTTTTCTTCCTCTTCCAGCATGAAAGGGCAGTAAAGGAGAAAGAATCTTTCTGTTACACAAGCAACACTAACCTGCCTGCATGCTGCAAAGCCTGTCGCCTCCCAGAAGCTGTGTCCTCTTCTCTCAGGCTTCACATTCGCACCACATGGGACAGCGCGAAGGCAGACCGTTGATGGCAGAAAAAACCTCAACCAAAATGCACACAAGTTACCCACATACCATGCCTCAGTGTGCCCCTATAGTGGCAGGGATCCGCAGAACAGATTAACTGATTTAGTACAGGGTTTATAGGGAGTTAAAGGCCGCACTGGACTGTTTACTTAAAGATGAATATGAAATCACACGGGGCCACAGATGAAGAAACTTGTAAATGAGAGCTTGGGAAAATGGGGCCAAGGTTTGATGGGGAAGATGCTGACTTTTCATTAGATTTGCATACATCTCCAAGGCAGGCAAACCCTTCATTAAGGAGTAAAATGCAAATTCCACACAAATTAAAAAAAATAAAACTGGAAGGGCTTATCTGTTCCTAGCCTCTCATGGGTACCAGGATGCCTTCTGCAGTGAGGGCTCGGCTGAAGGAGGTTTGGAAGCCAGACACTTAACAACCTCCATCATTTGAAGACTGAGCAGAACAATTTGCCCAGGTTCCATCATCATTTCCTCCAATCCACATTCCCACCCTACAGCACACTCATCCCATTGTTTTCCAGTTATCTGCCTCTCCCTTTTTGCTCAAGGCTCTCAAGTACCCTGTTGATGACCCGTTGATTATAACAATGGGTTAGAACATGGAACAATGTTCTGCTGCCCCAGGATCCAAGTTGGTCTCAAGCACTGGTGCAGATCCCATATATTTATAAGGCACATATATTTGAGGTATGTGCAAGAGCAGCCTCCTGAAGGGCTCTTCTTTCCTATAACCCCACTCTTCCAACCATTCTATATACTTCCACCAGCTGAATTTTCTACAAGACCAAATCACTCTTCCACATGAAAATAAATTCACTCCCTGACATAAAACAAAAGCCTTCCAGAGTACTGCCATTAAGAAAAAACAAAACAATCTTTATTCACTTGATAATGCCTGTCCCACCACATGGTTAGGTAAGAATCAACTGAGTCGATGTAACGAAATGTTGAATGTTCACACAGCATTTCAGAGCTTCTGAAGTATTTCACATGTCTCATGTGATTTCAAGATATCAAAGAAGACAGATTTATGTTGCTTTTAATATGTGATATGTTGTTTCTATAAGTGGGCCGTTAAATTCCAAGTCTTTCACTTTTCTGTCAGTTCACAGATATGAAATATAAAATTTCATATAAAATTATATTATTAAATATCAATTGCCATGTCATTAAATATCAATTAAAATTAACAAGGCAGAACACTCACCTAGTTTTTCATCACAAGAGGGCATGAAAACAGGATTTTTGCCACAATGAGTCCTTATTTGGACTCTATGATAAGGGCAGAACGAAGTTGTAAACAGCACCAGAGTTTATAACTCCTTGAAATTAGTTAGATAAAAATTGTTTTATATAATTAATTAAAGAGCCTATAGAATATGGAAAATATTTGGGGTTTTCGTTTGCTTTTTACTTTTATAATGAATAAAAATTCCAAAAAAGGCAATGACTCTGAACGAAAGACCAAGGGAACTCTGATTAAAAGCTGACATCAGGTTAATTTGAATTTACAAGAGGTTGTACAGTGTGCTGGGTAAAACCATGGCCTCTGCAGCATCTAAATTCTGTCTCTGCTGCTCAGAAGCTATATGACCTCAGACCTCTTTCGACCTCAGCTTCCTTCTCTGTAAAACAGGAATAAGAATAATACCTACTCATAGGGTGGTTATGAAGATTAAGTAAGTTAATGTTTGGAAAATACTTAGAATAAAGTCTGTCACATGCCAAACATCTTATAAGAGGTGATGATGATGATGATGATGATGATGATGACGATGATTTGAGGAAGAAAGACAGGATCAAATTCAGGGTTACACAGAGCCAGGTACTTGTTCAGATTCTGTTATGTATCCTGGTTAAGCAATCTACCTCTGCAGTGTTGAATCTTCGTTTGTAAAATGTCTCTATGGTTATTTGTAAAATAGTTCTACAATTACAACAGATCTGAAGATGGGCCTTCCTATTTGAATATTCAATTGATAAAGGTTTCAACTAGTCATTAGAGCCATTAGAGTCTGGTCAATAGTTTTTGGAGTTACCTGAAATTATTCCCGTTGTAAGAGATGAAAAACTCCAATTCAGACTGGCTTAAGACAAAGGGGAACTTTTTGGCTCATATAAACTAAAAAGTCCACGGGAAGCTGCCTCCAGGTTCGGCTTCATCAGAGTCTCAACCAGTGGCCTCAGGACTCGGTTTTTTCTCCATCTCTTAGATCTCCCTTCTGCAGTTATTGCTTCATTCTCGGGTTCTACGAGATGGCGCCGTGTAGCCCCAGGCTCCTGTCATCATTACTGGAAACAGGCCCAGCTGAAAGGAATGTGGGAATCTCTCCCAATTCCTCAGCTAATGTCTCCTTGTCAGTGCAGATGGGCATAAGAGATCTTTTCGGAATTATGGAAATATTCTATATTCTAATATTCTCAGGTCGTTATGATTATTCTGTAAATATACTAAAAAATCATTGAATTGTGCACTTTAAAAAAGAATGATTTTATGGAATATGTTATACCTCAATAAAGCCATTAAAAATGGATTTTCCTGTATCTCTTTAGCTGTGATAGGGGCACAAGCCCATTTCTGAACCTATCACTGGGTAGGAGGAATGTGATGTTCTGATTGGCCAGGACTGAGTACCACACACAAGCCCTGGAGACAAGGGTAAAGTCAGTTTCATCCAAAGTACAGGAACTAACAGTGCGCAGAGGATGGCTTGCCAGCTGAAAAGTAGGTTAATAGATTTTGCTCCCTAGGACCCAAAGACCAAAGATTGTCACATACCTGTCTTGTGTGAGGCCTAACTTTTGCTTTTCTTGACTTCTCCGTGGCAAATGCCGAGGTAGAATGAACCACTTACAGGATTCTTATTCTCAGAAGTATTGACAGTAGTCATCTACAGATAAATGCAGAGAGTCCTTCTCTCCTGGCTCAAGCATGTTGTTCTTTTCTGCTGTGTTAACTGAGCTTGGGCTCTGCCGCAGGCCAGAGATGTAAGAGCAGTCCTGTGTCACCTCTCTGTGCCCCACTCCACAAGCCATCAGCCCTATGGTCCCTGAGAACAAATCAGAAACAAACCTCCACCTTTATTTATTTATTTTTGTCATTTTACACCCTTTATCTCACCTCTCACTATCTCTTTCAAACTTGATTCTCAATGCTTGTGACTGTGGGTCCAAAGGATGAGGTAATGGATTAGAATGAGCTGTATAGCTAGCTCTAGTTTAACTGATTTTCCAGGGCACAGAGAGAAACAGTGCTTGAGGCTCTTTTTACTTTATTGAAGGAAGAATGGCAACATCAAACAAAAGCGGACATATCCGGAGTGCTAAGAGTAGAGGCACTGTGTTGAGTGCTCTATATTCATTGTTCTTTTAATCCTTATAACAACCTCAAAAGGTGGATAATCTTATCCACATTTTATATGTGAGAAAACTGGCTCCTAGATGTGATTGAAGGCAGCGCAGCTAGTCTGAGGTAGACCTGGGCTTGGAGTGGGGGCTGTCTGTCTGTAAAGCAGGAAATTTTTACCACTAGCTGCCTGTATGCTTCTAACACGTCTGGATGTGGTCCGCAGATCGCTTCACTGTCAAGGCCAGTGTCCTTGAAACCCTTGGTTTCCAGTGGAAGGGAAGTCAACTTGTCTCAGCTCACCTGTGGCAGAAACAGCAAGGAGCTGCTGATCTGGTTCTACAAAGCTAAGGGTGCAGTTCCTGGCCACAAACTGACACCCCACCTGCTACGGATGGGCACAAAAGGATCTGTTTGGCCAGTACCATATGGTCAGGAGTAGCTGTTGTTTTTAATAAAGTTGAGTGCCTTTCATGGGGCACCTTCTCTCCAATTCACTCCTATTTTAAGCACTCCTTAGAGCATTTTCCCAGTTACTTCACTCCTGTATGTTAGCTGTCTGACACTTAAAAACATTTGCCTTTACATCTCTGAAAGAGCTCCAAGTTGTCAGGAGTACCTGCCCAGCCCCCTTCTCCACCCTGCAGTGTCAGAGGTCGGAGTGGAAAATAGAAAACACACCGGTTCTCATGCATTTAATGGCATATCTACATTAGAAACTATAAACTTCAGTCTTATTACGGATCAAAGAGGTTTTTGGGGGCAGGACCAGGGACCTAACCATCATTATATACAACTTTCTCTCAACTAACCTAATTCTCATATTAGCCTTATAAAGCACACACTTCTGTAATTCCCATTTGACAGGAGAGAAAACTAAGAAAACAACTCACCCAGTTGCCATAACCGACCTACATTTACAGAAATCAGATCTCAAGCCCTGGCTCTCAACCACTATTCACTCCTGTGTTCTCAACCTTCCCTGAATGTTAGGGTCACCTGGGGAGATCTTTAGGTGACCAGTGTCTGATTCAAACCCAAACCAAACCAATCTGAACCTCTAGGGGCCGAGGCTGAGGCATCCTTGGAGGGCACATTTTTAAAAAGTCTATCAGGTGATTCTAACGCGGTGAGAATGCTGCACTATTTGAAGAGCAGATGAGAGAAAACACATCAGATGAGTGCTTTGTTTGGGAGGCGGGGGATGCTTACATCAAATGAAAGGCCAGCAGAGGCCTCTGGGCTGTGGAGCGTGTGTTCACACATCCACGGGAATGGTTCAGTAACAGGAGGTAGGACTGTGTAATGATTAACAGTTGACAGAAGATTTGGGTTTGAATTTGTGTCCCTCATTGACCGTATGACTTTGGGTATGTTACTTTACCCCTCTGAGCCTCAATTTATTCATCACTGAAGAGGGGATAATAATGGCCCCCACCTTGAAGTTTGTTTTGAAGAAGCAAGTGAGGGCATGCATGTATTGAGCTTAGTACAGATCCTGGCATCTTGTGAGCAGTGAGTCACTGTTAGCTACTAATGGCAATTACTACACCACTAAGTGCATACTACAAATACCAAGCACTTTCAAAGACAAAGTCAAACTCTGAAAAGGGTTTCTGCCTCTTCATTTCCGATCATCAAGTTTTTAGAATTACCCTCTTCACTTGAAAACTGAACACATTTGCCTGCCATGGTGATGTGCATCAGGGTACTTGTCCTAGAGGTGGACCATTAGCAGCCTGTTGGAAAGTCTGCAAACAGGCAGCAGGGTTGGGTGTGGAGCAGGCACTGGAGAGGGAGCTCTAAGGGCTCTGATTGCCAGGGGTGGGGTCCAGCTAGGGAATGGGTCCTTAGGAAAAGCTTTCGGTTCCTGGTAAGGGGTACGTTAGAGGCTGAGGAGGAGCAGGACCCAAGCTCAGAACAGAATGAGTGATGGGAGGCCAGTTTTAGAGTCTAGGGAGGAAGTTGGGGGGGTCTTTCACAAGGATCCAAGGATTACCACCCCCAACCATTTTTTTTACTCTCTTCACCACTTGATAGTTTCTCTCAGTGTTATTTATCCTTTTTAAGCCCAAAACAAGCCTTGACTATTCTATTGCTCTTAGTGGATCGATCTAGGTAAAAGTTAGCAATGTTGCCTCTTAGTGACTATTGGCCTTGGAGTAATTTTGCCTGACATTATTAGTTGCCTCTGTGTGAGCACATCTTGTTTTAAAACATTTTTTAGGTCCTAGAGGATGGAGATCATATCTTATACTTCTAGGCAACCCCATCTCCTCCTAACACAAAGGTTTACACAGTACTCGGCTCTTAATAGATAAAAGTGCATTATTTCCACAAACATCACAGAACCCAGAAGTCAAAGAAGGCTTAAGGGTTTTTTAGTCCAGGAGTGGCAAACTGTCCCCTTGATCCACAGGCCAAATCCTGCAGAGGTATTTTATTTGGCCAGACCAGTCTTCCCACTCCACTCCTTTCTTTTTTTTAAGTGTGGATGCCTTTAGGTGGGGTGTGCCTGTCCAGTCCTTAGCTGTTTAACCCACTTCCTAATGCCTTAACATTTCACACAATTTATCTGCCTGACCCCTAAAGGTGTTTGAGTCTGTGAGCCCTAATTTGAGTCTAGCTTCCCAAGTTCTTGGATCTTCCCCATAACATCTCTTAAATACATGGTTCTCTTGCCTATGCTTCCAGAGGTAGGGAGCATATGAGGACTGAAGAGTGAAAAAATAAAATAGAGTCACTATATTCAAGGTACTAAACTACTGAAATCCAGTTAGCTGAGGCATGAAGAAATGATTCTATCCTTGCTTTGACTAGCATAGGAACTTAAACTTTTTAACTCTCCAGTTATGCCTGGAGATACAGATATAGATATAAATGTCATATAAAATATAAAATAGTTATCTATATATTTACATATTCTATAGCTAATCCTATGAATACTCCCTGAAGGACACTTAGGAAAGAATGTTTATGTGTCCAGACTGCCTGATATCCATTATCCAAACCTCTGGACATCTGGAAGACTACCATCTCAGACCAATCCAGAGGCTAAGAATGCAGGACTGAATCTTCTCAAGAATGTACTTTTTACTGGAAGAACACTTAGCTTTTCTTTCTTTTTCAGAACACTCTTGGTATTGCTGAGCTGTGTTTATGATGTGCAAGCTCTAAAACCCTTTAATAAATCTTTGCTATTTATTTCTAGCCAAAGCCTTCTGATTCTTTGTCAGTTGGTAGGATTTTGTTCCATTGGTGGAAAGCTTTGACCAAAAGAGTTCTCCCTGAGTGAAAATGATAACTTAGAGCAACCAGCCGAAATTAACCTGCTACAAATTAATGACTTTAAATCGTTTTGGTAGCTCACTGTTTACTGCTGAATACCTTTCCCATTCACCAGCATCCCATCACAAGACTAATATAGCCTTTTAGGTACATTTTCCAACCTGTTCTAAGAAGAAAACAGGGAATTTAGAACCATATTGGACTTTGAAAATGACTTTAGCAAATATTCTTTATTCTTGCAGAATATTGGTTGCACATGTCCATCTAAACTTTTGTACTTGAGACTGAACTTTCGTAGTCATCTTGGAATAATCTTATGTCTGTCTAGCTCATCTACCTATGGGTAAGTTGAGAGTTAAGGATGCACCGGCACCTCAGAAGATTGAAATTTGAGGATACGATAGATCTAAGTAGATCTTATCTCATATTGCCCCGTTAGGCCTAGACATTTTCACGGCTTTATTCTGTACAGAAATTAGCTTGTGCCTGAATGCACAGGAATGCAGCCCCAGCAATTATTTACCAGATGGAATGTGTTTTTTGCGTTTCTCTCTGTCTTAAGGGAACTCTGTCAAAGCTTTTGGTTCTAGTTTTGACGGAGTGGATTGTAGACCTGTTATAACCTGATGAGTGGGGAAAAATTCCATATTTTTCTGTTTTCAGGAAAAATAATCTCTACACGAAAGGCCAGCTGGAGAACTGGGTATATAATAAATCACTGTTAACACCACTTATACTTACTGGGAGCCCAGTTATTTTCTTGCAAGTAGAGACAGGAGAACACAGTATTGGCTTCTGAAAACAATGTTGTTGTGAACTTCCTTGTGCAAAAGCCAAAGGTCAGAAAGACCCCGGTTATTAGTCTGAGAAGAAGGGAGCTGCTATAGTGGGGGAAATGAAAGACTCTTCGGGTTTTTCTCTTCTCCTTCATCTGTAGTCCCCATGAAAATCAAATATATTTTTATCCTAGGTAGCTTTTCTTATATACTTTTAGAAAGTATTTGCAGTGATTCATTCATCTTAATCAAGATGCACGTTTACAAATCAATGGCACTGAATCAACTTAAGCGAATCACCTAACTCCCTCGGCCTCTCCTCTGTTTGGAATTATGGCTAACAGAAATGCACCTAACGTGACTAACCTCCTGGCACAGGGGTAATCAGTACACATGAATTCTCTTCTCTTGTAAGTAAGAAATCCCAAAGAAGAGGGAGTCTACGTGTAAATAATTATGCTATTTAAAAGCATAATTTCAAACAGCAAAATAGATACAATCTGAATATTAAACAATAAGCTGTTTAAATCAGTTGTATGTTGTAGATATTACCCTTCTTCCATTAACAGATTCTACCCTCCCCCTTCTCTCCATTAAAGGGGTGGAAAATCAACTCAGAAAAGGCCACTTTGCCCTTCTTTTTCATCACAGCGATGATGAAAAAGAACATGATCCAGTTGGACACATGATCCAATCCAGGTCAGAGGCCTTCCCTTAGATTTTTCTATTGAAAAGACTTTGTCTTCCCTTTTTGGTGGACAATATATGATTGACTCCCCCACATTTGCGGGTGGCATAGCCCCCATCATGTGGACCTGGTTCTTACAATTCAGTGAGCAACACCAGTATTTTCCCTTTAAATTCCTCATTTCCTAAACCAGTTGGAATTGGCTTTATGTTACTTGCAAGTGCAAGAGTTTAGACCAACAGTTTATTCAGCCATTAACACTGACAATTAGGAAGACTATAGCAGCATAAAAGTGATTTTGATGAATTTTACAAATAATACCATATAAATTTATGTGAATGATATGTGTTGTAGCAATTTAAAATAATCATCCATATGCAAAACAGGCAGAAGAGAAATACCTTAAAGATGTAATGGATATTTAGCATGGTAGAGTTATGGGTGATTTTGTTTTCCTTTATATAATGGGATCAAAAATTTATCAAACTACATTCAGTGTGCAAAGTAAATGATTAAATCCTCATCGGCTTCCACTTCACTGACCATTATTACTAACTGCATCTTAGGCTCTTTGATTAGAAAATAATTTTGGTTTAAAGAGTCGTTTTTGTTTTTGTTTTAAGGTAACTGACAAAGCTTGTATTGTTTGCTGCCCTCCTTTCTGAGATAAGTCCTTGGTGTATTGTGGTAACAAGTATGAGACCTTGTGGTAACAGGAGGGAGTGAGCTTTAGATTTCCAAGTCTATGATCACAATTGGTGTTATGGATTCAAGGTCTGCGTCCCCCTCCCCACCCCCAATTCATATGCTGAAGTCCAAACCCCAATGTGATGGTATTTGGAGATGGCTCCTTTGGGAGGTAATTAGGGTTAAGCGAGGTCATGAGGATAGGGCTAATACCTCTAATCACGGGATTAGTGGCCTTATAAGAAGAGAGGTCTTAGTCTCCCTTTCTGCATGCACATACCTAGGAAAGGCCATATAAGCACACAGAGAGAGCTTGGTCATGGAACAGAGCTCTTGCCAGAAATCAAATCATCTGATACCTTGATTTTGGATTTCTCAGCCTCCAGAACTATGAGAAAATTAATGTCTGTTGTGTAAGCCACCCAGCTAGAGTGTTTTGTTATGGCAGCCTGAGGTTATCAAGACCACTGGTGCTGATGTTTTTAGCAATGTCTCTGGGGACCCGGCTGACTGAACTGTCGATGCCTGTGCTTGGGGAAACCATGACTTCTGGTTCAGTCAGGGCGTCAGGGTCTTTCCTTGTGACTTGCTCCCAGCCCCCATCTTGGCTTTGGTGGCCCTGCAGACCTCTGTGTTTTAGCCACATCCCTCATCTGGTAACTGGTGTATGCTGGCCTGCCCACAGCAAAGCTAATTTGGGGGAAAAAAAACTTTAGAAAAACACTTCTATCTTTTTTCCTTCTGCTCACTTTGGCTTAGAAGTCAGATATTAATTCCAATGCTTCAAATTAAAAATTGTTAACACAAAAAAGAAAAAAAAACAGTAAATAAGATGAGTCGGTTACTTAATATGCTCCTTATAAAAAACAGTAAGCTCTCAGAAAAATAATATTTATAATATTATTTCTATTGCTATCCAGGAAGATGAGCATCTTAGTATGCACGGATGAGAGTTCATCATGGCAAAAATCGTGGTACAATTTGATCTTTCCACAGCTAAATAAGAGAGTAGGTAAGGTGCTTTGGGGAGACAGAAATCCTGGCTGAGATGGAAACATGGGGTTAGCCTTCTCCTTTTCTTTTGGATGGAAATCTGCGAGACCAGGTTCTTGCCCATGCTTGGCTAACACTGTGGGCAGGCCATATAATGTCCTCTCTATGGTTCAGTTTCCTTACCCAAAAATTAAGAGGTTTGGCCATCATCAGATAATTGCTGATGTTTCTACTCATTTTGGAGTCCTGGGAAAATGATATCCTTGGAGATGGGAAAGTCTAGACTACTCCATAGAGGTACACTGTCACCCTGACACCAACGTCTCTTTGCCTTTTGTCCTCCTCTGATCTCTCCCATGATCAACCCCAATTGATGGGGGAAAAGGTGAAGAAATATGGGAATAGAGAGAGAAAAGGGAGGGTGGGTAGCAAGAGGGATAAACAAAATGGCAGATGATGGAGAATGGAGGGAAGACACAGAAATTACACTTACACTTTTAGAGAAAGGACACAGGGAAAAGGTAGGGGACAGTAAAAAAAAAAAAATGTTTACCTCCTTTTTCCCATCAAAGAAAACAATAGCTGACATTGATTAAGCCGTTGTCCTAGACCTGACACCTTACTGAATGTGTCACATGTGTTATGTAGTCCTCACACATCTCATTTTACATATAAGTAAGAGACTGAGGCTTATGAAGTTTGTCAATTTGCCTAACATTTCTGTCTTAGTCTGTTTGGGCTGCTCTTACAAAGTACCATAGACTGGGTGGCTTATAAACAATAAAACGTCATTTCTCATAATGTGGAGGCTGCAAATCTGAGATCAAGGTGCTGGCAGATTTAGTGCCTCGTGAGGTTTTTCTTCCACGTTGCAGATGGCCTCCTTCTTGCCATGTCCTTACATGGTAGAAAGAGAGTGAGAGAGGCCGTGGGGTCCCTTTTACAAGGACACTATTCTCTTTCATGAGGGCTCCACATTCATGTCCTAATTATCTCCCAAAGGCCCCACCTCCTAATACCACCATATTGAGAATTAGGATTCAACATATGAATGGGGGGGGGGGGACAGGGGCAAACATTCAATTCATTGCAATCACTAATGAGTAAGAGATAGGACTAGGAATTGATCCTGAGGATCTTTGATTCCAGAGTTGTGCTCATAAACACAAGTACACACCGCTTTCTTGCCCAGAATCTCCTCTCTGCTATGGAATGTCACTATTTTGCTTAAGGCTGACTTAGCATTTAACCTTGGTGTCATAGTTGACCTAGTGTGATGAGTTCATGACCCACAGACAGACAGACAGGCACCTACCTACACACTCACTCACTCCTTGATGACACTCAAGAAGGCACTGTAAAGAAAATTCTAATATAAATAGAAAGTCTTTTTTTGTTAGATGCCATCACATAGGGACAGCTGTTTCAGCTTCTTAATTAACTCTGGCTTAATCTAATGTTGAAAGCAACTCTCGTTTCTTCTGGACACATTCCCAGATGACCCCAGATGCCTGAGGTTTGTTGGGAGATAATACACATATAAATAAGTGGTGACTACCCCTAGCTAATCATATCAAAGTTTTTTAATATCACCCCTTTCAGAAAACCAGAGCAAGCCTCATTATAGGGCACTTCTAGGTCACTCGGGATCACAGGAATTATGGTAGCGGCTGACAGAGCTGTGATGTGATGGTGCCCCATACAGCAGTTTTACATGTTGATCATTTGCTTGACAGATATTTCAATTGTGGGATTTGTGAGGAAACTAGGGAAAGGCTACATCAGATCCCCACTCAAAGGTCTCTGGGGTCCACGCTCCTTCTCTGGACCTTTCTTTGTTTCATTGTAGAAATATTATATGGGTCTTGGAATCAGTCAGACTCAGGTTCAAATTCTGCCTCTGCCACTTACTGACTGGAGCAGTGGGGGCCGATCTATCGCCTATGGAACCACAGTAACCTCTCCTGTAAACAGGAATCACAGCTCAGGTTGTTGTGAGGAACAGGTGAGCCAGCACACAAAAAGCACCAGCACAGGGCCTGGAGTACACAAGTGTTCAGTCACTGAATTATTTCCTTCTGTTTCAGTTATCTATTGTTGTAAAACAAACTACCCTGCGTAAGTGGCCCCAAGGACTATGCCCATTTGCAATGAGAGCTTTAGTGAACTTTACTTCAATAACAACCAGGTATTTGCTCAAGGTTCTGCAGCCTGGGTTGGGCTCAGGTGAGTGGCTTTTCTGCTGGCCTAACCTGGAGTCATTCATGCATTCACGTTTCCTATTAGGAGGCGCGATTGGGGCTAGAAATCCAGGATGGCCTCACTCCCATGTCAAGTACCTTGGTCGGGATGGCTGGAACAGCTAGAACCTCTTGGGGATCCCTCTCTTTACATGAGGTCACTCCATCAGGGTGGCCAGCTTCATAAGTGTGCAACATTTGCAATCACATAGGGCCCCATACCCAGAAAAGCTTCTGTTTGGTTTAACACTCTATGGCCACTGCCTTGAAATCCTTAATAATTTTTAAACAAGGGATCCTGCATTTTCATTTTACCCCTGGGTTTTTCAAATTATGTAGCCGATCCTGATAGCCAGATCTCTCTCCAAAATGGCTCAGAGCTCCAGGAGGGTGAAAAAAGAATTGGCAAGCTTCTTAAGAGCTAGGCCAGAACTCACACAGTATCATTTCACTGTATTCTCTGGGCCAAAGCAATTCACAAGGCCATCAGTATTCAAGGAAGGAGCAAGAAAGTCTTTGAGGCCACCCACCTCACCTCCATTTCCTACCTGCAGTGCTCCCATGAGCAATCAGGTCCTATCAGGTTTGGTACTAAGCAGCAGAAACATGCTCAAGCTACCTCTTAGAGAAAGGGATCTATGGCAGATCCTCACAGAAATGAGGTTAACCACACCTCGGAAAAGGGGAATGAGAATTAGAAACTCAGGGCCTGAGGCTGTGCCTTGCCTCTCAGAGATCACATTGGTTCCCTTGGTCAGTCGACCATGGGATAGGGGGAGCAGCAGGAAGCTAGTCACTCAGAAGAGATGACTCCACCTTCCAGAGACTGTGGGCAGGGCAGGCCCTGGACAAGGGGCTGTGGATAAGACGGGCCATGTAACCTGACAGAAATGCTTGTCTATATTTAACATATATTTATGCGGTGCCAAGAATTATGTTTAAGACCATGTTGGGACCTATAGGGATACTACGTGGCCCTAGAGAAAAAGAGCCCATCGTTTTCAGTCGCATAAGGGCATTTTTTGCTACCTCTGGTTGAAGCGAAGGGGGAAGAGGGTATAAGGATCAGATGACTTTTTATTGTTCCTTGCGCCCAGGGAACCAGTCCTGGTTCTTGCTGGCTGCCTCACGTGTCCTCATGTGGCAACACAGCCTACAACGGAGGTTTAGGAGAATTCACTCAGTTACTAAAGAATGTCAATTAACCCCAGAATGGACGAGTGAAGAAGGACTAGAGAGTGTGACTTTATCTTACTTGGTTTTGTCCCACTCCAAGGAAGAAGACAGTGTTGGACTCTGAGAAGGAGGGATTCCTACATGGATAGCTCCACTTTTTGACCTCTTTCCTCAGTGTGCCGCCATGCCGTTTCTCCCATCCTACCCCCTTACCATTCCCACTTGAACATCTCCAGCCCAGTGTCCTTACCTCTCTTGGGAAACCCCATATCTTTTCCCCAGTACATAGTGCTCCTCCTTGAGTCTTTCTTAGTGCCTTCTTGCAAAATGCAACATTCACAGCCTCTGTTGGTACTGTGGGCTTTCTCGTGCCTAGCTTTGTCATCTGAAAGACAAGGCTAAGTCTAGTAGGTGGATGAGAGATGTTGGCGAGTGATCCAATCCCAGTGCAGGTTCCCACCAGTGAGAGCTGTGATAGATTCTTTTCATTCATTACCTAAGAAACAGGCAACTTCAATCAATAGTTTCTGGTGGCAACTTCAACCAATAGTTTCTGGTGGCAACATAATCTAGTGTTATTTGAGATTAACAAATTTGAGATTTCCTCTATTAACATACTTTGACCAGCTTCTTGCAAAAATAATAACCTTGGCATTACTTAGTTGAAGAATTTAATTTTTCTAGTGCCTAGTTTACATAACAAGAATTATCACGTGAACTAGAACAGCTCTGTCTTAACTACCCAAGACAGCTAGTGGATAAGAACTTCTTCACTGATAAAAGCAAGGATAGCTCCTAGCCCCAAGGGACTTCTAATCAAATAGAGGGGACAGTCCTATACACAAATAAAACTAAGAAGTGAAAGGTCAGTGAGGGGTGGGTGGGAAAGGGAAGAAAGTTCCAAGGAGCAAGGTGGAGTCGAGAATTAGCCTGTGGCTAGGTTTCGAGTTGAAGCTCAGGTGCCATGTAGGGCGGACTCTTTTGAACTTCATAGCCGTGCGCGCACATGTGCTCTCAATGGAGTAGCAGTGCTCTTATTTCCTCATCTCTGCAGGGAAGGCGGTCACACTTGCCCACTCAGTTGTGTGAGCTTGCCATGAGAACCGGAGTTCAGGTGGGTGGAAACCACCTGACTTCCCCAGACCCCTCTCCCGATGACTCCCTCTCACCTTTTCATTCCAAGTACACATTTAACTGCTCGCCTCCCAACCCCGTTCCTCCAGTTGGGAGTGGCCCAGAAAGGAGATTTTAGGACTATACCCATTTGCCAGGACATTACCTGATTGTTACTTTGACTCCTTTTCCTGAAGCTTCAGAACTCCCGAGGAAAAAGGCACCGAAATCCACGGCGCAGCATCCCCTTTTCCCAATTTCCAGCCACTCTGACTTCTGCGTCCAACTCTGAGAACACCCCACGCACATGCGCATTAATCCTCCCTGCCCGGGCGGCGGGGTGTGTGCCTGATTTCTCTAAGCTCCATTCAAACTGCTGCAGTTGCTAGGGTGCTCTTCGCTCATTTCTCGGTGGATTAGGACCGTTGAGTTTCTTAATCAACTGTTGGGCTCTATGCAATCCTCTTTAGAAATTTTTTGCTAATAGGTACCTAAAGACATTCACGTCGTGGCTGCAAATTTGGAGCTGATAGAGTGCAGCAGTGAAGGCCACAGACAATCCCCAGGCTTCTAAACAAGCAATGTCAGCTTAATTGTTGCAAATCCGTCATGGCTGCTAAATCCTGTCTTTCTTCCTTATTATTATCAGGGAAAGTTGCTGTTCTGTGGCTTTGTTTCAAGTGGAAGTAAATGTGTTTCGATACTGTCAGGAAGCCCTTGCAGATTGGGGGACACAGGCTGTTGGAATTGGTGTATTTACCTCCCAGAGGAATGCACTGGAAACATGCTGCAAGTGAGAAAGGAAGCCAGGTGGGATTGGGTTTCCAGGCGCCCCTGTGTACTCTCTCTGTTCCACTGATAGCCTTTCGTCTTTTACCATGAACGCCCTTGCTGTTGGCCTTTGCCAGACACCGCACACTAACACTGCAAGTTGAATAGACCAGGCATTTATTTTCTGGTAAGTCAAGCCTCTGTCCTGCCTGCACCTTTGGCCTGCTTTTGATTAATGCTGCCAGCAGCGGATGCAACTGTGTGGGGGCCCGGCTAAACTTTCTGGAGGTGTCAGTTGTAAATGGTGCTACCTTACATTTGGAACGGCACTTTTGCATCTGAAACGCATCCCATGCATTATCTCACTGGATTTCTTCAGCAGGTTAGAAGATAGAGCAACTCTTGTCCCTATTCCCCATTAAAAAACCTGAAGCTCAGAGAGGTATAGCATGTTGGCCAGAGTCATTAAGACTATAAAGTGGAAGAAGTGGAAGAATAAGAAACCAGGACTTCTGGCGGTCACAGGTGTTTTTTTTTTTTTTTTTTTTTTTTTTTTATCTCACTAATAACCCTGATAATCCTCTTGGATGACAGAACAATTTGCTCAGTCATGCCATGTTCTCTCATTGCGTAAAGGAACTGATAAGGGACAGGAGAGCTGATGTCTCACCTGTTCCCTTTAGAGCTATACCACCTTGAAAATCACTTCCTTACCCTTGCTACTAGTCATTTGCCATCCTCCAATATGTGGAGAAAACAGTAAAGGTGCAATTCATTCAGCTGTTAAGCTAATGCCAAAAGGGTCATCCTCAAGTAGGAACTGGGTTGATTCAGTAGCATCATTCCAGGGACTGCAATGTTCTCTGGGATGGGCTACAGCATGAAGGCCTTGGGGATCAGAAACATGGACAGCTCTCTCCAGTTTTCATCCAAGGCTATGCTGCATTTCCTTTAGTAATTCCAAGGCTGAAAACCTTAACAACAATCAGAGATTTGGCTTTTTAATCAGGCTCTGTGAGGTTGGGTTTACCATGATTAAGGGTAAGGTCTAGGATAATTCACAGGAGGCAACAGAAAAGAGAAAAAAAGTCTTATTAATTCTTGCTCATGCATTGATAGTCTAGGAAACGAAAGGTATTTCTCTGGGGTGAATGGACTCTAATCATCTGATCTCCTTCAGGAGCTGCTCTTAGCTCAAAGCTACACAAAGTTATAGTCTGGCTGAAACTGCCATGATGGTGACCTTCATTCATTACTTTGGTCTTTTACAAACATTCATTGAGCACGCACTATAGGTCAGACACTGGGGATACAATAAGGAGCAAAAAGACAATTTGATGTTTGACTTTTTCTACTCAAATCTAATTTTATTCCATTTCCCTGTTACCCTCATTCTTCTCCCAGTGTTCCGCCCCGTGCAGCTCTATAGTTCTCATTCCTGATCATTTGCACCATTTTGTAAGACATTCCACTTTGAATTAATGGCACAGCAAAACACCCTAGTCCCCACTCTTCCTCATGACATAAGCCCTGGATCTTCTTTCACATGCTGCAGATCCCCTTCACCTCCCCTCCTGGGGATGGTCTTGCCAGGTCAGAGGTTATGAACCTGATAGGAAATGAACTATAATCTTTATCTCCATACAAATTCCTCTGAATGCATTTTCTTTAAAGCAAATTGGCCTGCAGAGGGCTCATGTGGTTTGTTTTGCATTTTTCCCCCTTTCTGCCTCATTTTCTGAGGAACTACCAGCCCCTTTGTCACTAGCCATGTGGTTTGAGCTGATATTGACCCCCTATTTCCAGTGTAAGAAAAGAAACTTGGTTAGCATAAGCCACTTCAATTATAGTAAATCCAAGGAATTCTACTGGGTGTTCTGGAATACAGAACCTCTCTACTTTGTGGAGCTTGGTGGTATAAGGTTGTGAAGCTCAAGACTATATTTGCCATGATGGATAAGCCTGGAATTTCCGGGGACCACTGCTGACAGCCTGAGAATGGAGCCCACCAAGAGAAAGCAGAGATGAAAAATGGACCCAGGAGGTATAATGTGGGTCCTGAAACAAGTTGTGTCTAAACCATTACAACCTCTGGTTTATTCTATTAAATAAGCCAATGACCTCAACCACCCTCTTTAAAAATACCAATTTAAGTTTTGTTTTTTGTCCCTTACAAAAGATTGTCAGCTAAGAACTATCTTTAGGCTAGGGCTTGATAAGTGTTGCATTATGGTATACTAATGAGCTGAGTTATAGATATTTCTTGAGGTTGGTCATACCAGCACTCTGGGAGGAATTTAGGGCAGCCAGAGCTCTAGGCCTGGTCATCTCTAGCAGCAAGTAGCTTTGTCCATTTATTCCAGTAGAACAACAAATACAAAATGTTAATGTGCCCCATCATTATGGTGATTTTAAAATATGTTAAAAATTATTTAAGAGTCCTCTGTTTGAAATGTAGACCCAAATTCTTCTCCAATTGAATGTGGACTGAACTTAGTGCCTTGCTTCTAAAAAATAGAATATAGCAAATATAAGAAGGTATAACTTCTGAGACTAATCCATAGAAGACATTGCCACTTTTGCCTTGCTTCTCTTCAACTGCTCACCCTAGAAGCACTCATGCAGTCTGAGGAGAGGTCCACATGGAGAAGAACTGAGTTCTCTCATCGACGACCAGCACCAACTTTTGAACATTATGAATGAGCCACCTTGGAAAAGGATCCTCCAGCTTTAGTCAAACCTTCAGGTGACAGAAGCTCTGGCCAACCTCTTATAAGACCTGAAGTCAGATTGCCCAGCTAAGCCACTTCTGTAGTCCTAATCCATAGGAACTGAGTAAAATATTCATCGTTTATTATTGTTGCTATGCCTCAATAGATAACATTTACACCCATGATGTGGAGAAGATTGAGAAGCATTGCCATAAGATCAAAAGAACACATTGGATACTATGAACATACTGAGCATTCTGGAATATATTAGAACTTTTGGTTTTTGTTTGTTTGTTTGTTTTGGTAAAATGATAATCAATTGCAGCTTTACAACATTTGAGATAATAAGGATTTAAAAATACATTCAAGGCAAAAATAAAGGCTCCCTGTCTTTGTAAACATACTTGCAACCTCAAGGACCAATGCCAGCTCTAAAAGGTTTTGTTTTAAATCAGATCTATTGTCATAGGAAGGACTTACTCAATAGAATTATGGAGTTTAAGAAAGCATGGGAGTACAAACCCAATCAGGTCTATGCAGTGTATTCTTGTTTCATGTTTCATTTTCCTGAGATTAAGAGATAGTGAGACTTGCACCCTTGACCTTGCTGAAGGAGAGGAGCCATGAAGTTAATCAGAAGATTTCTCCAACAAACTTTTACTGAAGAATTTCCCAAAGTTAAATCAAGATACTTATCCAGCATATTAGGTTTCTTTAATTTTGGGGAAACAAAAGGCCTAATTTGCTTTACTCTTAGGAATGTTTAAAATTCTTATTTCTTAACTCCATATTTAGACTACATAATCAGAAGACCTATGTCATTATTTAGACTACATAATCAGAAGACCTATGCCATTATTTACTTAAATGCAGCAATGCCTCCACTTTATTTAAAACTGTTACTTAAAGAACAACTAAACTCTCTGGAATGGAGAAAAGAGCTAGGTTAGCTCAGAAAGAAAACCAGTGCTGACCGGTCCATGCTCCCCAACTCCACAAGCTTTCCTTCTAGGTAAGCCCACAAGCTCTGAATCAGAATTCCGTTATTCTTACTCTGGACATGGTTCCCACCGCTTTAGTTATCTATATTCTGAGTCCACAGATCAGAAATATCAAGTTGTAAACGATGAGAGCTTCTAGAATTGTACCGACTAATACAGTAGCCATTAGCCATACGTGGTTATTAAGCAGTTGAAATGGGGCTGGTCTTAGTTGATACTAAGCATAAAGTGTAAAATCTGTAAGTGTAAAATACAATATACAAATTTCAAAGACGGTATGAAAAAAGAATGTAAAATATCTCATTAATAATTTTTATATTGATTGCATGTTGAAATAATAATATATCAGGTTAAATAGAATATATTATTAAAATTCATTTCACCTCTTTCTTTTTATGATTATTTTCAATGCGGTTTGTGTTATATTTCTATTGGACAGTGCTGTTCTGGAAGCTGGCCTACTTACACTCATTCATTCATTTAGTCATTCATCAAATACTTATTGAGTGTCATCTGTGTGTTGACCACAGAGCTAGGGGATAGACATGCAACAGTGAAGACAGGTCCTGCATTTGTGAAGCAAGTGGCACCCACCGTGGTAGTACGAGAGGGAGTTAAAAAAAGACACCTCATGGTAACAGGTATCTAAAAGCAGGGGACATTTAGTCAGGATATACTAGATCATTCGGACTACTAGGCTCTTATGGTTAAAATAAAAAAACAGCCCTTAGGTGCTAAGTTTAGCACCTAAACCTTATTGTTTGAGAGCAGAATGTAATAGGTATTGATAACGAGTCACTTAGAAAAGGTTGCATTCCA
Source organism: Rousettus aegyptiacus (assembly GCF_014176215.1). Lineage (NCBI taxonomy): Eukaryota > Metazoa > Chordata > Mammalia > Chiroptera > Pteropodidae > Rousettus > Rousettus aegyptiacus. The sequence continues at coordinate 46,258,043 of NW_023416306.1, read as the reverse complement.
TAGGGCCTGTTCCAGACTGCTGTGTATTATGAGAGTTTCTTCCTCACTAAACTGAGAGACTTTACTGAGGGCAGTAACAATGTTTTTTAACCTTGGTCTCACCCACTGTCTCCCACATAGAAGATGCTAAACAGCATATGGAATTAAAACACATCATGTATATTCATTTAAGAAAGCGATTAAGTGTATAATATATTTTAAAAACAGTTCTGCCTCAAATACTTATGAAACCAATTTGCCAATTAAACTTGAGCTTTAGTAAAAAAAAAAAAAAAAAAAAAAAAAGGTCCTTTCTCAGAATATAAATTAATGCATACATGATGGTATAAACAAAAAGTTCTGGAATATCCAAATTAAATTCCCTCAGGAACACCAAGATTAAATAGTGCAGAAAAGACGTGACCCTGGATAGCTCTGTTTGACTAAGGCCATGATTATACACATTTCTTCTCTGAAGTGCTTTACAAAACATTAAAAGTTGTCAATATAAAAAACACAAGTTGCCATGGGAAACATTTTGTTTACAATTCTTATTACATTTTTAGTACCAGTCAAGGTAATCAGTCATATTAAAAATATATAATTTAATTCTCAAACAATAATTTTGTTCATCTTTCTCCTAAAGTACATTATCAAAAGAATTCAAAGCCGACCGTATGTTTTAAGTGATGTACATATGCTGACAGTACATGAAATGAAAGCAGAGATATTAACCTCTTATAAAAATGAACTTGGTTCCAGAGAGGAAGAGAGAAAGAGTGAGCGAGCATGAGCATCAGAAGAAAATACAAAGCATCATAGGAGAATTGTTTCAGTTTAACTGAATGCAGCATCCACGAATTCTGGCCGACCACTCAGAGTACCATGTATCTCCTAAATCAGTGCCTCGAGTGTGCTCCTCTATAAACGCATGTTAAGTTAATAGTAACAATAAAGCAAAAATGACTGTACAGCAATTAGTTCACTGCTACCATTAGGGTAGTGAGTTCACAAATGATTAATCTATCCCCAAATTTCCAACCATCATGATTTTTAGATTTCTAGTAAGTCCTCCCCTCACAGACTTACTGAACACGTTTTGCACTCCTGCAAGCTCACCCTCCTTTCTCATAAGGAGGGAATGAATGAAGTTCACTTTGAATAGACTGGTAGACAACTTTTCCATTTCTCCTTGGGCAATATGAGTTTACCCTTTAAATCCAAATACGGGCCAGAGGAAGTCATCTTTCAGGTAAACTATGACTGACCACTCAGTAGGACATACTGTTCATACCTCGTTTTGTACACAATTGTGAAAAACAATGCTTAAATAAATACATAGGCACCCCTCATTAGCCATCCTCCACCACTCTCACCCCTCGGCGTGGCCAAAATCTGGTCAGACCCCATTTGGGAGTAATTCCTGGGGGCACTTGGATCCCAAAGCGTCTAGAGTGCTGTCTAGTCAGGAAGCATGCGACCTGTTCTGCGTCATGGCAAATGTCCTGTCTCAAGTACCAATGAGTCCTTCTCCAGGGTTACAGGGCCTCAGTCTTCATGGGCGAAGACAGCTTTTCTTAGCTGCCCTGTGACAACTGGGTTTCACATTTCCTGAAACTCGATCTGTGGAAGGAGTCTCTGAAATTAAGCAGAGAGAAAGAGAAAACAGAGGTAAGAAAGATCAATTAGCCTTTTAAAGAGAGGGATGGGGGGGAAAATCACTCACTGGAAAAGAGCATCAATCATGGAGAACTCAGCAAATAAGTAAATAAGAGACAGTGCTGAGATCCTTTTACACTGCGCCAGAAAAAACACAGGCAGTGAGCTGGCCCTGGGAAGACGGCTGGCAGGAGGCCAACAGAAAGGGGTCCCGGTGAGGTCAGGAGAGCCACAGGGAGGATCAGGATGGAAGCAGAACAGATCAAGTTTTGGCAGCGTCTCTGACTCCAGACCCACTCCTAGCCCTTGGAGTTGCTGTACAGCAGGGCGTGCCCTGATGACCAGGCCCCAGGCCTTATCCTTTACGCCCCAGGGAGGAGGCTTCCTCTGCCTGGTTCTTACCTCTTCTGACTCTCAGCTCTGAATATCGGCTTGTAGAGTTCTGGAATTTTCCGCTCGATCATGGGCCTGAGGTTCTCTTTCAGCTTGTTGTAGTTCTTCTTGAGTTCCTGCTGATATTCCTTCTGGTCTGCTGTAATAAGACGCTTGTTTTTCTCTACAGCTTCACCGCATCTGAGGTGCAAATATCAGGGTGAGGAGAAAATGAGGTTTTATTCCACAGGAGTTTGAAGTGCTTAGAAATATGGAATGATGATGCTATTAATATTTCTTGAGTAGTCCTAGGAGTGTTTGCAAAGTTGATGGTCTATCAGGATCACCTATGTAGCTTTTCAAAACGCAAATCTGGGCCCCACCACAGACTTAATGAATCAGAATCTCTAAGAGGCAGCACCGAAGAATCTTTATTTTTGAAAAGTCACCCAGGTGATATTGATGCTTTGACCTGCTCTGTGCCAGGCACTACTCAAGGAGTTTCACATTCATTATCTGGATAATTTTCCCAACAAACATGAAAAGTCTGTGTTTACCTTTGTTTTGTCCTTGAAGCTCAGAAATGTTAGGTTGCTTGCCCAAGATAGTGTTTGTGAGGAAGTGGTTGATCCAAGATTCAAACTCAGGTCGTTGCAGAATGGAAACTTATGCTTACAAAAAAACTCGCTGTGGGTTATGGCAACATGGCAGCCAAAGCAGATGCCATTCAGCATCCCCAGCCCTACCTCCACGCCTGCTACATACACATGGAAGTGCTGGGAAAGCACAGCAGAATTTGTTGAAAGAGAAAAGGAAACCCCAGTTTCCATAAAGGAGGAGAAGAATCAGTATCAGCGATGGCAGGAGCTTGTGCCATGCGGCTGTCACGAGGACTCCGCTTATTAGGATCTTAAGATTCCACATAAGTCCTGGAGGCTGGGGGCAGGGGAAGGTAGGCTTCAGTGCCCACACAAATGAGTGATGTAACCTTGGCTAGGGTACAGTGGGGTTCTGAAAATGCCACCAGCATATAGCTCAGAACCTTTAAAAGCTTTCCCATCTACGAAAAGGGGTATAGAAAAAGGCTGCAAACTGTCCAGAGAGGTGGAATGGAAGTTTGTCATTAGGTTGGGGCCATTCATAGGAAAGAAAGTCACCTGAAGAAATTAAAATTCTAGGCTTATACCACATGCGGGTATGAATTACAAACTTATGTTCCTCTATGGGTGCTCCAATTAATTTAAAAATCAGACCATGATTATTGAAATCCCTAGGGCTCAGACAGAAATAAAGGTAAAGTTGCTGGAAAAACGGTTTCTCAGTCAGGGCCCATGTACCCCTCATAGAGCAACCCCTGCCAAAGACGAGCTCACGGTAAAAAATTACAAACCATATGAGGAAACCAACCACAATGAAGGAGAACCAACCGATACAACAAGCAGGAGAATTAGCCAAATAAGAATTAGAGGTAATAAAATAATGTAAAAGCCCAAAGTTAATATAGAGATATAATCAAAGGTATAAAATCCATTACAAAAAAATGGGAGAGTATGAAAAAAGAGATCAGGAAAATTTCAGAAAAGAACCAAATAGAACTAGAAATAGAAATATAGTCACTAAAATTAAGAGAAAAATCTCAATGGACAGGTTAAACAATAAACTGGATACAACTGGAAAACTCATGACCTATATGACAGACCTAAAGAAATAACCGAAGAGATTTTTTAAAAAGTAAAAATATGAACAAAATAGTTAAGAAACCTGGAGGTATACCAGAGATGCCCAACACACATCTAAAAGAATGTTTAAAGAAATGTAAAATCAGAGGCAATATTCAGAGATAACAGCTGATAATTTTTCTGAATTGAAAACAGACAGAAATCCTCTAATCGACAAAAACAGATCTATAGCTACCCCGCCATGGCAAAACTACAAAGCATGAAAGAGAAAATCTTAACAACTTGAGTTTATCTAATTATGGAAAGATAAGCTTAGAGTTTTTGTGATCTCCACAAAGTGTGGTACATATCAGGGAAGGAAATCATGCTATTTAAACATAATAAAGTCTTGCTCTTTATATTGTTCTACTCAAAGGGAACTTAAAAATCAGCAAACCTTGAGAGGACAACATAATGGCTGAAATTTAGCTGACATGCAATTATTAGTAATATTTCCATTATCCTTTCAGATGAACCGGGTCTTGGTAATCAGTGTGGTTTAAACTGTTTTCCTAACAATGGTGCTAGATTTGAGTTGTTATGAGGATACTCAGACTTGGTTACCAAATTCTCCCTATTACCACTGAAAACATTTTCAGGATGACAAAGATGAAGAGGGTGGCATGTGGCTATGGGGCAGCGGAAAGCTACCTATCTTGGCAAAAATAAACCTATGACCACAGCTTCATCACAGAATCAGCTGGTATAGAAGAAGGACTTGATTTAACTCAGCCAGAAGCCGAAAGAACTCCCTTAACTTGATTTTCACCTATCTCTTAATTTTGACATTAATTGAAGCAAATCGTAGTATACCTAAGGTAACATATCAAAGGTTTCAAGGAAGGGGGAAAAAGGGGAGGTATATAGCCTTTGAATTATGAGAAATCTACATCACCCCTCATTATTTTTTTACTGCTTCTTAACTCACAGTTATGAGCTACCACATGTGCAAAATAAAACCAGTTTCAGGATAATTTCAAGGCCCATGATGGTAATACAGACTGACTACCAGAGGCCTATAGAAGCTAACTGCTAACTTGGGGATGTCTACTCTGAAAACGTTGGGAGAATTAACCAAGTTCTCTGTAGTCTGTGTTATCAGAAGTAATAATAGCGAGCTGGCAGATACTGATGGCGTACTATGCCCTAGACTGGGTTAAATACTTTACATGCAGACAGAGCTGGGCTTGAAACCCAGGCGCTTCTCATTAGCACACTAACGTAATCACCGAAATTCTCAGTTTTCTCATCTGTAAAATGGGCGTAATAATCTCCTACAATCTCCTAGAGTTGTTGGGATTCTTAAATCAGAAATCGTGATCATAAGGCAGATCTAAGCATTTGGAACATGCCAGATTCTGTTTCTCAAAAACGGTCATAACAATAATTGCTCATCCTACATATTCTTTTAAAACTTTGCCAAATCCCCATCAAGAAATGGGTGGTCCTTTGTGGCTGCCTCAGTGAACACAATGTGGTGTAAGTGATGCTATGTGACTGGGTAATAAAAAGCAATATGGCTTCTGCCTGGCAGTCTCTCCTGCGACATGTACCTCTGGAGGCCTGAATCACCTGCGATCTGAGTGTTACTCAGATTACATGAGTGAAGAAGCCTTCAGGTGATTAAAGCCCTAGCCAGTGAGTGTCTGGCTGTCACTGAATGAGAGACTGAGCAAAAATTGCCTAGCTGAGCCCAGCCAACCCTCAGCCGCACATGCATATTAAGTAAATGCTATTGTTCTTTTAAGCTACTAAGTTTTGGGGTTGTTTGTTACACAGCAATAGATAAACATAGTATTTTACAAAGACAAATCTATTAATTGGTGGGGTGAAAAATATCCATATTATTACAGTAATAGTATTACTTTATATTTTAACAATTTTTATAATTTATAAAATTATTTCATGTACTACATTTTCTATATTTCTTCCTTTCTTCAATTTGGATTATATTCTCTAGATTTTCTTATTAAAGTAAAAATAATTTCCACTGCGTTAATTTAAATCCATAAACTACAGAGGGTCATGCACTAAATTCCCTCCTAGAAAATAGTCATATCCCTTGGGAAATGTATATAGGATCATATAACTACATTGCAAATCATTTTTTTAAGTGGTCTTATCTGTAACATTTTAATTAGGTCCAAAAGCATCTGAACTGTGCTGCTCTCACTCAATGACACCATCATTCCAGATGCCCTTCTCTTTCACTGTTCCCTTTGTTGGTAAGTTCACTGAACACAAGCATTTTCTTACAGCGAGTGTGCCTGGGGCTTTCAGCAGTCAGTCTTACAGAAACCAGACTGATGGGGACTAGATAGGGCGGGGAGCTGTGCTTCTAGAATACAGTTCCTGGCTTTTGCTGACAGTTACTTTTTGGGGCCTCTATGTAAGGAGTTAGGTGTCTTTCTTACGGAGAAGGTAGTCCTCACCCTTTGCATCTACTGGCCTCCCTTATCTGGGGTGCCCCTTCAGCATAGCTCATACATAGTCCCTCAGTGCAGCAAAGAAAAATGCTTGTTGCTTTCTGAACACCCATTCCCTCTGAACACCCATTCCTTATGTACACTCACCTGCAACATTACATTTCCTAGCCTCCCTTAACAGGGATGGCTGATGAGAGATGCAAGATGAGGTCACTAGGAAAGGCCATTAAAGGGGCCTAGCCTTTTGCTCTTTTCTTATTTCTACTCCTGATACTTTCCTAGAATGTGGTCATGATGGCCAGAGCCCCATTAGCCATATCGTGACTGTGAGGATGGGTGCACCATAACCAGTATGGCAGAGCAGAAGGATGGGAAGAGCCAGAGTCACCGATGATTTCTGAGGTCACCACACAGCTCTGGGATGACTGTCTCTGATCTTACATTTTATGAGAGAACGTTCTATCTTACTTAAGCCATTCTCTGTTATTAGCAACTGAATGTAGTTCCTAGAGAGAAAAGCACAGCATAGTAGCTAAGAGGATGGACTCTGGAGCCAGAATGCTCAACTCTGAATCCTGCTCTGCTGCTACAGGCTTGGTGGCATCAGGCAAGTTACACAAGCTTTCCAGGCCTTAGTTTCTTCATCTGTGATGTGAAGGTGCTAATATCCTATATCATAAATTATTGTAAAGATCAAATGAGTAAACACATAAAATTCTTAGAACAGTGCTGGTACATAGCTAAAACCTAGAACACTTACTGTTATTGCTATTATTATTATTATTGTTATTATTATTATTCCTGATAGACCCAGTCTGAACACAGAAATTATTTGTTTGATTTGGGACTGATGGACTATTAGAAATTTTATATTCCAATCCCTTGTTTTCTAATGGCTGATGAAATTAAGATGCAGAGATGAAGTGCCCTGTCCAGAGTCACACACCTTTGGGAATAGCAGAGTTGGATGTAAATCCAGGATCCTGCTGTTCCTAGGTCATAGTCTCATCGGCCCCACTGTATCTTATGGTATAAACCTTTAGAGGCAGATGAGCCGTTGGTAGATATGTAAGTCAGATCAGATCTCTATTTCCTACCCAAATTGATAAGGTCTCTATTTGCCCCACTGAATAATGTTACACTTATCAATCACTTAATATGTGCCAAGCTCTACTCAAAGCTCTATGTACTAATTTTTTAATCCTGACACTAACTTTAAGAGGTAGTCAGTATTATAGTTGGAGAACCTGAGGTTAGGTAACCTGCCCAAGATCACACAGCTAGTTAAGTCAGAGTGGGCATTTGAACCTAGGCAATCTGGCTCAAATGCCCGCACTCCTAAGCCCAATACCACAGACGCTGCCGAGGCAAGACACTGACCTTTCCAGCCAGAACCCAGACATATGGCCTTGGTCTCAAGTTGAAAACATTCTCTCTGGGATCCCAATTTGTAGTATTCTGCCTTTCTCAGCTTCTTCCTCATCACACTGTAGCAAGTCTCCACTCAAGGCCCAGCGAAAAAACATAGCTGCTGGAACGAGAGAACCTGACAGAGATGCTAGAGATGCTGAGGAATTGGCTCCCACCCTCCTCCTATGATTGGAGGAATGTACATGCTCCAGGCACTTTAAGGTAAGGAGGGATTATCTGGGGGCAGGGCACCAACGGATCTGGCCCCTTTGCTGGAATAGCTGCAGTGGATGTGAGTCCCATGGGCATAGCCTCTGCCAGGCACATACCAGTGGCTTTCTCCAATCCTGTCCCCTTCATTTCTTCCCTTCCAGCCTGACCTCTACCAGAACCCAGATCCCAAGGGACGCTGATTCCAATGGAAGACTAGTTAAATCCTGGTCCTGCCGGTAATTTGCTATACGAGCTTGGGCTAATCATAATCTCCTTCAATCTCATTTTCTTCATCTATAAAATGGGTTTATGGGGATGAAATGGTGTCAGGTGTGTGACCTAGTGAGATGGTTGCCAGCGGAGAGGGCTGATGAGTCAATGTTGCCTGTCTTTCCTAGAGCGAAGTAGGGGTTACAGCCCGACAGAAGGCACTCTTCCTGTGCGCCTCCCTTCACTGCAGAGCCGGAGGCACGTGAGACTATTTTTGAACTCTATGGCTATATGTGCAGTGGAACCCTATTCGGGTGTATCTGAAACCAACCTGTAACTGGGGCCATTGCATGCTGTTATCTTTTATTTAAATATAATAATTAGTATTTTAAAATAGTCTTTATAGGAATGAGAATGTTTAGGTAACATTATAAACTAAATTCGTATGTTGAAGCCCTAACTCCCATGTGATGGTACTTGGAGGTGAGACCTTTAAGGAAGAATTGAGGTTTAAATTAAGCTATTAGGGCAAGACCCACATGATGGGATTAATGGCCTTATAAGAAGAAAAGCTCTCTTCTTATCTCTCTCACCACGTGAGGATACAGGGAGAAGGTGGTCATTTAAAAGCAGCAAGTGGGTCCTCATCAGATACTGAATTTGCTGGCACCTTAATCTTGGACTTCCCAGCCTCCAGCACTGTGAGAAATAAATGTCTGTTGTTCAAGCCACTCAGTTTATGGTATCTTGTTATATCAACCTGAGCTGACTAAGACAGAAATGTAAGAAGAAGAAAATTTAAAACACAGATTAGGACAGATTACAGGGTCTAAAACGATTTGGGTGCTTTGGAGAGCAGAGGAGGAAACAGAATGTTGTCCATCTTGGCTTCTAAAACCCTGAGGTGTTTTTCTTATTGCCAGAAAAGGCAGGAGGAGATCGAGGTCCCAACTTGGCAACATCTGAAGAGCTGCAGGACTGGCTGGATGAGCATCAGCTGCAGGATGTCAACCTGCCAGGTTCTTTATGGCCGTATCCTGTTCTGCTACAGCTGAGTCAGAAAGGCCACTGCCCATTGGTGGGACAGAACTGTGGTGTGCCCAACTAGCGTCATTTCTGCTATTATCAGTCAGCATCCAACTTATGTTTCACCTTGGAAATCTGTGTTTATTGACCTACAGCCCAAGTCTGCTGAGAAGCTGGAACACACTCAAGGGAATGCATGAGAGCTATACAACCCCCCAAACATTTTCCACTCTCGTGCCACCTCTGCTGTCTGAAGCAGAGTTGGGGGAGAGAAAACAAGGGTGAAAACAACTTGACAAAATAGTTGCTCTATTCATTAAAAAGCTGTCATTGCTGATTGGACTTGAGAAACAATTAAACAGTGTGGGAAAGAAAGGCTTCCTCACCTATCACCTGTATTGAGGGTATAATTTACAGACCAGAACATTTGCCCATTTAAAATGCACAGTTTGATGACTTTCACTGAATTTATACAGTTATGCAACCTTCATCATAATCTCTCCTACTACTTTTCATCTATTGAAATAAGGTGGAAGAAAAGTCAACCGCTGTTTGCTCATCGACATGAAATAGTGAGCAGAGGTATTGTTTTGCCCATAGCCTTGTCCTATTTGTATTGGAACTTGATTAAATTTTAGACACATGTAGCACTGTGCCTGGCACAAAGCATGGGCTCAATAAGTGTTCGCTGAGTGAGTGAATGAACGAACTGACATCTATAGTTGGTTCAAAGTGTAATAGTATGAACATATTTACTGTTTTGAAGGGAGAAAAGAGAAGGAAAAATGGGTGAGTGATAAAAGGGATGGCCTGAGGGATTAAGCCACTGGGGAGGGAGGGGAAGGCAAAAGGAAATGTGAAAGAGGGCAATCCAGCGCCTCCCTCCGCTTTACAGCCTCTACCCAGTCTCATTTAGCAGCAGCAGCACGACCTGGGGGCTTGTTAGAAATACAGTCTCATGCCTCATTCCAGACCTCCTGGATCAGAATCTACATTTTGACAAGATCACCAGGTCGTCTGTTTGCACAGTCAAGTCTGAAGCAGTGGTATCCCTAGAATAATGCGGCAGCCCATCCAGCTGTGGGGAAGGTGGGACTATAGCCTGGTTTCCCATGTGAATCATCGTTAGAGAACAACATTCTAAAAGATGAGTTCACTTTTGAAAACCCAGCATTTTTGCAGGCTCTCTGGGGAAAAAGATAACATCAGGATCAAAAATCTAAGCATGACTTTCCTGAAGGACCATCCCTAGAAAAATCCTCTTCCTTTTGTGTATCCTGCCGAGAAATAGTTCAACTCAGTTTGATTCTCTTAGTAGTTACTTGTCCTGGGGCTGGGAGCTAATTAGAAATGCATGTTCATTGGGGGTTTTATAAGTACATTTTAACTAAGGAACGAAAATCATGTCTTCTCTTAACAAACTTCCTTTTACATTTAAATTCTACTCATTTACCAATACCACTGTCATTCAGGTGTTTCCTCCTTGTCTTAGCATGCTCACTAGAACACACCACTCATGTTGACTCAGAGGAGCCCAGAGGTGTCATGGACATTCCCGCTTCTCAATCTTGTGGTCACGTCAGTCCGTTTACAGTAATGGCTCCCTCTTCCCGCTATTCCCTTTCTTCTACCTATATATTCAAGACAAGGTTTAAGTGATATTTTCCACAAAGCCTCCCCCAACCACTCCAGCCTGAAACTGACTGTTTCTTTTTGGAAATCTGCAGCCCTATATTTAGTGCACTCTTAACAGTTCTTACCACATGCTGCATTGTGTGATTTAGCCCTGCAGATGCGTCCTGTCATCAGGAGCAGAATACCCAGCTTCTGCATTTCCACAACTAATATCAGACGTGGGTCACAGTGTGTGCTCATCAAACATTTCATAGGTCCTTTCAGATGTCCAGAGAGGCCCAGGCCACTGCCAACCTCAGAGGCCTTCAACTAAAATTAATTTTAAATAAAGGTATGTGGAAAGTAAATAGTAAATATAATAAAATACTAAAATATGAAAAATAGTAAAGTAAATAAAAATCCTCCCGATATTCTTCTAGCCCTTTGTCCTGTGAAAATACACTATTTATTGAAGACAATGTAGCTTTCTCATAATGCTAGATTGTTATCAAATACAGGAAACAATTCAAATACCAAAACATTAATAACCTGTGTATGTGTGCCCATGCGTGTGTACGTGCACATGCACACACATACACATAGAGCCACACTACAACCCTACCACCAAACAGCTGTGATTCACTGCAGGGCAAAGTGAGTCTCCTTTGTACACAGCAAATTTGCATATGTCTCACCAAAGCCCGTGAAGAAAGAGATATCTCCAATCTCACCCAACATGAGCATTCTGATGAGTTTTCACTGAAGTTAGCAAACTTTAACTGTTAGCCTCCCTTATTCTCACCTACCAAGTGAAGATAGTCTCAAACTATATGTGCTGCTCTAGGGTTCTGGATAAAAGAAATGTGCATTTTTCCGATGTCTTTCTTTCTTATGGGTGAAATGCCATCATATCCTTCATAATCATTTTTTTTTTTAGGGCCAGGGAGACCCAATATTCCTGTCTGTATTGCAAAAGATTGCAAGACCTTGCCCAGAGAGCCACTTCCTATCCAGGCTGGACATGCTGCTCTGAAAGCCAGCTCCACTGCAGAATTTAGGATCAGAGGCAAGCCCTGTCTAACACTGGGGAATGGTTAGAAATGATCTGAAAAAAGCCCCGTTTTAAGATCTTGCCTTTGTCTCTCAATTTAGGTAGTATCTATTACTAAGTGTCTAAAAATAAGTTATTGTATAATATGGGAAATTACAAAGACTGCCCATGCCAAGAACCTCTCGCACTCTGACACACCGTGCAATCAATATCTGTGCCTAGATAGAAGTGTGGACCACTTGGATTCAGAAGACCTGGATTTGAACTCAGCTCTGCTACTAACTGGCTGTGTGACCTTAGGTAAAATCATCTCCCATGTCTGAACCTCTGTTTCCTCTTTTGTAAAATGAGTATGGTGATAACAGCTGTTTTATAATGCGATCGTGAGGCACACATGAGATGATAAACATGAAATTACTTTACAGTTTAAGCGTCAGTTACTTAGTAGTAGTACAAGTGGTGTTGCTCTACTGGTTCAAAGCTTGAGACTGTGACAGAACTCCAGGAGGGCTTGTGAAAACTCAGATTGCTGGGCCCCACCTCTGGAGATTCTGATTCAGTAGTTCTGATTGATGCCTGAGAATCTGCCTTTCTAGCAAATTCTCAGATGATGCTGAAGCCGCTGGTCTGGGGACCCCACTTTGAGAACCTCTGCTCTACTTAATTCCCAGCCATTTTCCTTCTTACCGCATTATGAATTCCTTAAAGCACAATCTCAACTTGTTGTGATGTCGATAGAGTTTTGGGTCAGCTGGAATCTCTGCCAAAAACACTTGGGCTACTTCCAGTGGCCCCTGAAGGAAAAAGTAAAACACAATACTGATGTTGGAAAGAAAACTAAATTACTTGGGAGAAAGTCTTAGAGTGACTTCTTAGACTGAATAGCTAATTTTGTGGTTATTTTGACCAAAACAAATATCAAGGAAGGTCTTGAACTTCTCAGAAAACTTTGATTCCCAAGGAGGAGTCTGGAGTTTTCGGAGAATATTCAGAAGTATAAATGTATTTTCTTAATCAAATACTGCTAATAATCAGTTTTCCTTCATACAGAAAGGTAATACTATGATACCAAAGGGTATGTGATTTGAGTTGCTTTTCTAAAAATGAGGGTTGTCTTGATCCTTCCATTGATATTCATGTTTCTGGTTGCCCTAGTAGCAAGCACCATTTTGTGTAATTGCTGGCTTGAATCAGAGAAATGTAGAGCACACATGTAGCCCATGGTCGCTGTCTTATGCGGTCTTTCATTTTCACCAAAGTATTGGGACTTAAAAAAGCAAAAGTTTCCTAATAATTTCTGATCTTCAAAATATAATAGTCATTTCTCCTCTCTGCTATTTTTGGACACAGAATTTTTGCAGAGGAGTCCAATTGTGCTGAGTGAGGAAAAAGTCATGATACTCATTGAGTTTTTATGTGTTGGGGGTGGGGGGAGGGTTGTGGACAAGAGTGGATCTAGATATGAAATTAAGGAGGTCCACTAGACAGAGAGTACTATGCTAGTTCTTCCCTCCATCTGAGACTGGATTAGATGCATGCTGAGCTTGGGATCCAGGGTTCTAGTAGGTCTGAGAAGATCTAGTCTGGCATAAAGTGCCCTAGAAGTCTGGTCCCAGGCCATTCCTGGTTATTAAGTCTCCTGTCATGCTGAATTCATCTGGTGACTGACCCAGGGGTTGCATGTTCAAGACCCTTTTCTATTTTCCTATAGATTAGTCTTAAGCCCCACAACAACTCTGCCTAAATTGGGCATGACTAAGTACTCTTCAAAATGGCTCCAGGCCCAGATCATACTGCCAAGTCCGGTTCTAAGTGAAGACTTCTCCACGAAAATGGTACTCCTCAGATGGTCCACTTGTCTCTAGGATTTCTTTTCTACCTTGGGTTGTCCCATAAGCAGAAGAGGCCCCTCAAATTCTTCTAAACCTCACAAGTGTTCAGTCTAAATTTAGGAGCATCATTTTTATTTTGATCAGGCTCCTTGTCAACCTCAAGGAAGGAGGATGCAGATATGTAATGAAAATCAAATAACAAGAACCAGAGGAGCTGCCTCCGGCTGGTTTCGGTTACCTGGTTTACAGTAGCTCCGACGGAGCCCTGCAGCACCATCTGAAGCATCTTGGCATCGGGCGGCTCCTGGTGAATGGCAACTGCTAACTGCAAAGTCTTCTTTTTCATATCTTCAATGGCAACTTCGATTGGTGTTAACACAAACTGAACATAAAACAAAAATGTAGAGAAGTTATTGTCTGGTCTGATAAGCCATGGACAAACCTGGAGCTATGGCAAGAGGGCACCTGGGTTTGAAGAAGCAACTAAGTCAGATTTCAGAGTAATTTAACAATATCTGGACAGGTTAAGAGAAAGGAAAGGCCTAATATTTCTTGAATACTTGTTATATTCCAGGAACTTTATATACATATATCATTTACTCCTGTAACAACCTCCTTATTCTCTCCATTTTATAGTCAAAGAGAGATTTGTGAGGTTAAGAAGGTGCCACAAAATAACACAGGTAGTAAGTGGGAAGGCCAGAAGTTGGTCACAACGATGTCTACATTCAAAATTCACGTTCTTTCTACACTGCTGGATTTCCTTTCCTGTAACAAGTTAGCTGACTTATTGGGAAATCTATAAGAAGCACGGCATTCATGATTTTATTCCCCACCATAACACAAAATTTTGGCATCCTGTGCACCTTCTCCAACTTACACTGAAGGTGGATTCTCTTAGGGATCAATCTGCTGGTTGCTTAGTTCTGCTGGATTGGGGTATGGTTCTTTCTGAATGTTAGGAATAGTCATGATCCCCAAATTCATATATTGCAGTTCTAAGCCCCAGTACTTCAGAATGTGACCTTATTTGAGATAAGGTCTTTATATAGGTAACCAAGTTAAAAGGAGGTCATTAAGATGGGCCCTGATCCAGTATGACCTATGTCCCTATAAGAGGAAATTTAGACACAGAACCATGCATAGAGGGAAGACAATGTGAAGAGATATAAGGAGAAGATGGCCATCTATAAGCCCGAGGAGAGAGGCCTGGAACAGATCCTTCCCTAAGAGTCCTCAGAAGGTACCAATCCTGCTGAAACCTTGAATTTTGACCTCTAGCCTCCAGAACTGGGAGACAGTAAATTTCTGTTGCTTAAGCCACCAAGTCTGTGACACTATGTTATAAGAGCCCTAGCAAACAAGTACACTGAGGTGCTCAGTGAATTACAGATGACCAAGAAAAACTGCAAGAACTCTTATTGAGTCCATGAATTTATTTTGTGTTATGCCTACATGTCCCAGAGTCCAAAAGTCCAAAACAGTAAGAAATACAGGAGATGCCTTCTCAGTCAACCTCCTCTTACCCGAGACACTAGTTCAGGTTTTCTTTACCCTCCATGAAACCTACTCTCTGATGTGCTTGCTGAACACTTGAGCTCGTGGGTCACTTTCCAGCAAGCTCAATCACTTCTGCTCCTGCCCGATGAGGTGTACATCTACCACAATCCGCCTGCGTTTGTTCACCAACTTGATTATGCCTGTTACACTTGTTATTTGAATGACCTAATCTAATAATGTACAAACTGACGAGCTATGGGTGTGGAAAGAAAAAGAGTTGTTTTTATGAAAACCAAGCTGAATGCTTGGGCAAGACGTTATGAGAGTGAATTGCTATAAAGATTCCTGTCATATTAAGACAACTATGAAAGGCTAGGGGCAAAAAACAATCATAAAAATGCAGAAGGATTCTGCTCTCACACTGTTTAGCAAGGACTTTAAGCTCTTGCTCTGCTTTATAGAAATTGAAACGAAAAATTATAGACAGTGCATGAAGGGTGGGGTTTACATAAAAAAGACAATGCTGAATTGTGATCAGCCACCCCAAAATCTCGGAGACGGCTTGGCCTTGTATATAATAAATGACAAATACATGTACATGGAGGTGTTTTAAAGTAAAAGGAAATGTTTAAAATATGTCTAATTTTGAACAATTCTGTGGCTTGAGATACTTTCTTGTTCAGTCCTCTGGATTAGAAGTCTTCTGCACACAGAACTAGAGAAGAGCAAGGGGTCTCTCCTGTCAATGTATATAGATCAGGAAACAGAATAAAGATGAGTGGGCTGTGCAATGTCCCAGGAGGAAGCCGGGACTGAAAGGCAGTTGGTCTCCCTGTCTACAGCGCACAGTGTCCTTCCTCCAGCTTCGCCACTAGCTCACTGGGGCTGCCTGCTTGCTGCTCCTACCTCTAACAGTTAACCACACAACGATACCTGGATCACCTGTAAGCTTTTAAATATATAAAGATTTACTATAAAGTGCTTTACATTGGAATATGTACATTTTATATGTTTATCATTAAAATGTAAATATGTATATTAAATATTATAGTTTTGTAAACATATATTAAAGGTAGAACTTTAAATATAAACGATATTTAAATAGAAAGTAGTGCCATAAAACATGTAGCTGCCTAAATGGGATTCCCTGGCACTCTGAGAACGAGAAGATAACCACCATACCAACGTTTCAAGTGTCTTCTCTTTCAGGTTTCACTGCGGTCCACCATGAAGGACCATGGGGAGGTTTGCGTGTCATCCTGGGAGGTTGCCCAGGCCCACTCATTCGGTGGTGGCCTCAGTCCAGAGCCTGTGCCCGTGGCTGCCATTACCTCCTCCTTCTGGATGACGCTGATCCGCGTCTTGATGTAGGGGAAGGCGTGCATGGTGGTCAGGATCGTGTTCCGCCGGTGCTGCTCGTGCAGCTCTCCCCGCGGCCGGCCCTCCAGGGTGAAGGGGGTGGTGTACATGAACCTCCGCAGATTGAAATTCTTCTCAAAGTAGGTTACCCTGTCTTTCATCTCATACTCATCAAAGTAAGGCTCCACAAAAGTGATTTGTATGTAGGCCTGAGGGGGAAAAGGTTGGAGAAGGAGGAGATGAGCTATATTGCAAACAACCACCCAGGACGCACCGGAGGGGCATGCTGGAACCAGCAGAGCAGCACCGCCCCGCTGAGTTCACAGAAGCCACAGAAGCAGAGCGCATCAGGCATCAGGCGAGGCTTCAGCCATCAGCCATAGCTCCTCTCCATCCGCGGGGAGAGGGAGGAGAGGGCAGTGTGACGTCCGGCCCACGAGTGGCCCTGTCTGTGGATCCAACCGAAACTTGGTAAGAAAGTTTCCAAACTGCTATTCAGAAGACACAAACCATCCTTTTCAGGACAAACTTTCCTCTTCAGAACAAACTTTTCTTTTCAGAACCACCATGACCACTGCACATTTGGTAGAATGGCCAAACTAAAGACAACTGACACCACCCAATGCTGACAAGGATGGAGAGCAGCTGGAACTTTCATTCACTGATGGTGGGAATGCAAAATGATACAGTCACTTTATGAAGCAGGTTGGCAATTTCTTACACAGTTAAATCGCATTGACCATATAACTCCCCCTCTGATTGTGTGCCCAAGAGAAATGAAAATTTATGTTCACTAAAAACCTGTACACAAACGTCAATAGCAGCATTATTCATAACAGACAAAAAGTAGAAACGACCCAAATGTCCTTTAAGTGGGGAATGGATAAACAAATGGTGGTACATTGGTACAACGGAATACTACTCAGCAATAAAAAGGAACAAACTACTACAGCGTGGATAAATTTCAAGTGCATTGAGCTAAGTGAAAGAAGCCAGACTCAAAAGGCTGTACAATTCCATATATTTACTGTAGGAATCCATTTATATGACATTCTGGAAAAGGTAAAACTGCAGAGATAATAAAGAACAGTAACTGTCAGGGACTGAAAGTGGAGAGAGGAAATGGCTACAGAAGGGCACGGGAAAGTCCTGTGGGTTGATGGAATTCTTCTATATTTTGATTATGGTGGTGGTTACATGTGTTTGTCAAAACTCAGAGAACTGAAGAGCAAGAGTGAATTTTACCACGTGTACCTCATTAAAAGTGCGCGTGCGCGCACACACACACACACACACACACACACACACACAGTGAATAAGGGCACTTATTATGAAAAAAGCCCTCCTAAAAAAAAAATAATAACAATGGCCATAGACTCTGCATCACCCACTGAAATGGAAGGGTGAGTTTACTGACCTCAGACCATAAATCATTATTTAGTGTGATGAAATCTGGTTATAATTCTGAGTTTGGATTCTTATTTAAACCTTTTACAACCTACTTTGGGCATTTTAAAAGAGAAAAAGGGCACCTCATGTCGGGAATGTCACCGGTGACTCTACATCACATGTCCAGGCACACAGCCAATCCTAACTTTGAAAGACCTTAAACATTTCTGTCTGAAGCTTAGCTCAGGTCCTACTAGTAATTGCTTTGAGCCTAAACTAGGGAATGTGTCTGAAGTAAGCAAATCTTCTGAAATATGCAGAAAAACAAATTATTAAATTTGGCCAATTCCTTGCATCATCATCTTAATATCTGGAAGACAGAACTGAGACAGGAATTTGGACTCTTCATTTTACAGACCTGCCAGATGGCAACTGTTCCTCTGTCCCCCAGCCCTTAATAATACCTTGAACTTGCATTATTTCCAGCCGCTTAGAAAACTCCTTCATTAACATATTTGTCTGTGAGGTGGGCTGAGCATCATTCTGTGGTATAATAAAAAATTTATCTAGTCTTTGTTTGTTTCCTGGCACAGAGCTTCAAAAACCCTTAGAATTTCAAACTGAGTGATAGGAGTGTCTTTTTTATTCTAATGAGGTGACTCTTCTTGCATGGTGAGTCTCTAGATAGCTTCAGGAGAGGGCTGGTCACCCACAAGACCAACCATATGATTAGAAGGTTGAGAAGTGGGCCAGCTAGACCTCCACTGAGGGAAGGGGGCTGGAGACAGAGTTCAATAATATAGTTGATGATGACTTAATCAATCATGCCTACTCGAATCGGTTAAACTCTGGACACCAGGGCTCAGGAGAGCTTCCTGGTTGGTGAACATACTGACTTGCCAGGAGGGTGACATGCCTGGATTCCACAAGGAGAGGGTATGGAAGCTTTGGGCTCCTTCCCAGACTTGCCCTGTGTACCCTTCATCATAAAACTGTACTTGTCAGTATAGCACTTTTCTGAGTTCTGTGTTATTCTAGTGAATTATCTAATCCGAGGGATAGATAATAGATAATTCTAGGAACTCCCAAATTTGTGACCATCTGGTCAGAAATGTGGGTCGCCTGGGGGACCAACTTGAGGCTGGTGCCTAAAGTAAGGGCAGTCTTGAGGAGGATGTAGTCTGTAACTTGTGGTGTGTGACACTAACTCCCGTGGTGAGTGTCAGAACTATACTGCAGTCCACCCACTTGGGGGTGAGAGAGGATACACCCTGGTGTGAGAAGTGAGGAAACTGAAGTCCAAACCCTTTGCATCACTCCCTCAAGAGCAGAGTGACCCTGCATTTGCCCGGAAGGAATATCTGCAGCCTGAAGAAGGTGCCACTAAATGCTGTCAGCGAAAAGGTTGTGTGTTTTTAACATGTTTTAAATTGAGTGTAAAAATTGTATAGAAAGGCAGTGAGGAGCTGTGATTAGTTTAGGGGCATGGTTTTGAGGATGACAGACTCTAAGTTTGGGTACTGGTTTCAGCACTGGAATGATGATAAAAAGTTGCTTAACTTTTCCATAGCTCAGTTTTCTTATCTGTAAGAAATAACACATACTTCAAAGGGCTGTTGGAGGGTAAAATAAAGTGGTATGTGTAAAGGGTCTGATGCAGTGGCAGGCACACAGTTTGCATTTAACAAATGGTACCTCTTATGGTTCCTGCCTTTCAGTATGGTTTCTTTAAGATCTAACCAAATAGTAGTTGAACCCTAAACAGGAAAATTTGGCTGCACTGAAATGACTTGGAGATACCAACAGCAGAGGTCATTTTATATTCTTGGAGTAAAACAAAGAAAATAAGAGCCTGATGGTTCCCTTCCCTTCCCTTCCCTTCCCTTCCCTTCCCTTCCCTCCCTTCCTTCCCTTCCCTTCCCTCCCCTTCCCTTCCCTTCGCCTCCCTCCCAAAGGCCGGGGAAAATCCCTTCCCTCCCTCCCTCCCTTGGGCTAAAACCCATTCCCTTCAGCTTCCTCCCTTCCCTCGGCTTCCTTCCCTTCCCTTCCCTCCCTTCCCTTGACTTCCTTGGCCACTTGTCCCGAACCCTAGTCACCTTGCCCTCCCTTAATCAGCGTTCCGTTGCCCTACCTGCCTTCCTTCTTCCCTTCCCTGTCTTCCTTACCTTGCCCTTCACTTCCCTTCCGTGCCTTCCTTCCCTTCCTTCCCTTCCCTTCCCTTCCCTTCCCTTCCCTTCCCTTCCCTTCCCTTCCCTTCCCTTCCTTCCTTTTTTGCAAATTTCCTCATACCTTGTTAGGGTCCAACTTGGTTTTGTCCACAGGAGCAGAGTCTTTTATTACTTCCACAAATTCTGCACCAAAACATTGACCGTAAAATCCCTGGGCAAGAGAAATCAATAGGTTATAAAGGTTATTTTAATATAATACAATTCTTTGTCTCTCAGAAATAGAATAAGGTTGGAACAAATATAAAGGAGAATTTGCTCATTGATTACTAAAAGTATCTCTGATCTAATGAGGCAAGTTCGGCATTTCTTGAGACAAAAATAAAAACATAAGGAAATCCAGCATCACAAACTGATACATGCTTCCCTACGGTATGTATGCTTCACCCCTATTTCAACCAGTATCATCACATTTTCTGAAGCAATGCCAGGGGTATGATACTATTTCCTTCTTGCCGTTTGTACCCTAGGAACTTGGAGGTCACCAGGCTTTCCATAATGCAACAAACCACAGTGCACACAAAGACAAAATATATACTTCTAGTCCTAAGTTGGGGAAATATATTAAGAAACCAAGTATTTTGGGGTCAATTGCTAGTTCTCAAGAGCTCAATGACTTTGGGCAAGTCAACCACCGCTCTGGGCCATACCTTCTTTGAGTCAAGTAAAGATTAAAGTCCCTTGTAGTATTTGGCATAGATAGATGGTATAAGAAGAAATTTGGCAACCAAAGTGTTTTAGGTTTTACAGCCATAAAAGGGCATAAACTCAAAGCAATAGCAAGAAAGTATAAGGCATGAATGTCTGGTTAAAAGTTGTCAGCAGCTCGGGGGTCCCAGTTACTCATCCTGAGAGGGTTTTGTTTTGGGGGCACTCCTTGACTTTCCTCCTCAGTTCTTAGTGTTTGACACTTTCAATCTCTACTTTTTTTTTTTCACTTTCTCTATGTTGTTTCCCTTTTTCTCCAGCCTTTCTTCCAGGAACTTGCTGTTCTCTTCTGCTACATTATAGATCAAATGTAAACAGCAGATGGGACTTGGGGCTGCCAGCCCAGGGGGTTGGGACACTGACTCTAATTATTCAAAGAGGGGTGCTCTTTAGATAAGCAGGAAAAGCTCACTGTGCCACAGCCCAGGGCATGGCTACTGTGAGAATCTCTGTGTCGGAAGCTGGATGCATTTACCAGTGACGACAAAGGGATGGCCACAGCATTTTTTAGGAGTAATTTAGTAATTTGGCCAGATTACTTCAAAGTCAAAGTAATAATCTTCAAGTTGAAAAACTATTTTTAAAATTTGAAAAGGGTTATAAAAAAGTACACAACATTGATTAAATTTTGGGTACTCATTAAAATAAATATTCCCAATATAAATTTAAAAACTTTGACAAGCATACACAGAATCTTAAGAGACAACTATCCAAATCCTGCTTTATCTCATGATCTCACCTAATACCTTCATACTATATATGCAATGTGTAAAAAATCATATATAGATCAATGAGGAATCCATAACTCTTTGGTTTTTTTTTTTTTTTTTTTTTTTTTTTTTGCAAGAACCCATTCTAACTCAAGAATACTTAAGTTATACAATGTCAAGCACACATTCACTTTTCTTACCTCTAGTCTATGAGAGATCTCAGGTAGCTTGGTAATTGCAGGCTCTTTGTAAACAAATTGTTGCTCATCCAAATCCCCAAATTTGGATCCATAGAAACCAACTCGGAAGTAGGTTCCAAACATTCTCTTATGACCCTGATGAGCAAAATAAGGAAACCTCTCTTTAGTTATGTAATTCAGGCGGGTCCATTGTGTTGCAAAGGACAGGAGTCTTATTGTTGTGTTATGAAGCATTTTGTCCCTATGGCAAATGTGCGCAGAAATAACTCCCTTAAAAAACTTTAATGTTCATGGAATAAACTTTGGAAATAATAATAAAAGAAATCCCATGAAAGGTTTCCAGACCTTCTTTTAAGTGAGTTTAAAAAATTCTCCTATTTCCTGGTTGTGAAGTAATTCAAGCTGCCTTCTTTCACAGCCTGAATTCTGGTCCTCTGGTCTATTCGCAGGCCTTTTCCAGTTGGTAGGTGAGAGCTACAGTAATGAGGTGCTCCCTCATTACTCCCCAGAGAGGAAGGAGGGCTAAGCATCTCTGGGACAGGGTCACCTGCTGACAGGTAACAGGACCTGTTGGCCAGGGTCCCCGCTACCTTGGTAATGATGCTGTCAAAGGCCTTTTGCAGCTTGTCATGAGTGGAGGTCAGCTTCCGGAAGTCCCGATGCGCTTCCAGGATGGGGATGACCAGCTTGTAGACTTCGTTAACTGTCTCATATAATCCTCCCTAGGAAAGAGAGGAAAATAAAAGAGAACTTTAAAAGAGCAACCAGAGTTCAGTACGCACTAGAGAATGCGTTTATAACTGACGCCACAGTATCTTAGAGAGCAGGAGTGACGTCTGAGCACCTTTGGGGTAGCTGTAGCAGTCACATTGAATTAGACACATGTTAAATGGTCTTATATGGTGATGTTAAGTGGGGGAAAAGGGTTTTCACAGAGAAGAAACACAGGACCAGAGATTGGCAGCAGAGAGCAAGAGCACTTCTGAAAGTCAGCTTTAGCATATTTAAATGTCATCAGGAGTCCCCTGTTGCCAGATGTTCAATGTATACCTGAAAGAATTTCAGGTAAAATAGGAGTACATTGGACTTTTTTCTGAATCTTGAGAAGAAAGTGGGAAAAAAAAGGGAAGACAGTTAAAACAATAATTAAAATACATAGAGGTTGTAGGGTAGAAACTTGGAATTGAAAAGTAGAAAGGAAAGAAAAATATAAGGATGAAATAAAACTGGACTAGCTAAATATAGTAAAGTATTAAATACTTACTTGGTTTAAGATTTGAGGGAGGAGGGATATTATTCAAATGAAAATGGACAAGAGACTCCCCTGCCCTGATTCTCAATGACTTAAAATATACATATGTTTTCTCTAATTAGGAGTGTTTAGACCCAGATTAGGTTGATGAGGGATGTCTCAGTAGTTTCTCTGAGTTGGTCCCGGTCTGTGACGATCCTGAGGATGATGACTCAGTTGTTAGGAAGGAAGATGTTGCTTATCTATTTCTTCCCTCTCCTCCCAGTAGCTCTACCCCAACACTGTTCTCTACGAGAGGGAAGACGAGGGAGTGAGAACATGCCTCATCATTTATTGTGTAACCCCGAGCAAGCCATTTCACCTCCCCATGGCTTAGTTTCCACCCCCATTAAAAGGAAATGGTATTGCGATACTGCTGCCTGGTCAATGAGCATGCAGTAAAAACCAGACTATTACAGTGATGAAAGCCTTCTCACTTCCCTTGAGAGCTGATGCAATTTGCATCCATCAAAGTCCTCCTGGCCATCCCCTGCCATGCATATGCCTGCATGTGTCATCATGCAGTGGGACTGGCTTGACTGTTAAGACTGGCATTCATAGCATTGAGAGTTCAGCTTGAACGCAGAGGCCAGGCCCCAGGACCCACTGTGTGGACTCACCGTACTGAACAGCTCTGCGGCCTGCTCCAGGAGGCCTACCAGGCCACTCTCGGTGAAGTACCGGCCTGAGCACACACCATCCTCATCAGGTGAGAGGGTGTCGTCGGAGACTGCAGACTCCTCCAGCACGTTGGAAGAAATATTCTGCAAGAGATCACAGTATGAGCCTTGAGGACAGGGGAACCGGACTGTCGGGAGCCATTTTGAGACATGTTGGTAGCCATTAAGAGACACTGAAGAAATCATGTAGCTGATAGCCATGGAGCAGCTGCTGAGACTGCTTAAACAATGGTACTAGGAAGCAGGGTGGGGAGTTAAACATTACTGACCCTGGAGGGGAGGTTTGCCTCCTAAAGAAATCCTTTTAAGATAGTGGAATGTTTTACAGCCCAGAAAAGGATGTTTGTACCCTGAGGGAAGGATGGATAGGAACTTATGTAAATGCCAGCATTCCTATGGTATTGTACTCTGTGCTTTACTATTGTATCCAAAAACTTATATAAAGGCTATGCTAAATAAACTTGGGGCTGCAGCAGTGACTGTATGCCCTCCCGAAGGCTTTCCTGTCTTCTTTTTTCTGAGGCTTCATCCCCCCCTTTTAGGTGCTGTTCGATCTCTGCAGTTGGGCTCTGGCACCGGACGATAAAAGACGCCACGGGAACCTAAAAGTGTAGGGATGAGGAAGCCAAGCTCAAAGACCCACAGTGAGCCTCTGATTATACAGGCCTGTAAATCCAATAGGGAGAGACTCTGACTGCCACATGGTCTGAAAGGACACACTGAGCAAGTGGTCTGCAAAACCCACACATTATTTTTCTTTTTAACTATTAGGAGATATATAAAGGATACCTACTGCAATGTAATAACAGTTGAGTTACTTTAGTGGAATGACCCTAAGGGACACCCAGTGAGGATTATGGTTTGTGAAAGGTAAAGGCCAGATAACAGCTGACTATATGCCTTGTTTTGCCAGCTGAGTAAACCTCTAACTTTTGGGGGTGTTTTCTTGAAAAATGTTGCTACTACTGACTTGATTTTTAGGTGAACATTGATAATATTATATGACAATAGCAAATAAGAATGTCTTCTTTATGGAAATTTTCATGGTGACATACCAGTTATTCCTTTTTCCCCCCCAAACATTTTGTTCCTTTTGACATCGTTTTTCTTTACATTAACTATAGAGTTTAAAGTCTCTAGCAGAAAATGCAGTGATCAGGCTGGGGCTAGAGTGAATGGCTGAGAAACCCAGGGCACAAAATCTAGGGAGGCACTTGCTCTCAGGGCTGTGTAAGTGCTGAGTGTGCTTGACCCTGACAGTGAGTACTTCCTTAAATTCTGTGCCTTACACGCCTCATTTGCCTCACCCCAGCTCCGGCCTTGGCAGTGACTCTCATACTCTTGACAGATCAAGAGTCATTTTCTTCAACCTGTCTCACAGCGGTGGAAGAAATGTATACGGAGCACAGAAGAAATGGGAAACCTTTCTAGCTTAAGAAATTGCAAGCGGACAGGACACATGCCACTCTTCTTATTCTCACACTCATGACAGGCATGACTAATCAATTATAGCATTTTTCCCCCTGAAGCTTGGATATAATCTCAAAACTCTTCTCAGTGTAGTACTCTAGTCAACTATACTATCAATGGACCAGAGTTGTCTTTTGAAGTAAAATCTGTCTGCCTCCCAGTTTGGCTAGCAAGATTAAATGCATCGACCTTAGCAATCAAGGAAAAGAGAGTTGTCACAGTCCTATGTTTTCATATACAATATTGTAATGCAGTTTTATGAATATAGGATCTTTTGTGGCCAGTCCTTCTCCCAAATCTGGTCTTTCTATTATGATGTTTCTGAACTGGAGATGACAAAAGGCTCAAGAGATTCAGCTGAAAGGATTGGATTCCAAAAAACAAGTGCTATTAGAATTGAATGTAATTTTCTATATGTAGAGAAACAGATTTGAAGTTATGTAGCCTTATTAGCTGTAGTCAGAGGAAAAAAGATTCTGGGCAGATTTTCCTTGCTTCAGAATTAGGAGGTAAAAGTAACAGCAGCATCTGAGAATGTATCCAAATCTACATTTGTGGAATAAATATTGTACTCTGGGGCATAAAATTTCAATGACCGCATTTCCTTGGAATTCAGTGGCCTCAAAGTTATTTTCTTTGTACAGATTTATTCATCTCCAGTTTGTAATTCTTTTCCAAAAATTCTATTTTATTGGAGAAGAACAAGGTTGAAAACTAAAGGACAGAGCATTTAAGAAATCAACACTGGACATCTATTGTTAATGCTGCCAGAATTCCTTCATCTTTCTATAAAGTAAAGCCTCCTGGGGAACCATCCGTAACTCCAGGTGTGGACTTTGACTCTGGTCCAGCCAATTCCATTTCTCTGGCCATTATGACTGGTTCAGGCATGAGTGCATTACCCCATCAGAGCCAATAAGACACACTGAGACTTTCTCAGCAACTGCTAGAAATGAGGCATCTCTCTATTCTCCCAGACTTGAACCTGGGATGATGTAAGCCTATATGTTCCTCAGTAAGTGTAGGAAGCCTGTGAAGAATGAAGCCAATATAACAGAAAGCAAAGACAGAAAGTGGTGATACTCTGAGGTCTGACGATATTGCTTGGGCCCTTAAGTCTAGTTTGGTAGATGGTACTCCGGGCTCACCTCCCACGAGTAAGCTGATAAAGCCATTTTTACCGTCAGCCACTCAGGGTTAGGTGCTCTGTCCCTTGCAAGCATGTATTTCCACATGGACTTGGTATGCCTCATTTGAGAAAAAACATAATTAGCTCATAAAGATCAACATAATTTGGCTTCTCTTCTGTAGCCGAGAACCCCGAACATACTATGTTTATGTGTATCATGAAGACCTAACACTTCATGGTTCCTTCTGCCTTCCCCTTCCCCTTCCTTATCCTTCTGAGCTTTCCTTGACCTCTAGGCTAGGTCACATTATAAATACTCAGCATCTTGTGCCTTTGTATTACAGCATTTATCATAATTGCAATTGAATAAGAGGTGAAATAGTTATATGAATTTGCCATTCCTGGCTAGACTGTTAAAGTTCATGAGGAGAGATTAAGTGCTTAATAATTATCATCTAAAAGAATGAATGAATAGATAAAGATATATGAAAAAAATAGAGCTATTACGCTATACTCTCATGTAGAGACAATGTGGAGTTTTTCTGTCGATTCTAAAATAACTATTCTATCTCATCTTGGCATGACTCACTATAAGCAAATCAGTTGAATTCTAGGTGAAATTAGAATAGTAAGGCTTACTAAACACGAAAGACAATAAAACGTCATTATCTCAGTGATAAATATCAAATTAAATATAGTAACTGGAGAAAAGGCATAAAAGAATAATAAGAAATAGTTCTGTAATGAAACAAGAAAAGAGGACTATACAATTCAACATTAAGTGATAAACTAAAAGTTTTCTGGGAATTGAAAGACTAGCACTTATAACATTTATCCTTGATAATATCAAATGGTCTAAATAAATTTGATGAAAGAAGCAGATACATCTAATATTATCTTTATAACTTTCTTTACTTTTAAATGATTCCAAACCAATGTGATATTTTTATGCTTTTGGGATGAGAATTTAATTTTTGGCTTTTATAACAAATATTTCTGAGTTGAAAATAAAATTTATTTGCTGAAAATGAAAAAATAGGATATTTTTGTTATTGAAGACTGCAAGAAAAGAAGAGTTAATAATATGAGGCAATACCCAGGTTGACAATATTCTAGGAAATCAGAAGCTCCTGGCCACACCAGCAACAGTTTCAGCAACATATTTTCTAAGCCTATGCAAGTTACTTTGAATTATTTTCTCTTTTTGGTTCACACAGCATCACAAAATTGTGTTGGAATATAATAATGAGAACAAAACTTTTTATAAAAGCAGTCATGATTTTAAAAAACTCAAACAAAAATAATATAAACGCTTATAAATGACTGTGAGTCTGGCTTGAAAAGGAAGGGCTCAACTACTGTATTATATTGTTCATAGATTCAGAGTTGATTGGTCATTCCTACAGATTATGTCTCTTTAAAAAAAGTACTCATAACATTTTTATTTTTCCAAGGGCTGCATTAAACTATTTAGTAAAAACAGTCCAAGTGGCCACTGAGCATCCTAGCCTAAACCAATATTCAGGACTGGCAAACAATTTCTCTTTGCTAAGCATGTGTAATATTATCCTAAGGAAGTATTGATTCAGTCCCTTTTTTCCTTCTAGGCTAATTTGCTTCTTTCTTGATCTTTGGATTACAGAATGGGATACTACAGAGTTGGGGAGTGTCATAAAGCAACGAGCTATGAGAGAAATCATTTAATTTTTGGCTTTTATAACAAATGTTTAGAAAATATTCTCATGGTGGTCAGTATACTGTGCCAACTACAGAGAAAGTCTTTGAGAAAGAATTTAAATAACCTTAGAAAAGCTGCTCTCTCAGTTTTTTCATCTGTAGAATAGGAGTAATATCTCCCCTATCTGCCTGCTTCACTGATAGATGTGAAGGTCAAATAAAATCACAACTGTGAAAGTACTCGGGAATGTCTAAAATGCCTACTGACCCTACATTTATTGTGAATAATACTTAAGAAAAAAAAACAACAACAAGATAAAGCAATCAGAAATGTAGTACACTGAAGCAGGCTTTTCAACACTGACACTATTGACATTTGGGGCCAGGTAATTCTTTGTGTTGGGAGCTGTCCTATGCGCTGTAGTGTGTTTAGCAGCATCCCTGGCTTATATACCTATTAGATGCCAGTAGCACCCATCCTCCCATCCCCAGTTGCAACAACCAAAAATGTCTCCATGTATTGTGAAATGCCCTCTAGACTGGGTGGCAAAATTGCCCACAGTTGAGAGCTACTGCTCTAAAGGAAAAGCTGAACTTGCCCCACACCTGAAAGCTGACGCTGCCCACGGGCAGGTAGCTGTGGTCCTCCAGCATGCTCAGATACTCAGCTACTAAGGCAGCCGCGTGCACTAGGCACATGGCGGCCTCTGTGTAGCACTTCTTCTTGGTGTGTTTCTCTGCCATGTTCTGGAGCCAGGTCAGCCGCAGATCAGGAGATGTTTGGTAACTCTTGGCAATTCTGAGGACAGAGT
The DNA here is from genome assembly GCF_014176215.1 of Rousettus aegyptiacus. NCBI lineage: Eukaryota > Metazoa > Chordata > Mammalia > Chiroptera > Pteropodidae > Rousettus > Rousettus aegyptiacus. The sequence continues at coordinate 46,229,383 of NW_023416306.1, read as the reverse complement.
AAGAAAGTTTCAGAAAGACAACTGGTAAATGAGAGTGTTTTTCTTCTGCGTATGGCCACTTTTTCTTCTAAGAATTTCTTTCCCTAAGAGTTTTACCTACACATTCAGAATGTGAGAGAAAAGGCCAATATTTATCAGTCCAGCTGTTTTCATTCCAAGTCTGATATGTTCTGGACCCCAAGAAATGGCATTTAATTAAAACTTTATGGGAAAACAAAGACTTGATAAAATGATATCTGTTTTAATGAATCTCACACAATTTTCTTCCTTCACTTTCTTTAAAAATAACAGAAGACAAAAGTACTACCTTCTTATTTCATCATAGCAGAACAATTTTGCCCCTGTAAGTAGTTTCTCCTGAACAAGGACTATTAAGGAAAAGTTTTAAACTAGAGTAAAATATGAGTTTTAAATAAAATTGCATATGTATATCTGAATATGATTATAAAAAACTATATATGGTGCTGGGAAAACTGGAAAGCCACCTGCAAAAGAATGAAACTAGACTGTTGTCTATCTCCACACAACAAAATTAACTCAAAATGGATTAAGGACCTGAATATAAGACCTGAAACAATAAAACACATGTAAGAAAACATAGGAACTAAATTCAAGGATCTTAGACTTAAAGAGGATTTCATTAATTGGACCTCAAAAGCAAGGGAAGTAAAAGCAAAAATAAGTGAATGAGACTACATCAAACTAAAAAGCTTCCGCTCAGCAAAAGAAATCGTCAACAAGGTAAAGAGAGAACCATCCGAATGGGAAAATATATTTGCAAGCAACACCTCTGATAAGGGCCTAATATCCAAAATGTACGAGAACTCATACAACTCAATAACAACAACAACAACACAAATGATACAGTCAAGAAATGGGCAGAGGACTTGAACAGAACCTACTACCTAGAGGACAGATGGCCAACAAATATTTGAAAAGATGCTCCACATTGCTAGCTATTAGGGAAATGCAAATCAAAACCACAATGAAAGACCATCTTACACCTGTTAGAATAGCTATAATCAACAAGACAAGTAATAACAAATGTTGGAGAGGATGTGGAGAAAAAGGAACTCTCATACACTGCTGGTGGGACTGCAAATGGTACAAACACTATGAAAAACAGTAGGGAGTTTCCTCAAAAAAACTAAGAATTGTTCTGCATATGATCCAGCAATCCCTCTACTGGGTATTTACCCCAAAGACTTGAAAACTCATATCCAAAAAGATATTTACATACCGATGTTCATAGCAGCATTATTCACAGTGGCCAGGACATGGAAGCAACCAAAGTGACCTACAATAGATGATTGGCTAAAGAAGCTGTGGTACATGTATACCACGGAATATTACTCAGCCATAAGAAGAGATGAAATATTGCTGTTTGCGACAACATGGATGGACCGTGAGATAATCACGCTAAGCGAAATAAGCCAGACAGAAAAAGTTGAAAACCACATGATATCGCTTACATGTGGAATATAAACCTAAAAGCAACAAATGAACAGGACAAACAAACAGAGACTCATGGACATGAACTATCGACTAGTGGTTACCAGAGAGTAGGAGGTAGGGGAGGAGGGGGTAGGTAGATGCATTAAAGGGGTTCAAATATAGGGGGGTGGGGGGATGAAGTGAGTAAAGGGGATCAAAAATATGGTAGCTGAAGGAAATTGGACTTTGGGTGATGAACACACAATAGAATATACAGATGTGAAAATATAATGTACACCTGAAAATTATATAATTATATTAACCAATGTTATCCCGATAAACTTAATTTTTAAAAAGTTAAAAATATACAATATAGGACATTTATATAATTTGGATAGTTCTCTCATTCTATGGTAGGCAGAAGATAGTGCTATAAAATATTTTACCATAATTAGGGAGATCTTTCTGATAACTTGTACATGAATCAACTTACTCTGAATGATTAATTTCTACCAATTTCTATATACAGTTTTGGAAATCATCCAAAACAGTATGCCCACATAGCTTGTAATAATTACAGTAATAAGAATGCCACAGTGACAGACCCTAGACCCTTAAGTGACACCCTTTTGATTTTACCTGTACATGAGATCCATGAGCATCTCAGGATCTTCCTGAAATTCTCTCATTTTCACAGTGTCATATAAGATGCTATTCAGATTGCAGAGCAGTTCCTCCACCTGCAAAAAAGTGTACACCCGCAAATAATCTTGGCTTTGTAGTTCATGGTAATGAGTTAGGATTGCATTGAAAGTGCAAGGGGGCAGTATGAATAGGCTTCTCTAAGAGAGTAGAGATTGTGGGTGGAGGGGAGTCTAGACTGGATCCTCTATGGCCTTCATCTTTGCAGGTCCAGGTGCTTCTGAGGCCCAGATGTGAGTTGGCCTTTGGGATCCATGATTTAGTTCTGACTCCTTACACTATTTTCCCTCTCGATTATCTTTTTTGTTTAAATTAGTTTGAACTAGTTTCAGTTATTTGCAACTTCGAAAGGCCTAAACTATAATACAGAACATCAGAAGTTTTCATACCAAGTGGGAGGAAGCTTAAGACCTCAACTTAGGTTCCACATTATATATATATATATATATATATATATACACACACACACACACACACACATTATATATATACACATTATATATATATAATGTATATATATAATGTGTATATATATAATGTAAGATATATTATTATGTATTTATGTATTTATAATGTAAGATAATTTATATATTATGTAATATATATGCTATATACAAATATATAATATATAACTATATATTTTATATATAGTTTATGTGTGTATACATATACATACGTATATACACAGATATGCATGCATACACAAGTTTATAATTGGTTGATTCCCAACCCATGCGTGATACAAGGCATGTTCTTAATCTACCTGGACAGGGAAAAGAGTGGTCTGCATGCCTTTGTCCTCTTCTGCATAGGCTAAAATTGTCCTCAAGGATCTTCTCAGGTGCTCTTCATTAAAGTCTGGTGCTTTGCCCACCAAAGATGCCAGAGACATGGTTACTTGCATTTTTACTCTTGCAAAGTTCTGCATCAGGAAAAAGATGGAACAAATGAGAGGCACTCAGCTGGCGGATAACTGAAGGCAGTAGAGCCAGACAGCAATAACTCTCCAATGTTTCTTTTTCCCAGTCTCAATCATCTTCTTTTCTCTCAATGAAATGTCAGCTATACTTTGCACAAGATTCATATTGCTGTTTAAATGGTTTAAATGGATACTGTTCTGACATAAATCTGTCAACTCTCTTTAAATTTTTACTGAGGCCTGGGCAGCCTCTATGCTGCCAGGCTGGAAAGTTCCTACAAAGTAGGGTCACAGGACGTCTCCTTCTGTGCCAAGATTCTTCTTCTTGAGACTTTACTTAAATTGCAGAGAAATAAAATCTCCATTGGCAGGATTTCTGAGATTTTGGACTCTGTGTAGACAATAACTTTCTGTTTCTCCTTTCCTTCCAGGACCAAGCAGAAATATGGCTACCTTAAAGGCCCTCGAGAAATGTCCTAAAGACTTTAAAAAAGTTGTGCCTAATATATTCTGAGGACCCTGCCCTTCATTCATGAGCCAAATTTATCTTTTAATATCACTTGAGCATGTTCATTAACATGACCACAAATGTAAATTCCAAAAGAACATACCCAAATCTAGACAAACAAAAGCAAAAGTTAACTCTGCTGCAATAAAACCGAACTCCAAAGGCTAAGCTTCAATTAAAACTCAGGTATAGATGGTACAGATCATTTTAAATGTTCTTCCAAAGTCAATCAGAATTTAGAAACAGAACAAACTCTTCTGAGTTCTTAACCTGCCTGTTGTATTTTTCCCCACAGCTGGCAACTCTTAATCTACAAACATTTATTCATTTTTTTTATTGAAATATGCATGTGGTAACCACTGCATTCATCAGTCTTCATAGTCACTTTTGGAAGCAAATTCAAACAAAAGCTGCTGTCTGTGGACATATTTAATTGTTTCCTTCACACAGGACAGAAGTAAATTGCAATCCTGTACACTTTTCCTCAACTGATGCTTGCATTGATGTCTCTACTGATTCTGGGTCACCCAGCTGGTTTAAGTTCTTACACTGGTGGCTCCAAAACTGAATCTCATGAGGAGGTAGAGGGTGGCACAGGCTTGGCTCCGGGTGACGTCCATGCTGCTGCTGCAGTGGTGCAGCACGCGCTGACACAGGTCTGCACACTGCTCCACCTCCTCCTCAAACAGCAAGTCGCCGAACTGGGAGAGACACAAGGGACCATTAGGCATTGCGTAGCACTTTCATATGCTTTCTGGACTGGATGCTTGTCGAAATATGCACATATCTGCTTGGACAAGCAAAAAGCCTAGAGGAGTTAGTGCACTGCTCCATAAAGATAATGAGCTGCTTGAGTCAGAAGATGAATTGAAGCAATGGAGTAGCCTTAAGATTTAATTGTGAACTGTATAACTAAGATCAGGGCTGGATAATTAATTGCCAGGTTACATTCACTGGCAGTGTCACAGCTCTGAAGAAATTATCCTGACTTTATTGGGTCCCCTGGAAATTACTGGTGACTAAGAAAGAGAAAGGGGAGGGCAGAATTGCACTTTCTAAATGTAAAAGATTCCACGTAGAAGGCACCAACTGAGATTTCCAATAAAGGGGGAGAAAGTAAACTGCATTAGACCATTTTCCCTAAGGAATATCTAAATTCTTCAGGGGCTATGATGAATTTATTTCTAAACTATCTGTCATTTTATGACATGATATTTTACAAGAATCACTATAAGGGGTCATGTATAGGACTTTAATCTCACTAATATTCAGTATTCACGAAAAAGAATGAAAGGCAAAGTTGTTTGGGTGATTTGTGTTCTCATGTCTCCAGTGAGTGGCCATTCCAAACTGCTAGAGTTCATCTTGCTTTTCCAGTGTGAGAGCCCTGTTTTTCCTCTCCACGGTGAATTTTTGCAGAATTAGTGCATCTGCTCTCTTCCTAGGGAGACATAAGACCTTTACCACAATGTCACTTAATACGGTACTCTGGTTTTGGTGCAGCTAAAGGGAGAAGTGTGAAGCTAGATGAGACTCTTAACTCTTAATTAAGAGTATTAAAACAAGCATTCTGTGTTTACCTTGGCAATGAGAGCACGGAGTGTTGCAAAGCAGTGAGTCAGGTAGGTGGTGCTCTGATCACAGCTCAGAGAATTCACCAGGACCCTTAGAACACCTCCCAGCAGGTTGTCTTTACAATCCAGAGCGGAGCTTGCCTGGGGAAACAGAAGAATAGCATCACTGAATCCCTGTGCGGTGCCAGTGAAGCAAGGCATGAAGACACAAGCAGACACTTCTGACAATTAGCACGGGGATGCTGAAGTTCCATCTCTCTCTGTCTAAGATCTTAAAGGGTTTGGTAAAGCACCACCCATTACCACAAGAGCTGAAGACCTATTTTCCAAATGACTTTATTCCAAAGCTTTCAGTCGATTTGGGATTTATGCCTAATTCTAGGCTGTTAAACTAAGTTACAAGGCACGTCTCCTCCAATCTGGGGCAATAGGTTTTCAGAATGTTCTTTCCTTGTATTCAAGGTACAGTTTTCCTTGCGAGCTTCAAAACACAATTGTGGCCTTCTCAGTACAATAGGGGCTGCTTGGTGGCAGTGATATTTCTAAATGGAAGCTTGTTTATGAGCTACAGTAACATCACCAAAGATAATGAAAAACAAGTTTTAGCTTTCTTTGAAAATTGCAAATACATTTTGAGGATAGGTGTTAAGTATATAGCACTCAAAGCAGTGTTGTATAAAAACATAATCAATGTGATGCTAAGTAGGTAAGTTATCAAAGCACCACATACTTTTTGTCATTTTTTTTTACAATAATTACCTTGATTTTAGACAACTTAAAAGTTGGATACCTACAGTGCCACTGTGTTTCAACATTTTGTTCTTCTAGCCCTAAAAAGCAATATTGGGTCTACTCTAATGAGTGATTTCTCACTGGAAACATGGAAGGACTCATTTCTCAGGTTAAGTAAAAACTCATCATCACCTAGATGTCTTGGGAATTTTGGAAATATTCACTTTGAAGATGAAATTAGTGTGATGAGTTGTGTTACTGCCAAGTTCACAGTGACGTTACACTTTTCTATAGCAGGGATGGCAAATTCATAGCACAAATGACTTCTCTTTGTTAATTTGTGTCCAAAACATACACAACTCATTCTTTTTTTTTTTTTTTTTTTTTTTTTACCTAATCCAGTCATAATTTTAACTACTTTACTGGACATTGACTATAATTCAGTTGGAGTTGACCTATCAAAAAGAACCTAGCTACCGTCCCTATTCTAGATACTGAACTAAAAGCCCACTACCCACATTATAAAGTTGATACAGTCAGGCAGATTGAACAATGAAAGTCAGTTTATGAAGCATCTAACTCTTTCCAAGTGAACAGCAAGTCAAAGAAGCCTGAAGAATGTTCATTATCTCCAGAAATTGTAAAGTGGACATAATTGTAAATAGCAAACTGCCTGACTTCATTTTTTAAAAAAAGGGATTTGGGGATCATGTTTATTTCTTTTTACAAGTTTCTATAAAGAATTCTTTATTATAAACTTCAGTAAACAAATTCATGTTGAAAAGATCAGGTGTTTGCTGCCCTCACCTGGATAATGTTTTCCTGCATGTCCAGGATGATTAAATTTGCTTCGGTAGCTAGATTGCCACTGATTAAGGCTTCTTGATCTAACTCGGCCTTTGTTCTAAAAAATAAAAGAGCACGCAAATTAAATCACATAACAAACCTGCCCATAGCCCAATGATAGCAATCTATGCAATAAGGCGTAAAGCAATCTTCTGAATAGTCTATCTTGGAGTGAATACAAAGCAGCTGGTTACAGGTAACTGGGTGCTTTTTGTGATTAGTGTCTTGTTAAAAAATTTTCTAGGTAAAGTCTCCAGACCATCCTCATCCCCACTATTATGAATAATGATGACAATTAAAGAAATAACAACATGAGTAGAAAAGCAATTATTGGTTGCTACTGGCAATTAAGACTAGCCAATAAGATTGCTGCTTAAAGCCTCAGGACCATTCCTGCATTTCATGCATGAGAGCCATCTCTAGATCTGACCCAAGGGAAGCCTCTGCAACAAGCTGGAGGGAGTAAGCCTGGGTGTGATGTGAATTTGGCAAACAGCCATGCTGCTGGATTAGGATAGGAGTGACGCTTCAAAACTGAGTCAGGGAAGAGTCAGTCTCTTGACTTCCCAACGACTGCATTGGGGTTGCTCAGTCAAGTGCAGGCCTTTGTCCTTTTCCAATAGGCAGCACGGTTGCCTTCCTATGGGGCCAGGCATCTAGCATCCTACTGGATGTTCCTGCTTATTACTCACTAGAGAGTGGAAAATTCCGTGGTGCTGCTTCTCCATTAAGCCTAATTTTAAAGATTCAGAGCATTTTATGCACTAGTTCATCCATTCTCAAAAAATCCAAGTGAAGATGGAAAAGGATCATTTTATATCATCTAGATTTGGTTGCTAGGAAAGGAAAGTGTAACGAATTGACTTTCCCAAGACGTCCCAGTGGCCGAAATGTGAGTGCAGGGGTTGGGATGTCATGATGTGAACCAAAAATCTAGGACCCCCAGGGTGGCTCCATAGTATAGCAGTTAGCACATTTACTTGGGTTCACACCCCAGGTGGAGCCACGGCCCAGGCCCCCGGTGTGCAGGGGGTGCCAGGCCCCAGATGCATGCTGGGAGTGCACGGGAGGAGACGCCTTACTTTCAGAGATCCAGTTCTTAAAGGGAGACAGGCAACATCCGTAGGTCAGGGGTGGAAGTAGGGGTGGGTGTGTGTGTGTCGGGGGGGGGGGAGTAAAGAAGGGAAAAAAAATCTAGGACCCAGGTCACCAGCTGATCTCAAGTCCCCTTCACCCAATAATGGGGTAGTGCCACGGCTCACATGCTACTGAGGGCTCAGAATAAATATTTTCCTGTGTTTAAATGTTTTCAAGCTTAACACGGTCTCTTTGGTCTTGCGCAGCTCTACTTTTTTTCTCTCATTCTCCAAGTGATAATATTTGTGTGAAATAAATAAGCTATAAAAGCTACTTTTTATTAATTTACTGGTAGGTTTAGATTTAGAGCAATGCTATCTAACAAAAACATAATGGCGGCCACATATGTCATTTCTATTCTGTAGTAGCCACACTAAAAACAAGTGAAAAAAAACCCAGGTGAAATTAATTGTAATATATTTTATTTAATTCAATATATCAAAAAATATTGTCAATGTTTAATCAATATAAAACTTACTGATGAGATATTTGATATATTTTTATTTGAACTGAGTCTTCGAAATCTGGTGTGTATTTTTCTCTTATTGTACCACTGTGGCTACTATATTGGATAGTGCAAGTCTAGAGTGTCTTGTTTTTATTCTGGTAAAATACACATAACAAAGTTTACCATCGTAACTATTTTTAAGAGTACAGTTCAGTTGTATTAAGTATATTCACATTGCTGTGCAACCATCACCATCACTGATCTGTTTTTTAAAAAGCCTGTTAACTATTCCTTTAAAATTGTTCTCAAATTTGACTGCACAATAGAAATCACATGGGGAGTTTTGCCAACCACTGCCTTCTGGATCTTACCACTGGAGACTGAATTAATTGGCTGTGAGTACATCTGGGCACCAGAAGCTTTTAAAGCTCCAGGTAGTTCTAATATACAGTCCAGGTTGAAAATCACTGCTCTAAAAGAAACAGCCAAAATAACTGAAAAGTGTTCTGAAAGAGAAAGGTTAAAGACACTGCTGTTATTACAATATGTTTTCCAAATAGCTAAATTGAGCAGTTACAATTTTATAACAGTTTTTTAAAACAAACAAACAAACAAACAAATAAATAAAAGACATCGTCCTGAAGATCTGTGGAGGTGAATCCTTAGCTTTGACAGTGAGCAGCCCACCAAGTAGCTCAGGGCTGAGAACCAGCCTAGAGAGAACAGGAAGGCCCTGCATGGAAAGCCTCAAAATGGTGGTGTTTCTTCAGGCAAAAGAGAAAGGTTCCCCATAATGTCAATTTATACAGCTCAGGCAAAACATGCCTTGTAAGGCTCTTATTTTAATCTCACAGAGCAGATGCACTTAATCACCTACGTATTTCTGTAGCACCTACCGCAAATACATTTAAAAAATTTTTTTTATTTTGTGCATTGCCTGAACTAGAACTTATGGACTCTGAGAATCAAATATCTTACAAGTCAGTTCAGGGGACTTAGAGCAAAATTAAAATACACAAAGCAAATGGATATTATTAATATGACCAACCAACTGGACTTTTGAAGTAACATCAGTAATAAAAATGTATTTATCTTTCTTCAATAGTTTAAAATAAATTCGGTTCCTAAACGTCCTACAAGCGAACCAGAATGATGCATTCTCTGGCAATAACAAAGTCAGTAACTTATACTGATTTACAAAACTACACTCCTACTCAAGTCGACCCCACCCTCCACTCCTTATGATGGGTGCTTCATACACAGTAGGGAGACCCTTCCTATACCTCATCAAGGGTTTGGTAGGGGTTGTCTTTAGCTGTGTAATGTTTTGCTCAGTGAACCCTAGGATTCATTAGGCTACCTGCTGCAAAAGGAATAGCAAACATGTGCTATATATTCAACGTATTTTGTTTTATGCTCTCATATATCCAGATTATTGCATATATATATCATCTATTGTAATCCAAGCAGGATTTTTCTTCTTTCACTTATTTATATATTTTTTCTGATGATATACATCATAATACATCCATTGTAGGATATACAACAAGGTATAAAGAAGAAAACATCAATTATTTCAACACCAAAAGAAAACCACTGTTAATATTTTGATAAATTTCCTTCCAGTCTTTTAAAAATATATTTTATATATTTAGAGATTTAAGATTCTTCTCTGAAACAAAGTATCCTGCTTTTGTTCACTTAACATTATATCATAAGCATTTCCCATGCCATTAAAATGATTTCAAGACATTTTATTGCCAACCTAATATTTTCTTACATATTTCCCTATTCTTGAACATTTAGAATGTTTCCAATTTTTAAATAATTTTATGTAATGCCAATATAAATATCTCTGAATATACATCTTTGTGCATATTTCTGGAGTAGAAATATAAATTGAAATTATGTGGTCTTGGGTACCCTGTCCTGTTCCCATCAGCAGCTTTTGCTAAGCTCTCTGAGATTGTTAAATACTAGTTTCCTTTAAAAGCTTAACAATATGATAAATGTTTAAGAGCCAAATCATAATTCCTTATACCTTTGCTTATCCTGAGTCCCTGGATGAACTGAATTTACACTGATAATGATTCATTTTCTTACCCTTGGAAGGTTGTAGTTGTTTCAGTAATACAAGTAGCCTGGGAAAAATAGTTTGGAACTTTAGGTAAAAGTAGCACAAAGTTGCTGAGTGACTCACTTATCTAGCTTCTCATTAGCTTGCCGCCAATGTGTCTGCTCTTTCTTCCATCTCAAATTTTCACTTACGCAGGAAAATCGGTCATTCCCTAGGAGTTAAGAAATGCATGATAGGAATTTGATTAGTATGAAACCCTCCACGATAACCAGAAGTTCCATAACAAGCTCAACTAAGAGGACTCAGCACTACTTCTTTAGTTAATTAGAGTCCATGCTGGATGCTGGTACGAGATGAAGCTCATGTCTATGGCAGGCTGGCCTGCTCTTTTATTGGTAAGCTAGAACTTTAGAAGAACTCCTGCCTTTCTGGGGTGTCAGTGAGCATGATTCCCACGAACGCTGTAGATTCTTGCTGAGCTACTAAAAAGGACAGTGTGGATGTCAAATGAAGGTGCCTAGCCAGCCCTGAAAAAGTGGAGCTCCCTTCAAGTCCCTGGCCATTATGTCCCATTGCATAGAATGAGCTGTCCCTCTGTTGTACTTTGAGCCCAGTCAATAAGACCAAGGGCACCTGAGCACTTCATGCTGTTCCACAGTGATGAGCTCAGCCTTTTTGAGATCACTGAGGTTATGGTGGGGTCCCTAGAGGACTGGAACACTCTGAGACCATTGTGGGGGGACTGGTTCCATGCTAATAGTGCCCCGAGTAATTTGGGGAGATGGTCTTGGAACCAGAAGTATCCAGCGTCTTGATCAGGCTCCATGCAGACTAGTGGAGAGACTTCAGCCTTAAGAGAGACACCGTTCATCTCATCCTATGACTCACATTCCTGGATGTGACCTTCTATCAACAATAAGTTTTAAATAGAAGATGCTATTCGAGGACATTTCTGGGGTGTCTGTGGCCCAGGAAAGCAGCTTTCCCTTAGAGGCACAGGGCTAACATTACACACATGATGCAGAGAACCCTGGAACCTGCTTGTTTCTATTACAGTAACATCTTAAGAAAGTGACGGTGTCTACTCATGTTGGGAGGACCTCGCTTCCCACAAAAGGTGCAGAGCTGTCTGACAGAAAGCAGAGGAGGGCGAATCCAACACACCTGGTACTCGGCGTCTCATCATCTCCCCTCTGGCCCCTTCCCCACGGAGCAATGCCTCTTCCAGTCTGGCCTTGACATCCCTAGACTTCTGCAGAACTTGGGTACTGACTTTGTCAGAACTCAGCTTTCCCTGGACAGGACAGAGGCAAAAGGGCATTTAGTTTGGTGAGATCTCTGCCCATAGGGAGAATCCTGAACACAGAGCACTCCATGGTGACATTGGCCAGTTTAGACATGTACTACACAGAGACACTGTTCTGTGGGATCTTATGGCTGAAATCCTGTTAATGGGAATGGGGTTCTCTGCAGAAGGCAGGGATCCTTTCCCTGTAGAATTATTATATCTAGATACTAGCTTATGGATATGCAAATAGGTTATGGATTTACTACAGAAATGAGAAAAATTACTGATGCCTCCACTGCCCAAACAAAGGGGAACAGTGACAAGACAGGGCAGAATTTGGTAGATAAGAGCTAGTACAAAACTGAACCACCCCGCACTTACCTTGTACTCAAAACATGAGACACAGATGAAAAGGAGATCTAGAATCCTGTTGAGTTGCATTGATGGCAAGTCAGCAATCCACCTCCGAATGAGGCTCTGATCTGCATTTTTCATGATCCAGAGGAAGCAAATCATGAGGTTTCGGGTCGTGTCAGCATTCAGCATGTTGTACTGCCTATAGGGCTAGAAGCAGGCAGGTTGGGAGATGAATGCAGGAAAAGTTGAGCAACAGAAACATTGAAAGTTTAAGGGGTGCTAATCTCTTAAACACAGTAACTGTTCTTCCTTGGCTTGGGTTCTGTTTCCAGGTACTGTCTTTCTCAGGCAGTGGAAGCTGTGTTCCTTGAGCTGGGATCCTCAGCAAAGGGGCTGGCTCGGGCAGTATTTGAGCCAGACTTTCAACCACATAACTGTGGGAACCATCTGTCTGAGGAGCACTGTGGTCTGGTGGTCTGCCCTGGACCTTGACCATCCCTCCCCCAATATCAGTAATAACCAGGGGCTCCCATGCTGCTAAGATCTCCAAGTATTTCTCCTTCAGTCTGGACATTAGACAACTTACAGCAGAGTCTTGTAGCAGAGAACTAGCCTGGCTGGGTTCCAGAAATATCCTAACTGTTCAAGATTTAGCTTCTTTGTCACAGAGTCCAAAGTATAATATAAGGTCATGAACTGCTCAGCAAATTAATCAAATACATAATTTACTGGAGCGCTCTGTAATGAGACTTTAACCACAATTTATGTTTTCCTGGGGGTGTGGGTGTGGGAGTTCAGACTATTTGCTTTAATACTTTGGCCACAAGTGTTCATTTTAGAGTGCTGAGCACACTTTCTGTTACTTATCAAATCGACACAAAGAACAATATGCAGCTGCACCCTTGGTTCATGTGGCGTAGCTAATATCCAGTGGAATGTAGTGGTGAAATTGCAATGAGGAATTTGTGAGTATGTGGAGGAAATGTTGATTTTGGATGGGAATGGTAGGGCTTATGAAGTTCCTTTAACTTTAGTTTTTCTGAGTATGGTGACAAGATGATATGAAATTTTTAGATAACTTCACGGAGAATATCTGCTGACAGGTGAGCTTTAGATATCTAGGCATTTGCCCTTATATCAAATAACAATGTAAAAGGTATACACCACCTCAAACAGCTCACTTCAGTAAGATGGATATTAAAAAGGTAGACAAGGTCATAAAATATAGTATTTATCAAACCGTAAGATGAGTGATGTCAACTCCCAAATGTCTTTTCTCTTTATTACCTCTCTGCCTTCCAACTTTCATGGGGTATACTGGGGCTTTGGGGATGGCTAAGTGCTGGATGGAAAAGAGTCATCCAGCAAAGGAAGAGTTAGGTCTAGATCTTGCTTTCTGGGAGAGAACCGAGTTGAATTCTCTGCAGATATACTCTACAGTGAAATGTTAAATTAAATTAAGCTGGAGGGTGCAGCCCTACCTTGAACAAGGGGTAGTCAGAGCTCATCAAGGAACAGAAATAGATTTTGCAATCAGAGGTTGTATTCCTGAAAGAGACCCTCTTTAAACTCACAGAGTCTATGCATAAGGAAGAGCCACACAACTCTGCATAGGCTCTCTGGGGAATGGAAAAGCTGAAGTCCTTTGCTTTAGAAGTACTCTACCAAGTAACTGGCCCCTTTCAATCTTTTTTTTTTTTTTTTTTTTGAGGCAGACACAGTATGAATAATAAATAGGATAAACACAGCTCAAGCATCCCACCCAAGGGAGCCTTGGTTTGATTCTTCTCAATAGTCTCAATAATCTCAGCTTTCTCAAGTTTACCACTTTCCTGGTTGTCTGAGCCTTGAACTTGGGGACACTGAGACTGTCTGAATTTGATTTGTGATTCTCTTGCCGTTTGACTGTGTGCAGCTTCATTTGCACCATTTCCCGCCACAGCTGCCAGACTCACAATGACTCCTTCTAGCATCGAGCAAAAAGGCAAAAATCTCACTGCCTACTCTACACTGGGTTCTGGTGAGTGAAGATGAGAATGGGTCCATCAGAAGAAGTTGGGGAAAGACACAAAATGAAAAATAAACTAGAGAAATTTGCAACATACCAAGGAAGACAGCATTGTTCCACTTGTCTTCAAACTAAAATGATTCCCAGCTATGGCTAGGGCCACATTCTGGTTAATTGCACTGGTCCCTTCTTGTTCTTCATCCAAGCCATTGGTGCGATTTTTTCCACTACGGGCATCCGCAACTGCAATGAAAACATTATTAGTCTCATCATACAATCCAGTGCTCCTTGGTATATACCCAAAAAAGTAAAAAACTTATGTCCACACAAGAGCCTGCACACAGGTGTTTATAGCACCTTTATTTATAATTGCAAAAATTGAAAGCAACCAAGATGTCCTTCAGTAGGTGAATGGATAAATAAACTGTGACAGATCTAGACAATGGAATGTTATTCAGTGCTAAAAAAAAATGAGCTAGCAAACCATAAAAAGAAATGGAAGAACTTTAAATGCATACAACTGCGTGAATGAAGCCAATCTGAAAAGGCTACATACTATATGATTCTAACTATGGGACATTCTGGGAAATGCAAAACTATGGAGACAATAAAAAGTCCAGTGGTTGCCAAGGGTTAGGGGGAAGGAATGAATAAAAAGGCAGAGTGCAGAGAAATTTTAGGGCAGAGAAACTACTCTGCAGGATACTACAATGATGAATACATATTATACATTTATCCAAACCCTTAGAATGTATACCATCAAGGATGTACCCTAATGTAAACTGTGAATTTTAGGTGATAATGGTGTGTCAATGTAGATTATCAATCACAAGAAGTGTATCATTCTTGTGGGGATGCTGATAATGGAAGAGGCTATGCATGTGTGGGGGCAGGAGGTATATGGGGAATCTCTGTGTCTTCCTTCAATTTTGCTGTGAACTGAAGACTGCTCTAAAATTTTGTTTTAAAAAAATGGGGGCAAGGTCAAACTAAAGATGGTGTTTCCCAGTATGCAATGTGTGACTGATTCTTATTAGTCACTAAAGTCAGCACAGTGATTTTAAACCTGATGTTTAGCATTACCTATCTGCTACTATCTGTAGGGAAATGCAGGTAGGCTAATAAAAAAGATAAAATGTCCAGTACAGGATTAGCTAGAAATTATTATTTTTTAATTGTGAAAATAAAAGTTTTCAAACCTTTTATAACACTTTTTTGTAATATAATATTTAAAAAATGTATTCATATATTTTAAATAATGACCAAATAGAAAAGATCCTATAGTTACAGAATTTAACATGTACCTTATAGAATAACAAGCTATTATTGTAAATTCAGTAATACTTTATGAAATTTCAAATGTTTGAAATGAATGTTAATTTATCATACCTATGTAATATAGACATACCTTTTTTTATACATAGGTCTAAAAGAACCCACTGTTTAAAAGGTTGGTTTTTAAGAACACTACTAATACACATACAGAAAGTATTTATTTAAGAAGTTCTTAGGAAAGTGTATTAAAATATGCGCAACTGATCAATACATTAAAAGCTCATATTTTATTAGATCTGTCAATATTATCAGTATTTGGACTTTCAATTTTTCAGAAAAATTAGAGTTCGAACAGTATTTCCATCTACTAAATTTCTAAAAACAGGACTTTTTTTTTTTTTAAGAACTCAATTTTTAAAAATAATAATTCTCTATTGTGTTTTAGGGCAATTGGGTTTTTAAACAAATGGTAAAATGAATGGCACATGGCAATAATGCAAGACCTGATCATATTATTGGGATTAATTTAAGGATACATTCTTACTTCCTCTAAATATGCACAGGGTTGTGGTTACAAGAAAAAGAGGAAGGATCTAAACATTTGCTGCTTAAAATGCTTTTCTAACATTTTTCTAGCTTCATCTTTATTTCAATCCTAAGATGTAGGCACCATTATCACATTTTACAGCTGAAGAAAGGGAAGGGAAGTCATTGAAAGGTTGAAGATCTTTCCGAATGTTACATATAGTAATAAATAGGCGGGAGTTTAAATTCAGTTGTATCTTTTTTATTTTTAAGAGGATATTCTTATTAGTTTATCAATTTAAAGATCCCATATTCAATATATGCACTATATAATCTTAATAATAGAATACTTTTTACTGTCTTACCACTTGTCAGCTACATTATGACCATAAAGTTCAACAAATACATAGAAACCATCAAGATTTGAAAGGTTCAAAGATGAAGTGCTGAAAAGTTCTGATCTCAAGTAACTAATGTGGAAAGTTCTAATCAAAAGGCAATCTTTGGGGGAATGTGTACTAGAGTGGTTCCCAGGTCTTCAAATGAAACTTTCACACAAAATTCGAGAAATGGTCAGCAAATTACCTGGCTTGCTCTGAGCTACATATTCAAATTCTGAAGACAATTCTTCTCAATTTGCCCTCCTGTCAGGCACAACCAGAGGAAGCTGCATGCATTTTATAGTGTAGCCCACTTACTGCTGTATGCCAAGCTTGCTTCTGTAATTTCCTCACTCTTTTACTCATTTTTATGAACTAAAAACTTATCACCATAATGATTTTAGGAACAATTTAGTCACACATGACACTTTACATTTAGAAGAAGCAGGAAAGTGTGGGTGGTTCCAAGATTCCAAGGATGATTGCCTGCAAGGATGCTGGGCTTATGGAAGCATTCCTTGGACCCCAAGTTCCTTCATCAGTCAAGAGAGCAGCATGGTAATATCTAAGAACTTCCTCTGAGTTAAGGTAAAAGCAAGAACCACTATAAAGTGGTCTGAATCTTGTTTGTGTGTATGTGTATATTTTGGTGGGAGGTCAGCCAGATGGGATTGTTTTTTGTAAATCTAGGATAATGTTTTGTTCTTCTACATTCCTTAATCCACACTGTAATATGCATAGAAACTCAGGAGGTACACAACCCTTTGAGATAATTTATCCTTTCTTCTCTTGCGAAGTGAGAGATACTGACTTCCAACCTTAGTATCAGCCTCTTAGTGCTAAAGGCAAAATTCCTCTGATATGGCACAATTTCCTACTACAGAAATACAACATGATTTTTTTTTTTGTATGGAACAATTGCTTAGGTTCATTTGAGACTGCTTTTTTTGCTTAAACATTTATACAAAAAAAGGTAACACCTTTATTTCAAGGTATTATAGCAGTGATCTTCAAAGGAAGTGATCCCTTTATTACCTAATCCTTAGTGAAATACGGTTTATAAAGTTCATTATATACCAATGAACCAATGAATGAATGAACAAACAAATAAATGATTTCTAAATAAAGAAAACATACACAGGGCTCTGTGCCTTAACAACAACAACAAAAAGCCTTATTGGGGCTTGTATTTAAAAAATCTGGAGAGCACCAGTGTGGAGAATTACTCACATAAGCCTATCAGCTCAAGAGTAAATGACAGAAACTTCATTCTAGTGGAGTATTTGGCAGGGCCCCCCATCAATCAAAGAAGGAAACAGAAGCCATTTTTACCTGTAAAGTCATAGAGCTGTGGCAAAGCATCCAAAATGATGCCAACCAAAGGCAGGTAAAGGGCAGCAATTTTGACCTTCACCTCTGGTTTGATACAACGTGGATCCAGGTCATGAGAACTAAGTAGGCTGTGAATGGCGCTGACAGCTTTCCTTTGCACTCTGCTGATCCTGTTGGCATAACACAGAACGTCAGAGGTTATCATGAAGGGAGATTGACCAAAATGCCCTTAAACAATAAGGAGTGACCAGAATGTTCCTAAACAATGGGTGACAATGTGAAAATCAAGCAGAATGTGAAAATCAAGCAAAGACAGATTGCCTGTGTTCTAGCCCTAGGTCTGTTGTCAGCATGATGTTTTAAAATTCACTGAGTACCTCATTCCTTTTTATTATTGAATAATATTTCACTGTATGACTATATCACATTTTATTTATCCATCCATCAATTGATGGACATACAGACTGTTTCCCCTATTGTATACAAGTTTTTGTGTAAATATATGTTTAATTTCTCTTCGGTATATACCTCAGAGTAGGATTAATGCATCACACAGTAACTCTATGTTTAATCTTTAGAGGAACTGCCAAATTATTTTTAACTGTGGTTATACCATTTTACATTCCTACAAGCAGTGTTTGAAGTTTTCATTTTCTGTTTGCCAACCCTTTTTATTGTTTTTTTTTTCTTTTTTTCTCTTCTTCTTTTTTAATTATAGCTCTCTTAGTGGGTTTTATGGACTAAAAATTTATATGCTGAAACCTAATCCCCAAAGTGATGGTGTGGGCCTTTGGGAGGGGATTAGGTCTTGAGGACAGATCCCTCATGAATGAGATTAGTGCTCTTATAAAAGAGACCCCAAAGAGTTCCCTTGCCCACTTTTGCCATGTGAAGACACAAAGATGGCCATCTATGAAGTAGGAAGTGGGTACACACCATACACTGAATCTGCCAGCACTTTGATCTTGAACTTCCCAGCCTCCAGAACTGTGAGAAATAAATTAATGTGATGTATGAGCCACTTGGCCTACATTTTTGTTAGAGCAGCCCAAAGGAACTAAGAGGAACATTTAGTTGATTTTGATATGCATTTCCCTGATGGCTACTGATACTGAACATCTTTTCATGTGCTTATTGGTCATATCTTCTTTGGAGCAATGTCTATTCTGATCCTTTGTTCTTTAAAAAATTTGGTTATGTTTGAATTATAAGATTTAAAAAATGTATCCCAGATACAAATCCCTTATTAGATCTATGATTTCCATTCTGTGTACTTTCTTTTCACTTTCTTGATGATATCCTATGAATCACAGAAGTTTTAATTTAATAACATCTAACATCTATTTTTTCTTTTGCTGCTCATACTTATGGTGTCAGATCTAAGAAACCATTACCTAACCCAATTTCATAAAGATTACCCCTATGATTTCATCTAAGAGTTTTATAGTTTTTGTACTATATTTAGGTCTTTGATCCAAGTTAACTCCTTTTGAGTTAACTTCTGTACATGTCGTGAGACAGGGGTAAATTCATTCATTCTTTTGAATGTGAATATCCAGTTTGTCCCCATATCATTTATTGAAAACACTATTCTTTCTCCATTGAAATTTTTGACACCCTTGCCAAAATAAATTGACTCTGTTTGTGAAGATTTATTTCTGAACTCTTAATTCAGTTTCATGGATTTGTAGGTCTATTTTGTTTTTTTTCAGAACCATAGTCTTGACTACTTTTGCTTTCTAATGACTAGGTTTGAAATTAGAAAATGTGAGTCCTCCAATTTTGTTATTCTTTTTCAAGATTATATTGGCTTTGTAGGAACCCTTAAATATCCACATGAATTTTGGTATAGGCATGTCGACGTACATAAGAAAGCCAGGGAGAATGTTGAAAGGAATTGCATTGAATTTGTAGATCAGTTCGGAGAGTATTGCTATCTTAATATTAAAACTCCTGATCCATGAATATGTTGTATCTCTGCATTTGTTTGTTTGTTTGTTTATTTATTTAAGTTTATTAGGGTAGCATTGGTTAATACAATTATATAATTTCCAGGTATATATTATAATTTCACATCTATATATTCTATTGTGTGTTTACCGCTCATAGTCCAAGTTTCCTTCAGCTATCATATATTTGATCCCCTTTACCCACTTCATCCACCCCTTACCCCTACATTTGACCCCCTTGTCTATTTAATCATCTACCTACCCTCTCATCCTCCACCTCCTACCCTCTTGTAACCACTAGTCTATTGTCCATGTCCATGAGTCTCTGTTTGTTTGTCCTGTTCATTTGTTGCTTCTAGGTTTATATCCCACATATAAGTGATATCATGTGGTTTTCAACTTTTTCTGTCTGGCTTATTTCACATAGTATGATTATCTCGAGGCCCATCCATGTTGTCGCAAATGGCAATATTTCATCTCTTCTTATGGCTGAGTAATACTCCATTGTATATATGTACCACAGCTTCTTCAGCCAATCATCTATCGTAGGACATTTTGGTTGCTTCCACATCCTGGCCACTGTGAATAATGCCGCTATGAACATCGGTATGTAAATATCTTTTTGGATATGGATTTTCAAGTCTTTGGGGTAAATACCCAGTAGAGGGATTGCTGGATCATATGGCAGAACAATTCTTAGTTTTTTTGAGGAAACTCCCTACTGTTTTTCATAGTGGTTGTACCATTTGCAGTCCTTTTGAGAGTTCCTTTTTCTCCACATCCTCTCCAACATTTGTTATTACTTGTCTTGTTGATTATAGCTATTCTAACAGGTGTGAGATGGTCTCTCATTGTGGTTTTGATTTGCATTTCCCTAATAGCTAGCAATGTGGAGCATCTTTTCAAATATTTGTTGGCCATCTGTCCTCTAGGTAGTAGGTTCTGTTCAAGTCCTCTGCCCATTTCTTGACTGGATCATTTGTGTTTTTGTTGTTGTTGTTGTTATTGAGTTGTATGAGTTCTTCGTATATTTTGGATATTAGGCCCTTATCAGAGGTGTTGCTTGCAAATATATTTTCCCATTCGGATGGTTCTCTCTTTATCTTGTTGATGATTTCTTTTGCTGAGCGGAAGCTTTTTAGTTTGATGTAGTCTCATTCACTTATTTTTGCTTTTACTTCCCTTGCTTTTGAGGTTCAATTCATAAAATCCTCTTTAAGTCCAAGGTCCTTGAGTTTAGTTCCTATGTTTTCTTCTATAAATTATAGTGTTTCATGTCTTATATTCAGGTCCTTAATCCATTTTGAGTTAATTTTGGTGTGTGGTGATAGACAATAATCTAGTTTCATTCTTTTGCAGGTGGCTTTCCCAGCACAAGTTATTGAAAAGGCTTTCCTTTCTCCACTATATGTTTTTGGCTTTTTTGTCGAAAATTCCCTATTTATTTAGATCTCTTTCTTTCTAAAACATTGTGTAGTTTTCAGTGTACAAGTCTTATACTTCTTTTGTTAAATCTATTCTTTAAAATCTTATTCTCTTTGATGCTATTTTAAATGGAATTGTTTCCTTAATTTCATTTCAGATTGTTCATCACAAGTTTGTAGAAATACAATTGATTTTTGTGTATTGATCTTGTATCCTAAAACCTTGCTGAACTCATCTATTACCTTTAATAGTTTTTAGTGGGTTCCTTAGGATTTTAGGCAAACAAATCACTTGTAAATAGAGATAGTTTTATTTCCGCCTTTCCAATATGGATGCCTTTTATTTCATTTACTTGACCAATTTCTTTGTACTAGAACTTCTAGTACAATGTTGAATAGAAATGGCACAGGACATTCTTGTCCTGATCTTAGAAGGAAAGTATTCGGTCTTTCACTAATAATGACATTAGCTGTGGGTTTTTCACAGATGCCCTTTATCAGGTTGAAAAAATTCTCTTATATTCCTATAGGGTTTGTTGAGTGTTTTTATCAGGAAGAGGTACTGGATTTTGTCAAATACTCTATCTTCATCTATTGAGATGATTGAGTGGGTTTTGTCTTTTATTCTATTCATATAGTATATTACATCAACTGATTTTCAGATGTTAAACTAATTTTGCATTCTTGGGATAAATCCTATTTCACCATGGTGTATAATCCTTTTAATATGTTGTTGGATTCAGTTTGCCAGCATTTTGTTGAAGACATTTACACATATTCATATTGGTCTGCAGCTTTTCTGTGATGTTTTTTTCTGCTTTTGATATCAGGGTAATGCTGGCCACATAGAATGAGCTGGGAAGTGCTCTCTTCTGTTTTTTGGAAGAGCGTGTAAAGGATTGGAATTAATTCTTCTTTAAACACTTGGTAGTGTAACACAGATGCCAGATAATTTTCACATTCTTGAAAAACACTATAGATTTAATAATGTGCAGATATTTATGGACGCCTTCAGGTAAGGGGGGTTGCAGGGAGACCCATTAGAAACTGGAGCTGTGGCTCTTTCCTGGAGTCCAGGTACTGAGATGTATCCTACTGGCCCTTGCACACAGATGGGTAGGTATTGGTGAATCTACCAACTGTCTTGGCAGCAAAAGGAAGTGCTGAGCAAGAAGAGGTATTTTTAAAGGATGAAATCCTTCTGAAGTTTTAGCCCACAAAGTAAAGTTTGAGACAGTATTTCTAATGACTTTCTAGGAGAGTAACTGACAATCCAGAAATCAGGGATTATTGTTGCCAAAGGAGAGACATTCTTCACGTGACACTCTATTAATTACCTTGGGGGGGGGGGGAGCTGATAAAAAAGGTGTGTGTGCGTGTATGTGTTTGAAGAATGTACCTACCTGACTGAACATAATTACATGATGATCTCTGAACATATTCTACTCTGTTGCTAGTAAAATAACAGCAACAATTTTATAAGGAACCAAAATAGATGCCAGGGCTGTTTTCCTAGACATCCCACCAGAGGGAAATGGAAAATTAGAAATTATGTAAATCAGAAATCATTTAAATCAGTGATATTAAAGGACAAGTAAAAAAAAAAAGGCAGTTTTCTTTGTGCTCAAATCTCCTTCTTAGTACCTTATCAGAATGTATCAGGGCACTTTGTGGTGTTGTGTAAATTTATATTAGTTATGGAATAGAACCTTCTATTAAGAAAATTGAGAAGTTTTTAATTAGGACTGAGAGAAGACAAAATTGAATTCTTAAAAAATGAATAGTTAAGACATGTATTTCTGGAAGGAGATAGGATTTAGAGCTAAGAATTTGAGATTTCCTACACTGATCTACTAGGAGCCAGAAACATACATTCGCTTAGGCAATATCAGTATGGCGAAAGCACTTAAAATACATTTGTTATCACAGTTACACAAACTCGGATATGCTCTTGTAATTTTTTCATGTAAGAATGTCCTGTTTTGTTCACTAAATTATAAGCTCTTTGAGAGAACCTGAGATCTTCTAGTAGACAAAAATCTGTAACATACAGCAACACTGCTGCTAATCAGTATACTTTATTTCAGAAACTTCTTCGGCAGAAGAAGACTGACAAACCATAGGAATAGGTTCCATGGGCAGGGAAATGGTATGGTATGGGAGAGTAAGCCCTGGGGAGGGGCACAAGAAATCATGGCTCTGGGTGTGGTTCTGCTATGTAACTTTGGGCAGGTTCCTTCAATTATGCAAATTTAAACTAAACACCAACAGGGTTACCTCTAAATTATTTTCCAATACTAATGTTCTTCGGATCTGAATCCCTAAATGGTAAGCTCTATGGGGGCAGGGGATTATGTACTTTTATATCCCTGATATACTCCAATACTCAACTGTGTCTGCCCTATGTAGGGATTCAGTAATTGTTGCATAGAACATAATATTTTGGATGGCACTGTCTCCTTCTGTCAAATAGATATGTGGTGTTTTCTGATCTTATGAGCTCATGAAGTATAGAGAGAGAAGGGAAAAAGAAGGAAGTGGTCTACCACCCCCCTGTCCATTGAATTCAAGGCTAGATACTGCCACATGTGCCTGGGTGATAGAGTTTATAAGAGGTGAAAGGATTTATAAGCCTTGAACTTGTGCCATCTCTTAGCCTGGGGGAGTTTCTTTGCAAGAAATCTTGCAAATCTGGACATAGGGTAACTGCTTGCTCATTAGCAGCCACTTTTTTGTCAGCATTGAGCCAGGAGGCATCTTGCTGCTAAGTGTGTGCAAAGAGATCACTGAGAGCCAAGTGTTAAAAATGGCTCTGTTCCCAAGGGTTCACTAATCAAGCACCCCTGGGAAGCTGCAATAGTAGAATCAGTAAATTCTTCTTAATAAATAAGTGGCTGAAAAAAGCCATTTTATGATTTCTATCCCTCCCCCATGCCTTTTCACATTCCTATCTGCACCTTTTTCTCAAAAGACAGATGTTTCTACTCTTTGAAACTGGTAATGGTAAAGCTTTGCCAAGCATGAGGTTGGACTGCAAACTTTAGGAGGTAGCATCTTTTCGTGTTTTGTTTTTCTCTGTATTCCGTTTTAAATGTCAGAAACATACCCTTCCCCTTCAGCATCCAGCGCTGCAGCCAGTTCAGTAAAGAGAAGCCCAGTGAGGAAGTGCTGCTGGCGATACTCCGGAGTCAGATCGAACATGCTGGCAATCTTCTGGTCCTGGAAACTGGAGCAGGAGCTTGAGTTCTACAGAAATACAAGGAGCAGTTCTTTCAGTAACAAGAACTAGAATTAAAATCACAAGTGCTGGTATTCATTGTGCATGTGCTATGGCCAGGCTTTGTAAGCACTCCCCAGTGAGGCAGATACCACTATTATCCCCATGTTACAGATGAGAAAACGGAGGACGTAGAGCAGTCACTCTACTTTCCTGTTCCCACAGATGGAGGACTGCTCATTGGAAAAAAAGAAAATAAAGCACTCAAGGTCTGTTACAA
This sequence comes from Rousettus aegyptiacus, assembly GCF_014176215.1. NCBI lineage: Eukaryota > Metazoa > Chordata > Mammalia > Chiroptera > Pteropodidae > Rousettus > Rousettus aegyptiacus. The sequence continues at coordinate 46,204,971 of NW_023416306.1, read as the reverse complement.
AATGAGTAACATGCCCCTACACACAATCAAAAGTTGAAGATTAAAATCCTAGGATAACAATTGGATAGGGAAATGGTGACTGGATCCAACTCTGTAGCTGTGAGTAGGCAATTCCTCTATAACAAACTGCCCTCTTTGTTTGAGGCCCCTGTTTACCGAGCAGAATTTTGCTGGCCTGGAAACTAGATGTCGTGACAGGTAGGGAAGTATACGATTTATCAGTCCTAGGCAATTTCTGTGCTCTTGACCACACATTTTATACTTCACTAAGGGAATGTAAAATGTCTCTGGAAACCCTTTACGTTTTGGTGAAGCTGGGCCTGGCCCCTGGGTTTGCTAACTCCCTGATGTGGTCAGAAGGGCAATGTGGGAGAGGATCTGGGGCAAAGTTAGCACAGCTGGAATCGCTGTTTGTAAATCAGAGCTTCCCCAGTTCACACTCTGATGGTCAAGTAGCTACTCTCCGGCTCATGTCACTTGGCATAAATGGTAAAGAGTATTTTTTTTAAAAATTAACAAGGCAAACCTTTACCTTTGTGCTATATGCAACAGAAATAGAACCTAGGGTTGAGAAATCTTGCCTGCTGCGTTGAGCTATCGATTTGTTCCCTATAAATGGAATGTGACTATAGCATTTCCTTAAAGTTTTTTCTAGAAGAAAAGAGTCTCTTGAGAAATCTGTGGAGGAAAAACAGAGTATCTGAAGTCAAATCATTTTGGGGTTCACTGCTTATTCTACACCTTTTTCCATTTCCTCCTCCACCCCTGGGACATTTACAATTTACATGAACAAGTTAGAGACTCTTGGATGGCCTCAGCAAAGGAACCTGTTAGCCTTCAGAATCCTGATTTGACTTTGGAATCCTGCATTTGCATACTACCTCTTAATATCCTGTGGAACCTGGGGCCCAATGAACCTAACCCGTGAAATATAGTTCTACAAAAGAAGATCCACCATGTCTTTAAAGCCTTGTCTCTAAATATTATTACAAGTGTTACTTTTGTGGGCTGATCAAGAACAAGACTTGTTAGAAATATACTCTTTGTAAAACAGGCTATTGGATTAGTTTACGATGAGATTATTTTGTTTGTTTTTTCAGTGCTTCAAGAACAAAGTTACCTGGAATATGGTTCAAGAACTCATCTTGTTTTGAATGCCATTCTGTAATAGTTCTAGCAAAAAGTTGTGAGCTAGTTCAAAGATATAATATCTATGTTAAAAACCACTATTAGATTATTTTGGAATCAATACAAAAACTTGTAATTTCATAAATTTTACAGTCCTGGGGTTTAGGAAAAGGGAAGTGAGCAAAGAACACTATCAAGCTGAAGTAGAAAGATGATTAAGGGAGATTTGTGACTTTTCTACAAATTTCTAAATTTTCATAGTGTATATGGATTCCTTGCTCTGCTTGGCCTCAGCTGCGACCCTAGAGCCCGGAAAGAAATCAATCACTTAGCTTGTAAATGATTAGTTAGACAGTACAATTTAGGGTAGCATACTTGCCTGTATCTGGATCAATTGATCTGTTTGAATTGTTTGATTTTTCTTCTAATTAAGAACACCAACCTTCACAGGAATAAATGACTAAACTGAGTAAATGGAATAGCTTGGATAATTCTTTCACAGCTGATTACCTGGGAGGATATGGAGGGACAAGGAGATACTGGAGCAGTATCAGCATTCATAAAGAAGAGGTTCAGATTGAGATAATGTTCATGGCTGCAGAGGATTCTCAGGAACTCCAGCCTCATGGAAATGAGCGTTGGAAGGTTGTTCAGCTTAGCTGACAGCTGGGAAGAAAAATGAGAAGGGGAAAGAAATTTTATTATAAGGTAAATGGAGCTGAGCTTGACAGACATAAAACTATTCATTCTCCCCAGATTAAGGCAATCAATCTAATAAAAATGAATGAGACAATGAGACAGTGCAACAGATGGCAAACTCTGCATTACGGGGAGGCCCGATAAGTTTTCATCCATTATTGTTCCCTTTAATAATTCTAGCCTAACAGCTGTCCAAAATGAGCGTTCTTGCCCCGACCTCCAGCTTTGTCAAATCTATAACACCACAGCAAGCCTCTGTTGGAAATAATCTGGTGGTATGTCTTCAGTGTAACACAATATAATTAATTTTACAAGAACCCCGCTGTGTCTAAGAAACTAAATGAAAGGAGTTGACCCCACATGGGGCCACACAAACTAATGGAATATGACTGGATGACTTTAATGCCACAAGTGTTTTTTTGTACTTTCCAATTAAAGGCCTGAATGGGAAGATCTCAAATCAAGTTCCCTGGATGGGAGCATCAAATTACTTAGGAAAGTATGTAGTCCCACAAAAAAAGCCAAGGAGTTTGCCCCAAAGTGAGAGAGGAGAAAGTAGAGGAAAAAGAAAAAGCTGGAAGAGTTTTTAGGAAAAATCTCCCCTTGAACAAACAAATAATAAAACGGACAATAAAATGCTGACAAAAGTGACAATCTGGAAGAGGTCTCTTGCTTCCCTCAGGTGAGCTGACAACTGAAGGATCCAGACTCTAAAGGTTGTGATTCAGAGACAGCTTCTCTTAAGGCAAAGTAGGGAAAGGAGAATCCTGATGGACCTTGAACCTTTCAATGTATCATCATAAACATTCTCTGACTCCAGCACCAGAAACCAGCATCTCATCCCTGGACATGCCTACTCTTTATGCCTATTAAGAGTAGTTTTATAAATTATATAATTTAAAGGAGCACATATTTTCAACCTTTTTAGGAGAAGCCATTGTATTGTTGCATTTTGCCTATAGACTCAATCTGTATATAGACATTTATTTGAAACAAATGAATACCATTATGAACTATGTAAAAAATAAACACATGACTTCAGTGTAAGAACAATGTTCAGAACCCATATTCTTATCAATGTGCATTGCTAGCTGATTAAGGACCAAAGGGGTCACCAGCAAATTGAACCGATTAGAATTTGATCTTATGCCTGTCACTTAATAGTCATTCATAAAGAGTTACTGGATTATGTCAGCTATCGGAACGTGAAAGCACAAGGTGTCTGCACTTGTAAGAAGGCAACTGTGGAGGTATCTGTCATAGGTCTTTTGAGACTTCATTAAAGTCAGATATTTCAAAAATAATTTTGGTGACATTTAGAACAGAGTAAGGTGCAATTCCTGAAACATCCTCCCCAAAGGTCAGGACCCACAGTGGTAGCCTCAGTGGTCCTAACCCAGGGCAGAGTGCTAACATTGAAAGTGACATAGAGCAACTGAAAAACTAGAGTTTTCTATTGCTAGTGACTGATAATAAAAGGCTAAGTTTATACTCATGGTCACAGAATCTATAAATGACTGACAGAATGTTTGACTCAGATTATGCAAAATGATAAAAACAGAGGCCTTTGGAAGAATAGAACTTGCCTCAAGTATGATATTTATACTGTATCTAGTAGGTGGGATCAATGAATTAAATCACCTTGGACTGGGGTCAGTGATCTTTTCTGGCTGGTGTGCTACTTGATATGCTAAGCAATATTCATGGATGTCACTGGCAGACATAGAGTATAGAATCCAAACATTGAAATCTGGATAAATCTAATCCATCCTTGTCTTTTCATAGACCAAGAAGCTACTGTCCCAAATATTGAAGCCCCACCCCCTCACCCCCCAAATCACAGAAATGTTTAATGGCAATTAAATTGGAATTAAAACACAGGTCTCCAGGTTCCTAGTCTAATGCTCTCTGGATATTGAGACTGGAAAGAGAAAAAAAAGAGAGATAAATTAGAAGTACACACTAACTTAAAGGAAAAGAAAATGATTAAAAAGAGAAAGAGAGAGAAAGAGAAAAGAAGGAAAATTAAAACGTGCATTGGCAGGGCAGGTATCAACTTTTCGGTATCTACTTTTGATTGTCTTATTTGCCTTTCAGCAATAAATACTGCAACAGGTGAGCAGTGACACAGATTCTCTCCTTGGCCAAACTCTGGTCAGAGTCCTCTGAACTCTTTTTCAAACAGTCCTTCCTTGGTCATGCCCTCAAGAGCCCAACTCTAGCAAAAATCCTGATAAATCAGTGAAGCCAAAACCCCCACCCTTGATATACAAGCACCCTTGATAATCTGACCAAACAAATCCTCATCCCTCACCATCCCCCAGGTGGTGTCTGATCACTCTGGCCTACCTTCAGCAAGAATCCTCTTAGGTTGGTTTAGCTAGAGTTCTCCCTTACCCCTGATGTTTCCACTTAGTAATTTTTCATCCACTAACCACCTCCCCTCTAACCTGCTCGTTGGCTATAAAGGCCCACTTTTCCTTGTTATATTCTGTGTTGAGCCCAATCTCTCTCCTCCACTACAAAACCCCATCGCAGTAGTCCCTATACACATCGTGACAGTCCTGAATAAAGTTGGCTTTACTGTTTAACAGATATCACGAATAATATTTTTCTTTAACAGCAGCTACACCGGGACCTATAGTGGGGTTTCTAGTATTTCCTTTCCATTTATCTAACTTAAAGTTTTGAAAAACAGATTAACTTCTATTTGCAATTCATTCAGTGACCTATCTCTGAAACACCTAAGAAGGATGGCAAAGAGCAATGGCATATTCCCCCACCACTGCAATCTGGTGGAACGAGGAACAGAGGAGGCATGCAGGACCAGGTCAGGGGGCACAAGCTGTCAGTGCTCTGGGACGTGATTCTTTAGGATTTGCTTTTTTATAAGCTGGCTTCCTCATTAGGAGTTCCTTTAGAAAAGTCCGGGTGGGGGTGGGAGATCCTTTTATTTTACAAATGAGGAAATGAGAGCCACAGAAGTTGAAGGACTTACTCAAGGACACTTGAAGGGATTAACTGTAGAGGGCCAGGCCTGGTAGAACAGGGTGATTAATTCACTGAACCTTGGAGGTTGGCAAACATAGCTCTTTCTTCCCTGGACAAATTATAATACCCTTCAAACCTTAGCTTTATCATCTGCAAAATGTCGATAATAACACATTGCAAAGATTAAATGATATGATTGCTATAGAGTGCTTAACAGTATGGTTGGTCCATAGGAAGAAACCAGTGTTGGGGACACTGACGGTGGAGGCAGAGGTGGTAGGTAGGTGGTGATGCTGGCGGAGACGGTGGGTGACAGTGATAGTGGGTACCGGGGGTGAAGACAATGGTGGTGGGTAGTGGTGATGGTGGCGATGGTAGTGTAGAGGTAACTAAAATAGGAATATGGAAGAAAAGGACTAGCAATAATAACTGCTACTTATACTATTATTATTGAGACAATTTGATGGGGAGGTGAACAAAAGAATTTCTTTTAAAAATTGGAATACTTAGATGACAAAATATCTGCTTTGTGCTCAGTGACATTCAGTCTCTTGTATTTTATCAGAGTTCTTTAAAGTCAGAATTTTATAACCACAATTTAATTAATTACCCTAATATATGAAAACATATATCTCATACATTGATTTCTATACCTGGTCAAAGACTGAATGCTATAGTCATGTAATTTCTGTTAAATGTTAAATTGAAGAAAGTAGATCATATCACTATAAATTTCAATTTTTATAGATTAACTTTTTGACCCTTCTGTGCTAGGTTGATAAATATTCCAGGAATCCATGCAAACCAGTGTATCCAGGAATACAAAACCTAGAATGTACAAGTCGAGCTGTCTAACCCAGCAATGACTAAGAGAGGATACCATGGAAATGAGCATCATATCAGACGATAAAGAACCAGGAACAACATGGCTGTGTCTGAGGAAACACTCACCTGGTTGCAATAATGTTTGATGAGATTAAACACAAAGCCACGATCCATAAGTGAGAGGAGGTCATACAAGAAGAAAGCCAGGCTGATGTTGATTTTTTCTGCCAGTTCATTTTCCTTGAAAACAAACATACAAACACTGAAATCATTTTGTGGTAAACACTGGTCACAAACTCCCAGGTCCCCAGTGGGAAAGTTGGGAAAGGCAGGTTCTATTTTTACAATCAGTGTTTCTCTGGGAGACACTGGGCAAAGCAGGTAGCCCTGTAAAACTGTAGCAAATGTAATTTAGAATTTAACCAATGCCATGAGTGTTAGGTTGAATCAAGTAATTCTTTAACTACTGTTGATATTTAGGTACATTTCCTTCCAGTCTTTTTTTCCCTACATGCATATTTATATGTATGTAATTGAGCTCATTCTCTATATACAAAGTTGGGTCCTGGATTTTTTCATTTAACATTATATTACCGACAATTTCCTACATTCTAGTTTTTATATTTCTCATATTTCTTCATATGGTTCTACCATAATTTATTTAAATCTGATAACTACTGTTTTGGCAAAACTAACTTGAAATATATTTATTATCTTCAATGAGACAGATTCTTAATTTGTAAGGATTGTTGTAGAGGGTCAAATCAGGATAAAATAATCCATTTTTACCTAAGGATTTTTTTTCTCTACTTAACATCCCCAGAGCAAGAGAGGTCATAGTCAGACATGGTAGAGTGAACTCTTGCATGAATTGAGGCCAGGGTTTTGTTTTTATTACTTTGCAGGCTCATATTTATGAAGGATTTTATAGCATTTCAGAGCACTCAGGGATTCACTTTTTCATGGTCATGTTTCTTATTCTCAGAATGATAAAACAATTTCTTCTGACTCTATTAAAACTATAACTTGAAAATATTTTTCCTCTTGTCGTGATGTGCAGTTTGCAAATTCAGACCAAGTTGACCAGCCACCAGCACAAATGGAGACCTGATTAAGAAGTTTCCATAGTACCACTGAGTATCAAATCCTCACTCTACTACATGGGCCACTCCTGGGTGGTTTATGTAACCATCTGAATGTTCTGAGCTTGGAATCTTCAGTCGTGGTTTTGCTGATAGCTGTGTGACTTTTGGAAAATTTATCAATCTTATTGTGCCTCATTTTTCATGCCTGCCAAAATGCAGATTCTATTACTGCTCTCATAAAGTTTGCCACAAGAAATAACCAAATGGAAATCTCCTCCTGAGCCCTTGGTACTATATGAATTCTACATAATAACAAAGGCATTAATAATGATCACCACTGCCTCAAATTTTTTAGTTAACCTTTTAAATTTTTGCTTTATTTCATTTTATATGTTCTTAAACTTTCTATTTTGAAATAAATTTAAACTTATAGAAAAAGTGTAAGAAAAGCACAAAGAACTCCTTCCTACATACCCTTTAGCCAGATTCATCAATACTTTACATTTTGTCATATAAGCTTTATCATTCTCTCTCTATATATGACTTTTTTTCTGAATTATTTGAGAGTAGGTTGCAAATATCACGCTCATTTACCCCATAACACGTCAGGGAGTATTTCCTAAGAATAAAAAAATTCTCTCTCATCTCTACATTGATCCAATAATTTAAACTATTATAATTTCTTTATAGTAATCCCCCTGTCCCACTCCAGAGTCCCCTCCAATATAAGACACAGCATTTAGTTGTCATGTATAGGTAGTTATATTTAAATTACTGTTTTTAAGATGATGCTTATTTTTCTTTGATTATAAAATTAACATACCCTCGAGGTAAAAAATTTAGAAAGTAAAAAATAAAATGATTCAGTTACCTTCTGAGGTTTTACTAAAAGGGCTGCAATCTCCGAGGTGACCACATTAACAATAGTCGTTATGTCATCTTTGAAACGGTCAGAAAAACGAGTCCTCCGAAAATTGTCCCGTTTGTCCATGTTATGTACATACTGGGCCATGCTTTTCACCTACAGAGGAGATGGGGGAAATGTCAACATAGAAGTTGGTGACCTGCTTGTACACTGTAGAAAAGAGGAAAAGGCTGAAAGAAAAGCTCATTAACAACAGACTTTCTAACACTTTATCTGCACTGGTGGTTGCCTAAGCAGGCTCTGGACTCAAAAATGCTCCTGACACACAAATGGTTACCATGGTGGCAGGGGGTGGGAAGGGTGTCCTCTTCTTGACCCCAAGTCAGGGGGCTTCCTTCTTGCTGCCGACAAAGTCAGGGAGCTTAATTCTTTAGCTACCATGTCATAAGACTCCCTTTTTTCCCAACTGCTTATGTCGGGGAAGGCAGATGTAGGCTGGGCTCCCAGAGCCACTTAGTCATCACTCTGCCATAGCACACGACACATTACAGAAAAAGGAACAGTTTGCGTACGATACTGTTTTTCATGTAAGTTGAAGTCATTTCTGTCTCCGAAACTACAGTAAGGAGTAATGAGGAGAAATGTTCCTCTTATTTTGATTTCAAGCTGAAACAGCAGCACAGTTTTTCCAGAAACAAGTCTATAGTATGCTAACTAGAAACTTAACCACCTTTTGGAGCATTGCCTCTAGGAATAATTGTGTTTTGAGTTCTATAATACTAAGTTGTTTTACACATATTTAAAGTACATATGTTTATATATCTAAAATATATACATTAAAATAAAAGCCTGTGTGTCAATTGATGATTGTATTATGACTAGAATATCACCAGCTCAATGAGTAGCACAATTTACAATCTGGATTATTTTTATTTTTTGGACTTCTTTCTGTAGGCAGGATATTTGTGGGTCCAAACGACTCTCTTTGATACAGTTTGAGATTATGTCCTGTCCCGGTTGGAAGTTGCTTGGAGCTATCAGGACCAGCCTGATGGGAACAACCGGGAGTTCTTATGGTCGGATGCCTATCCTCTGAGGTCATTTTCATGAACGTGTCTAAGCTATTCAGAGAGTTGCCACAGAAAGAAATGGCCTTGGAAGTTAAACTGCCCACATTTGTTAGAAAGTAACCCCCTAAGTCAAGGCTTGGAGAAGAGGGGACAAAGATGGTTGTATGGGGAAAAATGACCACTATTCCCAAGAGCTATATGGAAGAACTTTTATGCATAATGGCAGATTTCTGTTTCTAAAAATGAAGGACTGACAACTTTCATCAGCACTGACATAGAGATTTTTAAAAAAGAAGAAAAAGTAAATTAAGAAGAGAAAAACAGACAGACAGGCTTTATGTGTTTCATGTTTCAAGATAATATCATAGCCAGCTTGAGAAAGACCTAAGAATTTAAACTCCTGAAGCCCAGTGTAAGAACCATAGTTTCTCTTCACTGTGGTGTCCTTCTTGGTTCAGGACACACAGATGTGCCTGTACCCCATAGAGTCTCATGCACTTGGCGAGAGGGCCTGAATGATGGGTGGGAGCTGGACCCCCTTTTTGTCTGACAAAAGTGTCTCTCTCACTGTGCTAACAGAGGATGTGGGAAGACAAGGCCTCTTTGTTTGGGACTACCCTAATCCTGATTCTCTGCTAGCTAACCTACCCTGGCACCACGCTTTTGGAACCCACTGTTGTATTCGGCTCCCACGTGCTGAGTCTGGCCACCTTACAACCAAATAAATAATTCTCACAATATTGTACTTCCAACTGATGGCCTTTTTCCAGACTGTCAGCAACTTGCCAGCTACTGTGTCCTTTGGAACTCCAGAGAGGAGCACCCAGTAGAAATATTAGTGGATGCTTGGGCTATTATTTGTAGGGTGGGGTGAGACAGGAAGATATTCTCCCCGCCCCCATATTGGCATTTGTGACCCATTCAAAGCAGGGACACCTCTAAAGATCCCCTTGGTGCATAATTTCATGTCCTGAGTAAATCAGGTAACCCATTTACCTCTGAGTCCCCACAGTCTGGCTCAGTAGTTTCTAGAAGCACAGGGATTTATTCATTAGCAAGTGTAAAATTCACCGAAGGACTGTGTTCAACAGCTCCACTGCCAAGTGGTTGTTCATTACTGCTTGGTCATTAACACAACTGAGAAGTGTTAAACTGCCCAGGTTGTTGGCTAAGCCAAAGAGGGCTGGCTTTCTCTTCAAGCTTTTTTTGGGGGTGGGGGAGAAACCCATTTTGGTTTTTAAATAACTTCCTGGGTGTCCATTAAGCAAATGCACAAACCATGTATGGAGAACTGGGCACCCTGTCTGAGTTTGAAACCAGTTTCTTTGCAAAGTTCTGGTTGAGGCTAACAGTTTCCATTTGCCTCCACCCTAGACCTTGGATCCATTTCTTGCCCTTTTCTGTCTGTCTCTGAGACCTTGAGAAGCTTATCTCCATGGACTATACCTCTCAGGCCTCCTTGTCCTTGGGCTTCTGGCGGGAGCTGGCCAAGGGAGACACCGGCAGGGGTCAGTGTGTGGAGGAGAGAGAGGCCCTGGTATTCATTTACTCCACTGCCCTTATTTTTGCTACAGCGTGGCTCTGGCAGGGGCCACATTTCTCTGCAACTACTGCATCTGTTTAGTATAAGGGACTCCTCGGGGGAAGGAGGACACCCAGCTTTTGCTTTTGCTTTCTCTCCTGGGCCCATTGGGTCCTAATAAATAAATGTGCAAGATTGAAAGCAATTTTCACTTTTTCCATGGTTCATAGCTTCCTGCAGTTAGGGGCAGCAAAGCATCAATGATGAAGCTTGTGGTGAATCTGGAGACTCCTCCTTATGGTCACCATCCTTCCCCCAAACTCATCTATAAACTGGAGATGACAGAAAACTCCTGCCTCAATGTCGTTTGAAGATTTAATGAAGTAGTGCTTAAAATGGTGCCTGGCACAAACATAATAAGCTATACAATACATCTTAGATGTTATTATTTTTCCTTTTTTCAGGGATACCAGTAGTTACTGGAATTATATGAAGGACTGAGCCATCGTTACACCTGCAGAGAATGTGAATGTGCCTTCGAAAGAGAGCTCCAAGATGCCCTGTGGAGCCCCTCAGGCCTAGCAATGCTGGTTCATTCTGATTGGGAATGAAATAATAAGTGCAGCACTGCACTAAAGCTGACTTCTGAATATAAAGGTTTCGCATGTGGAAAATATGTTAGGTGAAGGATATGTTTCACAACTTTGAGCTTCCACGGAGAGGCAAAACGGCAGAGGAATGGAACCTGGACTAGAGCATTGCAGAATTGAGGCTCTGTCCCTCACTGGCTGAAAAAAATCCCTACGTAGCCTCGGGGTACTGTGTGCAATGGGGGTAACTACTCAGCGTCGTTCTCTCACAGACTTCACTGAAGTTTCAAAGACATATTAAAGAGCCTTTAGAGCTGCTACCAGAATCCTCACGTGGTGGAGTTTGAGAACCACCATCCTAGGTGTTTGGTTCTTCAGTCTAACAACTGCAGTGCTTATGTAATGATTAAACAATATCTAAGAATGATTAGGTGAAGTGTGTAGGTACTGTATGTACATACGTATGCATGTATGTGAGTCAATGACATAATACATCTTTAAACTTAGATACTGCTTTCCTTTGGGACTGTAAAATTCTACAATATCGAATTTAGTTTTTTGCTTCTTGCCTTTTTAAAATTTTGCAATACGAAAGATGAACTCAGTTTAAAATTATGCATTATCTAGAGATGGAAGTAAACAGAATTACATGAGGGCTTTGTAGGCCATGACAAAAATGTGTGTTTTATTTCCAGTAGTCTGAAAATCACTGAAGGGCTTATAGAGGACAGTGAAATTGTCTGTTTAGTATTGGGAGCCCTGTGTAGAATGAGTGGGCTAGGGCTAAGATGAACACAGGCAGGCGAAAGAGGAAGTTATTGCAAGAGGTGCCTGAGAGATGATGGTGGCTTGATCAGGTGGCAGTTGGTGAAGATGGTGAAATGAGGTTAGAGGTAGATTTTTAGGGTGGAATCAAGTTTTGGTGGAAGATGGGTAGAGCAGTGAGGGAGAATTATATTTTAAGGAATGATCCTTGGTTTTCAGCTTGAGCGACTCAGCAGATAAAATGTCAGTTCCTAATATGGGACACTTCACTGCCTTTCTGCAATGTGTTTTTCAGGTTCCATTGAGCATAGGTATAAGTATGCAAGAATCTCACCAGGAGCTCAAAGAAGAACCAGGCATACTTGAAGACCATTTCTCTTGCCATTCCAGTGCTGACCACCATCTGCAGGGCAAGCTCCTCGTGAAAATGCTAGACGACAAACACAAAAAACATTACATTCACACAATGACAATCTGTGAGGACAATGCTTTTTTGTTTTTACCAACCTTTTTTTTTAAACCAAATTTAATAGCTTGTTAGTTGCTGATGCCTGTGTCCTAGATGTGCTAGACCACAGGCGATGGCAAAGTCAATGCTGAAACAACCTGAGACTGCAGGATAGTTTGGATAGGTAGGAGAAGGTTGGTGGTGGTGTCACACAAGAGGGCTATAATTGAAGGAATGGCCTCAGCATGGGGGTGAATCAGCATTCTGGAGTACCCGTTGGAACTGGGCCTGTCTGGTTTTCCCTCTGAGTTCCTGCAGCATACCCTCTGTGTAACCACGTGCAAGCCTTTCCTCCCTTTGCCCTCAGTTTTCTTATCCACGAAATCTATTGGTTGGTAGCAGTAGTTCTTTAACTTGAACGTGCATCAGAATCCCCTGGAGGGCTTCTTAAGACACAGACTGTTAGGCTCACACCTTGAGTTGAGGATTCTGATTCAGTAAGTCTGGGGCAGGACCTGAGAATTTGCATTTCTAAGTTTCCAGGTGATGTAGGTGATGTGGGTGCTGCTGGGCCAGGGACCTCAATTAGAGAAAAACAAGTTTAGATGGCATCTAAGCTTCCTTCCAGATTGGACAATACTTGTTTTTATAATCCCACTATGGCTTTGTGGGAAACATAATGGGTTGGAATTATGAGTAGATCCTCTTTATGAAAAGGCCTAGTGGCAGCAGCCTGAATCTACAACTTCTAAATTCCTACATCCTAAAGGTAAGATGCTGGAAGGTTCCTCAGCTCCACTTTATGTCCACACTTTTCTTCAAGTCATCTGACTGCTCAATAGCAATGTAGCGGATAGTAGTTTGTATACATTTTGTACCTTGCCAATTCCCTACTTTATCTGGGTACTTTTAATGGTATGACAACAGTTGTGATGGGGAAGAAGTTCAAGACAAAAGGTAGAGCAACCAACTCATCTCAGTTTGCCTGAGGCTGTCTTGGCCTTAAAACAGAAAGTTCTGCATTCCAGGGACCCCTCAGTCTTGTGCAAACATGGATGGCTGGTCACCCTAACTAGTGACAAAAATGATGTCTGGGTATTTTCTATGGATTTTATTCATCTAATGACCACACAACCTAAAATACAGAAAGATGAACTAGTTTTTCATTTTTCTGTAGGTAAGAAAGCTAAGACTATTTCAACACCCTAATATTATACCCTGGGGTACTGGCTTACCTGGCAAGTAAGTTTTAAATTTAACACTTAAAGCAAAAATTGATTATAGCAAAGATTGCCCTTGACCAACCTTTAAATTACCCACAATGTACAGTATGCATACAATACAATTTATTAATTCCTATGTGCATTAAAATTTGAGTTACTCAGCTAAACTAAAGGAGAGAGATGGAAAATCTAGGTGCAGATATCTGGAGATTCTAACTATTTATATCTCTGATCAGTTACTGGTGTTGGAGAAAGCTGAAACTTGTCGCTAGGTTCCACTTCATTCTGCCAGATGAGTCAAACCTTTATAATCTTAATACACGTCAACACATTTGTTTGCTGTTGGGAGTCTTAAATGAAGCTCTCCCATCTGAAAGAGGCATGAGGCTGAGTGTTAAAATCTAACAGGTGGTCAAAGTGTGTATATGATATAACCTAGCTACACACAGATCTTCCCACTGTAGGAAACACCAGCTTCAAAAGTAACCTCTGGAAAATAGGTCAGTTTGGCTGCCAGAGTCTTATGGCAAGAAGAGATTACAGAAGGATAAACTGCTTCTTAAAGTAATTTATGCTGCTTACTGGACAACATTATTAAACCCTCTTTGCTCAGCTGGTAAGGAAACACACTGACTAAACTTCCCTCTGAAATGAAATTATTCTCTTCTGGTCACGGAAATGACCAGAAACCATGTTAAAACAAAGCAATTGCAAAGCCAAAAATGACTGTGCCCAGAGGAAATTGGGCACTGCCTAAAGGTAGTCAGGTTGTAGGCAAATCATGGTTTTAAGAAAGAAAATGGCACTGGCAACCAGTCACTGCAAAGCCTGAAACTAAGTTTTAGAGTAAGTGAAAATTGTAATTCACCTAACCATATCTCCTTTCACTTATTTTACAGTTACCTCCTGGTACCCCCTCAGATTTACGGTGCCTGATTACTGCAGCCTGTTGTACCAGCCCCGGCAGGGCCTCCCCATGCTGAATCCTGCCCTTGCCCGCCCCAAAGTGAGCTACCCTGAGGTTTATTCCCTCCTTGCCTATTTAATATGCATCCCCCTGTGGTGTCAGCAGCTGCAAATGACATCCATTTTAATAGGGGTCTTGAAAGACATTCAAGACCTTAACTTAAGTAGTGACTGACTATCATGGTGAGACTCTTCTGTGCCTAGCAGAGGAGAAAACTTGAGAAAGACAGCTTTCCTGCCCCCACTGCTTAGACCACACAGGCTGTGACTATGGTTGGAGAATTGCATTAACATAAGAAGTGCTGGTGAGCAGTTTGATAGCTTGTAGTCTCTGTATTAATAGATAAGGCTGGTTAGAAAGAATTACGAGGAAGCATTTCATCTTCCTGTGATATGTGTAGTATTGGAATAAATGATACCTAATTATTGCTATTCACTTTTTTTGAGAATGAACTGTCCCCAGTTCACATTCTATTAAAAAGAAGCTAATGCAGTGGTTCTCCAAGTATGGTCCCTGGATTAGCATCAGCTGGGAGCTTGTTGGAAATGCAAATTCTTGGGCCCCACTTCAGATCTACTGAATCAGGAACTCTGGGAATAAGGTCCAGCAATCAGTTTTAACAAGCTACTAGCTGATGCTAATGCAGGGTAAGTTGGAGAACCACTGAGTTAACAGGTAATTATGTGGTCAAAAAAATGGGGGGTAAGGGCCCCAAAAGTGTGTATATGAAGGGCGAGAACAAGACACGGGCAAATTATCCTCATGCTGCCCTCTGAGTACCTTTTTGCTGGCTGGCCTTGGGGTTCCGGTTGCACTTGGAACATCATTATTGCCAGAGCTATAGTAAGACATCCGGTTGCAGTTGCGATCAGCCATCTGAAATACAAAAACCATGACTCAACAGTCAACCAATAGTGGTTGACTGGAAAGATGAGACTGTGGCCTGGAAATCACAACCTCAAAATTCATTTTTAACGTTTTCTGCTTTTCTCTGGTTACAAAGGTAAAACACTTGTCATAAACAAACACGAAGCAAAGCAAAAAATGTGAAGTCACACCTAACTTTACTTGCTCCTGAGATAACCACTGTCAACAGTTTGCTGTGTAGTAACCTGGAATGAAAACCTAGTTAAGTGTGATGGGGGTGCTCAATAGTCTCTAAAACATTCTGGGTCTGTGACTTTATTGGAGAGCAGAAAAAAATGTGTGGGAACAGTGCCTCTCTGTGGGTTACTAGGGTACTGTACCTAGCCTCCTAAACACTATTTAAGAAATGGTCAAAAACCACTTTGGACCAAATTGTCTCCCCTCGCTACAAAACAATTAGAAAATTCTTGACCCAGTCCACATAGGAATTTAATAATTTCACTTTTATTCAAGAAAACCATTATGATCAAGGCTGTCAATAATAATAACTGTAGACTACTTTTAACTCGGGCAATCAGAAGTTGATATTCCTTAAAGGAACCTTAGCTATGAGGTTGAACCACAGTGTACTGGCAAATATTTCACAACCAGCTCTTGCAGGAAGGGGCTGACTTGTAGCATTTGCTACTTTCTATGCTGTAACTGCTTCCATCATGGCTGATTTCAAGTTAACAGGACGTCATTGAACATAATGTTGAGAAGAGATGTGCAGTAGTAAGCCGTTCTATAGTATTTCCACCAAACAGACGCAACAGAGAAAAATAACCTCAAGAACATGGATAATAGTAAAATATAGTAGAATAATTAGGAAAAGATAAGGTTTGAGTACTGCCTTTTTAGCGCGGAATAATTCTAGATTTAAGGACAAGTTGCAAAGGTGGCACAGGGAGTTCTCATATAGCCTTCACCCAGTTTCCCCTTAATGTTAATATCTTACATAACTGTGGTACGTTTGCCAAAATAAGAAATTAACACCGGCGCATTACTATTAACTGAACCACAACTTGATTTGGATTTCACTGGCTTTTCCACTAATGTCTCATTTTTGTGCTAAGGTACAATCCAGGTTATCACATTGCATTTAGGTTACCTTTGTTTTTAATATAACTTAGTTGTTTTTTTGGTTTTTTTTTTTTTTTTTTTTTTTTTTTTTTTTTTTTTTTTTTACATAACGTCTGTGTTTAACAACTGGTTCAAAAAATTCTACAAATTTAACAATTGGCTCTAAGAAACTGGTACGAGCTAGCTTCAGCACCTCCCTGGGTTTAGTTTGTGAATCAAAAAGGACAGACTATCAACAGTTTCCTACAGTGCAACCTCTAGATCACCAGAATCAATAGGAGCAGATCCAGTATTTTCCAAAATGCATAAACAATTCACGAGTTCAGCCAGGGTTCAGAACCTCTGCAGAGATAAGAACTATAAGGCCCAGGGCAGAAACTGCCTTGTCCACGACCACATGGCTGGCTGGTGTCAGAGCCAACCTAACCCCGGTGTCCATATTCCTTCCCTCTCTTACAAGAGACTGTCTCAAGTGGGTAGATTTTGAATGAGAAACTGTATCAAAACCCAGAGAGTTTGCTTTACTTTAATCGGGGGAGATGATATTACTCTAAGTTTACCCACTTTGAGGTCACAGATAACTGGAAAGAAAATTCAGACTAAGAATTCATGGTAGCTTTGTAAGAAAAAAAACAATAAGATTGAATTGTACACTTTAAAGAGGATGTATTTTATGGTATATGAATTACAACATGATTTTTTAAAAATTTCAAATGAGAGACATTCTACAAAATACCTGACCAATCAATACTCCTCAAAATTGTCAAGGTCATAGACAACAAGGAAAATCTAAGAAACCGTCACAGCTAAGAGGAGCCTAATGCGACATGATTACAAAATAGAATGTGGTCACCTGTAAGCGATCCTGGAACAGAAAAAGTACATTAGAACAAAAACTGAGAAAGTATAAATAAATATGAACTTTAGTTAATAATAATAATAACATCAATATTGGTTTATTAACTGTGACAAATATACCATTCTAATGTAAAATGTTAGTGACAGGGAAACTGGGTATGTGGCATACAAAAACTTTTTGAACTATATTTATAATAATTCTATAAACCTAAAACTATTATAAAATAAAAAGTTTATCAAGAGAAAGCAAAGAATTTGTGGCAGAAAAAAATATATAGGGCAAGTTACCAACCCTTTCAGGATCTCAGTTTTTATTTACTTATAAAATTTGGCTTTGTTCTTTGGGATCATGGGATTATGGGATAACCAATCTATGGATATTAATGAATGAAAAAGACAGATATGAAAAACGAAACAGAACAAACAAAAACCCCCACCTTTCTAGGCATCAAAAAAAGCTGAAGTTAAATTTTTCTCCTTGAACATAAAATTCATGATATTCCTTGACTCTCTGCAGCTAAACCAGCTATGCCCTAAATACTTCCTACCACAGTAGCTAACTCTGAGCAGATCCCCAAATGCTATGCTTGCCTATGCATCTTTCAGAATGTTCCCAATTGCTGCAAAAAAAAAAAAGAACATTAATAACTCTAATGCTGAGCATTAAAGCATTTGACCAACACAGTAGACAGCAATAGTGCTTGATTTTGTGTTGTTTCTCCAAGTGTTAGCTAAGAACAAAAAAGCCCACCTCACTTTCCAGAGTTTGGCATCTTCCCTACCTTGGAAGACATGATGTTCTTAACTTCCTCGTCGGCTGCAGAATGTGTTCCCGCAAGGTCGGGGTTGCTGCTGCTCATTACCCGGGCCTGTAGCAGCTTCGAACTCACGGCGGCAGCAGATGTGCGTCCATACGTGTGGTAGCGAGGGTCAGGGAGGGCAGAGGGGCCGCCTGCGCCCCACCAGGTACAGACATGTCAACAGAAAGGGGGTCAGAGTCACTTACTGCGCTTGAGAAGAAACTGAAGAGGGATAGGATAGATAGTGGAATGGAAACCAACTAGATTAGGTCTTGGGATTAGGGTTTTCTTATCAAACGCCTAGGGGAGGCCAGGGAGGCAATGTTTTGGGGATAGGTAGATAGGGGGTAGGGTAGTGGTGAGGGAAGTGGTACTCTGGAAACACTGTACCTCATCTAAAGGCAGGGGCTGCTACTCAGCTCCAGCCTATTGTTGTCATGCAGAAACAGCCTACAGGGCTACCAGAGTTTCTCAAGACAAGCTGGAAATACAGACTTTTTAATTTATTAATATTTGAATGCCGACTATTTTATAAGGGATACAGTAAGGTTTTCTGAGATTTCAGAATCCAAGGAATCATCTTACGAGGATAAGTACATACTACATTATTGAGGTTTTTCACCTTTAAGTATTTACCTGTCTTCCAAAGTGATTATGTATCTATGATATGTTACCAATATTTTTTAAAAAATCAATATTGCAGGTTTACTTGAAATGAGGTTGCATGGACTAAAAAAAAAATGCCACGTTCCTTCGTTAGGGCCTGGACCTTTGTGAACTTGTTGATGCTACTTTTTTTAATCATGCCAACCAGAAGTTCTGTTTGATTATTACCTATGTAAATAATTAACACCAGAGAAATGAATTATTATTATTCAAAAGTTTAGTTTGAGGGAAATTAGAAAAGGATTTTCATAATGAAAAATTTAGGAACCACTGCTTATTGCTACTATAGAATACATGTTATTTTCTTTATCATAATTATCCTAGAATTCCAGTCATCTGTTGTCATTTCTCCATATTTTCCAAAAAGAGATCCTAACTGAAGCAGAAATTACAAATTGAGTAAAGACCAGTGAGTATTATTAAACAGGCAGAAAAAGCAACTGCTTAGAGTATAAAAAGAAGGAAGCAGGAAGAAAGAGAGAAAAATCCAGAAATAGACTTTTAATTTTAATATTCATGTCAGTTTTGTGTCATTCTGAAAAATAAAATTCAACCTTCGGGCTTTTTATTTTATTTTGAATTCTGTGGCTAGATGCCCTGTCCACCAGACACCCACGCTCGAGGCAACGCTACCTGATTTCGAGAAGTCTCTTTGCACCTCCGGCAGGCGGAAGACGTAGTGCACGTAGGAGGCCAGCAGGCAGTTCCTCCCGTGCTGGTCCTTGCCCAGGTCCTTGCTATTGTGCAGACTATTGGCGATGGCCCCCACAGACTCGAAGGCAAACTGGGAGAAGTTGGCTGAGGAACCAAGATAAAAATGGACAGCTTCACAGTTGGTCCTTAATGAACCTGAGGTAGAACGTTCTCTGGGGCAGTGACAGGAGACCTTATCACTGATCAAAGGAACTAGGCTGGTTAAGACGATGGCCTGGGGCCGAGTGAGTGTTTTAGGAAGCTCCAGCATGCCGCCTCTGCCTCCCGCCAATGACTTCACATTTCCTCCCTCATCTTCCTTCTCTCGCCAGAACTGTGGTTTTTCCCAACAAAGACGAGACAGTCTCTCCTCTCTAAACCATGATGTGAACTGGCGCTACTCAGTGAAATCTGTCCTGACATTGTCACCATCTTATGGGAGTGTGGTAGAAAAGCAGAATCTCAGCCCCTCCCCAGACCCACTGAGTAAGAATCTGCATTTTAACAAGATGCCCCGGTGATTCTCATACGCACTATGATTTGAGATGCGCTGTTGCACAACACAGATTCTTGGTGTACAGATTAATTTAAAATGTATGTGTATTAATGTCATTCCCTACAGTGGACCTTTACAGAGGGTTCGATTTACCACATGTGTGCCCTCGTTCTGGAGCTTAAGCCCTCCACAGTTTGGCTCCACCCTATTTAGCCAACACTGGACGCTCTTCTTCTCAAATTCAACTTCCCTAAAAATGAGGCACTGATGGTGTTGTCCTCGTCACATGCCTTCTCATCTCTGAGATTTTGCTCATGCTGTTGACCTCACCTAGAATGCCCTCCTTGCTGCTCCTCGTGGAAACGCACTAACACTCCCACGGTTGGCACAATCCCATCTCCTCACAAAGCCTCTGACACCACTCAGCACAGCGCTTACGTGACACCAAATCACAAGGTTCTTTGGCTGTTTGTGGTGGTAAGATAAGCCCAGCTGAAAACAATGTCAGACAAAAATGCCCCACGGCAGCCAGTATACTCCTGCAGGAATCAGGAAAACCAAGGGACACACGTCTTATATGACATTGTTTCCGACTGAAGTTTTACACGTTGTAGTTAGTATTAATTTGTTAAAAAGCAAGCATTTAAATATACTGTAAGACAGAAAATAGACGACTGGTTGCCAGAGGCTGAGAGGAAGGGTGAGTGGGGAGTAACTATGGGGTTTCATTTGGGGCTAATGAGAATATGCTGGAATTGGATCATAGTGAGAGTTGCATGACCTTGTCAAAATATTAAAAACCACTGAATTGTACATCTTAGTAAATTTCATGATATATGCATTATATTTCAATGTAAAAAAGTGATCACATTGCATTTCAACTTAGAGAGTTCCTTGCCTTTATTTAAGATGAGTTGTCTTATTTTATAAAACATTATATTTCCTTGTTGGTCGAAGAAACAAAAATATCTTATAAGTAAAAGAAATCCATCAATTACCAGGAATAAAATCAAAAGACTGCCTCTAATCATTTGATATATTTTATTTTTAAAACTATAATTTTAAGCATCCTATTTTAATTTTTTTTTTTTTTTAACGTCTAGGGAGTCTGAGAAAAATAGAACTGGGGTTGGCCTCTTTTGGACTCATATCGTCAATAGAAAGGAAGATCACACTGACCTTGCTCCCGAGATTTCTGGAAAGTCATGTTTCCTAACACGAGGCCCTGCCTGCCTCCTCCTGGCCCCTCCCAGCCCCACAGGCCCCTACCTGTCTGGCCGGCGATGACCATGGGCTGCACCAACAGCTGGAAGAGCTTGTCGAGCACCAGGTGCAGGAAGAGCACGAGGGGCTCCAAGCGGGAAGAGTTGAGGCAGATGATGCTGAGCTTCAGCTCGTGCTCCAGCGCAGTCTCACTGATCCTCTGATCCAGCACTCGGATGGGGAAGGTCACCTGGCTCTCCAGGGAGTGGCAGAGGGTGAAGAACTTCTCCAGGTGGTTGTCCTGGGAAGGCAGACAGACAACAGGCCTCATGGGTCTTATCCCATCAATGTTCACCCGGGGATTCACAAACACAATCCAATAGCTTCTTACAGACAGAACCTCTTATTCAAGGTTTCAGACCAAAGTTCTAAGACATGGAGAAATATTTCACACCAACATTATGAATTGCTTTGTAGAGTGATATGCACAAAATCTCCCAATAATTTTTAACTGGAGAAGAAAATACTCTGGACTCCAACATATTCTGTAAGCAGAGGCAAGTACACCGGGTGAACATTACACAACAAAAAAAGGGGTCTCCGCAGATGCAAAACTCAAACAGTGGCAAGAAAAGGAGGGAATGTAGAAGTGGATAAAAAAGGCTGGCTAAGTGGTAGAACTACAGAGGGAAATGAGATCGAGACATCAGATGAAGTTTCCCCACACAATTCCTCAGCCGACAATGCAGGTACTGGGTTCTTTCACTTACATGTTAAACTTTTTTATAAGGCCTTTCCATTTAAATAACAAATAAAACCTGAATATGCTTATAAGTCCCCATAAAGAATTAAAGGTCATTTTCGTTTCACGCATGCACAAAGAGTTTATTGATCTTTATTGAACTGTCCTCAGAGGGTTTTCTGCTGCACCCCCATCTTGGTTATCAGCCTTCTGGCTCTGATGTGAAGTAGACCTTGATGTTCCTTACCTGGGTGTGAACAGAAGAAACGGCTTGCACCTCAATATTAAATACTCCCTTGTGTCCTTCAGCCCACTTAATGGGAGGATTCTGTAAAGGGACTTTCTGTGTTAAAGAAAAAAAAAGAAGATAAGCAATTCAATCCCCTTTTCTGATTACTAATGAACAGAGGGAAGCAACTTGACTGTAACTGTGAGAGTTACATAGATGTACAACTCCCTGGAAAACTAATATAACTGGCCTTGGAGTTAGGAACCCTGGGTTCAAATTCAGTCCTACACTGAACTAGTCATTTTTACTTTGACAAGTCAGTTAAACTCCCTGGGCCTTCATTTTCTCATGCTGAAAGGAGGGGTTTGAACTGAGTAATCTGTCTTTTAGCTCCCATCCAGCATTGATAATCCTTATCTAGGAAATGAAAGAAAGTACCATGTCAGTGATTTCCCTATTCGGCAGGAATGTCAGGACAAGTTGTAAAGTACCTTTACACAACATAAAATTTTCATGCTTTTGAGTGCCTTTAATTATCCTCTTTAAACAAAATATTTCCAAGTAGCAGTCCTGCTAGGCTCCTGCTTTAATTTTTAAAGATGATTCATATTTCATACCTTTTCTGTATCAATAGCTCTGTAGTCCTTAGTGACCATTTCTTGCCTTAAATTCCCATGGAATTCTCTCCCTCTAGAGACACTAGACAGCATTGGGTGAGGAAAGCCGAGCCTGACACAGCCCTGTGAGTGCAGGTTTCGCATCTCTTGCATTTTAATGGATGGAAACATGCTGTATTTTCAAGGGTAGGGTGTGTGTATGGGGTTGGGACTTTCGGAACTATCTAAGACAGAGTCAGTCGCAAACTGGGGTCCAAAGCTGGATCATAGTCCCAAGCACTGGAAACTTTTTGAATTAGTTGTCAACACTTAAAAGTCAGAAAATTTCATAGGAAGGCCTGTTTTTCTAATTCTTTTGTGAACTGGAAGATATGAAGAAATTGGGCTTGCATCCCAGAACTGCACCGATCTGTGGAGTGGAGGAGCAGCTGTGACCTTTGATGAGCAATCTCCAGCGTGAACAAATTCCACCAGGACTTGGCACTCATTATTAACAAGTACAGCTCCTGGGGGACAGTGGAGTTTGCCATCTATGATCTAAAGTAACACTGCCCACTAAAAACATAATGTCAGCCATACTTAATGTCACTTGAAAGTTTCTAGTAGCCACATTTCAAAAATTTAAAAGGAGCATATGATAATAATTTTAACACTATTTCATTTAATACAACATAATTTGAAAATTACTGCTTTAATATGTATGTAATCAATATAAAAATTATGAATGAGATAATTTTACATTCTTTCTTCTCTACTAAATGTTGAAATCCGGTTTGTATTTTACAGTTACAGCACAGCTCAGTTGGGACTAGCTGCATTTTAATAGCCACATGTGGTTGGTGGCAATTGTATTAGACAGTACAGGTCTAAAGGATATTAGGAGTGCTGAGGGTCTATCTATAAATAGAGCTTAGGGCAAGTAGAAAAAAAGGAACGAATATTTACTTAAGCACAGAGTTTGTTGCTGGATATGCATTATCTAGTTTAATGTCCACAGCAACCTTACAGGCAGGTATAGGCTAGATTTCATCTTTGAGATGAAGCAAGGATAAACAGTTCACTCATGTTCATACAGCTAGGGAGTGGCAGAGTCTGGATTTTGGATCAACATTTCTTTGTCTCCAAAACCCAGGTTTGTTCTATAGCAGTAAGAAGATAATTGAGGGTTCTAGGAAATTAGAATGAGCAGCTCAATGATGAAAAGGTGGTTTTAAAGGCATCAGAAGGGAACTGTGTGTCCAAATCATAAAGCATAATTAGCGAATGTCTGTGAACATACTCAGGTTGCTCTCAGGTGGCTCTGGAGAGAGCAGTTTTGGTCTAAAGCCAGGCACAAGCCTGTGGCCCAGGGCAAAAAAAGCTTCTCTATACAGAGGAAAAAAAGGAAATAAAAGAAAAACGAAATAGCCTGAGGATACGAGATGGGTAGGTAGAGTAGGGAAGAAAGTTGACTGTAAAGCTTGGAGCTAAAATAAAATTTCTGGGAAATTCTTCAACTTATGAGTTGCAAGGAAAATAAAAAGAGATTGAAGGGGATCTGTAGATTAAAAGAGTCTTAAAAGACACGTCAACCAATAGCAATGCATAGACCTTATTTGGATCTTGATTTGAACAAGCAACTCTAAATAAAAATATGACATTTATGAGATAATTGGAATTTTGATCACTGACTGGATATTTGAAGATACTAAAGAATTATTAATTTTAAGGTATAACAACGGCATTGTGATGGTTTTGAAAAAGAGCCTTTATCTTTTAAGGTACAAACTAAAATATTTATAAGTAAATGATATGATATCTGGAACTTGCTTCAACCAGACCGAGGAGATGAGAACTGGTGCTGGGTCAGTCAGAACGGAGGGTCCATGGGCTCCCTTTTAATGGGTATATTGCAGCAAGAGGATGGGCAAGAGGCAGTACAGGAAACAACAGGAGGGAAGATTATTGGCACTGGAATATTTAGAGAAATGCAAACCTAATCATCTACCTGTGGACTGTGACAACTGACCCAGAGGAAAAACTTATTGAATCTGACCTGGGAACCTTATATAAGGATTCATGCTGGCAGCAGTTGTTAACACAAATAGGCTCTGTTTGCCTCCCCTTTCAGACTACATTATTCTATGAATCTCTTTGTTGTAGATGGCTTAAGGTGATGCTGCTTCAGGCACAGGTTGCACCTACTAAACATTCTGAATTGGTGATGTCTAAATGAATGAGGTTTCATGGCCAATTATTTTCCCCATGTGCTTATAACCATGTGCTCTCAGAAAACACCATGTGCTGATGGATGACTTGTCTCAAAAACATACTAAGCATCCTAGATCATGTTTAAAGGACTAGGAAATGGATCTGGGAAGGTGATCTGAGACCACGGCTGGCCAAAGAACAGTTGATGGCCAGCTTGCTGCTTACCTCTGCAGAATGCATGGAGTAGTTGGGTGGCAGCTTTTCCAAGGCAACTGGGAGACAATAGGATCCAGTTTGAAGACGTTCATTTAAGAGAATTGGCAGCCACTAAAACAGATGACGTAAAGAATAAAATGGTATTTATTACAGCATATAATTCTGGCAATTTATCTAGCTCACGATAATCAAATGCAACTAAACAATGATTAGATATTGACCAGGACTCTTTTTGGCAGTAATTTCTGTCAACTTCTTTGCATTTTAAATTCTCTGAGAGCTCCTGAGATGGTAATATCAATGATTTACTGCTTTCGGAGCCAAAATAGTAGCATTTTTCTTTAAAGCCAATGTTTGTGAGTGCCTGAACAACATCCATGTTTAACTTTTATATTTTTAAAGGAAATATAAAGTTTTATATATTTTTTAAAAAATATTTTCATATATTATTTATATCTTTAAAAAGTTTTATATATGAAACATATATATAAAATTTGGAAATAATCAATATTGCAATGCTTTTTAAAAAATAAATAAATAAATGAGCGTTCTTCCAATATCTATCACCCACTAGTTTTCTATTCCTGAACTCTGTCATTTGCTCAGTCAACTCATCTCTGCTCTTTGCTATAATCTAGTTTGGCACGTTCTGTTACTTCTGACAGGATAAAAGCAAGTGAATAGAATTTAGTTGTTTATCTCTGCAGGGACCTTGGATGCACCAAGAACAGCAGTGTGAATTAGCAAGTTGAAAATGACTTACTGAGTATCCCAGGAGACTTTCTACAGAGGCTCCTTGCTTCTGCTGACAGCTGATATGATAGAAGGTGAACAGGAGGTGGTGATTTACTGTGAGCTTAGCAGGGAGCTTAATTTTCACTTCTTCATAGAAGTCAGGAGATCTGTTTCAAAAGACATTGTACACAAATAACTTTTAGCAAGAATGATGACTTCTCTGACTATAAACTGTAACACAATGGATCTTTGCTCCTGAGAATTTGCCTGTTTTGTGTTTTGCTTTTTATTTTACATCATTCTGCTCCTAAGCTGGAAGTCCTTGAGGCCAAGCTGTGTAACTAGACATGCTTCACTTACATAAGAACATTCACAAGCTAAAGGCTTTGTTACAGGTGGGATTGGGGGGAATTTCCACACTCAGTGGAAAAATCCAGCAACTTAATTTGAAAAAGGGAGGAGGTTCAGAGTCCTGCTGTGGCCTCCTTTTCTATTTCTAGCCAAAGAACAGAGCTAGGCATACCAAAGGATTTTGAAGAAACACATGTATGATGCAGGAAGGGAAAAGAACCTGATTTTACTGAATTATGAAATCCCAGATACTTTTCCAAGGGTTTCATGTATATTACTCATTTACTCCTCAATCTAACCCAGGAAATGGGTTCAGAGGAAAAACTTACATGGGTCAAGATTATCAGGCCAGCAACAAACCCAAGTCTGTTTGACCCTGTACAGATTTTTCTACCCTACCTGTGAAATGTGAATAATAGTTTAGACCTTATTTTGTAACTCAATTTACCCACATAATAATGAGTGTTCCATTTCCCTTTAGTCAACCTAACTTTTCTTAAAGTAGGTAGTGGTGCTGGTGTGGAGTGGTATATAAGGGACGAGGAGACAGAAATAGGAGAGCTAGATTTTGTTTCTGGCCTCCAGAACAAGTTAGGAATGTATTTATTTAACACCATTAAACCTCTTTGTATCATACTAGAATAAAAGGCTCCAAAGAAGTCGAAGCAATATCAGATACTAAAAGATATTTTCTTCTTCCAGTCTAATTAATGGCAAATGTTGTGTATCTCCAATCCAGAATCATGAACTAGCATGAATTTCCTCTGTCCCTTAGTCCCTGAGTTATAAAAGCTGTTGGGAAGAATCACCTAAGGGAGTCAGAAAAACCAATATGTAGTGAGACAATCTTGGCATATGTTAATAACTCTGAAATATACTTACTTATTATGGTATGTAATGGCTGTGTATACTTCCTGAAGAAATTCAGGCCCATTTGATTTTCCAAAGATGACCTGTTCACCAACATAGAAAGGACCAAATTATAACAGTGATGTTTGGATATAACAAATCAACTATCATCAGAATAGGAGGTTCTGGTCTCACATAGCTATATTTTGTAAATTATAAGTGCTGAGTCCTACAACTGGCTCAACTATGCACCAGTGAGGGAGTACTGGCTACAAAGGGTAAACTGAGATTCCCAAGGAACTATGTAAGTGACCAAGGGTCACAGGTTTGTGAGACTGGCAAACCAGTACTCTCTCCATTCTGTCTCATCACCTAGAGGCCTATATTATGGGGAAAGTCACATCATTTTGGACTCGGTGAGAGGTCCCAGTCTTGGCTCTTCACCCTCCATGGGCCTTGGGTCACTTGAGTGATCAGGACCTTCACTCGCCTGTTCACATGTGTGTGCTATTTAGGAGTATATACCTCCTCAGGCCTCATTCAGCCCTAAGGGTATATGATTTGACAAGTGGACACCTTGGGCCCTTTCTGCTAGGTATAGTAACCCCCACACTGGGTCCCAGGGCTTGGTGAGTGGAGAACAGGCTGGAGTTTGGTCTCCATTCATCCCTGACTGGGCACCTTAGCTTTATTCAGGATCTGCACAGCTGCACTTGGCAACTGTTGGATTTTCCAGCGGCCAGAGCAGAGAAAACCAGGGGCGTCCTCCTCTAGGATTTCTTTCCCACCACCATTGAAAGAGAATACCATGCATTGGGAAGGCAGGTGAGATTTTTTTTTTTTTTTTGAAGTAGATATTTGAAGAGTGGAAGCACTGGAAAAAACTATTTCAATAGAAAAAGGCATGGTAATTGTATTCTATGACTTACAGAAAATAGTGATAGCTCACCACTCATCTCATTCAGTAGCAAATGGTTAAAAAACTACAGATTCTGGCATTCCTTAGAGAACCCTGCATTATATATTTATTGTTTGACTTATAGTTTGCCTCGGGATGGAGTTCCATTTCCAAAACGCGTTGAGATGGTGTGTGTTTATTATCACCAGGCAGAACTTTCTATTTCTCTCTAGATGTGGACCGGGGCGTGGGTAGATGTGTACTGCAGTGCACATCCAGAAGCCCAGCACGCATGGCTGACACGGGGCTCATTTCTCTATTTCTATGCTGTTAGGTGGTGTGGAGAGACCTTATGATCTTTTGCAGTCCTCTAATACAATCTGCATCTCCGAATTTCACAGCTCCTTAAGGAAGAAGTCAGGAAAGAGACTTTCAGTGTTGACTGACCTCATTTCCCTCACCAGTATACCGGGACCAATACTGGACTCGCCACAAAGGCCTCTGCGCATGCTGAGTAGTGTTGTCCTGAACAGACACACTCTGTACCCTGACAAGCCCTGAATTTTGTCCGTGTGAATTGACAAGGGGGGTTCAGCCCACCCTGGTTTGAGACAAATGTTTATCTCCCTCTTTACCGGCATAGCATTGCTGGCATCCTCTCCACACATAAACTGGATCTTGATTGTAATGTTCCGGGCAGATGCCAGTTTGTTAGCGAAGTTCAGCCTCTGTGGGTAGACATACAGAAGGTTTCTGGGAAAGAGAAGATGAAGAAGCAGTGAATAAAGGCCAAGAGCTTATTTTAACCAAATTCTTCAGCGAATGCTGAAGCCTGCACTCATGAGGTGATTTTTTTCTAAAGGTTTTCTTTCAGAAATGTATTATTTTTAGAGGGGCGAGCAAGATTCTATAGATTCTTCCTCCTCAGCTGCAGGCATCTGATAATAACCAACATTGGTCTGTGTTTTGTTACATATAAGGATGTTTCTGCTGCAGCTGAGTCTTAATGTCTTAGAATGTGTAAACCTGCCTAGAGGTAATCATATGTCTAATATACAGATGAAAAAAGCAAAAAGGTTCAGATGATTTTAAACAAAATTCATGACCATAGATGATGGCTTCATTTCACTTCTCTTTCTCTTTTTTCCTTTCTAACCTTTATGTGTTAACTTCAATTTCTAAATATGACTTTCTGTATGGGTTTAGCTTTCTTTTTTTATCTAAGATGACAGTTCAAATTAGCTATATAACAATAACACAACAATAACAATACAAATACTACATCTGGCCATTCGACAACTACAAGACAGGTTTGGGCTAAGTATAATTTTGCATATTTCTTCTTCCTATTTTCATTATTACTGGTATATTCTACTAAAAGGTAAGCTCTATGAGGGTAGAGATCTTTATCAGATGTTTTTAATTCACTCATGTTTCTCCGGCAGTTTGAATAGTGCCTGGGACACAGCAGGTGCTAAATAAATCTTTGATGAATAAAAGGATGAATATGTATATTTTTAATAAGTTATATTTCTGACTCAAGGAAATAATAATGATACTAACATTTACATAGTACTTATCCTGAGTCACTCGATGTTCCAAGTACTTTATATTTATTAATTTGTTTAATTCTCATAATTATCCTATAGGTAGGTATTACTATCATGGCATCCTTCCCACATCAAATGAGGGGAAAAATGAGATACGAAGATGTTAAATAACTTGCCCCAAATCATACAGTTAGCAAACAGCAGCTGGGAATTGAAATCAGGCAGTTTGACTTCAAAACCATGCTCTTAACCACTAAGCTACAGTCTCTCAGATAAGACCCCCTCCAAAATGATAAGAATAGCTTTTTCATACCGTCATTCATTACATCTTTCAGTGACAGGCTTGCCTTACTTTTTTTGGGTCTCATTAACAGTTGAGTGTCAACAGTGCACCAGAGGCTATTTCTATTAGTTCACATCCTTTGGGAAAATGTCTTATCTTCCTCACTTGTGGTCTATTATTCTAACTCCTAGGTAACATATTCTCCCCAGTTAGACATAAAGATGACAAAATAACCTCTGTGTGAACTAGCTACCAGGAGAGTAGAGACTAAGGGGGAGGGCCAGATGACCAGATTTTCCCTCAGTGAAGGTAGGTGCTCATAAATCTTTCCAAGAATTTGCATATTAATCAACACCAGAGTTTCTCAACCTTGCCACTGCTGACATTTCGTACGGGACAACTCTTTGTTGTGGGGCTGTCTCGTGCATTGTAGGATGTTCCAAGGCATTCCCAGCCTTACCCACCAGATGTTAGTAGTATTTCCTCTGTACTCCGTTGTGATAATAAACACTATCTACAGACATTGCCACGTGTCTCTGGAAGGGGGCACTCACCCCATTTGAAAACCACTGATTTATACGTGCAAATTTGTGCAGTACGAAGCTATACAATTATACCTGGCAGATTTTCCATCTTTAATATATATGGTCAATACCACTCACTGGGTCCGTATTCAAATGTATATTCCATTGGAAAATGGTGAAGCCGATACTCAAGTATGAAGAAGAATATGGGAAATTTAAATCTGTTTAACCTATGAGGTCTGGGGTGGTAAGGGAATAGCCTGACAATAACTCTGCCCTTTTGTTGTAATAACCAAATTGATCCTGCCATCGTGTGTGTGTGTGTGTGTGTGTGTGTATAGGAAAATGGTCTTTTTTTGGACCATGTGTGCATAAAGCCACAGATTTAGCTCTTCTTTGTTATGACAACGTCCGCAGTGACAACACTTGTATACACAACCTTGGACAAGGCATATGAATGGGCTGAGTGGACCTTCTTCTGATGCACCATACAGATTGCCTCAAGTAGATCATTCAGCACCAGATGTACAAATGAAGAAGGAGCCATGTTACAAAGCTAATGTACAAGGGAGAGCCACTGAGAGTATCCACATGAGCTACCCAGTTCATGCTCAGAATCCCTGATCTAGTCTAAGAGGAAGTGAAAAAGTTTTTTGTTGTTTTGAAATGGGAGCAATCCTCAGAGCTAAGCGAATACTAGATTAGAGGGTTTAGGAATTAGGTCTTTTTTAAAAAATCATATTCCGGTCCAGATTCATTTTCAGAGTGCGTTTGAAATTTTATTCTATATTATCTTTCATGCAACTTATCATTATTAAAAGCAAAGATACTGATTTCACCAAGCGTCATAAAACCTTTAGTCTTACACAAGATATGGAGCTAAGGCTGATTCCATTAGTGGAAGCCTAGTGATCACGGAAAGCCACATCCCAAACCACCATTGCTCAGTCTAGTCTGTTTGACAAACCTTGGTGCTTTGCAGAATGTTAACAAGTGTGTGGGGAAGAGGAGGGGTTGGTGACCAAACGCTTCCGAGAAAGACCAGGGTAACCCAAGATAAGCAGTTTAATGTGCTTGTGAATCTCCTAAGGATGAGAGACTGCTCTTTTCCCCAAATGTTTTGACCTCAGAACACATTTCACCGATTTTTTCTTTTGTGATATATTTCACAAGTTTAACATTCTGAGGAATCACTTGGGAAAACATTGAAATAAGCTTTTCTGGCTACAGAAGAACATTCCACATCAAGGAAGGAAAAGTTAGAGCACAAGGATTCTCTAGTGAAATATCTTGCACAATAATGAATGCTCTCAGGTATTTAAAGAGAAAAAAAAAAAAAAAACAATCCTGGGAACTATCAAGAACACATAGGAGCTGCTACTTCGCATGTGTTCAAAGGTCATGAGGGCAAATAGCATTCCTATATCTTATTTAACCCCAGTTTCTCTATATTCGATGACTCACTAGAGGCAGAATGGGGGTGACACAGTACTGAGAATAGATTTGAATTGCTATATCCTATGGCCTCTCTAGGCCACGCTGCCTCTTGCACTTTAGTATCCTTACCCTGGCATAGTAACAACTGGCACACACATTCGCCCTAACTTGCTGGTCTTTGTTTCTAGGTTTTTTAGCGACTATCCTGTCCTCTTGTTGCTCTCTTTTAAGAGGGTCATAGTTAGCAGTAAATGGTTAACTGCATTGATCACTTCCTACATTTGGGTGATAAAGAAGATAAATGTAAGACAATGATTTCAGAAAAAATAAATAAATTTAGATGATAAGCAGAATATTCACAGAGCTTCAAACATCAGTAAAGTATAGATGGCCTCCTCAGAAAAGCAGTTGACAGGCCATGACACAATGATGGGATGAACACAGAATTCTGGAGTATGCCAGCTGGGAGGCACCTAGCCTGGGCCCCAACTTTTAAAGATGAGAAACAGGCCCTGAGAGGCAAAGTGACATTTAACTCTGAGTTAGCCACAGAGTGGGCACAGGATCCAGTTTGGTGCTGTTTTGACTCTACAAGGTGGCTGAGACCAGCGGCATGTTCCACATATTACTTTGTCAAACTGAGGAAGCCCTACCTTGATGCAGGTAGATATAGTTGAACCTCAGGTGCCATCAGCAGTGAACAGGAAAGTAGTAATGATGACAGAAGGCAGTTCATAGCCGGGTGCAGGAATATATGTGGGGTTCGGATTCTCTTTTGCTTACCCTTGTTCATCTGCTACCACTCCCATCAGGAGAGCTAATGTTTATTGAGCAGCAGTGTTGGGGCATGGTAGCAAAACATATTGGCTCTGGAACCAGAGAGCTGGCCTTGGGCAAGTTACTTAAGCCCTTATGAAGCCCTAGTGGAGCTACTAACTGTGCCTAACTCCTAGGGCTGCGGTGAGCATCAACAAGTAAGAACTCAATAAATGATAGCTAGATAACGATTGTTTCCTCCACAGAGCTAATAAGTCAGACACACACCCCAATCTACACTCCGTTCTCCAAACCATCCTCATTTCTCACCTGGACCCCTGCAATGCTTTCCCAATTCATCACCTGACTTCTACTCTTGCCCCTTACAACCTACTCTTTATATTTTGGTCTCAAGGATCTTTCTAAAGTCTAAAATCTATTATGTCAGGCCCTACAATGGCTTCCCAAACTTCATATCATGGGCCTTATATGATCTGGCCTTTGGAAATTCTCTGATTTCACTCCTCATCACTCTCCCAAATTGGCCCTTTTCAAGGCCTAGAACATTCCAAACTTATTCTCACCTGAGAGTTTTGTACCTGCTATTCCCTCTGCATAAAAGAGCTTCCCTCAGTTTTCTATAGGACTGATCCCTTATCTCTCGGGTTTCCGCTCACATGGGATATCCTCAAAGAAGTCTTTCCTACCATCCTATTTAACTGACTCACTCCAGTCACACACATTCTCTCTCTTTTATAAAGATATGATCATCATCTATACACATTGATTATGAAAGTAACATATGATCATGAAAATAATATGTATCCATTTTTTTCAATTTCAATACTTTTAAAGTATGGAAAAGTAGAAAATATAAACGAGTAAGCACCTGATATCCCATCACGGAGGAAAATCACTGTTTTAAGACTGGCATATTTCCTTCTAGTCTTTTCCCTTTATGCATTAAATTTATTTTTTATCAAACATTTTAATATATACAAAACTTTCTTAACTCTCTTATTTAATATTGTTCAATTATGACCATTTTCCCAATGTGACTAAATATTCTTAATAAATATGATTCCAATGGCTGCATGATTTTCCATATTACGAATGTGCCATTATTTATAGTGGTCTCCAAAATTAAGTATTTAGATTATTTCCCTTTTTTCCAATTGTAAAGCTGTGATAAGCACTTCATGTGTATCATGCCCTTCTGCAATGCGATATACTTTTGGGAGAATCCCCTTTAGTTCTATGAAGTTCGGTTTCTTCATTTTTGAATTAATTGAAACGACACCGATCAACCTGTCTTTATGCTGTGCTTGAAGAAGTAATGAGGCAGAGTTTGTAAAAATGCTTTGAAGTAGGTGGATGAAAGGGTCCGTGCAAATCACAACAGTAGTAGCCCTGCCAGACTGGTTAAGCAAGTTAGTTGTTACCACACTCCTCTCCTGTGCCTCCACAGGGGCACCACCTACCTGTTTCACTCATTCCCCCAACACTGGCCAACAATTTTGCACATTGCTTTCTATTTTATTTATTTATTATTTTTAGGTGAGGTAACCCTTGGTTGACCTCATGGATTGCAAGGACCTTGTCAGCTTACAATCCCTTATTTTCTTTATTTTTATTTTTTACACCTACAGCACCTGGTCTTCCTAGGTGGTCTCCCATCCAACTAACCAGGCCCGATCCTGCTTAGTTTCCGAGATCGGATGGGGTCGGGCTTCGGGCTTGTTCAGGGTGGCACGGCCATAGATGCACATTACTTTTAAAAGAGCTGCTGATCCCTATGTTTAAACATCACCACTATGGGCATTCAGTGTCCTGCCTCATATTGAATGCACTTTCCACAGAGTTGGAAGGAAACTTGGAGAGAATTTAGCCGGACATCCCTTTTTGTAGGCTAGGAAACTGACTCCCAGGAAGGTCAAATGACTTTGTCTAAAACTAAAATTTTTTTTAAAAAGATGCATGTCCCAAGAATCATCACATTTCTTATTGGCAAATATGCTAAGTGATATGTTTTGTTAAATCTGCATGCTTTTAAAGGAATAAATATAAATTGATAAACAGGCTCCTACATTTTATATGTAATAAATTAAGTGCCTCATATTAGCTTAAGAAAAATCCTGAGAATTATATCTAATGATTTTTGAGAGGATAGCCTATAACCAAAATAGGAACCACTTGCTATGGCGAAACTATTTTGAAAACTTCTTTAGTAACTACAGGTCCAGGGCATGAACAAGGCATTTAGTATAATCTCATTTCACCCCAAACGTGGACAAAAATGGTTTTCTTCAGTCATATATATAACAACATAGAATAGGACATTTGGTATTTAGCAACAATGTTCTTTTCGGAGCTTCTTCAGATGTTTTCTCTTGATTATAAACTGTTTTGGACACTCCAAATTCTTCCTACTAATTCAGCAATAGCTTCTCAACCTATTTGTAAACTGCTGTGTTGAGCAGCTCCAGAAAGTTAGAGATTAATTTGTGGAATTTGGCCATTCCGAGATCAAATTGTTGATCATACTCTCTCTGCTCTTCACTGTTGACAGACGTCTTCTATTTCCTTTTGCTGAAACCAGGTTAAACCATCAAGGGGACATTGAAATCTTTTAAAGTCACAATAAAAACCATCAGTTTGGCTTTTCCTCAGTGTAGCCTATGCTTTACCCAGTGCAAGGAAACAAAGAGAAAGATGCGTTTCTGCCACTTATTCCCAAGACGACATCAATGTTCTTTACCACGGGCTTCTCCAACTTGGAATGGAGTTTAAGATGTAAAGGAGCTACAGCAAAAAGCACACTGGCCACCTGTTTAAACAACTGGACACTTTATATACTTCTTTAGTTACGCTTCTAACACAGGTCAGCCAGCAGGAGAGAAAGGAAAATGACTTTGAGAGGAGAGCTGAGCGGCTCAGCAAGAGGAATGAAGACCTTCATGGGCTGTTTGCCGAGCTCCAGCATCAGCTGACTGTCGGGATGAGGTACAGAGAGAAATTCAATGAGAAGCTAAAATTGTTGGAGCAGAAGACGGGGGATTCTGTGTTCTTCAAGGCAGGTGGGCTTTCTGCCTTGGACAATATGGACAAGATCATGGTGAGTAGACCATTATTTTATTGGAAATAAAATACTTTTTTAATACTATTAGTACTATTTTAAATAGAAATACTATTCTAGTAGAAAATAGGCCATAAGGGTAAGATTCATGAAGTTGCAGTTATTTCTCCTGTGAAAAAGCCTGGCTAAGGAGGGTGGTCATGCAGATTAATCCTATGTGATGCAAATGCTCACATACCTTCCATTGCTGGTGACAGAAACCTAAACCATGTTTTGAATAAAAAAAAAAAATATTTGCGTCACTTGCTCTCAAGGAGTGAGTTGAAGAACATTCAGTCATGCCATAAAACCAAAAATCTAAGTTTCAACATTATGAGAATATTTTACTTACAGGGCCTTAGAAATCCCAACGAGAAGGAAAGAATTTACTGTAGTTATTCAAAGTCAAACAATCTTTGGTACATCTTATCTCTTTGAAAGTGACACTGAAGTGAGTTAAATGGCTTATACTCATTGCTAATATTGAGTGAAAATTCAGAATATAAAATTTTATCTATGACAGGGCTGTAAATATTCAAAAATTGCATATGCATGAAGTTAGGGCTAGAAGATGATGTGGGAAAATATGGAAAGTAGATGTGATTTTGAAATGGAATGGGCGTCATTTTGGTTTTCTTTCTGTAATTTCAGTCTGGCAACTATAACAAAGTAATAATATCAAATATATATTTAAGAAAAGGAAAAATAAAAAATTGCTGATTTTGTGGCCTGGGATATCTCCACTGTCTCTTGAATATCAGTAATGTCTGTAATTTAAGCTGCTTTTATAACAGGGAAGATGGGCTTGTATAGAGACCTGTGATTTGTGGTCCTTACCAAATAAGATAATGAGTGGAAATGTCCTTTAATAAACTACAAAATACTCTACAATGTAAGGTGGACATGGCAATTTGCTCGCCTGTAATAAAAAGATTAAAGTTTCAGTGCAGTTATGCCTAATAAATGCTTTGTAAACTGCAAAATATGACATAAATGAAAATTATCTTATCAGATTTGTGTAAAACAGCTGAGTGGACTTTAAAATACAACTCTAAACACTCTACAGGAATATAAGATTTTAATATACATTCTTAGGGAATCTATCAATCTCTCTGGGTTTCTAGCTCCATCTTTCAATCTGTCTGTCTGTCTGTCTTTAATTTGTCTCTTCTCTCTGCCTCTTCTTCTATCTCCCCTAGATTCTTTGTCTCTAATATATCCTCTCACAGCCTCTCAGAAAATGACAAAATGTGTTTTTTTGAGGGGACACTCCTCTAGTTTCATCTAGTCACTGAAAACCATTTCCTTATAAGTCTGCAAGTCTTTGATGATTTCCCACTCTGAGCTGGGCTGTGAACAGGGCCATTTTCCTCTCAAGATGACAAGCACAGAGCCTAAGATCTACGAACATTTTAGGACTCCATAAAAAGGCCTGAGACTCCCTAAATATAAAAAGTAAAACCTCAAAACTAAAATTAATGAATTTTATATGAAATGCCTCCCAAATGCCACATTTTGTCCATTAGTCAACAGCAATTCTACTGAGTCTAATTTAACAGTTGAAAATTTTTTTCTGCTACTTAGCAGACTATTACAAAATTATATATAAATTATATGTAACAAATAAGGAAGGGGGTGCATCTTAGTATGTTTTAAATGATATGTGGTCAGGTGCTTCAGGGCTTAGGGAGATCTTACGAGGATCTGGAATATAGATATTGGGGAGGGGGAGGATAAATTACCCAATTTTTAAAAAATTTTATTCATCTTCTTTTAGCTTGAGATACCAGTGATGGTTTGTTTAGTAGTTGAACACTAGCAATATGCACTGGATGCAAGGACACGGGCTAGGAAACATGTATCTTGCTCTCCTGATCCTACTACTGAAAGGGCATTATATAGACAAAACTTTTCAATCTACTGTAGTAATTTCAAAGTCATTTACTCTTCTTTCCTTGTTTCAAAATTCTCCCTCTCTAGCCCTTTTTGCAAAGACGGAGCCAAAGAATCGACGAACTATTTGCTGAAATGGAAACGCAACAAAACCAACTGCACGAACGAGATGCCCTTGTTCAAAAACTACAGAAAAGGGTTGGTAGCTCTTACTCTCTTTAGTAATTTGTTAGCAGCAGACTTTGATTTCAACAGAACAAAATTTAAATGCATATTAATATCAATATCTTACAGTTCTCTGTAAGATATTGATATTAATATGCATTTTTATTCAAGCATTTCAAAGAAAATTGCAAATTTAGATATATCATTTTAAGGTACCAATGCAAGGTGAGCAGCTGAAAAGGTAGTTTTATTTATCATTCACTTCTCACTGCCAGGAAGATTTATTTTAAATGTAATAATAAAAATAGCTAACATTATTTAATTCTGACTATGGCAAGTACCATTCTAATAGTAACTAATCGTACATATGACAGGTACTGTTATTAGCTTCACTAGGCAGATGATAAAACTGTCACAGAGAGGATGCACAACTTGCACAAAGTAAAACAGATAGTAAATGGCACAGTGCAATTCAAATCCAGGTGCTCTGAAGCTAATCCTAGACCCAGTCCCCATAACCATTGCTACTTACTTAGAAGAACAACAGTAAATAGTCTCTTTAATCAACAGTCGGCCTCACCAGAACTTTATTTTAATGTGTTCTTTCATTATATTATTTACAAGGGCTAAAGGTTGTTTCCTCAAACTATAATTTTTCTTTTTTTTTAGTTAGACGATTTTTTTCCACTGTTAATCTTCTTATTCCAGGAAATTTGAGAACATGAGAAAAACTACAACAAAAAATAAAAATGTAAATGAACTGCCACTTCCTAGATAAAATCAGGGTTAACATTTTGACCTAAACTCCATAGTCTGTTTTCTAAATCTTTGTTTAACTGACACACTAAAAAGTTTTAAAAAGGTCTGAAATAATATAGTTAACTTAGAAGATGACTACTGTCCCTTGGTGTTAGATGGAAGTTTTGATGTTTTAAATACATCAATAGCAAATAAGTTAGAAATCTCAGGCGTTTCTGGAATTACCTAGGAAACCTGCAAACTGAATATAGCTATATATTTTAAGTGGGAGCATGCTTTGTAAATGGGTGCTTACTCTGCTACTCAAAGAATGGTCCAGGGAGGAGCACCATTGGCATCACCTGGGAGCCACTTAGGATGCACCATTGACCTGTTGAATCAGAACGTGCATTTTAACAACACCTGAGGTGATTCAAAAGCATATTTAATTTTGAGAAGCACTGATCCAAGAGAACTGGTCTGCTTTTAATTTGGCGGACATCTTATAGTTCATTGTGATTCCTTCTTTTGCTTGGCTTCTAGGAAGCTCAAAGTCAAATTTGCAACTGACTTTTTAAGGAACTGTCAATGACCTTAAGATATTTTCTGTGTATTAATCTTATCCAGATTTAGATCAATTTCCCTCTCCTTGTTTTCCTTTCATCCAGAAATTTCATACCTTGTTTCACCTTCCCCATAAGCTACCTCAGACACTTTTTTTTAGAATGGGAAGATTTATAAATAAATACATAAAAATAAAACATTTACTATGTCCTGTCTTGTCATTCCATGGTCTCATGCCAAGATTTATGTTTATTCCTCTTTCTAATATTTTAGGTTAGATCAAAGCACAAACTCATGAAGGACTAAGTAAAAAATGGAAATGGAAAGGAAACCCTTGATGTATAGGGTGAAGAGAATGTTCGTTCTATCTTCAGACATCAGAGCAAGAAAAATGGAGCATGAATCCTGTTCTAGGGCACCAGTCAGAGTCCACACAAGGCTGCCTGCCCTGAGAAATGGCACAAGATTAGAAGGAGGCACTGGAGGTACTGTCACAAGCAGCAGCTTACCCGTTAGTAACCTCTGTGCTCCATGGGCTAGGCTGCAATGTTTTGTGTAAATGCCGATATTATATTCTGAACATTGGGGACCTCTACCCTACCCCTACAGAAAGCAAATGCAGTTAAGAAGCTAGAGACCAAATGTTACCAAATTGTTTAGAAATGCTACAATAAATGACTCAATATTCTCCCTTCTTGTTATGTTAAAAAATAAAAAATAAAAAAGCACACAGAAACATAAATCCAATGAGAGAAAAACAAAACAAAAAACAGGGAATGCCAACACTTGTTATTACACCATTTTAAAGATCTTGATGGGAAAAAATAATCTATGCTTTCTCAATTGATGAATTACAATTTGAATATCAGATATGGTGTCTTTATATGTAACAACTATTATCACTACTAATAATATGTCTTTGAACATGAACTAAATGCTCACCTCCTCTATATGTGCAGAGTACCTTTTCTATTACATCAATCCCATCCCTTCTTTTCATGAGAAAGATAAAAATTCCTCTAAAGTGAAGGATTAGAAAACCAGCATTCCTCCTGTTAAATAAAGTAGGACCTCAAGCTGGGGCAAAGAGGATGCTCCTTTCTAGAAACAGGTAAAAACACCTGAGCTCTCCTTAAAACCCATTTAGTTGTTTAAAAAAAGTTCAACTAGTTTTCAATTGCAAAAGACCCAGAGGAAAAGTTGGGATGTTTACAATCTTAGCTAGTCTTATTTGGATTAGATTCCTTTTGAAAAGAATCAAATACACATTTGAAACCTGCTGAGAGAAAACTGACTACTTCAAGAAAAAATATAAATCTCTCTCCAACCTTACTTGAAACTTTTTTTTAACTTTACTTCGTTGAACTAACCGAAGTTTTACCAGTTAAGATATCCATGTTACCAAATACTCTTTTGAAACACAGCTTAGCAGATCTAACATATTAAGTGGTTTATACTCACACCTCGGTATGAATTAGTTTACTCAGTTCTGTTCCTTTTTACACAGAGGTTGAATAAAAAGAAGGGCGAGGTAATTATTGGTCACAACGTGCTGCTCTGGGGAAGATCTGGATGCTTAAGGTATCGAGGACTGTGATAAAGCAAAGGGAGATGGGAAGTTACCCAAATTTAAATTTTTTTATTCCATAATTTTTTTTCCTAAAACTTTTAAAAACTTGACACTGACAAAATAGTCAAAAGGTTCATTAGATAACTGCCTCTTTTCCAGCTCCCTGCTATCCTGATGGAACCAATGATGTTGTTTTAAGGTCTAAGACACTTGGCTAGTCCTTGTGATTCCCATATAGGGAGAGTTTCGACTTTGTTAAATAGACTGAGCTTGGTTTAAATGAACCATTTGGTTCAATAAAACCCAATTTTCAGTGGGGTTTTTTTTTTTTTGATGGCTAGAAAATATTTAATAAGAATGTATTTTGTTCTATGCGTGCAGAGACTACAACTATTTTACCAATATACATTTCAGACAACCTACGAAACCCACCCTTCCATAGCTACATTTTCCAGTTCAGAGGACTTTATATAGACTTTACATATGTATACACATTTACAGATTCTTGGGAAGTGAGTGTGTGGTAGGGTGTTAGGGGGGAGTGAGGCAGGTAGGTGCTAGGGTGCTGAGCAAGGGGATAAATGACCCCATTTCTTAGCATGTACAGCTTAGGATTTTTCCCTACTACTTTGAATGTAAAAACACTTGTTGGGAAATCCGCTTTAACTCGGTAGAACAAAAATTGTTCCCCCTACACTGTATGTAAGCTTGTCTCTTTGGAGGGCGGGTTAGTAAGGGGCAGGTACAGGATCACTTCTCACCATCGAGGATCCATTAAGAAGCAGTTATTTTTCTCCTAGGTACTGAAGTGTTGCAGGTGTCCTGAAATACACTGACTGTTAGACTCTCTGCAGCAAGCCTTGGTCTCAGCATCCATAGAAGTGATCCACCTTCCCATACTCATCCCCCTTTCTTCCTACATGCCTTCAAATTTGTACAAGTGGAGCACATCAACCTTTTGTAGCTTGGTTAAGAACTATGGCAGTAGCTTCTAAGATAGCTCCCAATGACTCGCTTCCTGGTATTCTTACCCTATGTAGTCCCCTTCCCTTGGTGTGAGCTGGACCTAGTGATATTTCCAAATAGGTTACAAAAAGACTCTGGCTTCTATCTGCAATCTCTCTTTCTCTCTCTGCCCCTCATGTGTGTGCTTGTTCTGAAGAAGCCAATTGTCATGTTGTGAGTTGTCCTATGGAGAGACCAATATAGCAAGGAATTCTAGGAGGCCTCTTGCCAATAGCCAATGAGGAATTAAGGCCCCTTGTCTAACAGTCCAAGAGGAACTCTATCCTGTCAACGACCACATGAGTGAGCTTGGAAGCAAATACTCTCTTGGTTGACCCTTGGGGTGATCACAGCCTTTACTGACATCTTGACATCTTGTGGCCTTTATGAGAGTCAGAGGCACCTAGCTAAGCTACATCTGGATAACCCACACAAACTGTGAAATAATAACTATTTGTTGTTTTAAGCTGCAAAGGTTTTTTTGTTGTTGTTGTTATACAGCAATAGATAACTAATACAAGTATATGCACTTAAAAAAAGTATATGTCAGGTATTTGGTGATATTTGAACATGCGGTTTCTTTGAAAAATAGCCTTACCTTGTAAAATTTCTTCCTCTTAACTGGACCTCAGGGCTATTCTCCTGGACTAAGTAATATAATGTAATAAATATCTATATAAAAATAGTCTTAATATCAAAACAGCCTCTTTATGTCAATCCAATCTTGAACTAAGTATAACCGAGAATTTTAAAATATGTAAATAAATAATTTGATTCTATTAACTAAATTAATTAATATCTCTTAAAACGGCTGTGACAGGTCAGTTAAAAGTAATAAAAGAATGCTAAAAAGTACCTACCACAAACATCCTACCTTCATCCCTAAAACAACAAATTTTTATTTTTTTCTTTATTTTTTTTTAAAAAATTATTTTAATTAAATTTATTAGGGTAACATTGGTTAATAGAATAAAACAACAAATTTTTAATGAAAGCTCCCCAAGTAAAAACAAAACAAATATTTCAATATTTGGCTTCGTAAAGGACCTAAAATCCAAGTTAAAAGACACTGTCTTGATCCCTAATCAGGACGGGGCTGCATTTTTTAAAAGACTACAGCCAGAATTGTCACGTGGGTGACTAACATGAAACAACCTGCACATTCTTTTAAGGGGCAGAGGGAGCACATTTTTTCCAGGCTTTGCTAATAGTTTCCTAAAACAAATCTGCCAGCTGACAAAAACATATATACATACCAGAAAATTTCCAATTTTTGCTGATGTCGAAGCTGACTTTTTTTCTTTTAGTTTGGAGCAGAGCCTTTATCAATCTCTAACCCATTTAAAAGAACAGCTAATGAATAAATCAATACTCTTCCTTAAAATACTTGCTCGATTATTCCTGGTGTTTTTAATATTGTCAGATGCCTTGTTTTGGGTTGGAGAAGCATTAGAATTAGAGGAAACAGCAGGCCTATTAAGAAATAAAAAAAAAGATGCCCCCAACTCCTTCTAGAAACATAAACCTGCTTTGGGTACTTGGTGAAAGAGAAGTCTTGTCTGGGTTTTGGAGGTGGGAGAACTTGCAAAGATCCCAAGGTGGCTTCAGGACAAAATTACATGTATATCTTTCTGTAGATCAGCATGGTTGTGAGTGGTTCTGGTTTCTCTTAGGAGACTGGAGTTTGCCTCCAAAGAGAGAAAGACACTCCGCTTTTTCTCTTTCAAGCCTGGCACATGGTAGTGGCTCAGAAATACTGGTTAGTTGAATACATCAAGATTATTCATAGGGTAATGAGTATTGCTAGGTGTGCAAGATTTTCCAAGGAAAGATATCCTGCTTCATGGTAGAGAGTGAGGAAGGAGAGAGAAAGAGTTTTCATTCCCCACACTCACACCAGTGTGACAAGTCTACAAGGGGCTATACCCATTCCCAAGACTATTGGGAGGGTTGAGTAACAATCATTCTTATGGACCTCACTTCTCCCTGACCTAAAAACGCAAAGAATACCTCATTGATGTTATTAAAGAATTACGGTAGCATCTAAGTGCCCTGGATGGTGTGTACATTGGTGGCATTCAGTTCAACAACTGTGAAGTAAAAGATTTTGCAACCAGGAAATATAAAAGCCAATGATGCAAGAAGGGCAAGAGAGAGCAGGACTCTGAGCTTAAGATGAGTCAAGTTTGAGGACCACAGGGAGCTTTCTGCAAAGGTGGGATGAGGGGAGGCCAAGTTCTCACCTTGATAATAGAGGGAGTGAAGAGAAGAGCAAGTAAGCTCAGAAGATCTGTATGAGAGTTGGGGAAAGGAACAGAATAAAATTAATTGAAGAACAGTTCCCATGTCCCTGCTGTGGAAGGCGAATTCATCCAATTATGAGCTGGAAAATAAGTCAGAATTCTAAGATTTCTGAGTTCGTCTTCTTTTTTTTTAATTCTCTCCAAAGGAAGACAGAATAGGTGGTATATTTGTGCACGTCATCCTTAAGGACATTCATTGGTGCCATGATATAATGGAAATGTAAAGCTATGAATAAGATAAAGAAACTGGCCTGCTTCCTATCTGTGAACCCATGCAGGTATCTCAGAAGAGCTGCTGCACTAGTCCTTAAACTTTGATAGGCGAGGAAATGC
Source organism: Rousettus aegyptiacus (assembly GCF_014176215.1). Classification (NCBI taxonomy): domain Eukaryota; kingdom Metazoa; phylum Chordata; class Mammalia; order Chiroptera; family Pteropodidae; genus Rousettus; species Rousettus aegyptiacus. The sequence continues at coordinate 46,161,025 of NW_023416306.1, read as the reverse complement.
CAACCATGTCACCCCCATCAAGCAAGTGGAGAGAAATGACGGGAACCACAGGCTTGGCTTTAAAACCTATAACTCTAGAAAAAGATGAGAAATTATGTTCTTATTGCTAAACGTATAATTTTTAGTCTAGGCATGGAAATCTCTCAAAATTCATTAAAAGAAACTATTGCATTCCTCTATTTTTATCCTTATTAAACCATAATATTTATATTTCCACAGCAATGCATGGATCCCAGTTTACATTTTGCAAGTTGTCAAGCAAAGAACATAAAACAAATGAGGTGTAACCACACAGTTTTGGAAGTTTTATTACCTTTCTGGTGTTCAGACCAGTGAATAAATGAAATTCTTTTTTTAATTATAAAAGATACAAGACATCCAAATGATTAGCCATAGTTTTTAAAAAATTACCTTATTACATTGTCAAATCTCAGTCTTTCCCCACTTACGGTGTTCTATTTTACTTTATGCTGCAGGGCTAGACTGCATTGCCCTCCACCCTAAACCCACTCCCCACCCCCAAGATGGTGACAGAGGATCTAATATTTCGCCCCAGGGCATTCTGCTTCTGCTGAGTAGGGCAAGGGCAGCTTGTCTTAAAACCATAGGACATCCATTAACAGAGAGCCGTTAAAATACCTCTGCTTTAGAGATGGCCAAACACTTCACAGGAGGAGTGGATAAATGCTGATCTTTGGGGCATCTATAAAGTACACAGGAATGTCAGAACTAAGGATGAAAAAGACAAAAAGTAGAAAGGATTTTTACCCCCTCAAATTGGAAGAGAAATAAGAGTGAGTAATTCCCTGAAGGATATCTCATCAGAAGACAAGCCACTTCAAAGAATAAATTTAAAAATAATAATTAAAAAACTAACGAAAGCATAGAAATCAAAGAAAGAAGGCTTTTTGAATTTTAGGAGGCTCCTTCTAATCTAGGCAAACTATTCATCATCATAATCAAATGCAAGCCCAGATCTGCCTTACTTTTATCACCATTTCTCTGTTGCTTCTGCCCCTACCAACCTTACACTCCCAACCCCATGAAAAAACAAGATGCTCCATGAACCTTCATGCTGGATTCTATAAAGAATCTACGGAAGAAAATGGCATTTACCACAATTAAACAAATAGAGCAGGATTTTTTGTTAGGACCATTGTTTACATACAGGCAGTAACAGTAAAGAGTGATGGACTCAAGTTGAATGAATGTAACGTGGGGCTGAGCCTTGTGGGATCAGCAGCATTAATATACACAGAACCTCCTTAACACTATTTCCTTACTGCCTCTCCCACATTCTTTTAGTTTTGTCTATAAGTTGGGATGGGTCGATGCGTAAATAGATATAGTGAACAGCACTCCTCAAAATCGAGATTTCACTCTCTCTCTCTACACCACAAAATACATATCTTAATTCTTATCCGCACTACGTCTTCCAAAAAACAGTGCCAGATTTCTAAGGTCAATGTACTAATGAGTGAAGGCAGAAGATGACAGGTTAAAAAAAAAAAAAATCGTTTGCAAAAATGTCACAGTGATCTCTTGGGGACACTGGAATACTTCAGTTTTGTCTTTGGTTTTGGTTTTTGGTCTTACACTTCAAGGGCAAAAAAGAAAATGTGTTTTCCTTTAATAAAATCATGACTTCATTTGCTTTGTAGTGGAAAAGGGAGCTAAGTGTGTCTGAACCTAGGAAGCGAGTGAATCGTGCCCTCAAGTGGCGGAATGTTGTACTGAAAGGATGGCTTTGCAAAACCTGCAACTGTCGCTGAGTGACCTTAGGTAACTGGCTTCTTCTGAATTTTTTCATTCCCCCTCCAAAAAAAGAGGATGGCTGGATTTTAGAGCAGGGCATCAGGAAAGTGGCAATTTGCTCCTGATTTATTATTGAGACAAACTTGCCTCAGCAAAGTCAAGTACAGAGACTTATCTGGATAATTCAGGCACCAGGAATTCACTTGGCCTTTGTCTCCATTACTTGGCTAATGCAAGTGACTGGATTTTGCCTAGGCTGCACTGCTGTTCCTAAATAAATCATTATTTATAGTAAGCTTTGTGTTCCCTAGCAACTTCTTGCTAAGTCTACTAAAACCAAGGACTGGGCTGTCTTATACTTAAGGCAGAGTTCTTTAAACCTTCTTTTAAAGGGTGAAAATCAGGAATTTATCCAACAAATATGCTTGTATGTGTGTGAAAATTTCTATAAGATTCTTCACTGTAACATCATTTGTAATATCAAAAGATGGGCAACACCTTAGATGCTCATCAGTTGGGGTTAAATAAATTATGATACAGACATATAATGAGATTCGGTGCAGCTGTGAAAAAACATAAGACACGTCTATGTATCCATATAAAAGTGCATTCGATGAGATATCAGGTTCAGAACAGTGTGACAATCATGCTCCATTTACACTATAACAGGAAAAATTCAGGATTTTATATTAGCTTGTACATACACAAATTATTTCTGGAAGTATACACAAGAAACTGATAAAAAAAAACTGCTGTTTCCTATTGTCAAAAAATAGGATTGAGCTGTGTAATTTACATAATTTTTATCTGTTTTGTTCACTAGTCTATCATCAGTGTTTAGAAAAGAGCCTGGCACATTGTAGGCACTGAATAATATTTGTGGAATTAATAAATAAATAAAATCTAATGTATGTATATATTTTTTAAAAGGATATCTCAAAGGAGGGGAAGTGATGTCTGGAAGTCAGGAATGAGAGAGAGAATTTTCACTCTGCATTTTTGTACTTTAATAATTTCAAACTGTTCGAATAGGCTACCTAATCCAAAATAAAGTTCAAACAAAGTAAAGAAACAAATAAGGATGATGAGTTATTATTTTGATAGTTATTTAAGTAAGGCATTGTTTGATGGTGATTTAGACCAGGACCCAATCACATCAGAAACTACCAATCATTAATTAACAATAATACCGGAGTATTTATAGCATCTGAGGAGCATTGTGCTATAAAAAACTGCCCTCATGTAGAGAGGTTTCCTGCTTTGTTATAGATTCTTGATAGAGAAATACTTGCTCTTTGCAAATCTATCTCACCTAATCTCCCCGGGGTTGCTTCCTAAAGTGAGTAAATAATGTTGCAAAGTCCTTCCCACTGAGATTGCAGTGGCTGAAGTCATTGTGGACCTCAACATTGAGGGACTCCACGAAAGGCAGGGGGACACTTTAATTCTTAAAGGAGACTATCAGATCCCTAGTGTCCCACCCCAGACCTCTTGAATGGAAGTCTCCAGGTAGGGAAGTCTCCAAGCTGGACACCTGTATTTTTATAAGACTCCACAGTGGATTCTGAGACACAATCGCCCTTGCCCCAGCCCACTCCCTCATCCACACCAGTGAGAAGACCCAGTCTCCACATACGACCAACTGGGCTCAGACCGAGAGTCCATTTCCTTGGACAAAATAAGGTCCTTCTCAAGGATAGCTTCCATTTCCTATGCCCCAGCTCCTTTCTAACCACTTCATCCAGAATGATTTCTGGTTCATTCCTTTCCTTAGAAATCCTACTTACTCAATGATAATTTACAGACATTTAGTGATTCTATGCCATTCTTTTTGCCCCTGTAGGATGCAAATCTGGCAATATTCCTCAGAAATCCCCTGTGACATGGGAGGCACCTCCCTGTTAGGCCAGATACCAGGCGAGCTTTGAGAATGTAGACTTCTGGTCTGCGAACATTCAACCAACTAGGAGGAGGCCTGAAAACAGCTAATTATCCATCAAAGAAATCATGTTCTAACTGATAGGCTTGTTCTCAGCATGCACAGTCCTCCACAGCAAGTCTGATAATTGAATAAAAAGACCTCAGAGGCTCACGGGGTCTGGGATGAGAGATGAAAACGCACTTTATGTGGCTCCTCTAATGTAATCACCAGTTAAGGGCAGGGCAAGGAGCTTAACGAGCTCATTACAACCTCAGCACCTGTAATCTCTGCACATGCCCCCGTGGCAGCCACAAGATAAAATGCCCTTCAAGGTCTCGCTAGGCCTTGGCCCCAGTCTGTGCTGTTTTCATTCTGCCCCCACCAAAAGGCAGCTGGTGCTTCCATTACCAGCTGCTAGGCCACATGGAAAATAAACCAGGACTTGGTCCACATGTGTTCCCAGGTTAACAACTAGTGTTTTCTTAATCTCGGTGTGGAGAAAGGAATGCCAAGCTCAGATTTGGGTAATCCTGTTTATCAACCTAATTTTCCCAGCTGTTCTACTCTTTCAGAATTATTGTCCTTCTGCTTACGGTTTCGCAAAAGCTCTTGCCCAGGTCTGTCTCAGGGAATGCTTGCCAGGCTCCATGCCTCTAATCCATGGAAGGTGCACATGGCACTGCTTGAGGGCCAAAGTCCCTGGTTTGGGAGACACTGGCCACTCCTGGGATTAGCACTTTTGGCTCTAGAAGATCATCTCCTTCCTCAAAGACGGTGTTGTTTTACCAGTGACACCCTCAATGGCTTATGTGGATGTTTCTAGAGTCCAGCACGGTTCTCCTATAAATGATCTAGATTGCTCCTCAAAGCAATGTGAAAAAGGTAGAGGCACCAGAGGCAGCATCCACAGAGAATACAATGTGAGCAGTGCCCGTCATGGTACAAGATGATGACCCTGACTGAGAACACCAGAAGAGGTACGGGAATCAGAGAAGGCGCCCGAAGAAGTGGAAGGATGGGGAGACTGAGGGCAGAGAGCGATTTCAGCCTATCCCAAGCCAATTTTATTTGAGGTTTCCTGGCAACTGCTCCTTTAAGAGACATAAAAGTAACCTGAGTTTTATTCATATGGTGTAAATTAAAACCTCACCCATATTAGAATCCTGTAATGTGTGACTCTGGTCACCACTCACACTCAAGGCCAGACAACATCTGCCACAGATCACATAATAGTTCCCTCTACCTGAGGCAAGTTTACAGTTTACGTTAAAAGTACACAAATTTCAAACTTGAATCCTGGCTTTGTCACTGTGGCCATCCCTTCTTTGGCCCAATAGATATACTCTCCATAAGCTCCTAGTAGATCAAATTTTTATAAGTCAAACCATATTTCAAATTCATTAGGTGATGCCTCCATGAAACAAAGAATTATCCCTGAAAACATCTGCTCTGTAAATCTTAATTTTCGTTTGTTTGATTTCCTTAAAGGGAAACATCTATGACCAGGATTAGGGTCATGGAAATAGCAATGTCAACAGGGAAAGCTACCCTACATGCCAAATCCTGTGAATGATGTCCAGAATTCACCGAAGTCAAAGAAAAGCTTTTCTAAATCAAACAAGAACTGCTCTCTGTACTGAAATAGCACTCTTGAGAGAGATAAGACATTAGGCCATACCTGTTATTGACACCATAATGTAGATAAATTAAGAGACCTTTGCTTGAAAAGAGACTTCGATTGAAACAGAAAAGCCATGAGGTTATGTTTTTCGAGTACAGGAAGATGGCATGGAATATGAAGAGGGGAAAGTTGATAGACATGAGAAGACTAAGTCAGCAACAGTAATTGGTCAACTCATCAATTTGACCTGGGGTTTGGACCTGACTTGAGTTGTCCATTTCTATTTTGTGCAATGGGAGGTATAGGAAAAAGAAGAATTAGTCTAGGACTGGGTTACTGTCAAGACCAATCTAATTAAAACCACCACAAAGCACATGAGGACTCAAGAAGAAATACTAAAAGTTTAACAATAGCACGGGAGATTTAGACAAGATGCTTTCTAAATTCACATAGTAAGATTCTAAACTAAGGTCACTGTAACTCTTGTTCCTTCAACAAGGTATAAAATACAATGAGTTGGTAGCCAAGAGAGGGTGCTATGACCAAGCTGGAGGTAAGCGTTTTCTTCTATCATTCTCTAGGGTTGGTATTTCTACAGTATATAGAACAGCTGAGGAATATTCACTTTGCACCTGTAGGTCATTTCTCATGAAGTGAAGCTGGGTCAGTCCATAGTAATCCTTTTAGACTTGTTGTCCTTTGCACTCCTACATTTCTGAGTCATTCGGCACACTAATGCATTCTGAGTCCCGCTGTGATGTAATTAAGAGTAATGTTTGCAGCAAGGAGAAGGGAGAGTTGTAAATGCCTCCTGTGAGTGCGTAAATGCTGACATGAAGTTGAATAACTATAGAATTCATTTGGTGCAAGTTTATTTCAATGCACAAGCATTTTTCCCCCCATTTACAGGATAGGGTTTCTAAAAAGATACAAACACTGCATCTATTGGCAAACATTTTTTGTCTTCATATCTCCCTCCAGGAATGAAGAACTGAAACTATTTATCTTGGAAGGGAACTCGGGTTGAGTTTGTACTTAAGAAATGAGAATAGAAAATGAAGAGTTGCTTCAGAAAGGATTAAATGGGAGAAAGAGGTTGGTACTTCACCAGCACTGGAAAGAAGAGCTCCATTTCTAATTGTATAGTTGGTTGCTTGTATTTCTTAAAGTAATTTCTGACCTCCCTTATTCTATCTGGGTATCAATTTTGTGCACCCGGAAATGTTGGGGTGAGTGTGTTTAGATTAGGTGGGTTCTGAAATTCTTTGCATGTCAGTCCCACATAGACATAAATCATACTGGAAAGTGTGGGTGAGGATCTGGGGGAATCCTAACTCTCTTACAGTACTGCTGGAAGGATTGAAAACTGGTATAATTTTGGGGGAAAAAAAGTGGCAGTGTGAATAAATCTCAAAATGTGTATCACTGGTGACCCAGTCATTTCAATTCTAGGCATATTCCTTAGGTAAACTTTTGTACATGTGCACAGAGACACAAAGACAAAATTTCTCACTGCACAGTATTTGTAAGATCCCCAAACCAGAAAAAAATATAAATGTCTTTTAATAGAAAAATAGGAAATAAATAAATAAAATATGGCCTCTTCACTCAAAAGAATACTATATAGCAGTTAAAAAATGACAGAATGACAAAGCTCTATAAAAAAAATCAAGATTAATATTTCTAAAATACAAGCTGTTAATAAATTCCTATTGGTTAAATTTGTAAAAATCTGAGCAACTAAAAAAGGATATGACTGTAACTGAGCGAAATATATTGAATCAATAAAATTCATGAGTCCTAGTAATATTTAAACAAAAAAGAAAAAATCATACTGTTGGATAAAAACTACAGTATAACAAATAGAGCATATGGCCATTTATGTATATTTAAAAAATATAAAAATAATATCTTTCGGTGTTCACAGATACATATATACATACATACATATGTGTGTGAAACCAAAGAAAATGGAAAGAAGGACACACATGAGTTCATCAGTGATGTTTGGGAGGCAAGGTAGAAGTCTATGATTGGAGACGAAAAAGGAGACTTCAACTTAATCAGCATGGTTTTACACACACACACAAACATGCATACAACATCATTTCAAAATGGTGGAGAAAAGGTGCTTATAGTATTCTTCTCTGCATTAAAAAAAAACAAAAAACAAAAAAACTTCTCAAAATGAAAACTAAAACACGTGAGCAGCAATGGCTTTGGCAGACGTATGTTAATAAGTTTCCTCTCAGCCCCCACATGAAGGACCTCCAAAAACAGAGACAGCCTAACCTTTAGGCTTTTACTGTTTACCGCATGCTGTCCAATATGGTAGCCACCAGCCACTCACACCTACACTAATTTAAATTCAAATAAAATCAAATAAAAATTAAATAAAATCAAAATTTCAGTTCCTCCATTACCTTAGCCACATTTTAAATGCTGAATAGCCAGCCACATGTGGCTAGTAGCTATTATATTGGGTGGTACATATACAGAAAATTTCTATCACTGCTGTAAATTTTATTGAACAGAGCTGGTCTGGAGCCAAAGCTCTGTCTTGTGGACACCAAGAACATTTTTGGTGGCATTGTTCTTTCCCTAATACATCCTTCTGCATATAGGAAAACCAATGCAATAAGTAGGAGGATTTCTTCATTTCTAGAATAAATATGTCCATTATAATCCTAAATTACAATTATGACTGAAGTGACATTTTCTTAAGTTAAAAAAAAATAGATCTAGCAATTATAGTTACGCAAACATCATATTTCATTTTCCCTAAAACTTAGGAAATAGGATGGTACATCAAAGAATGATGAAAGCATTATCCAAACAAACCTCTAAATGTGGGTCCTGTGGTTTTCCAGGAGCCTTTTTTTTCTTACCTGTACACGGTATGAGGGACATATACTTCCCGGATTGGAAATTCCAAAATCTCTTTGTGTGGACGTGTCCGGTTTTCAGGAAAGGGTCTCACTGGCAGCAGTTCAGGAGTCAAACAACAACCCATTATCTCTGGAGCTAAAGAAAGCTCCAGTCTGAGCAAGCCTAAAGGGAGAAAATAGGACTGGTTTATTAAAGACATTGTCAGGTTGCAAGGGAATAAAGAAAGATTGTTGTAGTATATTTCTTTTATGAAAATAAGGATAAATTGTGGGAGTATAAGACTTTTGAAATTTCCAGCTAGTTTTCTACAGTTGGAGAAAAAGTATGTCATGACAACTTTTAGGATTTAGTTTCTAGAAATTTAAAAGCAATAAATTGTAAAAGAATAGAAAGAGATTAGAGGATCTTTAAAGTCTCTTCTGGAACTACCACACTGTAATAGTATCCAGTTAACTAATGGTGTTTTTTGAACTGGGTTCCCCGGTACCCTAGGGTGCTACAGAAGTGTCTCAGTGGCTGTTAAGCTTAGGATAAGGAAAGTGCCCTCACCTTCTACCAAAGCATGTCACTTTCACTTTTCATTTTATACTGAGAGTTCTGTATACTATTTTAAATGATAAAAGAGGCCTTTATGTTCAAAAATGTCTGATTATCTGAGAAACTAAACTAAAGCAGGATATTTATCTACAGAAATAATCCTTTAATAGAATAGAAAATATTAATAGATTTTCCAAATGAGTGGACCAATTTGGACTCAACTCCAAATGTGAAATCCCATATTTCACTTGGTAAACGTGATTTTATAAAATTTCGCACTAGTCAGATGATGTGTCTAATCAGAAATGGCCTTGGCACAGCTCAAGAGGATAAAGATAAGCCATCTGTACCTGGAATAGACTTGACTCTTCTCTGTAAGGATGAAGATCTTTTGTAGTCAGCTAAAAACTTGAATAAGTCTTCATCACTAAGGCGATCTCCCTCCTGCCAAGAGAGAAGTCAGAGTTAGTGAGGATGCACTATTGACTCCTGGGGTAGGCACCAGCCATTTCTGGAATGATTTATGTCTTTAAATTTTATTTTAACATGTTTTTCATAGAAATTAGGATTATAAGCAATGCCGAAGTAATTCAGTTCAACCTCTTGTCAAACATTCCATCTCTACCACTCTCAGACTTGTTACTCAGCTTATTATCTTTCTGGGGACGGGGCTTCTACTGCATTCTAAGAAAGCCTGTGTGTTCATTAGAAATGTATGCCAAAACCTTCTTCCTTCTATAACGTAAGCCCACTGATGGTTGTTTTACTTCCTGGAATAATACAGAATAAGTTTACTTCCTTCTTCAGAGCTTTGAAGATGAAGAAGACATCTTTCCATCTTTTTCCCATCCTCATTTTCTTCACATCTGTCTTGACTAAGAAGGTAAGCATAAATACTATCCTTTATGTGCCTACATGGGACAGGCTCTTTGCCAAGGGATTCACGGGTAGAACTCTAATCTTCGCAACAGGTAGGTAGGTAGGTGTATCTTATTCTCAAATTCAGATGAGAAAACTCAGATGTCATTAAGTCAAGTACTTTGACCCACAGGTAATACAATTGGAAGGGGTGTATATTGAAGAAAAACCCTTTCAGTTCCATGCTATTTCTATTATGTGGCATGGGGCGCAGAGCCCTCAGCATCCTTTCTACATTTCAGTTTATTAACATAACCCTTTGAAATGCCCTATGAATACAGAGCAATGGAAAGTTTTCTAAAACAGAGTCAAACCAAACTTAAATGAAGTGGTTTTTTTTTTTTTTTTTGCAGTAAAATACACAGAATATAAAATTTACCATCTTAATCATTCCTGAGTGTTCAGTTCTGTGGTGTTAAGTAAATTTACATTGGTGTGCAACCAATCTCCAGAACTCATTCGCCTTGTAAAACTGAAACTCTGTACCATTTAAATAGCAGCTCCCCATTTCCTCTTCTCCCAAGCCCTGGCAACCATCATTCTACTTTATGTTATTCTTCCTCCTGTCTCTGTGAACTTGATTACTCTAGGAAATTCTTTGTTTTTGAAAGTCTCAATATGTATTGAGCTAATGAAGAGTACTATCTGCAGTGGCCACCCTCTCTGAGCAAGTAGGCACCCCTGCAAAGCCTGCACATGCAATAGTGGTGACAAGGACAAAAGTCAGGTCAGGAAACCCTGAGATCAAGAAGAAACAATGTTTCAGCTAGATTTTTCATAGCCTAATAAAGAATTGACCATGAGAGTTCACATAGGATAGCTTATATTAATGGGAGCGAATCCTTCTCTCAATTAAAAGAGCGGACATTCAGTGAGCACTTGCTATATCCTCGGGACTCTGAGATGAGCTTTACACGCCTCATGTCATCTAATCCTCTCAAAAGCCACATGAAGCAAGCACCATCATCCCTGTTTCGTAGATAATTAAATTGAGGTTTGGTGAGATTAACTTGTTTTTTTAATCACTGCCTATACTCCCCCTTTGGGCTCCAACACCCCTCACATTATGGGGACAAATCCACACAAACTGTCACTTGGAGAAATACCTGCTTGAAAAAGTTGTTAATGGTCATGGTGGTGGTCTTGAAGTTGGAGCCAACCCCATTTTCCTCCAAGGAGAGGGATCTTTCAGAAAACCTTCGAGATTGGGACAAAGTTCTCCGCTCACCCACAGAGCTTCTCCCTTTAAGGAAAACAACTGTCATTCCAAAGTATGCTTTTCTGTTTGAATGCATGTTATTAATGCTACCACACAGAAGATATGTTTAAAGTCACTAAATAGTAACACTGGACATGGCCATTCTTGTTCAGAATGAAAATTTCCTTCCACTGGCCCCTACTTTCCTAAACCCCCTGTTGTAGCCCCTAATCCTCCTCTGACCAAAGGAGATGCCAGGAGCGGCCACAGTCCCCTCCCACATGGAAGGGAGGCCAGAACTGCAGCTAGAACAGGGTCTGTAGATAAGCTTTATTTAGTCGACAGTGTTTGCTTTTGTTTTATTTTTACATTTGCATTCCATTGGGAGAGGCAGTACTCAAATGCCCTTGAAGGTATTTGGGATTGTGACCCAAACACACAAAAGTCAGCCTGAGTATATTCTGAATATCAGCTTTCTTCTGTTCTCGATGTGTGAATCAGGCAGCAGATCTGACTGACCTGCTTAGCTACCTGCCCGAGTCACACCCAGACCTGGCCTGGGACCCCAACACTCTGATTAATTGTTTCTTATTCCTTTTTTGAGATTTAGGTGAGACTCTTGTTGCTTTTATACTGAAAAACTCAGGGGTTCTGTTGTGAATAGTCAAATTGCTTAGAACTCTAATATTGCCAACCCTGTTGTTTGTTTAACATTCTCTTATCCTTAACTCTTGGCACACTTCCTCAGTATAATACACTATATCTTCAGGTGCCCCAGCAAGCCCTATGTCTGAATTTATGGTATCATCAAATTTACGGTTAAACTCTTTGCATAACTCTTTCAAAATCCCTACGTGGGTCTACATAGAGGTTGGCATTAAAAAAAAAATGTGGTACGAGGTCAAAATGCACTAAAGTGAGGTTTGTTATTGATCAATAGAAATAACCCTGGAGTTTTGACCGGTAATTATGCACCAATAACTCCAGAATAGCAGCAGCAATAACAAAATATCCTCTTCCACTCCTTTGCTAAAAGCAAAATTTCAGAAGTGAAAGAGCTAAGGAATGCATGAGCACTGTGACTGTAGACTTAAGTATTTGCCGAATACAAGACATTTAGGAAAATAGAAACTGACACAGGTGGGGAGAGTTGACTTGAAAACTCTATAACCTTCTCGAATAGTTTCATACCCAACCTGGTTAAAAAAAATAAATAAATTTAGATCAAGGGCAAAGTGATGAAAAAGAGAAATATGCTCAACAAATTGGAACAGTAAATATTCTTTTGGCATGCATTTTCATTGCACTTGGCAAAACAAACCTTAAGGAGCTAGAAATTTTGCTGAGAAACCTGAGTTTTGCTTTTCGAAACGCTCATGACAGTGGCTCTTCCTATGTTTAGGAGCCAACTATGATGCCTTTGTTTAACATGCTATAGATGGTTATTATATTTTCTTATTATTCTCAAGAATTTTACTTTTAAGTAGAAGTGGCTACTAAACTTAACTTTTTAAACTGTCAAACTGACCTGAAAATTCCAACCAAAAATCTTACTACAAGAGTATATTTAAATTCCACAAACATAATAATTTGGGGTGATCACTGCCAATCATGCATTTATAATCCAGCCATAACAGTGTTTCACCTATTCGTTTCCTTTTTCCTTTCCATTTCCCACATTTTATTACATCCCCAAATCTCCACTAATAAACTGTTGACCTTGGAATTGGTACATTGGGGAGCCCATCCCTTCCCACTGCAGCTGAAAGTCTTACCAACCATGGACTCCACGTCGGTTACCTCCCTGTCCAGGGTGGAGACACTGAAGAAGCTTGATAAGCTTATGGGAGCCCAGGCAAAGGGCATCCGGTATTTCCCCAAACGTTGGCAGAAGGATTCAGCTTGAAGTTTTAGTTTTTCAATCTTTTCTTTACTCTGGAGGAAAATGGGAAGAGACAAGCAGAAAAACGATATGGCACCAGACCAAGTCAGCTGTCTTGCCATGGATATAACAGGCATCTCTAAACTCCCTACCCTACTGATTAAAAAGAATGAATAGGCAGAAAAATGACACAACCTGGGTTGTACAACTGATAAGGAAATACAGACTAGAAAAGGAGGAGTTTAAAGAAAGGCCACATTCAACTATTAAATACATCTTCAGCTAAAAAAAAAAAAAAAAGCACAAGGCTTATTATGCCAGCTAATCAACAAGGGCCTCTTTTAGGAGCTAGTTACATGACTTGAATTCACATGAGAAAATCTTGGAATAACAAGTTTTGTGTATCATCCACCAAGCTCTCAAGAGAGTCCGTTTTTCAAAAGTTGCCTGGGAAAATTCCAGAAAGATCTACAAATGTTCCTAACATTTTCCTTGTTAGGTAGACAACACTTCCAAGGTGTTTTAAGTTCAGAATAAAAGGTAGATTTTAAAAAATGTCTCAAGTTCAGTAAGTCTTATTTAAAATTTATAAGTCTGCAGTATGATGCTCATTAGGCCATGCTTTAATGAACATACCGGGTGCTGAGAAAAGATATGCTTTTCATAGGCTCACGACCTATTTTGCGCTAATGAATTTATTATGTACAGCAGTCTCAGACAATTTCCAAATATCCTACCAGAAAAAAATGGTGGTCCATGCTGTTGAGAAACACCAGAAGAGCTTTGGTGCTGTTTTGTGGCCCTTCCAACCAGCTGGGTCAGAACCAAAGTAACAGGGTGTGGCTTCGCCCTAGCCAAGTTTTATAATTCAAAATTGGTGTGTATATCATCATTTGTTGAGTTTAATAATTTATTTCTTTAAAAGTTATCATCAAAGATTGGTTTCTCTTCCTTCTTTGGTTTAAATACAATTTGATAGTGTCTCATATGGGGACATATTATGGACTACACCACATTAACTATATTGTGGAACAGCCCTGAAAAATATCTGCGTTTTCTAAGACGTCTCCATTTAGCAATACTCAAAGTATCATACCTTTCCACCATCACTTTCCTTGATAACCATGTAGGGCTCTGCACAGTCTCCAATCTCTCCCTGCTGAAGGACTTTTTCAATCTACCAACAAAAATAGTATTAAAACAATGTAAATTACATACATATAACAAAATCTATGCAACCATCAAAATGATGTTTTGTGACAATATTCGATGACATGGGAAGATGTCCATAATATGTTTTTTAATTTTAAAAATTACTTAGAAGAGTACTATGCAGTTTTATAAAAAATCAGAAAGGCACATTGAAAGGATGATAGTAGACACCCGGCGAATGTTAATAGTAGCTGTCTTAGTATGGTGTGTTTATGTGTTATGTTTATTTTCTTCCTATTGCTTATGTGTATTTTCTATTTTTAAACAATAAAACTGTATTATGCCTACAATAAAAAATGCAATAAAAGTTATTTTGTAAAACAAAACCCATGAGACATATGGAGGAAGTGAAAAGCTCATTTTCTTTATTAGTGTTTACAATGTTAAAAAGAGATATGACCTCTATAAAAGTCAGGTTGGGGACTCAAACCTTCCACAAAATGAGTAAATGAACAGAATAAATTATCTGTAATTGTATCCCTATATTTCTTATTAGGATTTAACAGACTTGGAAAGTAACCAAAAAGCCGTGGGATGGTGCAGCTTTTCGCTTTGCTAACTGGCTGCTAATATAAAAATGCTACCACTGTGAAGTATCCTCTTTGATTTCCCTTCAGGTAAAGAATCTGCTGGTCATAAATTTGAGTACCATATTTAAGAGAAAGAAAAGGAGACATTTGAAATTTCCTAACCCTCTGCTCCAAAAAATTTAATTTAACATAAGATGTTGAGGGGGGGAAAAAAAGTAGATGTAGTCCCATTAGCCTGTGTCATTAGTTGAGATGATCCCTGAAAAAGAAATTGGGGTCAATATATCCCAGTAGGCTCACATTCTTAATTAGCGCTATTAGGTAGGGACAAAATATTTAAACCGGAAATATCCTAGTGATGGAGGTGCTTACCGAAGTTTCAAAGGAAGTGGCATGGGGCTGCTCAGTATGCACCTAGCTGAGGGAGACTGCAAGCAGGAAGTCTCTCTTCTCTCAAAGGAAGCTTATAACCCCTTCCATTGCCAGAGCGTGAAGACTAGGCTGATCCTCCTGAGAGACGCCACAGACACATAACACTTGAGCGAGAGACTGACTGGCATTTCTGTTAGTCAGCAATCATTCACTTATTTGTTCATTCAAAAAATATTTTTGGGGTACCTTCTGTGTGGTGGCTGGCGGGGAGATAGGTGGTGAATGCAATAAACCTGGTCCCTATTCTCCTGAAGCTCATAGTCAGGAGCCTGTAGAGCGAATTGGAAGGAAGCTAATTTTTCCATGAAGTCAATGGATAAAAATAAGTCTCTGTCCAAAAATAAACTTTGGACAGAGATAAAGAAACTTTTAATCAGGACTCTAAAGCAAGGAAGGGGAATTCCATGGCTTCATGCACTTGTAGTGTATAGTGTGGAACCTACAGAAGAGGAATCTCCAGAATCTGGAAGGGAGAGAATCCAGATTCGACCAGACCAGAAAATACTATTCCTTCACTGAGTTGGACAAGGGTAACTCCAGTTACTTCATGAGAAGGAGCTGCAAGCTGCTATGATAGCCCACTGTGAAGTCTTTCACAATTTATGTGTAAGAGAAATGAATGAGTCCTCACAACCAAGGCAGGTAGGGGAAATAAGCATCTCAAAATTACCTGGGAAATTTTAAGGAAAAAGGGCTATTCAGGAGGGGCTGGTTCAATGCCTGGCATGTCTATTTCTAAAGTTTTACATCAGACTCACTCTCATCCTTACTCTCTAGACTTCAATTGAGAAACAAAACTTTTGAGCCTGAAATAACCCTTGAAAACAATATTATATATAGTACTAAACTAGTTAACTTGAACTAAATTACTGTTTAGATCCTGGTGTTTAGCCTGAGAATAAAAATAAGAAAGAATGCCTTTCTCTTTATTGAATGGCAACTACCTGGATATATGTGCTAGATATTATAATAACATTTACTATAAGTTTAGAGAAAAAGAAGCTACGATGATGGCATCATGGAAAAGAAAAACGAATCAGAAGCAAACCAGGGACTGTATGAATAGATTTAAATTTCTTAACTATATAAAGACAATTGAAAGACTGTTAGTTATTGCCAAGGAATGCATTTATACATTTGAAATATTTGGAATGTATTTAGTAGTAATAGTAGCCCAGAGATAACTGCTGATATTTAGCAGATTACTATGGGTTAATCAAAATAAAGTCATCCACAGAGAAGTAGAGTTTGAAGTAAAATGTGGCTCTGTAGAACTAGTAGTGTTGGTTTCTTTGGTTTCTTAGGCTGCAAGAGAATTTTGAATTTCACTACAGGGCTTTTAGAGTGGGCTGTAAACTAATTTCCTTATATGTTTAAGTAATATTGCAACAAATAGGACACATTCGAAGTTTGACAATAGATATTTTTTTTAGCAAAAGAATTTTAACTATAGTTCCTGCAAGATTAAATAAATTCCCTTCAAGCTGTAGTAACCGTCCAGAGTCTTGTAAAATGGAGGAAAGGAAGCTATAATGGAAAGATACCTGACACTTGTTCAGTGACTCCTAAGACCAAAATTCTTTAAAATCTTTATGCTACTCCCATGGGATCATGCGGAACTCAGTGAGATTATGGAAGTCAAACCTAGAATGATGGGTTTACATGAAATCAAAACACCTAGTTTTTTTTTGTTTGTTTTGTTTTGTTTTGTTTTACAATCTTGGGGTAAAGAATCAATGAAACTAATTATTTCACTTAAGGTAAGTAAAATATTCAATGGTTCTTATTAAGTTTTAATGAGTCATTTTGGTGTGTAGAGAAAGTCTCTGGACTTCTTATATCAGCAAAGAGTACAGTCTAGAATGAAAAGACTTTCTACTTATAATTGTCCCCACAGATTTTGACTCTAACCAGACCTACTCAGTCTGTAAGATGGTGATAAAAAGGGCGAATGAAACTTGGAAAATATAGCCCACACCTCAAGTTGGACATTTAACAATGGGTCTCTCGAAAAATGTGAGCATCACTAGAAAACTATCTGAGATTTTCATCGTAGCAGCCTTCCTCCCAGAGCTGGATAGCTGAGGCTGCTTTTGTTGGTTGAGAGGAAGGGTGCCTACAATGTACCAGGCTTTATTTTGTAATTACAACCACCCATTATGGGTGGTTTATTGTCTCCACTTTACAGATGAAGAAACTAAGTCTCAGAAAAGGTAGGTAAGTGCCCAAAGTCCTATAGCAACCAAGTCACAAAGCCAGAATTTAAAACTATGGAGACTGTGTGACTGCAAAACCCATAGCTGTTCTAGTATTCAATACAGAATTTGCTGGTAAAGGAAAAGGGATAAGTCGAGAAGGAAACAAAGTGAATCTCACAAAGGACATAGAGGTAAGTCTGACATCTTTCACTTGATACATGCACTGGGAATAAAGCAAAAATGAGAACATCAGAATGTGCGAATCAGATTGTGTTTAACTACCTTGACCACTAGGTAGATGTCTGAGGATGGATAGGTGACCGAGAACACTGCAGATCTTGCCTGACTTGATGTGGCAACAGAGGGCGTGTGAGCACGCAGAAATCCTTTAAATTGGTCAGAGTTCAGGTCACAGTGAAAATTCTCTGAGATCTGTAAATGAGTAACGAAATGAAAATAAGTTAGACTTGTTGTTCTCACAGTCCAAACATGTTAACGAAGAGTGAAAAACCACAGAAAAATTTCTCCAAAGAAATAATTGTAATTGTAGCCATGGTTTATGATTAGTGACCGCTGGAAAACCCGATACATATTTTGTTACCATCCCTAGAGCCATTTAGATATGTTCTTTGGAATATTTAAATTTTTATTAACTCACCAGTATTTCCTGAGTATCAATGATGTGCTAGGTACTCTGCCCTCAATTAGCATACAATAAAAAACAAAAGAAAAGGCAAATATATCACTAACTACAGGAAGAGTGAAATATAAGTGACCACACTCGTACAAAAAAGCACTGTGGAAGTTACACCGGGTGAGTGATCACACTCAGTGGAGGTGATCAGGAATGCTTTTCTTGGAGGAAACATGAGACGGATAGGCCTTGGAAGAAGATTCTGCTGGGCAGAGCTAGAGGGTGACAGTGAACTAGGGAGAGAATGCAATACGGAAATGTCCCAGAGGTTGGAAAACATGGAGTGAGTTTAGTTGACAGAGACTAGTCCAGCTTGACTCTGCCTAGGTTAGAGAGGGAAAGAGAGCAGATGAGAGCCACCCTGAAGAAAGCCAAGCATGGAAGCTAAAGAGTTTGATTTTAATGTTGCACACAGTGAGGATCTACTAAAGATTTTGAGCAAGAGCATGACGTGATGGGCTCCTTTGCTCAGTGGTGGAGCATTACTTATGAGCCACTGTATAGTTGGGTCTCCGCTTCATCACTAATAGAGTTATAGCTGAGAACTGGCTGCCCGGGTAAAGACTGCATTTACCATCCTCCCTTGCAGTTAGGAGTGAGCATGGGACTAAATTCTTTACAATGAATCATAAGCATTAAGTGATACGTCAAACATTCAGGCCTCCTCACCCATCTTCTCCCTTTTTCGGGAGCTGCAATGGCAGTGACAAAAATGACTTTGGGAGAACATACATTGAAAATGGAGGAGCCACTGCCAGCCTGGGTTCCCAAATGACTGAGTGGAGCAGACCACTGCTGACCCAGCACATCCTACCCTAGATCGTTAACAAACAAAGCCAGAAACTTCTCTAAGCCAGTGGTTCTCAAAATGTGGTTCGCTGGCCAACAGCTCCAGCATCACATGGGAACCTGTTAGAAACGCACATTCTCAGGCCCCATCCAGACCTACTGAATAAGAAACTGAGGGCAGGTCTCTCTTGTGTTTTAACAAGCCCTCCAGGTATTTCTGAAGCACAGACAAGTTTAAAAACCACTGCCTTAAACTATGGAATTTGGGGGTCTCTTTATTTTAGCAGTTAACCAACACTAACTAATACAAGTCTCAGTGACTTCTAGAGATACTTATTTCCTTAAATACAGATGGCTATGGATAAAGAGGGGCAGAAATGTCTTACTCTGGTTTTGCTATTTTTGTCTTCCTCTAGGAGTTACAAAATGACCAAATAATAAAACATTTATGGAGAAGTGTTAGGTCCTTGATTTTTTTCAATTAAAAGCACATTACAGTTGGTGAGGTCTTCACCCTGTGGCAAATTTAGACTTTTACTGCATACGATGCCTTCCATTCATAATCAGCCTATTTCACATTGCAAAAAACAAAAAACAAAAAACAAAAACAAAAAAATGAAATAAAAAAAAACAAAAAAAAATGAGGAAACAGTACATGCATATCTGAGCTTGTCAAAAACATTTAAATTGCTTTGTTTTGTGTGTAGCCCACATGCTACTATATCATTTCTCTCTTCCCAACCATCTAGCCATCCTCTGTCCAACTGCCAGCATGTTTTCCATTAAAGAGTCTTCAAAGAACATCAATAACTAACATTCCCAGATCATTCCTTCGAAAACTGCAAATGCAGTAGAACTGGGTGTGTTAAAAGCTATTTGTTTTCAAATCTGATGTGTTTTTGCTGAATACAAGTGAAATTTAAAAATATGAATCCAAAGTCTCATCAATAATATGCGCACTCTCAGAAATGGGTTATTTTTTGTTTTCTTACCTTTTTTCTTTCTTTAACATCGTAGAGAGCAATGCTGGCAAACAGAGGCTCAATTTCAATCTCAAACCTGTCGAGAAAGAGAGAAAAAGCCGTATGATTTTGATTAAGATAATTTTGAATTTTCTGAAAGTGCCTGAATGTATAAACTGGTTAAAATATAAGTAGTTTTCAGAAATAGTTTGACAACTCCATGCACATGAGAATCACACTGGGATATATTAATGGAGAAATATGGAAGGTTTGTGGAACACTCTTAATCATTTGAGTTCCTGGTGGGTAGCACAGTCCCCCAAAAAGTGCTTGTTGATGACACCATAAGAGAAGATGGGCAGAATGGAGCCTTGGTCTGATGCAGCATGGCACTTCCTACCACTGTAGCTGTTGTGTTTTCAGAGAGTCAAGTCTCTGTCTTAAGTAAAAGCCTTATTTACAGTTTACATTTTATTGCTAGGCTAAGAATTCCTATTATTTAATTCTAAGAGATGGCACTTTTCGGATAGTAAAAAAAGAAAAGTTCCGTTGCTGTTCCTTAGATTTACAGCATGGCCATCTAAGGCAGGTCGGGAGGCTTTTCCTAACTCCATTGCCAGGGGAGTTGCTGAGTTGAGGCAGGGGGAGGGGACTGAGTACTACTAATAAACACAGAGGTGTACGGCCCCAGCGACAGCTAGAAAGAGAAGCCCTCATATTGGTCCTAATTGCTCATTCCCCTTGAAAAATAGTGGGGTTGAAGACAATGTGTCCCCAAAGCATAATCCTGCCTCATGTTATAAGATACACAAGGCTTATGACATTGGTCGCTGACTGCTGAGAGCACCAGTAATCAAATCCCGGAGCACTACTACTACAGAAGGCATGCAAATTAGGCCAACTTTTGTTTCAAGGCATGTGTGAGAGGATGGTCTTATCATCGATAGCTTCACCTTAAAAGATAACTTTTTCAGAAGAATATTTGTGCCCAGGCTCACCAGCTATTACGTGGTGTGGTTGATCTGTATTTAATTATGTACTCTCTGATACAAAAAGGTCTGTATATTCTTGTAATTTATTTGGGTAGGTAAGTTACTGAGTGTTAAGTTCTCTGTGGTTCAGGGAAAGAAAGAGAATTAACATTTGTCAAACACCTGTGATTGTGTAAGTGCTTTGCACACGTCAATTCCTTTAGGTTTCACAACAATAGGGTAATGTAGATATTATCCCCATTTTTGAGGTTCAGAGAGCTTAAGTAATTTGCCAAAGGCCACACGGTTAGGTATACTCAGGTTCTGAGCCCAGTTCTTTCTGATCACAGAACCTGAGTTCTTTCTACCAGTGTTTCTTTAAGTGTAGTTCCCAGAAACTAGCATTTTAAAGCAAAATAAGGAGTTCATCAAAAAACAGGTTTCTTGGTCCCACCTAAAATCTCCTAAACCAGAGTCCCTTAGGAGAGATGGTGGTAGTGGTCTCCCCAAACTTTCATTTAAACCAAGCCTTGGATAAATTTAATGCCCAGGTAAAACTAAAGTTTTACCACTAAGAAGACGCCTTTAAGCTGAAGTTACTTTGCATAGATAGTATTAAATTTTAAATTAAAAGATTTTCTCACTTAAAATGCAAAATAGAAAAATACTCTGTCATCATCCTCTTCTTCTTACTGCTACACACATTTACAGAATTGGCACCAGCCTAATTCTTTCTGCATGCTCGAGGCTTTAGATATTTCTCAAAAGCAAAACAGAAACAGTTACAGAGTTACAGATCTCGATAACTTTAAAAAATTTCCCTTGCTGATAAAAATCTATAGTAGTATAAATAGAATTTTGCCTATTGATGAAGAAATGTGTGTCTTTAATATTATCATTAAAATTTTACTATTCATATTTTAACATTCTAGGTTTACTTATAAGAATTTGCTTTCTTTTATCCAGTTCATTCAAAGGAGTTATACCTAGGATGATCTCTTTGGTGTATCTCTCTTGCAGGTATATTGGTATGGATACCATTAAAGACGTCAGCAGGCCAAATGCACTGAGTGAACACTTCAATCCTACTTAATTTCTGCTTTTGCAGTTGGGGGAAAATATCACTAGAAACTATACTTCACGATTCTCATGAAGAGAAATCCAAATGACTCAATTTGGTTATTTAAATAATACACACCTATCTTAGTGGCCATGTTTTCCCACCTGTGAGAACAGCTGCCATTTATTTATTAGAAAGGTCTAGAAGGCTTGGTGATAAGGATCATAAGAGAGAATTCCTTCAATCCTGAATGGCATAGTTCCTGCATCTGAAAGTGACCTGATGTGCATCCTGTGGGGGTGTGCGAGTGCCCCAGACAATAGGGCGGACTTCCTGAACAATGCAGATGGGAACAGAACGGCCACTTCCACCGAGTCCTCCAGCTGACAGACTAGGAGGTGCCTACCTCCCAGTCAGCTTGCCAGGGCCAGAGTTTGCCTTTCTGTACCCCTCACCTCATACAGAGCTGGCTTATTGTCTCTCATCTCTGCGTATAAGACAAAAGCTCCTAGCTGCCCCCATATCCTCCTACTTGTAGAATTGGCTCAGGGGAGGAACTACAACACCAAGGAAGGCCCCACAAGACGGGGAGCAGTCATGTTGGCTTGTGTCCTGAAGATAGGAACTGGGGAGGCTGTGCTTTAGAATTAGAAGTCTGCAACAGGTAGACCATCTGGCCTAACAACTTGATTTACCAGAAAGCACTCAAAATCCCAGAGAAGTTCCCAAGGTTGAAACAAAGCTTTGAATCCAGTATCCAGATGCCCTATTGCAAACCAGGTGCTGCTTAAGGGGGTCCATGAACTGACTTCAAAAGATGGATGACACTCCTAATAGAGTATGAAAAACTTAAAACTTATTATTTTCAAAAGGGTCTGCAATTTGAAGATGTCAAAGAACTAATTCTTTAAAGTAGCAGCCTGCGAAGAGGAAAGAGGTGCACAAGCACTTCAGGGGCTATGAAAGACAATCCATGGAATGTAGGAAGAAAATACTATAATTTATTTTGAATTACTTAGTTCGGTCCTCAAAATTTCTTACCTATAGATGTTTTATAGTATATATAATATTTTAATATGTAAGTACAAAATTAATACAAATATGTAGAGGACACGTGACTTTTTTTTTTACCATAAAAATAAACAATTAAAAAACTTGGCAACAATTGCTTTAAAGTAGGCATAGCACATAATGGGCCCACAAGATGAATCCAGACTGCAGACATGCTTTGTTTGAATTGTGTGTTGTTACAAAGGAAATAGGAAAATTTTAAGAAGACATAAAATTATGCAGAAAAATCTGGATTTCCAGCTCTCTTGGAAGAAAATTCAGACAACTGACAAAAATGGGCCTGTTTACTTGGATAACAAGAGTTGGTCCTAGCTGGTAGGTGCCCCCTTAAGACAGTTTGCCATAGTCCCCACTACTCTCTATTGCTCCCTGGCACTCAGACTGGGTTTTAGTTACATTTAGTGTTGTTTCGACAGCGGTATGCTAGTAAATGTTTAACGAACAACTCTCTGAAAAACAAAAAGTTTCTAATTTTGTAGCATTTTTGGGTTTCTATGTTTAAATTCTTCCACCATAGCCAATTTTAAGCTGCCAGTGTGACTTCACTGAATAAAGAATTGGGAAGAGAAATGCACAATCAGCTCTCATGAGTTAGTCAGAGCTGTCTCCAGCATACCATTGGCTTTCACAGTTATTTTTCTTAATGTAGACCATTTCACTCAATAGCTTTATACACCTAACCTTAGTGTTTGCCCTCCCTATTACAGAAAAAAGACTGTCAAAAGCTTGGTAGAAATGGAATTGAGATCTAGCTGGCTCCAAACTCTGTTCTTTCCACTACCTCACAGCTACCCACTGTTAATGTGTTGGGAGATCCTCCCTGATTTGAGCTCTGATGATAAAGACACAGTTTGTAAAAGCAAGATAAACCTCAGTGTACTGGTTAGTATGTTTGATGATACTTACTTCAGGGACAGCAACTTGACCATTATTCTGTTGCCCAGATGTTCCTTAGGACATTCTGGTACAGGACGTATTTCCACAGCATCTTCCTATTATTAATCACATGGTAAAGAAATTATTAGTGAGTTTCCATGAGGACTTCCAGTTGGAGTTAACCGAGGGAAAGGAAGGCTGCCATGCACTGCTCAATTCAACTTACATTTGCTTTATTTCTAATAGCAGAATAACACTTTGACATTTACAAGAGAGTTTGATATCCAAGCCCCAAGCTTCAAAGTCAGCATTTACAGCAAATATTTTCTCCTTTTAGAAAGCCAAGCATTTAAGACAAAGGGACTGAGGAAGGAAGGAAATGTGAACATGGATATGACTTAGTAACATCCACCAGATGGCATTGCAAAATTTTATACCCATTGTTGATTTTTTTTTGGCTGCTCTAAGTCCACATTCAGAGTATTTCTCCTGCCAAGGATTTTGCTAGTAAATATGCACATTTCAGACTTGAGATCTAAGTCAGAATAGTTCACTTAAGGCTGTAAATCATCAATACTATAATACAGAGTACCTTTCTCAGTTTTCTTAAACAGTTGATAGAGGTTTGGGGTTGAATTTATAGATTCTATAAAGACATATCCAGCTAAAACTTGTTAAAGTTCTAAGTATAGAAAAGTTTAATAAGGACAAATTAAGAGATATACTTGTCTATTTTTACCATATGGGAACTCAAAACTTAAAGAGAAATATAAAATCCTTATTGTAACTTTTAGCATTCAAATCTAAGCTATCACAGTATCTTAATTATATTCCTACATGCAAAGATAAATAGTGCAAGTCCTTGAAAACTTTAATTCCTGCTGTTGCAGTAGGATACCCACACACTGATCAGTGGTCTGCAGCTCGCAAGACTCTAAAGAACAGAGTCATGTGTAATTGTATTTTCCTGGGCTATAAAGGATGAGCCCTTCCCACTAAATACACCAAAGCAATCATAACATTTTTACAAATGGAAGTAAATCGCCTTTACTTGATAATTTTGTACCTAAATTTTGTACCACTTTGGATAGCCAAAGTGGTAAACTCTAACTTCTATTCTCCTTCAAGGCCCAAGCTTGGGTTTATCTCCTGGTCATCTTGCTGGGTGGAGTTGCTGAGTTTGTTTCCGAGGGAACACTGTCCTGGTGCCTACACTGAGCTGAACTCCCTCAGAGCAAGCTGGAACTTTTAGGATGAGCAGAACAAATACATCCGAAAGGGAAGGTCCTCTTTTTTGGAAAATAGCTTCAATGTAAAGACACTCATGGGTTTCTAAGACTATATTTGGTTTGGATTCAACCTTTGAAATCTTTTCAAAGAAGCTTTTCATTTGGGTAATTGTAAACATATACAAGTAGAGAGAATATAATGAACCACTTTTACCTATTACCTAGCTTCAATAATTTCAACAACTCATCAAACTTGATTTCTATATTCCCACTTACTATCTCCTCCCATTCAATATTGGATTATCTAGAAGCAAGGTGCCAGACATCATATAGTTTAAGTACAGCGCTTTAAAATATAAGGACTTTTAAAAACATACAATTGTAATATCATATTTCTCCTAAAAAAGTAACAAAAATTTCTGTCTCTAAACATGAAGTCAGTTCCAAATTTCCCCAACTGTCTTAATACCTTTTACATTTATTTTGTTAAACCAGGATCTAAACAAGGTCTACATATTGATATATTTCCTAAGCTTCTTCTAACCTATATGAATTTCTTGAGCCTTTACAGTTATCTGAAATAGAAACAAATTCCCAAAGAAGCAGAAGAGGAAATGTAAAGTTTTAGTGGATACCTGTTTTCATTCTTTCTGGGAGCTGTGTGTGTGTGTGTGTGTGTGTGTGTGTGTGTCTGTGTGTGAGTGAGTGAGAGAGAGAGAGAGAGAGAGAGAGAGAGAGAGAGGAAGGAAGAAAGATAGTGAGAGAGAAAGATAACATGAGAGAGCTGACATTCTTCCATCAGTTGGCCCAATGGATCCTGAAGTCAGCTCTATATCTGCTTACCTGTAATTTCATCATGTGAGCCAATAAGTCACCCTCCCCGCCTTTTTTTTCTTTTAGGTGGGTTCTGACACTTGTAACTAAAATACAAACTCTTCAATGATTGGGATTATAGTGGCATCTTTCTTAGGGATCAACATATAGGACACCTTTTATAGACTCACAGTGAATGAGAGAAAGAACTCATTTCATCTAACTTGGTGGTCAAGTTCTACTTTTGCCTCTCCCATAAACTCTGTCATGATTTAGATGTAATAGTTCACCTCTCTTCTAACTTTCTTTACCAGTAAATAATGATAATTTAATTTCATTTCATAATAGGTCAGATGACAAATTACCTTTCTTTCATAGGACTTTCTTTGAAGAAAGTGCAAACTACAAGTACAAATGCAATTTCTGTGTGTCCAGCTTCAACATATTAAAAGGCTAGCATAGGAGCCCTCAAGCATTTTAGACAGACCAATTTACAAATATCTGGTACACTAATTACAAAGCATTTGTTTCCACTCAGTAAAGCAGGCCCCATTAGGACCTCAGCTAGATTATAACTTTCCATCTCAACTGAGTTTCTGCATTGTTCAAAGACCATAAAATAAAATTCCTTTAAAACAGTCTATGATTGATTATTATAATCAGTGCAGGCTGGATAACCTCCGTTTAGTCCCAGGAGGGAGCTCTGGATGAGCTGATGTCTCACTAGAAGTATTCTCCTCACCCTTTAATTATTTTCTCTCTTCTTGTGCCCACTTTGGGTCTCCTTATTACATACTGGCACCTCCATCATGGAACTGGGAGGAAGAGGGATGCAAGTGAAGGTCAAGTCAGTCAGACTTTATATTTCTTGACATATCTGGTAAAAGTTTTAAAGTTGTATATGGAAACTGAGAAGTTATGAGATAATAGGTGCTTTCTGATATCATCTTGGGATTTCAGTTATGTGTATCAATATATCAGGCAGTCATATGTAGATAAATAGTGGGTTAGGATCTCCATCCTATAATTTAATTTACCTGTTGAGTCTTGAATAAGTTGTTTAACCTCTCTGATTCTTACTTTGCAATCTGAAGAATGGAGATGATAACATTGTCCATGTTATTCATATTTATTTTAAATCTCCCTCATTCAGAAAAGAATTCAAGGCCACTGACAAGACTGAGAACAAAATAAATAGATGAGAAAACCAAAGTGTTGGAAAATAAGGATAAGAAAAAAAGAAAGGTGAAGATAATTCAAGACACCAATAAGTAAGCCACCAGATTTGGTTGAGGTAAACAGAAATTTGACTGTAAATAATTTAGAAGAGTCGATTAAAAGATGCACACTATCTCTAAGCATACACATTTTCTCAGTTATGGAAACATGAACTCTTCTTTGAAGGCTTGAGGGATCCTTTCAGATCCTCACTGAGGCAGGTGCTGGTTGATGAGCAGGTAAAATGTCCTCAATAATATTTGAAAAGTGGACACAATAACATATCTCATGACTGCTGCTCCCCTTATTATCTTTTTGCTGACCAGTGGTGAGCTCATCAAAGGGCAAGTCAGCAGACACAATTCTTGAGGGTGGGGGCTTCAGGGGTGTGAGAATCAGGCTCCCCAAAGGTCTTGCTTGATCCAAAGGTCAAATTTGAAATATTTAGAGGTACAAATGGATGGCATATCCTTTATGCAAAAGTTTCCCAAATCTTATTTCTTGCAATGGAATTTTTAATAAAATTTTGGACAGCAGAAATATCATGGGAATCTGTACCGGCAAGACCCAGAAGTGTAGGTATTCTGGCATACAGAAGGGTAGATTGAGAGCCTCATATTAAGTATAAGGAGCTGAAACACTCTTGAATAATGGTCATCCTTTATCCCACCCAAAGTGGCCCAGTGGAGTGACCATAGGCAAAGCCTAAATAATCAAATTGTTCTGGGTCAAGTCCAATACATAAAAAAGCAGACAATCAAGATCCTGATGTTCTATGCATTGGGAGCATGGTTGTAATATTCCAGACTGGACTGTTTTCAAAGCAGGTCTCTCAGATTATTCATAGAGACCATTAAAAAAAATCTTAACAAAGCACTAAAGAACATCAAGGTTTAAGTAATATATGTCTTGATGGAATAACTGTAAAATAACTGAATGGTGTGACCGCTTGAGTGGGATTACTGCATGTAGACATCTGAAATCTTTTGAAGATTTTATGAGATAATATCAGTGAAAGTGTTTTATAAAGTACTATGAAAATCCTAGTTATTACTGGAATTTCATTTGGTATAATTGATCAGTAATTGGCCGTGCTATCACACAGGCTTGCCATAGTGAAAAAAGCCCCAGGAATCATTAAGCATTCTGACGCCGCTGCACAGTAATAATGAACAATAATATTTTCCTGGAGCCTCTCTATGTCTTCATTGAAATTCTCCAGCATGGAGTTGGTCGCACTCACCTCATCCACTGATGGGTAAAGGGCAAAGAGCTCAGCCTGCCGGTTGGTCCTTCGAGCCTCCTCGTTCTGCTTCTCGAAGTCCTCGGCACTCACATGTTGTAGGAGGTTTTCCAGCCGCTGGTCAGGCTGGAGGCTGCGGAGGTCGAAGTCACAGGCAGTGAGGGGGCCTTTCCCAGACACATCGCACAGCACATTTAAGCGGCGAGGGCCTGCCTATGAGAAAAGACACATCTTCGTGAGAGACATAGTGGGTCTAAAATGAGAATTAAGCAATCTGGGATGTCTTAAGACTGCTCCAATGTGTGATTATAGAATTAGGCCCTAAGGGGTTTCTGAGCAAACTAGGGGTTTGACAAGAATCACATCTTAGCTTTCCGGACTGAACAACCTAAAATAAATGTCTCCTTCTCTCCTGGAAGCAGGTAGTTACTTGTTGGATGAAGATAAACCCATGCTTGAAGAAAGGTTTGGAAACAGCACCATGTGCCTAATAGTTTTTGTTGTATTCTAGAGTATGGGAGCCAAGTCTCTGATGAGTCACACTCATGTGTCATGCTCAAGCAAAACAGAGCTGGAATAAGGTGTAACAGAAAGGAGTCTGCATGAGGGAACAGAGGGACCTTGTCCCGATCACAACTCCAGAACTTGGGTTTTGAAACTGGAAAATAAGATGATCTGTGAGGAGTCTTCCATATTAAACTTTATATAAACTCCAAAGCTGAGTTTTATTTTTCCAGTGACAGAGATATGCGCATGGGAACCCTTTTCTACAGGACTTCAGTAACGATTACAGGAATAAGGACCAGAAAAAAAAAAGGGGGGAAAAGCATTTGCTATTTAAGCAGTATCTACTTTTAGATGAAGCACGTTTGAAAAAAAGTGTCTTAAATCAGCCACAAAATGAATGCTGTATTTTATTAGAAATGTTTTGGAAGTTAGGAGCTGCATACCTAACCAAAGACTTGGAAAAGAATATATAACCACAATCAGTGATATGTTATAAAAATAAAGAAGGATCTATTATAAATATCTATTAAATTAATGATAAAATGTTATCTTAAAGCTCTACTAAATGGACATACTATATACAATTTCTCTATATACTTTTAGTGACATCTATGTACCTCATAAACATGTTACTCTGCTAGATCATAAATTTTACCTAAACTGAATGTGATAGGAATAATAAATATTAGTAATTTAATTATTAACACTTATGTTTGTCTTAGAATTTATAAGAACCTTGGGAAAATGAATTGGATTTTCCCATTTCTTTAAAAGAATGTCAAGATATATACATATACCTCCAGAATTTATCCTAAGAGTATAACTGGACGAGTGAGCAAAGATGTGAAGATAAGAGCATCTCTGAAACATTGTTTGCAATAACGAAATAATAGAAACAACCTAAATGTCTCCCATAAGAGGACTCATTAAAAGATTTTGGAACTTTCACACAATGGAATGTTATACAGTCATTAAAAAAGAAAAAGAGAACATGTATTCATTGGAAAAGATGACCATGGTATATCGTATGAAAAGGAAGTTATACAACATTATGTATAATATCTAATTTTGATGAAATATGTGTACCATAGAGTCACTTCATATATGTATTTAATTTATGTAAATTCAGGCATTTGGCTTCACCATTCCACTCGAGAAGGTACACAAGAATTAGAATAAAAGATATTGCTGGCAGTTTCATTGTCTGTATATCTCTCCATGATGAGTATTAGTCTCCAATACATAAAAACATATAGTTTTTGTATCACTTTGGTCTGAAATCCAGCCAATGACTTTGCTGAGTGCTCTGTTAGTATGCTGGAGGAACAAGTGTGCTTTATGGGTGTGCTGGTCATTCGGCTATTGTCTCTCAGCTCCAAATTCATCCTTTCGTGCTCTGTTCTGCGATGCTAGGTCTGTGCTCAGCAAATTACATTTCTGCTTTGCCTGCCTCTCCCTTTAAGTTATGCCAATAAGGGGGGGGGGGGTGCGCAACAGGGAGACCAGATGGCTGAAGCTGGGAGGCTAGACTGGCCCCTTCCTCTTTGTTTGCAGTTCCTGTCATCTTGGTAGTAGCAGTTGTTCTAGCCTTGAACTTCTTTTTGGCACTTCTGGAACCTCCATGAACTTACCTCCTTGGAGGTACCAGAATCCGCTGGGCAATTCCTCCTCTTAGGAGGTCTGAATCTACACATGCCCCTTCTCTGAGGTCCTTCCTCTCAGATCCTGAGATACTAACAGGACCAGCTAGGCCCCACTCCCTCCTCAGAGATTTGAGTCCTAGTTCTAAGGCCCCTCTTCTGAGCTTCTAGGGTCTGATAACTCCACTCTTCCCCCTAGACCCATAGTTCTCAAACGTGGTCCCAGGACCAGCAGTATATGCATCTCCTGGAAAATGGCTCATCAGAAATGTAGATTCTCAAGTTCCATTCTCAAGTGAATCAGAAACACTGGGGTAGGGCCCAGCAATCTGTTTGAACAAGCCCTTCGGGGGATTCTGAGGAAGCTAAAGTTTGAGAACCACTACTGTAGACCCCAGCTTCTGTCTGACAAATAAAAGGAACAGTTTACTTGGTCATTATTTATGGTACAAACTGAATTTAGTCAAAATTACCAGTGAAAAATCTCTTAAAGCTCCCATAGAATACAGCATACATATATTCTAGGCTTCAGTAAGCCCATCATATTTGGCATTAGCATTAATGGCCGATCCCTCTATAGAGCTCCGATTAAGCAGATGGCATGGCTACAGAGACTGTGCTGTTTGAAAAATAGGTATTATTAAAAAATCCTCTAGTTATATTCAGCATGATGAGAGCACCTGAAAGCTAAAAACTATACTGGTTCAGAAGAAGTTCTATGCAAACCTGAACAAATTTCTTCCTCTATGATTTATTTTCCTCAATTATAAAATGGGCAGAATGGACTAAAGCACTGGCTTTAATTTTTTTTAAATTGTGGTAAAATATACATAACATAATATTTATCACCTTTTTAGTGTACAGCTCAGTAGTGTTAGGTGTATTCACACTGATGAGCAACCAATCTCTAGAACTCTTTTCATCTTGCAAAACTAAAGAGCTATACCCATTAAATAACAACTTCCTATTCCCCCCTTTACCTTCCCCTGAAAACCACAGTTCTACTTTCTTTCTCTGTGAATCTGACTACCGTAGGTACCTCATATGAATGGAATCATACAGTATTAGTTCTTTTGAGATTGGCTTATTTCATCTATCCTTGGAGATGTGGTTGTTTCCACCTTTTGGCTATTGCAAATAATGCTGCTATAAACAGATGTATAAAGCTGACTTTTAGACTGTAACTGCTCTGTAGTAACCATAATAGTAATAAAAACAACAACAATAACAGTAGTCAACATTTATTGGGCACTAAGTGAGAGAAGAGACATTGTCCTAAATGCTTTACACATGTTAATTCATTTAATACTCAAATGACTTCGTGAGTTAGTTATTATTATCATTCTTGTTTTCCAGCAGAGGAACCTGAAGCCCAGAGAGTTCAGTTTATCCTGCCTCAGGTTATAGGATTAGTATGTGTTGGAATCACAGAGAACCCAGGCAGGTTCCTCAGCGTGGAGTTTTTAATCACTCTGCAGCCTGCTTTAGAGGCACCTTTGAGTCTCTGCAGGAACGTTACAGGGGTGGGCCCAGTGTCCCCACCCCTGCAATTAGAGCCCCTCCACTTTTACCTATTTTAATTACTAAGCTTCTGGGTTTTTATTTAAACATCGATATGTGTAGCTACAAGTTTGAAAAAATATCACTGACTCAGATGGTAGAGTCTCTCCTACTCTAATATTCTACGAGTCTAAGCCTTTTTATTAGTTAGAAAAAACTGACAGCATGCCATGGGCAGAACAGCCAGTAACCTGGCAACCGAGTTTATTGATAGGAAATACCTGAGCTCTGGATTCACTGCACTCCAAGGTTTCTGACTCAAACGTCTGTTTCTGAAGCGTCTTGTGAAAATCTTTTCGGGATCCAGTCTTTTTAAAGCCACAAACCTCCGAACTTCCTTGGTGTCTTTTATTGTTGTTATTATGAGAGACACAGAGAGAGGCAGCAGAGAGAGGGGAGGAGGGAGGGAGGAAGAAAGGCAAAATCATTAGATTAAAAATAAAAGTAATGGCTTATGCATAGACTTGGTGCTGAAAGATCTTGCAAAGAGAGCCTCAACTGTAATTCTTCACATCTAATTATGCACCAGGCCCAATACAAGGCTCTCTTGTAATGAGATACAAATTTGCCTCCTGGCTGGCTCATTATTAAAGGCAGGAATGGCCTGGGAAAATGCCACTTCAGAGGTGTGGTCATTTCAGCTGTGGGGCATTTGGCTCCAAGTTGAAGCTAAACTATGACTCTAGTGTAAAAGGCTGGAATAAATCTAGCAATGTGCAGAAGCAGCCAGCAAATAAAGATCGTTTGAAGATAAAAATAGAGGAAAACATTTAATTACACAGCAATGTTCTTAAAGAGTAAAAACGGCAGGACATGGTTAAGAAAAAATAGAAATAAATGATTTATATACTGAATATCTTTGCTAGCATTCTCAATCTCCACTCCATGTACTCCATTAAAACTGTGTTTAAAAAATGTGTAGGGAAAGGGTTTAAAATATATTGCCTAGGACTATTACTGGAGAAAGAAATTAGACAATAATCTCAAAACAAGAAAAACAACAGGTATAAGTTAGCAAATAATAACTACAGAAATCAGTGTGTGCCTTCCCCATTTTTGTGACCTAAAGGCTTCCCGGAAAACCTGCTGCAAAGTCAACAGCACAAACATGCACCCATTTTGTTTGATTTCCCACACTATTAGAAAAACCACTGAACAAGTTGGCAGAGGAACACGAAATGAGTTAGGATTTATTAGGCAGATTAAATGGCAGAGAGATAAAGCAAGAGGTGTAGAAGAGCCACCAGCGTGATCCAAATACAGAGTTTATAACTGTGGGGCGGCCTAAGTGTTGGGTTATACACAGTGGCACGCGCAGAACAAGTATTCCATAAATTTTAGATGATTGAATTCATTAAAGAAAAATCTCAAACGTCCTATGTTATCTGTGGAGAGAATGGAGAATAAGACTCTTTCCTTGGATTTTATTATGCTCTGAAGATGGGCAATTTGTTTTGAGTAAAAGGAGACAAGAAATAGCTTAGAAGAGAGACATGATGGGCTTGGTGACTAGTTCAAGTCACGATTTACTATAAATAGCCATCTTCAACGTCTCCTGGCCACTTGTGTTGCCCTGACCCAACCTGTATTGACAGTCCTGGATGACCAAAGGGCCAAAATGGGGAAGTGGAAAATTAAGGAAATGAAAAAGGTGTACTCTGAATAAAAAAATAATACTAAACCTTTAGAAAGAACTTCAAGAGAAAAATCCAGCATAATTTTTGGTTTGAGATTTCTAAACAGTAGCAAAATAAAAAAAAAATTAAATAAAAATTACATTGTTTATAAACATCGATTAACAAAAAGTATTTTGGAGAGCCCTTTCAAACGACTCCTCTAAAGTCGTCTCTAAGTTTGCAGATGGTAGTGGTAAAAAAGAGTAGATACATATATCACCAAACTTTATTATAACGTTTATTTTCTATCATCTAATAGATCTTTGAGAGAGGGCCTTCCATAGCATTTAACAAACCTGCTAGTATATTAAAAATTATTCTCGCCAATATAAATTTAGGCAGCAACATGTATGTGTGTGCTAGACAGGTAGGCTTTTCTAGTGCATAAAATGACTTTTATTGCACTCTCCCTAAGGATTCAAAAAACAGAATCATGTGATCTAATATCCTGGGAAAAACCCATACAACTCAAAGTAGTGGCAAATACAGGCGAGTATTAAGTTGTATCCTAAGATTTCACTACCCCAAGTGACAACATGCTGAATCAGTGATTATTCTTCTCCAAAAACCCAATTTTAAGGGGAAAAATTTCCTAAGGAATTAACTAGCATTAATTTGTTCTAGGATTGAAAGCTGACAGTGAATTAAAATTCAAATTTCACACTGTAGTATCTGCCCTTGATCTTTCTTAGGACTTGTACACTGCAAAGGGAATTAAGGTTGAAGTTTCAAAGTCACATGCCTCTCCACAAGAAAACCTGCTTGGGACACAGATATAAAAGTCAGGAAACAGCCTAACTTAAACTTTAGCTTAAGCCTTGGTGACCAACTATGTTTGTTTTAACTTTATCTCTTGTCTCATAAAATGAACCCATTTCCAAGAGTGTTTACTTACAAGTGTATAACATACACACACACACACGCAATTGCAGACATGTGCCTGCTTCCATTATCTTCAGGTCACTTCTCTCTGCAGCACTGTTCATAAGGCAAGGCATGGATACAAATGAAGTCTAGGATATTTTCCCCAGCTTTAAGCTCTTATGGTAAAAATTTCATACACTGTATCTGAAAAAATTCAAATCAAACTTTCTCAGAAAATGCTTAAAACTGGGAGAAATGGAATTTATTCGGGGATTATTACTTTGCTATTTTAGGCAATTAGATAGTTTCTTTCTTTTTTTGTCCTCAGTTTTGATCGAATGTTTTCGGAAGTTCTTTAGATGGACCCCAAAGGCACTGACACGTGAGCATTTAAAAAATGAGTTATAAAATAGTGTTAAACACTCATCTTACAATATATACACTTGAACCCTATCTGTATGCCAGCCTTCAAGATTTTTGGTATGGAAAGCATTAAGACTAACATATTCTGTGGCTGTATGATTGAAACCAGAGCAAACTTTTTACTTTCTCATCCTAGATTTAGTATCTGTTTTCCCATTTTAAAATCTCAGAAAGTTGCAAAGCTCCCTTGTGGCAACAAGGGTAAAGTTGGCTGGAGAAGAGAGGACAAGGGTTATTTCTGACTTATTTCAGAAGTGCCAGCCACAAAAGGCAGAAACCACTACTGGAGTGGCTACCAGAGTCCAGCCTCATTACCGAATCCAGGCAACTGAACCAAATAAAGCTATGTTCCTATTGAGCCTTTTTGCAGACAAAGGATGGGGAAGTAGGCCATGTGGTAGAGAGACTATCCTTATGAAATGAACACAACCTATTGCTTCTAAAGAGAACTGCATTCCTTTTCTTCAAACACTTTGATACACATTTGGGGACAATCCAAAGATCAAACATTTTTTGAGAGCATTCTCTTTAGAGGCCATGTGGTGGAACAGACGGAATCTGGGCTCTAGAGTCTGGACCTGGGTTCAGAAGTTGGCTCCTTCCTTACTGGCTATGAGACCTTGGGTAAGTGACTTCATTTCCCTGAGCCACAGTTTCCTCAAACAAAAAACAGGAGAGAGCATTATTTTGAAAGCTTACTATGAGGACTGGTAAATAACATACCTGCTTTTTTCCTCCTCCCTTTTCCTTTTCTTTCTCATCTCTTCCTATAAATATGGCACTGAAAACCATCTGAATTTGGGGTGGTGGGTAGCTGAGAAGGCTTAGAATGGGAAGTTGAAGGCCAAACAGGGTAAGGAGGGCAAACATTTAAAAGGGCTGCCTGGCACTGAGAATCAGAACTCGTATGGTGTGAGGAGGGTGCCCAAGCCTAGGGCATCCTGTCATGTGATAACGGAGCTTAAGTAGAATGATGAGGGCATGTATATACCTGTAGGAGATGTCTGCCATGAGGTGTCAGAGCCCCGGCAAGTAGACAAGGGTGTTCTTGTAGAAGGATGGCCTGGCACTAAGTGTAAGTACGGGTTGAAGTGGGCAAGCCTGGTGTAGGGTGTCAGAGCCAGAATAGGAGGAGGGCACCTATGTGGAGATGGGGGGAGGGGTGGCGATGGTTGCAAAAAGAGGAATTAACCAAGAAAGTAAACATATTAAGGACAATAGGAATCCGATTGTTCGCTATCTGAGAAAGGAGTTAAAACTACGGAGAGGACAAAAACTGGAATGAATACTGTGATGTCAGGTTGAAATAGCACATATCAACATGAACTTATAGCTTTCAACACACACATATCTCTATTCACTGAGGAGACATGGGAAGAGCAACATCTTAATAGCAATGAGCACAGACAACTCCCTCATCTTGGCTTCTAAGTACCATTTTCCATTAAAAGGAATAAAAGCTTCTTGGAGAAATTACTGAGCCCAGTGGTGAGGAAAGGAAAGTATAAGATCAGTCCAGAATATCTTGTGGCAGGAAGCATGGACATGATCAATAACTGCTAGGGACATGCGGAAAAGACCTAAGAACCAGTTAAAGGCATTCACCCTGGTCAAACTGGGAACAATTTGAGCATCAAAATAAGTGACAGAAATGGATTACAACATACTAAAAGAATATGTTGTAATATTCTAATATTAAATAGAAAACTATGACTCCATATTGATACAAATAAATAAACTGAAAGCTTGATGAGGAATGGGGCATTTATAATCATCAAACTCAAATGGAAAAACTTTCTAAAAAATAACCGGCCTATAATCTC
Source organism: Rousettus aegyptiacus (assembly GCF_014176215.1). Classification (NCBI taxonomy): domain Eukaryota; kingdom Metazoa; phylum Chordata; class Mammalia; order Chiroptera; family Pteropodidae; genus Rousettus; species Rousettus aegyptiacus. The sequence goes on along the minus strand of NW_023416306.1, from coordinate 46,124,513 downwards.
AAGGTCATACAATTCAAGGAAACATGGAGACACTGATTCAGAGTAAACAGGACTAAAGACATGCAACATGTTACTTGAAACTAGATCTTTTTTGCTCTACAAGGAATTCTTGGGACATTTGGTGAAAGCTAAATGGGATCTGAGGATCAGATTATAACAATGTATCAATATTAATTTCCTGCATGTAACAATTTTGTAGTAATTATAATGAAAAATGTCCTCATTTGTAGCAATTATACACTGAAGTATTTGGGGGAAATGAAGAATTAGGTCAGCAATTTACTCTCAAATGGTTTGGGGGAGGTGGGGTAAAGGTCTTTATAAGACCTTGCAAGTTTTCTGTAAATGCGAGATTGTTTCAAAACAAAAGGAAAATAATATGTGTTATGTGTCTGGCATTGTAATAAATACTAGTTGTGGGTCCTATGTATCAATCCATGCGTCCATTCTGCAGCAGCTGTGAGTGTAGGAACTGTCGTGCCCAGAGACCTCTGAGAGATTCGCTCTATTTCCCACACCCCTAACCAACCACTCCTGGTTGGTGGTAACAAATGCCTGACTGGTATAGGATACAATAGTCCCACTCCTTGCCTCAAAGCAGGACAGTGGGATAACTTGCAGTGTGATCCTTCCAGAGCACCCCGTGGATCAGGACAAGAACATATCTGCCACCATCTTTAGTTGATTCCTTCTGCTTCCCTACCTTGCTGTCCTCCTCACTCCCTTACAGGCCTTTCCTAAAGAGTGCACTCTTGAAAATCACATGTACCTAAATCTCTGTCTCAGGCTCAGCTTCTAGGGACTCTCAACCAAGACACTCATGCACCAACTCAGTAAATGAGAGCTATTATTTTTAGCACCAATGACAATACCATCAGATGCAATACTGATGTATGTATTATAGATCTAGATACCCTTATCTAATCATTATGTAGAATTTAGTCTCCTAACATCCTATTTCTGCTGAATTATATTATGTTTATATGGTAAATTTAGTTTCTGATCAAAAACAAAAGTAGAATTGAAAAGTATTCACTTTAAAATTCCACTTGTAGAATTCTCCCCAAAAACAAACACATGCCAGAGTGAGGCTATATTGTCCTGATTAAACTTGTTCCATTCTACCCTTTCAGGGGTCTTTGTGGATTTCCTTTCCCAGATGAGCTGCTGAAACTATAAATTTGGGGACTGAATTTTAGGATTCCAATTTTCTGACAGCTTAGTAGAAATGATTCTCAATGAGGGTAGTTAATGTTCTCATTTTGATTGTCTAAGTCACCGGAATGTGCTACTACATTTCACATCCTGCAATGCTCGGGGCATCATACACCACGAAGGATCATTTCAAATTCAGCATCCAACACAACTATCAAATGTCCTGTACGAAACTTGTGGAAGCAAAAACTTGTCTGTAAACAACTGAGCCCCTATACTATCTTGCAAATACATGCAAAGTATTTTTGTAGTAGATTTTCTAGGAAAAACAACTACCATGTAAATATAGGGAAAATTAAACTTTGTACTGATTAGAGCTCTACCAAGTGTTTCCCCCCATTTTGGACAATCACATTACCAACAGTAATACTGCTTGTGCTATTTGAATCATCCATATAATACATTTGCTGCAGTCCGCTTTTATAGATGTTATAGTCACAATGATTCTTCCTGCAGGTGTAAATAGCTATGTTATTGTGTTCACTGGTGTAGTTTTGTCTAAGCATTTGTATATTCACATGCATGCTATTTTATGTATTATGTTTCTTTTATTCCTCCTTTATATAACAGTTGGGATATTCTACTGACTCCCAAAAATGAGAAAATTTGTGGTTTATAAAGGTGGTATCAAAATATCTATTATATAGAAAGATAGTGTCGGGTCCAATGTATCTAAGAACGCTTTTCTTAGAGCAACAGGATATGGATATTTGCTTGTTAATTAATGCTCCATTCATTCTTCCATTCAACAATATAATTATAAAGTATCTCCTGAGAATAAGGCACATAAGAGGTTTCAGGGAGGAATGCACAAGAATCCTAGTTCTAAGGGAGCCCCATCCACAGTGAAGTCATGGTCTGGTGAGAAAGATCACATATTTAGTAAGATAAAATTTAGGCAAGGAACTAGAATATAATATACACTATGACAAAAGCTTCTAAGAAAAATACAAACAACAAGCTTTGAAAATTCAGGGAAGGGAGTAAGTACTTCTGGCCAGGTCAGAAAAGGCTTTGTGAAAGCCCTGGACTTTGAATTGGGCTTTAGAGAGCATGGCTTTGTGGGGTGGGGTGTCTGCATGGAACAGGTCAAGAGTGGCTCAGTGATATCCACAAGCCGGATTGCTCTTTTTGATTGTATAGGCTGATGAGCCTGGCTTACTTTCCACACTTTTAGAAAGCAAATAGCTAAGCACCTTGACAGTAGCACAACAAATGCATATCATAATAAGCAATTATTGATCAGGGAGACATTTTTATGGTGTTTTGGGAGTAACTGAATTATATGCACTGATGTGTTTGAGTTTTAATTGTTTACCAGTTCACTGGGAGTAAAATATGGAGTAATAAAACAAATGATACCCCATTCCTTGATATCTCAGCTCTCCTTGAGCTCGACCTTCTTTCTGAATTACCTTAATCACCCAGGATAAAAGACAGAGTATAAGGGCTTTTATGATGCTGCTTATAACACTCATGAAATGTTTCACTGTCATGGAGGATAATACACCAAGAATAAATAGCATGTAAACAATTTAATTACTTAAGAGTTTGACTGTCCACCAAGACATCAAACACATTCTTCAGTTAATCACTCTAGCTCATTTAGAGAAAATGAGAGAGGAAATAATGCTTAAAGTATTTAATATTGCCCAGAGGATGCCAGCAAACATCAATCCATACAAAATTATCAACATATATGGAATTAAGATAAGATAAACAAGTAATCATGGCATCATTTTATTCATCAGGTCAATGATCATTATCAAAAATCATGGAGACAAAAGTACTATAATTTTTAGAGTAAGAACACCAAACTTTGTGCTATATACATTAAAGATAGAATGGAATTCATTTAAGGCATCTTCTAATCTAGGTAACACAAACATTTCAAGCTGTAAAATATATTTACGCCAAAAAAAGAGCATATATTTTGTGTTTCTGTGTAGTTTAATTTTTCCCTCTTAAGTTAAAAAGAAAATCTGAAACTTTCCTCTGTCCTTCATGGAGATTTAAAAGTCCCAATTATAGAACTTGAGTGGCAAATGCCCTATAGAATCATGGGAGTGAGTGGGAACACGAATGGCCATTACTCCACTCCCCTGCCCCCTAAGTGGGATTCAAAGCCATTATCACAGACAGCAAGGGCATAAAAGACTATCCTCAGATATTATAGAGAAATGTAATATCAGCAAGGAGATAATCAAGGAATAAAAGAACTAACTACATCAGTGTTTGACTGCTTGGTTTTGGATGACAAAGACATGTCCATGTCTGTAGAAGTCAAAACGGCTTCATTAAATGTAGTCCTCTTGAGGAAGGTAGTTTTTTTCCACCTTCCATGGTGCATTAAATTATATGGGATAGAGTTTTTTGTTCATTCCTTTGACATGCTAATATAAGTGCTTTATCTGAAGTCTTCATAAAATCTTATTTCACTTGAAAGAAATATTTTAGATAGATTAAATTGGAACTAGATAAGCCCTGAAGTATAAATCTTATAATCTTCCAAATCTTTTCTTTATTCCATAAATATATAAATTATAGTGCCTATGATGTGACATCTACCCTAGATCATTAAATTAAATTAAATCAATAAGATTAAGTTAATCTTATAACCTGTTTTTTTCTTTGAGTTTGCATATAAGATCTTACTAATTGGTCTTATTTAAATTATTTGTCAATAGGGCAAGGACAATTAAACCTTATTCTGTAATAACATTTTAAAAATATCATAAATAGTAACTAATATTTATTGAATTATTGCCATATGCCAAGAAATCTTCTAAATGCTTTACATAAGTTATTTTATTTATGCATATAACAAAACTTATGAGGTAGGTGCTATTCTAATTTCCATTTTCTGATGAGGAAATTGAGGTACAAAGAAATACATTGCCTTAGATCACACAACTGGTAAGAGGTAGAGCCAGAACTTGAATTCATTTACTCCTGCTCCAGAGAAACCACCATTTTGTAATATAATAAACAAATTGACAGACCTTACATTCAATGAATAATTACTTACTGCTAGACACTATTCTACATTTACATCCATTGATTTTGAAATATAATTATAGTTCATCCTTTTATGATCACAGTTCTGTGAGTTTTGTCAAATGCATACAGCTGTGTAACTATTACTACAATCAATATAAGAACAATGCCAGCACCCCCCCCCCACCCCAAAACTCTCACATGCACTTCTGCAGTCGACTCCCACCTCCAGGCCCCGGCAACTGTTGATCTCTTTTCTGTCCCTACAGCTTTACTTTTTTCCAGAATGTCATTATCAATGAAATCATATAATTATCTTTTTTTGGTCTGACTTGTTTCACTTATCATAATGCATCTGAGATTCATCTAGGTGGTTGCATAAATCAGTCATTTGTTTAACTTTATTGCTGAGTACTATTTCATTGTATGAATATACAGCATTTGTTTATCTACTACCAAATTGAGTACAATTTGGGTTGTTTTAGTTTGTGGCAATTAAAAATAAAACTGCTATAAATATTTGCATACAGATTTTTGCAAACATAGGTTTTCATTTCATTTGGGTAAATACCTAGGAGTTGCACTTCAGGTTGTATATTTAACTGGAATTTTAAAATAGATTAGGGAAGAAAACTCATTGATAGAAAACAATATTCAGAAAGTAAATATAATAGCTTCCACTTTAAAATGATAACTAGAATAAGATTGGAGGAATTTTATTTTAATCAATAAAATCCAGCATTAACAAGGATATGGGGGGAAGGGCAGTTTCATGCCCACTAGGTAACGGAGTGAATTAGCAAAACATTTCTGGAGAATTTGGCAGTACTTATCAGAATGTATTGTGTGCACTGGTTTTATTTCTACCTTTGGAAATATTCATATTTGGATAGGGGCAAATGTGCATAGATGCTCATTGTGATATTTTTTGTAATTGTAAAAATGGAGTCAATTGCAATGTCCATTAATAGAGAAAGGGTCAATAACTAACGATACATTCCTTCATCTCTGGAATACCAGGCATTTTTAAAGAAAATATAATAACAAAGATATTATTGAAAAAAATTTGTATATCTGCACACATTGAAGGACATTTGGTCCTGTCCAAAACAACCATGGAGTCATTTGGTCCATGCCAAAAGTCCTCGATATTTCGTCCTGTCCATAATGTTCATGCTTACAAAATGTTCCTGGTTTCAAAGACCCCATAATGCTTATTTGTACTTTTGGTTTATAGGATCCCTACACTAAAAACACTATCATGTTTCATTGGTCCAATATTTGTGTTGTGGCTGTATCACCAATAATATCTCCTTTCCTCTGTAGCCTAGCAGGTAATGACACATGCGGTGAGGTAGATGGACCTCTTAGCATGCACCAAATGGCTTGCTGCACATGTATGTATGTATATACGTATGTATGTTTATGTGTGTATATACACATATATACATATTTATGTAAAAAGTATAAATATTCATATATATTTGTGAGGGCGTGAAAAGAAGATCTGGAGGACTACACAGCAACCTCTATGCAGTTAAGAGTGGGCTGAAGGGATGGTCAGGGAACAAGTGAGTAGTGAGTCAAGAGACTTCCTTTTTACTTAATAAACTTCTATATTAGTTGATTGCTTTCAAAGCAGGCATGCACTATTTAACAAAATAACAAACTCAAAAGGGGGGATAATTAATTACCAATTAAAATTGGCCAGCTCCCCCTACTATGTCTTCCTCCAACTTCCCAGACTATGAAGACACAGAAAACTTACATATGACTTAATGCCTAAATCTTGACAGAATCTCTGCAGATCAGATGGAGCTAAAAAGAGAAGGATATGCCATACTTCGTCTCCCCAAATGAGAACTCAAAGGAAGGTACTTTGTACTTTCTTCCTGCCAGTCTCTGAACAGTCAGTGTTAATATTAGCCAGAAATCTAAATTTTCCTTCTTCATTGTAATGGCTGATCTATGAAGCCACTCACAGGTTCCACCCACTTGGTTTCACTCATATGAACCACGACCAGAACCACCACCTTCCTTGCCTTTTTCTTTCTGCCATCATTCTGCAACCACATTAGAAACAACACATAGAAACAACTGAGCTGAAATAGATGTAGGGTCGGAAGATGAAGGGTGTCTGGCAATAGTGTATTGGATTCTCCCCACAAATAAAATAGTATAGATGCACATAGGGGCAGAATGGTGCCTGGGAAGACTGTGTGCTAAGTACTGTAGCTTTCATGCTCATAGTATCAGATTGGGAGTACCAAAGAATCAAACAGTGGGGTAGAAAAAGGCAGTGACTCATAAAACACGAGTCAGAGCTTGCCAGAAACTGACAATGAGTTTCAAAGTTATACACTTCTACATGTACATTAGCTAATTTCTGAGAAAGGAACTGGTCCATGACAGAAGTATGCCGATAATGGAGCCCATGGCAAGCCCTATCCCCAGTATGTTGCCAAACATAAAGTTAAAACAGATATTGCTTTGTTTTATTTTAATAGTGCAAAACCTAGCATAGAATAAATACATAGATAATCTTTGTTCCTACAAAGAGATAAAAACAAATGGGGACACATAAAAAAACAGGCAACAATTAAAGTGGCTAATGGTCAAGATTAGTGTTTTAATCCAAAATTCTTAGTAAATAATATTAGGTTTGTGAATAAAATTTTAAACATGGCAGCAAAATAATTCTAAATGTCAAAAAATTAGAAATAATTTTACAAGACAAAGAACATACTGGATAAAGAATCTGTAATATAGTATAGATAAAAATCCTAAAGATAAACAAGATCAGATAAATACATCAATAGAGATGCACAATTTAATGAATAAGTAGAACACCAAGGAAAAATTACAAATGACCAACAAATATATGCAAAAACTCCTGATTTAATAATCAAGGAAAATGCAAATAAGACATTATTTTTACAAATAAAATTGAAAATCTATTAAAATATAACGTCCACTATTCTTGACGATTTGTGCATATATTGTTAATAAACTTTCTGATATTTCCAAATCCTTAAGTTTGTGCCTACCCTCAGACACAAAATTCCTCTTATGGAAATTTATTCCAAAGGAAAAAATCATAGATGTGTACAAGGATATTGCTGTATTTGGGCATAACACTGGAACAAAAAGAATCACCTAAATGTTAATATTGGTTAAATAAATTTTTGCATAAATGTAGTACACAACCATTAAAAACTGTATTGAGGAAGAATATTTCGCAGCAAAGAGGAATAATTGCCACTAACTGTGAAGGCTGAAAAAGTGAGCTCCAAAAGGGCATTACAATCTGGCTTGGTTTTTATGCAGATATAGACACTAAGAAACATGATTCGAAGGCCTCTACACCAAACGCTAATGGTTGTTATCTGTCTGTTGTTAGATTGAGTGATTTTTTGTTTTCTCCTTTTACTTCCCTATGTAGTAACCTCTAAAATTTTCACAATGAGTATTCTGAAAAGAGCCTTTTTTTCTTTTTCTTTTAAGTTCATGCAAGATAAAAGAAATATTCCAGTGGGAACTGCCATGAAATTCAATTTCATAAATGAAATGAGAAGGAATGAAAAAGTGCTGGGTTCCCACATAGAAAATAAAAACCAAATGTAGTAAAATGGACCTTTCCGTTTATTATTCCTTCTCAGATTTTTTCAGAACCTTAATGTTGGAAAGTATCTCTAATTATAACATGTAAAAGCTTAAGAACAACTTGTTCTGAAATCTTTTATTTATTACTAGCAAAGCATAATCTTATTGACTGCCTGGCAAACTTGATTTTCCATTCACATTAGGATTGACGATGGGTTAGCGTTTAACTTTCTCTCAGTTTCTTTATACAAGTAATGCTTTCTCTTTCTCAGTTATCAAAAATAACGTGCATACTGACATTACTCCAAAACAGCAATACGAATTTAATGGCACACTTCCAGGAATTGGATAAAACCCAATCCCCAAAGTCTTTCATCATTTATTGCATAGAGTAGTTATTCTCACTGGAGTATAGGAGATGTAAGGACATCAGAATTTCAAACTGATACAGTAGTTCCCCCTTATCCAAGACCCCCAGTGGATGCCTAAAACTGTGGATAGTGCCAAACCCTATACACACACACACACACACACACACACACACACACAGTTTTTCTATATATACATACTTATATAAACTTTAACTTATAAATTAGGCACAGGAAGAGATTAACAATAATAAAAATAAAATAGACCCATTATAACAAAAACTGTAATAAAAGTTCTCTGAATGGGCTTGCTCTCTCTTTCAAAATATTTTATACTGTATTCACCCTTATTGTGATGGTGTAAGATGATACGATGCCTACATGACGGGATGAAGTGAGATAAATGGCGTAGGCATTGTGACAGAGCATTAGGCTACTATCAGGCTTACTTGGTCACAAGCACTATGACACCACAACGGTGGACCTGACAACTAAGATAGTGGCTACTGACCAGGGCAGAGAGTGTATACAGCATGGACATGCTGGACAGAGGGATGATTCATGTTCAGGTGGGGCGGAGTAGAACATCTCAGGATTTCATCACACCACTCAAAATGGTGTGCGATTTAAAACTTATGAATTGTTTCTTTCTAGAATTATCCATTTAATATTTTGAAATAGTGGTTGACTGCTGGTTACTACAACTGTGGAAAGCAAAACCTCAGATAGGGAAGGCCTATTATACTAGGTCTTATCATAGGTTCTCTGATGTTTCCCTAGTGGGGTATGCCCCTCCACCTGCAGACACTCCCCAGCCACCTCCCTAACTTGATACATGCATATAGGTTGAGAATTTTAGTGTGCATAGCTGTTTCTCATGAGAGAGTGCTGTCCAGGTCACTGGCATGAAGATAAAAGGCTCAGGACAATGTCAAGAACATTTGATTAACACAGGAGAGAACAGCCTTTTTTGACTAGAAGGATAGTAAAAATCTATTTCTTGGTCACAAATTTAAATGTTATCTTTGAATCTAAGGCCAAGTTTCAATTCATGTACTTTCTCAACCCCTCTAGGAATTCAACAGAATGAAACAAAACAAAAAGGTTCTCTTTTTTCTGTTTAAAATGTAACTTTGTCCTTCAATAGGTAATGGGTGGACAAACTGTGGTAAAATCATGTAGTGCAATATTAGCCAGCAAAAAAAGAAATGAGCTATCAAGCCACAAAAGGCAAAACTATGGGGACAACAGAATGATAAGTGGTTGCTAGGGAGGGATGACTAAGTGGAGCACAGGGGATTTTTGGGGCAGTGAAACTCTTCTAGATGACACTATAATGGCAGATACGTGTCATATACATTTGTCAACACTGTAGAATATGAAACACAACAAAAATGAGCTCTAATGTAAACTATTGGCTTCAGTTAATATTAATGTATCAATATTGGCTCATCACTAGTAAGAAATGTACCACATTTAAGATCCATCCAAGAAAGGATAAATGAGAGAAATCTGTGCAAAGAAAAAAGCAATCTGATCAGACTAATCTATAGGTTGGGTTTGGTAGAGGGAGGGCATGCCCAGAGGGGAAACGGCAAGAGCAAAGGGATAGAGTTTGAATGGTGAGGGACAGGAGGCCAGCTCAGAGAAAGAAAACGACTCCAGGAGTTAGGTTTTAATAGATAGAGTGGGGCCAGACTATTAAAGCCATTGAAAGGAAAGTGGTGGAGTTTATATTTGCTACAGGAGGCAGTAGGGAGCCTTAGAAGGTGTTTGAGCAGGAGACTAATAAAAGTACAGTCGACCCCCATTATTCATGAATTTCGTATTTGCAAAATTCACCTACTCACTAAAATTAACTGATAACCCCAAAATCAATGTGCACCTTCATTCTGAGACATGTGCAAAAATAAATAAATAAATAAAAATAAATTTTAATGCTAAGATAATAAATAGGGTAAAAAAATTATTGAGGAGTGGGGGCCAAGGGGCATATGAGAACTCTCAATACCTTCTACTCAATTTTTCTGTAAAGCTAAAACTGCTGTTTTAAAAAAATCTATTAATTAAAAACAATAAAAAAAACTGACACTATAAAATAAATATATATGTAAAGAGAAAGAAAAAAAATGAACTTACTTCTGGTTCACAATTAGCCACTCCCGAATATAGGTCTGAACACAATCCCTGACATGAGGGTCCAGTTCAACCCTAATGAGATGGAAAATGAAATAAAAACATGTTGTTACTGAGTAAAAACAACAAAAACAATCCCTTGTCATAACCAAGAAGAGAGCAGAGTGAATTCAAATCTACGTCAAACAAGAATGCTAGGGGCATTCTTACCCATTCATTTCAAGTGTCTGAAGTATTCCTGAGGCAATGACATTTTTACTTTGATGAGACAAATATGTTGGCATTTTATGCTTTGTGGGTTTTCTTTATTACAGACAATCATGTTAAACTATACCTATCCTTAAAGGCATTCTGACACAAGACAGGTAGAACTAGTTGTAATCGTGTATAAAAGAAGGAAAATACGTTTAAATACCAGTTTTTCATGGGGGTAATTTGCGCATATTTTTTGCTCATGTGTAACCTTGTTAGGACATGCATGTTTTCCTTTTTGAAAGCCACGAAGAATGACTGTTATATGCTTTGAAGAGTTGACAGACACCAGCTTTAGTTGGTGATTATTAACTGGTGTGGTTGTTGTCATACCTGTATAGAAGCCTGTCACGAGAGATACTCTTCAAGTGTTTCAGAGCCTTGAAATCAGAAATAACTAATTTTGCATGGCAGCAAAGCTTTTTGCTGTTTCCCCCAATGTTTTGGTATTATAAATAAATAGGTCTAAACACTACAAGTTTTAATTTTTTTTTGTTTGTAGAAGAGGATAAGAACAGTACTTACCGTGCGAGCTTGCTGTCAGTATTAGACAAAATATTGTAAAGGTTATAGGCATGTCGTCCCTGGGCTCTGACTGCCTGAATCCCAGCCTCATCCCTTATTAGTTATGTGACCTTGGGCCAGTCACTCAACTCTCCTGTGCCTCAGTTTCTTTACCTTAAGTGGTGATATTAATAGTAGAGTGCCTCCTTTAGAGAGCTGTGATGAAGATTAAATAAGTAAGTGTGCGAAGTGCTTAGAAAAATGTCTAACAAATAATACGGTCTACATATGATAGTTCATACTTAGTACCATTTATTATGTACTAAGCACTGATGTAATAACTTTAAATGTATTAATTTGGTTAATTCTTAATCAGCCCTATAGGGCAGGGGCAGTCACTATTCTCATTTTGCAGAAGAGTGAGATGATAAAGACCTGGCTTAAAGTGACCCAGCAGGTGATAGAGCAGAGACTAGGCACCAAGGCAATTTTCCCTCAGAGTGCAGGCTTAAAACACTATCACAGCTCAACATAAAGTTCTGGGCTAGGCACAGGGGGCTCAACAGTAGTTAGCTGATTTTTTTTAAAAAAATATATTTACTTAAATTAGTTTCAAGGATATAGTACATTGGTTAGACATCTATATAGTTCATAAACCGATCCCCCCAATTGCTCCCTCCCTCCTCTGGCTCTCCACCTAGCCATCATATTAAGTAATGCTAACTGCATTCCCTCTGTTGTGCTCCCATCCCCGTGATCAACTATCTACTACTAATTTGTACTACTTTAACTCTTCATCCTATTCTCCCAGCCCTTACTCTTATGATGACCATAATACCTTCCTAGGCTTTAATTACCTAGAGGCTTGGGAGTAAGCACTGAAATAGTACAGGTTGCTTTCAACTCATCAGGCAGTGTTAACTAGTGATAAGGCAATATTATGCTAAAGAATAATGCTAAGAAAAAAATTACCTCTTCTATCAAATTTCAAAAAATCAAAATCTCTAAATTTATTTCAAGTATTTTAAACAGGTTTTTCCATGATTCGATTCACTTGAAAACAATTAACCATATATTTTACACAAAGAAATAAAATTAAATGATTTTCTCAAAGGTAAAAATAATAGATAGTATCTGTATTAGTTATACCTGGCTAAATGGACTAACAACCAGAAAAAATGTTTCCCAAGAATCACAAAGTTCTTATTTTGTAGGAAGTGAGAATTTTTAAAATGTTAGAGCTGAGCACATGATCAGCTCTCCTATCTGAATGAGAACTGTCTAAACAACAGATTGAACGGTCAATAATACCATATTACTGTCATCCAACCTCTTTAAACTGTGATGAAATAAGATCCAGAATAGAACTGGAATATCCCAGAGTAGTGAGGGCAGGAGCCATGTTTCATGATATCTTTTCTGGGACTTTTGAGGGGAAGATGAGAAGGTTGAAAATGTCCAAGAGGATGTGAATCTTAACTTTGTTTCGAAAATGAATGCAAATAAAAGTTCATCCTAAACCATCAGAGAGATGTTGTCTTTTACACTATAGAAGTAATAAGAGATTAATTTATAATTCCATTGTTTGATAACAAGAGCTAATGCCCACATCTATAAACACATAGACAACCTACTGCAGAAACTCAAACTCTAAACAGCTATTCATATATTCATACTGCAGAGCTGTCTCCATTGTTTTTCTACTTGACAAAACTTTCTTCAAAGGGACTTTGCCTTATTCATCTTTTTATCCCAGTACCCAGCACATACTAGATGCTCAAAAAAGTGGGTTCAACTTATGTTTATAACTTGATTCAGTTGTAAAACCAATTAAATGTTTCTGAATGGAAGCATTTTAAAATGATTCTTATGAAAAATCTTGACATTTTTACAGATGGAGAAACTGAGGCTTCATGAAGTCACGTAACTGGTCCAAGGTTACTGAGCTGACACCCAGACAGTCTGACTCCAGAGCCTGCACTCTTAACCTCTTCTTGGGCATTCCATTTTGTCCCACTGTGTCCCTTTCATTGGCTTAGTCCCCACATGGCTTTTCAAAGCCCTTGGTCAAACCAATTCAAAAACTGCCTACATATAGGTTGTAGTACTGTAATAGATCTGAGTAATTTTATTTTGAAAAGAAGTCCAGAATTAGGGCATTTCCCCCTTACTGAGAACAGGCATGATAGTCACAGTCCCATCCACATTTCAAGAAAACGATTTACCCTTCCTCTGGCAACGAGGGCTGTAAAGTCCGACATTCCTTTTGTGTGAACACCACGTCCAAGTCATCTTCGGTGAAGTCTTCCAGCTCTTGGGCAAGCTCCACATCCAGGCTGTTCAGGTGTGTCATCAGAAGTCCTTCAAAGTCCACTGGCTCCACTGGGTCATAAAACTGAGGCTAGAGGGGTAGAGAAAAGAAAAAGGAGATTCCCAGTTTTCAGGTAAAAGCACTAGGACGACAGTAGGTATCTGCCTTTCCCTCCCTCTCCACCTAGTAAGTGTTTCATTCTCAGCATACGACTAAGTGGAGCTGTCTTTAGAGGAGTTGTCAAACACAGAAGCAGTGATATGGAAAAGAAACGCAGCATGGAAAGTCAAGTCAGAACACGATGAGTAATTAAAATCATACCCCAAGGCAGAATTTTTCTCTGCTTAATTGCATCTTGATGAGGAATCCTGAGGAGATCCAAAATGAGATCACAAGGCTTTGCTGAATTTTTATAATTTCTCCGGCAAAAGCTCTCTGAGGCCATGTTTACCCAAATACAGTGAAGTAGCGAATAGAGGCAGTTTCCCAGACATTCAGGCAAATTCTACACGCCTTTGAGTATTTAGGCGTGGTGCCTCCTTTGGCCTGAGTTATCCCCTATGTTGGTCCTTGAGAGTACTTCATTCGTAATCATAAGCCACAGCGAGCCAGATTTGAGGGCTGAAAGACACCAGGCAGTGATTTGCAGACACTACTGGGCTGACTGGTGCTTTTCAGGAAGACATGTTCACTGACTGCAGTTAAATGAACAAACAAAGGGCAATCAGCTGACGGATGTTTCATATGGCTACAGTACTGGCTTTAAAAGGATTGCCGTCTTGCTCTTCGGTTATGTCCTTCCACAGTGGAGGGGATAAAAGAAATGATAGAAGTGGATGGCAATTCAAAAAATAATTTTCTTTAGGTGGTAAAATAAGAAGTTGGCAATTCAACTTCTTATTGTCTGTGAATTCTGAAGGCTTAGGAACCACTGCCTTAAGGAAATAAAAGAATCACTTAGATCAGTTGCTTTACGTAGTAATAATAATAATAATAATAATAATAATAATAATAATTGCAGCAGCGGCTCTAAGGTATTCATTTACTGCAGACAATTTAGAGTCATTAGCCCAAGGAGATATTGTTCTCTACCTCTGCCCCCTTGGTGGACCAACTAAACAAACACCATAGATTCTTGACTTGTACTGCCTCAATATGAAACAAGGATGATCTAAAGGAAGTGCTAATAAAACTGTTTTTTCATTGCCCTGAAACCGTACACCAGACCGGATGTAAGAGTTCCAAGTTAGAGAAGAGGAACAAACTGCTGTTGAAGAGGCAAACAGAAATAAGATAATGGAATGTAAATATGGCTGTCCCTGTCCTCCCTCGCCCCACAACTCCTCCTCCACCCCCATCACTCATGATGTGACATGAGTGACACGTTGGGGAGTGAGGACAAAGCTGAGAATTCAGCAAACATTCAACCTCCTTTTTATTTGTGAGTCTTGAAGGTGGTGGACTTATATAATGTCATCAGGGCCAAAGGACACAGAAGAAGGGCCAACAGGACATACTTCAGTGGGAGAGGGCAAAGACACTCCCCTACTCCCCTGTGGCTCCCCTGTGGTGTGACAGAGCACAACTAAATTTCATTCGGTCCTAACTGGGAAACCTGGAGGTCAGCTAAGGAGAAGGGCCATAGTCCTTATCGGCTACCTCTTAAAATGAAGCAACAGGGACCAGCAGGGACTCAGGGAGCCAGAAAGAGATCAGCCTATACAGGAGCCAGGTAGGGACAGAGCATACAAAAAGATGCTGTGGAGCACTGTGGAACAACGGGCATGAGCTACGTACAGAACAAATAAATCTGCTGCAGAATTACATGAGACAATCTCAAAGGAGAAAGTGGACTTTCCACTCCTTACTGCAACCTGGCACAGAGTTCAGAGTCAGAAACTAAAATGGCTTCAATCAGAAATGAAGGAAACTGCATTTTCTGCATATCCAACCTTACTACAGTAGAGTTTATACTCATTGAACTAATAATTATTGAGCACTTACTATGGGCCAAGAATTTGGGCTAGTTCATTATATGTACTATCCCATTTAATCCTCACTAGAACTCTACAAGGTATGCACTCTTATTATCCCCATTTTATAAATGAGGACATTGAAGGCAAGAAATTTAATAATTTGCCCATGATTACACAGTTGGGAAGTCGCCCATCTATAATCCAAACCTAGGCAGGCTCATGTTTTTAACCACCATAATTTTGTTTTCTCTTGTGGGCATTTCAGGGAATCTGTCTTTCCAGAAATTACTAAAACACAAGGCAATAATAAGTATATTTGGAAGTGAGTTAAAAAAAAATACATTTACCACTACCCACAAGTTCCACTCTAGCTTCTCATGAGATTGACTCCTCAACATAATAACAGTAAATTAAAGTAATAATAAATGTATATTTATTATGAAGAATATCAATTACTCGAGCAGAGGTACTAGAAATATGTACTTAAAAATTATATGGAAGCATGTTTGAAGCACTAATAGCTAGTAAGTAGAAGCTCCTATAGAGAAAAGGCATTTGTGTGAAATTATCACAGATAAAAAAATTCAACTCCAGTCAAAGAATTATACTTGTCATGTCCCTGAAATTCAAAGCCACATATGAGCATCTACGGAATGCAAGTCACTGAGGTGGGCATTAGGGACACAGAAGAGTACAGGAAGCTCCTCTTGCAAAATCTTTCCATGGATTTTTAGTCAGTCAAGAGATGGTGAAGTTTATCACATTCTCACATATAAATAAATAATGTTATCTTTGAAGGGGGAAGCTATGATAAAAAAAAAAAAAGTGCCATCACTGAACACTAACTGTGGCACTGTGCCGGTCATAAAGTCATAAACTCATGAGGTCTGCATATGTTTCAGGACTGAATATACTATAAATACAAACCATGACAGAATTATTGAGTACAGTTCTAGTACTACACACAAGTTGGCACTTAATACTTCCCTATCCTTTCCATACTGAAACAAAAGGAGGAAGCTGTTCATTCCAAATGTGTTGTAAAGTAGTCTTGCCTTTGGCAAGGGATGGAGAGCCTAACTGCCATTAACTAGGTCTCTATGCAAGTTGTTTCTCTTGCAAATTCAAATAACTGGGACCAAAAGAGATTTCTGTTCTCCAAAAACTATCTGAAGTCTTAATCGCAGGAGCAGAATTTATTGTGAGGCAATCCACATATACACACAAACACATACATTATGCCTATTCAGTGATAAGCAAAGGGAGAAAATAAATACTTAAGAGTGTTACAGTGGTATTGCATTTCATTGGGAACCGAGATTTGGGGGATGTTCTAAGGTCAGTCTCTAAGGCAGGACTTGGGCTCTTAGAGTATTAAAAGCCAAACATGAAAATTAACAATTTTGTTTTCTCTGCTGTTGAGTTACATGTGGCCTCCTAGTCATTAGAGACTCAAGATTAGTTTAAATGGTATGATCCAAAGTAATTTCAAGAATGTCACCTTAGACCATGAATTTTCATACTGTTTGTCATTTGTTAAAATAATATAGAAAAAAAAAATCCAAATAATCAAAATAAAAACAAAACATTCTCTAAAAAAGTTTAAAAATTTAAGACTACAAATTAGATTTTCTCTATTGTGATAGTTTTGTGATGTGTTAACTTGACTCGACTAAACTACATTTCCCTGAATTCATTTCCTAGTATGTTTCCAGACAGGGTGGACTAGAAGAGTTTTCTCTTGCCAGAGGCTGGAAGGGAGGCTGCAGATATTCTGTAGCATGCGCATACCTTCTACTGATACAATCGAACACTACTATGCTACTACTGTGAAGAGATTTCACCAATGTAATTAAAGTCCCTAATCAGTTGAATTTAAGTTAATCAAAAGGAGATTATCCTGGGTGGTCTAACTTAATCAGTTGGATGTCTTTTCAAAGATGGAGGCCCTCTTAAAGTTTAGCTCCTGCCCTTGGAGTTCTGGCTTGCTTGTGATCTTGCCTCCCTGACTGTTCTGGGGATTTCAGGCTTGCTTAGCCAGCCACCACCAGAACGATACCTCTTTAAAATTAATCTGTGTAACTCCTAGCACAGTATAATATGCAGATAACATACTGATAGCAGATTAAAATAACAAATCTGGACGGTATTTCACAAATGGGAATATTGAAAATAGAGAGGCTAAATGACTTGACCCAAATAACACAAAGTACCTGGGCAGGCTTCATGCCACTCTCTGTGGTGATGGAAAGAGGCATGATGTCTACAGGTGCACTGGCCTTGTACCTTCATGAACGTTATCCCATAGGGGATGGTCCTCAAATCTACTTGGCTGTACATGAGAGACAAGTCTTGTCAAAGTCAACCAAGATTGCCATGTTGCCAAATTCAATGGTTGTTGCTCAGTCTTGGTTTATCTACAGCATCGGACACAATTTAATTACTTCCTCCTTCTTGAGACACTTTCTACAGATGGAGGGCAACCAACTATCTTAGTGTGTCCCAGTCTCTGAAAGTCCATATACCAGGAAACCCTCAGCCCCGGGCAAATTGAGGTAGCTGGTTAATCTTCCTTGAGGCATCACTTTTTCTATGTTCTCCTTCTGTTATGCAGTGCCCAGGGTTCAGTCCTAAAACATCTTCACTTCTCAATCTTCATCATGCCTGGATGATCTCATCCATTCCCATAGCTTTAAATGCCTTCTTCTTCTTTTTTAATTACAAATTTATATCTGCAACCTCAAACTTTGCCCTGAAATCCAGGTTAGCTTTTCCAATTATACCTCAACATCACCACTTGGTGATCTAATATATCTCTCAAACTTAACAAATTCAAAATTAACACTTTTACTGCCAATCTTCTCTTCCCACATCTTCTAAGTCTCCACATCTCAGCAAGTGGCAATTCTGTTCCACCAGATGCCAGTGCAAGAGCTTTGGAGTCAACGTTGATCTCTTTCTTTTGTACCTTACATATTATCCTTCGGAAACTCCTATCCACTTTACTTCTGACATATATTCAGAATCCAACCACTTCTCACCTTATATCAAAGTACCACTATTACTTTCCTGAGTTCTTGTGAGGACTTCCTCACTGACCTCACCACCCTAGTCTAATCTCCACATAGCTGCCAGAGTGGTCCTTTAAAAAGGATCACTATAAGCAATAACCCGATAAGCAATCTTTACAAAGATTTAGATTGTGCCTGGCCAGTGCTCAATGCTTCCAGTAACTTCCCATCTTAATCAAAGGTACAGTCAGTTCTTCTGTGGCCTCTGAGGACTGTGACCCAGCCCTGCTTTCTCTGTAATTTTATTTTCCACTGTCCACTCTGCTCAGCTCACACTCTGCTTCCTTGCTGTTTCTGGAGCATGCTACATACTCTTGGCTCGAGGATCTTTTGAAGTTGCTGTTCCTTTCGATTAGAACACTCTTCCTTCAGATATCTGTCAAATTCATTCAAAACTCCTCCTAAGTATCGCCTTTCCAGACAGAGGCCTTCATTGACCACCCAAATAGCCTTCGTTCTGTGTTACTTTCTATTCCCTTGTCCTATTTCATTCTTCAAAGTACTTAATGCTCCACCGATAGTGTAAGCTCCATGAGAGTAGACCCTTTGTTATATTCACTACAATGTCCCCAGCTCCTATAACAGCTCTTGACGCAGAGTGAGACCCAATGCATATTTCTTGGAATGAATGAATGAATGAATGCTTAAGGAAATCTTCCCAGCTCTCTATTATATTTAAGTAAACAGAGCTATAGATAGTAAAGTTCTCCTGGCTTCATTGATTCAAAATACCTTGTGGCTTAGATTGAACAGTACTTCCCTGCTTCCACCAACAGCAATCTTCCAATGATGCCACTGAGTGGAAGATGCTGACATGCATCATTGGGCGTCAGTCTACTTTTACCAATATGGATTTGGTTCCCCTGCTTTACACAATGACAGTAATGAAACTCCTACTCTACATATAGGTCGTCACTCTTTCATTTTATCTCCCATTGTGAATTTGCATGAAAACTATATTGAGATCTTCATTTTCCATCATGTCCACCACAGTGAAATCAATGAAACCTCAGACCAGCCCAACTCCTTAAAAGATGAAGCACAAAAGAATAATGGATCTGAAAAATAACAGTGGACCATCAAGTGATAGACCATCAGGTCACCCTTAGCAGTTAAAAAAAAAATTGCTTCACTGCACAGAAGCTTAAACACATAATAAAAATGAACGCTTTCTAAGGTATGAGGCTTTTTTTTTTCATAAATGTTATATACAAACATGTCATGTAACATGGTGTTTTGGTACATATCCAGGATGTGGCTTTTTACATCCTTTCTTCAGCCGGAGACGTTATAGTCCAGCTTATTCGTTCCATTTCACTTCAAAGTTTTTCTATTCTCATTTTTTAAAAACAGAATTTTTCCCTCTCTAAAAATGTAGGTTAAGATCATTAACCTACACAGTGTCTCAAATTCTCCTTTCTACCTTAAGGCAAAACTCCTACCCTTTCTTCTCTTGTATACTTCACTCCCTTTTCTACTTTGAATAATCAGAAATAGTTTTAGTATTTTACAGTTTCACTTTAATGAAGACATCAAATAAAGAGTTGTTTGCCTATGGTAGCTGACATCCCAGGGTGTCTGTTCACATCGGCTGTGGCAATGGAGAATGCCAAGGCCAGTGGTTGATGCTGCACCAAGGCCACTCTTTCTGGCACTGGTCACAGAGTACTCTGACAGGAGCGTCACATAGGCCCAGGACAAGCCTATCATCATGTCTAAAAGACCAGCTCCAAATGGTGGTTCCTCTTCATACTCAAGAATGCAAAATTTAAGAATATTTTATCTACTTTGAAAATTCTTGTATGTGCAATCATCTCAGCTAACATTTACAATTAGAGTTAAAAAACAAAAACCCAATAAAACAAACACAAAAATCAAACACGCCCTTCCTCTCACTTGATTTATCAGATTTATGACAGAAGTCACTATATAATGATAAGGATATATCTATAGGGTCATCAAGTGATCCTTGCTTTTCACATTTTCTGAAACTCGAGCAACCAGGACAACAAAAGAAACTTCTTATTTCTTTATGTTCTTCCTATTTGGAATACTTCTACCTATGTAGGTTCTTTAAATGATCCTCAATTGGACCATATATGAAAGTCACAGAGAGCTTTAAAATACTAATACCCGGACCTATCCCATGTGATTTTGATTTGCCCATTCTAATGGGCAGCCAGGGGTGAGAATTTTCCTCTGAGTCTCCTTAGCCTTCTTCATGAAGCCTTTACCTCCTATTAGATCACGGATCTTTCTTGCTTCTGAACACTCACCACACTCAAAGCTAGTATGCATTCTCTGTTACCTGTCCTCCCAAATAGATCACAGGGCCCTTCAGAAGCAAAACCGTCTCCTATTCATTTTATTATTTAATCTCCCACAGCGTCTTCATAGTGTCAAATACATAGAAAGCAATGTTAGCTACTATCTACACAGGATCCGTTGTGTCATTCTATCTTAATCCTAATGGAGGTAGCATTATTATGCCAATATTGCAAATGGGAAAGCTGAAGTCTTCATAGAAGTTAAGTAACGTCCCAAATGATATGTACCTAAAATAAGTGACAGTTACACTTCACCCTAGATCCACCTGACTCCAAGTTCTTGACTCTTGCAAAATAGCAAACTTATACTTGATTGGGTTTTAAATAACTTGGTGCCAATTAAATACTTTTTAAAATTAAACCACCATTTGCATCAGCATGTGGAGTTGTTAAAATAGTGGTTATATAAACAAAGGTAAGAGAAACAAAGATTGAGTTGCACTTATTTTTTGTGTCTCAAATGAAACAATGAACAGTCCATGGCTTCTCATTTGAGAAAAGTTTTTTAAAGCTGCTTCAGACTGAGAGTATTTAGATAATTAACTACTCCTCTCTCTTGTCAGAAATGAACTGTCCTGAAATGTCCCATTATCTTTCTATGAAATGAATTAATTTTAAGGGAAAGAGAAATCACCATGTAAGTTGATTTCTGTTAGAGGAACCTTCATTTGGCAAGATGACTCAAGGGAAAGAATAGCCACTTCATTCTAACGTTACAACATGACAAGTAGGTAAATATTAGGGTAATTTCCTGAGAAGGCCACACTTTAAAAAAAAAAAATGGGGAACTGAATGCAGGCCTCTTGGCTCCCTTATGTCTCCTACTCTTCATCTGTTAACAGAAGGAACGGGCAACGGACTATGCTGAAGTTGGAGCAGAGATCTGGGAAAAGAGATTCAGAAAACTAAACTGGAATAACCAGGAGTAATATATCATAAAGGCTATTCATTTGCAAATAGAACCAGGAATAAATTATGACAGGTAGGACCACATGATTCTTGTATAGTTAAACATTTTTGCTATTCTTTGATTATCTTCTGCTAGAAAAACGGGTCGTTAAGTCACATGTTAACTCGACTACCTAACTAATGAAGTAATTCATCAAAATTCACTTTCATCAAAACCTACTGATGAGGCAGCATAACTACCTTAAGAATACCTGCAGATATTAAGCA
The DNA here is from genome assembly GCF_014176215.1 of Rousettus aegyptiacus. NCBI lineage: Eukaryota > Metazoa > Chordata > Mammalia > Chiroptera > Pteropodidae > Rousettus > Rousettus aegyptiacus. The sequence continues at coordinate 46,102,577 of NW_023416306.1, read as the reverse complement.
ATTTTTTCCCCTTCGTGACTTAAAAAATAAAATAAAAAAGATTTCTCCTGAAGAAATTTAAGGCTGCAGCATTAAAGTCAAAGCTGACATGTAGAGATGTGGTTAAAGCCTGCCAGCTAAACTTCCTTAAAGCCTCTTAATAGTGATGTCCACACTATTTCTCAAGAAGGCTACTGCAGAAAGCTGTACTCTTAATTTACAAAGAAGCAAAGCACAAAACCCCACTTCTCCACCTTTTTGAAGAGATAAAAGTGTATCCAGTCACTTCTTAATTGAATTTTGCATACTTTGGAATACAATTTGAGTCGGAAATTTGAAAATAATTTTGGGGGGTTTCAATGAAGTAAATATTAGCACCAAATTAAATCAAAAAGCATTTCTAATTTATCTTGGTTTAAAACTAATAAATCTGAAAGTATGAACATGAAGCACTTAATGTGCTTTTATTATCATCTGCAATTTTAAAACAGACAGGAAAAGTTCAAATAAAAATAGCAGTCTAGCAAGTAACTGAAGTCATAGATTTTTTTGAAGAACTTTTATCACCACTTACCTCTTGCAATAAAAGGTGCTATACATTTTTTAGTACTAATATTTCATTAATGACACAACACAAAAATTATCCTACTGAAATAACCACCAATCACTCCAGTAAACATACCTTTAAAAGATACACTGTTACACGGCGTGTAAATTGTTACCGGAGACAAAATGGCGGCTACAGGAAACCAAGTGGAAGGTTACAAAATTTCTAAGAGCAGAAGTGGTTTTGAAGTAATAAGTGAGAAAAAATAACCTAACCTCCTCCAGATAACCACCAGAACAAGTAAAAAAGTGCGCTGTACTGCGCCTGAGGAAGTGAGTACAGCTGTAGCTCTCTCACAAAGGAAGTGAATACTCACTTCTGGTTTTATAAACCATCTCATTTAAGTCAGATTTATCCTACTTAGCACATGTCTGGCATTTAGTCCTCAAATAATTTAACACATATACACATGCTCAGCAATTGGTGTTAAAAATCCAGGACAACCTCCAACTTAAAAGGGGGAGTATATTTTAAAAATGAGAGTTTAAATGGTCTGATTCCAATTACAGGAAGTTCTAGGTAAGACAACATTATGATGACAAAAGTGGATTATGATTGTTTAGGCTGGGGGATGGGAGCTGGGGTTTGGGAGAAGAGACTGACTCCAAAGGGGCACGATGGGATGTTTTAGGGTAGAGACTGTTCTGTATCTTTATTGAGTAGAGGTTAAATAACTCTAAAGTGGCCAAATTTATCAAACCATACATTCAAAAAGAGTGAATTTTATTATATGTAAATTAGACTTCCAAGAAAATGATTTTTAAAACTTAAGGATCATAACTTGTTTTTTCAGGTTTGGAATACATTTTTTTCAATAAAAGCATGTTGCAGATAGTAGTAAGGTTCTAGGCTAATACTCCTACATAAAATATGAATCATTATTTGGATGAAATCCAGTAACATGGGAATCCACTAAGTCCAGAGACTTCAGAACCACAACCCCTAAAAGTCCATTTTGCACCCTAAGCCTGATGGCAAAAAATAGGCACAGAGCTAGGAACTGGAGGTTCGAGGTATTAGGTAGCAGTGGGAAGACCTAAGAAAAATCAGGAAGCAAAAACATACACGGGGTATTTCTGCACTTGACCATTCTCTAAGCAAACCTGTAACTCATACTTACTAGTTGAAGAGAGAGGAAGCCAGAGGTACTTATGCTTTGTCGATGATACTGGCCAAGGTTTGGTGGGAGAGTAAACTGTTTCCTTATTTCCGCTGAAGAATACCTTGAGTTAAAATAGAAAAATCTAAATGAAGTGGTTATTTTAAAAAATCATCACAATTACAGATATGATCTTTGATGTCATGTTATAAAACTTCTGCCTTGGCTGGCCTGTGGGTGGACACTTGAGAAGTTCACAGAGGCCAAGACACCTGCAGTCATGGCTCCTGTCCAATACTGGAAGAATGACAGTATGAGGAGAAAGAGCTTGAAGCCCAAGAAAAAGTCCCAGGGCACTTGGTTCCTTCTTCCCCGTCCATCCAGAGGCGTTGTCTCTACATGAGAACATCTGTCTGACTATCAGAGTCCTTTAAACCCGGAGCTGCCATTTTGATCCAGACATTTTCTTTTCAAGCAGTTAAACCCCTCTAGTTGGCTGCCTGTTATAACAGAAAATGCTAGGGGACCGTTACGTGAATACCTCTACCTCCCTGAGGCACTTTAGATGCTATGTGAAATTCCAAGAACTGCATTTTTTCCAAACTGCTCCTAATGGAGAGATTCTTTGAGTCATCCATATTGACATTGCTGAACACTCAGCCAACATCCCTGGTAGCCAGGATGGAGCACATGAAAGTTGTTCTTCATCATCCACTTGCACCTGCTGGCGCGAACCTGCTAACCAGTGAGGTCTCGGCTTACAAGCAAGTTGACATTTGGGCACACATTTGTTCGTCATTTGTTTGGAACCGAGGACACATTTTCTCATGAAATCAGTTCTTGGTGGTTGAATTCTGAGGCTAGTTCATAAACATGTATTTAAACCACAATGAGGCCACGGCAGAATATAACTAGAAACAGAGATCATTGAAGATCAAATGAAATCATATATTTGAAACGTGCTATGAAGCCAACAAAGAAAAACATGAATTTTTTAAATTATAATTTCAATCGTGGTTACCAGAGGGTAAGGGACAGGGGGGAGGTAGATAAGATAAAGGGAGACAAATATGTGGTGACAGAAAGAAATATAACTATAGGAAGTGAACACACAGTGTAAAGATACATGTGCTTGCTGTTAAAGTGTACAGCTGAAATGTATTGGATTTGGTTAACCCATGTCACCATAAAAAAAATAATAATGATTTTAAAAGATAAAAAATGATAAATGATAATTTTTAAAATGTGACATTTAAATATTATAAGTAAATCTTATTATATTTTCTCCAGGGCATAATTACTAATTTTCCTGCATGATGAGGTTTCCAACAGGGTCTGCTTGGCTCCCAACTTTGGCAATGTGGTCCATCCAGAGAGGCAGGAAACTTGGTCTAGTCCCACCTGCAGCATTCACTCTCCCACCTCAAGAGCACTTCAATTTCTTTTCAGGATTTACACACTATACATCGCTAGACATTGTCTAGTCATAACTACAAACTGGATGTTGTTTAGTCATAACTACAAACTGACGGGATGGGCACATAACCCACTAAAGAACAATTATCTCTCTTTCTCAAGATTCTGAATGATGAATGAATACAAAAATGGAGGGAACTGGCTGGAACACATTCACACCAGTTGTGGCGCCCTACATTATGAGGGAAGGTACAGCTGGAAGTTACACAGGAAGTTACAGCAGCCCATATTAATTGTACTTTTTAATTTCTTAAAGCATTTTATTTTTTAAAAAAGTGTAAGAAAATACTAAGGTAAGAAGTGTTCTCTTATCTAATAGGGACATGCAAATCAAAACTACAAGGAGATACCATTTCACAACCACCGGGATGATTATAACAAAAAAGATGGGCCATAACAAGTGTTGGTAAGGATAAACTGAAGAAACTGAAGCACTCACACATTGTTGGTGGGAATGTAAAAATACCTGGGCAATTAATTCTTCAAAAAGTTAGGCAGAGTTCCCATATATCTCAACACTCTTAGGTTATATTCAGTAAATGTCAAAGCATATTTTCACACAAAAATTTACACATGAATGTTCATGGCTGCATTATTCATAACAGTCAAAAGTGGAAATAACTCAAATATTCTTCAACTTATGAATGGATAAACAAAATGTAGTATATCATACAATGGAATATTATTCAGCAATAAAAAAGAAAAGAAGTGCCAATATACACCACAACACAGATGAATCTTGAATGCTAAACCAAAAAGGCCACATATTATATGGCTCCTTGTATAAAATGTCCAGAATAAGCATATCTATAGGGACAGAAAGTAGATCAGTGGTTGCCTAGGGCTGGGAGAATTGGAGATAAATGCGGAGTGACTGCTAATATGAATGAGGCTTCTTTTGGGGGTGACAAAATGTGCTAAAACTGACTGATAACAGATAACACAACTCTGAATATAACACAACTCTATGAATACACTAAAACTCATTCAAATGTACATGTTAAATGGGTGAATTGTGTGGTATATGTATTATTTCTAAATAAAGTGGGTGGGTAGGTAGATAGATATAGATACATAATATAGATATAAATGTGTGTATGTCTATGTGTGTGAGTATTCTATAGAGACAAGAGTGAAGGTAAGCATTACCGAATTTAGAATGACAGCCAGGAATGGAGGAAAACTTAGATTTCTATCCCAAGTGCTCAATAGGCTGATTTTTTTTTCTTTTTTTAAGATTAATTAATTAATTTTTTAATGGTGATATTAGTTAATGAAATCCAGTAAGTTTCAGCTGTACATTTTAACAGTAAGGCATAGCTATATTTACACTGTGTGCTCCCCTCCCCTGGTTAGATTTCTTTCCGTCACCACTTATTTGACTCCCTTTACCCCATCTACCTCCTCCCTCCCTCCACCTCATACCCTCTGATAACCACTAGTCTATAGTCCATGTCCATGAGTCTCTGTTTGTTTGTCCTGTTCATTTGTTGCCTTTAGCTTTATATCTCACATATAAGTGATATCATGTGATTTTCAACTTTTTCTTTCTGACTTATTTTGCTTAATTATCATGATTATCTCAAGGTTTATCCATGTTGTCACAAATGGCAGTCAACAGGCTGATTTTCATTACAAATTGGACAGTCACCAGTTTCTTAAAAAATTAGATTAGACTACAGTCCATAACAAAAGGTCTACCTTGCATAAGCAAAATCGCATCTTGTATTTGGCGCCACAGAAACCCAAAATAGCATGTCAACCATTTACTTGGTTACTGAAGAAGATGGCCATAGTCACAGGAGGCAGAAATGACCAAACAAAATGTCCTTTTTTATGGCTGAATTGACTTTTCGCAGGCTGACTGGTCCTTGTGACTTCTGCCTGCAGGTCCTCCTCCTAAGACCTCTCAAATAGCACGTTTTAGTTCCATGGTCATTCTAGGATCTCTTCTGTTATAGATAGGGTCTATAATGGAGTCTAACTAAAATGAAGATATCTGGAAATCTTCAGAAAAGAAGGTGGCATTGTCAGAGAATCAAAGAATGGCTGGAGGGATAGGTGCTTGCTTTCATTCTGAAGCAAAACATGTCATCCTTTGCCAAAGCCCCTACTTGTTTCATCATGAAATCAGAATGTTCCTGCTCTTCATTCCTTCTTAAACAGGTCAGCAGGCATTTCTGTCACAGCCCTCCATGTAAATTTGCTAATTCAGAGCTATAGAATTGATCTTTCCTCATGCATCAAGCCTGACCTAGTACCTAATACGGATCCTACTTCCTATCCTTACAGAATCAATTCTACAAAAGGCAATTAAACCTGTCTCTTCAAAACTGCCAAATATGGAGATGAATTCTTTGTCCTTAAAATGAAAATAATGAATCATCCCACATAGAAAAGAGTTGCTTCATAGAATTTAAAGAACTTCAAAATAAAGTATCTCTGGAGAAGCCCTACACACATATTAAACTAGCAAAAATAGGCTGGAATGATAAAATTACATGTTGGCCGAGCTGTGGGAAAACCAGCATGTCCCACACCCCTGTGGGTTGTATATTGGTTCAGTGTCTCTAGAAAGCAATACTGTAATATGAAATAAGAACTAAAACTGTCATTACTCTTTCATCTAATTATCTCACTTTGGAGAATATACTCCATGGAATTCATACAAACACAAATATAATTTGAGCAGAAATGAGCATAAGAACTCTGTATATGATAGCAAACATTTGAAAATAACTAACACATCCAATACTGAGCAGAATACTGAATAAATAATAGATGAAATGTGATTTTACCATTTAAAATAACAAAAATATAAATTACGTTGACCCATGGAAACAGGGATACAAAATAAGTTACAAGTAAAAAGTATTATGAGGAACTGAATAGAATTACCTAACAATATATGTGTGAACATACCACAAAGATGAGAAATCCTTTTGCTGGTTATATAAAGGTAGTTTAGTAACTACCCAATGCGGCTCTTTCTCCTGTAAAGTTTTTTAAGTACATCAATTTTAAAAAAGATGCATACAGATAAAGGCACAGGTACACGACTTGAGATTTTTTAAAGTGATGTAAACACCAGCTATTAAGTTTACTGATTTGAAACTTAAATCCCACAAGTATGTAGTGCCCCAGTGAAGGGAGAAGGCTGCCTACACATATAAGAGAAAATGGCAAAGACAAGAACTCAAGAATTACAGGCTTGATGTCCATGCAGTTGTGTGTGGTTTTTATTTACTTTGTGTTTGAGTCTCAGGCCAAATTCACCATGTCTAACATAACTTTCATGATGTTAGATTACATCATGATACTATTTCCTTGATGAGATAAGATGCCCTTCTTCTTGCAATGCAAAATGCTGTACAATTATCATCTTTATTTCTACAAATTGAACCAGGAGGGAGCCTTGGGGTTTGTTTAAAACACTGGTATCCCTATAAGAGTCAGAATGGTGGAAGAGGGTGGGCAGCAAAGCTCTATGAGTTTATTCAGTGGACAGGTAATTGGGATACATACAGCTGTGACTAAGTACTGGTGGAACTAATGAGAGCAGAGCTTGCCTAGTGTGGCCTGCGGACCATTGGCATTGAATCATCAACTCCCTAATAAAAATGTACATTCCTCAACTCTACTCCAGTCCCAAATCAGCATCTCTGTAGTGTGGCCTGGAAACTGCATTTTTACCCAACAACTCCAAGTGATTTTTATGTCCGATAAAGTATAACATTCACCGATAGTACAAGACTATGAGAGAGTGGTCGCTTCATTTATCCATCCATCCATTCATTCATTCATAAAACATCAAGGTCACACAAAGTGCCAGGCTCTCTGCCAAGTACTAGGGATTAAAGTCCAAGAAGATACTATTGCTATTCCTAGAAGCTCAGTCCAGTGGGTGGGAAGGAGAAAGACAGATAATTGAATAATTATAATACAATATGATAAGTATTATAATACAGGAATGTACACAATGCCTTATGAGTAAAGAGGATGAAGTTACTAACTCAGCCCAGGAATGCTTAGGAGACTTCTGGGATAAGGGGACTTGTGAACCATATTTTGAAGAAAAAAAAAATTAGTAGGAACAGCTCCAGTGAAAAAGAAGGTAGTGTATTTCAAGCATTTCTTTTAACATTTCATGATGTCTACACATTAGGTTTCCATACTCCTACTTCAAGCACTTTAAACATCAGGCTTTTTTTTTTTTTTACAACAAACATAGCTAAAAGAGCAAAAAAGAAGAAGGAGAAGGAGGAGGAAGAGGAGGAGGAGGAAGAGGAGGAGGAGGAAGAGGAGGAGGAGGAAGAGGAGGAGGAGGAGGAGGAGGAGGAAGAAGAAGAAGAAGAAGAAGAAGAAGAAGAAGAAGAAGAAGAAGAAGAAGAAGAAGAAGAAGACGACGAACACTAAGTTAACTAGTCCTGAGCTCTGCCATTTGCCAGCTGTTTGAGTGTTTGAGTCCAAGTACCTTAGTTAACCAGGCTGAGTTTTAGTTTCATTACATGTTAAATGTAGGGGCTGGGCTATATCATCTTTCAGGGCACGCTTCTAGTCCTTACTGGTCAAGATGCTCAAGAATCTGCAAGCAGAACAATCAGCACCGTGATCTACACCAGTAGCTGTGTTAGGAAACCAAACAGCCCTGGCAGGCTTTACTCTGGCTTTCATCCTCAAAAGAAAATTCTTTCACTATGCTGGTACGGCCAGTAGCCAAAATAGTTGGAAGGATTTTAAAACTGATTTAAAAAATAAAACAAAACAAAACAAAACAAAACCTTGTCTATAAGTATTTAAAGAGATTTTAAAGGGGTTTCCTGAATGTGACATGTTTTAAATAACAGTGAAAGGGGTAGGATAAAGAAAAGCAGACATAGAATTTACTCATAGCAACTAAAAATTAACTGTAAAACACTAAAAATATACAGTATATACAGCTAAAAATAAATAATAATTATGGACATTTATGGGTGGCATATGTATAGATGTAACCACAAACACTTGGTATAATTGAACCTTAAAAAATAGCTGTCATTCAGGACTAGAAATGATTTATACCAAGTAAGCAGTAAAAGAATGTCACTCCCTCAAACTTCCTGAATTATAAGATTAGCATAGTATTAAAAAATAATAAAAGTTTTAAAATTTGTTGTATGCAGAAAAACTAGCTCTGAATGATGTAAATAACACAGGATCGGATCACAGTGCACAGCACGTATAAGGTCCGAAAACACAGGGCTGGCTCAAGAGTGAGTAGTTCCTAGAGTTTTCTGAGATGTATTCTCAGATACCTTTAGTAAACCACACTTTTAATTTTAAAAAGCTACAAAATGAATTTTTGTAGCAAAATTTATGTGTACTATAGATTACGTAATGTATATAACATTTAATAATATATATTTATATGCATATACACACACACATATATATATCTCCATTCTTACATATATATACATGCATACATGTTTTGAGCAATGAAGTCTGGACTGAATTCCTCAGAAGTTCACCAGCCTGAGGCTTCATAATACATAGTTCAGGTTTAGCATTTCTCATATTTTCCATCTCTTCCCATAAACAGACATGCCATAAATGTACAACTTCTATAAAGATGATTCGACAGGTGGAAACATGACTACAAAGAGAAGTTTTCCCCTTACTAACAAGCTGTGGAACTTATGTTTCTTCCTCACAGAGGAATCACAAATGCCTTTCACTTGGAAAATTCCTTTGAATACAGAAGAATATTTATTAGATGACTTAAGTGTTTGAGGGTTCCCACGGCAAGCCTAAAGAAGGATTGCTCAATGTCTTCGGTGTCTCTCTAGGGAGTCTCCTTTCCCCAGTGCTGACTTGTATCATTGTACAAGTTAGTTTCTCTTCTGACTTAATCACCTAAAAGAACACCTGTAAATACCAAATGCCTTTTGTATGTAACTCTTTAAAGAAAAAAGTTTCTCCAGAAAAGTGTGCTGAGACATAAAGAAACAGATCTAACATAGGTAAACTGAAGTCTTAAAAGAGAAGAAAAACAAAACAAGAGCAGAAGTAACATTCAAAGAAATATTGCTGACAAAATACCAAAGATGCAGATTCATAAAGTTCTATACCCTCCATTAGAATCAATACAGAGAAAATCAAACCTAGACACATCACAGTAAAACTGCTGAAAATTGAAGAGAAAGTTTAAATGTTCTTGAAAAAATGTGGAGGAAAGACATATTGTCTTCAAAGACATATTAAAGACATATAACTTCAAAATGTAATAATAAAAATATAATTTATCTCTCAACCAAAAAAGTAAAATTCAAAAAAGAATGCTCTGACATCTCTAAAAGTGCTGAGAGAAAACTGCCAATCTCGAATTTTCTACCCAGTGAAAATATCCTTCATAAACAAAGGATAAAGACGTCATCGGACAAACAAAAAGTGGGAGAATTTATAACCAGCAGAGCAATACTAAAAGAAATGGTAAAGAGTTTTTCAAGCAGAAGGAAACGATCCCAGATAAAAGCACAGAAATTCTGAAAGAAATGAAGTACACCAAAAGGGTGAATACATAAGTAAATCTCAATGATAGTGACTATCTAAATAATTATAATAATGGTAACAATGTGAAATTTAAAATATACATAAAATTAAAATGCATGTCAACAATAACACAAAAGGTAAGAGGGAAATGGAGTTCCTACGTTCTAAAGTTCTTGCATTGTCTGGAAAATGGTAAAAGTACCAATTAACATTTTTTAGAATTTTATCTAAATAGAATCATATAATTTCTCTCTTTTCTTTTGGTCTGGTTTCTGTCACTCAGTATGATTATTTTGACATTTACCTGTGTTGCAGTGTGTATCAATGGCACGTATGTAGCACAATTTGTTTATCCACTCGCCTGTTGGTGAACATTTGAGTTATTTCAGTTTTTGGCTATTGCAAATAAACCTGCTATGAACATTCATGTGCAAGTCTTTATATGGACATACTCTTCCATTTTTTTCTTGGGTAAACTGTTTACAAAGTGGTGAAAAAAATTTATGCAAAACAGCCAAAAGAAAACTGGCGTAGCTATAATACCAGGCAAAAGTGACTTTAAGGCAAAAAGCGTTGACTAAAGGTAAAGAGGACATTTCTTAAACTATTAAAGGTAAACCTGCCAGAAAGATATATCAATTCTAGATTCATATATTCCAAGTAATAAAGGCTTAAAGAACTGCAGAAGAGGAGAAATATCAAACTCATAATTATAGTGAAAGAACATGTAATTATTCTATCAGTAATTGATAGAACATGTAGATAAAAAAAATAGAGATATGTAGGATTTGAACATGATAAGCAAACTTGATCTAATTGACTTATACAGAAAAAAACCACACCTAATGACAGAGTATCATTCTCTTTGTCGACACTGAACTATTCACCTAATTTGACCATGTACTGTATGTACCATAAAGCAAATCTCACCAAATTTCGAAGGTCAGAAAATGTATACAGCTGGTAATCTGACAATACAGTGAACTTAAACTAAAATTAACAACACATACCAGCTTTCTAAATATTTACTTATTTTTTCAAATGGCATAATGTTAAGCATCATATTTATATTTATACACATTGGCTGAATAAATGGATTTTAGAAAACTAGTTAAAAACCAAAATGGACAAAAGAGAAAAATGATATATAATATCCAGACATAATTATAGTTATAAACTATTCTGTTTTCATTTTGAGTATGTAATATGTTTGTATTTTTAAATATTAATAGAACGGAACATTAAAAATATCTCATTGTCAGCCAGTTATGCAGGTTGCCTCTCCATGGACAGTTGCATAATAGTTTCTTGTGTCCTTCTGTGCACATATGGTATATACACAAATACATGTGTATATTCTATCTCTATTTTTTATACGAATGGGAACATAATATTTGAAATTCATCTATGCTGTAGTGTGTATCAATAGTTTCACTTTTTTTATGAAGGTGTATTCCTCTGTATAGATATATCACATCAGTTATCCATTCATTGGAGATCTGTATTTTGCTTTTTCTATCTAATAGATAAGTGCATAAGAATTCCCTCATTCCTTTTTTATGGCTACATATTCTACTATATCAATGAACAATAATTTCTTAAGTAGTTTCTTTAATACTTTTTATTTCCATTTTTTCAGATATAATTGACATATAACATTATATTAGTATCAGGTGTACAATAATTATTCAATTTTTGTATATATTGTGAAATGATCACCACAATAAACCTAGTTAATGACATCCATCACCATATATAGCTACAAATTCTTTTCTTGTGATGAGAACTTTTAAAATCTACTCTTAGGACTTTCGAATATGTAATACAGTATTATTAACTATAGTAACTATGTTGTACATTACAGCCCCATGATTCATTTATTTTATAACTGGAAATTTGTACTTTTTGACTCCCTTTATACATTTAACCCACCCTTCCCCACCCCATCCCGTTAACCCTGCTTCTGGCAACGACAAATCTGTTCTCTGTATCTGTAAGCTTGGTTTTTTGTTTTACTTTGTTCTGTTTTTAGATTACTATACAAGCGATAATATAGCATTTGTCTTTCTCTGTCTGACTTATTTTACCTAGTATAGTGCCCTCAATGTCCATCCATGTTGTCATAAATGGCTAGATTTCATTCTTTTTTATGGCCGAGTAATATTTCATTATATACGTTATTCTATATATATATTATATATACATACCATATTTCTTTTATCCATTCACCCAACAATGGACATTTAGGTTGTTTCGATGTCTTGGCTACTGTACTAATGTTGCAATGAACATCAGGGTGCATATACCTTTTTAAATTAGTGTTTCCTCAGATAAATACCCAGAAATGGAATTACTAGATCGTATGGTAGCTCTATTTTTAATTTTTTGAGGAACTTCAAAGTATTTTACTAATAATACTTAAACAATCACTATAAAAGAATGTACAAAATGGTTTCATCAAATTTAGGGAGTCAATGAACGCACTGGCTCTTCTGCCTATTGTTCTCTGTAACTATCCTGTAGAATCAAGAATCTGTTTATCTGATAAACAAAACCGAGGTCTTTACTGAGGAGCTAATTTCTCACTTTATGGGTAGGAAGCCGATATATTTAATAAAGATAATCCTTTCATTTACAGGGCTACTGCAAAACTCAGGACAGTATGGTTGCCTTCCTTCAGATTGAAGACATACTGAGTTTGCGGCCCCAGTCAGGACTCCAAGTAGAGGTCTAGTTGGCAGTTGTGTAAACAGATCTTGAGCAGAAATGAGATGTAAGTTTGGCCAGGCTTGAGCCTGAGGTTGTTTTTTCAGTAGGGATGAGAGATCGACACCTCTCCACCTATAGTTTCTCACCATCTTACTAGCAACCCCTCGTCTAGATGGCTGAATGTGGTGCATGCAATGGTGTGGTCAGAATCTGTGGTCTTGGGTCATAGATACAGAGATCAAACTGACGGATGCCAAATGGGAGGGAGATTGGGGGCTGGGCAAAACAGGTGAAGGCAATAAGCAGTACAAATTGGTAGTTACAAAATAGTCATGGGATGTGAAGTACAGCATAGGGAATATAGTCAATAATATTGTAATAACTATGTATTGTGCCATGTGGGTACTAGACTTATCAGGGGGATCACTTCATATGCCCAACTACTATGCTATATACCTGAAACTAATATAATATTGAATATGTCAACTGTAATTGAAAAATTAAAAAAAAAAGAATCTGTTATCTTGGAGGAAAGCCACACAGACTAGCTAAAAAGTAAGAACAAACCTCTAAAGACAAACCTACATCCATATGTTGACTCCTCTTTGATGAGTCTAATCTCTGAGGACAATCCAGGTAATAAGAGCTCTCAACAAGCTGGTCACAGGTATTCTTGAAAGCAGCGTCTGAACCACAAAAGTATTTGTGGAATGAAATCTTACCAAACTTATGAACTAAAAATAGGTATGCTTCTAGATAATGCGAAAAACTTCCCAATTATTAGAGCTTTGAAAGGTTGACATCAGCTTCTTAAAGAGAACAGAAAATCATGCCATTATTCATTGAGTGCTTACACTACTCCTGGCCCTGGGCTGAGCAATTGATGTGTACAATTTCACTGTATCCACACAGCAACACTGTGAACCAAGTTTACTATTCCATTCAACAAACACAAAACTCACAGCTGGAAATGTCTAGAGTCAGGATTCAAACCCAAGACTACCTGGCTACCTGACTTCGAAGACTGCACTCTTAGTCACTATGATTATGTGCGATTAAAAAATATATATTTAAATCTAAGTACACTATCTAAAAACACATAGAACAAAAACCACTAGAAGGAGATACTATTGACAGTTTCATTAGAGAGGCAGGATAATAGGGGGTTTTTTCCCTATTCTTTTATTTTTCCAAATCATGTTGTGGTTGCCATAAATTTATGGCAGAAATCGTACACACACACATACGCGCACACACACACACACACACACGTATATTTTTAACCTACCACATTGTCAGCTTTCTTAATACTGTAAGTTATGCTGAGACACTTTTAAGATGGACCTGGACATCTTAAAAGTTTCTTGAGGGCCGCGTTCACCATTATTATTTTGTTTCTAAGTCTTCTGGAGTTTCGAAATAAAACTGTGTTCTCTGCATATTTTGAGCTCTTGAATCCACTTACTGATCTACCTGGATTCAATTAAACTCAACAAACATTGTTAGTTAATTAAAAGAACTTTATTTCTCCCACTCTGATTTGTGATTTATCTAAGTTATTTGTCCCTGGCACGGCCAGCTCCTTCTGGCCTCTGCTACTTAAGGTGACTGCATAAAATGCCTTTTCCTATTGGGTAAAATGGGGAGATTTGAACTACTTCCTTTTTTGTGAATTTCCTTCATTAAACTGTGGAACTTACTGGGATGACTGAGAAAGTTCTTTTGATCTTGAACACAGCCTCAACCTATGGCAGACAACTGAACTCAGTTGAGGACTATAAGGTTGTATGTATCTTCGTCAGTGCCTGTACTGCAAGGGTTCTTAAAGTATGGTCCCTAGACCAACAACATCAACATCCTGGGAATCTGTTAAAAATGTTAATTCTTGGGTCTTACCCCAGAATCATAAACTTAAATGTGCATTTTAACAAGCCCTCTAGGTGATTCTGATGCACTCTCAATTCTGAGAGCTGCTAGTCTATTGCAAGTAGACAAATTCTAGTTATGCCTGCCAGCCTTCCCTTGCCTTTTACTCATCTTCCTTCAGAGACTTCAGACTTCGCCATCTGATCACCCTTCCTCAGCTTAACTAATGCCACCCAGCTAGTTAATTTGAAGATCAAGATTCTAACATTCATTCATTCAATGAAGCTTATATTTCCTACTTAACCAGATTTAACTAAAATATGCCGCTTTACATAAATGGTTAATACATCCCAAAATAACCACTTGCCCCATCCCCTTACTCTCCAGTCCCAAACCATCTCCATCTTTTCTCAAAATTTTAGATTGGAAGATGAGAACAATGCTTCTTAAACCAGAGAAACCACACTGCTCCTCAGTTATTACGCTATTAATGGTTAACTATTGTTTACTTTAAAAGAAAGCTCTGAAGTGAGGGGGAGTGGAGACTAAAAGGGAGAATGTTTTGTAGAAAGAGCAAGGTTAGACAAGTTGTAGAACGAAGAGAAACTCTTCATTTAGAAGAACGGAAAGAAAAGATGACACACATACCCAGAAGTCTGATGCTGATTTATTCTTTCAACAAATATTTATCAAGCACCCACTTATTCAGGGTTCCACTGTGAAGAAAGCAGATAAAAGTCCCTGTCCTTAAGAAGCTTATATTTGCATGTGCCTAAGCTTCTGCCATCATTATTTTGTATCTACCACTGCCCGATCCAGTGATCCTCCACCTAATGGTGCTGCTGTGTTTCACGACAGTAGGGATCTGAGGCAAGAGAATCTTTTGGTGCCTTCATAGGAGGGGAGGAGATGGCTGAAAGGAAAAATTATTCAGAAAGGAAAGGTAATCAAATCCCACCTTGACTAACTAAATTTAGTCACTCACAGAGCAAAGGAAATCTCTTTGAGTCTTCTAAATTGTATATCTTTGTAAGTTCCACATATCATGCACATTCCATAAGGCCAAAAACATTCTCATAACTGCTCTCCAATGACATAGTCATATCTCCATTTTACAGGAAAGGAAACTAAAGCGGGGAAGAACTGGGTGACTGGATCAAGTTCGGAAGTAGTGTTTATTCTGATCTAAAGAGCCAAGTCTTCTTTTCCCAGAATTCTTTTCCTTCTTGCCAGGACAGGCATATTTACACCCACTTAACTTTAGCACTCATTCTTTTCCAGAAGTGAGGCCCAGGCTTCTGCCAACATTTTCTAGGAAGCTACCATATACTTTATCATTTCTGCGAATATTTTTTCCTGCTGGTCTCAAATAGAAAAAGCCTAATTTTTGCGCTCTTTCCACTTGCCATAAAAACCTTGATTGTATCCTTAACAATTTCTACGTAGTTATAATAATAAGTTCCTTTATTCATCCTTCACTAAAGTTTTGGTCATGTTAGCATGATACATACAGAAGTAAAAAATTATTTAAATCATTTCCTAATAAATGAGAGTACAGTCTGTGTACTAAGCAGTTATTCAAGATGACAGTGATTAGGGTGTCTGCTTTGGTGAAATTGTGAGGCCTTAGGTATTTTAAGTCAAGAATACTGGCTAAAAACACCAACTCATCTAATTTGGAGGGGAAGAGGTTTCTTATGCAGCATTTTTTTTCCATGTGCAAAATCGGAATAATAGAGTATTAGAATAATACTATACCTATTGCAAAATTTATGCTAATGAGTATAAATTATTCTTATTACCAGGAAATGATAAGAGACTAAAAGACATTAATGGTAAACTTGCATGAACTTTTTAAAGACATGTATATGGCAAATGTCAAGACTGTAAAGGAATTTCTTTCTCCTTTAATTGATGACTTTTTTCTTATTAATCATCTTAAAATCAAAACAGTCAAATGAGTCTGAAAATAATTATAATTATGATTATAAAGATGACCTAAAAACATTCTATTTAGACTCCTAGAAAATTATGCAAAATACTTATAATTGGGCACATGTATGACAATGTTTCTTTTTATATACTAAAGCTATTTCTTTCCTTTTTCTTTTTCAGAAAACTTTAAAACTCCTGATGCTCTAGTTAATACCTTAACAAGTCTAACTTTACAAACTTTGGAAAATTCCTTTGCCATCTCTGTCCTGGAATCCTTTTCCTTCCAGAAGTGAGCTTCAAACTTTGGCATAAGAATCATAAGAAGTAGAAGAATCAGCTAGGGAACTGGTCAATAGTGCAGATGTCTGGGCCCCATCTCCAGAGATTCTGATTCATGGGTTTAAGCCTGGCCTGAATGCACATTTTTACCAACCCCATGGGTTCAGGTGCTGTCATCTAAGCACACTTTGAAATCAGGCGATGACTGCCTTATGCACACAAAGCCAGTGAAAAACCTGAATGAGAAACCTAGTTCACTATTAAATAAACCTGGAAATCTCAAGTAATAATACATACTTGGTGGTCATTAGGACGGAATGAGGAGCAGAATGTGTGTCTAACGTGGTTCTGTCTGTAATTTCCCATTCCCCCAGCAGGGCAATCACTTTTTCATAGGGCAGTAAGGTCAAGGTTCTCAGGATATCCTAAGTAAATATTTTCCTTGCCATCCTATGTATACAAGCTCAAGGCACTTTCGATTATGAAGTTAAGAAAGAGAAAAGAGAAAGGAAGAAAGAATGCAGAAAAGGCTTTTTTTTTTACAGAAAAAATAAAAGAAAGATAATATTGCTCACATAATTAGGACAAACTGCACTGTAAATGCTGAATAATTACAGAGTCCGCTTCAGAAGGCATGCACTAAGCATTTGGGCCAGTAACCAAATAGTAAGAGTTAAGAATTATTCATTTTCTGGCCTCATATTTTCTCAGTTTGTGAGAGTTTAGAAGGATGATGTTGTTTAGAAATTGTGGAATGGAACTGCATCTCTTGGTGAGATCTTGGGGACCAAATTCTTCTTTAGCCACACACATGCCTACCAAAGGTTCGCGATTCTGCCCTGTGTCTAGCTATTACATTAGGAATGCATCTTACTGTTGATATCATGGGTCCTATTGAACTGCTCTCCTATGAGTTTCCCAAATATTAAACACACAAGGAAAATCTTTCCTAAAAATGACTTTACTTTTTACCTTCAACAAGGTACTAGGGAATAGCACTTAACTAACTTCCTACAGTTCTACAATACTTTGTGTTTTAAAAGCCTCTTGCATTACACAATTCTAAATCTCGGTCATACCCTCTTCCCTCAATGCATGAGGGTGTAGTTATAATCCCTGAGGGTGTTCACCTATGCACTGGGTGACTGTGCATTACGCCTGCTGAGGTGAATTGATACATGGTAATCAACGTAAATGAAACAAAAAGTCTATAACCAGTTTCTGAAATGAAGCCATTGCACATCATCCCTTTTGGTCAAGAACAAGGTGTTCCCAAGAAGGCAGCTGAACATGTCTCCAGCTTTGTTAGTATCTTATTTTAGCATAACTGTCAGACCTGTACAAAGGCTCACCTTCCCCATACAGAGCCTCATTGCTATGAAGTAGACAAGAAGTCAACAATGCTCAGGGAGGTTAAGGGATAAGTCAACACTCAGTGAGGTTAAAGGACTGCCAAAAGCTAACAAGCCTTGCAAGTGGCAATGCTGGGATGAGAACTTCATTCTCTTAATGCTGAAGAAAGTAGACTGTGGTCTTTTTTTTCTAAAGAAAGTTGCCTTAAGCAGACACAATGGGCAGGTAGTGTTTGATTGGGTTAAATGATTAATCACTTGAGAAAATAATATATAAACTAAACCTATTATGGTGTCAGATAACTATATCAGCTTAACATATTTTCACTAGTCTGATACAGGAACACTGAGGAAATGAAACCCAGACCATCTCATGGGGACCTATCAGGCTGAGGAAGATAATGAGTCCCAAAGGCAATGGTGGGAATGGAGACTGGTCCTTTTCCAGGAGGGATGAAGAGTAGAAAAGGTAAAAATCAGGCTTTCAAGGCTAATCTCAGATAAATGCATTCTGAATTAAATCTTTGTCTGAAGGACAGAATAAAGCATTCTGTGCCTTAGGACACCCTAGGACCAACACCACCCTTTTCCTGGTTTTCCTTAGATTAAGAAATAACAAGTTAGTTTAAATGCATGTTGGTTATCAATAAAAGTTTGCTATAAATCCTGCCTTAACTTGTGTAAGAAAATCTACATGGGAATTTTTTAAAGTAAACAAATCTAACAAGAAATTATCTTTAATACCCTTATGTTAACTTACATAGTAACCATTTTCCAATGAGTGATAACCTTAGTTCAAATCCTGCTTCATTACCTACTAGTTGAATGATCTTGGGCAAATTATTTGACCCTGCTAAACATGGTGGACTGGGCAGAGGCATGGAGACGTACAGAAAGGAGACAGTAAGCAGAAGTTGTAAAGCAGTAAAAGCCACCAGTGAACAGAAGCAATAAAATGGAAAGACGACAACAGGGCTAGCAGAGGGGGAAGGAGGAGCAGGTAGAGAAAAGAAAAAAAGAAGGAAACCTAGAATCCCTAACCCATCAGACTATAAGAATTGCCCTTGGCAGATTATAGAAATTCAGCCCCTATTTAGCCTCATAGCTGGGTGCCTTGTGCAGTCAACAACCCGTACAACCTTATATAATGCTGCTGCTAGAGAATGGCACTAACCTAAGCAAACCCAAGATCACAGACCCGTCTGGAGATGTGAGGGACTACTCAGCTATAGGCCATCACTGCTGTGTAGGAGCATATGCCTAGTGTTACTGGAAATCTGGGTTTTTATGTGAAATCTGCAGTTCGTAAATGTTAGCAAGGGAAAAAATATAAAAGAGTTGTCCTTAGATCTGCAGACCCAATGCTGGCTAAGTAGATTCCTGTTCTCCTTACTTTGTGGTGTATCCTAAAAATAATTCACCATTAACTGAATTAACCTGAGAGTATCTATAATCGTTATAACCTAGAAAAGCTTCCTACTATGTATAACTACTATTAATACAATTAACAATGCTATTTTGCACTTAATGAGTGCTTACCTTCTGAAAGGGACTATTTTAATTAGCCTATTTAATCCTCACAACAACCCTGTGAGGTAGCTATCATTACCTCCATTTTACAAACTAGGAAACTGAGGCCAAAAGAGGTTAAGTAACTTGCAAAAGAAAGTTCCTATAATAGTTACACTTCTGACATTTTCTTTTTCCAGCAACATAGTAATGGAAAGCTTAATGTGTGAAAGCTTTCCGAAGAAGGGATATTAAACTTTACCCTGCCTACTGGGAAGAGCAGGTTTTGGCTTGTCGCTGAGACTTTGAGTCCAGCTCCAGGATCATTAATCCTTCCGTGGGTGAAGTCTTGGAATACGTTCCAAATGTAATTTAAATACCCACTTTACCAATGGGAAATAGATTTAAGAGCAATTACTGAAGGTTGATTCTTCATCAACTATGATTCTCTTTTCATGCATAGTTTTGTTTTGTTTCACAAAAAAATAAATCTCAAGTACCAAAAAATGAAGCCCTTTGAAGTCCAAAATCTGTTAATGCACCAAATATTTTTCTGGGATATAGGATGGGGAAGGCAGAGGAGGTTCTTGAAACAGAAATTTCATTCAAATTTTTATTCAAGCTCTTTCTGCATTAAATGTTTCATATACTATCTTGACCAGTACTCTCCATCCCCAGACTCCTTGCTTCTACCTAGAAACTGGCTGACTCAGTTCCATCAGCAAAGAAAGCCGTCATCCTCAAACTCCCTATCTCTCCCCTTCCCCTGACCACTCAGTCTCCACTTCCTCCCTCCCTTATACACCCTAATCCAGTGCTCTCAGGCTTCCACCCTCATCTCTCTTTTTATTATTACTAAATTTATTGGGGTGACATTGGTTAATAAAATTATTTATATTTCGAGTGTATAATTCAAAATATGTCATATGTATAGTGCATTGTGTGTTCACCATCCAAAGTTAAATTTCCTACTGTCACCATATATTTGACCTTCTTTACCCATATTTACCTCTTCCCTCCCCCATTTCCCTCTAGTAACCACTAAACTGTTGTCTACGTCTGTAAGTCTGTTTGTCTTGTTCATTTGTTGCTTTCAGATTTATATCCCACATATAAGTGAAATCATATGGTTCTCTACTTTTTCTGTCTGAGTTATTTTGCTTAGCATGATAGTCTCAAGATATTTCCAAGAAACTGACCTTGATACAGCTATTGATAGACCTTTTGCTGGACAGCCTGTGACCTCTTTCCAGTCCTGTTCTAACTTGACCTTTCTGTTGCATCAGACTCCGTCGACCTTCTCCATCCTTCATGAAAGCTCCTCCCTGGAATTATACACATACTATCAACTCTATTAGTCAACAGTCCTCAGTTTCTTGAATTGGTTTTCCTCCCTTTACTCTCTGTAAGTATCCTGCACTCCCAAATGGTAGTACACAGATGTTTTTGGGACTGAGGGTTGAAGGATCAGCAGCTGTTCCTTGAGTAAATCTTGTTCCTGAAATATGGGGAAGCACTGAAGAAAAAAAAGGAGACTCTCAGCAGTGAAAAAACCCAATATTACATGGTGTTAGAGCATCTTGTTGTGAAGAGTCTACTGTGAATATTTTCTGCAGAGTAGAGTATTATAAATGGCCTTTTCTCACAGGAAATCAGTTGCTTTAATGATTTCATTCCTTCAAGGGACAATATCAAAGCTGTTGAGCTCAAAACTGCCCATTTTGATAATTTAGCTCTGATGGAAAAATTCTCCCTAAAGAATGCAGAAAGGAATTTCTATAAAGTAATTTATCCTCTTTTGCCCAATTGAAAGCAGTAGCACATGAGCCTTGGCTATTTCCTGTCAGCTTAATTATAAACAACCTAGCCCTCTTTTGACCTCACATCTTGAACTTAACATGCTCCTAAAGATAGGGTAAATGCTTGTGCCAGGACATAATGATGACTTAAAAGATCCTTAGTATGTGGGATACAGTCAAGAAGTTTAGATGGTCATGAGATGTGGCTCCTCCTTACACAGCCCGTGTTCTAAAATAAGAGAGGGACTTTGGGTTAATGGCAACTTTAGAGATTTTTCAGGATGTTATGAATTGTCTGGATGCTTTAATTAATGGTATAGCCTTTGAAAGGCCAAAAATGGCAGACATGATATACGCTAACCAACCAAGACACAGAAAATAGAGATTTGATATCATATATTAAAATTTTTGAAGGGAAATTTATTGAGGTTGTCAGATTGCTACGACAGTATATAAAACATCACTGATTTTTCTCTTTTCATTTACCTTCATGGAGGAATAGGCTATGGTCAGGAGCAGGTCAAGCCTTGGATGGTGACTTGTCTTTGTGCAGCTTTACAGAATCTACTGTCATGGATGAAAACTCAGCAGGTAAATTTGAGATAATGTAAATACTCTGGCGGGGGCAGTTCTAACCCCAAAAGCCATGCCATAGAGATGGCTCTGGACCTGAAATCTTGCCATTCTTTGGCGCTGGCCTAAGATCCTGGGCAAATTCCCCATAGTCCTTTGCCTCTACCTTCACACTGTTCTGTGAAGTTCCAGCTAAGGGAAATGTTTATAGCAGTGACAACAGTTACAAAGACAAGTAGGTTCAAAGAGAGAAATGAGAAGATGTATTGGGTTCAACCTGGAAGAGTATGACTGCACTGCTATAGTATAATCCTCCTCCCATAAGTCTGCATTTAGTTTTGCCCTCACCTCTCTTTGTCTCCTAGAATGAAGTAACACTATAAGGCCACAAATGCCCATCCATAAGGTTATTACGTTTCTGAGAAGTCCCCATTTTCCAGAGTCAGTTCTGCTTCCTCAGGCAGAGACCCTGCATTTGATAACAACATTGTCTCAGTAAAAATGAAAAATGAAAATTACCTCTATGAGTAGTAACCCACTAAGTGCTTACCAGTCACAAACCAATTCATGTTGAAGGACGGATCAGCTCAGAGCTGGTTTTGAAGGTGGTTGGGGAAAAGAACACAGACAGGTACAAAGAGTACCCTTCGAGACCATGTCTGGATGAGAATCCCAGAACACGCTGGAAGTGGGTGGAGTCACGAAGGGAAGAAAATAGGAAGGTGGGGAATCTAAAAGCAACATCACTTATGTCACAATTTTCTTCAAGCCTTGATAGTTGAAACAGAGGGAGGAAAAAAAGAGCATTTGACAAAGGTGAATGGTATTTATTTGAAAGGAAGAAATGTAAAATTGACCAAATAAATTTGGTAATGAGTCAAGCCATATGATGAGAGAAAGTTCAATGCTAGAGGCTAAGAACAGGGCAGTGTTAATCTGTTTTGTCTAAAAGGCACAGGCCAAGGAGAGTATAGGGGAAAATAGCCAAAGTAAGAACTGAGGAGTCCCTTCTGGGGCTCTAGGGACATACCCGGGGTGAACAGTGAGTATGACAGTATGCAACACCTCAGTGTCGGTGTTCCACAGACAAGTCACCTCAAACGAGTCCCTCCGCCACACCAGATTACCTGAATCTGGATTGTACTAAATACAAGATTCTTTTTCTTGAAGGTATTGAACTTTCAACACAAAGTTTGCACAGTTTGTTTATTCTGCGTTGTTTTTCTTTAACTTAGAGAGGAACAGAAAAGAACGTCTTAATAAATTTAGGGTGAAACAATATAAGAGAATTTGAAATATTTAGTTATTTATAAACGATAATACAATCAACAGAACTTAAACTGGAAATATTTATTTTCCCAGAGACTGGGAAAATTTAAAAGCTATTCTGTCAAAAATACCCTTTTGATTAAAAGACGAGAAAATTCAAGTCAATTCTATAGGCTCATTATCTTACCACATTTGATTAATTTACAAAATGTAGAAGTAAAAAGATGTAAAATAGCGATTCATCACCTGTTTCTCTGACTTTAAAGAGAAACAAACAGCTAACTCAAATTAATAGTATGATAAATAAGGAAGTGAACTTCTTTCTATACATCAGATGTGAATAACAATTAATTTGTGCAGAACTATATTCTGTTTGGGCTGTAAATGTTAAAATATTTTTACTGAGTGTCCAAAAGAAAATATTCAGGTTACTTAAAGCTTTTAGATACTCAATACTTACATGTGATCTCCAATTCCCACTAAGAAGTTCTAAGTTCAATACTCTTCTTAAAGAGGAAAAAAAGCTGGTAAATCTCATTTTTTTTCTGTGACACCATGCTTTATCTAACTTCTCAGATGTGTTGAAGTTCTTATTTACAAACTTGTAAACTATCTGTGAATTACATGGCCACAACCTCTGGATTCAACTGCAAGACCACTTAGAAAATGGAATCATTTTATAGGTATATATTCTTATGCTTTCAAACATATATTTAAATGTTCTTCCTTCTATTATAGGGAATAATCACTTCAATTCTTCTATAGTCCATTTCCTCTGATCTTCCCACTCCTGTCAGACTAAAAGTAGGCCGAAAGTGAACATTTTGGGGGGAGCTGTTTATAGTTGTTTTGTTTGTTTGCTTGCATAAATTATCTGCATAATTATCTCCAAGTCCCATATCACCTGGCCTAGTGAGTTTGAAGTTTTAGCATCTATAGCTTGGTGCTATCCAATGGATTCAGAAGATTTTGGATGACATCCCTCCTCTGCCAATGACCTGGAATTGTGTAAGGATAAAAGATATTTCAGAGTTCCAGATGCCTCTTAGAGTAGATGCTTCAAGATATTAATTTCTTCCTTTATTCACAGCAATAGAACAATTGGAGCCAGCTTGTGGCAGGGAGTAGAGAAGGAGTCAACCTCCTAGGAGTGCTACTGAGAGAACCCTTCCACTTCTTTGCTGTTTTTCAAGACGCCTAATGATTTCATCATTAGAAATGTATTATGAATTCTGTAAGAGCTGCATATTAGAAAAAGCAAACATCCTGGAAGGCTGACTAACCCATGCTGTTAGCTGACAATAGCTGGTCTGTGGCCTTTTGGGAACCAGGCCACACAGCAAGAGGTGAGTGGCAGGCAGGCAAGCGAAGCTTCATCTGTATTTGCAGCCGCTCCCCAGTGCTAGCATCACCGCCTCAGCTCCACCTTAGATCATCGAGCATTAGATAGGAACACTGGTCCCTGGTGCCAAAAAAGTTGGGGACTGCTGGCCTATAAGACTGTAGGCAGCTGGTTGAGTGAAGCCTTAGGGGTTAGAGAGCTGAATTCAGGAACCAGCAGAGCAGCCTCAGAAGGTAGATAAGCCAAAATGATAAACCTACCTGGTACAGGCAAAATAAGTGGCCAGCAGCCAGAAAACCCACGTGCCCTGTGACTTCTAGAGGTTCGCCCTGTCCCTGGAGAGCCCTTCCATCAGTTCCCTTGGAAGGCAGTACCTGCCCAAAGAACTTGGTAAGGCAGCAGCCAGCTGTCTTCAAAATGCACTGGCCCACTTGTCATGATTGACCACAGATGGACTAGGAAGAAGACACCAGGGGACCTTCCGGGGCTATGATGGGGGAGCACCTCCAGCATTTTGGAGCTTCAAACCTCCACAGTTGGGAGCAAACATTAGACTTGAGAAATATGATGGACTTCTAGGTAAGAACCATGCAGACCTGGGGAAGGCTGGCAAAATTAATTAGTTTATTAATTCTTTAATAAATATTTATTAAACACCTACTATGTCAGGTATGTGCTAGGCTCCAAAGAGTCAAAGGGGAGCAAAACTTACCCTCCTGTAGCTTCCAGTCTACTAGAGGCAAGTGGGACAGGGGGGGACATTAATAAACAATCACACAAATTTAGGGCTACGAATTGTGATCCGTGCTAGAAAGGAGGAGTAGTAGAGAATGTTCTATGTGTATAAAAGGGGAGTCTGACTTACTAAAGTTTTATCTGAGATTAATTTAATGGGTGATGCTCAGTATTTTTTAAAAATACAATAGAACAGAAGGGAATAGAAAACGTCAGGGTGCATTAGAAATAGCACAAGTTGAATATGGTTTCTTGAAACATTCATTTCAGTGTGTGTGTGTGTGTGTGTGTGTGTGTGAGAGAGAAAGAGAGAGAGAGAGAGAGAGAGAGAGAGAGAGAGAGAGACTGAGACTGAGACAGACGGAATACTAAATTGTAATGTCAAGTGTTTTTCCTTCTATGGATTATGATGAAAAAACTGAAAGCTAATATTAAAAACCAAGTTAACAAGGTTTTGAAGTAGTAGGTACCACAAATTGTCTTTGAAGGTGGATAATACAGTTACAGAGAGAAAGGGGGATTGTGAGCCAAGAGGTCCCTTTTCTATATTTGGGCAATGAGATATAGAGAACACCACCTCCTAGCGTGCGCGTGCGCGCGCGCACACACACACACACACATACTCCAGTTCATCTGGAGCCACAGGGGAAAGGGCAGGGAAGAAGGAAAAACACAGCTATGCAGCCAGCAGTTGGGACACTTGGCATTAAATAAAACATGCGCCAACAGGTAAATATTGAACTGTCAGGGGGACAATCAGATCGCTCTTCTTTGTATCTTAAACTCGAATTTTATTGGTAGTAGGGACTAGAATGGAAGTCTGATCACCAGGGTGGTATCCGTTTATTTCTCTATCCTACGAAGTCTTCCCGGAGAACGAACAGCACAGTGACTTTCCATCTGTGGGTTTGCAGTGCCATTCACGAAGTTAGCAGCATTCGGGGTGGGAATGAATGTGCGCTCGTCTGAAGGGGCCAGAAATGAAAGGAAACGTATCTGTTACACTGAAGTTTAGAGGGATTGCCTCTTAACATCCAAAAGGTGCTCTTCATCTGAAAAATCAAGATTCGTATATTATACCATTGAGTTGCTTAAACCCCTTAAGGCTGGGCAGTGTTTTTAGTGGGTTGTTTCTAGTTTTGATAATGTGGTGGTGGGGGGGAAAGTTAGACTCTTTAGTATAAAAATGCATCTTTGTTCATAGCTAATTTCAGAGAAAAATCAAGTCGGTTTTGGCCTACTCTCATGGAAATATAGGGAAAACCCATAAAATCATATTCAAGCTGTAATGAAGGGATACCAGCACAGGATTTTCAGATGCTGTAAATCTATCTCTGGTTGTGTTTAGCGTGGACACGGTCCGTCTCTCTTGAAAGTCAATCCTCTGATTCGTCTGAGGCGACATGAAACATATTATGGCACACGGAAAAAACAATCTCAACAAATTCCATAGCAAGGCCATGATGAAAACTTAATTTGGCAAGAGATTTGGCTTGCCGGAAGGAATGGCTGCCAAGAACAGGCACTTAAGAGCTTGAGTTGGTCTTATCTCGACCAGGGTTTCCACCACAGCTTTACCACTCACATACTTGTGTAAACTACATAACCTAACTTGGCCTCAGTTTCCAAATCAACATCCTTGGGATAATAAAAACACCCTTACCCTTTTAAGCTATTATGAGAATTCTACAAGGTAATGCGTCTGAAGGACACAGTAAGTGCTCAATAAATGCAAGAATTAATTTTTTAGAAATAATTACTGGTGATCACACTGTGTGTATCTCTTTCCTTCTGACATGACAAGAAATATACCACTGGTTTCTCAGTTTCTCCTACTTTGTATTAGTTTTCCCATGTTGATGAAAACAAATTATACAGTTGATCTTTTCACTTCTTCTCAGTAAAACAGACTTTTGAGAAGAGTCATAGTCAAACTGCTATCATTTTTTGATAGGCTTGGATCCCAAATTTCTTCTCAAGGACAGGATGGGCCTGGCAATCATCCTTTTGAATGGACCTAGTAGGCAAAGAATTTATAAAAGACAAAGTGATATTAGTTCTGAAAGGGATTTTAGAAAATACCTAATAGAACTCTATCTTGAGGAAACTGAGACCCAGAGAGATAAAATGCATGATTCTGCTAAAGTTCTTTAGGTTGCGTGCTGCAACACAGGAGAGCTGTGTTCAAGATGAGACCAAAAAAAACCCTGAATCATCAGAACTACTTGATGTGAAGGCTCAAGCTGCCCTTCTCTGAAAAGGAGCTGCTATTTAATTTTGCTCAGAAAACAAAACACTTAAAAAATTTTTTTGCCTACCTCATACTTTAATGTGGAATTAAGAATCTGCTAATTTCTTAATCTCAACTGAGTATTCAATTATTTATACTAAATCTCTTTCCCTCTCCCAAATGGTAAGAGGAAAGAGAAATAATTTTGTTGTCAAACACCTATACGGTAAGTAATTTCAAGATAGTCTCATTTAATGCTCATAATAACCCCATGGAATAGAAGGCTACTTTTTTATTTAACACGTAAGGAAACTGAGGCCCACAGAAGTTAAGTAACACTCGAAACTGACACTTAGGAAGTGTCAAAATGAGTATTTGTACCCTGGCGAGATTCATATTCATGTTTGTTTCAAAATGATAGTGTCTTCATAAGCCCTCACCTCACCCTGTTATTTTCCTTAATGGTACTTAACAATACCTGACATTATATTATATATTGATCTATGCATTTATTGGTTATCTGTTTCTAGCATTAGAACCTAAATTCTATGAAGGCAGGGTCTTTCTATATCCCCAAAGTTTAGAATAGTGCCTGGAACATAGTATTTGTCACATAATTAGTGAATTAATAAAGGGATATAACAGAAGTAAATATCAGAGTTAAATGTAAATAGTACGTAACTCTGGCGATAAAAAAGACATTGTACATAATAGATTAATAGCTTTTTCTAGGTGATCTTATATTTTTTATAACTTTATTCTCTTCAGGAAAATATACATTTATTTAACTGCCTTAAGAGGGCTAGTTTATAGTTTCTTGGGCACAGCCAGAAATGTTGGTAATTCATATGAGGATAGCTTCAAACAAGGCCAAGACTATCCATTAAAGCATTCATTTAAAAAACTGTGGGCACAAGAAAATTTAATGAAATAACAGTATTTGTCCAAATCGAATTTACCTTCAGGTTCACTGACTTCATCCTAATGATAGTTTCAGTTCAATCTTTTGAGGTTGATTTTTTTCTTGAAGACATCTACAGAAGATTGACCTTACTAATTTATACCTATTTGAACACAAATCATCTTTCAATAACTTTCGCCAAGAATTAAGGCAAAGTTCAAGGATGTCATATTTTAAAAATATCTTTAAACTTCATTTTAAAAACAGATGTCACATAAAACTGTTCAGGACAACTGGGTAGCTATATATGTCAGTGAATCCCTTTCAGTCTGTGATTTGATTTCCAGCATTTATCCTGAGAAATCATTAAAGATGTAAGTAAAGATGAATCCATAAATTTATTCAGTGAAGTGCTATTTCTAGTAGTGAATAACTGGAAATAAATGTAGCTCAATAGAGAATTAGTAAAATTAATTATCAGTTATCCTCACAATGGAATGTTATATATTCACTTAGAAATGTAATGCTAAAATGTTCAGTGACACAAAAAGCTGTTCATGATATGATTTTAAATAAAAGAAGGTTTAAAAACAGTCTATAAAGTATGCTTCCAATTTTGCAGAAAACATGCATGTATGTGTGTGTATCTGAAAAGATAGATAGATGGCTACAATTTTTATTTTTAAAATTTTCGTTTATATGCACTTCTGATTTCTCTATAATTTACACATAAAACTTTTGTAATAAGAAGCCATTTTTAATTTTAGGAAAGGATAGGAAACATGTCTGTAGGTCTCCAGTCTATAACTCTAGTTGCTATTCTTCAGAACAAATCATTTCTTCTCAATGATTCCACTTTTTCAACATTTCATTAGTTTCCCACCTCTTAGACAAACATTCCCTTGATCACATGACATGCATTACCTAAGTGGCTCCACCAAGTTTCCTCTGTATTCTTTCCTAACTGCCAGAAGTTTCCATAAAAGCTACTTTTTGGAAAAGGTAACAGTGTGTATCTATCATCTCTTTCAGTATTCAGAAAATGTTAGGTCAGGGGAAATTTAAACTTCCCAATTTCCCCTTTGCCTTTACATCTCCTTTCTTCCAAGTTTACCATGAAGTGTATGCAGTGTGTGTGTGTGTGTGTGTGTGTGTGTGTGTGTGTGTAAGAGAGAGAGATGTATGTGTATGTTTTAAAGCGATAGGCTTTGCAAATGAGTTGAAACCTTACTTTATGCTGTGGTGGCTGTTTTTTTAACATTTCTCCATCTCTCCATCTGCAGTAGATTTACTTTGTCTTATTTACTATAGTTTCTTTCCTGAGCATTTAGCAAGTGTGGGACTCTGTTCAGGGTGTATGATATGTTACCTCATTGACTAACCAGAGAAACATGGAACTTATTCTCATTTTATAGATGTGTCATTAATACATGTGTGGTGCTTTTTGATTTATGTAGCATTTTCAGAGGTATTATTTCATTTGACCCTGAGAAATTGGTATTATTAATATTTCTGTTTTACAGATAAGAAAACTAAGACTCATCGAAGTTAAAGAACTTGTGTAAGATGCTCCCACTGAGAATCAGTGGAGTTGGGACAGGAATCTGACTTGTTTGCCTCTCAAAATTCCAACTTGATCGTCTACGCTGTTTTCTCCCTGTAGTGAAGGCATTCTGAGTTGTTATTATCACTACAACTGTTAACATGAATAAGGAAGATTGATTTCACAGATTATTAAAATGATTAAAGGCCAAACAAAACAAGAAGATTCAACAGACCCAGAGTAAACCAGTCACTAAAAGTGAAGTGTCTCAATTTCTCATCAAAATTTTCCTATCGTAAAGGGGGAGTTGAACTATGACACCACTCACTACTCCTCAAGTGGGAGTGAGTATTTTGGCATACTTCTTTCTCTTGCATCAGAAATATCTTATTTCCTGTCAAATAAAATATTAATTCTAAGTTAATTACTAAAAGCTATTTAAAAATATCTTATTCTTTGTGGTTTTTCCCAAATATTTTTAAATTGATTGTTCTCAGAAAAAAAAAAAATGGCTATGTGATTTGGCTCCTTATTAATCTGTGGAGTTTCTAGAAAGTGTTCAGTTGCACACGACACTTCTGGGTCCTTCATTGTGATCAGATTTTAATTTTCTTTTTCTACTATCGTCCACCTTGCCTTACAGGAAAATTATGCTTTGTATTCTTACTGTCTCCTTCTAGAATCTCAGGTGCTTTAGCTATATGATTTGTTTTTTGCTTCCCTGCGGCCTCCACACCCATATCCCTTGTGACTTGTTTTGTGATATATTTTGTTTTTGGTTTTTTGTTTTTTTATCTATCTGCCAACAGCACAGTAAACCAGGCCTACATATACGTTTATTGAAATTTTATTAATGGCTCCTCTTTTGTGGCACAGATGGCTAGCTGACTCCAAAAGATTCATGTTCTCCTCTCACGGTGAGGAACGAGCCTCAAACTTTAGCATACATAAGAATGTGAGTGCAAGTGATATGTACCACCTTTGAGTTCAGGTATTTAAGACTTGGATAAGCAGTCTATCATATCACTCTTTCCTGGCCACTGGCTGAATGATGCCAATAACCTGAAAGTCACATATAGCTGAGCCATAAGGTGGAAGTAGCCTAGGTCCCTGAGTCACTGTTTAAGAAGAGAGCCACCTGACCTGCATCATACTGTGGCATGAATGATCTTTTTTCTAGTCATTTAATTTAGCCTCAACTCCTGCTCTTTTTAGTGACACAGCAATTTTGAAGTACCTTCTCTCCATAATATTCTCAAATTTCTGCTTCATCTCTGGACTAGACAGCTCTGCAGTCTGAGCTCCATCAATATAATTATGGAATTTAAGAGAAACCCAAGAAGTTATTAAGTTCACTCACCTGCCTCCAGGCAGTGCTGTGTTTAGCTCTTCCAGACACATAGCTGCCTTCTATAGGTCAAAACTGTCTCTCACAAAGCATGACTCACTGGTGACTTTAAAGTACTCAATTTAATCTGTTCTCAGTTTCTATGCCAGTAAAATGGGTATTGAGATTTGAACAGGGGATGACAAGTCTTTCTGCTTAAATGAGAAGTTTGAAATGGGTATAATTACTTTCTTTGTTGGGTACTGTAACAAATTAAAATGGCCAAATATTTTGCAGCTCCTCCCATTAAGAGGTTGAGTCTATCCCCCTACCCCTTGAAACTGGGTTGCCATGTGACTTGCTCTGACCAAGGAGTGTAGCAGCAGTAATGCCGTAGAGGTTCTACGCCTCAAGATGCCCTGCGGCTTCCATCTTCATCTTCTAAGAATGTTCCCTCCTCCATGAAAGGTACATGGAGCTAGATTATTAAAGGATAGGAAACCATGTGAAGGGAGACAGCCAGCACCAAGGCCCTGGACATGTGAGTGAGGCCATCTTAGATGCTCCAGCTTCAGTCAAACCACCAGGTAATTACAGTCACATGAATGACGATAGCAAGACCAGCAGAACTGCCCCACAGAATCATGAGAAATAATCAACTGCTGTTAAGTCACACACTTTTGAGGTGGTATATTATTTCCTAGGGCTGCTACCATAACAAAGTACCACAAACCTGAGGACCTACAACAACAGAAATTTATTCTCTCACTGTTCTAGAGGTCAGAAGACCCAAATCAAGATGCTAGCAGGGTTGTGCTTCCTCTGAAGGCTCTAAAGAATCCTTTCTTGCCTCTTCTAACTTCTGGTGGTTGCTGGAAGACCCTGGTGTTCCTTGGCTTGTGGTGGTATAACTCCTGTCTCTGCCTCTGTCCTCGTGCGGTCTCTTCTGTGTGTATCTCTTCTTATACGGACATCAGTGACTTAATTTAGAGCCCACCCTAATCCAGTATGGTCTCATTTTAACTCGATTATATCCACAAAGACCCTATTTCCAAAATAAGATGACATTTTCAAGTACCAGGGCTTAGGAATCTTTTGGAGGGACACAAATCTATTCATAATAGGCACTTTGTTAAACAGCAAAATATGACCGATATCTTTCCTATAATTTTTTTAAACTTATGAAGATAAATGTAAAGATAATAAAATATAATCTTAAAGATAATACATAATAATGCCAGTGAGAGTTACAAACTATTCCGGGAAGAAAATATCAAAATAGAATATAATACTTATTGTTAAGAGTTTTAATGCTGGTACAAAGCAAAATTTATTATGCATTAGACAGCATCAGGGACTCTAGTATCTTTATCCACATGTAAGACTTATCATATGGGAATAACACACAAGCTTTCTCTTTAGGGTCTGAGCACAATCTGTTCAGCATCGTGTGTTATATCTGTATAAAAGTCAAAGCCTTGTCAGAACCTTCTAATTACCATTGTCCCACTTCTCTTCTGCCTCATCCAAATTTTTTAAAGGAGAGGTCTCTATCAGCTTCCTCCATTTCCTCTGTATTGACTCCCTCTGTAACCCTGTGAAATCCGACTTCCTTCCCCATGACTCCACTAAAACTGCTGTTTCAGAGGTTTGCGCTGACCCCTGTCAAGGCAAATCCAACAGCTCTTTCTTTGTCCTCATAACCTCTTTAAGTGAGCTCTTCTAATACTAACCTAGCTGGTCATAGCTTGGCCAAATTTTTCTTCTTCTAGTACCAACTGGCAGTGACTCTTCACCTACACCCATTCCTTTTCTCATCCCACTAACCTTCCCACTTAGTCAATGTGTCCATTCTTCATTCCCACCTCCTCCACCTCACTGATGACTCCCTAATCAATATTTTCCATCCTGACCTATTATTCAAGCCCCAAGCCTATAGCTCAAGATGCCCAATAGAAATGTGGCATATTCTATGCTCATTTGTATTAGTTAGGGTAGGCTTAGTTATGCTGTGATAACACATAATCCAAAAATCATTGTGGTTTATGAAAATAAAGACCTCCAGAGAGCAACTGTGGCTCTGCTTTAATTGTCTTTACTCCAAGATGCAGGCTGACAAAACGGCCTCTATTTGGAACACTGCTGGTTGTATAGAATAGGGAAAGGATGACATGACAAAGGCCAGGCTGGCTCTTCAGTGTCACCTCGAAGTGACCACATCACCTTCAACAAAGTGAAAATAAAATCCACTCCCAGGGAAGGAGAGCAAATATATGTAATTGTGCAGTCTGCTATGTTCTCTCAACAACAACAACAACAACAACAACAACAACAAAACTCTACAAGAGAAGTGTAAAATCCTCCTCCCTAAACTGACTCTAGTTCCTAATTTTCATAATTTCACATTGGTACAATCTTTATCCAGTTTTTCTGGAGTGGCAATCTTGATGTTATTTTTTTACATAAATATTACTTTCTCAATTACAAAAGCAGTCTTTGAAGAAGTCCTGGAAAATATATATACATATGCCTCACATACAAGTAAGCAAAAATCATCAGGCCACTTATAACAACATGTTGGTACATGTCCCTCTGGTCCCTTTTCTATCATAAGCATTGCTCTTTTATCTCTATAGAGAGATAGATGCATATTTATTTTTCAATTAAAATATCATACCATACATATAGCTTGTGACTGTTAAAAAAACTTATCGAGATAATTTCAATATTTTCTTTTCCTCCCTTATTTAAAAATATCATCTATCAGTAATGACTTGAAAATTTAAATATCCAGCTCTGACCTCTCCGCTGAGTCTCACATTCCTAAATAAAACCACAAAGTAGGTAATTCCATTTGAATTTCTAATATGCATCTTAGAGTTAAAATGTCCCCAATTAAACTCTTGATCCACTGAAAAACCTTCTCCTTCTCCAGTCTTTCCAATCTCTGTTAAAAGCATCAATGTCCACCCATAACTCCATTGTTGGAGACATCTTGATTTCTCTTTTTCTCTCATCTCTCATACCACACTTCTACTCCATCAGTCTAACCTCCAAAATATATCCCGGAGTTGACTGCTCTCTCCCTCTCTATGCTCAGACCTCTTGTCCTGCCACCATGATCTTTTCCCAGGATGCTGCACTATCTCTCAACTACTCTCCTTGCTTCTCTATATGGTAACCGGAATGCTCTTTTAAACACAAAAGTCCATGACTGTCACGCCTCTGTTCCAAAATCTTCCCATTGCACTTAGAATAACGTTTAAACTTTTTCCATGGCTTATAAGGCCTTTTGTGATTTGGTTTCTGCCTACTTTTCTCCTCATCTCTATTACTTCCTCCCTATTCACTTTACTTAAGACATACTCACTCTTTTTTTTCTTCCAACACACCAGACTTACTCCTGCACCAACTGTGGCACTTGTTAATTCCCCTGCCTGGTCTTGACCCAGATTTATTTTCTCAGGAATGTCTTCCTTGACCATTCTCTCTAAAGTATCCACACCAGGCTGATGACCCTTTTACATTCTCTGCATAGCACTTATTTTATCTGATATTTCCCTGTTTATTTCTGTATTGTTTTCCCATCAGAAAATTACTTTTTTTTTTAGAACAAGAAAACCTTTTCTATCTTACTCATGGCTCTATGATCAACACTTAGAACACTGTCAGACACATAGTAGGCTACAATCAATATTCATGAAATGAGCAAATGAATAAATATTTAGTAGCTTCTCAAGTCCAGCTCCTTTGAAGTATCTGTAGATGCAATCACCTTTCTTTCCATTTCTGTTACCCCAGATCTTATCATCTCACACTGGAATGACTGCATCTCTCTCCTTATCTGTCTTCTGCAAACCTCTCCAGTCCATTCTGCATACTGCTAGTTATTCTTCCTATTATACCTGTTTCCTCTGTCAGTCATCTCCTTGTTGTTCAGGGCCTGGCTGAAGTCTCACCTCCCCACCCACCAGGGTTGCTGCAACTCCTTCCCCTCTTGAGGTCTCTCAACATTCTTTAACCCTCCCCATCCACATGAACAGTACCTCCTATGTTCTCTTTCTTTTGCATTTATTTTAACCTGCTCATTCCAGCTGAATTCTGGCTTGTTTAGGGGCTTTGTTTGTTTGCTTGTTTCTCATAAAGCCTAGAGAAAGGCACAGGCAATCAAAGAGTTATTGTTAAGTTAAATGAAATTATTTGAGAAGAAATGAGATAAAATAGGTAAATTGGCTACCCCTTCTTAAAGGATTCTATGAGAATAGATAGTGATGTAGAATGAAAGAATAAAATACTAGTATGTGAAGCAAACCAGCCAGAATGTCAACAGGGAGATGATAATCTTTTTCCCACAAGGAATAACTGGCCACCATTGCCTTGAAACAACACTTTTGCTAACTAGTAGGATAAAGTGCATTTTAAGTGGACTTTGAACCTAAGTTTTTCTACTGTCATAAGGGAAAGTGGAGTGTCGTTCTGGTATAAATTACTGCATAATGACTAGCACCCCTTAGACAACACTAGCTTTGCTCCCTAATAAACCCTGAACCCAGGTGGATAATCTCTTGATGAGAGCCCAACTTCTCCTGAGTGCGTTCAGTCTACAGCAGAGAGCTGAGTGCAGAAAACTCTAACAGTTCCACCAAAGGGCGTGTTTGCTATGTGCTGAGTATTGCCCTGTGCAGCAGTGAAGGGAAACAGGGATTTAGGGAAAAGCATTTCTCCCCACTGGCGTTCTTCCCAGTTTGTTTAGTTTGAGGTACGGTACAGTGGAGGGACTACATCTCCTGAACAGAGGAGAATCAAGCCTGACCATTCAGTCATACCAAAGCCAAAATAACCACATAAAGACTGTTGAGCAAATACCACACCCTCTTTAGCTTATCCACATATTTTCCCTAATCAAATGTCCAAGAAATGAGACAAAATCTTTACTCTGTTATTTATTAAAACCATATTATTTAAAAATAAACTCGTTATCAACTCAACTGCTTATCTCAGATCAAATGAAAATCATGGAGACATTCATCTGATGAAGAAAAAAATTTTTTTTTTAATTTCTTGGCCATTCCAGTGAACGAGCAACGTGACTATAAAGTAAGGAGAAACAGAAAAACATTACCAGAATGTATACATCCAAATGACTGTTGTTCTTTACAATTCCACACAAGAAGTGCTATACGATTTATTCTGATAGGGCTGTTTTCCTGAAATCACTTTGGAACTTCTTGCAACTGCTTTCAGAGCTACTTGAAGAGGCATCTAAGAAACTGCTGTTATTTTACAGTGCCAACTTATCTTCAGCTCATACTGAGATTACCTAATTTGGCTGGCTTGCTTGAATACTTAAGACTTTGGCTCACTCCAGAAACCATACAATATCTTATTTATAGATATGTATAGATACACACAATAAAAGTGCAACTAACTTGGTGATAGTGTTGGCTTCTGAAGGAGGAGAAGAGAGAATAGGAATGGCAAGCAGAACAAAGGGTGACTTCAAAGTTTTTTTGTGTTAGAAAAAATAAAACCGCCAAATTGGAGTAACTTTTGCTAAGCCACATCACCAAACCAAAACTTAATGACTAAACTAACTGCAGTTTCGGCCTCTTCCAGGAATAGAATTTTAAACCAATTAGTCTGAAATTTCCTGAACAATACTAGTGAGCTAATCTACCTGATACGACCCCCTGCTTTCCCCTAAAGAAAGGTGTCTTTGCCTGAAATAATCCACTATTTAACTTCTTAGCCCCACCCCTTCTGTCTATAAAAACCTTCCATTTTGTGCAACCCCTCGGAGCACCTTTCTAGTTGCTAGATGGGGTGCTGCCCAATTTGTTAATCTCTTTAATAAAGCCAAATAGATCTTCAAATTAACTCAGTAGAATTTTGTTTTTTGGGCTTCCCCCTGCCCCCAGCATCTGTAATGTTCTCTTTTTTAATTTCAAAGATCTAAAGCAAAAGTAACCAAATGTTAACATTTGTTAATTCTGGTCAGTGGGCCCTGCTACATCATTATGTATATCTTCTATAGTTAGACACTTTTCAAGAAAGAAAGTAAATTCTCCCTCAAAAGAAAAAGATTTCATACTATTGAACTTATTTTTTTAAATAATTGTACTCCAGTCTCTGACAGCAATTCTAAAAGGATTTCCAAAAATGTCCGGATAATGCTATTTTCCTTAGAATAAGTGGCAGGACCCCCAAGATGACCACTCTGAAGGCACCACACTCAGTACAGAGGGCTAGGGTGCAAAGGAAGCCTCCCTCCTTTACCATAATTTGGAGTTAATCTTTTGTTTCTTGCAGGCAAGGCCATCACTTGCCTGTCTTTGTATTTCCAGAGCCTAGCACAGTACTTAGAACAAAGTAACCCGCAATAGCTAGAATGAATGAATGAGTGAACAAACTACCAAACTAACCAGCCTAGGATTTACACACTTACTAACTCATCCATGTG
Organism: Rousettus aegyptiacus; assembly: GCF_014176215.1. Classification (NCBI taxonomy): domain Eukaryota; kingdom Metazoa; phylum Chordata; class Mammalia; order Chiroptera; family Pteropodidae; genus Rousettus; species Rousettus aegyptiacus. The sequence goes on along the minus strand of NW_023416306.1, from coordinate 46,065,056 downwards.
CCAGAAAGTCAAGAGACAGGAGAAAGTAGAAGGGGTCAATTATTTCACAGTTCCTCATTTCTTACTGTCATTCCAGTTTAACCTATCATTAGGTAACCTGGTTGTTCAGCACTGAAAAGAACAAAGCATTCTTGTTTCTTAGTGTTCTCCAGGCAAGAAGTCTGAGTAGGTCACATGCCTGCCTTCCCAAGGTCCCTGTTAAAGAAGATGGAAAGTTGAGCTGTTTTTAACATCATCCCATTCCATCACTAGCTCTGTGTGGAAAGTTGAGACAGGAGACCCTTTCCCTTGAGCTCTCTCTTTCTCTCTCCCTAGGTAATCACATGATGTAATTATACTTCTTGCCATGTAGAAGTAAACACTAGCTTCACACATGTATATGAATTGTCAGAGCTCAAAGAACTCCAATGCAAGAAAATTTCACCCTGGAAAAAGGTTCTTTCAATTGCACAAGACGCCTGAAGTTCAAATGGAGCTTTCCCAATAATCTGAAAAAAATGATTCTGAATGTGAAAGATCAAAATTCTAAATTCGATTGCCTGAAGCCTCTTTCATTGGTCCTTGGTCTAGAACATGTCAGACGAATGAAATTATTCCTGAAAGCACCAGATCCCTTTCTGCCACCACTACTAACAAACAGCACTGCCACACTGCAGACATACATCTCTATATACAAATACATCTATTTCTATGCTTGAATCATCTCCGCAGACAAAATTAGTAAATATGTCTCAAGAAGATCTTTCAACTTGTTCTGGTCCTCATGCCCCAAATTATTGGGGCTGTTCTGAATGCAATCTGTCTTCTTAACTCTTTTTTTTTTTACTCTTCTATAAATCACTTTCTAATGATTATGATGCTTAATATTTTGTGGCTTTTCTACAATGATGAAATGAAGATATATAAAATTCTTAGCCTTAGCCCAATACTTGGCACATTTTAAATAGTCAATAAATGTTAATTATTTTATTATTATTTAAAAATAAAACTTAGATGGCAGCATGGTTTCTGGATTCTGGAGGAAGGCTGCGTATATTTAAATCCCAGCTCTGCTCTTAATCCGCTATTTGTGACTTTGGACAATTTTCATTAATACTTTTCTGTGCTTAGTTTCTCCAACTGCAAAATGGATATAAGTAATTGTTCATACTTCATACGGGTGAATGAATTATAATAAATAAAGACTTAGATCACTACCTGCCATACAGTAACCATTATGTAAGCGTAAGCCATTATTTCGTATTCCTTTAAATCCTGAATATCCAGAGGGTCCTTAATGTTTTTCTGCATTCAAGACTTTTGTTTTCTTTACCCAATGTTCTTATTTTACTTTAATATCTGATCAAGTTCTACATCTAGTCTGTGTTTGAAAGAAACCAAGATTTTGTATGTGAATTTTCAGAATGTTAGTAATATTTTTTATAATCTATGACAGCACTAAATGCCAGTAAGAACAAAAGATAGTTGATAAGAATTAGTGCTCGTACAAGGACTGTATTATGACATTTAATGCAGTAATGCTTGAAATCCCAAATGCAAATATTATTATAAACTGCCTAATTCAGATCTAGTCTTTCTTTTGTGCACAAGAAGTCAGGAACAATTAAGCTGAAATGAAGAATAGATCACTTATAAAAAATTAAATTTTGCTCTTCCAGCTGCAGGTTCTGGAGAAATGGTTAACCAAAATAAGTCACGCAATTACACTTGGTATTCAAAACAAGACAAAGTCCCATATGATAATTTCCAACACACGGAAATTTAAGCTTCCTAACAGCATGAGAGAGCTCGGGCAATCATGGGGGAATGCGCACTGGTGGGCATTCTCAGGTTCTTCCTTCACTTTGGCCCTGTCCATACACTGGGCAATGCTGCTTGCAGGAAGCCACAGAATTTGGGAACTGTGAGCACATTCTTTTCCAACTTTGATGTAGTTTGCTAACTCTTTCTCGAGGCTGGTGCGAACAGAGAACTAGGCTCTTTACAAAAACATTTTTTAATATATCAGATTTGAATATTTCCTTAATAGGAAGCACATTAATTTTACCCATAAATATTTTTAAGGGAAAGTTTGTATTATGCTGAGTAGGAAGGTGAAAAAATATAAACCCATGCTGAATGTACTGATGGCCATATTTCAACACTGTCTTACTTTTGTTAAGTTGATCTATTTTAAAAAATAGTAAGTAGGCATGCAAAAGAAAACATTTTCTTTTCCAGCTTCAAAATTGAAAAATGTCACATTGTTAGTTTTTAAAAACATATTAAGCACTAATCAGAATACAGAACAATTTGGCCAATGATGCTACTGAAATGATTTTTAAAAAACTAATTCCGTATTTGCTTTTAAAGGAAATTCTTAAGATACATGTATCAAAAAAGCACACACCCAGTTAAAACCATAGCCTTTGGAACAATTTGTAATCCTAGCTCTACCACTTCTGTATGCGTGGCCTTGAACAGACTGTATGGCCTTATACAACTAAACTCCAAGCTTCATTTCCTCTTCTATATGGGACTTCATGTGAGTCTCATAAGATTTTTGTAGGCATTTAATGATATAATTCATTAAGCATAACACAGTGTCTAGGACATGGTAAGTGATCAACAAATGGTGAATTTTAATATTATATTAATAGTAGGTATGTCCTTATTAACCCACTCTTGTAAATAATTTACTCCAATTTCCTTGGTATAATTCTTCCACCCCATACACAGAATGTTTCAAAATGAAAAGAAAAAAAAAAAAACCCCAAATAGGAATATCCAATCTTTATCTTCATCTGAGGATTTAGAGAACTATTTATATTTTATTCAACTTGAGTGGAGCTCTTTTTGGTCAGATTACACCACACATTCTGTTCCACTGTGTGTGTGTGTGTGTGTGTGTGTGTGTGTGTGTGTGTGTGTGTGATATTCTTAGCATGGGGATAGAAGGTATATGCAGGACAGCATCAACCCCAAGGCAACTTCAACCAGCCACTGGCATCACCTAATCCAGCCCAAATTGATCTCTGAATGGGAAGTCCTCCAACTTCAGCTTTCTTTCCTACCTTTCTTTCTCAGGATCTCAAAGAGGTGATAACAGAGATGATGATGACAATGACAGTGATGTTGATGAGGATAACTAACATTTATTCTGAGCCGGACACTATAAGTATTTTATATGTTATTTCACTTAATCTTCCCAATAGTCATAAGAGGTAGGTACTCTGATTATCCCCATTTGAAACGTAAAGAAACTAAAAAGTTTACAGAGGTTAAATAACATGCCCACTGTCACATAGTTAGTTTGTAGCAGAGAGCTAATTTGCAAGAAAATCTGATTCCAGCCAGGGCCTGTATTCTCGACAACCAGGGCACACTGACCCCATTCAAATCTGCCTATGGGATTAGTTCAGTTCTTGGTGCTCTCCCTAGATTAACTCCATCCAACCCACAGTCTCTTTCTGTCCCAGGCACACTTCCTGACCTTAAATTAACAAGGATGCAAGCTACATCCATCAGTAACTTAATTTGACCTCCACAATCCCCAAATGAATTGCTCCTCCTGGTGTGCAACAGCTATAAAACCTAATGCAGAAAAAAATTCCCACAAGGACATCTCTGATGTACCTTATGCCTTTTGACTAATTTTTGGCCTCTAGCATTAATATATAGTACATTTTAATAAACTCATTCAAAAGATTAAGAGATAGGAAAGAGAAATGGTTGGCTCACGGCTACACAGCAGGTAGAAATAAACTTGCCTGTAAAGTCCAATACGCCCGCTGGAAGTCCTTACTACCTTCTTACTCCCCACTTCTAATTCTTTCTTTCAAACCTCTTCACACATGAGGACACAGAAATGAACTTCTTGTGCAATAAGGCTTTCGCAAGCTCAGATAAAAGACTAACAAATCCTAGAGCAGTAAAGTATTCCACCTAGCAGTAGAATAAGAAGTTGAACCTTCAGGACCAATTCCACATTATCTTTTAACCAGACAGTCTAGGTTTCTCAGGGCAAGACAAACATGTCTCCTAATGCTTGTCAGCAGTTTTCAGGAAAGGAAAAACTGCAGTTAAAGCACCTCTGGTGAGAACTTGAGCAGTAAATGTGCTTACACTTAGTTGGTACAATTTTGATTATGCATTGGATGGTGGATTGGATCCATGTCCTCAGTTCTTTGCTGGAACGCTATAAATGTAAAAAAGTCAGCCACAGCCCATTCCTTTTGTTTATTTAAATGGAGAATTTTAAAAAATCACTTTTTCCACTTCATGGCTCCTTTGGAACAGGGAATAAAAATAGCCATGTCGGCAGGAGCCAAATTTTTTTCTGGAAAAATAAAAAGAAAAGGCAAGAGCCTTACTCAGGACAACTGAAGTCTTGAAGCCTCAGAGCAAAACTCTCATTTCAACCACCTCTTTTCTTGCCCCATCTCAAAGCAGCCTCAAAGTAAGAAGCAGTTTATAAGAAACTCCGTGGTGTGTTCAGCATAGCTAATCCGGCGCCCTTCACACTCCCCGGCCTGGCCACCTGTCAGAACCCCGAGGGTGGCGCGGGAGAGGCGGGGTTGGGGAGGTGGAGAGAGGCTGCTCTGAGAAAGGACGCTGGTGCCTGAGGACAAGAAGGAGGGCTGAGATTTTCCAAGAGGAGCTGGCTGAGCCCGGCGCACGGGCCATTGCGCGCTCAGGTGCCCCATCGCGAGGGCTTCGGGGCCAGCGCTCGGCGGGTCTCAGGCGCGCCCCGCCGCGGACTGCTAGGGACTCCGCGGGCGGCAGCTCTGGGGGCGGCTCCTGCGCCCCGCTTGGCGTGCTGAGGCGGTGCGGCCACTCGTCCGCCGCACCCCGGCACGCGTCTTACCTGTTGATCTTGAGCACGAATGCGCGGCGCTCTGTGCTCGGCAGCGTGGCCATAGCGCGCCGGCGACTGGTTGGCCTTTAGGGTCGCGGGGTGCGGTCGACCGGGGCCTGGGGCGCTGCAGAGCCGCTGCAGCGCATGCCGAGCGAGACCCGAGCCTCATCTGTCTGTCGCGGCTGGAAACTTCCGCATTTCCACCTTCAGGGTTGAAATCACCCCAGGGGAGGGCCCAACCTCCGAGCCGCGGCGGCGAGCCCAGCCACGGGCGCCCGGCCTGGCACGTAGGGAGCGGCGGGCGAGGAGGGTGTGGACGCTGCAGGACTGCCCTCCGGATGCTGCGACCGACCGTTCGCTCTTCCCGGGGCCCTGACCTCAGGCAGAAAGGAGCGTGGGCGGATGACCAGAAGACCACTGAGCGAGACCGGAAACTCCATTTGCCCGAGGCTGCGAAGCTGCCAAGGCCTGTGGGCAACCGAGGGGCAACCCGCTTCTTCCGCCTGCCGCACCTGGTTGGCGAGGTCGGAAAACCAACCCCGGAATTCTTTACGCCAGGCCTTATTAAGGGGTCTCACCATGCCTAGGAGAAGGCAGATTAAAAACAGACGAACAAACAAAAACAGAAAGAGTCACAGGAAACTTCAGAATACAAATCAGCTTTTGCAAACAGCAATGTCCATCGTGCTTCCTGGGGCTCCTTAAGTAAATATAATGAATCCATCCAAGAAATAGAAATAGACATTCTACATTATGCTTTCTCTATATAAGGAATAAACATTATACGTTATACTATACATATATATGTATGTATATATGTGTGTGTGTGTGTGTGTATATATATATATATATATATATATATGCTTTTCTCCAAGGAAATAGCGTACGCAGCTTTCCTGTGATTCAAGAATATGTTGCAGACTTGTTTAATTGTTTCAGACTGAGAAGTCAACTAAGAAGCCCAGCCCCAAACTCAAGAAAAATGAGAAAGTCCAATACTCACTGGAGTGGAAAAGTCCGTGTTTATTTCCAGTTACTGGTTTGCTATACTAGAGCACCCTCTAAATAATGCCTCTGTTTGTCAACTTGCCCTTACATAAAATGCTAAAGCAAGATATATTTGGTTCGAAACTGTGCTACTGTCCAATATGATAGCCACTAGTCACATGTGACTATTGCCATTTGAAATGATGTCTGAATTGAGATGTGTTGAATGTATAAAATACCAGATTTTGAAGACAGTACAGAAAAATTAATGCAAAGTATCTCATTAATGATTTTAATGTTGATTACATATTAAAATGATACTTTTGATATATTTTTGAGTCTTTTCATAAAATAACCAGCTTAAAATAATCAATACCCCAAAAAGCATATTTTGGGGTGGCAAACTCTGCTCCTCCTCATAAGCAAATATTTAAACAAAAAATACTATGAGTACTTCTTCAAAATGGGAACAGATGGTTTTAGTCCATTGTGTAGTAAATTGGCCTTTCAGATGGGCTTCTCTGAGTTGCTGAATGTTTGCAATATATAATGTCATAAAGAATGAAAATATACTGACTTCCATACAAGCAAATAAAATGTAACGAGAGTACCTCAAATTTTCAGAATTCGCAATCAAAGAAACTTTTTTTGTTTTTGATGGAGTTGGGGGAATCATAAAATCTCCCATCTTATGTCAGCTCATGCTCCATTCTACTTAGAATTAGGTACCCGGCTATGAAGGTTAGGCCAGGATTATTATCCTCCACACCGTTAATTCTCTGATGGTTAGAAATGACTCTAAATTTTAACAGCCTTTTAACAATTCAGCATGTTTGTGTGTTATCCATTAATTTAGTCAAAAGCCTATTTAAAATTTTTATCTTCTCTTGGATACATTCACAGATCGCTGGTAACTTTAAAAAAAAAAAAACAGCTCAATACCTTGCTTCTGCATTCTCATTACCTCTGAGTCTCCTCTCATAGCCCCTCTATCCAAAGCGTCCTCTTGAGAGTCTCCTTCTTTCCACACCCCAAGATCTCTCTCGGCCTTCCTCTTTCTCTGCATCTTTGTGTCATTTGATTTTGTCTTTCGCCTTCATAAAATTCCTCCTTTGACTTCTATGACAGACATTACATCAATCCTCTCAAATTATCCTGTAGTTTCCCCCATATCTTCTTCTTACCTCCCCAGAAAGCCAATCTCTTTCTTTACATTGTATCTTACCTGTATTATTTTAAAGAACAATAACTCCTACCTTGTACCAGGGCCATTCCAAGCTCTTTACAAATAATTAAGTAATAATAACCATTAAGTAATAACCTTACCCCCACTTTGCAACTGGGAAAACCGAGGCTCAAAGAGGTTAAGTGACTTGCCCAAGATCACGAACTGGTAAGGGATGGTCATTTCCAATCTCGAAGTTTTGCCTGTCTCCAAAATATTTCCATTTGGATATCTTCAAACTCCACAAATATAAAACCAAAACTCTTCATCTCCTCTACTCAATTGAAAACTCACTATCCCCACCCCCCGCCCCCACCCCATCTCATTCATTTCTGTTGGTGGCACTTTTTTCCCATTTGCTGGGTTTAAAACTTTGGCAGAAAAGCAGGAAATTTGGGTTCTGGCTTCAGCTTTTCAATACTATGTGATCCTGAGCGAGTCACAACCTGTTTGGATCACAGAGATTTTGGTCTTAGAATGACATCATCCACTTGCCTATCTGAACTTTATGAGTGTGTCAGTTGTAACTTCTTCCTCTTCTTTACCCTTCAGATCTAATCATCTGCCAAGGCCTGTCACTTATTATTTACAAACATCACTCCTTTATAAAATTCACTGTTGTCACTGCCTGCATCCTGACCTAGCCCTTATAAATGAATATCTGGATAATAGGAACAAGATTTAAAATGGCCTTCTTGCTTATAACCTCTGCTTGTTCCATTTAAATCTGACTCTACCACTGTGTTAATTTTACTAAAATACTTGTTTTATCATGCTTTCCTGCTTAATTAACTTTCTTGGCTTCCCATAGCCTCTACGACCAAGTGTGAACTTCTCCAACAGGCTTATAGTGGCTTCTCCACTTCACGTAACTAGCTCTATCCCTTTGCTCTCCACTGAAGTGAGGAAGATCTCTAACTGGTCCCTAGAGAAGACAGTGTTTTCCTCTGCCTGGGGCCTCCTCTACCTATGTCGTTCTTCCTGCTATCCTTGCCTCACATTTTTCAAGGGATGTCTTTCCTCATCCCTCAAAGTTTGAGTCAAGTTGTCAAGTTCCACCTCTACCTAAAGAGTACCTCTTTCATTCTGGCAGCACCCTGTAATTAGTTTAATGTGTAGGAGGTCACCAATAAACACAGCCTAATGGAATGCAAGGCCTATAGGATTATAGAGAAAAGAGGGACCATTTGTACATCTCCTTTCTTATGCCACATTCAAGACCTCCATTATATTTTGTTCAAATGTTGCCTTCCATAACCATCAATTTAACATTGAAATACCTTCTTCCCTAGTCCAGACACTTCCTAACTCTTTTTTCAACTTTTTCTCCAAAGCAATTACCGCTGTCTGACATACTATATATTTTATTTATTTGTGTGTTTATTAGCTCTCGTGCTTCTAGAATATAAGTTCTATGGGATTTTCGTTTTATTCATGCTCTTTCTATTGCCTCAAAAAATGCCCATCACATAGTAAGTATTCAGTAAATACTTGTTGGGTAAATGACTGAATAACTAATTGATCCAGTATTGAACACAGAACAGACACTCAATAAATTAAAGTGAACTTGAATGAGAGTGGCCAAGCTTCACATGTCTTTCAGAAGGAAGTAAGAATCTACTTTATTCTCTTGAGTATTTCAGTTCTGCTGTTCTATGAATATCTTCCAGCTTTGTTTTGTATTTATCTCATGAGTTGAGAAATGAAACCAGCATTAGCAAATAAATATCTTTATTGTTGTGCCATAACTGAGGACAGATACAAAAAGTTTTATGTTCTGGTCTTTAAAACCAGCCATAGCTCAGACATTAGAATCTGGAGTTACTATTTTTCTCCACTTCATTCCTCATATTATTACAAGAAATCTGTAAATATGAAAAGAATAAAGATTATGAAACTTTCTCTTAAAATTATCATGGTAATATATACATATATATGTACACACATATAATATACTTTTATATGTACACTTTACTATACACATTTTAAATTTATGATTTAGACTATATTCTAAAGTACAACACTATTTTATAGTCAATAGGAATATTCCTACCATAATATTTTATAGCTAAAAGAACCTTGAATTAATTCACAAATTAATTATTTCTCTCATTTTCATTTATGTGCCTTCTATTTACTTCCCAAACATTTACTTAGTGGTTACTATATATCAGGCTTCTGTACTAAATGGTACTGGTGGCAAACAATTAAAAATACTTATTCCCTGACTTCCTAGAACTCATGGTTTAGGACTGAGACACGCATTACAAAGGAAAGAAGAGCTCGAGTTCTGTGTGGCTCTGCAGGATCATTTTGCCACACAAACTTGGCCTGTGAGAGTGAGGAAGCACAGAAAGGAAATGATTTATTCTTGCGGAGAGGGTGTTGGCAGAGAGATTGACGCTGAGGAAGAATGACTCTACTGAGGCAATGACATGGGAACTGGGTCTTAAAGGACAAGTAAGCATTTACCAGGCAGAAGAAAGTGTGTGCAGGATGTTCCAGGCAGAAGGAGCCTATATGTAAAATAAGGGATCTGAGCGACAACACTGACTATCCCAGGAATTAATTAAAAGTGCTATGGGAGTTCAGGGACACAGACTGAAGTGGCAAGAAATGAAGCTTTGAAGGTGGGATAGGCCTATCAAGGAATTCGAACTTTATCTCACAGGCTATGAAAGCCACCATCGATGATTAGCTGTTTCTGTGTCTAGGTCACTGTGTCTTGGGGTCTACCTCTTGCCACTTGGCTATCCACAATAAGGACTGCCCAGTAAGGAATGGGCACAGGGAGGTAAGGATTATGCCTCCTAGATCTGGCACTGCCATCCTTATCTTCCTCAAGCTGAGCACTGGACACTAATGAAGAAATAAATAGTTCTTTACAGGAGGATTTAGGCAAATTTCCCAAAATCATATCGCATAGAGAGAGGGAGGATTAATGGAGGAGAGAGTCAGGTGCTGGTCCTCCGGTCTGGTTACTTCTGCCCTTATTGGGGTTCTCCATGTAGAAATGGTCATCGCCTCATTCTTGATTCTCTTCCCGACTTTCCTTGGGCATCCCTGTTTACTCACTTTCCCATCAATCTACTTTATTCTTCTTAAAGAACGAATCAGTTCCTCATGCCTTGGTTTGTTCCTCCAGCATCTGCTAAATGTTGTAATTTCTCCTCCCTCTAGTTTCTGTCATCCTTGCGGAGGGAAAAGTTAGGCCCTGATCTATGTTTGGGGGAATTTAGTGGTCAGCTTCTACTCCAGACTGCAGTTGATATACTTCACGTATAAAACGTGGTTAATAGTGGTACCTCAGAATTACTACATTACTACATAATGTAAAACTCTTATAGTAAATGACACATAATTATTTCTATTATTACCATTATCTGAAATATCTATTGTAGCAAATTACTGAAAGTCCAAATAAAAGTGGCTTAATCTCTAAGTTTATTACCAAGTAAACCAGAGGAAATCAGTCTAGGATTAAGTTAGTAACTCAACAACATCATCCAGATCCTTTGGCCCCCTCCACTAGGACATCCTCGGCATGCAGGCCTTGGTTGTCACTCTTATGATCTCATAGCTACAAGATGGTCACTACTCTGAGCAGCCACTGTACATACCAGCACCCCAAAAAGGAAGAAAGAAGGAAGCCAAGACTTTTGCTATATGAGGCTCTGCCTCCCCTAGGTAACCTGGTTTTAGGACTCACTGACCAGAAATGAATTTGAAGCTCTTTCTCAGCTTCAAAGAAGCCCAGGAAAGGGTATCTAGAGACAAGATTGGGTAATCATGGTAGGCTTAGAACTACTGATTCATTCTCTTGAGCTGCCAAAACAGAACAGAGACAAAGAAGAGAACATTGTGGGGTAAACAGTGAACAGAGACTGCTATATCCATTTTATTGAGAACATTAAGTAAGATAATGCACAAAGGACATCGTATACTGTTGGATATCGAGCATGCTTTCAGAACATGTGGGCTGTGATTTTGTTATAATTTGACACTGTTTTGCTTTAAAGCCGTATAATTTTTTTTTTACATGTTTACAATTACCTCTTCATAATGGATTCCCAGAAGTGGAATTTATTAGGCCAAAAGTTATAAACTCCTGCCAAAAAATGCTTGAATCTAATCATGAGGAAACAGTAGGCAAATTTAAATTAAAGAATATTCTACTAAGCAACTGCCAATCTTTAAAAAAATGTCAGTGTAATGAAAGACAATGAAAATCTGAAAAAGTGACTAAGGAGACAGGGCATGTAAAGGCAGTGAGGGATGCTGTAGTGGACCTTGGATCAGGAAAAAATATTATAAAGAATATTACCAAGGCCATTGGCAAAAATTTGCATCTTGACTGTGTATTCAATAACAGCATTGTATCACTTATACTGTTGCTACATAAAAGCATATCCTTATTCTTAGGCAATATACACTGGAGTATTTAGGTAAAAGAACAGAATGGTATAATGTTTGTAACTTACTCTCAGATGCTCATCAGTGATGATGATGATGATGATGATGATGTCAATAATATTAAAATAAGATCATAAACAACAACAATAATAAGTTAGTAAAATAATTGGCCAATCTAGATGAAGAGTATGCAGAAGTTCCTGCTATGTAAATTTGAATATTTTTCAAAATATAAAGTAAAAGATAAAAAAACAAAAATTACAAACATAATTTTTGGCTTTGTTAGTTTATGCCAATTAATAAACAACGTAGAAGAGACTTTCATTCCATCCTCATTAACAGTGAGCATTTTTTTCATTTTTGCAACTTTACTAGGCCAAAAATAAATTAAAATTTTAAAGTTTATTAGTTAAATGAGTTGAATATTCTTCCATGATATTTCTCTTCCTTTTATGTCTGTTTATATCTTGTCTCACTTATCTATTAAAGCCTTAGAGTTTTTCTTCTTGATTTGTATTCACCTTTTAAGTATTTTGTTACCAGTATGGAGTACCTCTCTCTAAATAATCTCCCTAAATACTTTAGGCCATTTGGAGGAGGACAGAAAACAGAAAGATTTATAGGCTCTTTAAAAATTTTGTGGGCATTCAGTGGGGATAATCCTTACTGATTCCATATGGAAACATGGGTAGATGTTGTAACTTTTCTCTTACTCTTAGGTGAAAGTCCTTAGTTACAAACATAGTTTCCAATCTGAGACCAGAAAGTCTAGCCCAAGATATTAATCAAAACTCTACCTTATCTTAAATGGCAGATCTTCCCTCAGCTAGGGTGTGCTTCAGACTGGCAGCCCGTAGAGGCCAAGAAGGGGGAGGCTGCATGGTTGGTTTTCCGCTCCATTTTGTGCCACTTTTCTTTTCTTATCCCATCCCAGCTGGCTGGCTAGTATCTGAACTCTTGAGGTTGGAGGAATGGCAAAGCACGAGGAAACTCTCATAGAACTGATATTGTTGTAAGCTGGCTTCACAAGTTCTGTGCCTGGCAGATAATCAATACTGACTCTTTCCTTAGGTCCTTTGTAACAGGGTCTCAGAACCCCAGGCCTTTGACTGATACCGATTCGTGGCCTGTTAGGAGCTGGGCTGCAGAGCAGGAGGTGAGTGGTGGACAAGCGAGCGAAGCTTCATCTGTATTTGCAGCCGCTCCCCAGCTTTAGCATCACCTCCTCGGCTCTATCTCAGATCATCAGGCATTAGATTCTCATAGGAGCACCGGTCTCTGGTGCCAGAAAGGTTGGGGGCCACTGCTTTGGAAGATTGCTTTCAGGTACTTCTCTTCTATAGGTCGTTTCATATCTATTCCTGTTGTTTACTTGTGACTCATTTGCAGCTCCCTTCAGTTTCCTGTTTCTATGGTCTTCTGCTCTATAAGCCATCCTACTGGACAGGACTCCAAATGACACTTCGCTGGTTCGCTCCCATGTGGCCCACATCTAATCCACTGAAAATGCTCAGAAATCCCTTGACCGTCCCGGGATTCTGCTCAATCCCAACACAACCTCTACCTTGGTGCCCCAGGATGTTTAATATCCTTGGTCAGGAGTCAGGCAGCATCTTTGCATCTCTTGGTTGCAGGAAAATTGTCATTTTAAACTCTCTGAAAGATATCTTAGAAGTCTTGGAAGGAAGCGGCAGCCCTCCCTCATTTACCGCCCACCTCTGTCCCCCAACCATAGGCAGAAATGGGACCTCTTCTTTGAAAAGATCCATTCCAAAACAACAACAACAAAATCTCTTCAAAAATTCTGTGGGATCCAAGAGTTATGGAAGTGATTCTCAGAGTTTCCTTGGTAAATTCTGCACATGGTGATCTGGTTTTGGAATATCATATTTGTTGTATTTGGTTATCCCAGTGAAACTTATATTTCAACATACTGTTACTCTAGCTTTAGATATTCTGCCGTTTAGCCACATTTAGGGAGGCCATAGTTCAGGGCATTCTCTTCCCTAGATTAGGAACTCTTGGAAACATGAGTAGATTATTGAAAAATGATACAGTGGATGCTTTATTTTATCAGTAAATTTATTTCAATGTATAATATACATAGATGAGTACACAATGATAAACATATAGCTTGATAATCTGAACAAACTAAACACACTCATATACAAACACCCAGATCAAGAAAGAGAATATTACCAATTTCTATAAGGCCCTATCATACCTTTTCCCAATTGAGCTCTTCCCGGGGTGACTAATTACCCTGACAACACCACACATAAGTTTTATCTGCTTTTGAAGTCTATGATTTTTGTCTGGTCACCTTATGTTTGCGAGATTCATCCATATTATTGCCTTAAGTTGAAGACCATTCATTCTCATTACTGTGTGGCCATGATATGAATATACCTGGACAGTTAATATTTGACAATGACTCTCTTAAGGGTAGCTCAAAGGTTGACTGTGACCTCCCCAGGCCTTCAATTCCAACCTGAATCCACAGGAGGATTCAGGTCACTCAAATGACTTCCACTGGGTGTCAAGAGAAAGCAGTTGAATTCTTTATGATTTAGAAAAATTATATACTAGGCTCAGCTCTTTCAGCTCTTTCAAGAAAAATTGATTATTCCTCCCATTCTTTATATTTTATTCCATCAATCTGCTCTTTTAATTTGTCTGACTTAAAATCATAGAATGGAAAAAAACTCACATCTTCTAAGAAACATTTTGCATAAATTCAGATAACAGTTGTGTGAGTTTCTACTTTTTCAGGAATTATGATCATGAGTAGTTTCATCACATAGCTCCCTTCAGTGACAACTGAAGATCAAAAATACTTTACTGAATATATTTTGTGTTGTACTTTATAATTATGTAATGGAATTATTTTGTTTAAAACAAAAGGCTTCAAAGCATGATAAATTTTTATCTGAGACTTAGACGATCTTTTAACTTATATTTAAATAAAAATTCACATTTTAAAATTCCACATAAAATTCAGTAAGTATTTTGAAAAGTTGTCAGAGTTTACTTCATGGATTAACATCCACATCACAGTTTAAATGTTGGAGTTAAAATATTATCTATGTTCTGAATAATAAATGAAAAGCACTCAAAATTTGTCTTTTATGAAATCTTGATTGACAAACATTAAAATATCATTAGAACATTATTTTAAATGAGGAAAGCTTTTCATTCAGACAGTTATATGTGTGATTTCATTAATTCATTCAACAAAATATTTATTGAACATCTGCTGTGTGCCAAGCATTAACTTAGGCTATAGACATGTCACATGAATAAGGTTATTTGAGAAGAAAATCAAAGATGGAAGAGGATTAGTGTTAAAAGACTAAAGCCAGGAAAGAGTTTTTTAAAGATCCTTTTGGTAATAGTTAAAGCTACTAGTGATTAGAGTTTCCTTTTCAATTGACAAGTGAATCATAAAAGTGAATGAACTCATGGTTCTTCAGATAAAAGCAAAGTCAGAGTTGTAATTTCTGTTCCTTGGACACAATTGTTGACCAGAAACATTTATTTTGGGGATGGCCAGTAGCAAAATTATAAAGCAGGCCTATTTGTCTTCAAACACTCCTGAGATAGATTTTAATTCTCTTGTAAAAACGCAAAATTGACCTTTGAGTAGGAGTGACCAGATGAATATATGTATTTACTTTGGCTTTTTCCTGAAACCTAATAAAATGACAGTAAAGGAGTTGTTTTTTTAAGACAGAACCTCACAATAAAAATGAGATTAGAAAGGCAGACAAGCACATTTTGCAATTTAGAAGCCATGTAGACAAGAGGTACCTCATTTAACAGACCTGCAAAAGGGATCTGTAATTGCAACACAGACCTCCCAAAAGGCTTGGGAATTTCAAGTACCTCTGGAAATGGGATAAAAGTGGGGTTAAAAACAGGAGGACTGGTTTGTAAGTCTGTTTAAGAAGTGCTTAAATTCTTAACGTCTGTATCCAACCTGTGTAGCCAGAGAACTGTCCCTCTCCCAGCTTGGCAGAGGCTGGATAAGGCAAAATAGAATCACTTCTGGGGGAACACTTGGCACATTTTGAGATGGGAATCAATACTGTAAACAGAAGAAGGTGGTTTCAGTGAATATTTATAGAAATATTTATAACCTAATAAAATCCCAAGTCTTTTACTTCCATTCTAATTTTGTTGTACTACAGATTGGAATGTTGCTCTCCAGGTTATCTGATCATCTGGAGGAAAAACATAAAGATACTGATGTCACGAGTGCCCCAACTAAATGGCCCAGTCAGATGACCCAAAACCAAAGCCAGTGGTCAACAAGGCTGATCCATGACACCACAACTTCTGAGAAGCCTTTTTATTACCTCGCTTTTAAGTTTGAGTAGACAACCAAAGATTATTAGACATTTAGGGAAAATTGCCAACACGAAAGATAAGTACCAAAATAAACAAACAAACAAAGCAACTTGGAAAAAGCAATGACTATGATGGGATCAGAAAACTAACCATTAATATCCACAGAGGAATAAGAGGTGATATTGTACCTATGAAACAAGAATATTTTTTATTTTTAAAAGGAACATTTAGGGAATAAAGGGGTGCTCTGAGAAACTGTAAAAACTATATGATAGCAGAATAAAAAATTCAAAGAAAGTTTGGATGATAAAGTTGAGAAAATCTCCTAGGCAGCAGAGCAAAAAGACAAAGAGATGGAAAATAAGAATTAAACAAAAAAGAAAGAATATTATAGGACCAGAACAAGTTCAACAGCTACATAAGAGGAATTCCAGAAAGAGAGACAGAAAATGGAAGAAAGAAAATCATCAATAAAATAATTCCAGAAAATTCAAGGAGAGGACATGAGTCTGCATATTATAAGAACTACTGAGTACCCAGACAATAGATGAAATTAGATTCACTCTAAGGCATATTATTGCGCAATTTCAAACCCCTGGTGTATTCATTTGCTAGGGCCACCCTGACAAAATATCACAGAATGGGTGAAGATAACAGCAGAATTTTGTTATCACACAGTTCTAGAGGCTGAAGTTTCAAGATCAAGGTATCATAAGACTCTAGGACAGATTTTCTTAGGAGTGTGAAATTGAAGAAATAGCTGATCCTTTTGAACAATGAAAAGGATATTTAAATAAGTATTTAAGAGTTTGAGGTGAATCGGTGCCAAGTACAATGATAGCAAGCAAACAAAATTAAAAGAATCAAAACAAGAAAAATAAACATTCGAGTAGGAAAGAAAACTTGTAGAACACTGTGAGGCTCAATTGAATATCATTTACAGTCATAATAATGTTAAATATTAATCTAACCAAGATAAACACATTGGAAGTGTGAGGAGATGGAATAGTAGTGTGTATTGGGTGAGGGATGACAAAGAGTTAAATTTTCCTATGTACAAATCTGTGGTTATGTAAAAAAAATCATTAATCTGTACCCTTAAGATTAGTGGGCTTTATTTTGTTATGGTTCGATTAAAAAAAAATGCCAACAATTATCTTAGGTTCAACGTGAGATATGCAAACTCAAATGCCCAATGGGACTAGACAAGGAGTTTAAAAGACCAAAGCAGTCTTAGTATGATTGAATATGGAATAGGTGGGGACTTGGCAAACTGAAAATACATGCTCTGTTCTTCAAGTGGACTGCCACTACTCAGTTCCAAGTATGGAAACATGGGCCTTGTATTACTAGATTTAAGGATTTTTCAAAAAAAGTAGATATATATATATACATTTTTACAATGTAAATGTCCTGATTTTTAAAACATTGTTTTATGCAAAAACCACACCCATGGGCTACCTTTGGCTTATATGCTGCCAGTTGGCACTCTAAAAGGGTGAAGCTTCATCATGCTCATTTGAAGGATATAGAAAAGACTCAATGTCCCTGAAATTATATTGCCTTGGGTTAGTAAAATTGGCTCTGGATGAAAATATTTTGATTAGCAAACTTAGGAGTGAAGACCTATAAAATTAACAAAGCAAAGCAAAGCAAAGCAAAACAAACCAAATCAAAGAAAAGAAACAAAACCTCTGGACCTTAATGTTTTTCCAAGGCAGGATGACATGATAAAATCAGAATTACTTGGTGTTTGAAAGATATCGAAATTATGCCTTTGACTTTACATATCCAGAGAGAAATTTTAATTGGGATGACTTTTACAAATTAATTGAAGATCTAAGGCAACTGGGTCATTCAGGTCCTGCTAATATGTAGAACATCCAAAGTCCATTTTTAGTCTAATGTCAACGAATGACATGCCATTTCTCTTGATTTCCAAGCTGGTCAGTGTCCTGCGTCAAATATCAAAATATGTTAAATTTAAGTCTTCTTATTCCTAAACTATCTATGTCCAGGAGCAAGGGTAAAAAGTCAAGCAAATAAATAATGAGAAAAAAAATAGTGTATTGTGTAAACAAAGACATAGAACAGATCAGCGGTTGCCTGGGGCCCAAGGGAGAGAGGAGACTAATTGTAAACAGACACAAAGAACCTTTTTGGGATGATGGAAGTGCTCTAAAACTAGATCGTGGTGATTGTTTTGCAACATATAAATATATTAAAACTCTTAAATTACACATTAAAATTGGTGAATTTCATGCTACATAAATTATACCTTAATAAAGCTGTAATTCTTTAAAAGAATAATGGGTGATAAAATTAGTGGGCTAAAGCATGATGAAAAATAAAGTATTTACATAGGTCAAAGACTAAGTACTTATTAACTACAATAGGAAAAATAGTAACATTATAGTGGAGAAACCTGGCAGGCACCACTTCAACCAAGTGATCAAAGTTAACATCACCAGTAAAGGGATGCATAGATATCATGTGCCCTCTGAAGTGGTGCATAGAGAAGGGTAATAACATCAATTTGTGGTATTCCTGCCAAAAATGCATAACCTGAATTTAATCCTGAGGAAGCATAAGACAAAGTAAAGTTGGGGGACATTCTACAATGTAACTGATAAGTACTCTTTAAGTACTCTTTTCAAGGTCATGAAAGACAGACTGAGCAATACCCCTGATTAGAGTAGGCCAAGGAGATGTGATGACAAAGTGCCATGAGAGATCCCATACTGGATCCTGGTTCAGAAATGGACATTAGGGGGACAACTAGCAAAATTTGAATAAGGTCCGTAGATTACTTAATAGCATCGTGTCAACATTAATTTCCTGCTTTTGATACTCGGACTGCTATTGCGTGACATATTAAAATTAGGGACAACAGGATGAAGGGTATATGGGAATCTCTATACTATTTTGAAACTATTGTAAATTTTTTTGAAATAGTTTCAAAATGAAAAGTTGAAAAAGTTAAGAAGTTTTACTTTTCATCTGGGAAAGGGGCAATAGATTAGTAAGAAATTAATGGTGAAGTGATAACCAAAATTCTACTCATTGCTCAAAAAACAATAAGACAATAAATTGAAGACACATTTTTAAATAAAGTACTAAAAAAAATGTTATTATATTAATCATCCTCTCTCTTCCTTTCTTCCCCTTCCAATGGAAACACACTATACATACTATTCTGCATTTTTCTTTTTCTACCTAAGACATATCTTTTTAGTGACTCTTGTATTAGTCTAATAAAACATTTCAAACCTACATTTCTGATTCTGCTTTGCTTAATATTAAAAGAGAAATAATAGGTCACAAATATTTGTTGCAAACCTTGGAAAGACAGAATTTTATTGACTCAAGAACTTTAGGAAATCAAAGTATTGTTCTGGTTATTATTCTGCTCAGTAAAGATGCTAAAGTGAATTTTATATTCTGGTGACCACGGAAGCGCAATGAACAAAGAGCACTGGCCAGGTAGGGCAAAGGTTTATGTATGCTCTGTTTCTCTTATAGTAAATAATTTTTCTCTTCAATGTTTACTGATAAAGAGTAATTAGCTCTCTAGGAGAGTCAGTTGTTAACTTCAAACTTTTTACTTAATCTCCCAGAATGTAACCTTTCACTTTAAAGCATGTAATGACCATAAAACTTATAAACATGTTGAATAAAGGAAATCATAATTAGTTATGTAATCTATAGGTTATATGTATTATAGGAAATTAATTGTGTTTAACTAAGCTTTATATGAATTTACCACATTGTGATCAAAATCTACCATTTTATACTGTAGTTTCTCTGATTAATCAGAAGGCTTCATTCAGACTCTTTCTGTCCAATGTTTTCTTGGAGGCTGTTCAAAATAAAGGTGCTTCTAGCAGTCTCATATGTAAATACAGTGCAAAGCCTTACCCTACTGTAGTATTTCTATGGATTAATGAGCCAAATTTATTTAGCTAATCCCCTAAAGGTGAATAGTTAGGATGTTTCCAATATTTTACCTTTAAAACAATACTATTATGAATATCATAAATGTCTGCAGATATATTTCCTATCAGTAGAGTTTCTAGGTCAAATGTATATGCAATTATCATTTTGATAGATATTTTAAAATTTGCCTCCCATAAAATTTACCTTCCTCTGATATATAAATATATCGATTTAAAAATGTTTAATATCCCACCTCACTAAGGTAGCCCACGGTATTACAATGATGTGTATCCTTCCAAACATATTGCTTCCACACGTATATGTCACCATACACACACACACACACACACACACACACACACACACACACACTCATACCTACTTGTACATATATAGTCATTTTTGGTTTTAATTTTTACTGAAATGAAATCATACTACATACATTACAAGCAAATTGCTTGTTTGATCTCACATTTATTATTGTTGTTATTCTACAAATCAGTTATTCTACAAATCAGTATTCATATATTGTTATTCTACAAGTCAGTACTTACATATATATTACTCTCGCTATTGTAATTTTTTGCACACATATATATGCATTTACATATGTTCAAATACATACAATTTTATCTAAACAGAATTATATTATAAATCCATATTTTATTTTTGTATTTGATACATGCTATTTTTAAGGTCTATTTTCTGTAGATGTTTTCTCTAGTTGCTTCTCCCAGCCTTTTGCATCTGCCACCCTTATCACCTATTCCGTCTCCCTCAAAGGCAAACCATATTAACAACTTGATTATGATCTTATAATTACATGTATTTATATAAATACCATTTTTATACATACTTCGTATTAGTACATAAAGAAAAAAAGTGTGCTAAAGCTTAACTTTCTGTCACCATCATCGTAACTAGTGTGTGGTATAGCATTTCATAAACAAAAATACATGAAGTAAAAAAATTATGATGTGAAAGTATATAGATTGATATTCTGTCAACTAATAGTTTTTAGTAGGTTATGCAGGGCTTTGAAGAGATAGCTTAAGCACAAAGCAGCACTATAATCAAGATTCAATATGTAAACTCATTTTTCTCTAGCAACTCAGAAATAAATTTTAATCTGTATATTGTAGACTATTCTCAAAAACTCACTAACTACAACCAAATTATGAAAGTCCATACATAAATATATACATAGTAAACACATAATCCAAAACATAAGTTTTTAATAAAATATAGTATATGCATGGAATATCATTAATTATAAGTAACCCAGAACTGTTGACAAGAAATAAATACTATAATTAACTAAATTTAAACCTTAATATTTTACAACCGCACTATATTAATTTTCTTTTTTGCACTACGCCAATTTAATAAGAGAAGCTAGTGACTCTAAAATATCAAGCTGGGATAGGAATAAATTTTATTGCCAAATGCATAAGCTTTAGCTTAACAGAATAATTTCTTATATTTTTTGAGAATTTGTTGAATTTACTTCCTGAGCAAGTTTTGGAGAGGTGGTTAATCAATCTATATATTTCTTAAAAAGGTATGATGAAATAGTTATGATACATCTCTATTAAGGAATACCATGGAGTAGTTAAATTGAATGATGTAGTTCTAACTCTAGTGAGAAGGAAAAATAATCAGCATATATTGTTAAGTGAAGAAAGCAAGTTCTGGAATATAGCCTATTTGTGCATTCGTATTTATATTAAAAACAAAAGCAACATATATATATGAATGTTTAGAAAAATGTCTGACTACCATGAGAGTGGCAGAGATAGTATTGGAGAAAAAAAAATTCTTGACTAATGTCATTAAATTGCTCACAGTGGTTACATAGTATCAGTTAAAAGGAATGAGACCAAGTGAAAGAGATATTCACTTTCCACCTTAAATACTTTAGTACTGTTTGAGTTTTTTAAAATTAGAATACATTCAAGTATTACTGACATTGTTTTAAAGACTATTGAGCAAATAAGACCTTCTATTAATTAGATTTAGTTTCACTGGCATAAACAGAAATTTAAACAACATAAAAGGCCATTTTCCTCTCTTGCAGCTCTACTCTGTGCAGTTTTAAGCCTGTAGGCTGCTTCCAGGTCCTTACTTCCCCACCTCTAGCTTGTGGCTCCCATACTCTGTAACCAAGAAACACTCCAACCATCATCATTCCTGCATCCCAGGCAGCAAGATGAAGGAAGGAACGAAGGAAGGTAGATTTCAGGAAACTGCCACATGACACTCTGCATACATTCCATCAGCCAGAACATCTCTACATGGCCATACGTAGCTGCAAGGTAGACTGGGAAGTCTAACGTAGTCTTTATCCTGGAGGCCGTGTACCTAGCTAAAAAGCAGGGGTTCAGCTATTGTGAAAGGGAAGGATGAGTAATACAGTATCAAATTCAGGAAATTTCAAATTATTATACACGTAAGTTTGGAATGACTGCAAAAATAATGTAAAGGTAATTTGTAGAAGAAGTAAATATACCAAAGAATGTTGATGTTAAGGAAGTTCACTAAAGAAAGATTATGTAATTAAGATGGAGATCCGGAAGTGGCTGAGTGGCTTGAATATATCTGCAGCCATGTATTTGGAGCAGCTTACCCTGAGACTCAAGGGCAGAAAGGAACATTAAAATAAAAAGAGGAAAGAAAGTAAACCAATCTGAAGAAAGTTCTTAAATCTTTCTCCATAAGTGAAATTGTGGTGCCTAATTGAGAGACAGAGCTGCGGGTCTCAAAAGACCCTAACCTTGAAACTAGGAAGATTTGGCTTTGCTGACAGCAGGATATTTCTGAGAAGATTTGGAAGAATACTCAGAGGAAGAAAGAATAACATTTCTCTTTTGTTTCTGTGTCTTTTATTTACATTGAAGAAATCATGAGCAGGTGCCTGTGGATTTTGGCATATACTTCTCCAAAACTATAAAAGTTAAAAAGTGAAACTTAAAGCCACAAATGTCACTTTTAAATTTCTATCGATAGTAGAAGAGGATATTATTTAGCCTATCTCCTAAACTATTATGACATAAATCATTGCACTTTTCTTTTTTTTTTTTATCTTCGCTTAATATGTACTCCTTGCCTAATAGTATATTTTGGAGAGAATAGTGCACCACTCCAGTTGGCCAGCCTTCGGGCTTTAAATAGTGTTTTCTTTTTTAAAAACTTTAATTTTGTGGGATATATTCATAAGGACTGGACTGTGAGCTAAGCCTTAGTATGGTTTTACAGCCTAAGGTAATGAATTGAAACAATATTACTGACAGCCTTTGAAATGAAAGTCACATTCTCTAAAAGCATTGAAATGTACATATTTCACGTGCCAGCCTGCAATATTCTGAGGAAAAAATATAATTTCATGTCATTACAATTTTATATCTTAACAGAGGACTCTATGATACTTGAATATTGATATTCTATCTTAACTAAAGAGGTTGCCAGAGTAAAAGCCATTGGCCTCTGACCTTTCAGAGATGCTCCTACTAAGTTCATGTGCATGTAATAAAAATAGCAAATAAATCGATGTGTTAAGCATTTAAGAAATCTTTCGTTTATTTATTTGTCAACCACAGCTAGATAAGAGGAACTGAGTTAATTTTGAAACTCTCAGTTTCCTTTCCTCTAAATCGATAGCTATTGCTGGCCACTAGCATGTTCTTTCTTTTTGCAGAAAGTTGCAAAATTGAGAGTAAAAAACAAAACCAAGTTGGCATTATTTTTAGCTCTCTTCTGATTTGGATATAGTTATAATCTACATTTTTTTCTCATGGTAATTATAATAACTATTCAAAAGAAGAAAATGATGGAAAGGGGAGGAGCAGGGAATTGTACTAAAGGATATATGGCAGAGTTATTGCCAGGAAGCTGAGCTGCAGGAACCCGGACGGCTTGAGAGCTTCTCTGTTCTGCTTTGTTCAAATGAAGGAAGGCTCCTACCACAGTGGGATAAAATTCATATTCCATATACTACACTTACTTAAGCTGTACATTTCAGAGGTTTTTAGTACATTCAGAGTTATGTTACCATCACCACAATCAATTTTAGAACATATTCATCCTCCTAAAAATCCATTAGTGGTAACTCCTCTTAGTCCCTCAGTCCCTGGTAACAACTAATTTATTTTCTGTTTCTGTAGATTTGCCTGTTCCGGACAGCTTATATTTATGGAATCGTGCAATATATGGTGTTCTGTGAACGCCTTCTTTCACTCAGTATAAT
Source organism: Rousettus aegyptiacus (assembly GCF_014176215.1). Taxonomy (NCBI): domain Eukaryota; kingdom Metazoa; phylum Chordata; class Mammalia; order Chiroptera; family Pteropodidae; genus Rousettus; species Rousettus aegyptiacus. The sequence goes on along the minus strand of NW_023416306.1, from coordinate 46,041,065 downwards.
GCTTTCAAGTTTCACTCATCTTATAGCAGGTTATCAGCATTCGTTTACTCTGAGATAATTTTCTATTGTATGAATATACCATATTTTGTTTATCCATTCATCAAGTGATGAATATTTGGGGAGCTTTAACTTTTGACCACTGGGTAAAACTTTTTGCCCTGATTGAAGCTACATACTGTTATAGCAATACTCAGTCACTATGCCTGAGTTGGCCTTGTAGGGCACAGATTTCTCTTGGCGAGAGATAAGGGATGTTAATATAGCATTCAGCCAGAGCCATCTTTGTAAAGGAATCTGCAAGAATGTGCCTGAAGAATAAAATATGTAAGAGAAGATGGCCAGAGCCATAACAGTTTCTGTTCAGGCCGTAATATAGTGCTGAAGGATCACTGAGTGCTGTTCATAAGAGCAAAATCTGAAAACAATTGACTTGAAATAGATAAATTGCTGTATAGTCACATAAAACTGTAGAGTATAATACAACTATGGAGTTGCAAAATATAGCTAATCCCAGGAATACATATTTCATATGATACTCTTTCTATGAAGTTCAGAGACAAGCAAAACTAAACAGCATATTGTCTAAGTACATATATACATGACAAAACTAAAAAGAAAAGAGGGAATGAGCAATCACCCATAATCAATTCATGATAGTAATTACTATCTTCAGGAAGAGGCAAATGGTTGGAATAGAAAAGGGGCATATAGATATATGTAACTTATTGGTAATGTTTTTAGGTTAAGGGTGAGGGCAAGGGAGTTAATTATAAATATATAAGTACAAAGGAGAACTATCATGGATTAATGATGAGAGAGTATCATGAACCAAAGAATATAATAAATTAACTCAGCTTTCCTAAGGTACAAACAAAAAATGACAAAGAACAATTAACGAAAGTAATGCATGTACATTGTAAAAATTTGGATATACATTTAAAATATATAATTACAAAAAAAGAGAAAGATTTCGCTGGTTCTTTCTTTAGGTAGAACAATTATAATTAACATTTTATTGTTATAGCCTCCCATTTCCCACTCTCATGAATTAAAAAAAAAATTTAATGATACTAAAAAAGAACAAGTCTCTGTATAAAGTCTCTGTATGCCCTGTGGGAACTCTTTAAACCAGGTTACCCATTCCAGGTTCCAACTAGCCTGGCCTCAGCCCTACCTACCATCATCCATTAGCCATTTAAGGCTGCAGGCGCTTACAGTGACAGAGTCAAAGCAGGGCTGGTCAATGAGCCCTGACAACTCTCTGCTGCGCTCAGGTTCAGAGAACCCGCCCCAAGGCGTGCCCAGCTCCCTTTGGGGCGTGTCTAAAAAAACAAGGCGGTGCTCCGACAGAGCTCAGGTAATCGGGACGCGATCGGGAGGAGCCACGCGTCGCGGCGTGATGACGTCAACGCACGCGCCTGGCGTGGCGTGCTCGGCGTGCTCAGCCACTGTTCGGCGCTAGGGTCCCAGCTCGGGAACTGAGGGAGAGGTTTTCTGTGCTCTTGGCCGGGATGTCACAGGCTGTTGGCGCTGTGAACGAAGAAGAGGAGCAGGCGGAAGAGGATTGTCCTGAATTGGTCCCCATTGAGACGAAACAAAGAGAGAAGGAGGAAAAGTCTGGCCCCGGCGCTAAGATCCCAGTCACAATTATCACTGGGTATTTAGGTAACTAATCATCTCGGTCAGAAAATGCTGTGAACGCTGATATCCTGGAATTTTGGGGGCGGCTGTGCCTCTTAGGTATGGGGCTTTCTGACCGATAGCAAATGTCTGAGCTAGAGGCTGGGTCCCTTACTCCCCATATGGGTTGCTTCTTATCTTGGGAGCAGAGATGCCCAGACCCTTTTGCGTTAGATTCAACGTTTATCGAGTGAGAGCGAAAGTTAATATATTTTGAAACTAGTACTGGTTTTGCCGTCTGGAGTCCGGACCCGCCCCCTAGTTATCCATGTGACCTTTAACACGTTATCTTAACCTTCCTGAAGCTTATCTACCTCATTTGAAAATGTAAATAATATCAGTCACCTGTCTGAGTTTGTTTTTTCATCTAGCAAGTGAGGCCTGAAGTACCTACCTTGTGAGTCTGTTAGCACTAAAAGGATGTCTGTCTTTAAAATGCCTGATGCATAGAGGGGCACTCCAGTAGATTCCCCTTCGCTACGAGCCAATCTCTTCCAGTCATTTGTGGAAAGAACTCCATCTCGAACATTTTTTTTTTTTTTAGATCGGTTTGTAAAGCACTCTAGAAGAAAGTAAGAATAAAATCTCTGCCCTCCAAGACTGTATTTCTCAAAGTGAGGTTATTCAAGAGAGCACAGGGACACTTGAATTCCTTAATAGGTTTGTAAACATGCTACAGTTTCTTAAGGACAGTTAATATGCTTACACAAGAGGTACTTTATTGGTAAAGTTTGAGAACTATTATTTTAAAACCTTAGTTAAATAGAAGGGCTGAATAAATATATGACCATATTGAAAGTGTGGGAAAAGTTAAGAAATATAAGAAAAATGAAACAATTTTGGGGAAAAAAATACCATTCCTAGATGATGCTAGTGACAAGTACAAACATGTGCTCTTGTGGGCTTTTTACATAAAAATAAGAGTTAAATCACTGGTATTTCCCTTTTTTATTTTGTGGGCTGTAAGTTTGTTCCCATTTTTACTCAGGACTAATTTTATAAAGGAATTTACTTTTGATATTTTTCCACTGTTGCTCATTTTTTTCCCCTATAATTCTCCCCACCCCCACTTTCACCCCTGACCTTCGGATGTTGGAATGTTGCCATCGCCCTTTTTAAGAGCTGGATCTCTGAAAGCTGGGCGTCCCCTCCTACAGGCTCACACTCTTGCGACCCTCCTGGGGTATGGTCCATGACTCCATGTGGGCCGACAACCCAGGACCTGCGTGTAAAGCAGATGTGCTAACGACTACACTATGGAGCTACCCCTTCCACTGTTATTCAGATGTTGTTCTTCTGAGAAGTTGAGCAAATTTTTTGTCCGAAACAGTATGGTTCAGACTTGCCCCTCTGGCCTTCCACTTTTGCTCAGTAGGTCAGTAGAACATTGGAGATAATAGTATGAAGCCTAGGAGTGGGAACTCGCCAGCAACCTTGTTGCTGAATCTAGGAATAGTTTCACTGCTCACTCTTGACCATTTTCTTTTTCTTGAAACGTTCCATCAGGTTCCATCACACTTTTCTTCTGATAGTTCCACCTACTTCTCTTCTTTTTAATTTTTTCCCCCAGCTCAGTCCATCCTTTGAACTTCACATCCAGATGGTTTCTATTTTGATGTCCCACACATATTTCAAACTTAACATGTCGAGAACTTTATGTTACCATCCCCTCAAAATCTTCTGCTTCTGGTCTAAAACAGGGGTCCCTAACCCCTGGGCTACGGGCCCTTACTGGTTCTTGGCCTGTTAAGAACCCGGCCACACAGCAGATGAGTGGCAGGCAAGCAAGTGAAGTCTCATTTGTATTTGCAGCCACTCTGTAGTGCTAGCATCATTGCCTCAGCTCCACCTCATATCATCAGGCATTAGATTCTCATAGGAGCACTGGTCCCTGGTGCCAAAAAGGTTGGGACTGCTGCTCTAAAAGCTTTCTAACTAGTCTTGAGTCATGCTTTAATATATTTTCTGTATTTTAGCTTTAATGATCTTTATAAATGTTAATCTTATTGTTTCATACCCTTCAGTGGTTTTCATTTGGGTTAAAGTTCAAATCCTTAACATGAATTACAAAGTTCTGTATGACCTGGCTCCTGACAATCTCTCTAGCCTGTGGAACTGTGGCCCATCCACATGGAACTACTTTTACTTCTAAAAGGTGCCAAGTATTTCAGCCCCTGGTATACTTTTCTTCTTACTCTTAGTCCTTTGGCTAGATATCTTTCTTAGGTGCTCTGTAACATCTGTACATCTATTAAACGTATCATCCTGTGACATAATTGCCTCTTTATTGATCTGAATTTTACTCTGTATCCCACTCCTTAATGTTTCTAAGCTTTATGAAGGTAGAAATAATTTGTCTCTGTCTTGTGCACTTTTCACCAGGGCCCAGCATAAAATCTGGTCTGTAGTAGATTTTGAATGAACTATGTCTTAAAGTCTTTTGTTTCATAATTTGGTTGATTATTAAGCCCTAGTAAATTTATCAGAAGATCTCTTACATCCACACCTCTTTTACTGACACTACCTGGTAAAGCACTCATGTTCAGGTCCTCTGTCTCACACTTGGACTGGTTTTAAGAATTTCCTCATTGCCCTTTCTCCTGAAGGTCTATCCCTTCCATTCTATACTTTACACTTTAGTGATGTTGAGCATCCCAAAGCACTCTAAACACAAGCCTTTCATCCCCTCAACAGTTTTTGAAGAAATATGACCTCAAAATGTTGAAAATATTAATACTCTAATACTCAGTAAATCTCTCCTGGTTATACCCTAGAAATCTTATAAATCACATAAATATACTTCAGAAGATGTGTGTAAGCTTACATGTAATAGTTCTTAGCAGCACTGTTTGTATTAGCAAAACACCAGAAATAACCCAAATGTCCACCAACAGAAAAACAGATAAATGATATATTTATACAATTGAACTACACGACTGTGCAGTTAAGAGTTGTTTTACTCTATGAACTGTGTTGTCTATGGTTCACAAGACATGTTCTTCTACTTCAGCTGAACATATTAGGTTTTATGTGCCACCTACTGGATAAAGTTAGTGTAGCTTTATGTTTCTTTCCAAATACTGAATATTCTGTCTTTTGTTATAATTTCCTACATCCATTCTCTATTTTGTGTGTGTATGTGTGCGTGTGTGTGTTTAATGTATATAAAATCAATTTTATAGATTTCTTTAAGCATACTAATAGTAGCCATATAGTCAGTTTGAATTTGTGCCTGGTTAATGATGGATGTTAAAATAAAAGGTCTTTCTATATGTAAATTTTAAGGAATTAAACAATATATTCTTGGCTTAGAAATATTGTCATCATGCAAAGGGATTTAAATATTTTATATGTTATGAACTACATGAGTACTTTATTCCTCGGAAGCCATTACTTCAATAATTTCTTATTTAATAGAAAATTTAGATGCCCTTATATTGTGTTAAATTACATAGAAGACATTATTTTTGTCATGAGTTTGAAGAAAGCTGTGTGATCTAAGTTGTAGGAGTAATTATAAATATTTATAAAATGTTATGTCAACAAAACATTTTTAATACTTTTCATAAAGAACTTTAATCTTCCTCTAGAATAATCTTAGTTAAATAATATTTGAAAAGAAGCATGTAAATTTTTAAAAACATTGTGACTATATCTTTTTTGTGTCTTTAAAATTAATCTTTGAATTTTGTTATTTAAAACAAATATATTTAATAGGTGCTGGGAAGACAACACTTCTGAACTACATTTTGACAGAGCAACATAGTAAAAGAGTAGCAGTTATTTTAAATGAATTTGGGAAAGGTGAGTAGAGTTCAATAAATGCCATGCTGCAAAGATTTATAAGTTCGTTTTACTCATGAATTGATATTTCATATTCAAAAATGTAAATGCAAGGCATTTTAATGTGAGTACATTGATGTGGATAGTTTTGGAAAATTAGATTAATTTCTGTTAAGCTTTACTTTGTACAGATTTTGAATACTGAAATTAGGTAGTTTCTATAAAATTTTATTTCGTATACCTTTGGAATTCATACTAATGGAATTAACTTAAATTTTTACATGAAATAAATAACTCCAGAAGTAAAAATCTATTATATATGAAAGTTCTTTCAGAAACTAGAAAGGTGCTTTTGTACTATGTTGTTTGACAGCAATTTTTAAAAATTTGAAAATGCTTCAGTTATTATAAGTTTACTTTGTTGAATGTTTATTATCTGCAAAGCATTTAAACTGAAGATTTTAAAAATAAATTGAACGTATAGTTTCCATCTTCAAGAAACTTCAAGTACCTGTGAAAATATATGCATTTAACATTCCAAGTTTTTATCTTTAATATTGAACTGTAGTTGAAAAAAATCTATACAGTAGTGTTAGGCACAGTTCTTTGATTACTTTTTATAAGTTTTTCTTCTCATGCACAAATTTTAATAAAAGCTCACTTTTAGCCAAAAAATGTAACTTCTGTTAGACTATTTCTTAAGGTATTTTCAGTTGTAAATTAGTAAAGGAGCTAAGTTTTATGAACAGGATGGTAAAGGCCTGTTAGTTAAATGCGATTTCTGGTTTTAGTAAACTAAAGAAAAATAAATAAAAAAAATAAAAATCCTAATTTTTTTTACTCACTATCTTATATTGTAGCTTCTTATTAACTGATCTTTTGGACACTGATTACATTTACTATTTCTTACTGTTTTTCTTCTTTCTGGATCATTTTCACAATTTTGTCCTTTATAGCATTCACAATACTGTCCTTCACATTTTATTAATGTTTTCTACACCCTGAATTCTGTAGCAGCCCCTTTCAAAGTTCTTTTTCATTGCCTAACTGAAATATAAACAAAAAAATATATAAATGAAAAATTATTCTCTTTTTTTTTTTCCCATTTGCTTCCCTGGCTTTGATATATTTATTGGAGGGGAAAAAAGATATTTTAAATCATTCTTATATGATAACAAGCAAAGCAGATTATCAGATATACTTTACTTTTTTCTGAAGTAAGCAATGCTAGGAAACATATGTATATTTGACTAAAATTTCATTTTTTAAAAAGAGCACATTGGCCAAGCAAACTTCCTCAAATGAACTAAGGTTTTTATTATTAGTGGGAAAAGTTAGTAGTCTGTGTAAAAGAAACAAAAATAATTTAGAGGAAGAATGAAAAGAAAAATATAGATAAGGCCCTTAAGAGGTTGAAGGGCATATAAAAAGTAATATATAAAATACTAGTCTATCTAGAAAGTTGGCCATGGACAAGAAAGAGTGCCTTTGAAATAGCTACATTGTTAGGAAATTAGGCAGTGGGCAAGGAAGAGGCCTAAAGAGGAATTAGGTGTGATTCATTAATTTTGGATTTTTAGGGGCTTAAATCCTCTTAAAGAAATAAAAGCTAAAATAATCTAGAGTAGTATAGTTTAACATATTGAGGCTGCATGAATAGAATGAAAGAATAAAAGTTATGAAATGTATTTTCTGCTTTGAAATCTTTATTATTGCGTACCCTTATACTTTTTTTGGTTGGCTAGTGAACATAATCTAAATGTTCTAAATGTTCATAATCTTAATGTTACTTATTCCAGGAAGTGCTGTGGAGAAATCCTTAGCTGTGAGCCAAGGTGGAGAGCTCTATGAAGAATGGCTGGAACTTAGAAATGGTTGCCTCTGCTGTTCAGTAAAGTGAGGAATGTGTTTGCTGTGCACTTATTGGTTTACTATAAATGTATACTGATTATATTTCCAGCTTCGATGTTCTTGCGTAATTTAACTGTATAGTATTTTGTTGTATTTTCGAGTAGAAAGTAAACTTATTAGGATGTGTTTCTTGCTGTATTTTTTTATGTGCTCTAATGCTTTGGCTCTTTTTTTGAGTTTTTTATTATATTTAATGTCAAGGTTTATTAAATCTCCATGGTACATGAAAGTCTTGTTTCATGTGTAAAGAATAATTCTGAGTTTAATAAGTCATTGATCTTAGTTCTAAGTATTCAACCTCTAAAAACATAAATGAACATTAAAAAAGAGAAAATCTTCACATTATGTTCCATAAGTTATAGTTGTTCCAAAGGATAGTGTCTGTTTTATTCACTAATATACCACAGATCTTAGAAAAGAATCTGACATACAGTAGTCCCTCAAATATTTGTTTAGTGAGTTAGGAAAATTAACACCTGTACTGTGGATTTTGTATGTTCTAGTAAATGAAATTTCTTCTATATCATTTACTATTGTAGTTGTTTGACTTTGAAATGTATTAACAGCTAAAATCATAACAGATTTTCTTGAACAACCAAAATGCAATCCATTAATTATTTTCTCACACTTTTGATATTATAAGAAGAAATGGAAATTAAAGCCTGGTACTCTAATTCAGAACAGAATTAAAGGGTATTTAAAGTAGTATCCCTTTAGTTGTTATATTAAACTACTATAATTCATAAATTTTATCATTAATTGGATGTTGATTTTTTTCTTTTATAAAGCTATAAAAATCACAGATTCTGACTTACTTTAGTTAGATATACTAAAATTTCCTCTGCTTCTAATTTAAATAAAATTAATATATTAACTCATCATGTATCTGAGTTCTTTTTACCTGTCAGTATATATGCATCAATTTTTTCTTCTCATTTGTGAATGTTGGATGGAAATTTTGTTAAAAGTTTGAGAGTGAGTTACATTTTCACATGCCTAAATATATTTTTATCTCACGTTGCTGACTATATCTTTAAGTGATTATAATGATCACTTTAAAATATTCAGGCAATCAACTGTATATTATGTTTTGGTATTCTCCAGGGACAATGGCCTTAGAGCTATTGAGAATTTGATGCAGAAGAAGGGGAAATTTGATTACATACTGTTAGAGACCACTGGGTTAGCAGATCCTGGTAAGAAATAATGTTATTAATAACCAGAATATAGTTCTTAAACATTTTTGAATAAATGTACTAAAGGAATATCTAAAATGAGTATTAAATCTTTAGATAAAAAATTGTTTTTGATTTAAAGTAGAACAAATATTGGGCTGTTATGTTTCTTTGGCAGATGAGTCATGATCAAAGTAGTTGGTATTTTTAACGTGAAAATATAATTTGAAATTTTAGTGATGTAAGGCTATTGGTAGTAACAAAAGTTGTTAAAAATGTGAAAATTGAGGAAAAAATGAGACATTCTACTTCTAGGTATATATTTGGTTGGTTGTATTCTATAGAGACCTTATTTCTGATTGCTTTCTAATCCAGTTTTTTTAGATTGTCATTTAAAGATATTTAAGGGCGTTTGTACTCTAATCCTAGCAATACTTAATCTCTTTAATTGTAAGTATTTTGTTTTTTTACTACTAAACTGAAAATAATTTTTATAAGTATTGTCTAGGGTAGAGTTAAATCAAGCCTACTGAGCATTTTTCCTGATGTCAAATGAAATTTTTATATCTGAATGGAATTACATCTAAGTTTCCCTGTTGAAAGCTACACAAAGTTGACCTGTTACTAACAATGGGCTTCTATTCCCTCTTACCCAAATGACTTTTAGCTAGCATTTTCATTTCTAGTTTGCAGAACATTTAGTGTTTGTTTTATAAAAGGTATGTCGTACTCATACCTTTTTTTTTTTTTTTTGGATCTGTGTCTATGGCCATTAAACTATATTAACGTAATTTTGTTTAAAAGAAATATTGTATTATATTGAAGGTTCAAATGTCATCAGTAGTTATTGTACTTAGAAGTATCACGTAACATTGTCTCCATGTTTTCAAATACTAATTGAGCTAAGTTGGACTATTTTGGTCCTTCTAGTAGGCATGGATTTTTCATACATTTCCAATAGGTCAGACTGATGATAAGACTTGAACTATTATATTGGTGTTAAATTAATTTAAATCTGGTAAAATGGGAAAATATGTGCTTTTTTGAAATAGCAAATATCAGTTTCTTTCACTCCAACCACTTTATAGAGAAACACTCTTGTAACTCTTTGAGAGTAAGTGAGTTTAATAAAACGTGGTTTAGTTTTTCAGAGATAAAAAGATAAGTTAAAGATCTCAGAGAAAGCTTTTATACCAATCGTAGATGTAAATGGGTTAATGTTTTTTCTTTCTAACTTTCTTTAATGATTTTTATTGTTTGTGTAAAAATGAAACATTCATTATACAAAACCTTAAACTATAATATGAAGAAGAAAGTTTAAAAAAAACAAACACCCTCTAACTCAGTACCATTGAAATACAAGTAGGTAAATTTCATTCCAGAGATTTCAGTGTGCCAGTGTTACTTGTGTGGTACATTAAATGACAGCATTTGCATCAGCTGTGAGCTTGTGAAAAATGAAGATTGTTGGGCCGTATCCCAGATCTACTGAATCAGTGTCTCTAAGGGAAGGGCCTAGCAAGCTGTTTCAATAAGCCCTCCAGGTAATTCTTATATATGCCTAAGTTTGGGGAGCCCTCTAAGCACTTCTGAAAGCTGTATAAATATACAGCAAGAATTTTATAAAACTAGGATCATATTCTTTGTGCTATTCTGAATAATTATTAATCTAGTTTTATTTGAATTTAAAATAACTTAAAAGAAGTGAAGGAATTGCTAAATATCGGGTAAATACTTCATTGTGAGATATGAGTTAAGAAAAGAAAGAGCATAAATAAATTGGACAAGTTGTTTTTAAAACTACACATTTTTATTTTCAGAGTATTATTTATTGACTCCCTGGAATAAATGATGAGAGAATTAACACTTCCACTTTCTCCCATCTCCTAGTTTTGGTTAATGGTATTCTGTGCTATGTTGTCAAGGTTTCTAACATTTACATTTTGTCCTCCTTTGTTTAGTTCTATATTTAAATGGTTTTAGTCCTCATTACTAGTGTTGTGGCTTCTCCAATTCCTTGGTTGATCAGTCTCTTGAATTACTGAATGTCATGGTCAGGTAATCTTTTCAAGCTATAGGCGCTGTATTCCCTGAATTTGGGATACTTCACTGCTTGAGAATACTTGTCTTTTGTTTTGATACTTGAAAGATTACTTGGCTAGGTGTAAAATTTCTGTATTATAATTTTTTTCCGTCAGAACTTTGCAAATATTGTTTCATGATCTCTTAGTACTTTTTGATTGGCTGGATTTTCTTGTTCAGTATTTTCTCTTTTTCTTTCATTAAGAGAGATTTGTGAGTGCTCTATATTTTGTGTTTCAATGCTATTGTTTCCTTTAATGTTTGAGGATGTGTACCTATTTTCATTCTTGAAAAACAACTTGACTGGAGGTAATATCCTTAGGAAACACTTTCAATAGAACTTTGTAGTCATTATTATTATTTTATTATATTGGGTCATTAATATATTGTCGAAAAGTCTGATTTCCTTGAAAGTGACTTGCTTTTTCATCCAAAATTCTTGAATTATTTTTTAAGAAATATAACCAGGATACATCTTGGTGTCATTCATAATCATTTTTTCCTGGATTATAATATACTCTTTAATCTGTAGGTTTAGTTCTTCATTTAGGGACATTTTCCTATTTATTACCACGAAGAGTTTTTCTGTCAAATTATTTGGTCCTCTATGACACTAGTTTTCTATCCTATTTTCTTTTGTTCTCCATATCTGTTATCTTCTAATTGTTTTGATTTGTCTTTTCCTCTGCATTTACTGTAATTATTTCAAGCCTTCCTTTTTGTTAGCAATTCTGTTTTCACCACCATCTGTTCTGTTCCTTGATTTTTTTGTTCCTGAATGTTTTAAATGAATTAATTGGCTCAGTAATGGTGTATTGGCCCTAAGTTTCTTTAGCACTACAAATCACTTTTCATATTACTCTGCTTCATCTTGCTTTAGAGATTGTTTTTAAGTTGTTTATTATGAAGACACCCTTGAAAATTCTTTGGATTATGTTTATTTTCAGAATAAGTTCTTTGCCATTTGTCTGCCCTATCATTTCTTCAACTTTTTTCCTTTCCCGCCTTTAACCTTTTTTGTTTCTTCTGAGCTCTAATATATGTGCATAGTTTTTTTCAGCATGTTTGTGCTTGATGTAGGAGTAGGAGGCATAGAGAACTTTCATTTAATTTTTATTTTTCAATTAAAGTTGGCAATCAATATTATTTTATATTTGTTTCAGGTATACAGCATATTGGTTAGACATTTATATAATGTACAAAGTGATCCCCCAGTTAGTCTAGTACCCATCTGGCACTATACATAGTCATAACAATATTATTGACTGTATTTCCCTTGCTGTACTTAACATCCCCTTGACTATTTTGTAACTTCTTCATCGCTTCACCTTTTTCACCAACCTCCCCTAAAACCCCCTCTTATCTGGCAATCATCATTTCGTTCTCTGTATTTGTGAGTCAGTTTCTGATTTGTTTGTTTGTTTATTTTGTTCTTTAGTTACACATATAAATGAGGTCATATGGTATTTTTCTTTCTATGTCTGGCTTATTGCATGATACCTTCTAGGTTCATCCATGTTGTCATAAATGGTAAGTTTTTTTTATGGCAGAGTAATATTCCATTGTATATATGGAACCACATCTTCTCTATCCAGTCTATTGATGGGCATTTAGGTTGCTTTCATATCTTGGCAATTGTAAATAATACTACAATGAACGTAGGGATGCGTGTATCTTTCTGAATTAGTGTTTTGGATTTCTTTCGATAAATACCCAGAAGTGGAATTGCTGGGTCATAAGTTAGTTCTATTTTTAATTTTTTTTGTGTGAAACTTTCATAGTGTTTTCCATAGTGGCGACATCAATTTGCAAACCCACCAACAATGCATGAGTATTCCCTTTTCTCCACATCCTCACCAACATTTAATTGTTCATTTATTGATGTGAAGTGATATCTCATTGTGGTTTTCATTTGCATTTCTCTGATGATTAGTGACCTCGAGCATCTTATATATGTCTATTGGCCATCTGTATGTCCTATTTGGAGAAATATCTATCAGATTATCTGCCCATTTTTAATCAGATTGTTTTTTGTTGTTAATTTGCATGAGGTCTTTATAAATTTTGCATATTAACCTTTTACTGGATATATCATTGGTGAATACTTCTCCCACTCATTAGTTTGTCTTTGTTTTGTTGATAGTTTCCTTTGCTGCAGAAGAACTTTATCATTATGAAATGTCCTTCTTTGTCTCTTATTTTAGCCTTTGTGACATAAGCATGGCTACCCCAGCTTTTTTGTTTGTTTGTTTTTATTTGCATGAAATATCTCTTTCCATTCCTTTACTTTCAGTCTGTATGTGTCTTTCAATCTGAAGTGGGTCTCTTGGAAAGTCTATGTATAGGTCTTATTTTCTTATTGTCTGTTCAGCTACCCTATGTCTTTTGATTGGAACATTTAATCCATTTACATTTAAAGTGATTATTGATAGGTACATAGTTATTGCCATTTATTATTCATATTTGTGTTCTTCCCTCCCCTTCCCAACCCTTCTTTTTCTTATAAGAAGTCCCTTTAACATTTCTTGTAATTACTGGTTTGGTGGTAATGAACTCTTTTAGCTTTTTCTTGTCTGGGACGCTCTTTATCTCTCCTTCAATGTTAAATGATAGGCTTACTGGGTACTGTAATCTTGGTTGTAGGTCCTGGACTTTCATCCTTTTGAATATTTCCTGCCAATCCTTCTGGCCTGCAAAGTTTCTGCTGAGAAGTCAAGTGACAATCTTATGAGAGCTCCTTTTTAGGTAACTAACTGCCTTTCTCTTACTGCTTTAACCTTTGACATTTTAACTATGATGTGTCTTGGTGTGGCACTCTTTGAGTTCATCTTAGTTAGGGCTTTCTATGCTTTCTGGACTTGTATGTCTATTTCCTTTGCCAGATTAGGGAAGTTTTCAGTCATTATTTCTTCATATAGCTTCTTAATCCATTGTTCTCTCTTCAGAGAACTTGTATTGGCTAAGATATGGTGTTGCTGAATTATTTTTTAATACCTAACCCATATTACCTAAACTCATTTTCCTCCTGAGCCCGTTTGGAAACTGTATATTGCTGGGAGCAGAGAGGGAAGCAAAGGAAAAGGGGTGACTGAGTGTCAGATGGACAATGTGACTTTTAGGCTCTGCTCTCTTAAAATACCAAGTGCTCCCCACTCCTAGGTTTGCTCCAACTGCTCTTGAATATACATCCCATACCTTGTAAGAAGACATCTTGAACTTTAGATCTCTCTCTTCATTTTGCTCTGAGCCCTAGAAAGTGACTTTCTCCACTGCAAATGTGGAGGTGGTTAGGAACTTTTATCTTTGAAGTTTTCTTGTTGACTCTTTTATTTTATTATTGCTTATTCTTCCCTCACTTCGAGGGAGGAATAGCTTTCATTTTGAAAGCTATTTCTGGTAAGCATTAGGGTTTTGTGAACTATTTTTCTATACTTCTTAGGGAAGGGGCTAGATTTAAAGAGCTATTATAAGTCACATAGAACTTTCCTTTTCTTATTTTGACTATGACTCTTCAAAATTTATGGCAGGAGGTTGTATATTTGGTTGCTGCTGATAAAATTTGGCTTTTTAAATTTTTATATTGTTTATTTTTGTTTTGTTTTATTTGATTTTGAAAATCTAGATTCTGCAATCTAAATCAGGATTTCTTAACCTTTGCACAAATGACATTTTGTCTTGGGTAATACTATGTCGTGGGGGCGATCTAGTGCATTTTCAGATGTTTCACAGCATCCCTGTCCTCTGCCTACTGCATGCTGTTAGCATTCGCCTAGTGAGACAACCAAAAATATCTCCAGACATTGCCAAATATTCCCCAGGGGAGAAAAATCGCCCTGTGTTGAGAACGACTGATTAACTTCATTTTCCCATCTCTACTCCTCCTGCTAAACACCTGAGCCAAATGTTAAATAGTTCTTTTTTGTGTGGCCTGGTAGTATTATACCAAAGATACACATCTGATTTAGAATAAAAGCTCTAAAATACTGTTGCAGTTCAACTTAGTACAAGGCAAATGTTAATTGTAAAGGACTTATAAGCTATCTGAGTAGAAATCAATGAATTACAAAAATAAAATGATTTATGTACAGTATTAGGAATTTTATTGAGTGAAAAAATTAATACTTCTTAATGACATTGTTTGTAGTAATGATATAGTTTATTTACTTTTTTCTCCCTCATTAATTAAAATCATGCTGTTAGCTAAGTAAGTGAAGAAAATTCTTATTGAAAATTCAGTTGTTTCCCGTTTAGGAGACTGACACTCTCCACTTCTAAGCTAAATAATTGTCATGGTAAAGTAATTTCTGTGAAAAGGACAGACATTGATTCAGCCCCTGTTACTCACAAATCCTATTTCAGTCAAATTGGAAAACTATTAAGTTTTTGGGAAAAAATCAATAGGTATCAGGAAACCATTAGATCTTGTGGCCCTTGCTATATCTTGCATGAGTAATCACTGTAAACAGCTGACAGGTATTTCGTTGTTGACACAGAGTGATGCTTTGGGGTCCACATCTCGACAGGGTAGGTGGATAGTTTTAGACATTGGAATGAGTTCAGTTATCCTTGTTTTTCCCCAATACTCATTCTTTTAGACAGCCCTGTCACTAACTGGACTTGTGATGCTTTGAAAAATCAAATACTTTCTTTGCTGTCAGTTTTCTTTTTCTTATGTTATGGCATACTAATCAGTGTGTATGGTTTGGTACTGAACCAGTATTTGTCAAAACAAGTTTTAATTTCTTGTTTAGAAATTATTTTTTGTCAAACCCAGATTTTATATTAATATTAAATAGTGTAAAGATTTATTAGTAATGCCAGAGTGTATAATTTTACTTTTTTTTTTTAGTTTTTAGACACGTGATTTTGGAATCATCTATTTTGTTTTGCTTTCTTTCGAGAGAGAATTCATTATTTGTAAACTATATGAATACTATATTCATGAAAGAGAAAATAAAAATAATTCCTATGTGCATACAGCCATCCTGCCCAAATTGTTTGATAATATCTGTTGGTAAATTATGGCATTCTTAGAAGCTTCATTTGGAGTTTTCATTTGATATGAGTAGATTTTTTGTTTGTTTTTTTGCTTGTTTTTAAGATAGAGGGAAAGGAGAAGAAATGGATGTAAATAGTGAAACATTCTATCACTGTAATTCCTGTAAGAAGATTGGAAACCCATATTTAATTTGTATATGTGTTTAATTTACTTGGGAGCAAATTAAAGCTTTATGAATAGAATCATGTTTCTCCATTTGAAAAAGTATTTTTATTTGATGAATATTATATATTTTCAGGTGCTGTAGCGTCTATGTTTTGGGTTGATGCTGAATTAGGGGTTGATATTTATCTTGATGGTAAGTTAAAGAATTTTCAAATAAACTGTTATCATGGTTAAATTCATTTTTGTTCATTCATATTATAATTTTAATTGCTTGTGTTGTTGGTACTCTTTTTAAACTTGTTTAATTTTGTGATGAAGTAAGTCTTTGTTCATACAGATTCTAAAGCATTGTCTAAAGACAATAGTAGAACTAGATGTCACATCTTAATCTCTACTCTGAATTTAGTGCTTACACTAAGATTTTTATTTTAAGATATTGTGTGGAATTCCTGTTCTCCCTCGTTTGATTTATGTACTGTGGTGCGCTATCAGTCCTGCCCCCGCCCACCTCTGTGGTGTCCCCCTCTCCTTTCCCTAAGCCCTTCACCTTTTCTAAAACCAAGTCTTTCATAGACTAAGGGGTGAAATAATTTAAGAATCAGTCATTTGGCCCTAATATATGTGGCATGTACCTGATTGAATTCTTTCAGCATCATCAAACTCATTCTACTGTTATCATTTAAAAAAATTGTTTAGCATATAAATTCAGAGATTGTCAAACTAATTATTTGGAAATTTAGGTACATGTTATATAAAACATTCGTGTGACTTAGCTTTGGTGAGAGATATTTGGAATAAGATATCCTAAGATATCTCAGATTTGTTAAGCAATAATTTAAATGTTAAGAAAAGTCCCAACTTCAATTATGTGAAAATAAATTAGAAATAACCTGTTGTGTGTAATTTAGCATATTCTATTTTATGAAATTTGTCTCATAAAATTTTGAACTGTAAGCTTTTTAAAGTCCAGAGAAATCTTTTCTTATTTGTTTATTTAATTTTTAAAAATCAGTTATTTTGTATCCTCTCTAGTACCTTAAAATAGTGCTAGGCACTCTGCACATATTTGAAAAGGCATCTACTTATTAATGAAATTGAATTAAATTGCAACCTTAGCAAAAGAAAAAAATCAATATTTTGTTGAGTAATACTTGTAAACTGAAATAAATTAGTTTTAATTTTTATTCTGAAATATAAGTTGATTAAAAGATTTATTCTTTTGTAGGTATCATAACTGTTGTTGATTCAAAATATGGATTAAAAGTAAGTTGAAAGAGTACTATGAGTTGCTAATTATTTGTTATGAACTGGATATATGGGGGCTAATTATATTATTTTCTCTACATTTGTATCTGTTTGTAATTTTTCTTAACAAAATCTTTAAAAAATACCCTGAACAATAGATGAAATTTATGTGTTTTTAAATTATTTTGTTTTTAAATTAAATATTTATTTTCTATTAATATGGCTCAATGTGCTAGAAGTTGGGAGTATCAAATTTTGTAATAAGGATATTACAGGATTAAATTTGAGTATGTATAAACTCCTCAGTAGAATTCAATCATTCCCATTGTTGATAAGTTTTTCTGTTTAGTAGAGAAAATTGAGCTCGATAAAGCATATGAGAGCTTATTTTTCTTGTTAAATTGCTATTAAGTTAGAGATAATTGAGCTTTAAAAACATATTTCTTTACCTTATTTTGAGGAAATCAGGATTTATACATAGGTTTAGCAAAGAGAAACCCTCCATATAGGTTTAGTGAGGAGAAACTCTTCATTAACAGGCATCTAGCTGTGAATGTTTTTCATAACTACCAAGGTCCCCAAATGCATTTAAATGGGCTTCAATTTATAAAATGCACTTAGTAAGATTTTTAAAAGTATGTTGTTACATAAATAGTGTTTCTCAACATTCCAAGTGAGATATTACTAAAGGCAGAAGAGAATGAAATTATCCTACATCTTCCAGTTCCAATCTGGGGTTATGGATAGTACCCAAAGTCATCATTTTCAGTTTAAATTTAATATTTAAAAATTGTCCATTTTGTATTCCGCCCCCACAATATATCTAAATTTATTAACTTGAAAAAGTTTTTCTTCCAAACATTTACTAAAATGATGCTCTAGAAACATATGGCAGCCTTGTCAAATGGTTACCAGTACCCTTTCACTGGCCCTTCAGTTCCTTACGGATAAAGCACCTTAATTTGAGAAGTTTGGGAGATAATTCCTGTTTAGAGTTTTAAGTCCAAATATATTAATAGTCTTAAGAATCAAAGAATGATCTCAAATATTACAATTTTACTCAGAAAAATTCCAGCTGTTCAGAAATCATAACATTTCTAGTGAAATAGTTATGGAGGAAGCAAAAAGTCAGATTCTTCATTTCGAATGTTTATTATAGGATTTTCGAATTCATCTCCTATATGAATTTCTCATCAGATTTAGAATACTTATGGGATAGATAGCAGTTAGGATATTTTGTTTTTTCGATAGACTTAAAGTACGATACCCAAAGTTAAACTCTTTATGTATTTCTCATTATAGGAATAATTTTATATGTGCATTTGAGTATGGGGAGGCGTTAAATAGAATCCATTATCAGTGTGATAGAGGCCAAAGAAACAAAACAACATTCTGAATAATGCAAACAAAGTAAACGTTTAACCCCCTGCCACCTTGATAAAACCTCTTAAATTATTAAATCAATATACCTACGCAAAACTGACATACTGTCAGGATAATGGAAACTTTAGATTTTCTAAGTCAGATGCCAGATAAATAACTTTTCCTTTATATAAAGAATTTGCCAACTTGTTCAATTCCTCTGGTTGCAAAGCTTGACCTCAGTAGCTGCTTGTGATTCAGAGAATTCTGAGGCGGTACAAGTAATGACACTTGGATAATGGGCAGCAATTTAAGTGTGTCATGCTTCACAGAGCCAGCCCATCACAAGTAAAGCTGAGAAATGGTACCCTGTGGCCAGCTAGCCAAATTGAAACTGAAGTGGTAATTGATATCATGGGCTATCACTCTAATGGGATTGTCACCCATTGATCTGAAATATTCATTTTTTAATCATGGGCAAAGAATTGGACAGCTTCAAATGACAGCTCTCTATTCTCAGGACTTGACACCCAGGCTACTGACATTGTTCTTTTCAGTTCTACAAATGTGACAGCATTTAATGCAATAGAATCAATGAATGAAGTTACAGAGAAAAGGTCAAGTGAGAGGTTTCTTTTTGCTTCTTCTGTTATATTGCACAGGCTTTTGAAACAATTCAGTCAGAAAACAGTTTAGCTTGGAAAGGACCAGAAAAATAAATAGACTGACATTATGCAATAATCTGGTTTTTTTTTTTTAAAGCTATTTTAAAAAAAATAGTATAAGATTTATAACTCATCCTTTGGAGAGAGATACCTGCTTTTTTTTTTTTTTTTTTTTTTAATGTCATTTGACATCTTTGACACCATATTTATTTCCACTTTGGTCAACATCATTTTTTTTTTCAGCCTAGCTTGTTTCTATTTCTGCAGAAAAGAACACCCTTCAGCCCTTATTGAAGTTGTATTTTCAATGGTGTTATTTAAAAGGGTTCCTTTCTTATGGTATACCAAGGTAGATGGTTGAATCTTAATCTTTTGGATATGTTGAATTAATCAGAAACAAAATTATTTTTGTCTGTTTTGATATATAAGCAAAAGCCATAGCAGAGATGAGGAATCCCTTAGCGGGGGGTGGGGAGGGGTGGGGTGGGGTGAGAGGTGTGTGTGTGTGTGTGTGTAAGTGTGTAAGTGTGTAATTTGCAAAATTTTCCTTTATTGCCTGTACAGGTAGATTAGAATGTCAGATTTTCCATTTTTAACCTTATGGCAAAGTTTGACTTGGAGAGGTAGGAAGTTGCATAATAGAAATGTTGGACTGATATCCAGAGAAAATAAATGTTATTATTTATGTTTGTATAGCCTTCATATATGCATAGGACAAGGTATTTATCTCTTCTGCTATAATTATATGATGATTACATATCATATTCTTAATAGAGTCATACATATTGGCAGATTTTGAGAGTCTTAGCTTGTTTTTATATGTGATACTTCTTGATTGCCTGGAGGTAGTTAAAATGTTACCCATTTCACTTAATTTTGGGGGAAGATTTCTAATCTGGAGAGGTAAAAGCATTAAAAACATGAGTTACTTCATGAAACTACTTTTTTTTTAGTTCCATTTAGGTATAGAAATTCAAAAACAGATCTCTAATTTTTTTGCCATATTTCTTTTATACTCCACTGACTCATAGCCAAATAGTAGCCCCAGATTCTTATTGTTCACCTTCCAAAATGTGAACAATTCAATATTTTGTAAAACATCTCAAATTTTTAAAAGAACTTTATCATTACAAGATTATTTAGAAACAGATGCCTTGCTAAAAATACATCTTTGCTAAATAGATTTACTGCTGAATGGAAAGGGGTTGGTTGCTGCATGTTATAGAATTTTTCAAATAACAACATTCGGATATCTATGTCAACAAATAGGGGATGTTAATTCGAATCCATTTAACAAATACTTGTTTCCTGGGTGTGAGGTACTATTTCCAGGATAGCAGCTTCATTCTCTAGGGGGCCTAATAATAGAATTCGTTATAACCTCAGGCCAAGAATCATTAGCAAAAATAGTAAACTTGGTCTTTAGGCAAGGAACAATTTTTGATACAATAGTCTCCAAATTCTGAGACTTTTGTAAGAAGAGAGTCTGCAGTTTGAATTCATAGGATTGTACCTAAAGTGGAAATCAGTACATTTTTACTATAGTTTTAGTTTAAGTCTTGTCTCCCCCAAGATAAAATTTGGCAAACTTTTAGCAAAAAAGGTTTTCTCTATAGACTTAACCAGTCCTGTTAAATAAAATTATTACCAACTTGCTCTTAGGTTCCAAACTACCCAAATACCTTAATGATCTACCTCCCATGAATTGTAAAACTGTTTTGATGAAATAATTTTGAATGTAATTTTTAGGTAAGCTTTATGTATATGCTCTTATGTGATTATTAACATTTGTGTAACACTATAAAAATTGATTTTTAAGACATGAAAAGCTTTCACAAAATTTTTAAAATTATGTTCCTTCTATTGATCACGTTTTTAATTTTTGAAAAATAGCCATATAATAAGGTATCCTGTGATGTTGAAGGTGTTAGATTTAGTCTTTTCTATTATAAAATGAGAATAACCATTTCCAAATTGTTACAAAGTCTAAATGAGATAATGGATATAATAGGATTTAATAATTTGTGAAGTTTGATTGAAATACAGAGTATTAATTTAATCTGATTGCCTCTAGCCTCAGTAGGCAACTTTTTATTCTGACAGGAAACATCTATTGAGGGTTAAGGTAATGAAGGTGAAACATTTTTCAGAGGGGGATCTTATGGCACTGATGACTTTAGGCATGTAAATAGAATTATGAAAAAATAATAACTTCTCCCAGAGAGATGAAAACTACCTCAATGTCAACATATTTTTTTGGAGCTAGCTGGAGAGGTCTGCAAAATAAACAGTTGCATGGAGAGGCCAGATCACTCAAGTGTGGGTTTCTAAATGATCAACTGCTTTTAGTTTATGATTAGGGCTATGTGCTTCTCTTAGCATATTTGAATATGAAGGGTCTCGTACTGAGTTCATATAATGTAGCATTCTGGGGTAGGGAGTGGGGTGTGGGGTAGAAATGGAGGGAAGTATATTAGATTTTAAGAAAGTGTAATTTCAGTGGTTATCTCTTTTTAAAATAAGTAATAATGAATACTTAGAATATGAACAGTTTTATAAAAAAATGCCTAAAATCTGAAATATAATGTATGTTTTTATGACTTTGTTTACTTTTGGAGGATTTTTCTTTTAAGACAAAGGAGAGGTTGGATACAAAATTTCAGCTGCTGCCATGCCCCTCCCCCCCCAAAAAAATTAGAAAACTATAAGTTCACTGTAGGAAAAAATTACAAATGGGAAAGAAAACACTTCAGATAGAAAAATTTGTTCTGAATTTGTGTATTCAGTGATAGAACATATTGAAGTCTTTGTTAGAAGTGAGAAAGGAGTTGCTAAAGTAAAATCCTTTGTGTTAACATTAGATTTTATGTTACAGCACAGTAACTATTTTCAAACTTTTTTTTTAGCATTTAGCAGAAGAAAAACCTGATGGCCTTATCAATGAAGCTTCTAGGTATTCATATTTAAAGTATTGTTGATTGCTGGCTAATCAGAAAGACAAAATAATTAATATGAAAGCCAAAAACTGAGAAATATAAAGACAGTCAAGGAAAATTTTTTATCTTTTTTTTATAGTTGAATTATTACTAACTATTTATAATGGTCTAATATCTAAAATTTTATTTTAAACTATTTTTATAAAATAAAGTGAGTGCTGGGCACAGTAGTTCTTTGTGAGGAGCTTGGGAAGTACTAACATTTAAAAATATTTTCTTGTTCTCATACAATTTCTTTGAAATTGAAGATTATTATAAAAGAATTGGCTTACTTACTGTCTTCTTTAAACAGAAACTCATTTGATTCAAATATTCACTGTTATTCAGAACAACAGAGGAACAAATATGGATATAGTTTTAATTTTGACATTTAGAACATTTTTTTGTTTAAATACTTTATGCTCCTGATTGTTATGTCTTTTGACATAAATATTTAAATTTTTGTCTACTCTAAGCATATTCTTGCTAATGGTATAGATGAAAGTCACTAAATATGCTGCTAGGTTTAAGAGGGAGATCCTCTGAAATTTGCCATGGATGATCCAGGCATAAATAATAAAGACACAAGCAAGTGATTGATTCCCTATTAATTTGGAGGATGATACTATATTATTTTGTAATCTTGCCTAACACTACATTTGGTATATAGTTATGATTCAAATTAGACTGAACCTAAATGTTTTTTAACTTTTTATATAAAATGTAAATAAGCCATTTAAATAGCAACATTTTATAAAAGCCAAAATAATATTAAACGTAGAAGGCCTCCAATTTAAAGATTGCAACTGCTTATATTTTGAGATATGCACATTCATTCTTTATTCATGTAAAATTGAACAAAAATGGCATTGTGATATGCATACTATTGAAAATGGCTTTCTTAATTAATTAAACTTTATTTTTGATAATTTGTGTTATTTGAAATAATCTGCTATACCTTCAGGTAGCATAAAACTAAGATTAGGAACAAATAGTCTAGTGATTAAAATTTCCTGAAGAATTGAAGAAAATTAAAAGAACCCTCAGCTTTACTACTTCTGTTAATAGAAAATAGAACTTTTATTTATATTAGGATATTTTGTTATTCAACATCTGTCAATGGGATTTTTTAACTTGAATTTATATATATATATCTGTTTGACAGAGAAAATACGCTTAGTGGTAAAGAAGATATGTTAAAGTTCTGATAAATCCTCTGAAGTGTAGTTTTTTAAAAAGAAACTTTATTGTAGTGTTAGTGTTAAATAAACTTGTTCTCTGTATTTCTTTGAAAATTATGGTAACTATTAAATGGAACATTTTCGTAAATAGACTATCCTTGTTTTTACTATGTTGGATATCTGAATTTTATGCATTTCTTTATAAAGATATCATGAATTGATAATTGTATTAATTGTAAATCATTGTTGGTTATAAACTTTTTGAAGCTTGTCTTTGTAGTTCTAGAATAGCAAGTGAAAGCACTCTAAATATTTTTTAATAGCTAACATGAAATCTTTATTTAGATAGTAATGAATACAATTTAGCCTTACTGTTTGCAGAATAGTAAGTACGTTAGGAGTAAATTGAATTACCACGTAGAGTACTATATAATTCTTAACTGATAATTGATCCAAAGGAGGTGTTTCTATTTATTTTGATTTCTTAACGTTTCTCTTTTGACATCTGTTCTTTGTTTGCTAATTTAGGCAAGTTGCTTTGGCAGATATCATCATCATCAATAAAACTGACTTGGTTTCAGAAGAGGATTTAAACAAATTAAGAACAACAATTAGGTACAAAATTACAAGTGCATTAAGTACCTACAAATCCAAAGTGTATGATACAAAATATTTTTACCATGACTGTTGCCCTGTAGAAACTTAAGGTTCAAGGCTGACCATTAGAGAATCACATATATTATTGTTGTCTAATTTTCATGTAAACAGTAGTATATGAAGCTATTCCCTATTGCTTAAAGAATAAGTTCAAAGTTCATAGACTAATATTTAGGATCTTCTGAATCTACTCTCCTTTTCCTGTCTTCTCTTTGATTTTTTCCTTACTTTAAGTTCTTTAACTTAACCTAAGATGATTATTTACTTACTTTCACATGGATATGTCTTACCAAATCTTTTTATTACTTGTAATGTGGTCTCACTCTTATTGTGCCAGTCTTTAAATTCCTTTGTCTTCTGAGGTTTTTTTAAGCAATTTTATTCATTCTCTAGAGCCCATCTCCCACTTCCTTTCTCTCTCTCTCTCTCTCTCTCTCAAGTCTCCCCTGACTCATGTGGCCACTCTTTTACCTGAACCCTCATTGACTTTGTCTTCTTTAACTGCCAGCTAACCATGCATATCTTTCAGCTTGCTATAATGTTTTCAGTGTTCATGGCTAAGAGATAATCAACATAGGAGAATATGAATGATACTCATATGTTAAATGAGCCAATGGCCGTTTGTACTTTCAAATGAGGTTAGAGTTCAGGGGTTTTGAATTATTTCATAAGACCTGAACTAATAAGTGCCATCTACAAAGAAACATTGAATAGCTTTTATCTTTAGTCATCTTTAACAAGTACAATTTGTTGATATCAGATTTTGATGTCAGTGCCAGTTCATATAGTATATGTTATAAATTGAATCAATAAAGATATGGCTCATTATGAGATTGGCTACAATTATAATGATTGCAGAAGAAAAATTCATATTTTTTTCTGCATATTTGATCTTAATAGTAATATTTTCTCAGAATTTACTATAAAAAACTAATGATGTTTCCATGAAGAGGGCTGGTAGTATTACATGGTATTTAAGGTCATGGACTTTGGAAACTGCTTGGATTCTATCCTTGGTTCATTTCCTATTATTTTCATTTTAAGTCTCATCTGTAAAACAGGAATGATACCTACTTCATAAGTTTGATTTGGGTATTACATGAGATAATGTTGGTAAACTTTTATAGTGCCCAGCACATAGAAAGTGAGCCATTACCTATTATCATTAGATTTTATATTTTTTCTTAGTTTACATCAAATTACAGTAAATAAAATGAAAAAGCTTGAAAGTTGTTTGATAGTTTTGAAAAGTCTAAAAAGATGAAAATTTCTTCTTTTACCGGTCTCCTAAATTTAGTTTCTCTTTGCAAAATCTTATGCATCATTGTGATTACTAGAAAAAAGAATACAATCTATGTAGCAAACATTTTTGGCATAAACGAGTCCATGATTATTACTACAGAGATTTTCTGTTTCCATATTGACTATCTAAGCTGGCTCTCCAACATCACCAAGATTGACTGTTAGCCAGCTTGTTGCCAGCCTGTACTGTGCAGCAATAACCAAAGAATTTGGGTAATGCACATTGATGAATTACCCTTTTGGCGTTTTACCCTCCATTGTACATCAGACTTGCAGCTGATTCAAAATTAGATTTAGGGAGGTAAATTAGATTTAGAAGAAGAAAACATTTAAGAGGAAATAGACATTAGGTTTTAGAGTATACTCAGAAGGTTAAAAATTTTGTGATAGTAGAGCCTTGCCTCAGAATCGTTGTATGCAGGAAGCCTTACCCATAGAACAAACTTGAACAGATAGCACATATCATCAGCAAGTAAACCTAAAGGTAGTGGATTTGATGATATGAATAGATCTAGTACAGTATGTTAAAAAGGGTTTAACAAGTCTTTTTGGTGCAGTAAAAAGTGAAGACTAGCAGAGTGGGTAGAGATCCTAGTTAGGGAACTGAAGAGGTTATTATTCTATAAAAGAACCTGGATGTATGACTTAGTGTTCACTATGAATGTTGAAGACAGGCTGGGGTCAAAGCCACTTATAACTAGGTTTTTATTTCTAGCATGTGTATTGCCATTTCCACAATGTGTGCTTGGGGGGTATTGGGTACTAATAAAATTTTTGATTTTCTGCTTAATTCTAATTAAGAACTTTAGAATTACTGGCTGTATATGAATCATATTTTCTAAATTAAAGGGTCTTTTTATATATCACAAAGTAGCCCCTGTCACAAAGCAGTCTATCAGTTGTGAAGCAGATTTTTTTGCATATCATGTTTTTACGCCTAAGTGGAATACACCTGATACATGATTAGAAGGAAAAGAACAATTAAACTATAAAATATGTAGGTTTTTTTTCTATTTTTTTCTAGCTCTACATATATTTGTATGCTTCCTATTTTAGAAATAATGTGCCTTATGTGCTTTTTTAAAATGTTAACATTTACTTTTTTACCTTTTCTTCCTCATTTTTAAATTTATTTCAGATCCATAAATGGACTGGGAAAAATTTTAGAAACACAAAGATCAAGGTACTTTAAAAAATCTATTACCGTTATTAATTAATACTTTTAGCTAATAATAAATATTAAGAAATTGATAAATATGCTTGATTTAATATAAGAAACATACATGCACATTTTTTTAAAATAGGGCTCCAAAAATGTTGTTTTGAATGCTCTTTATAAATTAGTTTGGCATATTTATTTAATATATTTGCTTCTCCTTTGTGTAACTTAGATTACAGAGCCTAAGTTAAGTTCCTAATATAGTCTTTTTTAATAAATTTAATTTCCATTTCTTGTAGGTTCTTCTTTCATTGTTTATACAGATGCATATTAGTTTATAAAATAGATATATTCTTAAAACCTCTGTAAAATGATTTCTGTAGATTGAACTGTGGTTTCCATTGAATGCTATCATGATTTCAGGAAATTTTTGTACAGGAATATTTTGTTTTTAGTGGGAATGACTCAGCAGCTGGTAGGCCCAGAGACATGCAATCAACAGCTCTGAGACTCAAGACTTGAATACAGTATAGTGCCACCCACTCTTTAATTCAGAGATTCTTTCCTTGGAAATACAGCAGAGGCCTTAGTCGAATTGCTTGTCTGCTATGGCAGAGATTAGAGGTGCTGATAGACTACCATAACTGTTAGGCAGTAACAGCCGCATCTGCTTATATGCATGCAACAGCTGGGGAATTAATTTGGTATGCTTTCTCAGAAGCCACTCATCCACTGGCAGAAGTAGCAGAAGAATGCCCTTAGTGTAAGTCCCTCTACAAGCATACACCAAATGTGCTCCCTGCATTTTAAATTTCAATATAGAAAATTTGATAAGGTAACTCATATCATGAGCCATTCCTTAGTTTCTTTTTCCTGTTGTGGTTTACCGTTTCTTTTTGACTTTTTTTTTTTCTTTACAAAATTACAGATCACCATGTAATGCTTAATCAGTTTTTAAAAATCCATATTTACAAACATCTTAAATCAGTTTTTTTAAAGGCTTCTGGATTTATTTGCTTATGTTTTTCTTTTTTTGCTGTTTTGGACCTTTATATACTGCATAAAGGTTTCATCTTGAAGGTTATTATATAACAATTTTAATGTTATATGATATTTCTGACATTTGCTTTATTATAGAACAGTAAATGTACAGTGATTAAATTTTGTTACTTTAAATGGATGAGTGAACAAGTGAATAAAATCTCCTTTTTTCATCTATTTCTTCAATATCTGGTATTTGCCAGTACATCTGAGAATCTAGGGACTTTCTAAAGTAGTTCCTTACTTTAAGGACTGAAGTTGAATTAGGATCCTTTTCAGTGAAGATCAGATGTCAGTGATAGAATTCTTCCTATCAGGTTATGAATCTTATATAAAATAATTACCAAAATTTCTTGAGGCATAGCAACTTGAGCTTCCTGGTGTAGAAACTGGAGGTTTGGTTCCTAACAAAATTGATGAAATTACTCTAATGACAGTTTTGTTTTATTGTGGGGTTTTTTTGTTGTTTAATTTTAATCTCTCAAGCATTTTGTGGTTGACAAAAACAGTAGGAAAACTGATAATAGTAAAACTGCTCTAAGTATATGTAGTATAGGCTTTCCTTGAGTATTTAAGTATAGGAATGAGAATGATGTGTAGCTTTGTCTTATTGAGGAGACAAGTTGCTTCTGAGGCAAATGCAAGTTCTAGTGGATCATATAGGCTTCAGAAGTAGAAACAGAAGATTGGAAGAAGTGCCATTCTTATCTTTTTCAGACTTTTAAAAAAAATCTTAGAGATTTAAATGGACTGAACAGAGGGAAATCGAAATCCAACTGGTCAATAATGAGTTAATCAATTGAACAAACTATCGACATTTCACTAGTTGGTAAGCATTTCATGGCATGTTGAGATTCGAGCAATGGATAAGGCTTGCCTTACGGAGAGCCATTCATTTGAGGGAGATAGAAGCAAACAAGCAAAAATAATATATCAAATATTAATATAAAATGAATATTAAATGTACAAGGTCTTGTAAGAACAGGAAAGTAGAGGAACAACTACTCAGCTCTTTTTGATGAAGGGTCAGAAAATTATGACAGAGAAGGTGGTCATCAACCTTAGTCTTGAAGAATGAATAGGAGTTTTCCAGATGGACAAGAGTAGCCATGGCTTTCTAGGCATAAGAAAGATTTTGTGTACCAGGGACCTTGTGAATATTTTAGAATGGCTAGAACATATGATATTATGTTGCAAAGGGAAAAATAAATATGAATGAAGAGATGGAGAACTTATGACAAAGGGCCTTGAATGCCATGATACATAATTTGAATTTACTCCTGTAGACAGCAAGGAGTTAGTGAAGGATTTTATAGACAGTATGACTCACAGGAGATGGATTGAATATGATGCAGTTCTCCCAAGTTAGTTAATACAGGAAGAGAGGAGCAATTTTGGGGTCGAGTGGTGATAGCAGTAGATTTGGTAAAGTTGATTAGTTCAGTTTTGTAGACACTGGGCTTGAGGTGCTACTGGGGAAAGCCGTTTGGAAATTTAGTTCTAGAGTTCAGGACTTAGCTGTTACATGGAATTGACAGTTTGTAGATCTGAGATTGTTCGTGAGATTCACTGAAGTTTGAAATGATGACTATAGACAATATCCCTGGAGTAGCCCCTGATCTCCCCTTTTTAACCTTAGACAGGCAAAACTTTCTTCCTTGTCATTGGTCTTAGGGTGCTTAAAGCACTTTTTAGATATAGGGAAAATTGGAAGTTCATCATTGGACAAAGATTAGGTTCTCCTGACATAGATTTCCTGTTTAAGAAATCAGGAGAAAAGGTGTACTTTGGAAGGTTTTTTCTTCCCTCCTTTATGTTTGCTTCATTTTATCATTTAGTTTTTACATGATAGTAATAGCTTTTTGTTGTTTTTCCTTTATAGATATTTTGGAAAAGGTGGATGTTGTTATCTTCAAAGGAGGAAATTTAATACATTTAATGCCATGGAAATTAGTTTTCTAGTCATATGTCTTGGATGAGTGAAAGTAGATTTGTAGAAAGTCCATGATAATTGTCATCTGGAAGCTTAGACTTTTTCCTTTTTTACTTTTCATTGAGAATCTGATCAGAATACAGTGAGAGACTTTGATATTTTATTGTTCTGTATAGCATATAACCTGTACAGATCTATTGTTGATTCTGTATTGGAAATAAAAGAATCTGGCATAAAGCAGAATTATGTCTAAATCTGTGACACGTATTCTTAAGGACACTGTCACAGTGAAACTAGTTTATTTAGAAGCTTATATTTCAAAACTGACTTTTGGTATTCATACAATTGGCCTGAATTTTGATTATCACACAATTGACATGTGTTAACTTTCTTAAACTTTTAAGTTAAGCTACTTCCAAGGTAAAGTTAATAAACGTGGGGGGAAACCTTATTCATTTGTGCATGTCAATATAAATGCTCAGCCGTGATAATGAAAAAGGAAATATGTTTAATGGTAAGGATTTGGTCGCTTATATAAAATGATATTCAAAAATTTCTTCATGGAACATTACTTATTTACTTTATCATTTTCCTAATTCTGCTCATCTAGAATGTCTAGAATTTGAAATGTTGTTACAGTGTCTTAACAGAACTTTGGAGTATTCTTCTTTTAATAAGATGGGAATTTGTCTGCCTTGTGCCAGGATAAACATTTGTAATTTAACACAGTATCGTTTGCACAAGTATGAATGTATGGCAGACTGTTGAGAATGAGCAAAGCAAACACAGATGGTCGGTCCTAAGTTAGAGGACATGGCTTAGCTTACATGTTTATGCATTTAAAAAAATCTTGAGTCTGACAAAGTTTTGTTTTCTTTGTGAGGAAATATTTGAATATTTGATTATATCATTGCCATTTTCTTTAAACAGTCTTTCATTATAGCTTTGATTATAGAGAAATCACTATCCTCTACTGTTTTATAGGCTCACATAAAAATTGGAACTTAATCACTAGTCTTTATTAATTTATGTATTTAAGCCAAACCTAATAATGCTAATTGAGATATGATAATCTCTTCCAATTTGAATCCCCACTTTCTTAATAAGGCTTAATTACTTACTATTAAGTAATTTTAACAGAAATGATGTTTATTCAGATAGAGTACTAACTAGGAAGTTTTAGTCTATATGCAACACCATTCTGAAGAAAATGAAATGAAACCATATCCTTTGGATATAGACGAGGGTCCTAGAGTGAATATTTATAATATATTGGTTGACTCCTCACAGTGTTATATTAGCCATTATATTGTGGAAGCTAGGGAGGTAGAGTAAAAGAAATACAAAAATTCCAAAAGTAATGTACCTATGTTATTTCTATTTGTTTCACTTCCCTAATTTCATCTTCTGAGTAATAAATTGCTGCTTTGAAAAGTTGCAGCTCTTTAACTTATTATTTTTTTCCTATAGAAAGTGTATTTGAAAAGCTCATAAATTATCAAAATCGAAAAGAATCAAAAGTAAACAAACAAACTATAGCTTATCGAAGCAATATCCAAGTATCCTTGATCTTATTCCATTTATCCAGTTTTTAAAAATTTTATGTGTACATTCTATAAAAAATTTTACAATATTTTTGTTCTTCATTTTTGTTTTCCCAAAATACCATGATATATTGATAAATCTTCATGCCTACATTTTTGGTCAACGAGTCTTAGAGATTTTTTTTTTGATTAATGGAATATATTTCACAGGATTTCACACTGTTACACTGGCTTTCTTTCTTTTAGAGTTGATCTCTCTAATGTGTTAGATCTTCATGCCTTTGACAGTCTCTCTGGAATAAGGTATGTTTCCTGTGTTTTGGTCATTTTTATTATAATATACCTTTTATTCCAAAGTTATAGAAGTTATAGGAATAATTTACACAGATGTATACTTGATTTAAGCTTTCTGTCATTCTTTTGACATACAAGATCATTTCTAATGATTATGTTCTTGAAAATTTTGTTAATTGGTTGTTTGAAAATCGTAATGTGCTTTCCTATAGAAATTATACTATAAATGGTAGTTAACCTTAGAGACTAATCATTACTATTTCTACACCAAATATATGTAATACTTTCTTTGTATGACAAAGTCCATGAAATACACACAAAATTTTAGCTTGGAGTGTTCCCACAGATGCCTCCTTTCCCCTCAATGGTGGATCAGTTTCCTGCCTCTTTCCTAAAGGGAATCTTTTTGATAAGGAAGAGAAGAATGTAAATTTCTTCCCTAGACAAGACTTTTTTTTTTTTTTTTAAATTATCATAACCATTTTTAGATGTACAGATTAGTATTGTTAAATATATTCACATTATTGTGCAATGGATCTACAGAACTTTTTTTATCTTGCAAAACAAACTCTGTATCTGTTAAATAACAACTCTTCACTTTCCCTTCCCTGCTGCCCCTGGCAATCACCATTCTATTATGTTCCTATGAATTTGATTACTTTCATCCTTACATAAGTTGAATCAGATGTATTTTTCTTATCGTGAGTGGCTCATTTCACTTAGTCCTCAAGGTTCATCCATGTTGTAGCACGTGGCAGGATTTTCTTCTTTTTAAAGGCTAAATAATATTCCACTGTATGTATATATCACATTTTATTTATCCATTCATTCTTTGATAGACATTTAGGTTGCTTTTACCTCTTGGCTATTATGAATAATGCTTCTACTTATGAACATGAATATGCTAATATTTCTTCGAGATCCTGCTTTTAAGCCTTTTGAATATATATGCAGAAGTGAGATTGCTGTATCCTATGGTAGTTCTGTTTTTAGGTTTTTGAGGAACAACCATTACTGTTTTCCATAGCAGCTGCACCATTTTACGTTCCCACCAACAGTGCACAAAGGTTTTAATTCTTCAACATTTTGCTAATACTTGTTGTTTTCTGTTGTTTTTGGTATATCTGTCCTAACAGGTGTGAGTTGATAGCTCATTGTAGTTTCGATTTGCATTTCCCTAATGATTAGAGGTATTGAGCATCTTTTCAGATACTTGTTGGACATTTGTATATCATTTTTGGAGAAATGTCCATTTAAGTAGTTTGCCCATTTTTAAATCAGGTTATTTGTATTTTGTTGTGGCTGAGTTGTAGGAGTTCTTTGTGTATTCTAGGTATTAACCCCTTATTAGATATATGATTTACAAATGTTTTCTTCCATTTTCTCTGAAGTGGATGAATTAGTAAAACCCTCATGTAAGAGTTTTCCTCCATATTCCTGGAAGAAAGGAGCATCTTTATCTTTGAGGACAAACGGACACACAGAGAAATCTGAAGGAGCAGGCCTTACTGAGTTTCCCCCAATTTCCTACACTTGGCTTTATACTCTGTCCTGTCACATCTTTCTGTGACTTTCCACTCTTCATTAAACCTAGCATAAAACAACTCAGGTTTAACCATATATTTGGGTTTTCACTTCCTTGTGAAGACTTCTATGTCGTGTAAAACTTATGTTTAATAATTGTATGCTTTCCTCCTGTTATTTGTCCGTCTAATTTTCAGACCCAACCAGGGAACTGATGAGGATAGAAGAAAAGTTTTTCCTTCTCTACAGAAGTTTTAGGCAGTCAGTTCAACAGCATTAAATATTAAACATAGGGAAAGAGCATATGCATTTTCTAAGGTGATATCAATTCGCACTTGTTTAAGAACAGTTATAATGCATTAATGACATTTAAAGAAGTAGCCATTTAATGTGATGCTCGCTATAGATAAGGTCTTTGCATAACTTTTTATTGTGCTTAATTGTTAAACAGGACAATCCTTTCCTGAGCAACCAGCTGGGAAGGTTTTAATTTGACACTTTTCCTACTAAGACCCCCCTGCAGTGAGACTCATTCTCTCCAACAGTGCCTACAAGCATTTTCTCTTTACTAAACTTGCTGTTACTAATTTACCCCTCACTGTTCTTTATGGCAAAACATCTGCAAGGTTTTAAGTCCTTTCCTTCTCCCAGCCTACCCCCATCAGTGTCTAAAAGTATGCTACAGTTGTTATGGTTATAATTTGTTATGCCGTATTGATCTTCTTGCTCTTTTTATATGAAAACAATGCATTTTTAAGATTCTGACTTGTGTTCTCTCAACTATGGGGTAACTGACTAGAAGGTTTATATTTCTGGATACTCTTTATTTTTACTAATTGTGTTCAAGGGAAAACATTGATAAGAGAAAACTTATTCTTCTAACTTTTTTTGGGTACCAGCATGTTCATATTAGGAAGCATAGGGAGAGTTGATGAAATTTTGAGCAATAGTAAATGCTTATGTATATTTTTCTAGGCCTGTGTTAGATCTTTTGGAATTAAAAAGAAATCTACTCACATATTTAACCACACAAAATTATGTTGCTAAAGATTAATTTTTCTTTATATTATATATATGTATGCATGTGAATGTATGTACATTTTTTAAAAAGGTTTTTAAACAGTCTGTCAGCTTTTCTCTATTAGAATATGTGAACTACATGTAAACTATATAATAGATTCAACTGTCGAATTTCTCTTCCTTATTTAGCTTTGTATCTCCAAGAAGTATACAACGTTAAATCAGAAATGTGTTGATCTCTGAATTTATAATCAGTTGTTCTTAGTTTACAGAAAAAACTTCAGCATTTGCCAACAACACAACCTCACCTTGATCAGGTAAAAAAAAATCTTTAAAAAATATTTTTAGAGTATCTCTTTAACTGCATTGGTTCTATTTAGGACTGTTTTATTGAAACTATTTCTAAAAAAGTATCTTGAATGTACCCCTATCATGGCATTTATAATGCCTTATAGTTTGGGTTGAAATCCTTTTCTCTTGCAGTAGTCTGTCAATTCCTTAAAAATCCTCATTGCTAGGTGTATGGTGGGTGCTCAGTGAATGTTAAAAGAATGATAAGCTGCGATTCTCAAATGGGAGTGTACATCAGAATAAATTTTAGAGCTTTTTTTTTAAAAAAAAAAACAAACTTGGATACTCAGTATTGTCACCCCTCATATATTCAGGAATGGGCCTTGGGTATATAGATATTAATGTGTAGGTACATTTTTAACATTTTATTTTGGAAAATTTCAAAGATATACAAAGTAGAAAGAATGGTAAAATGAACCCTTTGTGTGCAATACCCGGCTTCGATGGCCATCAACATTTTGCTGATTTTATTTCATCTTACTTCCCAACATTTCTTTCGCTGTGGTATTATTTCAACTTCTTTACAAAGAAAATTTTAAACACATAAAACAAGAATAGTATAATGAACCTGCATGTACTCATGACCCCTGCTGGAGCAAATCCCAGATATTTCATTTTATCAGTAACTAGGGCATGTCTATTTTTTTTAAAGCTTTACAGAAGATTTTGATGTACTTTCCTGCTTTAGATATATGAACATAGAATAGGATATAATATTATTACAGAAGAAGGGCTATGTAATTGAGAGGCATTAACAGTCTCATTTGGTTTAGATCTGAGGCTTTGTAAAAGATAGTATTTTTTTTATATCCTGTAAATAAAGTATATACACTTTTAGTATATAAGTCAGCATATCTTCACATATATTGTAACCTGCGTATCTGTCCATATTTATATGTTAACACATATCTCTGCAATTCCCACTCAGGTAAAGATATAGATTTCCAAAACCATTAAAGAGAGTTCCCTTGCGCCTCTTCCCAGTCAATAACCCTTCTCTCAAAGAGGTAACTACTGTTCTGACTATACCAAATAAGTAACCTCAAACTGGTAGATTTTTTTTTTTTTTGATCTGGAAGTTAAAGTAAGGTAAAGAACAATTCAGGTGTTTAAAAGTGGGAAAGAGAGAATGTTCTAGAAGAGCAGAACTTCAGCACAGAAGTGTTGGTGAATGCTTAGTACTGGGATCTTGGTATTGGCTTTGATTTACCAGGCAAAAAGAACTGATGCTGTGTTAGCAGACAGTGTCAGGTAAGCTGAATTGGAGTGTGGAGTCAGGAAACCAAGCAGGAAGATATTGCAGATGCTCTGTGATGGGGGCCTGAACAATGTGGGTTACAACGAGAATAGAAATGGGATAAACTGAGCACCATTTGTTTCACAGGTAGACTTGTCTGAATAGCCTAACTAATGATGGAGCAGTAAGAAGAGAGAAGTGATGGGGAACAAGCCTAGATTAACTAGAACAGGAGTCCCCAACCCCCAGGCTATGGACCGGTACCCGTCTGTGGCCTGTTGGGAACCGGGCCGCACAGCAGGAAATGAGCAACAGGCCAGCACGCAAGCAAGTGAAGTTTCATCTGAATTTGCAGCCGCTCCCCAGCACTAGCATCACTGCCTCAGCTTCATCTTAGATCATCAGGCATTAAATTCTCATAAGAACACCAGTACCTGGTACCAAAAAGCTTGGGGACTGGTGACTAGAGGAGCCTAGAAATAGAGAAATCTGGAAGGCAAAATGATTTGGATGAAAATGCCAAATATTCAGCTGTGTACCAGGTTAGAGGATATCACAGTAGAGATTATACAGGAAAAGAGGAGCCGGAGGACTGGAGTATGGAGATGCTGGTTTTAGGTTTAAGCATGTTAGTGAGCTTAGTTTTCTAGATGAAGAAAACATAGAAGTTATTGCATATTAGATATTGTTTGCAAAATAGTAGAAAACAGGGAAATAACCTGGTAGGTTAAAGAACAAGCCAAACACAAATTCATAAAATTTAGGAGTTATTCCTAAATTTTATTTTAACAGCAGTACTGTATTTTGCTTTAGTTTTCTGAATTACGTACTTCAGATTTCTATTTCTTTCTGTGTCTGGAAAAAGAGTTAATTTTAGATTCAGAACAAAAATAAACTGGGAAAAAAAAGTCTGAAATGGGTACTACCTAGGACATAGTGTATCCCTGAATGATGTTTAGTGCAGTTCTTATATTTCATGGATTTCTTGTTCACTCCCTATGAGGAGGACCTGGGGTGGGAGGATGGGAAAGTAGATAAGAAAACCTAAGTGGCAATCTATGCATACTTAATTAGTAGGGCTAATTATGAATTATGAGCTGTGACCCTCATCTTTTTTTAATGGATTTCATCTTTTTTAGGGTTTTTTAATGTGAGAAGAGTATAGAAAAACTTCTGATTCTAAAATGTGTATTTCCTTCCTTGAGCCCCATGATGCATAGTCTTAATTTTTAAAACTTTAAAAAAAGTCTCATGCTGAAGTTAATTGAACCCCTTAGAAATATTGTCATATCTCTAACCTTCAGAAAGCAGAAATCATTTCCTGATATAAAATTCTTTAAGCTAAGAAAGAATAAAGCAATTTTGAGTATTGAGGCATTCTCAATATTAAAAACCAAGTTATCCAACTTGAATAAAAGACAGTTTTAGCATTTTTGAAGGTTAAATCACTATCTTTTGAAACTGGCAAATTATGTTTACTTGGCAGTCTTTTGCTATGTGTTTTGATGTGATTTGCTATACATTTTGATATAGATTTTTAGGTATTCCTAAGTATTTCTTAGAGGATGAAAGACTCATTTTGTTTAAATGCATACTATTACTGTAAACTTATAAAAACATAGTTTAAAAGCAGTGTTTAAGATTTAAAAATAAACTTTTTAAGAAATTGTGGTAAAAGAACACATGAGATCTGCCCTCTTAAGAAATCTTTAAGTATATAGTGCAGTATTTTTAACTGTATGCACATTGTTGTATAACAGATCTCTAGAACTTTTTCAACTTGCATAACTGAAACTCTATACTCATTAAATAGCAACTTTCCATTTTCCCCTCCCCCTAGCCCCTGGCAACTGCCATTCTACTTTCTGCTTCTATAAGTTTGACTATGTAGTTACCTCATATAAGTGGAATCATACAGTACTGTCCTTCTGTGGCTGGTTTATTTCACTCAGCATAATGTCCTTGAGATTTATCCATGTTATAATATATGACAGGATTTCCTTTTTTTAAAAAGAGTGAATAATGTCCATTATTCCTCATTTTTATACTGCAGTATTGTACTAAATTTTCTTTATTCATTCATCCATTAATGTTACATAGTTTCTACCACTTGGCCATTGCAACAGAGTAAATACTCTTAAAATTCTGGCATTTTTAAGTCCAATTTTAGTCAGCTTGCAGGTCTAGAAAGGGCTATCTGCTTTTCCTGCTAACTAGCAACAGTAGAGATTAATGCCAATATATTTGGCGCTTACATTGGTCTTTAATACTTACCTTTAGCTATTCTCTAACTATGTTTGGATAAAAACAGTTTTGGTCTTTTCATATTTTCTACTAAAAGTCTTTGATTTTCTACTGGTGAGTAAAATTGCTGTTAAGATATGTGGTTCTAGAAAATGATAGAAAGCTGTGCTTTAGTATGTTCTTTCTGCCTGTTTTAAAGCTTGGCTTGAGTATCTTATTCTCATTATACAAGATGGGGTTTGTGTTTTTACTGGGTTATGTTTAGCCTTTGCAGATTTTCATCATTTAGTTTGAAATTTTGGGTTACAGTAGCAAGTGGAGTTTTGGGTTTTAATTATGTAACTGACAAGAGAAAATCTAAAGCTTCTGGTTTCTTGGAGTGGACAATGAGATTGATCAAGATCAGGAGGAAAAATAAGTCTCAAAGTTAACCTTTAATAATGATGTCAACTTCTAAACCAAAGATGACATTTTACTATTTATTCTCATCTCTAGGAACTCTTCTCCCCTTGCCACATGCTTGGTGAGAGATAAACCAAACCTTTGCTTAGTATTTAGTTTTTCCAAAGAACAGAGTTAAAATTTTGCTTTTGAGTTTACACCTCGTTCTAGGTAGTTTATTTTTTTCTGAGCCTTATTTCTCCTGGTTTATAAAATGGCAGTCATTCTCTTCATTCCACAGAATCGTTGTCACAAGTAAATAAAAGATGAAATGAGGTGACCCAGGCAAAAGTACCTGGCTCAGTACATAGCTGATGCACTATGGATATGTATTACATTCCCTCCTAGTTTTGAGAATCCTGGGAAGAATGAATTATATGATGGTATATCCTTTCATGAGTTTCTCTGTGTAAATTCTGAACTATTGATTAACTGCAGAATACAAAAAATGGAGTTGCTGATACCTAAAATTGGCAAATAATAGTGAAGAAAATATACCTAATATGTATTGTTAGGCAACAGAAATTTCTATGACTGTGTTCCTTTTCATTTTAAAACTTATGACTTTAAAAAATATATTGATATTACTATAAAATTCATTATTATCTCTCTTAATTTACAGAGTATTATTACAGTTACATTTGAAGTACCAGGAAATGCAAAGGAAGAAAGTCTAAATGTATTTATTCAGGTGAATGCAATAGTTAACCGATTAATGATTAATCATCTGTATTGTTACATCGTTGCTATTAGCAATGGTTGATCTTATTAAAATATGTCACTTGATACAGAATCTTCTATGGGAAAAGAATGTGAGAAACAAGGATGATGACTGCATGGAGGTCATACGACTAAAGGTGCCGTATACAGTTTACAGTTTTATACTTTTGGACAAAGTTAAATACTTTTGGACAAAGTTTTGGCTGTTATATAAAATCATATTGGTCTTAAACAGAGGCACCGGTTTCAGTACAAATAACCTTTGCCTATTTACATTTTTCCTTATTTCCATTGCTGAAAAGAAGCTTTGGAAATCACTTCATAAAACATGATTTATTTGTACAGCTTTGTTTAGTGTTGTAATTAAAACAACCTGTGAGCTTTGAAATGTTACTTTGTGCTCTCTACTCCAGGGTGTTTTGAGCAGTTAGTTTAGATTGTGCTTGACTGATTGAAACTCTCCTTCCTTTAGCGCATAGCTTGGTCAGTTAGAGAAAACTGAATGTTTTCCTGTGTTTATTTTTCCAAGAGAGTTTCATTAACAGAGAAATAATATTAGAAATCTTGCTGCAGCTGAAGCTTTTGCTTTTTGATGCATCTAGCAGACTCTAAAAATTTGTCATATTATAAAGTTACCAAAGACTATTAAGAATTCTTGCTCAGTGTTCGGAAACCCATTCATAATACTTGACATTTTGGTATTTATGTCTCAAAAGGTGTTTTTTCCAAGGGGCAGTGGTTCTAGGTTGTGTGCTTAACCTATTAGCAATCATTTGAGTGCTCTTGTTTCCAGAAGTGCATATACTTTTTATTATTACTGTTTATTATTATTACTTTTAGTAACTAGATTCTCCATTTAGGGACTGACTTCCTGGGGTCACTAGAATGACAAAGGTTGAGACTATGGAGAAACTATTTAGGTTGAGATTTCTTCACTCCCTGTGCTAGCTCTAGCTGGGATTAGTGTTGCGGAGCAACACAGGTGAATCTCAAACCCTTCCCAGCTGATCCTGCTGCTTCTTTAATGACTGTAGCACCATCTACACTCCATCATCCTAACTGGTAGATCGTATTTCATTCTGTAACTGCACTTATCCCATAGTACTGAATAGGAGGTGGTACCTAGAAAGCAGCCATTTGGGGCACTATACTAATGCTGCCACCAAGACCTCTATCTACACAGAGTTCAGGGGTTCATCCTGCACCATCCCAGTTTGAATTTTGTCCTTAGCTATGTGACAATTTTTCTACATGCCTTCTTTGATTCCTCCTTTGGCTGTCCTCTCATGACACTAACACTGAGTGAATCTGGAACGACACAGTCTTTATCTTCATTGACTTCTTACTCTTTCCTGTTACGTGTAGTAGTCCAACATAATCAACATGTTTAAAATATTTAGTAACAGCTAATGCTTCAGAGTTTGTATACAAGTAACACAAAATTGATGCTAGGGTAATTCTTTCCAAGGAGTTTCTTTTTTATTATTAAAATTCAAATTTATAAAGCAGAAAACAATCAAATCATTATATTGTACACCTTAAATTAATGCAATGTTATATGTCAATTATTCTTGATAAAACTGGGGGAAAAAACAACACAACTGGGCACAGGAAAAGAAAAACTGGAAAAACATAACACTCAAAATACATAAATACACAAAAATACAAAAATTGTGTTTAGAATGACTGTCAGTGATTTGTCTCTTATTTTTTAATATTTATTAATTTTTTAACAACTATGTATAACAAATTTCAGAGAAATGATTTCATCTCCATAGGAGGCAGTTTATTAGATAATTTATTCCTCATTTCTGCAAATCATATAAAATGAACTTTTTATTCAGATAAATATGTCTTTTTCTTTATTTCATCATTATCTACCCCATTTGTTGCAACTTATTAAAAAAACAAATGATTTGTCACCAAACTCCTTTAACTTCTCAAATGTTCCACTAAAACTGTGAAAAGTATACAATTTTTAAAAGTATATTAATTAGAATCTAATACATTTTTGTTGTTTCAGTTTTTGTAATAACACTGAATGAATATCCTTATGCATGTATTAATTTTGTCGTTAGAAGAAAATCAGTGTGCACAAACCCTTTTTAAAAATTGAAGGCTTTAAGAAACTAGTTTAATGTTCAAATAACTGGAAATAAATAATTTTAACAGCATCTTCTTTATGAGTTTGTATTTTAAAAAGGAATAGGAAAAATTAATCTATTAACATCAATCAGCACTTGACGTCTGCGTTTCAGTTCAAAGTAAGGCTGACTGTTCATTCTCCTTTGAGCAGGGGCTGGTGTCTATTAAAGACAAACCACAGCAAATGATTGTTCAAGGTGTCCATGAGCTGTATGATCTGGAGGAGACTCCAGTGACCTGGAAAGATGACACTGAGAGAACAAATCGATTGGTTCTCATTGGTGAGTTATAAAGAGTTAAATTTTAAAGCAAAGTGAAAAATATATTTGAAAGGAGAAGCAGTATTAACCAATCAGAGTCCCTTGTTTAAACCTAAATAAGATTGTGGTTAATATATTTGTCTTAATCATGTGGTACCATAAGAACTTGTTAGACCTTTAACTCTTCAAACAGTGTTAGAAAAGTGATTAATCCAAGTGTTAATTGGGTGCTGAGGGACTTAACCAGAAAGTTAAGGAAGGAATCACTCAGTTACTATTGTTTTTGTCAATTTCTGAAGATCATGCAATAAGGATCTGGAATTGATAGGTAAACTGTGTCATTATAACAAGCAAAGTATAATCATACCACATTTTGTTCTATTGCAGGCAGGAATTTAGATAAGGATATCCTTAAACAACTATTTATAGCTACTGTGAAAGAAACAGAAAACCGGTGGACAACACATTTCAAAGATCAAGTTTATCCATAATATTAGAAGCATTTCTTATCAAAAGGATTGGATGATTATATTGGGAATCAGTTTTCTTACTGGGTATATGTCAGTTATCTGTTCTTTGCATTACTTCTGTTATGAATTCCAGTGTACTTTAAAATATATTTATTTTATAAAATACATAAGATATAGTAAATAAGTACTGTAAAGTATTTGACACTTATAATATCTTCTGTAGGTTTTTTTTAATAGATATTTTACAAAAATATCTCTCAGAGTTGGCTTCGGAGTTTACAAATGTCGAGTTTCTTACCCATGGAAGTTATTTATTATAATGTCGATCAAACTTAATTCAAAATTGTCATTTTCTTGTAGAACTTAAGTTTGTTGCATAGGTATGATTTTGTTGACAAAAATTTTTGAAAACAAATGTCACTATTTTTATTAAATGAAATAAAAGGTTTGTTGTAGCTAGAGACTTATAAGAGGAAGAAGTCTGAGTCAAAGACATTAATTGAAACCATCTCTTAGTTTTAAGTAGATTTTATTTACTACTGGTATTAAATTCATCTTGGTTATTTTTGAACTTCTTTAATTTTCAATATAAACTGAAAGTGACTAGGTACAAACCTTCAGATATAACTGCAGAAACTTTTGAAAATTCAATTATCTTTATATAAATAGTTAGCATGTAAGAATACAGTGGCTTACTTTTTTCCTATTCCTGCTAAAGGCCAGCATAAATTGTAGGAAAATAGTATTAGATGGATTTCAAGAAGAGCTTTCCCAAACTAGTAATCATTAAGTATCAGAGAAAGCTATTAAAATGGCTTTTTAAATTTTTTTTAGCATTTTAAGGAAGAATTACATCTGTGTATCTTGAATGGTTCCAGTGGTTGGAGGCTGGCCAAATTGATTAGATTATTTTTTTTCCTTTTCCCTGAATTCTATATCTTTTATATATAACTTCTCTATATTCATCCATTTGCCTCCTGAATCCATTGTCTTAATTCATGGTTGAGAGAATATGCTTATTTTGTGGTGGCAAATTGCCCAATAAAAAGTTAACGGCTAAAAAATAAAATAAGATAAAATAGAATTCTAACTGGAAAAAAAAAGTCAGCTACTTTCTGAGTCAGATCTGGGCTTTAATTCTAGCTCTGCTGCTTCTAATCTTGGGCAAAGTATTTTCTCTGAGATTAGTTTTCTTATTTATAAAGTTAACAGTGATATCAACAATTCAAGGTTGTTGTGGGGATTAAATAGGCTTCTAATGCACCAACTGAGCTCTTGGCACACAATAGAGAGCCTAGGTAGATGTTTCTTGTTTCTAACA
This sequence comes from Rousettus aegyptiacus, assembly GCF_014176215.1. Taxonomy (NCBI): domain Eukaryota; kingdom Metazoa; phylum Chordata; class Mammalia; order Chiroptera; family Pteropodidae; genus Rousettus; species Rousettus aegyptiacus. Next base: position 45,998,179 of record NW_023416306.1, on the reverse strand, counting down.
ACTTAAATTTGTTTTCTAAATAATATAGTCACAATAATATTTCATAATGTTCCTTGGCAAATAATTTGCCTGGATTCATCTCTCCTAGATCAGGAGAAAGGACTTATAATTAATTGTCTTGTTGTGGGAGAAATGCTTGAAGTAATATTAATCTATACTCTTAAAAATCTACATTTATTAACTCAAATATTTGTTTTTCCTTTAAAATATTAATTTTTAAATATTTTTTGTTAAATAGGTATTGCATGAATACATTTGTGTTGTGAAAATGCAGACATTACAGATGAGGTCTCTGACCTTTCTCTTTCTGTCACTGTCATTTCTTAGGGGTAAGCAATGTTGTCAGTTTAATGTCTGTCTTTTGAGATGTATCTTTTCACTTACATACACATGGTTTACCTTGTTTCCCAAAGTGAATGATTTTCCAGTGATTAGAGCTTTAACCTAAGCTACTTTTTCAGGAAACTTATGAACTTGTCATAAATATCCTCAAGGAAAGTATTTTTATAGTGTGTGTTTTAAATAAAACATATTGTAATGCAGTTTGCTTTATTTTTTAACTCAACTATTAGTCTTAGATCTCTCCATGACAGTGCATATAAATGTCTTATTCTTTAATTGCTGCATAGATATTCATAGTATAGCATATAATACATTCATTTAAAAAAAATACATTAAGAGAGCTTCCAATTTGCCCAGGTATTTGTGCTGGGGCAGAAACTGCATATGACAGATAAAGGCCAGGTTCTTATATTGCTTAAATTTTGGTGGAGAGACCTAAAAGAAAATATGAGATATCCCTAAGAAGGCTGATAAAAATAAAAATCAACTTTAGATTGAGTAGTCATGGAACAGCTCTCTGAGGAGAGGTAGCTTTCACTTACCATCATGAATTCAAGGTTCATCCATTTTGTCACATGGATGAACACTGTTTCTTTTTATTGCTAAGTAATATTTACATATTACATTTCGTTATCCACTCATCAGTTAATGGACATTTGAGTTTCTATTTTTGGGGGGGAGGGGGGCTATGAGGCCCTTTTTTATCATATGCTCAATTTTTTAAACTTAATAGAATGTATTTTTCAGAACAGATTTACAGAAAAATTGAGCAGGTAAATGGGAACAAGAGAGTTCCCATATCTCTCCCTCCACACCCTCCCCACACTATTAGTATCTTATAATAATAGTATGGCACATTTGTTACAATTAGTAAACTAATATTGACACATCATTATTAACTAAAGGCCATAGTGCATTCAGATATTCTTAATTTTTACCTAATGTCCCTTTTCTTTTCCAGGATCCCATCCAGGATCCCACATTACATTTAGCAGTCATGTCTCCTTAGACTTGTCTAGGCTGTGACAGTTTCTTAGGCTTTGCTTGTTTGAGTGACTGACAGTTTCGAGAGTATTGGTCAGGCACTTAAGATGTTCCTCTATTGGAATTTGTCTGTTTTTCTCATGATTAGGTTGGGAATTTGGGGAGGAAGATAACAGTGCCATTTTCATCACATCATTTCAAGGGGTGTATACTATCAACATGACCTATATGTCTGTTGATGTTGACATTGATCACCTGATCATCTGGCTGAAGCAGTGTTTGTCAGATTTCCTACTCTTTCCCCCCTTCCCATACTATACTTCCTGGAAGGAAGTTGTTATGTGCTGCATAAAATAAAGGAGTGGGGTTATGCTCTATTTCTTCATGGTAGAGTATATAATTTATTTGGAATTCTTCTGCAAGGGAGATTTGCCTCTTTCCCTTCATTTATTAATATACTCAATCATTTATCAGTGCGGACACATGGATATTTGTTTTATACTTTGGGTTATAATTCAATATTACTTATATTGTTGTTTAAATTGTTGTAGCTTTGATGATTGGGAGCTCTTTCTGTAGTCTCCTTTGTGCCCTTTGGCATACCCCCATCAGTGTATGTGTGTTTTGTTTGTTCTGAGTGTGTCCCTACTTTTCTCCTTTCATTTTTAAATAACCCAAATCCCAATAGAAGTTGACTCCAGGAAAACTAACAATACTCCTTTCTCCAGGTAATCAGATTCCTATGCTGATGAAAGAACTGTGCCATACCTGCAGGGGGTTAAGGGGGAGGCATCTGGGACTCTTAAGGTTGAATAAGAAACCTGTTCTGCCCTCCAGAGCTTAATTTAGTAGTTCACACAGGTGGTAATTGGTAAATTTGTGATTCAAACACAAATTTATTAGACTCAAAACCTTCTGTTATTTGTCCTACATCAAGCTACACACAACTGGGAAGCCTTCGAGGGTAAACACCTCAGGAGTAAAGTATAAGACTTTAAAAAGACTTGCAAGAAAGCTTTTTTCCTAAAATTTTATCCTGAAAGCACTAGCTACTTTAAGCTACTTTTTATTTATATTTTGACCTTTTAGCTGGCTTCTGATTTCTCATTGAAAATTCATTATTTTACAAACACTAATGGATGATTTACTATGTGATAATCGGTAGACTAATATACTATTCTTTAATACTGTGTTTTTATTAGAGTCTACCTCAAATTCTTTTCACAAGGAGGTTAGTTTAAAATTAGGTATATATACTGTGGCTTAGTATTTTACTATAAAATCTCTATTTATAGAACACACATTAAGTTATATTCCATGGTACTGCTGATTTAAATGAAACCAATTGAAAAACCACATTAACTCCAAAATGTTGAATGACTTAAATGGAGCTTCTCTGTGATATGATTCCTCTTCTGTGTAATTAATAAATGACAACCCAGTGACTTAAAGATACTGAAACTGCAGCCTCTCCTTGCCTCATTTAAGTTTCATTATTATAATAAAAGTGCTTAATTTTGTTTTGTTTTGTTTTGTTTTTCTGAAAGAAGGAAAGGAGAGTGGAAGGAGAGGGAGGGAGGGAGGTGGAGAGAGGGGCTCCTCACAGACTGGGTGCATGCCTTCAAGTTGTAGGTCCATTTCATGAAAACAAGATTTTTCCAACTAGGTTACACTGGTTAGTATGTGGCAAAATCAATTTACTTGGTCCTCGCCATTAAAAAAAAATACACACACACATATGCATGTATGTGTGTGTGTGTGTGTGTGTGTGTGTGTGTGTAAAATCAGTGATCACTCTAGAGTAAGTATATTTATGAAATGAGCTATGTAACTATATGAAAGACCGTTATAAATGTATTTCATATTGTGGTTAAATGTTCAAAAGTTGGAGAATCACTACTGTAAGGAGACTTCTCTCTAGCCCTCTTGCTTTCTCTCCACCCTGAACTTCCACAACTTAATGCTAGGACATTTCAGCCTTTTCTGAAACCTAGAGTCAGGGAGAACACTTTGGGGGAGCTGGGGTGGAGGTAGTAGGGACAAAAAAACAATCCTTCACACATTCCTGAGCTTGGGGATATAGTTAGAACATTAAAAATATTTCAGCTCATTATTCTGGATGAGGATAGAATCCACCAGTGAAAATAGGTGATTAACCAGCTATGAAGCACAAAAACATAATTTTACTGTTACACATTCTTTTACACGCACTGCGTGCATATATGTCAGCGCCCCTCCTTCCATTTCTACCTTCCAGGAAAGAAACCTGAATATCGAGGTGGCCACAGATTGCTAAGTATCATATTTTCCTATCCCCTTTTTGTATGTGCAGTTTTAAAAGCTCGTTAATAGAGCCTGTGAAACTCCGAGTGCGATTGGCTGGCTAACCTGAGGAGTGGCACATATCCTTGGTGGTCGGTAGGTGTAAGGAGGCAGCGACTGAAGGCTCTTACCGTGTCAAGTAATGCACAGCAAACCCTCACCATTGGATTTCAAGGAAGTGGGAGCGCTGGGAGGTAGGGCAAGAAGAAAGTATAAAGGGGTGGGGGAAGTCCATCACACAAAGACTGGAAGGAGCTTTAATAAAAGGCAAAGCGCATCTTTGCTAGACAGTATGGTAGAGGAGGAGAAACCGAAAGTCAAGAAGATCGCCTAAAAGGGCTGCCACAAGCGTCCCCACTTTTTCAAACACCTTGAACCCAGGCTTCCAGCACAGCCTACCGTAAGCCAGGTGAGCGGCCACCACCTCTCCAGCGGCTGCAGGACCTTCTCTTCCATGAACTTGCCAAGAGCTAAGCGCCTTCACTCCACACCGCCGCGCAGGCTCCGGGGCTCCGATGGGGAAGACGGTGAGATCGATATCCTTGGAGAGGAGGAAGATGAGGAGGCCAAGGGAAGCCAGCAGTTCCTAGAGTCACTGCACCAGCCGGAGCCGCAGGGGGCGCAGCAAGGCGTGAGCGCGACGCCCCGCGAACGCACGGAGAGCGGCGGCTGCCGGAGCGACTCCCCTGAGTTTGGCACCAAGTTCACGGCTCCGACGGGGTCTCCGGCAGCCTCTGGGGACACCCCGCAGCCGGGGAAGCCCCCCTACTCCTACATCGCACTCATCACCATGGCCATCCTGCAGAGTCCGCACAAGCGCCTCACTCTCAGCGGTATCTGCGCCTTCATCAGCGGCCGCTTCCCCTACTACCGGCGCAAGTTCCCGGCCTGGCAGAACAGCATCCGCCACAACCTCTCCCTCAATGACTGCTTCGTCAAGATCCCACGCGAACCCGGCCATCCAGGCAAAGGCAACTACTGGAGCCTGGACCCTGCTTCCCAGGACATGTTTGACAACGGCAGCTTTCTCCGGCGCAGGAAGCGCTTCAAGCGCCACCACCCGCCCCCAGGAGCCCACCTGCATCAGCCCTACCCACTGCCTGCGGCGTCCACCTCCCTGCGCGGCCCCTATCCTGGCCTGCTGCTCTGTCCCCCAGCCCCGCCGCAGCCTGTCCCAGGGGCCTGCCCCGTCATCGCCCCCGTGAGCCGCCCGTGCGCGCTTCTGCACCCTCATCCGCTTCGTTACCTGCTGCTGTCCGCCTCCGCCTCCGCTGAGGGACCGAGGAAAGCTCAAGGCGCGGATCTGGTGGCCCACCGCGCCCTGCCGGTGCTTCAGCCCTCACTGGGCTCCAAGCAGTGGGAGGAGAGCAAAGGGACGGCGTGGCGGCCGGGAGGCGGATGCACCTCCTTCAGCATCGAGAGTATCATGCAAGGGGTCCGAGGAGAGGACTCGCAGAGTGTACCCCCGACCCCATGGGGCTACTGCCACCTGCTGCAGCGCCCATCGTGCCTGTTGCAGCCCCAGGCCGCTGCCCCCTTGCTCCACGTGTCAGCCGCCGCAGCTGCCCGGACGATGTTGCAACACCAGCAGCAGGAAGATTGCACCAGCAAGGGATTGCTGCTAGGCCGGCACCTGTCCGCCGCGGCGGCGCTGCTGGCCTGTCAACCAGGATCAGATAGGCTGAAGTCTGGCAGAGAGGGGACCTCGTCGGCCTTTTGAGTAGCACCCACAGCCTGCCCTGGCACCAACTCCGCAGGTCAGACCTGGAGCCACGCTGGAGGGCGGAGCGGCCCTTGTGGGTCCAGTTCTCCCCTCCGCCTGTCCTTCTGCACCGCCACCTTGCACAGGCCACCATGCATAGCCCGGACTAGGCGTATGCATCAGCATCCCGCAGCAGAGCAACCACTAATTTCAGTTCATTTATTTACTAAGGAAAAGTTGGGTACTGTTCCCGTGAGACGACCTGAAAATAAACTTCCTATGGCGTCAAATCTCGCCTTTTCCAGTCTCCAGTTGTAGTTTCCAGGGCTTTTCCGATTTGCACATTTCCAGAATTATTAAAGTGAGTGGGCATTTTGTTCTGGTATTAAAGAAAAACAAAGAAGATATAATGCCTAGTGTGCAACCTGTTTCCCCTTTTTCACTCCCTAGGAATGTCAAGTATTATTCCCAAGTCCAGTGCAAAATGCTCATGTCTTTCATATGTCTTCCTGAAATCAATGTATAAGTAGAATTTTAATTTCAGAGCATTTATTTATGATCCGTGTGTCTGAGGTGCCAACTTCCACGGAGAGGTGTTAAAATTAAACCTACTTATATAGACCGAATAAAGTGCTAAATCACTCACTGCACGACATCGTTTATTTCTCATTATTCGCTTTTTCTAAATAGAACTTTTAAAACTTAGTTCTTTTCTCCTAATTCTTTTCTCCTAATTCAACAATATTCATTATAGGTATCAGAAACAACTGATTTTCAAAATGGCTTTTCAAACTTCCGAATATTTCAAGTTGAAAAAGTCTTTTGAAGCATGAGATTTAGTATGTATGGAACCTATGGTATAAAAGAATTGAAGAAAAACTATATTCTTCATTTATTTTCCATCTTCCCAAAAACGTTGATTTTTTTTTTCCTCTCCTGAATAAGTTGGAAGACAGATCGATTTGGAATGTAGTTGTCAACCTTTATTCCGGGGGCGGGGGGCAATTTTTAAAAAGAATTTTCAAAACCAGGGCCCAAAGGAAAGAGATATATCAAATACAGTATTCATGTCCTGGACATATACAATTTAAAAAATCCTCTCTCCAGGCAGGAGTCTCTTAAGGGCTCCTATTCTCTTGCTTTAGAACAGAGAGAAACTTTTTTTTTTTTTTGAAAATAACTAATTTCTGAAAGGACTTTAAAACCAGAAAGGTTTCAGGTGACTGGGTGGGAGGAAAATAAGACCAAGACGCCCATCACGAAATACTTCCACTAGACAAAGCAAATTTCTAGAGACCTTGCGGCTCTCCACACCCCAAGCACACTCTTGTTTCTTAAGAATTGCTTTCCGAGCCGCTTTGGAAGAAGCGACACCGTGGGTGTGAGAAGGTCGTTTCCCCTCAGTTATTCCCCAGCTCTGATGAACTCGTTACAGAGGAGAGGGAAGACGTAGAGACGAGCGTTTTTACAGCCATTTAATTGGCCCATTTTACTCCAGCTTCTCATCTCTACCCCATCACTCAGAACTTCCCAGGCATGTCCTGCCTGCAATCCCCACCTCCTCCCTGTTTGCTGTACTATGGCTCCTGGGACGTTCTGGAAAGTTCCCAACCCCAATCCTGGTAGGCGCCAGGACAGAGAGCTTCCAATTCTACCCTCCACTATACACCTGCAGCCTTCGGCCGTCTGGCTTCCACGACCAGTCTCCTACATAGGCCTGTATCCTAGGGCTGCAAGCGACCCCCTTAAACCTCCTTCCCCTTCATCCACCTCTCCTTCCTTGGGCTTTGTCCATTCGTGAACTCAGTCTGTCTGACCGTCAACACCTCAGTTTTAAGATTGTTTTAATAAATTCTGTAGGTCTGGGCTAACCTAAGAGTTTGAAAACAAGCCGAGAAAAAAAGGGAACCTAATTTTGTGTTGAGAACTGTCCCAGTCACGTTACAACTCCCCCTTGCCCTTTGTGCGAAAACATCTCCAGGCCCACAGTGGTTCATTTATTCGGTCGACAGAGTCGTCGGAGCGCCAGGTACAGCCGGCCGCTGAGCCCCGAGCCGACCCTCGAGGCTCTCCCCGCGCGTCCCGCGCTCCGCAGGAGATTCGGAGTTTTCTTTTCTCCCGTTGCCCCAGCACAGCCACCAACATGGGTGACTGCAGGGCAGAACCTGGCCCCAGCCGGCCTCCAGCTCCTAATTTTTACCTAATGCAACTATATCGAACGATAACTTTACAAAAGAAAAAGAAAAAAAAAATCAGTTCAGTAGAAGAGTAAATTAAACGCTTTCCAACGGAATCTGGCGTTTAGGGCCCATAGGTCCAGAGCGCCGCAGCCGCGTGGCGTGGTTCAGCCTTTAGTGGGGGCGGCGTGAACCCGCCGGTAACTACGAGCACTTGCCAAGCCCTTACTGCTGGCCCGGCTGGCGCGTCCCGTGTATTGTGGTGGCGCCGAAACCCCTTGGGCAGGAGCGGCCGGCGGAGGGAATGTGTGGAGAGCGCGTCGTGCTGGGCGCTGTGACCAGGCCTGGCCGCCTTCCGACCCCGCAGCGCGTGAGGCCGACGCACTGGATCCCGGTGGTTCAGCGCACGGACGTCGGGGAGCCTCAGCCCCGGGCTTCTGTCCGCCGCGGGGCGGGCCTCTGGCCGTGGCCTTGGGCAGTAGCGCGGGTCCATTTTAACCTTCCGCATGCGGGGTCCCTTGCTTCCGAGTTGTATGATGGGATTGAGGGTCGTCTTCGACCCTCGGGCTCGTGTTCTTGAGCCTGGGCTGACTTGATGTGTCCAGAGCTGTCGGGGTAGCAGAGTCGAAGGGCTGGGCTGGATGGCGAGGGCCTGGGAGGCTCAGGAGGCTGGGCTGAGGGCAGTGCGGGAAACCGGGAAGAGACTCCCTCTGGCCCTGCCGGCTAATAACACTCATAGTAACAACAGCGGCTGACAGTTAATTCCTGCAATCTGTGCCAGGCACTGAATGTCCCCTTTAGCCCTCCGAACACCCGAAGACGAAGACATTATCGAACCCCCATTATATGGATATGACATGTTGCGACTTAGAGAAAGTAAGAAACTCGCCTAAGTACTTAGGTAGAGGCCAAGCCCAGCCTGGTTTTTAAACAACTGCGACTGTCTCCTGCCTGTGCTTCCTTTGGGTGGCAGAGGCCGAGGCCCGACCGGGACCAGGCCCCCCGGTCCCGCACGACAGGGAGCGCACTTGTCTCCCCAAGTCCCGGATGAGGCGACGCACGCGCGCGCCGCCAGTTCCCCCGAACCTTTCGCCCCCGGCTCTGCTCTGCATTTTCCTAGGAAGTGCCTCGCGGAGCGGTGGGAAGGGTCGCCGCGGGGACAGGACCTGGCGATGCCCTGGACCACATGGAACTAGAGGGCTTCACTTAAGACAGGGTCGCCAGGGAGGAGTCAGAAGATCCCGGAGAGTGCGTTCCTCCTCCCCTGAAGGATTTTCGTTTTCTTCTCGCTCATGGTCCCCAAGAACCCAGGCACCCTCGACGTAGACGTTGGCGATACTGCAAACCCCGGACCGCCTGCAGGCGAAAGTCGCCCCCGTCCCCAATTCCTCTCTCGAAACGACCCTGCGCTCCACTTCGCGCCCGCGCGGGGCACTGGATGCGGACCAAGTGAACGAGTCGTAATGTGCCTAGGTTGCTGGTTAGCACTGGCCTGGGGAGAGGCGAGGGAAAGGTGGAGGACGTTGGGACCGGGAAAGACCAGCCGTCAGTTCACCCTCAGGTCAGCAGGTGGGTTGGCAGTGAAGGTGGGGACCCCTGTAGAGGAGAGAGGGTGTCCGGGGTCGGGCGGACTGGAGCCTAGGTGCCTGTAGGTGCCAGCTGGCCCGCGCAGGTGCGGTCTGGCAGGGCAATAGTGTTCTATACGCGCAGACATTATGTATATTGAGTATTGGAAACATTTGGCACTTGCTTATTCATGCGCGTGTACTGTAGCTAATGGTTCAGGAACCTTTCTCTTCTTCCATCAGCCTAAACCGTGCACCCTGCTCCTTGCAATTTGACTGGAACGCAATAACACGGTAGAAAATCAAGAGAAACAGCAGAAACTACGAGGAAAAGAATAGAATCAAAATGGCGATAAGAACTACAAGGCTGGGAGCCAGATAAAGCAAACTGCGCCTTCTGAGATTTTGCACCCGTCCTTCACCACATTTTATTAGAAATGTGGGGGACTCATAACTCTCATTCTTCCCAGTATTTAGGAAAAATATGCAAAAATGTCTTCCCACATTAACATCTGATTCCGGCCTAAATTGTAATCTTTAATTGCTAATGCCATCTTCCTGTAATTTCTACAGAAATAGTTCAGTCTTTAATGGCTGTTTTTTCCCATATCAGCACTGAAATTATTTAAATGTGTTTTAAGCATTCATTGATTTTAGATACATCAGTAGGTTCAAAAACTCAAATAGGTGATAGCTAATACTATCAAAATTTGCCACCACCTCCCCTTGCCAAATTCCCAGAAAATTAGGTGTAGGAAAAAAAAGACTTGAGAATCCAGTCTGAAATTCAGTTCAAGACCAGTTCCTTAACATAATAAAGGTGTATATGTTAAAATGAATGCTTATAAAAGAAATAATTGGATATAAACTTCATTTTCTTATTCTTAGAATGCAGGAGTATGTTTATTTAGATCACTAGTAAAGAATACTTTGGAGTAGTTATGATTTATTCAGCTATTGAAGCAGTTTATGTTCCCAAATCCAGGCAAGGAGAACAATGAAATTAAATTAAGCATAAGAGATTTCCTTTTTTTTTCCAGATACTGCAATTTTATTATCTCTAGCTATATCTATTTAAAACCATATTGATGACTAATAGTTCTTAAAATTAAGGTGACTATTATTGTGTTGTCCAAGGTATCTGTTATATAAGAGATTATGGCATATTTCAAGCATTATTTTTTCTCTTAAATTTTAAGTTTTAATCGAATGGAAACTTCTAAACATATACAAAGGTAGAGAGATAATAAAATTAACCTCTAGGTTCCTCTAGGCTAGGTCAGCCTTTTTTCATCTTTATCCTCTGACAGTCCTCTTCCCCACTGGATTATTTTGAATTAAACCCCAGATATCCTATCAGTTCATGCACAAATATTTTTGGACATTTCTCTAAGAGATAAGAATCCCATCAATGTAGCCATAATACCATTATCATACCTAAATAATTAATGAATAACATCACTTCGTCCAGGCAATATTTAAATATTCTTATTTGTCTCAAAACTTATTGTTTAGTTGGTTTGTTTGAATTAGAATGTAAATAAGGTCAATATATTATGTTTGATTAATATGGTCTCATGTCTTTTTTAGGTTTTTTTTGGTTTTTTTGGTCCTTTTTTAATGCATTTTTGTTGAAGAAACAAAAATTTTGTGGTTATTGGCAATATTTTTATGGTAAGATATTTACAGGTTGTTTGTTTAGACTTATGAATATTAGCAAATAATAATACAGGCAAGGAATAGTCAAGATACCTTGAAGCATTAACTATTAAAAAGACAGATTTTTATTAGGGCAAGGATGAGTCTGGAAAAGCTTATGTGAAGTCTTCCTACGGGTAAATATAACCTAATATAATGCTTTCTTACAACTTTTAAGACTAGATTGCTATAGTCCACATATAGAAATATAGAATTACCAATCAAATATTTCATCTAAAGATTTAAAGCTAGTCTTACATTGGCAAGAATGATGCTCTTTATACCTTAAAAAATTGCTGAAGTTCCAAAATTATAGGCTTTTTTATTTTGTTTTGTATTTTAAAATGTGATAATATTCAGTGAGGGTCAAAGGTAGAGTAATGGCACAAGTTCTATGCTTATGAGAAGAAAAATCATTTTAGGATAACCTCAAATAAAAGAGACTCAGAATATGAAAGAAATTAGACTGGACAGAAAAAAATTCACTTGAGTATAAGAAATGTTTTTAAAAAAGTTGAAAGTAGCCAACTTTCTTTAGGTTCCTTATTTAATGAGTATGCATACTAAGCAAAATTTCCATTTCCATTTTTCTGTTGCATATTGAGCTTATTATCTTATTTGTCTCATTCTGCAGTTATTTGCCAAGGTTTCCATGTACCTCACTCTCTGGAGTTCCTGAGAAGGTAAAGACCAAGTCTTATTTATCTCTACATCTCCAACAATTCTCAGCACATTGCCAAAAATACTTGTGAAATTAATTTGAGTCTATTATATCTGTTATAGTGATGTGTATAAAAGTGTGTTACATATATTGGGCTTTGATTTAATTTTAGATGTATTTCAACTTATTCAAATTACTAAAATTGTTTAAAAAGTATTATTCATCTAGAATAGAAGTTTTAGGTAAGGCTGTATTTGTATACCTTCATTAATAGGTCAGATATCTTAACCATTTAATGCCTGTTTGGTAAGCAGCTGATGTTTTATATAATGCTGTTGGGTTGTTGTTTTTTTGTTTTTTGTTTTTTTGCTTGAAGTTCCTGATTCATTACATTCATCACTTAATATAATGTCATATATTGTATCTGTATATAATATATACAAATATATCTATTATGTATGACATTCAGTAGCTTTGAAACTTTAATCTTGGAATATATTTCCATTGTTTACTAAAACTATTTAAATACTTACTGTAACAAAACAGCTTTTGTTTGTTAAAATAAAATCTAGACCCATGTTTTCTCAGAGACTAGTCCAGTTTCCAAGGAGAGATGGCAGTGAGGAGTTGGCTTTCTGGATGAAATGTGTGTTGTTTTGCATTCCAATTCTGCCTCTTACCAGCTCTGAGATCTTGGGCAAATAACTTAACCTCTCAAAGCTTCAATTTCCCCATCTATACAATGGTGATAACTATAGGTTTCATTGTGGGGGTTAGCCTGAAATAATACATGTTAAATGCTTAGCACAGTGCATGGCATAGGCTAAATGTTCTATAAATATCAGCTATTATTTAGTGATGATAATTATTATGATGTGTCTCTAAGTGGAATCTTGGTAGAATCTTGCCTGACACCCTTTTTCCCATGTCCTGGTCAGTCTGCACATGGTGGGCATCCTTGATATCCTGCCACAGATGAGTGGTGTACAGGGCATGCTGTTTCTTTCCTGCCAGAAGGTCCTCGGTGCAGGTTTCAGCCTTGTGTTGCGAGGGGCAAGCACATGTACCATCACGTCCCAAGGACCAGCTTAGTGAAATACATACCCTTTGGGTGTGCTCTTCTTGTTTACATAGGGAATTGCTTTTGTTGACCATTAAAGGCTGGTCCGAGTGCAGTGGTGTCTACAATTAATTGATTACAGCCAGTTACCACTGAGGAACGGTAGATAACATGAAGTAATCACAACACCTCTAACACTGGAATTAGCACACATAGGATATAATAGGAACATCATTCTCTTGAATGAATCACCTGTTTTGTTTCTGCCCAGCTTAATTTTTACTTGATATGTATATGTATTTTTTACTCATTCATCCAGAAAATAGTGATTGAGCAATTACTTTGTGTTAAGTACTGTGCTGGGAACAAGGGATCTAATAACAAGACAGATGTAGCCCCCACCACCAGGGCTCAGAGTCCAGCCAAGGAAACAGACAGCGAAGCAGGCAACTACAGGTTTTTGTGACAGGCACAGTGCTGGGTAAGCCCATGGCGTGTGAGAGCAGGTAGGAGGGATGGACCATGTATGCCGCTCTGTGGCGAAGGCTGGCAGCTTCTTCAGGTCATTCTCATCAATGAGATTGGAGGTGGTGAGAGGCAGACATAGGCTCTAGTTTGTCTTCATGGGCTCCAGTTGGTTTTGGTGGGTTCCAGTTTGTCCTTGCTTTTCTCTACTTCATGTGCAGCTTTATTTTTCTGACTGATGATCCTGTCTCTCTGCAGTGACTTCCAGCCACTAACAGACACAAAGCATCAGCTTGCTACAGTCTTCTTCACCTGTTCTCACAATTACACAGTCTAATCTCTATAATCTCTCATTATGTATCACTCATAGTAGTTCTGCTTGTCTGATTGAATCCTAACAGATACATTCTCCATTAGGTTGTAAACTTCTGGTGGTAATGGGCCGTATGATATCCCTCGTTCTCTGGCGTCTAGAATAAAGGTCAGCAAAATATTTTAGGCCTTGTGGGCCACATATGATCTGTCACTTTCTCTTTTCTTCTCCCCCTCATCCTCCTCCTTATTTTGTTCTTGATTTTTATGTTCTTGTTTTTCTTGTTCTTATTCTTCTCCTCTTCCTCTTTCCTTCTCTCCCTCTTCTCCCTTCTCTTCTCAACCTTTTAAAAATGTAAACCCATTTTTAGCTCACAGGCCATACACATGCAGCCCACGGGCAGGCCACAGTTTGCTGGCTCCTGGTCTCTTCTAAACCAATAGTTCTCAAAGAAGTGGCACTGTATTCTAGGGAATGATTTTTGGTTTTTGGGCACAATGATTGGGTGCGATTACTGACATTTTTTGAGTGAGGTTTAGGGTTGATGAACATCATGAAATATACCAGCAGTTCCACTCAATGAAGAAAACCATATATGGTATTCGATTTGAATCACCGGTGTAACACCTGTAGCAGTGGTTTGCCTTTGTGCCTGTCACTTTCATGGTAATTTACATGTTTAAAATATAAGCATCTAACTATACTAACTGTATCATTTGTGTCATTTTTTGGGTTGGTTTTGATTGATTTTTATGCTAATTATTTGTCACGTTTTCTTGCCTTTTCATATCCCTGATAAATTTTGATTGGATGACAGACATTGCAAATTTTACCTTATTGTGTACTTGATAGTTTTGTATTCTTATAAATATTCTTGAATTTTGTTCTGTCACACTGTAAGCTACTTGGAAAGGATTTGATCCTTTCAGACTTTGCTTTACTGGGTAATAAAAACAGCATTTAGTCTAGAGCTGTTTTGCCCCACTACTAGGCGAAACCCATCTGAGTACTCTACCCAGTGCCTCATGAATTGAGGTGTTCCATTCAGGCACTGTTCCTGGTTCCATGTGAGCATCTGGCGCTGTTCTCTTTACTCCTCGTGCATGGTTTTTCTCTTGTCTCAGGTGATTTTCCCACACACACGCGCTGGTTAGTACTCTGCCGGTACTCTGTAGCTCTGAGTAGCATTTTCCTCCCCAGTTCTCTGCTCTGTTCTTTTCCAGCTACCTTTGCCATTACAGACTCTCCTAGCTATTTTAACTCAGGGAGACCCTCTGGGGTTTGTCTGCACCCCCTTCCCTGTGCTGTGGCCTGGAACTCTCACAAGGCAGTAAGCCGAGACAATCGGAGGGCTCATCTCATTTGTTTCCCATCTCTGGGGTATCACTGTCCTTCATTGCTTGGTTCCACTGTCTTGGAGACCACTCTTTCATATATTTTGTCCAGTCTTTTCATCATGTCAGGCGGGAGAGTAATTTTGGTCTCTGTTGCTCCATTTTTGCCAGAAGTGTAAGTCACTTACCCAAGTATATATAACTTTAAGCTACTTTAAAAGGGAAAAAAAAATCATTTACCTTCTATCTAGGGCATTACATCGATTATTTGGAAATTCTGTTCTATGCAGATTCTATTACCCACCAATTTTATGTAAGGATAGTACATCGGGCATCCTCAAATAGTTGTTAAATGAGGGGAGCATGGGTCTAATAGGATGAGAACCACAGCTCTAATATCCAGAGTGACTTTGTAATTTATCGTGCACATGGAGACACTTTTGAGAGTGAAGAAGAGTGCTGTTTATAATTGTATCAGGACCATGGCCTAAACCAGACTGCCCCAGGCAGCCCGGGACTTGTTTGTATCCCACCTCAATTCTGTGTCCTTATACAACTCATTAATTCTACAGCCCTTATTGAGCCTGATTTTTGCCAGGTGCTAGCATTGACAAGATTAATAAGGCAAAGTCCTCACCTGAAGGAGCTGTCAGAGAGACAGGAGACAGTTATAATCCAGAGTGATCTGTGCTCTAAGGAAGAGAGCATGAGGAACAGATGTAGGCCCAAAGAAGAGCTGTGTAACACCAGGGAGGGGAGTTAGGGCAGCTTCACAGAGGAGATGAGTCTTGAAGCATGTTCATTGGGTACTAGGGACAAGAGGTGGGAGGGAAAAGATTCCAAAGAGTGTATGTTGAGGCTCAGAGCCAGGGGAACACAGAGTGTGATTAGAGAGCGATTCTGATTGGCTGGAGAACAATGTATGTATGGAGCTGGGAGGGAAGGAGGTAAGTACTTATAACAATAGTAGTTAATATTTATTGCTCACTTACCACATACTGGATGCAGTTCTGAGCAATGTAAACATATTAGCTCATTTAATTTTTGCAACAACCCAGTGAAGTAGGTATTATTATTATCCCCATTTTAAAGATGAGGAATCTAATAGGAGGCACAGTACCTTGGTAAAGTACCTTGTCCAAGGCCACAAAGCAAGTATGTGGTGGATCTCGGAATTGAATCCAGAGTCCCTTCACTCTAAACTCCTGAGAGCCAGATGCTAAGAAGCCTTATTTTACCTAGCCAAGGTGCGCTAGAGAAATTGTCCTGCAGGCAACCAAGAGGCTCTGAAGCTTTTGAAGCAGGGAAGTGACTTATCTTAAGGTGATAATAGAAAGCTCAAGATAAGCATTCAAGGGGGATTTAAGAAGGATTTCTACTGGTGACAAGAGGTGGTGAGATTTTGAGCTAACGCTACAGCAGCAGTAAGAATGGATAGGAGAGCGTGGATTCCTCGGAGCCTCACAGGTAGAGAGTCCTATGGCTTTGGTGACCCCACTGAAGGGTGCAGGAGGAGTACAGGAAGATGCCAAGTGGCTGGCTGCGCCCCTGCAGGGACACACAGTTTATAAGAGGAGAGCAGGCTTGTTTGAGAATGGAGGTTCTAGCCGACGACTTCCATGTAGTATTTCAGGTGTTTGTACCAGCATCAGGAAATTCAAAACTAGAACTCAGGAGAGAAGTTTGGGCTAGGAGGCCTGGGGGGTCATCAGCATGCAGGTGGTAGGAGAGCTGGTAGTTGGATGAGATCAGAGTAGGGCATAGAGTAAGAAAAGGTGGGGATGAACCCAGCAATACCACTATTCAGTAGGCTGCTGCATGAATAGGAGACAGTGAAGGGGGCTGAGAAGAGAACCAAGGGCCAGGGATCTTACAGATACAGAACAAGAGCAGCAACAGGATTAAATGAGGAGCATGAGTCCAGAAAGGTCAAATAAAATAAAGAGTAGATTTGGCTCTAGCAAGTCATATACAGAAGAATCTTGGAACCAGAAGGAAAATTGTGGTGACTTAAGAGGTGTATTGATTTCCTCGGGCTTCCATAACAATGTACGTCAAACTGGGTGGCTTAAAACAAACAACATAAATTATTTTCTCCTTGTTCCTGGAGGCTAGAAGTCCAAAATAAAGGTGTCAGAAAGGCCATGCTCTCTCTGAAGGCTCTAGAGAAGGTTCTGTTCCATGCCTTTCTCTTAGCTTCTGGTATTGCTGGCAATTCTTGGCTTTCCTTGGTTTATAGATACATCACCCCAATCTGTGCCGCTGCTGTCACTTTGAGTTTTCTGTGTGTCCTGTGTTTCTTCTTATAAAGATACCAGTCGTATTGGACCCTTCTCATAACTAATTACATTTGCAACAGCCCCTTTCCAATTTGTGTCCTTCCCAAGAACCTCACATTCTGAGGTTCTTGGGAAGGACACAAATTTTGGGAAGGACACTGATCAACCTCAGTACAGGGGTAGATAGTAGCAACGAAGATTGTAGACTTTGTTTTAAGAAGCTCAAAAGGGAGGATTTTTTTTTTTTCCCCAAGATGGGAAAAGCTTACACATGGCACTCTGTTGCATAAATAAAGGATCCCTGGGTTGGAGAGGATAAAGATTCTGAGAGCAAGTAATTGATGGTGCAAGCTCCTAAGGAGCTGGGGGCTGGAGCACAGGTGGATGGATCCACAGCGTGCAGAACTGGGGTGGGGGTGGGGAGTGGGTATTTGCAGATACAGATGTATTTGAGGGTGGAGGGGGCAACAAGCCGAGTGGGGTGAAGCGTGACCACGCAGCTTCGTGCGTGTTGAAGGTGTTCAGTAAGCGAATCAAGAGCAGATGTTGAAATGAGCAGCTGAAACAACAGCTTGAGAAACTAGCCCTACTTCATGGGTAGAGGATTAGTTAAGGATCCTGGCCATGGGAAACAAGAAGAGGAGGGTAATCTGTTCATGCCTATTACAGAGCTCTGGGGGAGCAGTTTCACTGTAACCTGGAGAATGTCCATGAAGGTCCGAGAGAGAAGCCCTGCAATCAAGGGCACCAGCCCCTGACTTGGAGATGAAGTCTTCACCCAGCGCTGTTGTTGCCTTCTGTGCGATGGTCCTAGACCATGGCAGTCTGGAGGAGTCATAGTGGAGAAGGACGGAGGGGTAAGAATGTTGCCCCAGTGTTGAGATATAAAGAGGATTCTCTGAGATAACTCCAGGCAGGGTGGTGGCGGTGGAGGGAGATGTAAGAGGCCCTCTGCTGCTGCGGTGTCAGCACAGAAGTCAATTCATGGAGAGCAGAGCCAGTCGCCATTTATACCCCTGTGTTGGCTTTAATGTATTCCTTAGGCTTGAGAAATGCTTCTCAAGATGAACTCAAGAAGGGAAACCACAAACACTTGCCAAATGACAGTCACAAGCCCCACTAGTCTACTTTTTCCATTCATGTGGCTTTGCCCCTTAACCTTAGGGTCAGTGTGAGGAACCAGGAGGTTTTAAGAATAAGTATTCCAAATGAAATTCCTAGAGTAGTCTGTTTATCAGATAGAGGGGAAAGCTTTATATAGTTTAAGATTTTTTTCATAGGGCTTATTTCTGTCACATTAGTTTTGGGTCCAAAAAGAGGAATCTTTTCTGGATCATATTGTTTACACTCAGAGTAGGTAAAAATCACTTTAGAAGAATTGAAATTCTAATCTTTAGTGGTGTAAAACAGAGCAGAGCCCACATTTCAATGAGTTGCCACTATCTTGAACAGTGACTCTCAACCAGGGACAATTTTGCCCCACAGTGAACATTCAGCAATGTCTGAAGACATTGATTTCTCCGTTTTTAAAAATTGTGGCAAAACACACATAATGAAATTTACGATTTTGACCATTTTCAGTGGCATGAAGTACATTTATGCTGTAGTGCTTCCATCATCACCATCCGTCTACAGAACTCTTTTCATTTTGTAAAACTGAAACTCTGCACCTGTAAGTAATGACTCCCGATTCCCTCCTCCCCTCAGACCCTGACAACCACCATTCTACTTTCTGTCTCTATAAATTTGACTGCTCTAGGTAACTCGCATGTGTGGAATCATGCTGTGTGGAAGCATTTTGATTGTCACAACTGAGAAAGGGATACTAGTGGGTAGAGGCCAGGGATGCTGCTCAACATCCTACAATACACAGAATAACCCCACAGCACAGCATTACACAACTCTGAATTTCTGAGGTTGGGAAGTCCAGAGCCAGCCCATTAGTCACTTCATAGCAGCCATCTTGGTAATGAGATAGACTGTTGTAGCAGGGCAGTGCGTGTGTTCAAAGAGAGGCCATACGTTGCTTGTTACATGTAGTCAGAAGGTCAGCAGTAGCCTAATGCTGTTACAATAACCTGTGCTGTTCTCCTCACTTCATCTCATCAGAAAGGCATTGCTTCATTTCACATCGTCGCAAGTGTGAGTATAATACAGTATTTTGAGAGAGAGAGCACATTCACAGAACTTTTATTACAGCATATTATTATAATTCTATTTTACTGTTAATTATTGTTATTGATCTCTTACTGTGCCTAGTCTATGAATTAAAAACTTTATCATAGTTATGTATATATAGGAGAAAACATAGTATGGTTTTAGGCACCCGCAGGAGATCTTGGACCATCTCCCCCTCGGGTAAGTGGGGGCTACTATATGTACAATACAAACCTGAGCTGTCTGGCTCTAGGTGTGGAGACTAATCCGCCTTCAGTGTTTCCCAGGTAGATGGCCTGGCATGCACATACTCACTGTTTCCCAGGTAGATGGCCCGGCTTGCACATGCTCACCAGGTCCTGCCACCACGTGGAGCAGCACAGGTGCTGTGCTAGAGCTCTGAAGTGCGGTGGGAAGGAAATGGTTCTTAATTGAGAAAATTGCTTGGCAGATTGAAGATTTTCAATCCGCCAAGGACTTTGGAAGGAAGATATTGGAGATAAAGTAGGGGCTTTCCTGGCAGAGAAGCACCTCCAGGTCTATTTCAGGTAAAGGTCAAAAGTCTTGCAGAATATTACATGGGGAGAGGAGGCAGAGAGAGAAGCCTGAGGGCATAAAATGGAGGTCTTTGAAGGCCAGATTGAAGAGTTTTGAGTTCTGTTTGCAGAGAGGGGCTATGCAAGAATGGCAGACCTGGAAGGAACATTAGATGTAAATGGAGTTTCTGCTCCTTATTTTATACAGGAGGAAACTGAGGCCCAGTTTCACACAGTAATAAATGGGCAGCATTGGGAAATCACATAGCAGGCAGAGTTTGCAGAATAAGTAGGCACTTGGGATCACCACTGGTGGCAGAAGCTAAGGATCCATGGGCAGATAGGAACATAAGCTCCAGTCTGGGGACAATGGGGACTCATGGGACAAGAGTTAGAAAAAGTTAGGAAAGAATCTGAGGTGGGAACTGTGCTGTGTACCTGGATGTGTCGTGGCAGCAAAGGAAGAGGAATTGGCAGGAGGATATGAAAAGAGACAGAAGAGATTGAGAGCATCTAGTGCCAGAGAAATCAAGACAGGAGGGGATTTAAAGGAGGAGCAGTAGCCAAGGGTTCAAGGCTGTTCAAAGTCTGAGTTGGTTATGGACCAAGGCAATGACTGTTTGCGTCACTGCTGTGAGAGGGGCCGAGACTGCAAGGAGTTTAGGGGAGAAGGGAGGAGAGAACACGGAGGGGGTTAAGCAGATAGAGGATTCCAGATGTTGGCTGAAGTCAGGAGGATGGGCTCTTGAGGGAGAAACAGAGTGTTTCTTTAGGAGAAGGGAAATAGGAGAGTGTTTTTTGGCTTAAGGGAATGAGCTAATCTTGCATAATTGGATTGAAGTTTTCCTTTCATTTCATTGCTGAGTCTTAGGTCTTTTATCTTTAAAACAGGGCTAAAAAAAAATCTGTGTCATAGGCTTATGAAGATTAAATGGAAGATCACATAAATAATAATACTTAGTATAGTGCCTGGCATACACAGTGGTTATTTTAAATATTATTACAAATGTGTGAAGTGCTCATTCTAGAATCTTGAGGCCTAGGAAAGTATTAATTACATTTTAAATCTTGGTATCTTGTATTTATTGCTCTATGGGGTACAGTTGATTAAAAAATATGTTTTGCATATTTTGAAAGATTGGGCTAGAAACAGGCCTGAAGAAGCATTTTTCATCGTTCATATACACGTGGAAATTATACATTTTAATTAAGCGTTATTATATGAGCCAGTTCCTTCTTCATGGATGTTGATGGGAGTTTATCTCTTGGGAGAGAAAATTTGGTTTGGATTTATTACTTACATCTGCAAATGGAGAAAGAAAGAGTAAGAACAAGATACTCTCCGATAAGCAATTTGGCTATTTAATTTAATTTATTTATTTATTGTATCTAAAACCCGTAATCCAAGATTGAGATAACTTTTCTTATTTAAAAGAAAAAAACTCTTACATAGGCTGGAATGATCTTGTTTAAACAAAAATAAATCATAGATGATAGACTTCTCCTGTGGAGGAGTCCATCTCTGTGCTTTTTAGTGTGAACTTCATGAGAAAGAACAATAAAAAAATCATAAAACAATGGGGCAGGGACTGCCAGAAAACCAAGGGACAAAATCTTTTTCTTTTTAAAGAAGACACCTGTGATACCAGCTAGCAAGTGTGGCCACATGGAACGGAAAGGAATTAGTTACAGTCCTAAAAGGGGGATAAATGCATCTGGTGTTAGATTAACTCCAGCAAAGGGTTTTGCTTAGTCTGAAATACTCCAACTCAAAATCATGCTGATTTCAGCGTGAGAAACAGATGGGCAAAGACTACTTCTTAATAAGCAGAATGTGGTGGATGCATCCTAGGTGGACAAAAAACAACATGGGTAGGTCTTAAAAACATGACAATGAGTGCAACAATAAGCATGGGATTTATAATATGATGCCATTATGTAATTTAAAGCCACATACACACAAAATGTCCCTGCCTATTTCTATAGAGATGTATATATAAAGACATATATCTAACCTACTAGAGAGATTGTCTAAGTAAGAGGTAGGGAGGATGGGTGTGGGCATCAGATATAAGAGGGAAAAAAATAAAACAAGAGAGTGGCTTTGCACAGACCAGTAATGGTAACAAGTTGAGTATGCTTTTAAAAGAGGAATTTTTTAGTCATTAGTTTTTTTCTTTGTTGCTGTATAATCAATCTGAATGAAAGGTCTAAAACTTTCAGGCAAATATGCTGTCCTAGTGGTAACACCGATTTCAGAGGATTCCACAGAGCAATTTGGGGTGGCTTCCTGAGGGGAAAACAAGGAGCCTTGGTTTCAGCCAAATGTCAGAGCCTGGAAACCACCTGCCCCAGAACTCCAGGGGGCGCCCTTCACACGTGTGGCTATAGCCTGCCCACCTGGGCTGGAACCCTGAGCCCAACTTCCTTAGGACTTTTCCAGGGCGATTTCCAAGGTTATTTTTACAACTTGTGTTTAGAACTTGTTCTGGTGGAAGTTAATTTATGAGGACAAAGCAATCTGGGATCTAATGATTTTTTTTTACATTGAGAGAAATATGGCTGCAGGAGAGCACAGATGAAATACTTTACTTTTTTTTTTTTTTTTTGATTGAGTTCAAGATGGTGGAGTAAGAAGAACCTGAACTCACCTCCTCCTTTGGACTTAAGAAATCTACAGCTATATATGGAATAATTCCCTCTGAAAGGGACCTAGAAGTTGGATGATCAGAGCCTCCACAACAAAGAATAAAAGGACAGCATGGAGATGGGAACGAGAGGCAGAGACACCATCTTGCCGTGGAAAAAAAACTGCACCCCAACAGCCAGGATCCACAAACGGAAGGGATCTCAAAGGTACAGAGGGTTTTCCTGAGGGCAGAGGGTTTTGAATTCTGCATCAGGCACCCCACCACTTATGTTCTACACAGGAGAGATAAACCCCCACAAATGCCTGGCTCTGTATACCTTAATATTTTATAATTCAACTCCTTTCACTCTTAAGATGTTTGCTTCTGTTACAGCTTGTATATGGGGCTAGACAAGTTCTTCGAATGAGTTTGAGCATTGATCTTGTATGGTCCATCTAGCTAGCAGGGATTTTAAAAATGTGGTCTGGGGTTAGGAGCATCGATATGGAACCTGTTAGAAATGCAAATTTTCTGAACCAGAAACTCTGGGAATGGGGCCAGATTCTCTGTGGTTTAACAAGCCCCTCAGGTGATTCTGTGGTGCTTAAATTTTAGAACCACTGATCTAGACCCTTTAAACTTGCCTGTACAGACTTTTCTAACTTGTAGTCTGCCATCTTTTTATAAATTGAGGAGCTTTAAAAAAATACCTAGGCCCAGACTAAACCCCAGACACTTTTATTGGACTATCTAGGAATTAGAGCCAAGGCATCAGCATTTCTTATGTCTCCGCAAAAGGTTCTAATGGGCTGCTAAGTTAGAGAACCATTGATCTAGACCAGGACTTCTCAAGTGGTAACGGTAACGGTAATGGTAGCGTGTGCCTGAATCAACTGGGATCTCATTAAAATGCAAATTCTGAGTGAGTAGGCCTGAAGTGGGTCCTGAGCTTCTGCATTTCTTTTACAAGCCTCCAAGGCATACTGACACTTCTGGATTGCCAATCGTGCGTGGAGAAACAAGGGTCTGGGGAGCAGAGAAAAGAGCATTAGTTGGGTCAATAGACCTGATTTCCAGGTCATGGTTGCGTTTATCTGACTGCCATCCTCCCTGGGCTGCCATGTCAGTTCTTTGGGCTCAAGTTTCTTCTGCCTTATCGATCTCAGAGGGCTGTTGAAAAAAAACTGAATAAGTAATATACAGCTGTTTCCCAAAGTATATGCACACACCTCATGAATTTAGAGAGTATGTGGATAAACATTTAAAAATTTTAATAGTTGTGAATTTATTGTTAGGAGTACTTAGAACTAGTGCTGTTGGACTTCAAGATACAGTAGTGATAAATTCCTTTCAAGGGGCCATTTAAATAATACTAACATAGGTAGTTGACAAAGCAAAATCACAAAGGCAGGATGAGAATGATTTAAGTTTGGGAAATGCTGAGAAGGCAGATGCAAAAGGGCTATGAGAGCTGAATTAAAAGAGGGAGCCCTTGATTTTGATTGACTGAGCGAGACTATATGTTAGGTCGTTTATGGGGTAGGTATTCTGCAACACTCACGTACTAGGTTGCTGGAATCATTATTCAAAAACATTTTTTGAGTACCTACTTTGCACTAGATACTCCTTTGGTCACTGGGGAGAGAGACAAAGAAATCATTTGTGTCCACAAGAAAATTATAGGAGGATAAAAGTTCATGAAATAGACAAGCCTTCACTTTTAATATTTCACTATAAAATATGAAAAAAATCTTACTAATAGCTAGGAAAGCTGTCTTAACAAGTCATTTATTCATGCACAAATCAAAATCAGAGAGAGTCGAAAGTCTCAATTCTGAACAACTTCTAATGGGTAGACCATGTTTACTGGATATGAGGAAAGAGCTAGGCTCCCTTGCCTGGTCTCATTTCTTGAACCAGCTAAATAGTTTTTGTGTGATACAATACTAGGATATCTTGTGACAACCACTGAAGATAAAGATCAAAGTACCTGAAAAAGAAATCACTGACTGATTCAAAGTAAGAATTTTCTGAGATTCCTAAATGAGGAGGCAGCAATGTAGCACAATTTAATTATACCTTGTGATCCTGAATCTCTGTCCTTGAACATGAGTAGGAATTGTCAACTGGTCATTTTCCCTTTTATTTATTTAAGACATTGGGAACAAATGAGTTATTCTTCTCTGGGCTTCAGTGCCCTCACCCATCAAATTACTGGATTGGGCACTTGCTCTCTTTAAGCATTATATTTTGGTATCTATGATTTTAAAGTTGAGAATGAATGTCTAGTGGAGAGTACATGGGGAAGAGTGGAGGGCTTATTAAAAGTATAGTTAGACACTAAATTGTAAGAATTGCATTTTCTAATATCTTCGCCAAATCAGTGTTTACAGAGAAAAGGTACATTAAAAATAAAGTGAGATAAAACGAGGATTTGAACTTAATAATAATACTGATTCTTAAGGGTGTTGACAATGTACCCTGAATTAGAGATACCCAGGCAAAGTGAAGGTGGAATCAATGTTTGATGAATTTGAACCATGTAGCCAAAGAAAAGGATAACTTAAAAGTCCGCTCTGTTGCCAGCACTCATATACAAATGGATAAACAAAAACTTTCCATTCTTAATTGTGATGTTTGTGGAATTAAAGTGTAGCCATAATTGCTTGCACCTCTCCGCTTTGGTTTTCTTGAATACAGAGGCAGGGAGAGGACCTTTCAAGGCAAGTCTTCCTAGCCAAACCTCCCTCTTCTGTAACCTGCCCCTGGAGACAGAGATCTAAGATTTATGATAACTTTAACTAAGAAAAAGCCAAAGGGAGAATGGGGTTCTGATGGCTTCGTTGCTCCATGTGGAAAAGAAACAGACCAAGTGAATTTTGTATAATCCCTGAGGAGAGAGTGTCTTTGTGCCGTATTTCTTTTTGACCTGGAGACCCTGAAAGCAAGTTAGTTACAAGTTGGAAGAGGCAGTTCCTAAAGTAAGTCTGGATTTGTTTGAGTTTTGGGGAAGGCCTTGATTACAAAGGAAGAAATGCTTTATTTATATACACCAGATGTAATGCAGGATTTCCTGGCCTGTCTTCCCAGGCACCAGAAGCCTCTGATGAAAATCAGTTGTCTCAATTAGGATTTGGTCCTTATCATTTAGCAGAGCCTGATATTAACATTTCCTTCCCAGGATTTGCTGGACTCTGTGTGTTCCCTTCAAGTGATGACAAACTGATTGCGCTGGTTTCCTGTCACCAGTGGAATCTTTCTGCAGACTGGGGAGGTCAATCTTTCTGATGAGCCAGGTCCCCAACTTATTTTTCTTTGCTGACACAAGCTGGCTCTGTTGCACTTAATAGTTCTTACTGTAAGTGGTGCTGTTGGACCATTTTCCTCTTTATACTTCCAATCAGTACTGTAAGTGCTTTCAGAGGAGGATTTTATATCAAAAGGATAGTTCCTTCTGACTAGTAGAATAAACTTTTTTCATATGATAACTCTCTTCCTAGTGAGATACGTAGAGGCAGCTCTGTCTCTTGTTTGCAATCCTGAGGTTTCTCTTAGATGCGATAAAAATAAATAAATAAATAAACAAACAAATAGTGGTGACTATGGGACATGCCTGTCAGTTCGAATCTAAGAGAAAAACTGAGGGATGTGAGGATGCCCAGCAGCTGTGGTAGCCAAGGGTGTAAATACATAATATAGATGAAATGGGGAGAAGGGACTACAAATTACAGAAAATGAGTTGATCGTTCATATATAATGGAAGTAAACAAAAAAAAGGGAGCCCAGGAAGGTGCAGGAAAAGGACAAAAGATTTGCCTTGATGATGAGCTGGGGGAGGCTATTGTGGGCTAACTACATGAAAGCCATACTGCAAACATTTTGTACATATGCATGTATGTATGTATAGCTATGAGTGTGTATGTATTATTTTTGTAATCAGCAAATAGATTTCATTTTCTCCCATGGGCTCCTTTCCTAAGTCACTGTCCCCTAGCAGGCCAATTTACCTTCTCCCTGGTCCCAAACACAGCCCTAGGAGGGTTATGCAATGTAAACACTGCATCTCTAAGTAGCTCACTGCCTAGAGAAAGCGCATCACATTTTTAAACTGTGACTCCTTTGTATTTTGCAGTTTTTATTTTGTAAGAATAACAGATATTAGGCTTGCTGTAATTATTTTTATTGGAGGAGTGAGCTTGGTGGCTGATATAATTGACAAACTTGTTTTTCCTCTAGTGCCATCAGCCATGCTTCTGTGGCACTAGCAAAAGGATGACACTGGGCTGGTACCTCCTGAATAGCATCCTGGGACCGGTTTTTACAGATTGCAAATGCAAGAGCTTTGGTCTGGGGAAATCTGACAGAAGAGAGAAGTATACTTGATTTCTTTCTGTCACAGTTTTGGTAAAAGAATTAGACTTAAATCAGGAAATTCAGTGAGATGAGTTGGATCTTCGCACAAAAGCAGTGGAGGATTTCCAGCTGGTTAGAGGTATGATATAGAAATGTCTCGCTAAATCAGGGTCTGGTGGAATGTTGCTCTCCTGGAAGGCTCCATTTCTCCTCTAGCAATCTGTGGGTCGTTTGTAGAATGAAGTGAGCAGGAAGCATCAGCATCGCTTGCTTGTGGGAAGACCTGGTGGTTCAGATGTTTTTCATTAGGAACTGGGTGCGGGCTTTTTTCAAGTTAAACTAAAACAGCAGTTCTAGTAGGAAGAGCCTCCCCAATCTGTGTCTTCTGTTTCTGGATACTCTTCCTTGGAGAGCCAGATTTCAGCAGAAAAGGTTGTTAATGGTGGACTTTGTGCAATTGAAACCCTGTGGGAGGAATGGAGAAGATGGAGAAACAGGTGGTAATGTCATGAACTTCAACACTTTATTTAGAGGCCATCGATTTTAAAACAACCAGCCAAGACAAGCGAAGATACTCACTTTGGATGAAAATGTTGCCTTCCCTTGCAATTACAAATAGATGAGTCCAAAGACACACACAGAAACACATTTTCCTAATCGATGACTGATTTTTCTATTTGGGCAAGTAATATCTAAATTATCAGGCAAATATTTGGCTCAGGAACAAATATTTTATACCATTCAAGCCAGTTACCAATGCTTTCCAAAGTAAGGCCTGACCTCTCCTCCTTTCCCTCCACCTTGTAGTTTGTGTTTGTTGAGGATAAGCTTCCTGTAGGTTCTGTGGATTGGCTCTGTTGTAACCTGAATGAAGCTCTAAACATCCTTTTCAGACAGAAACACAATTTGGCTCATCGTTCCTGAATTCATGTGTGGGTTTTCTTGCCGCAGGATACCTGGGACTTTCCTGTCAGAGAGGTGAATGTTGCTGTATTAGAGGCTTGGCTGGCTGTATCAAGTACTTGAAGCATGCGGGGAGAGGGAGTGCTGCTCAGACCTAGGAGTGCAAACTGGCAGGTGTTTAGGTGGGTAATCGTAGTTAACTCAGCACCTTCACATTCCCATGGGGGAGAATTACTTACTACCCAAGCTCTGCCTGACAACGTGTGTCCTTGGTCGAAATCAGAGCCAGACTGGAATGTTGGGTGAAAGGACCAAATCAGTATTCATCGTCATTGTGAAAACAACTTTGATTGAAAAAAAGTCTATCATAGATCTGATGGCAGATCATTGGCAGAACCTAACAGAACAAAGAACAGGTTCAAGGGAAAACCATGAGGAAGGAGTTCCTTGTCACAGCCTATCTTGCCTTTCTGTTTCTTATTCTCACTCCTTATGGAGGCCCCCTGCCCACCTCATTTGATACGCTTCTTCAGTGCCTTGCCTTTGGAAGGGGAGCCAACAATTTCCTCAGCGTTAGCATAGCATATATTTAGCCTTCCAAGGTTTCTATTTCTATTTTAATTAGTGCGCTCTAGGATAAGAGCAGATCACTCTAAGTTCCTGAGTAAAAGTCTGAACTGGTGGGATTTTATATGAAAAGGGCAGTGAGCTTTTCAAATGAACCTGGCATGTAGGTGCTTGCTTCTTTGAAGCCTAAAATATGCCTTCAATTTAGTAAGTTAATTCTTCTTCCTCTTCAGTTCAGACAATACATGTAATAATTAGGAGATGTGAATCCGAATTTTGTTGTTTACCAGCTATGAGACCTTGGGCAAGTCACTTAATTCCTCCGAGCCTCAATTTCATCATGTAAAATGGAAGAAATAATGATAGCTTTTTAAAGAGTCATTGTGAATTTCAAAGGGGTAATATACATAGATATATAGATATATAGCTATACCTCCTTGCTCTTACAAACATAGGATATTCTTCAAGGATAGTAAAAAAATCGGGAAACATTTAGTTGCCTCCAGGAAGATAAACAGGGCGGGGGTGGAATACTTTTCATTGTATATCTTTTTGTATTTTTTGAATTTTGAACCATATGAATGTATAACCTACATAAAATATTAAAATTAAAGTATCCCTAAATAACAGGAGTTCATTAATGTAAAGAAATGTCACCTTAATCATGGCTACCCTTTATTCAGGGCAGGTTACTGGTGAGTACATCATAGAGCTGATCTCATTTAATCCTCTTGAGTGTTATGTGAAGAAGGTGTTCTAGAGCAGCGGTCCCTAGCTTTTTTGGTAACAGGGACCAGTGCTCCTATGAGAATCTAATGCCTGATGATCTGAGGTAGAGCTGAGGTGGTGAGGCTAGTGCTGGGGAGCAGCTACAAATACAGATGAAGCTTCACTCACTTGCCATTTACTTCCTGCTGTGTGGGCAGTTCCTAACAGGCCACAGACTGGTGCCTGTCCTTGGCCTGGGGGTTGGGGACCCCCGTGCTAGAGGGTTCATGGTTGGAATATCAAAGTAAGGGACTTTGGCAGCTGTATTCTGTATATGTAATAACTTTTACAATATTTTTATTATAAAATATTTCAAACATGTAGGAAAATACAGAGAAGTATTTTCTTTTTACAATTACTAAGAATTTTTTTAAAGGGTAGTCAAAGAACTTATCCAAACTGGACTATTATTGAGAGAGAAGGGCTATTGTTGATAATTATACTGTGGTAACAAATGTAAACAAACACCGAGTGGTGTGATCACTTGGAAATCAAGCATTACCATAACTGTTGAAGTCCCGCCTCGTGCCTCAGCCTGGTCCATGTTCCCCCTATCCTCCCCTAGACAACCATGATCTTGATACAGATGTGCACACTGTTCACAGTTTAGGCCCATACTACATATGTGTATCAATAACTGTACAGGGTATTCCTTTGTGTGTTTCTAAATGTTACAAAGATGGTATTATATGTTCTCACTTTTTTAACCTAGTAAGGCATTTTTTCCTTCTGTTCTTGGGCAATTAAAGGAACTAGGGGCAGGGAATAATAATGTATTAGTTAAGAGTCTTTTGATTGAAAGCAACAGAAACTAATTTTGAGTAGCTTATTATTATGCTCACTTATTTTTTAAAAACATGTAAGCAAAGTGTTATGAAAATTACAGAATAATATAAATTCTGGAATTCCTAAGGATTCTCAGAAATTCCATTTCCTCGTTCAAGAATCCTGATGATTAATATATCTGTCAGAAGTTTAGATACAGTAAAAGAAAATAACATCCTGTGTTGAGGTTAATGTTAGGGTTAATGGAACCTGGTATGGTTAATGATAAAACATTAAGCTCTGAGCTCTTCTCACTGATGATGACCCAGAGTAACTCAGACTTTTTGGGGGATCTCAGATACACAAAGAGAACTGCTGTTGGATAAAAACCTCTTGGTCGATTTCAGCTCCTGCTGAAAGTTGGAAAAATCAATTCCATGAAAAATAAAAAGTGACCACTTTCTGGTTTCTGAGGAAACATCAGAAACGGGGGGAAGAAAAATGCCAAAATGATGAGGGTGACTTTGGGCTTCCCTCCGAAGTTGATAGACATATTTTAGACTATTAAACCCCAACAATTAGCACCACTTTTGTGTTAAAATAGCATGCATATTCAGAACACCTCAGGTTAAGGTATAGTTGTTGTGTGCATTGTTTCCTTATTTGCTTGAATTAATTTTCAAATTAGTGTGCCCTTTGTTAATGTGCTCGAGGGAATGAACAAAAGACTGGAAGAATCTCATAGAGAAAATTAGGCAGGCAGAGCACATGGAATTGTTGGAGCAGTGGTTCCTGATAGATGAGTGAGTAAAACCTGAGCCAGGCCCGGGGTGGCTAGAGGGACTTGAGGGTAGCATGTGCTCACAACCCCCAAACTGACTGGTTCTGGGAAGGTAGTTTTTCACTATCAGTCATGAAAATTCACCCAGGTTTCATGCCGAAAAAAAAATCCATTCATAAGGCAAGAATAGTGGCTTGTACAGCGTATTTGTTATTTCGCTCCATGACATAAATGGATGTAAAAAAGCTTTTAAGAAATCACTTCACATAGGAATGTTAAAATATTTATTCAGAGATTAACTATATATTGGGGATCCCCTCCTAAAACTCAAACATAAAAGCCATCAAAGAAAAATTCCATGTAAGCTATGATTGCAAATGACTAATGGAATATAATTTAAGTAAAACATGGAACATACATTTCCTTTTTAAAAAAATTAACAAAATTCAACCATTAAAAAAGTATAGATTCTTTTAGAAAAGTAAACTTTTTTTTTGTCTTTTATAACTTTTAGAACTTCGATAAGACTTTCTAAGGTTTTTAATAATCTGTTACTATATATCATTGACGGTTCTAAATACTTTAGGAGACACCTGGAAATTAAATCTTCATCCTTGGCAAATCAGAATCTTATTGTTTTTAGGTAAAACTGAATTAAAATGAAACCATTTGCTTTCATAAAAACAAAATTTTTACAAATTAGTTAATTAACATTAAATACTTTTCAAAGTTGGGGCCCATGCATGCAGAAGTCTGGAAACTACATCTGCATTAGTTTTGCCCATCAACTTCTTGTGCTGGCCTCAGGAGATTTATAAATAGACTTCAGTATTCCAAGGCATCCTGTGACACCTGCAAAAACAAACTCCAGAGGAATTGGAGTTTCCATGTGTTGGGCTGATGGCTTTTTTTTTGGACTGTCACAGTGTACTTAAGGATCAGTAAAAATATTTTTGTTCCATTCTTAACACTAGTTCCCTAATCTGCATATGACATCATGCTAGATATTGTTCTGCAAAGGTAATTCGGACATAGTCCATTCCTGCTCTCAAGACAATACCATCTGACACAATGATTAAGAATTATTACTATTATAGTAATAATAATTGCATTGATAATTATTATGGTAATACTACTTTAGTAATTATAACAGAAAAATATTTTAGTGATAGTAATAATAATTATAATAATTACAGCAAGCACTCATTAAGCCCTTGTTATGTTCCAGGCACTATGCTAAGCAATTTCCACAAAATAGCTCATTGAATACGATCATCAACCCTAGTAGGGTAAGTAGCATTATATTCATTTTATAGATACAGAAACTGAGCTTTAGAGAAGGTAAGCAACTTGTCCATGATCACACAGATAGTCATTGCTGAAAGTGGGACACAAATGTTTAAAGCTGAGAGGTAGGAACACAGGGTCAAGTGAACAAACATTTACAAGACACACATGTGCAAGCACTTTTACATCACTTGAACATTCACTTAGTGGCCTTATAATGAAGTAAGTAGAGAAGCAAGTTCTATTGGAATTACTATATGTTATTTCCTTTGTTGGGGAACAGAAGGCTTGATGGAAGATGATATTTTGGGAGAAATATATCATCGACTTTCCATATCACCAGAAGGTGTTTAGGCAGATTAAAAAGGGAACTAGTATGAGGGAGAAAAAAATGGCATAGATGATTGAGGCCCTGTTCATCCCTCTTGTGACCGAATCAAAGTTGTGATGGAAACAAGGAGCAGCAGCAAGGAAAAAACACCTGGGATGAACAAGCCATACAACTAGGGAGAAATGCAAGGAGTCACCCTGCAAAGGTAGGATGGGGTGAGGACGCAGGGCTGCCCGGTCTGAGCAGCTGAGTGAGACGGAAGCTGTGGCAGAGGCAGCAGCAGATACCTCTTAAAGGGGCCGTGTGTGTGAACAGATTTCTGCGGTGATGGATCCGCTCACTCTGAGCACCAGTGTCCGTTTGGCTGCACGCAGGGGGCACCAGAGACGTACAGGGAGACATTGTCCGAGCGAAGGAAGGATAAGGTGAGACTCATTTGGTACAGGAGTGCTGGTGGTATCCATTGTTCCCTGTTGAGCCCTACCCGCTATAAGTGCTCCATGGCCATGACATCATCAACTAGATAACACAGGTCACTCTGACCAGAGGATTCCCTGAAACCCCATCTCCCCCAACTCACGGCCCTGCCCAAGCCACATCCAGGTGTATCCTTAGTGAGTCAGGTGCTCCTTGCTGAGATTTACCCTGGAGGAGGAAGCTGGGCTCGGTTTCCGGTGTGGCCTTTTGAGGCAACTGTAAGCACAGCATCTGTGGATTGCTTGCTGAATCTTACCAGGTGGCTCAGAGGGGAACAGGCTGGGGCTAAATTTGGCCTGTAGCTGAACCCCTCTCAGGACTGTGCCACTGGACACCTACTTCACAAATCCACACTAATAAGACTGGGAGACTTAGGAGCTTTGCTTAGTACATAGAAATAGACATGGAAAAGCAGCCAAAATGGGAAGACAAAGAAGCAGAAACATATGAGAGAAGAGAAGAGATCTAGATATAATGGAGTCAAGTAATCTAACAGATGCAGAGTGCAAAACACTGGTTATAAAGATGTTCAATGAACTTTTGGGACATGTAGATAAATTCAGTGAGAACTTCAACAAAGAGATAAAAAACATAAAAATGGAAATGGAAATTATGAAAGGGAACCAGTCTGAAATGAAGAACACACATGAGAAGTATACTAAATGGAATAAACAAAGTAAATAAAGAAGAGGATCAAATACCCTATCAGGAAAGCCAAGGACACACAATCAGAATGGCAAGAAAAAAGATGCCAAGACTAAAAAAATAATTTAAAGAGGATGTGGGATACTATCAAGGCTCCAAATATTCGTCTGATCAGCGTAACCAAAGAAAATCAAGATGTTGAATAGCTGTTTGAAGAAATAATGATTGAAAACTTCCCTAATCGGGTGAAGCTCAGAAAGTTCCAAAAATCAGGGATTCAAAGAGGCCCACACCAAGATACATTATAATTAAAATGCCAAAGTTTAAATACAAAGAAAGAATATTAAAAGCAGTCCCATAAGACTGGCAGCTGGTTTCTCAAAAGAAACTATGCAGGACAAAAGGCCTTGGCAAAAAATATTTGACAGGATGAAGATCCAGAATCTACAACCAAGAATAATTTATCCAGCAAAACTATCATTTAGAGTTGAAGGACAGATAAAGAGCTTCTCAGACAAACATGCTAAAGGAATTTATCAGCGCCAAACCAGTATTACAGAAAATGTTGGAGGGACATCTTTAAAAAGAAAAAACATGTATCAAAAACAGAGGTAAAGAATGGTAATAACTGCATTCCTATCAATAAGTACCTTAAATGGAAAAGAATTAAGAGCTCCAACCAAAAGATAGAGTAGCTGAAAGGATAAGAAAACAAGACCCCTACATGTGAAAAGGAAGGAGATGGAAAAAGATATTGCTTTGATGGACGGAGAAGTTATTTAAGTCGGACAGAGAAAGATAAACACTATATGATTTCGCTTATATGCAGAATCTAAGGAATAAAAAGAACAGACTAATCAAAAACAGACTCACAAATATAGTGGACAGTTTGGTGTCGGACAGAGGGGAGGGAGGTTTGGGGGACTGGGAGGATGGGGTGAAGGGCTAAAGAAGTACAAATGAGTAGCTGATGGACGGTCACAGGAATGGGGAGCACAGCATGCGGAACACGGCATAGGGAATACAGTTAGCATTATTAATACGTTGGCTAGGTGGAGGGTCAGGGGAGGGAGGGAGAAAATGGGGAATTGTTTTATGAACTATATAGAAGTCTAACCAATGTACTGTATACTTGAAACTAAAGAAAAAAAAACAACTAAAAAAAAGGGAACTAGTGTTTCCTTAGAGGACTACCCTATACTCTGCCTGCTTTTCTGCCTCGTGTCCTGTGCTTTTAGCATTACTTCTGCTGTTAGATTCAGTGTATCAGCAACAAGTTTTGAACTCCCCTCGTGTACACTGAAGTAGACTCCACCTCAGTAGGAATACAAAACTACCATCAGCCAAATATGTGTGTCAACCTTTCTTGCCAGCTAAGAGGTTAGGGGTGGGTGGAGGATGGAAGAATAGAACATATAAAATAAAATTATATGTGAATATCTATATCTATATCTATATCTATATATATCTATCTATTTTTCTCTCTATATAAAATTCCTTTTAAGTCTCAAAATCACTCAAGGATATATTTTTTAATTGGGCAATTTTACCTGCTCCCTTTTGCAAATTCTGATAAATCTCTTAATGGAAGCCTGATGGAAATTGAAATTAATCTTTTAATGCCTTATAAGTAAAAAAAAAAAAAAAAAGGAATCATAGAAGGAAGCTAGAAGGGACCCCAGAGATATAAGTGTTTCATGAAATAGTAATGTCCTTGATCTTGATCTGTTAATAGGTATTTTGAAAAAAGTCTCTGTGGTCAAATAAAATTTGGAAATACTGGGTTAAAGTTAAATAGGTTTCTTTCCTGTGGAACTTCAGAGTCTTTAATATGCTAATGTGCTTTGTGAATCTTCAAGAAGGGGGATAAGGTTTGAAGTGTTTAAACATGTATTTTACCCCTAATTCTCTTTATGAGGAATGCTGGTCTAGCTGAGTTAGCTAGTGTAGTCTCTACATGGAGATGTTCACTGATGCCTTCTGAGAGCAAGGAAGTCCCAAGGGGAAGGAAGGATAGATCAGTTGCTCTTGTTTCATGCCTAGAATTCTCAGTGAGATGCCTTTCCTTAGAGGCTCAGAAAGAGCTGAAAGGGATCTCTAGGCAGACAGAGTTTCCCTTCATTGTGACCCATGCTGCAGAGAAGCTCTGAGCTCAGCACAAAGGGGTGACTAGCTGTTAGAATCTCGGACATATATTTATCCCTGACCTAGCCCAATGAGGACACACAAAGGGGGAGGAGGTACCATCACCGTAGTCACAAAGCTAGTCTGAGTCTCTTTCCCTAAGCAAACTGGTTGTGTGAGGTTAGATTGGGAAGTACCAGTTTAAAAAAAGATCTCTCAGAGCTTTTAATATGAAAATGTGCATTGTGATGCTCCAATAATAGGGTAGAGTGCTCTGGATTTTAAAAAGTTACTTGAGTCCGAAACTCTTACTTTGCACAGCATTGGTGAGATACCCATGTTCTGAGGAAAACCCTCTGAGAAACACCAATCTAATATGACCTTCTCTTTTCATCAGTGAGCAACTATGGAGAAGGCGTTTTTTTTCTCTGTGGGGCCCCCTTGGGTTTCTTTCTCCATTACTGTGACAAATTTATTGACATTAACTTGATCAAATTCAGCAGCAGCTTTGAAGAGATTTCTTTAGTTCATAAACTCTTTTTTTGTATGTGTCAATGGCAAATTATATATCTTGAATTTCTGTTGTCAAAAACCACAGATTAATTTAGCCATCCTTTATAGAATATCACCTGTGCCTAAAGACCCTTTACATATAGTGGTGGTCTATAAAGATGTAAACTGTCATTCTTGCTATGTGTTAATAATAATAATAATGATTAATATAACATTGATGGCAATTTATGAACATCTAATGTTTATTGAATGCCTTTCTAAAATTCATTAGGCAAAGTACTAAGTACTTTAATTCTTCCAACATTTTATGAGGTAGCTATTATAATAATGTCCATCTCTTGGTGAGGAGAGGTTAAGGAATTATTTAAAGGTCACATACAGCTAAAGGAGAGAAGACATACATAGAAAGGTTTAGCGGCACGTGAAACATACCTCATGTTGATCTAAAGTGCTATGTGAATTCAGAAAAAAATAATTTTCAGAAGTCTTTATCAGGGAAAGTGTGAAGTATGTGGTGGACAATTATGATTTGGTCACCCATTTCTCCTCCCTCTGGGGAACAGCACCTCTTACTTTGGAGGAACTGTTGTCTCTTTCAGTGTAGGGTTCTGGCAGTGTAGCTGGGCACCGTACCTGGAGTTGAACCCATCAGTCTTTGGGAATTTTGAGATTAGAACCAAAGGAGGAGGCTTTCTTCTTGGCTAGTAAAATTGTGAAATCTTGTCTGAGATATGCATGGCTTGTCTTCAGTCCAATGGAAGGAGCTGGGAGTGGTAGAAGAGAATGATGGTGATGTCAAGAGAAAGAGGCAGTTGCTAGAAGTGGAGAGATGGAATCCTGGAGGTCTTTGGGGGCATCTCTGAGGCTAGGTGTTGTGTCCTTACTGGGGTAAAGGATTTACCACCCTCTTTTCTTCTGAAAATGATACTCTCCTTCATTGCAAAATGAGATGTTAGTAGAAATTGATTTAAAAAAAAAAAAAAAAAAGCCCACGCCATAGAGATATGCACAGATCCTTAGATCCTTAGAAGTGTTGAGATTCTATTTGATACTAAGCCACGGCTTTCTCAATTCCAACATGGAGAACTTTACAGGGTACTGGGCTCTTGAGAGCCAAGGAGAGAGTAGAAGCAAAAAAAAAAGAAAAAAAGTGTTGCTGTTTAAGAGAGCAGTTAAAAAGTCCCAGCAGGATTAATTTGCTGGCTTCAGTGATTCTCCATCATACTTTAATAAATAAAAGGGGAGGGGCCATAAAAGTATTTGACCTGACAGCAAGTACTATCGTGGCCACTTCCTTGACCTCAAAGAAAGCCTCCTTCTTCCTATCTGTAAAATGGAAATTATATAAATGCCATTTCTACCTTTAGTTGTTTTGAGCCTCCAAAGAGAAAACAGATGTAAAGCCTTCTATCAACTGCAAAACAGGATATAAATGTGAGGTATTATTCATAGTCATCTCACTATAATCAAACACTTTATAACCCTGCAGCAAGTCAAACTTAGTCCCAGGAAGTAGACAATATTTAGGGGGTGGGGAGAAGCAGGAGATAATCAGGACAGTAGCTTTATTGGGCGCAAAAATGCTTCAAAGATTAAAGAAGATAGAAGCAAAAATAGGAATTGTTGCTTCCCTCTTTGGGTTTTAATCCTTTTAGTCTGTTCTCTTTTCATTCCTATTTTCTATAGGGTATTTCTTGGTTTTGGATTTTAAGTGGGCTTTATGGAGACAAGGCAGAACATTGCTAGTCCCTGTAGAATGAGAGGGTGCATGGAAAGGACCTAACAGTTTCTGGTACCCTGTTCTTGTTTAATTCAAGTTTGTTCATTCATTCGTGGTAAGGTACTAAAAAGGGATTTTACCCTCCTCCTGTTGAAAGTGATTAATTCTGGTAAGAGCTGAGCAGTATGGACGAATAAGCAGGCACAAGCCTGTTTTTAAGCATGAGTTGGGCCAGGGAGGGTAAGAAGCGCAAGAAGAATAAGGAAATGTGTGTCTGTGTTGCTGCTCTCACAACCATCACAAGAAAAAAAGTTTTCATATTAAAAGGTGGGCTGCCTTGAGAGAGAGCCTGGGGAAAAGTGCGGATGACTGGGTCGAAGGACCTGACAGTATGTGATTCCCTGCAACAAATGGTAGTGGTGGTGTGTGTGCACACACAGACGCACACGCAGTACCCAGCCTCCAATTTCAGCCCTGGCAGGAGATAACAATTCTCAGCTCGCCTTTCCAGGGTTATTTTTGGCTGGGGCTGTTCGCTGATGGCAAAAGGCTCAACCCCCTCCCAATTCCCTCGCTAGTCCTTGTTCAAAAGAGAAACTTGTGCGTGTAAACTGCTCACTCCCGGGGAGACCGGGAGACCGGATTGCCGGTGAAAGAGGAGAGGGACTGGGAGTGCGGGAGAGGATCTGGCTCCAGCTCTCACCACCCCAGGCTCCCGGCTATTTTCTAGCGGAGGGTGGGCCCCGGAGGCAAGCGTTCTCTGGGGACAGCTTGGGCCAGGCGCAAGAGGAGTCGTAGCTGGGGGTCAGGGAAGCTGGCACTGGGAGCGGACTTTTGGGAAGACACTCCGAAAGTGAGTCCAACTCGAGAAAGAAACTGTGAGCCCTTTGGGCGATCCGGCTGGAGAGGAAGTTGGGCGGGAGAAAACTTTCTTGGAAGGTAGAGGCCAAACTCTGCTGAGGCGGCGAGGGGCCGCGCTGAGGAGGAGGATCGACTGGTCGGTGCCGCGGGAGGGCGCAGGCGGCTGGGGAGGGGACCCGGGCGCGAGGCGGAGTCCGGGCGCGCCGTCAGGCTGGTGGGGGGGCCCCGTCGGGCTGCAGATTCCCTCCGGCTCCCAGGAGCTGCGGCAGGATCGTCCAGGAGGCGCCATGGAGGGGAGCCCTATCCCGGTGCTGACGGTGCCTACGGCGCCCTACGAGGACCAGCGGCCAACCGGTGGCGGGGGGCTGAGGCGGCCCACTGGCCTCTTCGAGGGCCAGCGCAACTACCTGCCCAACTTCATCCAGAGCGTGCTATCATCCATTGACCTGCGCGATCGCCAGGGCTGCACCATGGTGGTGGGCAGTGACGGCAGGTACTTCAGCAGGACGGCTACGGAGATAGTGGTGCAGATGGCCGCGGCCAACGGGGTGAGTTACCTGGCCACCTCTCGCTTCTCATCCTGCCTATACCATCCCCTCTTTTCGCTCTCGCCCCTTCCTACCTGCCAGCCTCTGTTGGCCCGGACCCCCACCCAGGCTCTGCGGCTCTCCCAAGGTCCTGTCCTCGCCTCCAACGTCCTGCCACCACTGCTCTTCGAGGCCTCCCCAGCGTACGCTGGACATTGTCCTATTTGCAACCATCTTTTTCTACTCTAAATTTTGGCTCTGCCAAATTTAACAGTAGTGTTGTCTCAGAACACACACACACACACACAGACACACAGACACACACACACACCAGTGTTGATCCCTGACATATTTGGTGACAGTAAATGGTAAAGGATTTTAATATTGTTGGTTCATGAACACAGTAGAATTATTTCATGATTAATTTGATTCAGGTAGGGATAAGGCAGAGATCATTTTGATGCTATACAGCCTGGGCTCTCAGTTCCCCAGAGACATATCACTAAATAGTGTAAAATGGGATTTGCCATGATGCCCTTAGGCATTTGACAATTCATGCCTCTTCTCCCTTTCAGTTTTCATACTCATTTCCTTTCCATTCTCCCATGATCTCTGCAGCCTTCTTTTGTAATCTGAATTTTTTTTTTTTTTTTTTTTACTTAGCCGTCCTTCCTCCCTACCCTAGATCTAGAAGCACCTTTTGGCATATCTCCATACCCTGATTTTCTCCTTCCCAAATCCAGCAGCATCTCAAGGACTTGCACAAGAGGAATACCTAATTTCAGGTCTCTGAATTTGGTGTGGGAAACATTGTCTGAGAGACTGACTTCAACCTTGTTAATGGAGTCAGACCCTCAATACAGACCGTTTTTTGAAATGAACTCTCTGTAGATTTATAAATGAGTGTGGACGTTTTAAAAAGTGAAACTAAGCAATTATCTGGCACTTAGATTCCCTCCTTCCTCTTCCTAATACTTTCCTTTTTTTTTTTATTTCTAGGTTTTTTTTTTTTTTTTTCCAGCTTTGGGGTTGTTCGTGTTTCACATTTGCTTACTATAATTTCCCCTTTTCAGTATTTCAGGGATGGGAAAAGAGAACTTTAAAAAAAAAAATAACTAAGGGCAACTGGGAGAAATAGGGTCGAGGGATGAGTTGGATGGTGGAACTGTGATTTCCAGCCCCAGCAGATGCTGGAGATACAAGACTTGTATTTCTCTCTGGCTCTAACTTGGGATTGGTGAAAGTTGGCTCAGATCAGGGATTTGGAGAGAGGTTGACAAATGGTCTTTTACTCTTGTCAGATAAAGCTGTTCCTGTGGAATGATAGAAAATAACGAGCGTTGGGAGAGCTATGGCAGCTTTCATACTCTTTCCTGGGCCAGTTTTCCAGGGACTAAGAGAAACAGCCTGTCCAATATTTATTGTGGGTCAGGCTATTTTTGAAACTACAGTTATTGATTTGCATGGGCAGATTATTATTATGCTTTATTATTTCTTGGCACAGTTTACCATAAAGACTCTTCAACCTCTTACTTCAATGAGTCTTCTCCGATAAACACATTTTATTGACTTTGAGTGGGGTTTATTTTAGAAGATATGCTTAAAATAGAGTCAAATTTAACCTAGCAGTTGTTTTGAAGGTCAGAATGACAAATTAAAATGCACATAGAAGCACCATCTCTTAAATAATCTGAAAGTACTACTTCTATGATAGGTAGGCATGGGTGAAGAGAATGGTGCATATTTATCAAAATTTCAAACAGCCAGTTTTAATCTTTTCCATATTTTTTTCACTTTCTTGGGGCTTTTGCTAAAGCAAAATGAATAATCAGAAGGCCAGCTTTGAGAGAAGTGCAGTTTGGATTACTGTAAGCAAAACTGGTTTTGAGAACTGTAAATTATGGGAATTCACTTGTGTCTTGACGTGGACTGTAGAGTTTTATTCAGGAATAATGAACTTCAGTTACAAATGTTTTGGCTTTTTTTGAGGTCCTATTGAGTATTCATAAACAAGTTAGAAAAATAGTAGAAAAATAGAATTTCTTCTTTTTGAAGTCACTGTAATGTGACTGGGTGGGCTGCATTCTACTTGAAAAAATTTTTTTGATAAAGTTATTTTTACAAAGTAATTTTCTAGAAAAAACTTTAGTTGCTCTTTGATTATGTAATTGCTGGAGGAGAGCAGAACTTTAGATTTCTAAAATGATAAACTACATTACTAATGTTTTAATATCTCATAAAGTTTAAAATAGATTCTCAGATATATACCTATACAATTTGGTATTTAAAATTTTTTTAATCATACAATTATGAAATTTTCAAACTTTCAGAAAAGTGGAGAGAATAAATTAATGGCATTCATATGCCCATACCCTCGGTTATTAATATTTTTCTATACTTGTTTCATCTTTTTTTGAGGGCTAAAGTATTCTAAAGTATATTCCAAAAAATGACATTTTACCTCTAAATTCTTCAATATGAATCTCCAAAAAATAAGAATATTTTCTTTGACAGTTATACTATCATTATCATCCCAGAGAAAATAAAAAGTGATTTTTTTGTATCACTTATTACACAGTCCACATTCAGATTTCCTCAATCATTCTGAAATGTCTTTTATAGCTGATTTGTTCAAACTGGTTTTTTCTAATTGAGGAACTCATATTGTATTTGGTTATTCGTCTGAAGTCACTTTTAACCTAGAAAGTACCTCATTATTTATTTTCATTTTGTTAATGAAATTTTCTTGTTAGACTAGGCCAGTCAGTTGTTCTGTAGAGCGTCTCTCCAACCTACCTTTTCTAAAATATTCTGATTATTTCTTAATGGTGTCATTTAACTTTTCACTCTATTTTTTGTTTGTTTGTTTTTAGTGAACTAAAAACTAGTTGTAAAGGCTTAATTAGATTCATAATCAACATTTTTTTACAAGAATATTTTATAGGTGATGGTATATACTCATGTTGCATCACATTAGGAAACAATCTCTGGTCGTTTCATCATTCGTGATGCTATGGTGGTGATTGCCTATTTTTTCCATTATTTTCCCCATTGGAACCAGTAAGTAGCCTGTGGGGTGAACTTTGTACTGTGTGAATATTCATTTCCTTATTAACCTTTACCCAATTGTTTTAACATCCATTAATGATACTGGCTTGAGTAGATTACTTCATTAGGAGTTTCAAAATGATGATTTCCTAATTCTCTAATTCCATCTATATGTTTTAGCTGACATTTTTCTATAAACTACACATTTTCCTCACAACTGGGCTATTTGGGTATCCTGTAATCGAGTTCCCTCTGGAAAGCAGAATATTTCTCGTTTTTAATGATCAATTTTCATAGTAAGAATTTGGTGAAACTACACCTCCATTGGTGATACATAAACTTTGTTTTATTTTGTTTTAGCTTTTAGTAATATTGCTGTGGACTCCTGGATTTTTATATAATCAATTATATATAGGATTAGTGAATAATGAAAAGATTTTTAAACTTGTTTTTGTAGTTTTTATGTGACTACGTGAATTTACCTAAAAAAAAAAATCCTGAAGTATTTTAATTTTCCTTTAAAAATACAGACTATGTCATACTATACAGAGCTAAAGAAAAATAACTACTAATTACAAAGAGTATATCGTATCATTGAAATGAATTATGATTAAACCTAGAATTATAATTAAACTTAGTTTATAACTAATGTATTTTTTATCCTATTTCTATTTCCATCTGCTTTAAATTCTCTTCAGGGGTTTAGATCCTCTATATATCAATTTATTCTAATCTCTTAAAGAGTTCAAGAGCTAAATGCAACATAATGGCTACAAAAATGCGTTTGCCTCTCTGTGGGTGGATCCCTCTGTGGCTAAGAACATTCTTTTTCCTCTTTGTTATAATCTTTTTTAGTCACTACCTTTAATATTGGACAATGACAGCACCGTGTCTATCTCAAGATGTTTCTGACTTTTTTCTAAAGTCTTCTCTTCCTGGAGATGATGACATTATGTATCAACGATCTAGTAGAACTTTCTGTGATCATGGAAATATTTTATAATCTGCACTGTACTGGCCACATGTGACTATTGAACACTTGAAATGCAGCTAATGCTACTGACTTAATTAAAATTGAAATTTAAATAAAATTAAAATTGCAATGTAAATAACAAAAAGTTGTTAGTAGCTACCATACTGGACAGCACAGCTCTTGCATTTAAAGGTGTGTGTGTGTGTGTGTGTGTGTGTGTGTGTTTAATGGAGCCAGCAACAATAGGTTAAATTAAGGTAGATTGCTAAGTACTACAAATACATATTTGGCAAACCCAAACCAGACTTTAGCTTAGGAGACAATGAGGTGAAGTAGGACAATCACTGTATTAGCAAAATTAGCCCTGTGTTATAAGTTATAGGGCAAATGCTTTAGCCTCTTGAAATACCTGGAAACTACTTGTTTCCTCATCTATAAATTGGGTATGAGAGCATCACTGAATTATTCTGGGAATCAGATGAAGCATTGCATATGAAAACATTTTGTAACACCCACAGCACTAAGAAATATAAGGGAGTATTATTATGGTAAATTAAATACATCTCACGTAATAATTATTTGAATGCATGTATTGAGTCAAATATGCAGTGGGTTTTTTTTTTTTTTTTTTGCAAACAACTTATATCTTCATCGCACACTTTAGCCAAAAGAAAATCTATTGATTAGCCATTTACTGTACTGGCCATATGACGATCAACAACAACGATATTATTGTTGAAT
The DNA here is from genome assembly GCF_014176215.1 of Rousettus aegyptiacus. Taxonomy (NCBI): domain Eukaryota; kingdom Metazoa; phylum Chordata; class Mammalia; order Chiroptera; family Pteropodidae; genus Rousettus; species Rousettus aegyptiacus. Next base: position 45,954,570 of record NW_023416306.1, on the reverse strand, counting down.
TACAGAATTGAAGAGCTTCTCAATGTCCTGTGAAGCCTTTTAGAGGTAGAAGCTGGAGTGCAATGGCATGAGGAAAGCAGGGTCAGCAAAGGACTTGGGTGTGCCCTCCAGTTAAGGTGCTTGCACAGGTTGTATTTGATTCCAGCACGTCATGGAAAGATGGTTGCTCCAGAGACTGCAAATACACTTGCTTTGGCATTTACTAGCCTATCTGTGGCCCCAAAGACAAGGAACATGGGTTTGGAAGAGAAACAGAATGGGATATGATTGTGGGTGGAAAGTAGGGAAGGAAGAGGGAAGCATGAGAGGGAAACTTCTGCTACAACATGTGTGGCTTCTTTCTTGAGATGGATCTGGAAATCTGGGGTTGGCTGGCTCCAGATTTTATCTCTTGTAGGGAAAAAAAGAACCGAATGGTGAATGCTCATGTATTCTATTGGTTTTCACTACAGAATAGGTGAATGGAATGATTGACTATGGCCAAGACATTAGGAAGGTTTGTAATACATTAGAAAACCTTAAAGTGCATCATTCCTTAACTCTATCTTGCTTCCCTTCCCAAATTTCCATCCCTGATTTGTGGAACTGGGAAATCTATTATATGAGCAGCAGCAAATTTTAGGGAGCCTTTGGTTCCCTCCATTTCCCTGTTTGAGTCAGTTCATTCTTGAATCTTTTAGCCTTAAGTCTTCATTCACATTTTTTTTCTTTTTATGAGGAAGTAAAAGGAATGAGAGAGGTTTTGAGAACAGCTGGGCCCTCCCAGTTGCTGGTGTGGGTTATTTTAAGCTTTGTTTAATGTGTCCAGACCCAGATGGCATTTTTAACTAAGCTGCTTTATTAAATCTTCTGATAAAGTATAATAATGTTTATCAAAAAAGGCAGACACACATCAGCAACATTATGTATAAAACTTGCCCTAAGAATTTTTTATGAAACATCTGTTCTCTTTGAGCCCTTTGATAACTCTAGAAGTTTACTAGTACAGACTTGAGGAATAAAAGTGGGAGCCCATTTTTGAAGAATCTCAGCATAGGTATTGGCTTCACCAACCTTGACCCACATCTTCTGGGCCTTGGCCACTCTTCATTTAGGTAACAGTAAAATGAATAAACACTGTAATAGAATTTCAACAGGATTATTTGGGAATAATAGGCAGGGGAAAAAGGTCTAAATTTCCCAGAGCTTTTTAAATTGAAGGTAGAATGCTAGGTCTACAATGTTCTTCATTAACCTATAGCCTTAACAGTTAATTACAAGCACTCAAGATTTGGCCATTGTGACTTTACTGTTTATACTTTCATAGCCAATGGGAAAGTTTTAGGTTCTTTCATCTGACTTGACTCTCATTTGTTATGGATGGGAGGATATTTAGAGTATCTATAAGACTTGTTAAAATTCTCATTTTCTGAGTCCTTAAATATCTTTCATCTCTTACATTTTTAGTGACATCAAATTTTGGACTAAAGTCTGTATTTATATGAAGAGAAAATTTTCAGGAACATTCAATCCCCAAAGGAATTATTTTCTTTGGCGTAGTCACAGAAGTTTTTCTTTTCTTTTCCAAGCCTCAGTAATAGGTGCTTTTACACAATATATTAAAATTATTGCATTTACTTGTTTTCCTCTAATAAGGGTTCTGTTTTGTAGCTAGGGATATCTAGTGTTGCATTTAGATATTTCTAATGGAAAGAGGAAAGAATTTCAAACCGTAAGACTAGAATTCATTCAGTTTGACGAAAGACCCCACGAAATAACTGGAAGGAGTTTTAATATCTACAATACACAAAATTTGGTGAAAATTAAATTGATACAACTTTTCGTTCAGGCAATTTGGTAATATATGTCTAAATTAATACAGTTCTTGTCCAGTAATCCAGGAATCCCTTAGTCTAAGACTATCCTGTAGATTTTTAGTACAAATGTGCAAACATCTGTGTACAAGAATACTCATTGCAACTTTTCCAAACAGTAGAGAACAGGTACATAATTTATGACACAATCATACCATGGATGCATTAAAATCCAAGGTGTATCTATATGTGACATGAGAAAGATGTGAATGATAGTTTGTTAAGTGAAACAAAGCAATTAGTAGAGTATCATGTGTAGCATGATCCCACTTTTGTGTATAAATGTATGTATAGAAAATAAGATTGGAAGAACACACTCCAAAGAGTTAACGGTGAATATATCTGAGGTCTGTAGGTGTGTATGGTGAGGGAAGGAGAAGTCTTTCCCTTTCTACTTCATATATTTCTCTTCATTAAATAATCACACGTATCTATGCATCATTTTCATAATTATACACATCGACAAAGAATAATGAAAAAAAAGAGAGAAGCTTTGGATTTGAATCATGGTACTACCATTTACAACTTGTATGACTGTGGGAGCATCACATAGCCTTCTGGGGTTTGTTTCTTTACTTATGAAGATAGGAAGAGTCATAATACTTGCCCTGGCCATCTTTCAGGGTTACCGGGAGGATTGAATATGGTAATGGATTATTATCAATTATTTTATTTATTTATATAACACAATTATCACCGAATTTTCCCCTCTGATTAAAATTAAAGAAAGACATGTGCTTTTTAGTCTCAGTAGCTTTATTGATAAGAAGATGCTTGTTGATGTGGTGATCACAGTTACATTGATAAGCTTCCCCTTGACTTTTGGCATTCCTCTGTGCTGCTGGCTAAGGCTTGAGTGATGACTGTTGAAGTCATGACCCCCTCTCTACTCCCAGCACATGTGCATGCGCATGCGCGCACACACTCACACACACATTTACACTTACTCACTCATGCACAGGAACACTTGAATACACACCCTGCTGTGATACTTGACGTGGCAACAGCTGCTCTGGCATAGACTCTGTTTAACTCAACGTAAAGGACTTTTTCTTGTATGGTTTGTGCATTTTTTTCCTGTTATGAATTAGCTGTGTCAATGCCATGTTTTTCCACCTTAAACCTTTCTGAGGCTCAGGATGTGTTATGAGTAGACCCTGCCCTGCTCCCGCCCCCTCCCACACCACCACCACTCCTCCTAAGGCCAGATCTTAATCTGCTCATTTCATGAGGATTTTTAAGGCTAGTAGACTGAACCATGTGAAAGATTACTGGGAGGAACACACCAGGCAGAGGCTAAGAGACTCCATGCTAATCTGCTGAGTAGTCTGAACATGCACAGCTGCGGGAGCTAGTGATGCTTTAAAGTATTTTGTCAGGCTGTTTGTCAGGGTGCCTGTTCCTGCAGCCCTGCCGAATGTTTTGGTTAGGAAGCATAATCTTTTTTTGGATAGGATCTCCCAAATGTAAATTGACAGATGCTAATGTGGAATATAATACAGAACACCCAGCTTTGCTGTCATAAATAACAGTAAATTGTTTAATCTTGCTGAGTTGTAAATCTATGATAGCCAGAGGTCTTTGGTTCACCGGAACATACTACAGAGAGTGAGGGCATTTAGCAAATGGGCAGTAATTGTTTCCCAACCAGGCAAAAAGTGGTCTGTTAGAATTTATTTAAAGATCCATATAAATGTATTTTAACTGATATCACAACTACTCACTGAAAAACACATAGCTATAAAGAGAGACCGATTTTTTGTTTTGGAATATAGTCTGTCTACAGAGGTGTCAAAGGTACTGAATCTTTTCTTTGGGGAAGATATATATATATATATATATATATATATATATATATATAGTCAGTATACAGCAAGTCTTTAGATAGATTCTGTGACCTTAAGCAAAACAATGTATTATAAAACCAATTTTTAGGCTAACTGATATAAATAAGAGTTAAGTTTTTATGGCATCTCATCAATGTTATAATGAAATGACATTGAACAAAATGATGTTATTCCAGGACCCACTGTATATATTAAATTTCTGTCTATCTATAAAGGTGCCAGATGTAAAGTACCCTTAAGCATTTAGGTAGTTTATCAAGCATTGTATGTGTGTGCACATGTGCACAGGACAAATCTCCCCTCCCCTCCCCCCATTGCCCCGCCCAAGAGATATCTTCTTCTCTGGATAGATTCAAGAGGAGGATAGAACAGAGTCCCAGATGTAAGAGATGTTTGAAGACTATATGTAATTGAAGGGGTAACTAAATGCTCCTCCAATGACCTGCATTTCTTGTGCTAGAGTTGGATGGACCAATACTATGAGATATAAGCAGCACAAGTCCTACTATTCTAGGCAGGAGTCTGTGTTGCAAGGACAGCGTTCTGCACTGAGCTCGACAACATGGGTAAGATATCAGACAGCACAGTACATGCCAGTGGACAGTGCCAGTCAGAGGCATGGATGGGGGAATGACAGAAGAAGATCCAGGTCAAGGCAAGGTTATAGGCATGGCCCTGTCACTCCTTACCATGGACTTCAGCAGTTTTTCAGTGAGCAGTTTTAGTGGTTAAAGAAAAAAGACATTATAGTCATGTAGGAATGTTACGACTAATTTTTCCATTTAATTATTGGCAAATTATATTCAATTTAATTTATTCCACAGTATGGGTTTAGTCCTCAAACATTTTTTAGTTTCTCATGTAAAAACTTCAGGTAAAGAACACTTTTTTAATAGCCAATAAATGATAATACATTCAAATAATAGAAGACTGTACAGCCACTAAAATCATGTGTGGAAGACTATTCAGTGACAGAAAGATAGACTTTAGGGAAGGGCTAGGTATATAAAAATTCCTTTTGCAAAAACATAAATATGTAAATGGAGGGGGGAGAAGGACCTCAAACACATAGACAAAGGGCATGCACACACAAATGTTAACAATGGTCAGATAATTTTTATTTTCCTCTTACGTGTATTTCTTAAGTGTTACAAAAAGGAACAAGCAAATATACACATATTTTTTGTAATTAAAAACCATTACATTTTAGTAAATCAACAATAAATTCATTCAATGACTATGAATTAAAAATTCATAAATAAGAATTAAGAAATGAGACCAACAAGGAATGCAAGGGAAGTGTATTGAGTTTTTTGGGTACCAGGCACTGAACTGGAGCTTGAGTATATTGGCTTTTACCCTCCATCGTGTGATCATTTAGATCTTTTAGATAACAAAACCGAGATACAGAGGGATTCAGGGTCTTGCCCAAATCACATAGATAGTAGGTGGCAAAGTTAGTTTTTGCATCCTTCCCCACTGGATATCAAAAGCTAAGCCTATCTCAGGGCACTCATCTCTGCCTTCTTGACCCAGATAGATCCAATGGTTCTCATCCTGGTACCCACCTGGATTGATCACTTCATAAAATGGCAGCAGACAGGATGCTTTCTTGTTTTAGTGAGCCCAGCTTTCCATCTTAAGGTCAAGGTTTCAGCATTTTTCAGGCTCACTGAATTACCTTACCACTGGGGGGGGGGGGACCTAAGTTCCAATTGTACCACTTCATTTTGCACCTGAGGAAAACTAGATTTTTTCAGTGAGATCTTGAGATGTGTGGACTGGTTGAGGACTAGAACTTGAGCCAAACTTCAAGATGCCTGTGACTTTTCTGAACTAGTGCACACATTAAGAATCAAATGTGAGATCCATCTTGGTTCAGTTCTCATGGACCCTTATCTCTTGCTTCCAGCCCCTGAGAGTGTGTGTAGAGACTTCTGGGGGGATACAAAGCTGAGGATGAGGTCGGTTGCACTCATCTTGTCTGCATTTAACTAAGCATGTAACTACACAATTATCCATGAGTAACTGGAGAAGTCCCTTGGTGTCTGGATAACCACATCCATGTCTTGAGTTTGTTATTTCTTGAAATTCCACTTAGCCATCTCTTGTTTACTCATGTGCAGCACTGGTAATGGCCTGGCACTCCCCTCTGACAGCTGGGACTGAAAGACTGAAGCCCCGTCGTTCATGGAAGCTTGGCTTTGCGCTTTCTTTGTGGGTTTTTATTGTTGTTGTTTAACTGAGAAGACAGGAAACAGGCGTCTTTGTGTATATGGCTTCCCATGCACTTCGTAGATGGACGTGGTGGCGGCCATGTGGTCCTGCACAGCACTCTCTCTGTACACCGTCAAGGAAGTTTCTGTTTATCGGTCTCTTCACTCTCTCCAATTCTCTTTGGTAATTACAGAGATAGGACTCAGTAAATGGAAGGTACTGAGGCATGTCATGCTTACTTTTTCTCTTCTGTCTTGGGGACTCTTTTTTTTTTTTTTAATGACTTATTTAAAGCTAAATGGAACTCCTAAGGGAGAAGTCTTATTTAAGGGAGTTCACACATGAAAACAATCCTGCTTTCATTAGTGTTACATTACTGGGGAAAACTCATTTGGAATCAAAAGTCATTATCTACTCTGAGATTCTAGCCTGTGGGTTTAAATTGTACATTGTTGCTCTCTAGGACTTTAATTTGAGCTAATTAGAAACTGAACTCATACTAATCTAATTTAGAAAAGTAGTTAGCATTCTGAAAAGAGGGAGCCATCAGAAATAAAATGATTTAAAAAAATTAGGTGTGTATGGCACCTGACATAAAGAAATAGTAGTGCTAGGAGAAAGCTTTCTGTAATAAAATTTTCTCTTTCTCAGGACGCTGGTCTGTGGCATGTGGAATAGTGTATCGATTCCCGTGGCACCCACTACGCCCACTCATGGGTGGAGCAAATAATTACAATTTAGGTGAGGTTGATTGAAGACATTGGTATCAAGTTAGAAGGGTAGCCACAGGGAAACCACGACTTCTGTATCACAGGAATGATGGCGATTGCACATTGCTCCTTGCTATGTCCTCCCTTCCCTAAGCGTTTAGGAGTCATGACTGAGTAGGAAGAAGTTTATGCTATGTTTGTCTGTGTAACTGTGTGGCTGCAGAAGCGTGTGCCTCGTGTGTGTCTGTGTACCAGTGTTCACATGGCTACGGATCCTAGAATCTATGTCAGTGTGCCTTCTATGTGTGTGTGTGACAGTGGACTAGGGTCCACCTTGCTCACCTCTCCTATAACTGAGAGACATGTCCCTCAGTGGCAGTAAAGCCCACTCAGTTTAGTGCACCTTCTGCAGGGCTGGGTAGGGTCCCCCCTTCCTCCAGCCAAAGACAAACCATGTGGTGTGGGAGTGCTGATTCCTCCAGTGCCCCCTTCGGGAGGGTCAGCAAGGGAGGAGCAGAATGCCATGGTTTGGACCTCCTCAGGCAGTGGTCTTGATTACACTCAGGAATAAAAGTCAGATGTTGCCTGTTCCAATGGTGTAAGCAGAACCAAAGCCAAAATTGTCAGTAGATCGTCTTTTCCTTGCAAGGTAGTAGTCTGCTACATTGGCAGAGGGTAATGTTTACAGTACTTTTTCAGAACATGAAGTGGCAGTTTAAGGGATAATCTGCTGTCTGAAAATGAATTTTTAATATTTGGGCGGGGGAATGGAATTTGGGGAAGGCAATAGCATAAATTTTGTCATGTTTAATTTCACAAAGAGTTTCCCTTTATACAACCTCATTTTAAGTGGATTTTCACAATCCTGTACCCTTTCAGCTTTGCAGATGAAGACACCAAGCCTCAGAGAAGTGAAGTGATTTGCCTTAGGTCTGGGGTAGAGCCAAGACTAATATCTAGAAATTCTAACTTGGCTGAGTGCTTTTTTCTTTATACAGTGGGGCTTCCAAAAATTATATTTCTTTAGTCAATTACGAGGTCTCAAAAGCCATACCTTTTCTGGTGACATTCATCTTGGGCTAATTGAGAGAGGAAGAGTTAACAGAAAAGGAGAAAACACACAGAAGAGAAGGTGATGTGAAGACAGAGGCAAAGATTGGAGTGAGGTGGCCACGGGCCCAGGAGCACCGGGCAGCCGCCGGAGGCTAACAAAGTCAGGGACCAGATTATTGCCTGGAGTCCCAAGAGGAAATGCAGCCCTGTGGGATTTTAGACTTCTAGCCTCCAGAACTGTGAGGGAATAAATTTCTGTTGCTTTTAGCCACCAAGTTTGTGGCAATTTGCTACAGCAGCCACAGGAAGCCAGTATAGATTTTGCATTACTTTGCAGATTTTGTTTTAGTTTCCTAGGGCTGCTATAACAAATTGCCATACGCTTGGTAACTTAAAATAACAGAAATGTATTCTCTCACAGCTCTAGAAGCCAGAAGTCGAAATCAAGGTGTCAGCAGGGCCATACTCTTTACAGAGGCTCTGGGGCAGACTTATTCCATGGCTCTTCCAGCTTCTGGCTGACATATTCCTTGGCATCCTTTAGCTTGTGGCTGCATCACTCTAATCTTTGCCTCTGTCTTCACACCATCTCCTCTCCTGTGTGTTTCTTTTCTTCTGTGTCTATTTCAGTAAGAACAATGTACTGTCTCTTTCATGATGGAAGTGGTCCTGTGTAATCAAGCTGCCGCCAGTCTGATTACCCTGGGAATGGTGCCATATTAAGGATTCAGTGTTTGTTTCCGCTGCTGGCAGATTGGGCATTTGGTGGTGGCTAAAGCAGGTCAGACTTGGCGAGTGGAAGTCCATGTCGCTGAGCCCATGATGACCTCTCTCTCTGCCACCATGGCTATTTTGTTCCTAAGCCCATTGGACAATGACAGGAGTGACTGGGAAAAGAAGCTGACTGGTATTCACAGAATAGATCATGCTTTTCACTTGATCATTAAAATCCTCTTTTGCTGAGGTTGCCTTTTGTTGAGCATTCACATGGGATACAAATATCTTCGTGACTTTCCCTGTCTTTCTTTAGAAGCTCAATCACTCATTCTCTGGATAAGCACTGCTTATCCCTCAGTGCCCCTCAACTAGATTTATATACTGTGCATGTCCAGCACTCCTTTTTTTTTTCTTTTTGCTATTGGTGACTTAATGAACAGGTCTGCATAGGTGAAATTTCCAGAGAATTGAATCTTCTATTAACCTAATTACAGCTAAACTATTTCAGATTGGAATTTTATTCAAGTATATTTTTCCACTTTAACTTTCTTAAACAGAGTATATATTATCCTTTCAAAAAAAATTGAAATTTAATTAGATAAAAATTTATCTATCTATAATCTCTTTGAGTTAAATAAACCATACATAATTATTTCTATATTTTTCTAAGTCCTAGTCCCAAAGTGTACATAATTTTACATTGCTATAATAGAATAAAGTAATTTTGTATTCTGCATTTTCGATTTAGCATTAAAGCATTGTCTATATTTCTTCTCTAACTCTTAAGAAAATGTAATGTAAGTTGTTACAGCACATAAACATGAAATGAAGGCAATTTTTATTGCCTTAAAAATAATAGAAAGTTATTTTTCCCATAATAATCCACTGTAAATGTTCTTGATAGGCAAAGACTCTTGTCTATCTTCTGAAGCAGGGACCCAGGTTCCTTCCATCTTGTGGCTCTGGCACCTCCTAGAGCCACAAGGCCACCTGTTGAGTCTGTGGAAGGTGAAATAAACAGCATTGTTTCATGATTAATTTGGTTCAGGTAGGGATAAGGTAGGGATCAATTTGATGCTCTATAGCTTGGGCTCTCAGTTCCCCAGAGACATTTGAGGAGGCATATCTGCTTCTTATCATCCTTAGCCCAGAAAGAACACACATTACTTCTGTGCTCATTCTTAAACACTAGTTTATCACTCATTGTGAAAACTAGTCACGTGTCCACACATAGACACCAGGAAATGTTGTGCCTGGCCAGATACCCCCTCCTGAGCAAGCAACTCTATACCATGGAAAGGGATCACAACTTTTTGTAGACTATGAACCAAGTCTGCCACAGCTGCACGATCTTGATAATTATCCTTTTAAATGGCTGAATATTCCATAAGTTGATACATCACAGTTTATTTAATAGGTTCTTCCTTTTAGACATTTTAAAAGATCGTTTAAATTTTTTCACTTCTAATGACTACCATTATAGGAGATATCTACACATACATACCTCTTTTCCATTTAAAGATTATTTCTTTAATAATTCTAAAAATTGGGAGAGATAGAAAATAGTAAAATTTACAATAATTTTTCAGATTCTTGAATCTATAGGCTCATTCAAAGTCACTGACTAAGTTGTATTCATTGCTGTATCTACAGGGTCTTTTACATTGCCTGTTTCATGGTAATACTCAATAAGACAAGTTGAGCAACCAAATAAATTTTAACGAGAGCATGTGGAACATAATTTATCATGGCTCTGGGTAATAATATGAGTGTAATTATTGCCTGTGTCTTTTCCGACTTGATAAATGGCACCATATCCATCAAATTTTAAGGGTAGAAAGCTGTGCAAGAAAGTACCACAAAATTTAGTGGCTTAAAACAATAAAAAAATATTTAGTTTTTCTAACACTTTCCATGGGGTAGGAGATTGGTTGTTCTGGCTTTGGGATTCCATGAGGTCACAGTTACATATTGGTGGGAGCTTTGTCATGTGAAATCTTGACTTGGACTGGAGGATACACTGCAAGCTGGCTCACTTATGTGGCTCATAATTTGGTGCCGGCTGTTGGTGGGAGGCCTCAGTTTCTCTCCACCTAGGGCTCCTTGAGTGTCTTCATGATATGGTGACTGGTATCTTCTAGAATGAACAATCCAAGAGAGCAAGGCAGAAGCGGCGATATTATTTATGGCCTCACCTTGAAGTCTCACACTATTACTTCTGCAATGTTCTGCTTATCACCTAGCTCTGCCTTATTCAGTGTGGGAGGGGACTGTGCAGAGGCATGAGTGCCAGAAGACAAAGATCACTGGGAGCCATCTTGGAGGCTGGCTACCATAGTACCCCTCTCCTGTATTCTGTTCCATTGATATGTTCTGTTCATTCTCTTTCCAAAAATATATCTCAAATAAAAGCATTTCTCTTCATTTCTACTGCCTCTAACCTAATGCAAGACACTGTCCACACTCAGCTCTGCTATGACAGCCTTCCACCCGATCGTCTTCCTTCCGCTCCTGTCACTCTCTAATGCACTTTTCACATAGCAGCCATTTATTCATCATCTGTTTATTTTTTCAATTAATTAATTCAACATATATTTATTAAGTACTTACTACATACGAGATTTGTTTGAGAGTCTCAGAATATAGCGGTAAAAAATACAAACTCCTGAGAGCTTATAAATAGCGGGGAAATAAATAATATGGAAAATAGTAGGTGGTAATGTGTATAATATAGAAGATTAAAACAGGGTAAAGGAAATAGAGGGCAATAGGGAAATTGGGGACTTATAAATACTGTATTATATAGGGCTGTCAAGGGTGCTATCTCTGATTAGTTGGCATTGGAATAGAAACCCAAAGGGACAGGAAGAAGCAGGTATATGAATATCTGGGTAAGAGTGCTCTAAGCAGAAGAAAAAGCAAATGAAAAAGCCTTGATGATGCTTGATGTATTCGAGGGAACAGCAAACCAACCTGCGTGGCTGAAGCAGAAGGAGGGAGGGAGGTAGAGAATGGCATGTGATAAAGGTCATTCACATTGTGTAGTACCTTGTAGTCCATGATGAAGACTTTGGCTTTACCTTGGCTTGGTGAGGGACAAGGAAAGCCATTGGAATATTTTGCTGACATGATACGGCTTGCTTTTTAATAAAGTCATTTGGACTGTTCAGCCTGTGATCTTTAAAATGTAAATGCTACTAGGTCACTTCCACTGTTTAAAACCATTAAATGAATTCTCACTGTACTTGAATAATATCCAAGCTCACTTAGCTATTATTGCTATTATTATTATTATTATTGTTATTATTAAAATTGGAACCTTGTTATTCTCTATCACAAAACCTGCCTGATTTCCTTCCTAATATGTATCCACTTCATAATAATAATAATAATAATAATAATAATAATAATAATAGATTTATTTGTTTATTATCTACCTCATCTACTCTAAACTATGTATTCCAGGGATGTTGTGGTGTGTAGGTCTTTCCATACAAAATCACCCCAAGACTGCTTTGTTTTTGGAGCTCTTGCGTTTGCTCTCTATGGTATTTTTTTCTGTATTTGATCAGTGACCAACCACTAGCAATGCTGCCATTGGTGGCAGGGTAACATTGCTGTTGAGCTAGCTTGTGGGATACATCAGTATTTCTCAAACTTTAATGGACAAACGAAAGATCTGAAAGTAGGAGAGGGCATCTTGTTAAGACACTAATTTTTAGGGTGGGCCTTGAGGTTCTGCGTTTCTACCAAGCTTACAGTTGATGGTCTTGCTGCTGGTTTTTTGAGTGGCAAGAATATTGATCACCAGATTGGTTGAGCATTGTAATTACCTTTGGAATCTTAAAAACTACAAATGCATGGATCCCATCCCCCAGAGATTTCAGTACAGTTAGTCTGGGATGCAGTCTGAGTATCAGGAATTTTCTAGGCTTCATTAGTGATTTTAATTTGTAGCATCATTTGAGAACCACTGGATTGGATGACATCGGGCCCTAGTTTAAGACAAAGTGCACCAAGTAATGCTTTGTAGGGCTGTATTGCCTTCTTTTTTAAAAGTCAGTTTTGTAGCTATAGAAAGTCTGGCCACACCAGTGGATGACTTCCAGATCTCTGCCTAGCATGACTGGGTAGTTTCTCAAATGTCTCCAGCACATGCTGTCACTTAGTGGCAGAAATAGAATTCTTGCCTTCAGGAGCATGGTCATTCCGAATGCAATTAAAATACGTCTGCTAAAAATGAGGCTGTAGACAGGTCCCCTTCTATGTGAGCCCTTGCTAAGGCAAAGGAAGGGGTGAAGCATAGAATTTCTCCATTTCTTTTTTCTTGTAATTTCTAGCATGTTAATATGTAGTTTCTGAGCCAGTAACAAGCTAAGAACTACTTGTGTGGTTCAAGCTAACCCTTTGGTCATTGAAAGCAGATGTTTAGAACTACTGAAAATCAATGAGGCAGTTCTGATTTATAGGTTGATAATTGACTGCTAGATGTGGGTATCCCAAATGGTCTTGGTGACATTGGGCAGAAGAGACAATGCCTAAGCTCCCCCTGCCCTTCACCTCCCCTAACCTAAAGCCCATTTAGTTCCTTTTACCAAGTGATAGTTACTGAGTGTTAACTGCCTTGGGGAACTTTCCCATTGAAATGTACTTCTATTCTGTGTAACTGAATTGATATTTTTTTTCCTGGCTGGTCTAGATTGGACGACTGATTATTGGACAGAATGGCATCTTGTCTACTCCTGCTGTTTCCTGCATTATCAGAAAGATCAAGGCAGCTGGTGGAATCATCCTAACAGCCAGCCATTGCCCTGGAGGACCAGGGGGAGAGTTTGGAGTGAAGTTTAATGTTGCCAATGGAGGTATGTGGTTCAGAGTATGCCTTAATCCTCATGATTTCTTTCCTCTTATAGTATCACCATCTTTCAGTGACTCCCTGATTGTAGACAAGCAAGTAGAATAGGAAATGGCTCAGAAAAATCTAGTGAGATACCTGTATTAGAGTTCTCCAGAAAAACAGAACCAATAGGATATGAAGAGATTTATTTTAAAGAACTGGCTCACATGCTTATGGAGTCTGAGCAGCCCCAAGATCTGTAGTCAGTAAGCTGAAGACCCAGGAGAGCCAATGGAGTAGTTCCAATCTGAGTCCAAAGGCCTGAGAAGCAGATGAACTGATGGTGCCCATTTCAGGCTGATCCAAGTCTGACAGCAGGCGAGGACCCACGTGTCAGTTTGAAGGCAGTCAGGCAGGGAGAGTGAATTCTTCCTTTCTTAGAGTTTTGTACTGTCCAGTCCTTCAGTGGGTTTTGGATGAGTCCCTCCCACTTTGCAGAGGGCAATCTGCTTTACTCTTCTACTGATTCAAATGCTAATCTCCTCTGGAAATTCCCTCAGAGACACACCCAAAATAATGTTTAGCCAAACATCTTGTCTCCCTGTACCTCAGTCAAATCAACACATACAATTAACCATTACAGTATCCAACAAATGTGACTTGACAAGGACATGGCATAATGAGATCTTAAGCCCTTGTTGGCCCCCCTGCACTCCTCAGCACAGTAAAATGGTTGGTGCTTCTCTGATGTGGAAGGACTCTGGATTTTAAAGTTGGAATATACCCTCAAAGTTCTTTCAACCATTGTCATTTTACAGGTGAACAAATTAAAGCCTGGAGAGGCAGTTATTTGCTCAAGGTCAGTTGACTGCTCAGGGTCAGACAAATAACTTTTTAGCATAAGTCCTGGACTCTCTTTTTCCTATACTGTTGACTATTTCACTGAAATGGTTAGACTTATTTTTTTTCTTCTATTTATAGAAATTTATACTTTGGAGTTCCTAGTGGGGTAGGATATGTATATAGTAGTGAATTAAAAAAATTTTTGAACACACATAAAGGTCGAGAGAATAAATGGATACTATGTATCTATTACTTCCCCTACCCCATATTGCTCTTTTTTTCCCCCTGAAGAATTTTAAGATATTTTATGAAACAAAGACATTTCACATTAAACATTTCTAAATGTATCTCTTAAAAAGAAAGACATACCCCTATATAAATAACAACATTATCACACAGAAACAAAGTAACACTAATTTTCTGATGTCTTCTAAAACTTAATCTATTTCAAAATTTCCCAGTTGTTCCCCAAATGTCATTTACTGCTATTTTGTTCCGACCAAGATTTATCCCAGAACCATGGATTGTATTTGGTTGTTAAGTCTCTTAAATCTCTTTTTAATCTAGAACACTGAATCTGAGTATATATCTTAGTGGGAGCTGAATTTTAACCAACAATAGTTGCCATAATGAATTATTCCTGGCCCCAGGCAAAATAGCACATCCTCAGGGGAACATACATTATCTTCCCCCTCCTTGCAGCCATTCTGAACCTTTCCTGAAGAAGGAACTTTATTCATGTCAAGCATTTAAAAAACAAAACAAAGCAAACAGACAAACAAGAAAACAATAACAACAACAAAAAACTACCTTACAGAAGTTTCTGTCTTTGAAGGCACGGTTAGAGAAGCTCTGCTTCACCAATAAGCACCTAGAGCTAGTTTTGCAGCATCTACTGAATATTTTAGGAAAAACTATGCAGTGTGCAGGTATTCTATACAATAATAATACAGGAAATGGAATGGGCTCAGAATATGGCAGTTTATGGGGAAATGCAATATATAAGTTGCCAAATTAAACAATGGATTTCAATTAAGCGTTTGAAATTAATAACTGACTTTATATCTTGTGAGAGCATCTCAATCATCCCTGTGCTAGCCTGTGAAGCATAACAAAAGAAGATATTTAAATACCCATTTTGTAGATGAAATTACAGATTATAAAACCTCTTCACTCATATCTTGAATAAGGGAAGAGGGATGAACTTATCATTTAGTCTTTAACTAAGTTGAAAGTTTTTCCTCTTATATTTAATTCTTCATGCTTGCATATCTTGGCATCATTAATGAAACTAACATTTCTGATAGCATAGAGAGATTCAGTTGGTTTCTAACTACTTTAAGTATATTTTAGCATGATATCCTTCACCTGAAGTTGCAGGCATTTATCCCTTCTATTTTGTGTCGTATAGATACATCTTATGAAATGAATTAAAAAGCTAAGTGTATAGAATTAGTAGGCGCATCCAGGGAAATGGGGAACATTTGGAGCTATGTTGCTTTTAAAGTATATTTAGAGAACAGGACTATTCTTAGTATGTTTTTAAGTAGGGGGGAAGATGTTAGGGAACAAATGGAATCAGTAGTAAAAATGCTGGTGTTTTGAAAACTTATAATGTACCAGGCTCCATATTCAGAACTTTCATATATTATCTTATTTAATTCTCACAACAACCTGATGAAGGCGTTAAGGAATAAAACGGTTAAAAACACTTGAGCAGTGTCACAGAATTAGTAAGCTGTGTTCATTCAGAACCTAGACTCCAAGAAGGGGGCAGAACTTCTGAATAAGAAGGCAAAGATGGGGAAAGAAACAACTCTGAAGAGTGCAAAATAGAAGTTTTGGGAAAAGTGGCCTATATCTGTTCCAAAAAATATGAGAAGACAGGTTGCCTGCTAAGATAATGAGGCAAGAAAAGGGACTTAAGGTAAGTGGAGATGTTTTGTAAAAGGTACTCTGGGAAATTTGTTATGGATTCCTGAGGAGTTGTGAGGACTAGGGTGAAGTTAAACTCTTATTCTTAGGGAAAGGCAGTTTGTATAATTTCATCACTACCTTCAGCAGTGCATGGGAGTCTGGGAATGGCAGCAATGGGAGCAGATAACAGTGATGTCCCGGGTTTGGGAAATGGCTGGGTGGGCACGGCAGAATATCGAGAGGGCTGGCAGTCATTAAGAGTGCCTGAGATGACATCAGACTACTAAGATTCCAGTCCAGCCTCTGTCAATTACCAGTGATGTGACCTTGATTAAGGTCACCTCTTCCCATTTCAGTTTCCCCATTTGGAAAATGAGGGTAATAATAATGCTTACTTCATCTGTTCTTTTGGGAGTGCCAAATTCCTTATAAAGTGTGAGATGTGGTATATATAAGTTGCAATAAATGTTGGCTTATATTATTATGCTAACAAAGGCATAGCTCAAATGGTGGACCACAGGGTGCTGCCTGGAAAAAGAGACCAATAAAACTGGAAGGGACTGAAAGCCAGGGATTAATCAAATGATGACGGGCATCAGTATAGCAACGAGAAGCAGGTTCAGCAGAGGTACGGAGTAGGGTTGATGGAGGAGAAGGAATTTGTAGGCCGAGGACACTCAGATTTGGTATTTTTGAGGGAAGGATTTCAAGAAACTAATCCTTAAGGTGTAGCTGTATCGAGCATTGACTAAAGTGGCTTGCATTAAGATGTAAAAGTTAGGCCTTTTGAGCCACGCCTCTCTTGCTCAGTCCCGCTTCCACTTCTGGAAGTGTACTTTCCCTTCTAATAAAACTTCTCTTTTCTACTATATAAAAAAAAAGATATTAAAGTTAAAAAAAAAAGAAAAGAAAAACTGAAGAGAATAATTGATTTTATGTTCAATTTATTTAACGTTTATTACAACTTAATAGTCAACCTGAACACACGCATTAGATATTTTTAGTTAAACCTCTTTTTAAAACCTTGGGAGTCACTAGGGAGTATGAACTGGGGGGAAATAATTTACCCTGGTAAGCTCACACATCAACGAGGCAACCAGCCTGGGATTAAAAATCATGTTTGCTTTCTCTAGGTATACTTGGGAAGCTGCAATTTAAATCTGGAACCCCTCACTTCTGTCTAACGTGTATCCTGTTTGTGTCTCATATCCTGAATCAAGCTAATTACATAACTGGGCCTCCCTGGCAGGTGTGAGACTATTTTTAGGGAAGATGTATCTTTGTTGAGAAGTAGATTCAAACAAACATGTAGGTTATTAGCCTCCATAGAACAGGTAAGGCTGGCCGAATTTCCTCCATAGTGGATGTATACAGCATAAGAAATGTTGAGTCTAATTGAACCGTGAACTGTTGTCCATTGCTTAGAGAACATGCAAATCTTTCTCCTGCTTGGTAGAGGAGGAGGTAACATTTCTTCGATGGAGCTTTTAAATAAATTCATTTTTGGTGCTGCGTTATTTTCAAATTTTAGGTCCTGCACCAGATGTTGTCTCAGACAAAATCTATCAGATCAGCAAAACAATTGAGGAATATGCCATATGTCCTGATCTTCGAATTGACCTGTCTCGACTAGGAAGACAAGAATTTGACCTGGAGAACAAATTCAAACCATTTAGAGGTAATAGAGAGATTATATTTTAAAGAAGTCAGGGTAACTCTGTGGATGGGGATGACTCTGGTTTCTGCATGGGAGTACACACATGAAAGCGATTGAGTTATCAATCTCAGGAGTGACACTTGATAAATAGATGTAATCTGAATGTGATGCAGAGAGTAATGAAAGCGGCCAGGATATTCAGAACCGGCGACTTTCAAAAACTACTTTGCAGGCTTTATCATTTTTGACATAGGGAAAGTTTCACAGCCGACTCTTTTATAGTATTCCAAGGATAGACTGTGAAATGCCAAAATGTCTTTGTGTTTTCTAAGAATTCAGGTGAAGATGCTGGAATACTTTTGTAATTTTATTTAGTTGTCCAAGAGAGCTAGATCTTTGGTGAGCTCAGGTTCAAGCACATTGCTGCAGCCACTTTGCTGGTTTGGTGAGTTTTTAAAAAATGCTACAGATACTAGGAGGTGGGTAGAGAGATTTCCTGACTCCCAAAAAGAATTTGTAGATAGTTGTTTAGGACAGTTTATGTGCTGTGTTCTTGCCATTTTAAATGTTGAGCAGGGCTTCAGTTAATTGGAAACAAATCAGTCTTGTCATTTCACCTTAAAGGGTCAAGAGCATGAACCATGTGAAATGAACCTATAAATTTCACTGAATTCTCTTTGCTTCTTTGCTTTTTACATTTATGTTTGTACTATGTGTTATCTGCTATAAATACCAAATCTATTTAGGTAAGTGGTTCAAGAATTTAAGAACCAGAATGAAATTGCCAAAATTATTAATTATAGAACGAGTAAAACTTTTAATTCAAGACAACCTTTTATTTTATAGATTAATTTTTTGTTGTACAAAGTTTACCATTTTAACCATTTTAGGTGTACAGTTCATACAAATTAGTTTTTAATTGATTTATTTTATAGATTAATGTCCTCTTCATGTCAAAAGATGATGAAAAACCAAGTTTGTTCCTTAAAAAGTAATTATATTATATTTGAATGGACACATGCACTGTACTGATTAAAATGCAAAGGAAAATATTTTTGGCTGTATATTTGACCAAATGAAGAGATAATTTCATAATACATATTAAAATCTCATCCATTAAATAAATATTGTACCTGGATTTACTGAAAATCGTTAAAAGTGGATTGGTAATATCTTTAGTGCAGGCTTAAATATTTTAGGATTCCAAAGTAGTATGTATTTGAAACATTTGAAAAGCAGTACATGTAAGTTTTAAAATTTAACTATGAATGTAAAAAGACAGGCTCATGGACAAGTTTTAGCATCTAAAAGTCAACTAGAAGCTTTTCTAGGAAAAGAACCTCCTGAGTATTATTATGTACTGATTGCCAAGTTTGAAAAGTGTAATGTGTTCTGGGTCTTATGTATTTGTCAAATAAATGGAAAAGACTTGTTTTGGATTCCTGGTCATTGGGTGGTGCTGGACACTGGAGAACATTTGTATTTAATGAGGATTTCTAAATTTCTGGCACTCACCCTGAAATTGTTACTAGATTGGACACGTAAGAGATTTCACACAAACTCAGGAATATATCCTTCATCACTAACTCTAAACCTGGATCTGGTTGGCACAATGGCATTAGGAAAATAGGAGTCACTGCTGAGGTCACTCTTTGATTTGTTTCACGCCAGCTGAGTCATTCTTTGGCCAGCCCCTATAGGAGAGGCAACTGGGTGTGCCAAGATGCCTCTTAGCATTGAGGTTGGTGCATTTTTGGGGAGGGAGGAGGCAGAAAGAAGGTGGGAATAGGGATAACAGCACAGTTTTATCTTAACTATTTTATTCTTTCAGTTGATTTTTCACTTGCAAAGAAATGAACAACTTGATATTGTTTACACTCATTGATAACCTGAAAAGTTTTTACCACTTTGGTTGTGTCTTCATTTGTGATTTTGCCTATAAATGGACACTGTGCTTCTCAAATAATGTGTGGGGTTATGATGGGCTTGTGATCAGTTTTATGTATTAGGGTAGTGATTATTTTTACATTTCCATGTATCCTTCATGGGTACGATCATTGATGTTACCTTTTGCTTTCTTATCCTTAGTGGAGATAGTGGACCCAGTGGATATCTATCTCAATCTCCTTCGGACCATCTTTGACTTTAATGCTATCAAGAGTTTGCTGACTGGGCCTGGCCAACTGAAGATCCGAGTTGATGCAATGCATGGAGGTAAGCTTGTCTTCTGCCTTGGTGGGCAAGAAATGTTAAGGAGACCTCGACACAGGTTGAATTTCTGGGATTATGAGGAAGGTTGGATTCACAGATAGTCGCACAACATATGTATGTTCAGATATTTGGAATGTTCCAGAAAACTTCGGCATTCTAATTTCTCCCTTTTGATGCAAATGAAAACTAAAGCTTGAAAAAATAAATTTGAGTTGTTAGAGTGTAGCATGGATAGAGTAAAACTGTGGTCATTAAAATTTTTTTGATCACAGTACATGCACATAGTTTAAATAGTCAAATAGTTCAAAGTTCATTATAAAAAAAAAAATCTATCCTTACCTCCCCCACCCTCATTTCCTGCTTTCTAGAGGCAACTTTTTAAAAATTCTTTTAGTTTTTTTTTTTTTTTAAACGATTCATCTCCCTATTACCAAAAACCATGAACATACTACTTCTTAACAAGTTTTCGATTTTGGGCATTACTGACTTCATACTATGGAAAATAAGATTGTAGCTCTTTTTCATCCTCTCCATTCACCAAATCTAGGCACATTTCCCTAAACTAATTATATGACCATTTTGGTAAGATCAGTATTCTACAATGTCTACATTATCATAATACTGCTGAGCCCTGCAAAATACTGTAATTATGTTTTCTTTACAGCACAACTTTTTTAAAAAAATTGTCTTGGAATTAGTAATTAACCCCCATAGTCTCCTGGTGTCTAAATCTTTTCTCACTTCATTGTCCTGGAGACCTCTAATCTGTTCAGTTCTGCCCTGGTTGCTCTGGGAACTGCTATCATCCTGGACTTTTCCCTTATCATCATTCTAGTAACTCTTTTACCCCTTTCTTAATTTAACTCCTATTTCTGGATCCTTTGTCATCCATTTTCTTGACTTACTTCTAAGTTTTGGAGGAAATACATTTTCTAGAAACTCTGTGAGTGGAAGTTGATGGGAGGTAAATATTTTAGGTCATCGCATATCTGAAAATGCCTTTTTTCTATGTTCACTCTTAATTGATATTAGTCTGCATATAAAAATCTAGGTTGGATATCATTTTCCTTTAGAAGTTTGAGGGAATTGCTCCATTGTCTTATGGCCATTTGTATCGAATCTGAGAAATCCGATGCTGTTCTGATTTTTTAAATCATTGTATGAAATCTTTCTTTTTTTCTTTTCTGGAGGCTTTTAGGGTCTTTGACTTATCTTCAGTGTTTCTACCTTCATAGAGATGAGTGTTAGCGTGGGCCTATTTTCCTCTATTGTGCTGGGCACTTGAAAGATTCTTTTAATCTGCTAATTTGTGCCCTTTAATTCTGGGAAATTTTCTTGAATTATTTCTTGGATGATTTCCTTCATTATTTTCTCTTTCCTTTCTTTCCAAAATGGCTATTGTTTAGATATTGGCCCTTCTGGATTGTTGCTTTAATTATCCTATCCTCCCCCCCAACTCATTTTTCTTCTCTTTGTTTTGTGCTACTTTCTGGGAGATTTCCTCAAATTTATCTCCAATTCCTTCCATTAAGTTTTTCAGTTCCACTATCATATATTTATTCTTCTCACTTTTTTTTCCAAATAGTCTTTTAAAAAATATCACCCTAGTTATGTTTCATGAATTCCATATCTTTTTTAATGTCAGGTTTACTGAGGAATAATAATAATAATAATATATATATATAGTAAAATTCATACCTTGTAGGTATACAGTTTGATGAAGTTTACATAACTACATATATAGTTATGTAACCACTATGACAATCAAGACATAGACTATTTCCCTAACTTCAAAAAGTTTCCTTGTTGCCATTATAGTCAAACCTGTCCTCCTATACTTAGCCTCTGGCAAGTGCTTATCTTCTCTTTGCACCCATAGTTTTGCTTTTTCCAGAAAGTCATATAAATGGAAACATACAATATGTAGCTTTTTGCTTCAGGCTTCTTTCACTCAGCATAATGTTTTAGAGATGCATTCCTGGTGTTGTATTTATCAGTACTTATTCCTTGTTATTACTGAGTAGTAATCCATTGTATGGATGTACCAGTTCATTTATCTGTTTACCAGTTGATATAATTAAGGGTATTTCTAGGTTTTGGCTACTACAAACAAAATTTCTATAAACTCTTGAGAACAAGCCTTTATGGAGATATATGACTTCATATGTCTTAGATAAACACCTAGGAGTGGGATTGCTGGGTCATATGATAAGTGTATGTTTAACTTTAATAGAAACTGCCAAACTGTTTTCCAAAGTGGCTACCATTTGCACTACCAGAACTATATGAGAGCTCTAGTTTCTCTGTGTCCTCACTAACACTTGGTATTGTCAATTTCAGTTTTTAGCCATTCTACCGTATCTTGTTGACCTCTATTAGATTATTACTGATACATACTTTAAAAGCTTTCTTCTCTCTGTATAGTTTCCATTTCCTCCTGGTCACTTTTTACTCTTTTTGTTCTGGTCTCATGTTAAATGTATTCCTCAAAACTTTGGTGATCCTTAGCTGTCTGACGTGTTTAAAAGTGAGGACACTATCTCCATGAACTTTACTCTGAGATCATGTTCCTAGTGAAGTATTTTTAGGTTCTTAGCATTATCTGGCCTAGAGGGAAGAAAGCTTCTCTTTCCAAATAGTTTGAGGATTATTCTGGGTTTGGGCCTCATTGTCCATCTCTGAATCAATCACTCTGGCTGAGGAATGGAGAATACTGATTGAGCAGACCTAGGTCACCTCCCCAGCCTTAGGAGAAGTGGGATTTAGTCATTCCCAGATCACATGAACTACAATGGGAAGGGGGTTGGTTTTCCAAAGGAAACCCAAAATGCTGCTACTAGATGAAGGAGAAATGACTGATGAGCAGGAAAAATCAAGACAAGTTCACTATTTGAGGTTTGTGTTATATTTATTGAAAAATAAATGGAAAACAATCCTTTACATATATTTCAGCCAATAGGATTATATGCCGGTCCTCAAACGTGCTGTGTATTCTATCTCAGGCTTCGTTCCCTTGCTCATAATATTCTTTTCATTTAGATGTCATCCTCACTCCCCACCCCTGTCAAATTATACTTTTCCTTCAAGTTCCCCAGAAATGCTGCCTCCTTCTTGAAGCCTTACCTGTGGTCATTCATTCTCTTAAGCCATTGGATCTAATTATTTTATAAATATACATTAACTACCATGAGTCTTACCATTGTAGCCACTCATCTGCAAATTTCACTCATCCCAATACCAGAGTAAGAGCCCAATAATATAGGAACCATGTGCTTTGGGTCCCTTGAATATAATCCCCTCCATTCCTAGCATAGGAGGAGTTCCATGTTAGGAACTCCATAAATGTGTGTTGAGCTGCAGAGCACTATTCTTTAGCATTTATTTTGTACAATGTGCTTAGTTTTATATGCTTCAGTGGTTTACAGTGTTTAATTATACACTTGGCAGAGTTACGATGATTGCAGAGACAAAGAACATTGCTTTTGCATATATTTAGCTAAAGCTTTTAATACATAACAAGCAACAGACCATGCATCATTATTAAGTAGTTGATTTCTTTCTGGTGACGTTTTAGAAAAGTTTTGGAGAAAAATTTTATGTAACTGGATTATTGAATACATCTTCTCTATATCTAACACAGTAACTGGCATGTAATAGCTACTCAATGAACAGTAGTTAAAGTAAATGCTAGTCTGTGTTGTGTCTTGAAAAACTTTTGCTTGTAGAATTTATATTTTTTCTGTGCTAGTAAATGGCCTTTCTTGTTGTAACCAGAACAAAATACTCTTGGGAGTTCTGCAAAGATTTCACATTGCTGTGTATCTTTTTTTAGTTATGGGACCCTATGTGAGAAAAGTCCTGTGTGATGAGCTGGGGGCCCCAGCCAATTCTGCAATAAACTGTGTTCCGCTGGAGGATTTTGGAGGGCAGCATCCTGACCCAAACTTGACATATGCAACAACCCTTCTGGAAGCTATGAAAGGAGGGGAATATGGATTTGGAGCTGCATTTGATGCTGATGGGGTAAGTAGGAATGTTTTTCACCTGCTGACTCTTTTACTATATAATGAGTCAAGGATTGGAAAACAGAGAATTAATGAACGCATCTGGGGCTGACATATTTGGGGCATATGAACCCTAACTGGCACTGCGTCTGCTCTTCTGTTCAATGGATAAGTATTGCAACTTAATAGCCATTACTGTTCTTTGTTCCTGGTAAACATCATGTTATGAAAATGTTATTTTAAAAAAATATTCATGCAATAAAACTTTATTTATGACCGGTTTTGTTGAAAGCACCATGTTAAGGAACCAGCTGTTTTAGCATAAGCCCTGCTCTCCATTCTGTTTGGGGGACACTGTGAATTAAGAATATGGAGACTACTGAAGCCTGAGGTAGTCATCTACATTTCAACAGCTGAGACACATTCTTAGTTGTGTCTAGATCCTGGGGCCTACAATATTCAGGGATTTAAAAAGAAGGTTTCCAATGCCTCTTTGGCCTCATTTGAGTTCTTTTCAGTTGTTTAAATATAAGATGGCAGTAAAGTGGCTTCTGATGGTTATGGGAATGGGCTGCTAGGAGCAGATCTTCTTGTCTGATTATTTTCATACATTTTCTCCCACAGGACCGGTATATGATCCTAGGCCAAAATGGTTTCTTTGTGAGCCCTTCTGACTCCCTGGCCATCATTGCCGCCAACCTCTCTTGCATTCCATATTTCCGTCAGATCGGGGTCCGAGGGTTTGGGAGGAGTATGCCCACCAGCATGGCCCTGGACAGGTAAGCAAGGCTGTAAATGTGAAATACTTCGTGGTAGGCCCCGATATCAATGTTCCCTTTGCAGGTAACTGTTACTCATTCCCCTTATTCCACTGGGAACTTGTTGGAAGCATGGAAACTTAGACATGGATAGTGTACTGGGTTGCAGCATGAAGAATCAGGTTTGTCACTTCTTAGCTGTGGAAACTTAAAGACTTATTTGATCTCTGTGCCTTGATTTTCTTATCTTTAAAATGAGGATGAAAATAATATCATCCTTACATGGGTTGTATTGAGGTAGGAGGGCAGTGATTCATGTAAAACATTTAACATAGTAAATACATCATAAATGTTTAGTAATAGGACTTAACAAATACGTAAATGAACATAGATTTTGAGGTCAGATAATATTATGTTGAAATGCTAGCTTGTATCATTAACATTGCAAAAATAGGGATAATCCTGAATAGGTTTGTTGTGAGAGTGAAATGAGATATGTATGGAAAGTGCCCAAAAGGATATTCACTTAGTAGATCAAACAGTGTTAGATTTCTTTCTTTTTGCCCTACCCATCCCTAATATCTTTTACCTTATCTTATCGAACAGTGAATTTCAGAGTCTAATATTTTCGAGTAACATGTATTATTAAGGAAGCAGTACTTGTGTATGGTGGAAAGTTAGAAAACACAAAAAATAAGTAAACATCATATCTCTCCCTTTGAGTTACCTATGTTAATAGATAAATGTATATTCCCTATTGGATTGCTTTCTATACATATATAATATACATATGTAATTATAAATCATATGTAATATATATAATATTTATACTATGTAATACAATTGCCTTTGTGTAATACCAAAAAGAGATCTGAAAGTAGACTGCTTCATAACTTATTTTTTTCTTTTCTATCAACAATCTTTAGCTTTGAATTAATACACTTTATGTCATCTAAAACAAAGATTATATTTAAATTTCCCCCAAGCATTCCCAAAGTGTCTTTAATTGATGGTTTACCCAAAGCATCATCCCATGTAAGATCATACATTGCATCTGATTGTTATATCCCTTAAGTCTTTAAAATCCAGCACAATCCTTTTCTCTTGTATTCAGTGACAGTGATTTTTGAGGAGAATTGACCAGTTGTTTTACAGAGTTCCACCTTCTGGATTTGTATGGTTATTTCCTCATGGTGTTATTGATTCATTCATGAGGTAAAATTTACATACGGCGAAATGAGTAATCTTTAGAGTACAATTCAATAAATTTTGAAAAATTATGCATCAGTATAACAACCATTCAGAATAAGATATAGAACATTCTCATCACTCCAGAAGTCCCCCTGTACCTCCAGTATCCCATAAGGAACCATTGTTATAATCTCTATTGCCATATTTACATTTTTCCTGTTCTTAAATTTCACATAAATTGAATCATATACTATATACTAGTTTGTTACCATTTTTTTTTTCATTTAATATATATTTTTTGGTTTATCCAGATTCATCGTATGTGTCAGTAGGTCATTCTCTTTTGTTGTCATGTAGTATACCAAACTATGAATATATCACAATATATTTTTCCAGTCTTCTGTTGATGGACATATGGATTGTTTCCAATTATTAGTTATTGTGAATCATGCTGCTATGATCATTTTTATACAAGTCTTTTTGTGGACACATCTTTATTTCTCCTGAATAAATATCTAGGAGGAGAATGCTATTATAGAGTTGATGTATGTTTAATTTTACAAGAAACTGCCAAACTGTTTTCCATTTTACACTCTTATCATCATCATCATTTGGTGTTGTCAGTCTTTTTTATTTTAGCCAAACTAGTGAGTGCAAAATATTATTTATTTTGGTTTCGATTTGTATCATCCTAATCACTAGTAATGTTGAGCTCATTTTTATATGCTTATTGTCCATTCATGTAACTTTGTTATCTGTTTGCTTAATTAAAAAAAATTGGGTTGTCTTTTTATTATTAATTTATAGAAATTATATATTATAGATGATAAGTCTTTTGTGTGATTTATATCTTACACATATTTTCTCCCTGTCTGGTGCTTGCCTTTTCATATTTTTAATGGTGTCTTTGGGAAGTCTAATTTATTATTTTTTTTATTGTATGTTTAGTATATTCTTATTCGTCCTCTGCAAGAAATCTTGGGTTACCCCAAGGCCAGAAAGATGATTTCCCTATGTTTTATTTTTAGAATCATAGTTTTAATTTTTACATTTAAGTCTGTGATGATTTTTAATTAGTTTTTATATGTGGTGTAAGGCAGGGGTTAAGGTTTGCTTTCCTTCCATAACCAAGTGTTCTAACAGTATTTATTGAAAGGAATTTCTTTTCTCCTTTGTGGCTTTTTAAAATATCAACTGACCATACATATGTGGGTCTATTTGAGAATTCTCTATTCTATTCCATTAATCTATTTGTCTCTCCTTATGGCAATATTACATTGTATTGATTATTGAAATTTTAAAGTAAGTATTGAAATCAGATGACTCTCTCGATTCTTTTCTCTTCTTTGCCCAATTAAAAAAAAAATGTGTGTTCTAGGTCCTTTGCATTTCTATATACATTTTAAAATCAACTCATCAATGTCTACCAAAGCCTGTTCATGTTTTGATTGGGATTCTGTTGAATTGGTAGAGCAATTTGAGAATTATTGCATTTTAATTATATTGAGATTTCCAGTTCAGGAATGTGGTATATCAATTTATTTAGTCTTCTTTAATTTCTCATATGTACTTTGAAGTTTAATTTCTTATACGTATGTTTATAGTTTAGTGTAGAGATCTTACTCAGCCTTTGTTAAAATTTATTCCTGAGTATTTTTCATATATTTTGGTGCTATTATAAATGGAATAGTTTTATAGATTTAATTTTCTAGTTGTCTCCTGTTAGTAATTAAAAATACAACTAATTTTTGTAAATTGATCTTGTATTCTTCCATCAGAGGGGAGAAGAATCACATACCTTTGGATGCCCCTCAGTTTACTTCTTTCCCTCAGGTGATATTGATGATGGTCCATGATGATGAACCACCTCAGTTGAAAATTTTTGCCTAACATCACCAAAGAATGGGGTGTATGGCTCCATGTTTTTTTCCATTTGCTTTTGCTTATATCTTTACTTTAAAAACAAAACAAAACAAAAAAAAGATTCAGTAAAATTGTAGAGAACAGGCAAAATGGGACAATCTTTAGACATTGAGAACATAAAGTCATATAGGATCCTGAGTGCTATGTAGGTTATTTAATATTGTGGGAGTATATTTAATAATAACACCTTACTCTTGTACAGAATCTTATAATTTAGAAAGAACTTCCATGTATTTGATCTTCACTTGAACTTTACATTAATAGAGAGGTAATTGGGTAGGCATTACTATCAGCATATTAAAGATGTTAAATCAAGTATCAGAGAGGTTACATTACTTGCACGAGGTTACACAGCTAATAAGAAAGTGACCCAGGATTTGAAACAAGGTCTTCTGATTTAGTTTGCTTTTCCATCTGCCTAGTAACTACAACTTGATCAGGGTGGTCCCTGAGAACCCAGCTGAGAATATTGCCCAACTCTCCTGTGGTGTAGCCAGCAACTTGCCAAACTCTGGCCAGGAGAGGCTGGTTTCTTCTGACAACAAAAACCATTTGTCCTCTTTTCTTGTGGAAATTTCCCAGTACTTCTTGATTTCACTTTATACCCCCTTCCCAATAAATCTCTGTTTCAGTCAGAAACCAGAGGCCTTGCTTAGAGATTTCACAAAGGACCTGTTCTGATATGGAAGTGACCATTTCAAAGGATTATTCATGCTTGCTGGTTGGGATTCAGAATTCTGTGGGGCTCTGACGTGGTGATTTGTTTTGGGTATTTGATCTGGTGTGTAACTCCCAGGTGGATTCTCATGATGGACACTTTATAAGCTTCTTTCTTTCTAGGTAAAATAAATGCAGCTTCAAAATCACATCTTAGTGGTTTCCCATGTAGGTTATTTTTTAAACATTAAAAAAATCATAGGAATGTGCCCATAAATGCCAGACCCCGGAAGAATGACAGCTGAGTAGTTGAGAAACATTAAATAGTGCAATTGCCTTAACTCCTGGGATTCCAGAATAAGTGGGGGGTGGCCTGTACCCTTGAGACTGATGAATTATTCAGACAAAATTTTATTGTTCACAGATAATTGTTGTTCCCTGAGGGAAGACTTGCAGTGTCTTTAATTTCTACCCTTGCAATGTCGCTAAAACAAGGATTCCATTTACCCAAGAATAATACAGTTTCAGCCTTGAAAATGGCATTCTTGTGGGGCTTTGTCATTCTGAATGTGTCTGATTTTTGGTTTCAGATGAGTGTGTGTCACTGAAATAATTTTGGTTCAAATGATTTGAGAAGTAAAGCACATTCAAAGTATATTTATGGCCCAAGGTCTGTCTAAACCCCATGCAGAGGTATTAACTAATCTTCTGTGTTATCCTTCAATAATATTTATGAAGTGCCCATCTGTGCTTGAGGCTGTGTTGAATGCTGTGTAAAAGAAGGCAAACACATGCAGACTTGAGCACTCCTCATTAGAGATATTTATAGCCTCAAACAAGCTAGCATCCTTGGATACACTGTAAGGGAGCCAGACCTAAAATATATGTTTTGA
The DNA here is from genome assembly GCF_014176215.1 of Rousettus aegyptiacus. Lineage (NCBI taxonomy): Eukaryota > Metazoa > Chordata > Mammalia > Chiroptera > Pteropodidae > Rousettus > Rousettus aegyptiacus. Next base: position 45,925,282 of record NW_023416306.1, on the reverse strand, counting down.
CTTCAAGGGAGGCCACATAAGGTCCACCACCCATAAATATGGTGGTGAAGGGAATTAATGGTCTTCTACCCTTTCTTTGCTTTGTGTGCTATCCCTGTTAGTCACCATTTTTCTCACTCAAGAATTATTTACGAAGGGCCTTCTATATCCTAGACATGGTCCCTTGCTCTGGTGGAACTTACAGTGTAATGGAAAAGACAGACAGCAACAAGCAAAGGAAAAGATGTATAAATACAAATTGCAACAGATACTCATTGGAAGTGGACTTGGTGCTGTAATAATTGGTGGCTATGAAACATCCTGCTCAGATAGAATAGCCAGGAAAGGACTCTCCCAGGAGGTTATGGGTAGCAATGAAAGATCAGAAAGATGTAGCTGGGCCTGGCTATGATTCTGTGATCAGAAATGGCCATAAGGCATGTGAAAATACTTATTTTTCAGAATGTAGACTACAGTTATTTGTTGCCAATCTCTAGTCTGAAATATGTTCTGTAGCTTTATCTTGAACACATTCAGCTGGTCTTTGGAATCCAGACAGTCTTAATCCTGCAAGTATGCAAGTATCTACTGATCTGTGATGACCTTGGTCCTTACTTCATCCTGTAGGTCTATGCTGTTTTATATCTAAGATCAGGCATGATGGACTATAGTGATGGAAGAGAGAGCAACATAAGCTAATGTCTAATTGCTTACTCTCTCCATACATTGCTTTTGCTACAGAATGATGGGAATTATTTTGCCTTATCAGATAAAAGTGTTCAGGTGTATCCTGTATTAAAATAATTAAAAAAGAAAAAGCCCTATATTATAGATGTTATCGTTCTGATATTTTCCATAGCCAATTCAGTCAGGATTAAGGCAGAAAAGAGATGGCACCCTCAAAAGGGGCTTACTAAAGATAATTTAATACTATTAACTTAATAACCTGGTCTACAGAAGCATGGGTAAAGTTAAAACAGCCCCCTCCCTCAAATCAAGATAGATGGAGAGGCACCCCAGAACTCACAATAGCAGAAAGCTATTAATTCTCCTAGGACGGAAGGGTCAAGGGAAGGGATCAGGGTAACCATAGCCTGGTAAGATCTGAAGTCGTGAAAGTTGGGCTGTCAGAGAGAAAGTGAACATGTCAGGGAGGCATAAATACCCTAGATTCTCTCTTCTTTTCCTGCCCTCCAATCTCCTGCTGATGTCTCCTGTTGACCAAACCCCACTAGAAACCAGAGGGCAACCTGTGGAGCTCGGCCTCCTAGGGAAGAAAGCAGAGCAGAGAAGGGCATTGAATGAAATGGGATTTCCATTGGGAAAATTGTAAAAAGATTATTCAGTGATGAGTATGATGAACTCAACTCTCTATGCCTGAGGTCCAAAAAAAAGAGGGGAGAGGATGAGACTGGGAGGTAAGCAAATAGAGATTACCCAAAAGATTGGCTGTGTGCTGACTATGCTGGTTATTGTTTGGCCCCTTCTATTGTTGAGTTCAGTTTTCCATTGTGATTTTAACTTTTCACTAAAGAGTTTGAGCATCTCTTCATATGCTTGAGAGATTTTTCAGCTTTCCTTTTCTATTAATTGCTTGTTTCTGTCCTTTGTCCATTTTTCTATTCAGGATTCTCTTTTAAAAAAATGGATTTGCAGGAGTTCATTGTATATTTCAGATAGTAAGCTCTTGTCATTTAGGCACTTCTAATTTTCATTTTTTTTCTTTGGATAAAATTTCAGTCCTGAGCTTTAGTCCTGAGTATCCACAATACTGTCAAAAGTCAACTTTGTTGTGGGTAACTCAAATTTAATATCTGTAACTGGGGACTTTTCTGATTTTCCCTAAAAATTGTCCCTCTTTTGTGTGTTTACTATCTGGGTGACTCTTGTATACCTAAATCTCGAACCTTGGAATAATCCTAGACTTCTGTCTACTTCTTCCTCATTCCCAATGTTAGAAAAATTCCTTAAATGTCTCCTTAGCCATTCTTTTTTCTCCATCTCTACTTTTACTTTTTTAGTTCACGTGCTTATAATCTTTTGCTTTAACTAATGCAATAGTCAATGACCTGGTCTCCCTGCTCTCAGGCCTCCTCTTCAGTCCACATTCTGGACCACCCCAAGGTCAATTGTTTGAAAGCAGGGAGCCACGCATCTTCCTCCCTTGCTAGAAATCTGTGAGTGGCCTCAAATGCCTGCATATATGTCCCCATGTCTGGGTTCTAAAACGTACATTAACTGATTATGAACATGTCACTACATTTCTATCCTGCCCTCTGTACTGCTTCCAGTTCCCCAAATTTAATGGCCTTCCATACTGCCGTGTCTTTGTACGTGCTTCTCTCTTTCCTTAAAATGTGTCCCTTTGCCCCTCCTGTCCCACTTGGTTCTTCCTCATCTTTTAAGACTTGAGTCAAATATTACCTTTTTGTAAGTCCTCCTTTGGTCTTGTGTTCTCTCTACCACAAAGCAGCATGTGGAACTTGCTCTTCATAGTCTCTTTATCACAGTTGTCACAGGCATCAAAACACACTTACTCTTTTCTAATGTCCTGTGAACCCCCCAAAGGCAAAGGTTTTACCCAGTGCCTGGCGCAGAATAGGTTCTCAGTAAACACTTGTTAGATGAATGAATAAGATTCCTTCCCTTTTTGGGTACCTTTATGTGGGAGAAAAAGTAGCTAAAACTACACAGATCTAATCACATAGTTCTAAAGGTTAACCACTATGGACTATCAACACACTTCTTTTGACTTTTGTATGAGTATATTTGTCAATGCTATGACTTGGTTGCACAGGAAAGTATACTTGAATGATAACAAGAAAATGAATGATGTGTAATTGCACAGTGGTCTTTGGATATAATAAAACTGTGCCTGATTTATGGTTTTCATTTATCTTTAGGTAAGTTTTATAGTGAGTCAGATTTTTAGTAATGATATGTGGGTATTGACTGCAACTTCATCAAAGTGAGATAAGGGGAAACCACCACAAAGCAGCTATTTTCTAGTCAATAATTAAACATTTACCACAGTCTGAACTTAAGATCAGGATTTTTTATTTCTTGCCTTGGTGAGTAGGATGAGGAATGGATTTCTTACTAGAACATTTAGGGGGTATGTAGTATTACCTTCCTCTATGGCTTTTGTGTTTACCTACTAGAAAGGATGTTGACAATGATTCAAGCCTATTATTTGATGTTTCTAAGAGTCAATGTCTGATAAACAAGTGATTTCATGCATGTATTTAGTAGAGGGCATTTATGAAGTAGTGGGCTAAAGTGAGAGGAATAAATTGTTAAAATTTAAGACTAGAAGTTGCAGTAACTTTGGAGATTTTTGATAAGCCATCTTTTGTTCAATTATTCTGAACTATCTTGGATTTCTGCTGAGTTGGTTAGAAAAAATTTTTGGATAAGCATTAAGTGACCTAAGTTCCAAAATACATAGTCATCTTAGTCATCCCATGTAAACTGAAAAACTATATTTAGAAGTCAGTTCTCTCTTGTCTGCTGCATTTGCAAGGACTCTTTGCAACCCTTTGATTCTGTCTCTAGAAGGGCATAGTCATTCTTAAGGGTGTCCTGCATGCTCTTCTCAGCCCTTCCACTGACTCAGCCCTCCTTTGCCTTTGTCAAGTCACTTTGACCATGGGTGGAATCAGATAGTGCAAAAAGCCCCTTAACACCACTCTGGGAAGTTGAGGATTAAAACCATTTTACGGAGGGATTCCAATGATGTCCAGCCTGGGGTGTATAACTGAGTGGCATGCAGTGGTTTCTGGTGGGAACATTGACTTCATAGCCTGCCCTTGTTTATAATCTCAATTCTGGTTCTTGCAGGGTCTATTTGGTTAAATAATCTTCTTCCATTTTTATTGTGACTTAAAATATTTATACAATTTAAAAATCAACACTGTTTATTGTTGCAAAGAGGCATGATGTAACTTTTGGGGTTGAGAAAAATGGTCTGTATCTTGGTTATGATGGTAGCTATACAACATAGTTTTACAACTATATATAATATATAGTATTGCCATATATATACACACATATGCGTATGTATACATATATGTATGTCAAAACTCATGGAATTGTATATTTGAAATTGATAAATTTTATTTAAATTATGCCTTGATAAAAGTGATAAAAATAATCAAAACCTATTTATTTAAAAACAAAACAAATTCTCTCTCTTGGGCTTGCCTTTATGATTGGCATCAGGAATCAACACTCTCTCTGAATAACTCTAGTTCCCAGCATAGATGCCTGCATTTACTAGATTGTCAATAAACATCGTGCAGGTCCAGGTGAGTTGAGTGGCCTTTGGAATTGCTGTCCACCGCCTTCCTTGCAGTGGCGAGCTAGAACATAAAATCTTCTTTGGAAAAGACAACTTATGTTTCGAGTCAGAGGTTCTAAGATTTCAAGGTCATTAGTCAGATTTATTGGTGACATAAAAAGATATAAGGAAGATAGGATAGCCCAGCATAACTCTGAAATATATGCTCTGTCAAGCTACCAGAAAAGCTGGTCACTTGACAATGCTTTTAAATGAAGGAGCATAATGATAAATCATCCCAGGCCTGAAGAGTCTTCTGGAGTAAAAGAGTATATACTTTTCATGTGTGCTTTGTATTTTAAAATGAATTTTGTAAGTAACAAAAAAAAAATTTAAAAATGAATTAAAAAAAAGAAGTTTAGAAATGAATTCCAGTCTCATAAGTTGGAACACTGCCTAAATGATCGCTAATATCATCGATTTTACTTTACCCATCAAGCTGAAGGAAGAATAGTAACTAAGAAACATGCACAGGGTGAATCAAGATGCTATCTCAAAGTTTTGCCTGCCCAGCAAAGAGTAAGAGGGTTAATGCATTTTTATTTACAGTGAACTCTATTACAGTATCTTGTTCGATTTTCACACAAACCCTCAGAAGTTTAAGTCAGGTGCTATTACTGACATTTTATTTATAGGAAAAATATGATGTTGAGAGGTTAAATAACTTGCCCATGGTCACACAGCAAGAAAGAAGCAGTCAAAACTCACATCAGATTGTCTGATTCCAAGCCTCATAATTTCTTACTGTTCCTTATTTCTGAGAGCTGGAAAATGTTCTGATTGTACCAGGAGTGAAAGTCATTAGTGTGGGTTTGGTTGTGTGTGTGTGTGTGTGTGAGAGAGAGAGAGAGAGAAAGAGAGAGAGAGAGAGAGAGAACCTATATTGTTCAAAGGGTAGTGTATGACATCAGACAAGCATAATTAATTTCAACCTAAAGATGTCATGTAATTTTGATTTTGAACATCACTACTGTTTAGTAAAGATCTGGAAAAGCAGTTTCCTGGCTTTAACTTAAAACTTCCAGGAAAATGTTGACTGGAATTCAAAGTGAGATTTGAATTTTATACCCTTGTTTTAGGATCTGCTTGAAGTAAGATCGCCAGCAGTGGCTGCATAAAAAATATTTATGAGGTTTCAGTAGCTTTTCTGTTACATGCTATGTAAAGTGGGTTAAGAAGATAGATTCCTTTTAAGAGTTTTTACTCACAGACTACACCGATGACCAGAAACATAAGAGATACTAATGAAGTAAATGGGTTCGTTTAGTAAATAATGTGTTAGCAGTTGGGTATAAGACGTCCATGCTTCGGGAAAAAATGAAAATACATCTTGTCAGCCCCTGGCTCTATGCGTTACACAAGTGAGGATGGGGATGGGACCTAGGGGATCCATTCCTCTCATCTCTGATCAAGTTTCTGCCTGAGGTTTAAATTTGTCTTTTGAAATTCGAAGTTCTTTTAGATTCCCAGTTGTATCAGTTGTTTATATCCTAGCAGGGAGGAAAAGAAAACGCTTTGGTGAATTGATGTCTCTATTTAAAAATGCAAGATCTTTATCCAGGACTCAGAGACATATCAGTCAGGATCTTTGTGCTGCAAATGAGAGAAAACCAACAGAAAGGGACCTACATAATAAAAGGAATGTGTTGGCCCACATAACTGAGGTAGAGGTGACCATAGGTGAACTTTGCTTCAGCAGCTCAAATGATACTACTATTTGACCTGGATAGTCCCTCTCTGCTCTGCCTTAGAAGATGTCACTCTATTTCTTAGGCTTTCTGCCTCTGGCTCTCCAGGCTCTCCTATGAGGAGGAGCAAATGTCTGCAGGATTTACAGACCTTTGGCTCTTAAAGTGTACCATCTGTGAGCATGAGAGACAAAGATTTTTTTTAGAAAGAAGCAACTGAAAACATCTACTTGAGTCTTGACTTTGGTTACCATCTCTGACCCATTAGCTCACTGAGGCCATAAGAGGTGGGATAGACTGAATGTCTTAATCCCCTTTCCCCTATTAGGTAGAGCTAGGAGGGGCATTCTTTCTCGGGCCAGATAACTGAGAATGGACACAGTTGTTCTCCAAAGCAAGATCTTTCTTTTTTCCTTCCAGAAGGAGTAACTATAGTAACCTGGAGCTCAACAGGTGGCAAAACGATATGAGCTAAGAGAAGGCATTGGGATGCAGCAGTTCTGGAGGGAGAATTCAGGACCTATTTAAGAACTCACGATGCTCTTCTTATTACCTCCTCACACCCCTGCAAATCCTCTGCTACTTAACAATAACTGGCATGAAGATAATAGTGACGGGGTGGTGCCCCTTGCTGTGGCTCTCTCACATTTCACAGTACAATAAAGCTTTTAGAAGACTACTCTATGAACTACAAATACCTATCTTTGGTGGTTTTTCAGATTACCTTGTAAATAATGATTGCTAATTTTCTTTAGCCCTATTTTGATGAATATATTGAACCTGATTTCAATTAGGGACCTTATTGCCTTTTTATCTTTTGCATTTTTTTATCAGGAACCTTTAAAGTTGTTACAAAAAAAAAAGTTCTTTATTAGCTCCACCAAGTACTTCCCTAGAAAACATATTGTACCCAGGTAAGTCCCATCTCTTTAGAAAAGGTGTCTTTCTGAGAAAACATGGGTTTATTTTTTTCTTTTAAGACACACTTGTGTCTCTCTGTATGCTGGCCCAAACCATTAAACCTCCATATAGAGCTCAGGGTTTTTTCCCTATCACTAATTCTGATCATAGGATTTTGACTTTGCATTGTTTACACATCCCATTTAACACATGCAATGTGATTTGTGTGCATAATGTAAACACTTGCCCATTTCATAATCTGTTCAGAAGTTCAGCCAAAAGCCAAAAAAGTAAAATTAGAGAAACACACTCTGTGATATATGGGCATGTGGGATTGAGAAGAGAGAGGAGAGATTCTAGAAAGTGGCTTTGTTATTAATGTAACACTAGCTACTTCCTTTCTTAACTAACGTTAGCATCTCAGTCCCAATTTATTGTTTTGATGGTTGCTTCCTGCTTTGATAATGACTTTAAAAAAATTTATAAGCTCCTCTGTAGTCCCTTTATCTGCAAACCCCTTAGCCAATTCCTCTGTTGCACTAAGGAGAGACTTGGAAGGTGGGAAGACAGATATTTTTTCTCAAATGGGCTTTATTTACATGAATCTTATCAAAGAAGGTGGATGCCAGGAGCATGAGAAATTTGAGAGCTGATTCAGATAAAGTCTTTTGGATTTGTAGAGGAAACTTCCATCTGAGGACCAGCTTCCATAGTAGGTCAGAGGTTGGTTGTGGCCCTGGGTAGGCATGAAAATGAGCCAGGATGTGGCTGACTAGAGGGAGACCTCACATCTGATGTGACCACGTTAGTACATCTGACTTTACCACTGATTCTCATTGCTTCTTAAAGCCTGGCTCTTCCCAAAGCCTGGTATAGTGGCTCTTCTCCACAGAGCTCCCAGGAACCCACATTCATTTCTCATTGTTCTGTCCCCCTTGGGTATAGTCTTTGCCTTCATGTTTTAAGATAGCAGACACTCCAACCACAACATCTGCATTTTAGGCAGCTATTGGAGCAAAGGGTAAAGAAGAAGGTGAAAGGAATAGGTACACTATCTGTCTTTCAAAGGGGTTCACAGAAGTGGGTAGTTGATACTTTTGCTTATATCTTATTGGCCAGAACCTAATGATAGAGCCACACTTAGCTGCAAGGGAAGCTGGGAAATGGAATCTTTATTCTGAATAACTGTGCACACAGCTCAAAATCAGGGATTTTCCTGTCAAGAAAGAAGGGGAGACTGGATATAGAGGGATAAGTAGCAGTCTCTGCCATATGTTTAGATAATGTCCTAAATATTTGTATAGAATATTGTAATCTATGCAGATAAACAAAATATTGTTTTCTTTAATCTTTGACATGCTGACTTTTTTTGTTTCTTTAAAGAATTTAAGATGATGACATAAACTATGATGACGATATTAATGATAATGAGGAAGAGGAGGATTATTTATATCTAACAATAATCCTATAAGACATAGCAACTCACAATCTATGAGAAAAGTATTATTTTTCTCACATTATAACTAAGTAAACTGACACTCAGAATGGGAGAAGCCCACTGAGGTAACACCAGTCCTTACCTTCGGAGTTATGATATGGTAATAAGATTGGGAAGCAAGGTTTATGGGTAGGAAGTAAAGTGATTTTTAGTTGCAAATAACGGAAAACTGAACTCCAAATGACATAAATAGTAGAGGAATGGTGTCTCTCACATGTTAAAACATCTTGAAAGAGCTAGCTCCAGGGGTGGAGAGCTATTTCATTGCCTCAGCATTGCCATTAAGGAGTCAAATTTTGTCATCCTTAGGGTGTGGTCTTTGTCCTTGGTGAGCTTTCCTCATGGAAAAGTTTCAGCAATTCTAGCTATTTGCCCTACATATGACATGGTTGTATGAAAGAAAAAGGACTGCCTTCTATTTATGTTTCTTTTTAAAATCAAGAAAACTTTTCCCAAAGCCATCCAGGGAAGTGTTTGTCTTATTTATAATTCATCCACCTTTGCTGAGGTTAAAAAATAAAGTCATGGGTCCGTTGGGGAGGAAATCAGCATGAGTGGCTTTGGGTGGGCAACTGTCCTCATCTGCTAATTCATTTAAATTATCTGCCTACTGTTAAAGGACATTCTGGAATTGTGGGTGTTTTCCTGAAAATGCCATTCCCTTGACATCACTTGCTTATTATAGTTTGTTCACTTACTCATCAATAAACATTTATTGAATGCCTTCTCTGGGCCAGGTAGTGTTATAAGTGAATACAGTTTAGGCTCGCCTTCAAAACAATTTATGATTTAGTGTGAGAGACAGACATCCTGAGCAACACTTATAAATACAACATGAGGAATGCCGTAATAGGAGCCATGAGAATGCAGAGAGGAAACCAGTTACATTGGCCTGGATCAGGATCAGTACTTGTGGCTGTAATGGAACTTTTTTCTCTTAGGTTATGAACGTTTCTCATGAGAAGCCCTTGAATGAGCTCCTTGAGAACAAGGGCTACACTTTATGTTTTATGTTTGTTTTTAATCTGAGTATAATACTTTGACCATACTAGTTGCTCAGTGTGGTAAACTAGTCAGGGATGAGTCAGATCAGGAAAAGGAAATATTCTGAAACAAATGATTCATTGTGGGCTAAAATGTGCTACAGTATAGTGGTAAAAAGAGTATGAACTTTATTACCCAGAGACCTGAGTTCAAGTATGAACTTTAGCATTACTTAGCTGTGTAAATGTAGAGAAGTTACCTAACCTCTCTATGCCTGTTTTCTCATCTGTCAAAGGAAAATTTAAGTACTTAACCTCATCAGGTTGCCATGCAACTTAAATGGAATAATATATATAAAGTGATCAGCACAGAATAAGCACTTAGTGAATGTCAGCTGTTATTACTTCTTAATAACATAGTCTACCTTATTGTTTCCTTCCTCATCTAAATTTTCAATTTTGCTGAGTTGTTTGTTGAAAAAAATACTTCTAAATCAGAACATTTCTGGCAATTGGAAATGAACCTTACACATATTACCTTTTACTGTATCTTAATTGAGAGTCATAGAATTGACAGACATTTAAAATCTGTTTCAGATAAATATCACATGCTAATATTTCCTACATTCTGTTTACTTGGTGTTCTCTACTTCCTAAAATAGGAAAGGGTGCATCGTTGAAGAGTTAACAATGTTTTTTCTGCAAGGGTCTAGGTATTCCTTAGTTGGGGAAATCACCCTTCATTGATGGGACCCATTTGCACAGGAATTTCTAGATCTTCTCAGAGTTCATGCTCTGGGTTTCACTCCCCACCCCCAAAGGCGTTTGGTATTTTTAAGTCAAAGTGTCAAATGGTCATAGCAGCCACATGGCAGAGACTATATTTCCTCATATTGGCTCAGAGGCCATTTACTTAATAGTTTCTTCCTTTTATATAACTATATGCCGTGTTCCATTTATGAGAAGAATGCAGTATTCCAGGGTATGTTAAGTTGTTTAGGGATAACTGACTTAACAAGCAGAACATGGAAATTAAAGAGAAATCCAGTCGCGTGGAAGCCCCTGGTATTGTGTGGCTTGAAGAGATTGAGGGTGCTGATGTATTCTTTGGGGAGAGATTCACAGCTTGACAGGAAACATCTGTTTTAATCTACTCCAGTATCAACACAATTGATGTGGTAGGAAACCTTTTGTTACTGTAGGTTCTATTTCTCAAGCCAGGGCTTGGCTTGAGATTGGGGCTGTTTAGACAGGCAGCACAATATGGTCCCATTTATCAAAATATGGATATAACAAGCAGCATTATTTGAATATCCTGGGGCTATTTCTTTATTTAAAGGAAACCATTTTTCTGCTGAAGCTATGTGGCTCTCTTCGTTTCCCTCTCATTTCATTTATGTTTTCTCTCTCTCAGCACCTTTCCATCTGGATTTCAATCATTTTTTTTTCACTTGTAAATATTTTTATTTCATTTATTTTTTAAAATAATTTTTATTTTCAATTGCAGTTGACATATAGTATTATATTAGTTTCGGGTATATAGCATAGTGATTAGACATTTTTATAACTTACAAAGTGATCATCCTAAAAGTCTAGTACTCATCTGATACTATCCATAGTTATTACAGTATTATTGCCTATATTCTCTATGCTAGAGTTTACGTCCCCTGTACTATTTTACAACTACCAATTTGTCCTTATTAATCTGTTTCCCTTTTTCACTCATTACTGCCAACCCCTTTCCCATCTGGCAACCATCAAGATGTTCTTTGTTTCTATTAGTTTGTCTCAGCTTTGTTTGCTTATTTTGTTTTTTAGAGTCTACATATTTCTGTCTGACTTATTTTGCTTATCAGAATTATCTCTAGGTTGTTGCAGAGGGCAAGATTTGATTCTATTTTATGGCTAAGTAATATTCCATTGTACATATATACCAGTTCCTCTTTATCCATTCATCTATTGATGGGCACTTAGGTTGCTTCTATATCTTGGTTATTATAAATAATGCTGCAGTAAACATACGGATGCATATCTTGTTGAATTAGTGTTTTGAGTTCCTTCGGATAAATACCCAGAAGTGGGATTACTGGATCCTTTTTTGTCTCGTTATAGACTTTGTTTTAAAGTCTATTTTGTCTGATATAAGTATTACTATGCCAGCTTTATATGTTTATTTTTTCATTTTCATTTTCACGAAATATATTTTACATCCTTTTCCTTTAAGTCTATATGTATCTTTCTATCTGAAGTAAGTCTCTTGTAGGCTGCATATGTAAGGCTCTTGTTTTCTCATCCATTCAGCCATGTTTTGTTTTAAAATTGGAGCATTTAATACACTAACATTTAAAGCAATTGTTGATATGTAGATATTGCCATTTTATTATTCCAACTTTCTACTTTTTTAAAATTTTTCTTCTTCTTAAAGAAGCTTTCCCAACATTTCCTGTAATACTAGCTTGGCAGAGATGAACTCCTTTAGCTTTCTTTTTTGGTCTGGGAAGCTCTTTATCTGTCCTTCTAATTGAAATGATACCTTTGCTAGGTAGAGTAATCTTGGTTGCAGGTCCTTACTTTTCACCACTTTCAATATTTCATGCCAGTCCTTTCTGGCCTGCAAAGTTTCTGTTGAGAAATCAGCTGACAGTCTTACGGGAACTCCCTTGTAAGTAACAAACTACTTGTCTCTTGTGGCTTTTAAGATTCTCTCTTTGTCTTGAACCTTTGGCATTTTATTTATGGTGTGTCTTGGCGTGAACCTCTCTGGGTTCATCTCGTTTCAGACTCGTTGTGCTTCCTGGGCTTGCATATCTATTTCCTTCGCCAATTAGAGAAGTTTTCTATCATTATTTCTTTGAATAGGTTTTGCTCTCTCTCTCTTCTCCTCCTGATACCCCTATGAAATGAATTATGGTACACTTGATATTGCCCTAGAAGTCCCTTAAACTATCCTCATTTTATTTGGATTCTTTTTTCTCATTACTGTTCTGATTGGATGTTTTCTTCTACTGTATCTTCCAAATTTCTGAGTCTATCCTCTTGGTTCATCTAATCTACTACTGATCCCCTCCAACATATTCTTCATTTTAGTTATTGTAATCTTCATTTCTGACTGGATCTTTTTTATGTTTCCTATCTCTTTGTTGAAGTTCTTACTGAGGTCTTTGAGCATGTTTACAACCAGTGTGTTTGAACTCTGCATTTAGTAGATTCTTATATCTATTTTGTTTCATTCTTTTTCTGGAGTTCTGATTTTTGATTTAGTACATGTTTCTTTCTCTCTTCATTTTGGCTGTCTCCCTGTGTTTGTTTCTATGTATTAGGTAGAGCTACTATATCTCCAGGTCTTGGTAGAGTGGCCTTATATAGTAGGTATCCTATGGGGCCCACTGGCACAGTCTTCCCTGGTTACCTTAGCTGGGCGCTCCAGGTATGTCCCTTGTGTGGGCTGTGTGTGCCCTTCTGTTGTAGTTGAGCCTTGGTTGCTATTTGCATGTCAATAGGAGTGATCAACTTCAGGCTTATTGGTTATGAAGACTGGTTGTGACTGTGATGGAGGAGCCGTTGTGCAGGGGCTGAACCTATAGAGAAAGATTCATTTGGTGGGGCTCTGGTGCCTCCTGAGTCTGTCCTTTGGGTATGTTATTTGTGGAGGTGGTTGGGTGTTGCTCTGGTATAGTCTGAAGCTGGCCACCAGGTATGTTGATTCTGGGGTCCCTTGGAAGCTACCTCAGTGCAGGCCAAGATCAACTGCTGTCTGTGCCCTTCCCAGAGCCACTTGATATGAGCTACAAAGTGATCTGCAGATGGATGTTACTTGTACTGAGCTTGGAGGTGCCTAGGAGAGGCTAAGCTGCAAACTGAGGCCAGTTTCCCTTAGTGCCAGGCTTAGGGCTGCTCAGAATCCAGATGCTGCTTGTTTGGAGTTTGTGAACCTTTGAGAGATTTTACAAGTTTGCAGCATGAGCCAAGACAGGCTATTTGTATGGAAAAGTTACTGGAAGTGGTTTGGGTGGGCGTCAAGTTGAGTGGGGTGGGGTGTCAGAGAATCACCAAGGCACAGTGACTGGTGTTACCAGATTGTTACCTGCCTGCATTTGCTGCCCTCTGTCTCACTCAGCCATAATCTCAGCTGATTTTCACAGCCAGAGATTGTAGGGAGTTCTCTTCCTGGCACTGAAGCTCTGGGTTGAGGAGCTCAGTGTAGGGGCTGGGACCCTAGCTCCTCAGGAGGGACCTGTGCAGCTGAAATTTCCCTTCTGATTGTTAACCACCACATGTAGGTGTGGACCAGCTAGTTCCTTGTCTCCACCACTTCTATCAGTCTCAACATGGCTTCCTCTATATTTCTTTTATTATAAGATGTCTGTTCAGCTAGACTTCAGGCAATTCCCAATGATGGTTATTCAGTAGTTTTGTTGTAGTTTTGATGTGGTCACAGGAGGAGGCAAGTGCAGTTTACCTATTCTGCCATCCTGACTGGACTCTGTTCATTCAGTTATGAGTGAACACTTCTCAACCTTAATTCTATTATCATATCCTCTCTCATGAGTAAGAATGACTCCCTATAGACCAGGCTTCTCCCCAAAGGTATCAGAATATCAGGGGAAAAAGTGTGCAAACACAAACTCACATATAATCACACTTAAACATTTTTAGGAAACTTTAGAGATTGTCATCTACCCCTTAAGTATATCTGCTTCTTCTCCCCATCTTCAGAATCATTGCCTAGAATTAAAGATGCTGTTTGGAGGGGGGGGGGGGGTTGTTTGTTTGTTTGTTTGTTTTTGCATTAAGGAATTGGTTTGCAAGGCAAACTTCATTTTTCATTATTCAAAAGAGTAAAGTTGATATCTGACACTTAAAATTTGCCCCTGGAGAATTCAAGGAATTTGAAGGAATCTTATTATACCAGTGTATCCATGGTACTAATCATTTAAAAATTACTACACTACTAATAAAATCTGAAGTGTAGGTTTATAGTACTGAGCTTGCATTATGTGCACAATCATTTTTTAAAATTCTGGTGCCGACAATGTCATTGGCATTGTGAGCAACTAATAAAGGGACACAGGAGCTGATATTCGTAACAAAAAACCAGTCACATGTGGATAAAATCAAGGGCTTTTTTTTACCCATTCTGGTAGAGGGTAGATTGATTGATCAAAAGAAATTATAAAGGCCATGTATTATATCATGGGAGTCCACTCACACCACCGGTTAGAATAAATCAAGGAGCTTCCAAGTTATTTTTTGTTCACCTTGGCATAGGTCCAAATGAAAGCCTGACGAGATCTCCAACTGATTACTTTCTCTTCTCTTCCTACCTAATGACTTGAGTGCATATGTGTTCCAGATGCTGGCCTTATCCTATGTGGACAAATTCATTTACTTTTTCTTTACCAACATCCTCCGCCCTGGTCAGGCTAGTGTCTGCATTGCTTTGGGTCAGGTGCTGTGCACAGTATGGAGGACAGGTCTGCAAGGAAATGATAAAACACATTCTCTGTTCTAGAGAATCTCAAAGCCTAAGAGGAGGTACAGACAAGTAAACCAATAATTACAGAAACAATGGTTCCAAGGTACATTGGTGACATGAAAAAATGATAAATTAACTTTGTTTAAGATAGGCAGATACTGGGCAAAGAAGACTTTAGAGAGGAGGGGGTGTTTGGAGAGTGTGTAGAAGATCAAATAGAATGTTTGGAGAATAGGAGTTTGTCTGCTGGACAGGAAGGAGAATTGGAAAGACATGCCATGCAGTAGACAGCAGCCAATAAAAAGATATGAGATGTAATTTATCAAAGCACATGAGGAATCTGACAAGCATGCTTTTTCTGGAGATTTTGTTGCAGAACTCATGGAGGCATACATAATAAAACAATGATAAGGAATAGTGCTGGAAGAGTAGCCAGGGGAAGGCTATGATGGTATCTTCTGGGACCTGATTCTTCAAGTAATGGGAAGCCAGTTCTTCTCTACACCTTTCCTCATTCCCTGCAAGGTCTGTGTGGCTTCCTGTCCACTTGTTTTCTGGTCATTCAAGACCTAACACTGTGTGGTATCCAGTTTCTCCTCACATGCTGATGGAAAACCTGGGCCAGATTCAAGTCTGAAGACCTAGAGACCTGACTGAGCTTTTGGCAGTGTGGGATGTGCCTTCAACTCAGAGGGAGAGGAACCGAGGTGCATGTTCTGAAGTGCGTGTTCAGGGAGACGCCGAAGCTAAAGGCTGGCACGTAGGCATCCAGAAGAGGAAACACCTGCAAGGGAATTTTGGTAAGAGCTTCAGGATTGGAACTGGAGACACATGATCAAAGTTGAGGGAATTCAGAGCATTGCCTGGAATCTGGAGGAATCCCCTGAGGCACAGGAATGTGGACAGCTGAAGCAGTGGCCTTGACCATGGGAGAGAGGTTGCTGTTAGGGACAGGAGCTGACTTAGCTTACACGCAACTCAGAGTCATTTCTCCATATTTCCTCTACTTTCACCTGGTTGGAATTTATTGGTCCCTTTTTGGCAGCCTAGAGCACTCTGTTTATGTTTAAGTAATTATAGCATTCCTTGTTTCATAGTAATTTTCTATATTTCTGCCTCAGCTTTCGATTATAAATTAGTCAAGGCAAGGAATGTGGTTTTTTCAAATATTTATCAATCTTCGATCTATCATTCTCTAAATAGTATTTTAGACAGAACATATATAAAGACATAGATATTTTTTGTTAAATTAACCTTAATTGACTGAATTTCATCCTCTTTTAGAATAGAAATTGTGTTTTCCAGGACCTAGGAACTATTACAGAAGAAGTCCATGTTGTTAAGATTTTAAAATGACTGGCTGTCTTATTCTATTTTGGCCACTATAATAATACCAGAGATTGGGTAGCTTATGAACAACATAAATTTATTTCTCACAGATTTGGAGGGTTTAAGTCCAAGATTAGGGTACCAGCCTGGTAGGTTAGGGCCCTCTTCCAGGTCACAGACTTCTCATTGTATCCTCACATGGTGGAAGGGGTTAGGGAGTTTCCTGGAGTCTGTTTTATAAAAAGAACTCTAATCCCATTCATGAGGGCTCCACCCTGGTGACTTAAGCACCTCTCAAAGATCCCACTTTCTAATACCATCACACTGGGCATTGAGATTTCAACATAGGCATTTGGTGGTAGGGGAGACACAAACATTGAGACCACGTTGTGCATTCTTATGGGGAGATGTAGAATCTGAGGAGTTTCTTTCACAAATGCTCTGGTTAGCTGATGATTTCCCGCCCTCCCCACGCCCTACTCCCCCACCCCCTGCAAAAAAAAAAAAAAAAAACAAACTGACATAGTAAGAGAAAATTCAGTATTACGTGAAGTGCTTTGAGTCCAAGGGAGCCCACACAAGGAGGTACGGATTGCTCTGTCTGGTTCCTGCATGAGTGCCTGCTGAGGGTTGATGTGTAAATACCCTAGCTCTCAGTGCCCCTCAGGGAGAGCCTGAGGCATGTTCTCACAAGTTCCCAGGGTGTCTTGGTGGGAGTAAGTTTCAGTCATCTGCGGTAGTAACTGTCCTGAGAACCCAACCTTTGTTAGCTTTCTTCCCTTCCTCATCTTACTTCCTTCCCTTCTCTCCTGCCTGTGCTCTCTCCACTCCCCTGCACTCCCCGCTTGAATCCTCTTTTCATCAATCAAGTCTGTTCCTGGGGAACTTAAACTAAGACATCAGGTATATTTATTCTCTTTCTTCTCATTTGGTTTTCATATATTTTAAAATGCCATTAATTTCCCCTAAATATTCAGATCCAGCTATTTGTACCTGGCTTAGGAAAGTAGGTGATGAGAAAATTAAGGCATGCAGAGCAATGTTGCGCAGTTACCACAGGATAACTCAGAAGTGCGCCCAGCTCCAGGGCATTATCCCAGGCCCTCTGAGCAGGAAATCTCAGAGGGAGTGTTTTTTAGCTTGCATGATTATGTGTGATTTTGTTATTTTATGAAATATACTGCTGTGCAACTCTGTTGAGGAAAGACACTTGATAAAGCTAAGTATACATTTGCCACAAAGGGAATTTTATCTCAAAAATGCTATTTCCTCCCCAGCTCTGAATGTTGACAGATTTTTTTTCCCTCAAAGTGTTCAACAGTTTGGCTGGCAAGCCAGGATCAAATACCATTGGGAGGTGTGAAGACTGGGCAAGCTCAGGTCCAACGAGTTCACCATCTTTTTGTTAAGTTCTCCATCCTGATAAGATAACCACCCTCCTGAGGATGCAGGCCTGCTGGATGTCTTTATACTGTCTGCAGCAAAGCTGGATAAAGTAGATACAGCTTTTAAATTATGTTTAGCAGAACGTCTCATGCATTAAGGTTTCCTCGGGAAAAAAAAAAAATGGTGTGGCAGAGCAACAGAACTGTGTTTGGAGGTCCCTTCAGTTACAGTGGGTTATGCTTTTAGCTTTCAGGCTAATCCTGCTGAGAAGCACATGTGGTAAGTCTTCATGAAGCTCTTCTCGCATGCCTAGATCCCTGCCAAACCCAGAGACCTTTGGGAAGAAGCCATGAGAGTCAGAGAACAAAGGAGTGTGCTCTCCTGGGCCCCGGGGAAGAGCGAAATGTTTGTGCTGTATCTGCGTTTGTGGATGCAGTACCCTGGATGATCCATTTCACGGAACACTGAGTTGTATATCTGCTCATTGCCATCATTCACAGCAATATCCTAAATATGATATAGGCATTTTTGAACACAGAGTTATATTAATAAGTGACATTAATGCTAGAAAGGGTACCTTATGCACCTAATCAGGCAGGAAGAATCTATAGAGTATATAAATGCCGCTATATTCTGGGACAACACCTGTCTTCAAAATCTATTTACTTCAACCTGTTTACTTGAAGTAAACAAGTGAAGGCCTCCAGTGACCCCTGGTTGTCATGAAAGGTTTACCTTCTATGTTTCTGGGATTTGATGGCATCTGCCAGACCTCTGAGGAAGCCGGGAAAAGCCTCTTAGCTCTGCTTCAGTCGGACCATGTCTTTCCCTTGCGCTGGCTTCTCTAGTTACTTTAATTTCACTTTCTGTGTTACGGACACCTCTGGCAGTAACTCTTCCCTGCCTGGCTTACCTCTCTCAAGACACACAGTTTCCAAAGCCCTCTCTGATACCCCAAAGGAGCATGGAACTTAATTCGCCCACCTTTGATGTCTCCTTTTTGCTCTGTTTTTGTCCTGACAAGAGCCAGAGCCATTCTTCCTGGGGTAATTGGGGGCCTTACTTTCCACTTTGTCCTTCTCTCTATTACAGTTTTCTTACACTCGCCTACTTGCAGGGGCCAGTATTTTGTTTGCTGAGTTCGACCAAAGGCACATCAAGCATATCTGAGCTACAGAGGTCATATCTGCCTGCCAAACTCAGGTGCCCCCTTTCACTGGGCAAATCAACTGGAATCATTTCTTAATCTCTGTGAACTCAGAGGAAGGAGACCCCTGAGGATTTGTCCCATGGGGTTTCTGTCACCTCCCACTCTGCTTTGGCTGAGACAAAGGCATCCTGAGCTCTGAATCCAACTCTGCCCCTGTGCTCAGCTTTACAGACAAGTGGTATTATTTTTAGCTCGCAGACCTTTTAGTTAACATCCTGTAGTGTGGAGGGTGTGAGAGAAAGGCGCTTTGGAAATCAGACCCTATCACTGATAGCTTGTCCTCAACTGAAAGTGTAATGGGAAAAAGGATGCTTTGTGTTTGAGAAAGAAGAAAATCGGCCCAGCAGTTGCCACTGTAGGCGGTTTCTGTTTTTCTCACCTTGACTCTGCTCTGTGTCGCGAGGACTCCCCGCTCATAACCATCTGCTCTGTGATGTGCGGTGCCTTTGGTGGCACCTCACTTAATCCCGTCTGAGCCCAGGGGAGTGGTTTTATCAGGTGGCCACGGCAGGAGTGGGGATGACCAGCACCCTTGTCAGGTTCCTCACCCCTTCCCTTCAGGACCCCTGCTGCCTGGATGCCTGCCTGGACCCCCTCCTATCAGCCCACAGCCTTGTTGGTTTGGTGTCAGATTCAGAGAGAGGAAGGAGGTGTTGGGAGATGAAGCTCAGAGGGAAAACGATACTGTGTGAGGAGCCAGGCTTATGTGAGCTTTAGCGTCGATTTTAGTGTCGATTGAAAAAAGAAAATGTGGTCAGGATCAGGAGACGTGTTTTACAGTGGTTATAACTTTAACTTACTGCTTTACCAGGCGTCCCCCCACCCTCACCACCCCCCCCCCCCCAACCCCCGCTTTATGTATACGTAGAAATAACTTTCTGCTTTGGGATTTTTACATAAAAATCAGACTAAAGAAATTTTATTAAATCAGTTTGATTTACTATAACACAATTGTCCAATTCCTTACCTTATTATTTTTTAATTTAGAGGGAGATACAGGCACCATGACGTGTCTGAGAGAGATGAACAGGAGATACTATGTCTTGAGGGTTTTTTTTTAAAGCTCCATGACTGATGGTAATTTCCAGCAGATATATGGAGTATTCATCGTGGCATATTTTATGGATAAAACAGCAAAACACAAATAGAGTTAATGATTAGCTTTCAGACCTTGACTTAGCCCCTCCTTCATTTCCACCACCAGCCAGGCATCTGGAAGGAGAAGGACATACTG
Organism: Rousettus aegyptiacus; assembly: GCF_014176215.1. Classification (NCBI taxonomy): domain Eukaryota; kingdom Metazoa; phylum Chordata; class Mammalia; order Chiroptera; family Pteropodidae; genus Rousettus; species Rousettus aegyptiacus. The sequence goes on along the minus strand of NW_023416306.1, from coordinate 45,905,260 downwards.
ATTGGGAAGAGTTGCTTGTGGGTAGAGGTACCCCTGGGGAGATTTGTCCTCGGCCAGAGTGGGTCTTGCTTGAGATGCAGCTGGGCATTTTGAAGCTGAGGTGCTGGGAGAGGAAGTGGGACTCATGGGGGTGGGGTGAGGTCACCCACAGCTCTTCTGCACATCACCTCCCCTCTCTTGCACTTAGCTTTGCTTAGAAGCATTTTGTGGGAACCAGTATCCATTGCTCCTGGGAACTAGTATCTATTGCTCCTTTTACTTATCATTTAAATGTTCCAGTCTGAAAATGTCAGTTGCCATATGAAACTTTGCCCTCTGCGTAGTCTTAGAGCCCAAACAGAACATTTTCATCGTGGAAATGAGAGAATTTTCAGTGTCACAACTAGGGCAGGCTTTATGTCTCTTTTGAGATGAATTCTGTCAGGGCCTAACATTGTTGAGAAATCCTCTCTGTTCTGCTGAGTGCTGGTGCTGCTGGGAGACTTACAATCAGATTCCAGTCAGGCTACAGTGCTCCATACCAGATGGCATGGCTGCCTTTGATCTGTGGTCCTGCTTAAGGACAGTTGCCAAATGCATGGCAAGTGCCTTGACCCTACTGTTTGGAGCTGTTACTGCATTCAGACTGAATCAAATTACCATCAAGCACTTTATGAAAATGTACACCAAGAGGAATCTCAGCTATTTAATGGGATCAGTCATTCCTGCTGTCCTGGTGTCAGGCACTGCCTAGCCCTCACTCGGGGCCTCTGAAGACCCCGGAGTTGTGTTACTTCCAGTGGCGAACCTCTGAGGGGTGGTGTGTTCCAGATACAGAGTCAGAGCTGCTTTGTTGTCTGTGATTTTGTGGGTCCGGGAAATAGTCAGAAATAGGTCACGTCTGAAGAAAATTCCTCTAATTGTGATCTTGAGTACAAATGAAGAAAATGGATCTCATTGAACTCATGCAGACCACAAGATTCATGTAATCTATGGGGACTTAAAAAAATGACCAAAGGAAAAAAATGGCCCCACTGACCTTGAGCTTATTCATTCACAATGCATGCAAGTTAGACAAGAGGTGGTTATCATGATGTATTTATTTCAAGAATGCCATTAGGTCAAATGAGGATATGAGGAGACACTTTGTAAGCTGTCATGCACTATATAAATTATTATTGTGATGAATTTTTCTTAAAATGGTAACTTGATTGAGTACTGTGAGTACTGAAAATGAGTACCGTGATTAATTTCATATAGCCTCGTTTCTTAGTCTATGGCCAGATGTGGTGACTTGGAGCCTAGAGATCTTACTCTGCATACTGTGACCTTCAGACATTCATCAGTAGACAGAACACTAAAGATTCTGGCCCTGGCGCCTGAAGAATCAAAGACTTTGGACCTAATTCTGCAATGCATTAGTTAGACATCTTAATCTCTCAGAATTTTTTTGTTGTTGTTCGTAAGACAAGAATGTTAATTCACAAATTGCCTCTTGGTGGTTTTGAAAATTTAAATAAAAATAGATGTCAGTTACACCTCAATAAAAAATGCATGGAGAGTTTTGAATGTGTTTTGAAACAGTGAAGTGTTATAGAAGTGTAAGTTATTATAATGATCATAGAAGTTTTGAAAGAAATAATACTAACTTGTGATCCATGCTTTACGTATGGATGTTTTCTTCTCTGGAAGGCAAGGCTGAAGAAAGATAAATGAATGAATAATGTGATGTGATGTGTGTGCGTGTGCATGTGCAAATGTACGTGTAGGTACCTGTGTACATGTGGGGGTACATAGTGTGAAAAGTTTGAGGTTAGATGTGTTCTGGCCAATTTCACTTTTGTACTCAGATCCATTCCCTGCCCTCCCCCTGCTGTGTGCCCTGTACCTCAGGGAGCTACAATCCCTAGGCACCTTCTACTGCTAGCTTCCATTCCCACCCCGGTGGTGAGGAGCTAGTTTCTGTGGGATGACTGTAGCATCTGGGCTTCTCTTGTTGTCCCTGCAGCCTTGGAGGTTGTGGCTGGTTCCTGATTTTGCTAATCCCTATTGGTCTCACTCTCTTCTGTTTGGCCGCTTACTTCTCCATCTCCTGGGTAACCGATTCTCCATATTAAATTCCTTCTGTTTGAAATGCTTAGAGTTGATTTGGCTTTCGAGACTGGACTCTGACCAAAACAAGATGTTTACTTCATAGATGGATATTAGATTAAGACATGGGTACCAGCAATTTGTAGAGAAAAAAGATGATATAGAATTTTAAATGAATGTTTAACAAACTTATAGGTCTTTAAATTTGGTTGCTCTATTTCATTTATTTTTCATTTTTATTATTTTAAATTTTCAGTTACAGTTGACATTAAGTATTATTTTATATTAGTTTAAGATGAACAGCATCATAGTTAGATTTATGTGGTTATCCTACTTTAAAATAGGGTAACGATGTTTTGAGTGTACCTGAATTTGCTCGAAGACTTAATTAAAATAAGTAGTTTAGCAGTTTGGGATCTAATAATCTGAAGCAGAATTTTTTTAAAAGTTTAGTTAACAAAACTTTTTCGCCCTGAAACCTTTTTTCAAGCTTTAGAATAACCAGCCAGATGTTTTATAGTGCCTGACTTTGCCAGGTCCCAGCTTGGATAAACGGGGTAAAATCATTATCATCATGCAATAAATATGAATGAAATAGAAACTCAAGCTTGTTTTTACAGAAACAATACTGAGAGAGACTAATCTAAATCTGAGTTCATTAATATTTCATTCATATGTGATTAATTTTGAATTCTACTTATGTGTCATCTTACTTGGGTCATTGTTTGTCATATAAATAATTAAGGATATATTGGAATTTCTTAAGTTCTTAACATGGAGGAATCGGGGATGATTTTAAATGAATGTGTTGTACTAGGTGATTAATGGGCTTTCCAATTCCAAAAGTCAGTCAATATAGCATGTTAGGACTTCTTTGGGCCTTAGAAAGTTAGACAGTTCTCCATATTTTCCTTTTTGTTCTTCAGATCTTAACATTTCAGTTAAATCTATGGAAAGGTTTAAAAACATCTGTGTTGAAGTTAAGAACAAGTGCAAAAGTCAAGTGATAACTTAGTTTACATTATCCATATTAAGAATGGAAATGAGCAATAAAATGCTGTTGATGAAATGATTAAAACCTCAACTTTTTAAGGTATCAATATGTAAGTGAAATTGCCCTTAACCTCATTTTAAAACACTGCACTCCAATTATAAATTGTTTTTAAATATAGAGCAGATCGTTTACTACCTACATATTTAAGTACTCAACAAATATGCATTGAATAAATGAAATATAGAATTAAGAATGGAATGTACTCCTACTAAATTACCATAGAAAATAAAAGCAGTAAAATTGAGTCCCTATGCTAGTAGAAATAATTAGGAAGTATTAAGTACAGAAAGTACAGAAGGAGGTCCCTGAGTTGTGTTCATGTGTAGATTATATATGTAAATGAAGTAAAATATTTTAGAAAAGACAGATACTCTCAGGATGGAGTTTAATGGTTGAAATTAAAGAGTTAGTAAAGATATATAAAATTATAATCAAGAAAGAAAAGCAAAAATTAAGGTCACAAGTGTTAAATAATGAGGATAATTTTTATTAATTTTTTATAACTCATGAATATGTATCAACAGCATCAAAATATATAAAAACGTGATTTTTAGATATGCAGTAATTTTTTTTTAGAAACTAGTAGTGAGAGAGCTTACTTAAATTTTTCTAATGTTTGACAGAAGTTAGAGGAAAATTTCCAACAACAAAAAAAATAATGATTTGATGACTTAACAAGATATTTAATAACATTGGCTCTAGAGTGTCTGTATACGGGGGTTTTAGGCTTCATAATCTTTTCAGAAGGAGTCTAGAAGAATTGTCTAAAACTTCATTTGGATTGCAAGAACTCAGTTTTTGTTTCTGTGTTGTTAAATTATTGGGAGGGATTGAAGGAGGTTATCAAGTGTAGCTAAGGCCCCTACCTCCTCCCTCTTGTTTGCACAACTGACTCTCAAGGTTCTTTCCATGCTCTGGTGTTCCCTAGTCACCATTTAGGAGAGTGAAAATAGTAAACATATAGCTGAGATAATTAAAGGAAATAAAATTAGCAGGCTAATAGGAAAATAATAAGATAGAAGCATTCTGTAAGGGCAAAGATAAGAAAGAATACACAATAATCTGAATTTAAAAGGGTAAATGTCCAAAGGTGGCAAAGTTCCTTTAAGGAGCAGGACTGAAGAGCTTTGCACAGTCACCATTTATTTCAGGGATGATATGGGGAGTGATAACAGTTTCAGGCAGTCTGTTTCTCTTCCCTTCCCTCCCCTTCTCTCTTTTTCTCTCTCTGTCTCTGTCTTTCTGTCTCTCTGTCTCTTTCTCTTTCTCATTCTCTCTCCCTCTCCCTCCTGTTTAAAGACTGAGCTCCTTGAAGATCCCTTAGCATTCCATGGATAATAAGAGACAGCCCTCAAATACCACACATTTTGAGTGGAAAAAGTGTGGTATACATATGTATAACTCTACCTCGTTCTTCTCTTTATTCCCTCCTTGCCAAGGAAAAACACGGAGTGAGTAGATAAACAGGACAGCATTAGAGAGACAGACTTAACCGAGATGCAGAAGACGGGGCTGAACTTGAATTTTACTTTCAAACCCATTTAGATGTCACTGCCACTATGTCCCTTGACAAAATGAGAAGTAGACACAGTCTGTGGCCATTTCTCTTCTAACTTTATTTCAGAACTCCCTTTCTCACTCTTCAGTTCCTCCATATGCCCTTCAGGCACCCTTGACCTCATGAAGAACAAGGATGGTAAAGTGTCTGAAAATTTTTCTTTTGAGGAGCTGTTGATTAAACCTGAGATGTTTAGCATAGAAAAGACGCAGCTTTGCATTTCCTGCAAAGTGATTCTCAGAACAAATATTTCTCATGAGAAATCTTAATGGATGTTCCAAAATAAGACAGGGCTCCACAGACAGTATGTTTGAAAACAGGATGAAATAAAGATAGAATAGTTGTTTTGTTTTAACTTTTCACAGCCTTTAACAGGTTACTGTGTTTCTCCAGTAGAGGGCTACAGAATGTAGTCTTTCCCAACTTGATCGAGCAAAGAACCCCCTACCCAGGTGCATCTACTAACATCTCTTAGAACACTAGGGTTCCTTGGGAACCACTTGGGAGAAATCTTAACCTAAGCCATTAAGTGCAGTAGGCAGATGCTGGTAGAGGTTTTAGGGAGAAGCAAAATTTGACTCAATATAAGAGAAATTGTAATTATTAGTGCCATTCTGCAAAGGAATTAAATAGACATCTTTGAAAAGGAAGCTCTGAAATCTGCAGAAGCTTGTCATAGATTTTACAGGGAGCATTTTATATTAGGAGGGAAATTGAACTACTTGATTTTAAAGATCCTTTCCAAAATCTGACTCTATGACTTCAGGTTGCCCTTTCTACTCAGACCTATCTTCTAATGTCCAAGATTAACCATCTTTCTCCTTTATCTGAAATTAATGCATGTGATTAGACACATTGCTAACAAGGCATATTTGATATAAATCTCTAACTATTCATTTACTTATCATTAAAAAATTGAAATTCCTTTTTCCCAATACATTCAAGAATTATAATGGGAGAACTTTTTCGAGGATTTTTCTATATGTTTTTTCTAAGTCTAGGTCACCTCATCCTGTGTTCTGCACTTTGGCAGGAAAAAGGACAAATTCAGGAATAAGCCAGAGTTATCAAAACTTTTACAGCGGTGAGAAAAAAGAGAGCAAGAGGAAGGCAAGAGAAGCCACTCCCTTTATGACATGGTAGAAACATCCAAGTAGCCGAATTGTTTTCAAAAGATGACAGGCAAGGCTCATGCTGAAAGTGTTTATCTGGTCAATGGTATCGTAACTGTCCAATCCATCATGAAAGAGGGAGAAAGAGGTATGGATTAGAGTAATGAAGATTGTAAGGTGCTATCACTGGTAATAAGAAGTTGTGGAAGCTTTCAATTGTTTATGTATCTTGGAAGAAATGGTCTTGGAATTTTTCAAATATATCAATGATATCGTATTCCCTATTATACATAGTGGAGAGAAGAAATATTAAGAGAGCACTCTCAGAGGAATTTGGGGTTAGATCAAATCCTGTCCTAAGGACTGTCCTATTTTGGAGTAAAGGTACCTAAATTCCATAAATATCTTTAATCCAGAATAGCTCAGAGCTAGACATTTGGATTAAATGATTTTCTGCTTGGCATGTGGGAGGGAAAACATCTTGAAGCAATTGTTTTCATTGGTCAAACAGTGTGATAACACCTTATCAATTTTTATTGATTGATAAATTAAAGCAGAGTTTTAACTTTCACTATCAGTAAACTTTGCACATAGAAAGTGACAGAAATGCCCAAAGTGGCTTTCTACAACTAGGATCAAAATGAATTATGTTGAAAGCAGACTAGGATTCATGTTTTCCTAATTTTCACTTTTAGGTTAAAAGAAATACCTGATTCTCAGCAAAGTTTATTGCTACTGAAAGCATTTCAAATTATTTAGTGAAGTACGTTGAGAATGAAAAACTAGCACAGGTTTCACCTACACTAGCCCAGCAACTATTTTCATTCTCAGAAGCAGAGTAGTATAATGGAAAGAAAAAAATTTGAGATTAAATGTCTTTGCTGTGTTTAAGTTTTCTGTTTTGACCTTAGACAAGTCACTTATCTTCCTGAATCTCCATTCCTCATGGGTAAAAAAATGTGATTTATTATCATACTGTGCATTTCCCAGGGTTGTTCTGAGTATCTAGTAAAAGAATATGTAAAAGCAACTTTTAACCTTCAGGTTCCTTACACATATGTACAGTTATATTTAGTTCCTTTCAGATCTCTGTTATTGTATATATAGTTCCAGCCACAGTACCTAACAAATTTGTATTCTACTTTTTATCATCTAACATATGGTTATGCTGTAATTTACTAGCTTTTCCCCTATTGGTAGACATTTAAATGGCTTACAATTGTTCTTTATTATAATAATACAGTGAAAGACATCTTTGTACATTAGGCTTCTTTTTTTTTTTTTTCCAATTTCTCTGGGACTAGTTCCAAAGGAGACATTATAGAGTCAAAGGGAATGAACATTTTTTATCTGTCCTGTCTTTTGAGCTTTTTCTTATATCCAAACACCCTTCCCTTTGGTAACTTTCATAGAATGTCACAGAATGCTTAAATGCCCTCTTGAAAGCATCCAGCAAGGTTCAGATTCTGCATTTGGTGGCCACATTTCCATCTTTAGGCTCTGTCAAAACCGCTTGACTTTTAAGGCCTCCCCCTAGACTGCAGGGTCCTCCAGGGCAGGACAGTGCCTGAATTATCTTTGCATTCTAGTGTGGCCCGGCCTGTCATAAGATCTCAGTGAGTGATTGTTCAATGGAAATAAACTGAGCAGATGGCTAAAACCGGATAGGCTCTTTACAGTCACCTGACTTGCCAAAACATTCATTCATCAAAGAGTTATTAAAAATGTCAGGTGCTTGTGGTGGAAACTGGAGACAGAGAGGCAGATGCAGCACAGGTGGCCTCATCTCCCTAAGAGCCGAGTCCCCGGTGTGAGTGGGAGAATTTGGTCTTCAATCTGTGAATTCCTTGAGATGGGTTAAAGGGTAAAGCTGGCCTGACCCATGTAATGTGATTTCAGGGAAAGCCCTTGCTCTGGTCAAATATTTTAATCATCTACTCTTTAATATCTGTCATTCTGTAACCCAGATCTTGTTACAGAGGTCGAGATGATAGAAGGGGCATCTACTGTGTTGTTTGATAACCACATCCTGTGTCAAAGAACTCCAGACTGTGTTGTAAGAGCCAGGATGTGGAAACAGAGTTCCTTGACACAGCAGGGGTAGGGAGGGTTTCCAAATTCTCTCTGGAGCAGAAAATCCCTGTTTGATCCTATCTGAGCATCATGAGGCCACCTGCTGTGGGCATGGATGCTGAGGGCCTCTGGCCAATTCAGAAAAGATCAGAGTTCTGAGCTTTTGACTTGTGTATGAATAAATCCATGTCTAAACATTATATGTGTCCTGTTTGTCAATTGCTGGAAAACTTTGATAAGGGGAGCAGAAATTGAACAAATAGCTCTGAAAAGTTTATTTTGGCCTCACACTCTGGGTTGTTTTTGCAACTGATTTCCTCAGGAGTCCATGGAATTTGTCGAAGGCTGGCTGCAAGCCAGTCTTGGGCCTACTGTGAAGCCTCTTGTAGTTTTGGCTTAGCTTGAACTCCGAGGGCAGAGATAGTCAAAGAGGGCAGGCAGCTCTGCTTCAGAATTCTAATTACTGTTGTTTTCTGCAGAAACCCTCAGAGAACTCTGACAAGATTTTCAGACCCCAGATCGTTTTTTATGTTGGACATCACCCTATTGAGCAATGACTTGGAGGTCTCTTTATGCGGCTTTCCTTTTACAATGCCCTGTTAAAGAGCCCCCAACATTTGGCTTAAAAACTATACACTCTTTTTGTATGCTTTGTGGTACAATAATCTGTACAGTTTAGTAAAAATAAATGCACTCAAACTTACAAATAGATGAAACTCAGTTTAGTATATTTATGGTTCTGATTTGGCCAGAAAGATATTATCTACCCCAAATTGCCACTTAACCAGTGATTATTCATTGGACTAAGAAGTTTTCTGTGTTTAAGATAGAGTATTAACCATTTGCAAATTTTAAATGTCAAATGGGAGATGAATCTGGCACAGTTGCATTGGGATACTAGTTGCAATTTCATACGTGCACATACAGTTAGAGGTTTGGTAGGTGTTTGATTTATTTGGGGCCACTCGTAGATGGTTTTATTATCCCAAATTTATACTGATGAGAAAATTCTTCCAAACTTTCTCATTTCAGCTTTTATTTCAAAAATGCCTATGTGTATTATTTATTTTTTATTTTTTATTTTTTTGCCTCTGTTCACTGACTTTCAGGCAAGCATTCTAATTCCTGCTTCTCCTGAGCCAAGATCACATCTTGTGTTTCAGCTGCAAGCTAATAACCTGTCAGGAGTATGGAAATATATATCTGGAGTTTGTGATTTTGCTCAGAATCAGGTTTTCCAGGAGTGCCTGTTAGAAAAAAACTGTTCTGTGCTTCTCATTTCTTAATATTGGCTCTTAATGTTAATTCAAAGCAGCTGCAGGAGACCCAGTTTCCCCTGGAAGCTGCTGTCTCTGTCTTCCACATTCTGCAGTCTCATATGCACATAGATAAAATGGAATTTCTATGAGAATTTGCTTTTTTGAGAATGTGCTCCATAACTGAGATTTCCTGCATAAAATCTTTGTCACATAACTGGGGAGGTGGTATTGGTGCAGTGCTTGCTTCAAATACCAACTCTGTTGCTTACTATTTGGGTGACCTTGGACAAATCTAACTTTTATGTCCTTTGCTTTCCTCATCTGCAAAATGAAGATGAAAATTGTCTTGATTTAAATTCTTCCAGTGGTCCAAGGTATATGGAAGGAATACTTTAGTGTCTGCTCTAATAATTGTACTGTTACAAGGATTATATCAGTCTTATGAGTATTATATGAAGTCACACTCTAAAACATTTAGAACAGTTCCTAGCACATAGTTAGCTTTTAGTATGCATTAGTTACCATTATTAGCTTAAGGATCTCAAGAAAACATTAATTCCTTGCCTTTGGTATGGGATAAAGCTCTAATTAAATGCATGCCTACTGTGGGAAGTTTGCTTTTTTCTTCATTTCTAGGACAGTAAATACAATAAAATGTTAAAAATAATCAACCAACCAACCAACCAACCAACCAATAAGCAATCAACCAACAAAAAGATCAATTCATATACTAAAGTTGTAGAGTGACACTTAACTGTACTTACCACTAACATGAAGTTCATAAAACACAAACTTCTATCAAAGAGTTAATCTAAACTTCCAATTAATACTCTTCCTTCAAGAAGCATTTGTTACTCTTATATCTCACAAAAGACAAAAGTCACTTCCTGACACTGGTCTTTGTCAGTGTCTTTGTAAGTTAAATGACACGGTGTATTTTGGAATGAGATAGTATATTGTGTGGTGAAAAATTTCCCCCATTTACAAATTTCTATTGGTTCTTATGAGTTACACTGTTTGAGATTAAAGAGCATTCATTCTATTTGTCCCAAGATCTGGAGAACAAGTCATAATTTTTCTCAGGTCTTCTTCCCAGAGCATAACAGCTGTTGTTGTTCAGAATTCTTTTTTTTTTCTTTTTAAATATTATTTTAGAAATCTTCTTTAGAAATAATCTATGTTATTACAATTTAAGACAGGTTCTTTTTGATCCTATATTCCACATTCATCTTTTGAACAGCCAGGTATGGACTTGAATCTCACAATCCTGTTGTACAGGGAGGAATGCCAGTGATCTAGAATACGACTCAGTTTGTGTTGCTGGGAGGAGGAAGTGTATGTGGGTATCTGGGGCTGGTTATTACTTACTTTATTCTCTTGATACCTTTGGGCTTTATTTGAAAGGCAAGCCCAAATGAGAAACTTCTGTTGTTATCTTGGATATATTATTTGAAATGTAGAAACACGCTGAAAAAGAAACATACGTTATTGAAATAACTCTTAAAAATTAATGCTTTTGGAAATATTCTGTTTCCTTTTGTCTTCTCTTTAGTTTTAAAATCTGACCATGAGATATTCGTCATCATTCTGGCCTATCTGATCAAGTTTCAGGGCAGTGTGACATTCAAAGAAACAACCCAAAGCAAATGAACAGTGGTTCTAAATTTTGCTTTCAGTTCTCAGAATACATTTAAAGGAATCTAAGTACAGATCCAAGCCACCTTGTCTAAGAGTCTCATTATCCTACTCTTCCATTTCCTCATCGCTGGAGCTTACCCGGAGCCCTCCTTCTCCACTTTCTTTTTCCACTACTCCCCAGTACTCTCTCTACTTTGTTTTCACCACTTGGATTCTTTCTTTCTATTCCAACCTCTTTCTTCCATTCTTCTAGTTCTTTATCACAGGAACCCAGCAATTAAGTTGGCAAGATAAAAAATTTCTTTAGAGGATGAGCAAAGAGGTGATGCTAAGCAGGCAGAGTCAAAATTATCTTTATTGGGGAGCAGATGCCTCAAGAGTTCAGCATGTGGCTAGGAATACTCAAATAATAAATTTTTTCTCTGTCTCAAAGGCATTTTATAAAAGAACACAAGGATTTAATGTATCTATTAAAACTCTAGCTTTACTTAGCTTAGGTTAAGCTTTTCAAAAGAGGCAACTTGTCCACAGTTCTCAAGCCCATGGCAATGGAATATGAACTTGGAGAAATCTCAGATAGTAACATTTATAATATTCTTCTAGAATTATAACAGATGACGGAGGCAAAATGTACTATTAAGAGTCTGGGTCTATTTCATCTATTCCAAAAGTAGGGTGGATTTTCCAAGACTCTCTGCTGTGGTCTTCTAGAATTTTCCTCCAGGAATAGCTAAAGGAGACAACTAGTTACAAGGGGAGAGCTATAACAAATGAAACTTGGGTTTGAATAGTACTTTACGCAAGATGGAGAGAACATTATTTTCCACATCAAAGAATGGAGAGGTGGTGAATACTGCTGGAGATGAATGCAGTGGAAAGCTTCCCCTATCTAATCCACCCCTGGGTGCTCCCACTGTTCCTGTTTGAGCTGTTAGTAGCTCAGGAGCCTTTTCGAATGCAGTATGCCTCGGGTGGTTGGTGGTTGGGGGTTGGTGTAATGCATGGGTTATTTTATTATTCTAGTGGCGGTCTTTGTGTCATTTTTTAAAAATTCCACTCCCTCACATCACACACACACACACAGTTTTATTTTTTTTTTACATAAAAAAATGAGGTCATACTTGCTTTTTGATCTGAAAAATTGCTTTTTTCGCTTTACAATTTGACAAGAATATCCACATCAGAATATTTAAATATACTGTATTCATTTTGCAAGCTGTTTTATTCCATTGCATGGTGATGGACTCTTGTACTCAATGATTTCCCTATTATTGAACATGCAAGTTGCTTCCAATTTTTCACTCTATAAACAGTGGTGCAGTGAACATCCTAGTATATGTAATTTTTGTACACTTGTACCAGTATTTCTATACTATGGATTCCTTAAAGTATAATTCTAGGTCAAAAAGAGTGTGCTTTCAAAATTGCAATTGCTGCTGCAAAATTAATACCCCTCCCCAAAGAAAAACTTTCACCCCAAAAGGCATGGGTTCTAATCTGAATTCTGCTGCTTCCTAGTGTGCCCTTTGGGTAAGCTGCTTCTTCCCCTCTTCGCGTAGGCTTCCTCTTTGTTAAATGAGGGCGATGGAACAGGTGATGACCTCTGAGTTCTAATGGCCTATGAATCTTTATCTAACAAATCGATGTTGACCAATTTCAGAGAATTCTTAAGGGCTATTCCAAACCCATCTGAAAATCTGCTCTTTTAAAAACTGCTGAGAGTAAAGCTAATATAAGTTCCTTCTGATTTAGCTTTGAATAATAAACAAATCCATTAACCTCTGGAAGGTGGTTTTGAGACATTCAAGCTGTGAATTTTTCTTCCAGGAATTTTTGAAAGCTAAGAGACACGACTGAACGAATTCCCATTTAGGCCAGATTTTGTTTATTTTGTCCAATTCAAATCGGTCTGATGGCTGTGTATTTATGTGTGTTCTTCAATGTTTCTCAGTGCTTAAACAGGTCACATTTGACCTGTGGGTCAGTGAACAGATTTAGCTTTAATCAAGTTCCAAGTCAGATATATCACTCATGTGATAGTGATCTTTCATTTAAGAGCCACGTTTTGATCACTGAACCTTATAAAAATCAAACACATAAATAAAATGAAGAGGTTGGGAAAGATATTGGTTTGATTTCTTTCAGCCTTCTGCTTTCTGAGAGCTCAGAGCCAAAAGACGGGGAAAGGTAGACTGATGGGGATTTTACTCTTTACTTACTTAACTGAGCAAGTCTGCAGATGTCCGGAACCATCCTCTGTAAAATATAGTACTCAGTCCCTCAGGAAACAATCCTTGTTGAACACAGCAAATATTGAAGTGCAAATTTAAAATCTATTCAAACCAATACAGATATGGTTTAGAATTTTCAATAATGGGATACTTTTAGGCCTACTGTGCAAATGGTTATTTGTAAATAAGTCATGTGCAGGTTAGACGAAGGTATGACGCTATGAAGCTTGGTGTTAGAATTTTGATCCCTCTGTGATGTTGGATCCTAACCAGGGTGTATGCGCATCCCAAATAAAGTATTACTACTTATATGCCAAAGATTGGCATTAATTTTATTTTTTAAAATAAATGTGAGCAGTAACATTATGTCAAGGACAGGCTACCAGCTCAAATGTGGCCTATCCACAGACTGGTCAGTATCCTTTGAAATGGAATGAAAATCTCTTCACAAACAGGGAATTACTAACACTATCAGATTCTTTTTACTAAATCTTGAACTTAATGATTTGAACATATAAGATCTGGTAGGACTCCTCCTTAAGTAGGAGCAGAAGTTTGTAGGAAGAAGGAATCTGGTGGGGTCCTGATGGTCATGAGTGACTGGAAATTATAGATAGGTAAGCCAAAGTAGTGAGAAAATAGAACCTAGAAGATAAAGTAAAAAAAAAAAAAAATGATATCAAATGGAAGATGAGGAAGCTAGCAAGAAGGAATAGCTGGATCCAGGTGGTGACAAGCGATGTGACAAGCCATATACCCTCCTAGGATTCTGAACAACATATATTCCTGAATCCTTGTTTCTCAGTGTTTCCTAGGCTTCATAATCAAAATTTCTGTATTCTCATTCTCAAGTGTACTCTTACAAAATACTCCATCCCACAAACTCCTACCCTATTATTTGAGGTAAATTGTTGACTTTGTTCCTTGCAACTAGAAAAGCTGACTTAAAAAAACTTCCATTATTAACTGCATCTTACAGATGAAGAAACCAAAAATCAAGGTCAAACTGCAGTAAGTTAAGGGGCTGGAATTCAGATGTAGGTTAACCTGATTCCAAGGCTTTTTACTCTATGCCATGCACTCAGATTATTTCCTGACACATTCATACGTTTAACATTTTTGTGTTTCAATAGCAATTTCTTCTTGCCAGTTAAGTGAGCTAGCTTGAAACTAAGTGTAAATTCAACTGTATTAATGAATTTCTTCACTAAAATTAAAATATTGTGTCATATTTATGCATAACTACCTCCTGATTTTCTATTATTGACAGTAATTAAGCACTGGTTGTATATAAAAATGTTCGTAGCATACATTTCACTTGATTATCCTATCAGGTTATATCGCTTTGAAATTAAAATCAAATGAGACATGTCACATACCCTTTAGTAACTTGCAAATTAAAAATTCTTGGCAACATTAATTAGAATTTTTGAGATTTTTTTCCCTCTGTTTTACTAATTTATTCTCCTTGTTTCATTTCCTCTGGGTTCTTGTTGAAAGGAGAGGTTTTGATAAAGGATGTTATTAATGAGGTAAAGGAAGCTTGGCAAGTTCCGTGAAATGATATGCCTTAAAGAGAAAAGAGTTCTTAGTAATACCTCAGGGAGCCCAGTTCATGGGCAACAGTCTATAAGTTGGTGAATATCTCTTTCCAAAGGTTTTTATATTTTACACATGTTGCTGCACCACAGTTTTCAAATAGTGAATAGTTGTACTATATGTAGGGCATCTCCAGATATCTCAAGGACAGAGATTAATTTTTTCAAAGAGATACACACACATACACGCACACACACAATCATATACTATATATGCACAACTAAATTATTTTATAGAAATGTTACCAGTTTCTCTACACCAAAAATGGCAAACTGATGCACTGAAGTTTTATTATTGAGTTATTTTGCTAACATTTAAGAATTGAGAGATTTTATAAAAATCCAGATTGTTGTTGTTTTATTGAAAAATTACAGTTCTGACACTAATGGGTCTACATTTCCCCTTAGGAATAGTTGTGTGGAGCTTAATGGAGGCTGCCCCCAATAGACATGGACTCTCTAGTTCACTGCTGTCTCTTTCATTCCCTGGTGTCATAGGTCCAACTGGATGCTTAATTTCCACCTTACTTATATGGCCTATGGAGGTATTTGAGTTTGCAATTTCTGATTAAAAACCCAGAGTTCATAAACTTTAGTTCTTATCAGAGTGATCTGGGGTAGAATCTGAGCAGCTGCAGGTAACCTGTAGCTGCTGGACCTTATTCCAAGACATGGCCCTGAACAGCAAATGTACATTGACATTTGTGGTGCTTTCTGAAAATCTATATTTTGTCCTGTACTTTTCAACTTCCCTTTAAGATCCAGTAGGTCTGGTGTGGAGCCAGAGAATCTGAATGTTTTAAAGGTTTCCCTCTTGGTTCTGATTTTGAGTAAGATGGAATAAGCATACTTTATTCACCTTGTCTTCCACTGAATGCAGCTATAAAGTCTGGACAAGATGCATGGGATAGCTATTTGAGGATTCTGAAGAAGCAAATAGTAGCAGACAGATTGGGAAAGACTAGAACTTTAAGTACCACCAAAGTGTTGATGAGTTTACCTTTTTTGAGTGTTTAGTATCTAGTTTGAACTCAGTGCAGACTGAAACCTGGAAATAGACATCAGCACAGAAGTCCAGGAGAAGTCCTCTATCTCTGGCTCAATTTGCCTAACAATCAGAGAGAGAACCTGTGAAGAAATTCCTCATTTTTCTTTTCTTTTTCTTTTTCCTCCATTCTTTTGTGCCGTAGCACCCATGCAATCCTAGGGTAGCAGTGGCAGTAGGGGCTGGCAGGAACCCAAAACTTGGAGGGAGGGAAACATTCCTCTCACTTGAGAAAGTAGTTCCAAGAGGGTAGGGAAAACGTCATGGCTCTTTTTTCTTCTCCGTCTTCTCACTGCTTTACTTTCCCTCCTCTCAGAAACAGGGACAGACATGCAAGGTATATATAACAGAATGGAGTAAATAGAGCCCAAACATCTGGTCAGAGTACCAAAAATAGTCCCGGAGAAGCTGGAAAGTATCAGGGAGATCAAAGAGAGGGTGAAGTCAGAGAAAATGACCCTCAAAATTATCTGTGAACTACTGGGCTTATCCCTGAGCTGAGCATGCATGGATCTGACCCTAAGTGGTATACATAAACTTTAAGAACTCAGTTATGCTGCAGTCTTTGAAAAGTGAAATTATGTTGGGTAAGTTTACTAAAAAGACATAACAATTGTAAATGTATATGCTTCAAGTATATGAAGCAAAAATGGATAGGACAGGAAGGAGAAATAGAGAAATCCAAAATTACAGTTGGAGATATCAATCAATAATATTCTCTCAGAAACTGATAGAACATACAGAAACAGATTAGACAAAAATAAAGAAGAGTATGGGACCACACTATCCATCAACAGACCTAATCGATGTTTATAGAACACTCTGTGAGCAGAATATGTATTCTTTTCAAAAGAATGGGACATTCACCAAGGTAGACCATATCCTAGGTTATTAAAACAAACAAAAAATAACAAAATGTAAAAGAATTGAAACCATGCAAAATGTGTTCCCTGACCATAAAGGAATTAGACTAAAAATTGGAAACAGAAAGATAACAGGAAAATCTCTGAACACTTGGAAATTAAATATCTGTGGATCAGAGAACGTTTCAAGGAGAATTATAAAATATTCTGTATTAAATGATAATACAGTACATGAAAATTTGTGAGATGTAGATAAAGCAGTACTGAGGGGGGAAGTTATAGTATCAAACACTTATGTTAAAAAACAGTTTGTAAATCAATAATCCATTGATTATTAAAGAGATTATATAATCAAAGAGAAGGAAGGAAATAATAAAGAGCAGAAATCAATGATATTGAAAACAGTAAAACTTTTTAAAACTCAATAAACCAAAAAATTCAATAGAGGTTGGGTTTTTGAAAAGATAAATAAAATTGATAATCTAGGAAGACTGAAAGGGAAAAAGAGAAGATACGAATTATAAATAATAAGGGGATACTGCAGACAACTCTTCATGAATAAATTCAGCAACTTAGATGAACTGGCCAATTCCTCAAAAACACAAATTACCAATACCCAAAAATGAAATAGATAATTTAATTTAAACATTTCTGTGGCTATTAGATTGAATCCATAGTTTAAAACCTTTCAAAAAATAAGCATCCAAGTACAGATAGCTGTGTTGTTGAATTATTCCAAATATTTTTTAAACAATTACACGTTATGTGTTCCAGAAAATAGAAGAGGATGAAACACTTCCTATCTTATTTGGTTAGGCCAGCATTACTCTGACACTAAAACCAGACAAAGATGATATAAGAAAAGGAAAGTATGGACCAAAATTCTTCATAAACATATCAGAATAAATCCAACAACATATAAAAAGAAAAATTTGGGGTTTATCCTGAGACTATGAGGCTGGTTTAATATTCAAAAATCAATCAATTTAATCTACTTTATTAAGAGTTTAAAGAAGAAAAACCATATGATCATATCAGTGAGACAGAAAATCATTTAACAAAAGTCAACATCTACTTAAACTAGTATGTAGGAGAATGTTTTCAATCTAATAAAGGCCATCTACAAAAAAACCTAGAGGGAAATTATACCTAATGGTGAAAAACTGAATGCTTTGCTCTTAAGATCAGAGGTCAGGCAAGGTTGTCCCCTTTCACCACTGCTATTCAACATGGTACCGGAAGTTCTAGCTAATGAGAATGCTCGAAAAGAAATTAAAAGGTGTAGAGAATGGAAAGGAAGAAATAAAATGGTTCCTACTCACAGACGACATTGATTGTATAGAAAATCCCGAGGAGTCCACGGAGAAGTCCTAGGACTAATAGAGGAAGATCAGAGGGTATGAAGTGAACATTCAAAAGTCGATTGTATATCTGTGTACTTTCAGTGTTTATCCAGAAACTAAAATGAAAAATATGAAATACAGTATTTGGCTATAAATTTAATTTAAAAAATAGGATTCATATACCAAAACTACAAAACATTATTTAAAAAAAATATAAACGAAGGGACATACCATGTCCATGAATTGGAAGACTCAACATAGCAAAGGTGTCATTTATATTGAAATTGATCTATAGATTTAATGTAATTCCAACAAACATTTCCATAAGACTTTGGTAGATAAAGACAGATTGATTATAAAATTTATATAGAAAGACAAAGGAACCAGAATAGACAAAATAACAATTTTGAAGAAGAAGAATACAGCTGGAGGAATTATATTTTCTGATTAGCAGAAAGCAATGTAGTATTGCCAAAGGGATAGACATATAGATCAATGAAACAGAATATAGTCCAGAAATAGACTTAAATAAATATGGCCAGTTGATTTTTGACCAAAGTGCTAAAGTAATTCATAGGAGAAAGCACAATCTTTGCAACATATTGAAAGAGTTGGAACCATCAATCCAATTAAAAATAGACAAAAGACTTGATTCAAAGAGGATGTATGGATGCCAAATAAGCACATGAAAAGATATTCAACATCATTAACCTTTAGGAGATGCAAATTCAAACCAGGATTAGCTACCACTGCATAATAATTACAATGGCTAAAATAACAAATCCTGCTAATATCAAGTGCTGACAATGATGTACATCACTCGGAGCTCTCATACACTGCTAGTAGGAATGCAAAATGGGAAATATAGCCACTCTGGAAAATTGTCAATTGTTTATACAAAACAGATGATTACCATATGACTCTATAGTTCCACTCCTATGTATTTACCCTGAGAATTAAAACCTTATGTTCACACAGAAACCTAGACACAAATATTTATATCAGCTCTAGTCTTAATGTCTCCTAAACTAGAAACAACCCAAAGTCCTTCAGCAGATAATGGGAAAACAAACTGAAATATAGCCATGCAATGGAATATTTTTTGGCAATATAATGGAACTATTGATGCACACAACAAATTGGACGAATCTCAAGTGATTATGCTGAGCGAAAGGAGTCCGACTTAAAATGTCTTATATTATGTGATTTTATCTATATAGCACTCAAAAACATAAAACCGTAGAGATGAAACCAGAGCAGTACTTACAAGGAGCTAGGAGTGGAGGACAGGTGTATGAGGGCGTTTCTTGAGAGTGATGGAAATGTTTTGTCTCCCGATTGTGGTGCTGATTATTTGAATATCTCTCCCCTACCACCCCATCCATCCATCCATCCATCCATGTCAAAATTCATAAAACAGAACCCAGCAAAAATCCATTTTACTTTAGGTTAACTTTAAAGATTAAAATACATTTTTAAATTTCCCTCTTACTGCTATGGTTCTGTCCAGTTTGTACTCTACTTCTCTGGAGCAAGTACCCAATGATGGGCCTCTTAAGCAGAGATTTGAAACTCCTTTCCCAAAAGTTAGAACTTATTTTGGGGAATCACAATAAATAGGAAATAACCAGCAGCAGGAGATAGGCAGTCATTTCAAAGCAAGAGCAGTAGACAGTCTGAAATGTGACCTTGCTGCCAAGTCAAACAAACAAAAAAAAAAACACAAATATTTGTATAGCTTTGTAGCAAAAGAGCCATATGGGTTTTGGCAGAAAGACCTCTTAATGGCACTTGTGGCTTTAAAATAACTGAGCCTTGCTCCTATTATGTGGAAATTGCATGCAGATGTACCACATGTCAGGGACCATAGTGCTGCCCTGGGGAGAGGACATTAAAGACAAAACCCAGACTGACAAGGAGGAGAATCTGTCTACTTGTGCAGATGTGGTAAGCCCAATAACTTCTTGGCACTGGATCTTGAGATTATGTGCACTACTTAGAAAAGTCATTTGGATCACTTTGCAGTTGTGGGTTCATGACTATTTTTACTTTCAGGTGCATAGATAGAATCTTAAGGCTTTTAGTTTGGAAATGGGGTGTTCGGAGATCAAAGGCAAAAGACTGGGCTTTTTGGATTGAGTGGAGCAGTGGGTATTGATGGAGACTGGGGTTTCCAGTCTTGCACCCCCACCCACCCAACTGCAAAATCCCACAACCTCTCTCTTTCTAAAAAAGAGATACATAACCCCAATTTCCCTTTCCATAGGATTGAATTGAATGCTTGTACATTTATGGTTTGGGGCTAAGGAAGCAGAGGTCAAGTAGAGTTCTTGGTATATAAGTAACAAGACCAATTTTAGGGTAATTAAAAGGAATACAATAGAAGAATAAGGGCTCACTCTCAGAATCAAAGGGAAAACTGGTCTCAAAAATAATAGGAACCTAGGTGGCAGGAATTATGCAGGGCACTCTCTTCAGAGAATTGCCTTCCAGATCAAGAAAGAAACTTAATACGTTTTCCTCATTTTCACTTCACTCAGGATTCAGTGTGTGCTCAGTGAGTAACAGGTTGAGTAACATGCTCACTCTTTGGCCAGGTAAGAGGGGATGATAACCTTGGGTGACATGCAGTGGAGAAGAAAAAGTAAACCAAAGCTGTGTTTCCTTGAGAAGGGGTTGAATATTGGAGAGGCTGAAACAATGATTTCTAAATCACTGCGGTGGGTTATTCTACCTTTTAAATAAAACAGTACTGGAGAGTATGTGGATAACTGTGGGTGCAGTGCAGGGGAGGGGTGGGGAAGGAGTTGGGTGTTAAGGTAGAGCAAGCAATAGTCTAGGTACTGCACCTGGCTCAGAATTCCTGAAGGGCTCTGCCACAAGCTGGCAAGTGAGTTACTCTGCCTGGACCTCTGCTTTCCTTATTTAAAGAATGAAGGGGTTGGACCAGCTGCTCCCTAAGATCTCTTTTTGCTACAGATCTTAAGAGAAGTATACTTTTGGCCATGATTGTATTTCTAACAGGTATAAGACTGTTCAACAGGATTTTTTTTTTTTTGAGTGCTTACAGTAATGATTCTTAAATATTAGAGTGCATAAGAATCTTATGAAGGTTGGGTGAGTAGACATATCCTTGTTAAAATGCAGATTCCAAGGCCCTGTATCCAGAGATTTGGATTCAGTCATGCTGAGTGGAACCCCAAAAATCTGCATTTTAAACAAAATGGTCAGGTAATTCTAATGCAGGTGGTCAAGCCTACAGATTTGCACATCTGTTGTTTGGTTCTCAGTCCCTAGAAGGGAACCTCCTTAGCTGGAGCTGCAGGATTTACAAATGTTTAAAGTTAGGCCATTGGCATCCCCCTAAAAGCACCCTCCTAAGCCGCCTAGGTAGTGTGAAGGTGCTGGGAGGACAGTGGATACCAGGGAGCCAGGGGCTCCATCACCTGTGTATTAGCACAGGACAGCCAAGGGCTCCTGTGTTCTCTCCTCACACTTGCTCAGCCTTCCTGCCTTATAAATAGCCATGAAATAAGGCTGTGGGGTGGAGAGTCTACATGAGTACCCTGAGAACGTTCCCTGTGGTGAGAATTGTGTGAGGACCTCAAACAGAACCATTTCAGGTGAAGACATGTATTTGGGATCAGTAGGGTCTGATTTTTACGTTTCTAGGTTTAAGAAGTTGAACCTCCAGGCTGCGCTGTCACATTACACACAGATCATTTTGAGAGTTACATCGAAGGAAACGTGGTCCATTGTTTTCTCTAGTGTTGTTATTTGTATTGCACCCTCTGTCTCGGGATCTCTAAGTACTTTTTAAAGTATTCAGTTTCACATCAAGGTGATTCTTGCATATATGTCATTTGTTAATGGTAGAGGGATATGTTTTATGTGTATAGAATGGCTGAATCTTCACATATTAGCTTGTATAATGTGCCACTAAAACCTAGAGTAGATACCCAAGTGTTCCATGGCTTTCTGAGGCAGGATAGAAGAATTTGGCCATTTGAATTAGCATATACTGCAAATAGATTCAGAATCCTGACCAAATGAAAGTGAATTGTATCAAGAGTGAAGTAGTTTAAATCGTGACACAGCTTATATTTGGTTATATCCAAGAAACCTACTTACGTATTAAATGAAAGTAAATAGTAATTAAAAAATAGCAATTCTAGGAGCACAGTGTTTGACTTAACTGTAAATGTCATATGATTTATAATCTACAAAGTACTTTCCCATACATTCTTGTTTGATATACCTCCTGGTCTTTATTGGTTTCGATTTCGGGACAGAGATTAGATGGGAAAACTTCGTCTTTTCCTTCTAATAACATGGCAAAGGCCCTTTATGGATCAGAACTCTTTGTAGCTAACTGGTCCTCTGTCCTATTTCTGTTATGTTTCAAACGTCTTTTTTTTTTTTTTTAGATGTTTGATTGGCTGTGTACATGTTTCATGTGTATGCGTGTGTGTATGTGTTTAATGAAATGCTTTATTTTTCTCTTTCTCTGATACTTGGGGGGAGCTCTCCATATTCTTTAGCTTTAAGAAATGTTGATATTTGAGAGAAGAACAAAAGTGTTTATTCTTCAGAGTTAAAAAAGAAACAAAAAACTTCAGCAAGTATGCATTCTGTTCTACTTGGTCTATTAAGTCTTTTGCCAGAGAGATGAACTTTATGTCTTCTTCTGGTAAAACATCCCCACATCTCCTGATTGACATTCCTCCACCCCTGTTCTTCATAAATTGGGAGGAAGGGTGCCATCATAATACTTGACCATATAAGGGGAAGAGAGGCCCTACCGTTATTTGGTTCTGCCCTCAAGTCAGAACTGTATATAAACTCGAGGCCTTTTAAGGGAACAGTGGTCCGTGCAGGGAAAACATCCCCAGGCAGTCCATCCATTTTCTTTGCTACTGCAGAATCGGTGCCTGCAGGCTCTGTGTCATTTGGAAACATAAATCACAGGGCGTTGCTGGTGCCAACTCCAGGGAGAAAAAACTTGGAAGGCCATTCTCACTGCCTAGTGCTGTCAGTATCTTAGCTTTCATTAAAAACCCATCTCACAACTTGGCCTTCTGACTTTTAGGGAGAATCTCACAACTTACACATCCTGACATTCACTTGGAGTGTTCAGCACATAGCAAATGCTTAATAAATGTTTGCTGTTGTTATTATTGCTATTGCTGCCAGCAGTCAGCTGTAGGTTTGCTTTTTGCAGCAAGTATTTCCTACAATTCTCACTACTTGGATCCAGCACACTTTTTACAGATTTTCTTTATAGGCAAAACACATTCAGAGATATTCTTAGAGGACCTAAAGAGTGTCTTGGCACAATTTGATGTATAGAGTATGAGTTCTGGAATCAGGCAGGTCAGGGCCTGAATCCCTGCCATGCCACTTACCAGTTTATGGCTTTGGACACACTACTTCATCTCTTGGGACCTTGTTTTGTAGTCTGTAGTCTGGTGATAAGGATTGTTAAATCTAGGCATATTGGTTGCCAGGGGCAGAAATGAGTCAAGTTATAGCAAAGACAAAGAAAAGGTTTATTGCAAACCTATAGAGATTTCACAAAAATAAACTCTGCTTCTGAAGTCCGTTCAGGGCCTCTAGCAAGTGAGATGGTGACTCTGGTGCTTTCTCGGGGCCTATGCAGCTCAGTCTACCTAGTGGACACCCTGTCTAGCCTTGGTTCCATCAGCACAGACCGCTCCTGCAACAAGACCTCTGGGCTGGGGCACTTTTTCTGGAAGAAGCAACAAATACTAGAATAGGAGGAGGATTATAATAATGCCTACAACATGGGATGCGGGGGGCGGGTCTGTGCATGAGTATGGGGAAGCAGCCATCACAGTGCCTGGAACTAGGTAGATGCTCACTAACTGTGAGCTCCACCACACCGTATCCCCACTCCCTCCCTCAAGAGTACACATTCCGTTCCCAGGGTTATCACACCAAAGGGTGAAGAAGAAAGAGAACACAGATGCCGATTCTGGGTTAAAATTCTAAGGGAAAGGGACAGCTAAGTTGGGGAAGAAGGAAAAATAAGGAGTCTTGAGGGGAGGAGGAGATTCCACTTGTAGGTACATAGATCCGTCTCCTTCTGTTGCAGCTAGTGCAACACTCGCTTCCTTCTTTGAATTCCGCCCTCTTGAGCTACATTTGACTTGCAAGATAGGTAAAAATGACAAACGTGACCTTGTGTGTCCTTTGAATACCTGCCTCTCTGTTCCGGGGCAAGTCCAGCAGCAGCCACACTGCTCCCAAGGCATCCAGCCAGCAGAATCATCCAGGCCATCATCCAGTCCAGCGGAGTGTTGAGGGGACACTTGGAGAAGCCTGCATGTGACCTCCCTCCAGGCTCCCCCCCCCCAAACCTTTATTGCAGAGCCCTGGTCCCAACCAGAGGCTTCCATCTAGCACCCTGAAGCCCAGTGCTAATGTCATTAACAAATCTGTGATGGTTGAGAACTCCCTTGCCTTCTCAGTCAGGCCTAGGGTTCTGTTTACAGGCATAGTCTACTCTTATTAGGAGCACTTGTCACTACTCATACTTACTCTCAAAGGAGGTGGGGTTCTGCGTATTCGCATTTCCCCACCTCTGAGTTCCTGATAACCTTTCCTGCTCCTGTTAGAATGTAGCCCAGAGGTCATTTTTCCACCAATAAACATCTCTCAAGTGTCTGTTCAGTACCTGGCCCTGTCCTGGGAGTTGATGTTTAGAGAAAGACACAGCCCTTGTCCTCAGAAGCTACCGGAGGAGATGGACAAGGACAAAGATGAGAAAGGATTATGGCAGAGGTGTTGCACAGTGCTGTGGGAGAGCCGAAGGGGCACCTGTGGTAGGGTGAGCATCTAGCCCTCTAGACACCTCAGGAGGGTCCTTATCTCATTCTGGGGCTCTGGAGGTGCTTCCCAGAAGCTGAGACTTAAAGGGGGATTAAGGATCAGCTAGCTGAAGTGAGGGAAGAGGTGTCACCAAGTCATGGAGGACAGAGTATCGCTTGTCTGAAAACTGCAAGGCTTTGGACTCCCTGGAAAGCAAAATTGGGGAGTACCTTTTCAAGGGAGGACAGAGTCTCTCTTGTTGCCAAGCTCAGCTGTGAGTGCCCTCTGCCGGGGCCCCCAAAATTATAGCCCCTTTGGCTCACGTGTAACACCTTGCCAGGAAAGAGTCTGTCCCAGTCCATGTGGCTGGCGAGGAAGGGAGTGTCAGCAGTTCCTGATGCCACACGACCATCTCTCGGATACAGAATCCCCCACTTCCTTGTAGTCTATCACCAATGGGTGGGCCACTTTTATTTGAAGCACTCCAAAAACTCTCTTTCCCCAACCAGGGCAAAGATTTCTACTTGTTAAATTGTGGCTGCTTTTCTGGTACCTTTACTGTGTGTCACAACCACCATCCACCTCTATCCATGACGACACTGGGGCTCATGGAAATACAGTGACTTACCCAAGGCCACAATGTTAGTGAAAGGTGGAGTCAGGATTCAAACCCACGTTTGCCTACCCAAGAAGTCCAAGCCTGTTTCCTCCTGCTGTGCAGCATTACATGAAGAGTGAGCAAGGAAGTAAAACCAACTCCTCTCTGTCACAGGCATTATTATTCCAATTTCTTAAATGCAGAGACCAAAGATGCAAGAGAATAAGTAACTGCCTTATGAAGGTCACAGAATTGTAAGTGACAGTTCTGCACTTTGAACTCAGGCTTGTCTGGTTTCAGGCAACACAATACTTATAGGTGTGTGTAAAGGTAGGGGAGGTGGGCATTTGTTCTGCTCACATTTGTGAGAGGTGCCATGCTGAGGCAAGAG
The DNA here is from genome assembly GCF_014176215.1 of Rousettus aegyptiacus. NCBI lineage: Eukaryota > Metazoa > Chordata > Mammalia > Chiroptera > Pteropodidae > Rousettus > Rousettus aegyptiacus. Next base: position 45,879,596 of record NW_023416306.1, on the reverse strand, counting down.
CTGGACCTCAGCCCGCCAGGCTCTGAATGCCATTGTTTATATTCTCACAAGATAGGCTCGTATCTGTGCTAACCCCAATATTCAATGTCAATTTGAGTCTGGATCCCCCAATCAGATAATATCCTCTGAGGACTTATCAAACATTGTGCAATATGTGCATCAAAATGCAATTTTTAACATTTTGGATATATATGCACACTATATACACTATATATATATAATGTGTGTGTGTATATATATATGTACATATGTGTGTGTGTGTGTATATATATATATATATATCACTCTATTGCATAGGTTAACTGATCACTGTCATTTTCAAATAGTTTGTCTTAAGTTGATGATTTTTATAAACCATCGTAGAAATAAGAATCTCCTAGAAATAAGAAATACTACTTGTTATAAGTATAGACACCTGGGCTGTAACCAAGACCTATTAATTGAAGATAGTCTATTGGAGCAGACTAGAAATTTACATGTTTAATAAGTATCCCAGATAATGGATATTATGAAGAAAGTATGGGAAGCACTAGGCCCTGATGAGAATAATTAAGCACCACCAACTAGACAAAAGTAGAGAGAAACCTTGTCCAAGCTTGTGTGCAAGGTTAGATCTTAAAGGACACTATCTGGGGACTCCATAGATGGTGTCTTACTGTGAGTTTATAAAAATTACATCATATGAAATCATTCATTTTGCTACTTTTGTTTGGACTGAATATGCACATTTGGTTTAATGGCAGAAAAAAAAAAACCAATTGTCATATTTTATCCAGCTAAAATATCTATTACGAGTGAGTGATCATTTCTTTTTGTGAACCTTGGAATGTTGATTTTAGATTTTTGGATAAATTTAGTCGATAACCTAGCACCAAGTTAGCATGCTAGGATTGCATGTATCTGTGTCCCATATTATAGATGGGCATAATTAACTGCATTAGCTATTGGCAAACAAAATGTGAGATAGCCAAGAGAATTCTGGGATGGAATGTTCAGAAATAAAGCTGTAAGACTTTCCGAAAATGAGTATAGCATATGCGGAATGTTGTGGGGATAGAGTGGAGAAGATGAAGAATCTCCCTAAAACCTAATTGTGCAAGAAACTATTTAAGATTCTGACACAAATTACACCAGTCTCCCTTACCCACAAGACACACACACACACAGACGCACGTTCCCACTCACCCATACATGCTCACACACACACATGCACATATGCACCGGGGTCATTAGCACTCTCAGCTGCTTGCCTGGGGCTTTTGGTATTCAAGGACTTAAAATTGAAGAACTGAAAACCATTATTCACTCCAAAATGAAGAAAATTACAACATTAACATGATTAGCCACCTGGTTTAATGTGTTTAAAAATACAACATATTGTTACCTTATTACTAAATTCAGATTTAAAAACTTATCTTAACACTTGAAAATAATGTATAGAATATATTTCTCATTTTGAAAGGATTCCTGAGTATGCGTGATTGATGAGAAACCATTGCCAGTAGTGACTTGTAGCCTCATCATTTCAAAGGCAAAATTATAAAAATCCTTTCAAGATGCTTTTAGAGCAAAAAGTAGATTTTTATGTGATATTTGGATGCATTTTAATATGTTTAGTGTGATGTAGGGTGGGGCCTCACACACGCATGCACACTCGGGGTTTCCACCAAATGCTATTGGGCAGGGCATGTGATTGGAGAAAAATAAAATGTGTCAATCAAAGCTGTGTCTTCAACAGTTCAAAGACTGTGAAAGCTTTTGGGTCCGCCCTCAGTCATATGACCATTGGGGAGGGTGTGGCACGTTCCCTGCTACAGTAGGAATATGAGTAAGGGACTTGAGGGTGGCAGTTTCTTCTCTGCCAGAATTCAGGTGAGCAAGGCGTTGGAGAGTCAGTGAATCCAGTTGCGCAGGGTGTGCACTGTATAAAGGCTCACGTTCCAAGTGGGCAGTGTTCTCATTGAAGACACCTACATTTGAATATTTTTTATGACAGTGTTTCAGCAGACGACATGAAAGTATTCTTTCCAAAGAAAAGGAGTGTGCTACAACACTTTTCAATAGCTGTATTGGGTTCCAAAGAGGGCATACCTTTAGCACAAAAGCGCTGATTGGGCTGCAGCCCTAGGCGGACAGGAGAATGGTATTCCTGCTGCTCCATCCATCTGTGTCATCCCTTCACCGTAAGATGTGGAATCTTGACCTAAAGAGGACTGTTCCTCTCAAACAAGACCACGTCCCTGCAGGGGTTCTCAGAGCCCAGAAGCCATCATGTCCTCACTGTGAGGAAGTTTCTGGTAAGCTCTCACTTAGGCCCAGCAGGGGCCTTCACATGGAATTGGTGCACACAGATATTCTTTCTGTGCCTTGCGGTCTCTGAGAAGGGCGACAGGGCAGTTGAGTGGACTTATTTCCCTGAGGAGTCTCTGCTTCTCCAATTAATTACAAGGACTGTGTGTTCTCACCAGCCTATTTTGGTCTCTGTTCCCCAGAGACAACTAGGTCCTCTGAGAGAGTCTTTTTCAGCTGGGGCCAGTGCTGCACGGGTCACTCTGAATGCAAACAGCTGCTTTTTCCACTTCCTTCCTCTTCCCCTGCTGGCTTCCTGGGGACTGAACCCCAGGATCAGACTCCTCAGGGGAAGAAAGCCTGACTTAAGACACCAAAGAGCCCTGCCTTCAAGCACAGCCACTGGCCGTGCCCCTGGATGTCCCTGCGAGGCTGGGCCAGGAACAGACTTGAGGCTGGGCTGTCCCTCTCTGCGGAGCTCAGAGCTTCTTGCAATCCAGGACTTGGAGGATGGTCTCTCCTCTTCCCTGGGATGCCCTTCCAACTTCTCATCTCTCTAATTTCTCTGGGAAAGGCATCTTGCTGAGAATCCTGATGTGACTTAAGAGTATTTGACCCATTCCCTCTCCCTTGCTCTTCAGGTGTGCAACGGGAGTAAATTTCTTTGAAGCACACCCCTGCCATAGATAGAAAATATATTTCTCAGTTCATCTTAACTAATGTTTTCCAACATGTGCTAAATGAAACATCAGCCCCGTGAGGACCTTCTTGTAAATGTAAGCAATGTTTCTCTACCCTCTCCTTGAAGTTTTACAATGAAATGAGCATTTACAGTTCTGAGAAGAGGCTAATTTTAACATAACCTGTTACTTTCACAATAAACTTATAGCTCTGGACTTGGTAAACTAACATACACATAATTAGAAGTAAGGTTATCAGTGTTTTCAGCCAATCCTTTGTATAACTTCATTTGGAAATTCATCCACCATAACTTAATTTTATCCCAAACTTTCAGTGATCTCATGTACTCGCTCCCATTCATATTTAAAGAACCTCTTTCTGGAATCTAAATTACATTTTATACCCATGTAAGAGGAGTCTGTGTTCTGACAGACCTTGTGATGCTTACATGGAATTAACAAGTATCTTTTAGCACTTGCTCTGTGTCAGGCAGAACCCTTGCCCTCCAGAGGCTCTCAGATTAGAGGGAGTCAGATGTCCCAACATCCCTGAGCTGAGTGTGTGACTAGTGGGGTTTGTAGTGGCAGCACAAAGAAGGCACCAGGCAGGTTAACCTGGCAAGTCAGGAAGCAGCTTCAGTCTGATGGATGAAGAGTGTGCTGGGTGTCTTCCATTTGCTTTTGAGATCCTCTTTCTGTTGTCTTCTGCTCTTTGTCCTGCAAGCTGATCTATATATACTGTTTCAACTGGTTCATCTCCCTTCATATTTCAGTTGAGTTTGAACAACTGGGAGCACTGCAGATAACAGGCAGAGGGAAGGGGATGTGCCTGGGAATTTATTTCTCTCCCTGTAGGGTTTCCATGGGCTGGCAACTGCCTCTTCTGAAGGTCACGGCTCCTGCCAGGAAGCCCTCTCCACCCAGCTGTTTCTGGATTCCGAGAATGAATCCGTAGGTGAGATAATCCTTGCCCTGGTGTTACCTTCCCTGCTGCACTGTGCTGACCATTGTGCTTCCCTCTCCACTGCCCACACCTGTGTAAATAGGTCCTGTACTAAACTCTCCTCAAGCTACTCAGTTTAAGTGTATCATCTATTCCTGTAGAGACTCTAAGTGATACAGAGTATCCTCACCTAAGTGAACTATGTGTGCAAAGATCTGAAGCTGCTTGGTGCTTTGAAGAGGCTCTATAAAAACAGTAGTTTGCTATGACAGGAGGATGGAAGGGGAGGCAGGAAGCAGCAGCTTGAGAGTGTCAATGCTAGTGGCTGTTGCTGGTGTCCTGTGCACTGCTCTGGGTGTTTAGAGCTTCTCAAGTGTCACCCAGTTAGCCCTCCCCGTGTAAGGGGATTCATTGTTATTCCATTTTGAAGGTTAAAGAGCTAGGCTTACTGAGTTTAAATAATTTGACCAAAGTCACAGCTGGGAAGGGGTGGAGCTAGATGGGGACTCATAACTGTCTCATTAGGCTGAACTGCTTTTTGAAAGACAAATGTTAGACCAGAATTATTGTGGCATAACCTGCCCTTATACCTATTGGTAAAAGTAAACCCAATCCTGAGTAATGGATAGAAATCTTGGACGGGTAAGTGCAGTCTTGAATGTGGTACCCGTTCAGGTGGGGTGGCTGCCTGTGTCCCTTGACGAATGCTTGTTTTCTCAGAGCCAGTTTAGAGAGACCATTTAGCTACCTGATGCCTTGATCTGGCTTCCCAGAAAACAGCAACCTGGGTCATCCATTACAGCCACAGCTCAGAGTTCCTTGATGAGATAGTATAGGCAGAATGACTCCATGGCCTTCCAAAACGAGCATGGGAGGCTGCTACTGGCACTCCCAGAGAAAAACCGGGGCAACTTGAAAGTGTGTGTGTGTCTTTGCTCAGGCACCTCCACCTGGAATCCCAAGAGCTTTAGCCCTAAAGGTTCTTGTCTTCCTATTATGGAAGAATCAGAAACTCCCTAAGGGAGCTGAAAATAAGTCTCAGTTAAGAATCATATGCAGAACTGGGGAATTCTTGTGATGTTGGTGAACAGATTAGCAGGAAAAATGGGAGGGGGAAATGTGAGAGTATGGAGAATACAAGCACCATCTCTTAATTAAAAAAAAAAAAGTTTTGCGTTCTATCCATGCAAGTAGAGAGCACTGACCAAGAATCTTGGGAAATGCCCAGGCTAATTAATTATAGCTGACTATTGCTAGTGTACATGGACTTGCCTTCTGCTTTCATAGGTATAGCTACAGGACAGGGTATGTCTTCCAAGTTCCACTGTGGCCACTGGTGGCATTGGCAGGTTCTGGTGAGTTCTCTCAACCAGGTAGTATGGCATCTCTTCATTTAGTCATTTAGTCCTATTAATTCTCCAGAGTTACAAATATCTGAAACTATTAGAGAGCAAGAATGATATCTCACTAAGTTTTCAAGTTGGACAAATAAGGGAGAAACAGTAGTTGGAATACTGGGGAGCTAAAATAATATTGCAAGACAGAAGTCCATACTTAATTTCTTCTTTGTGATTCTTTTGCATTCTATACTTTGGAATTCTTGAACCATGGTTGTCTATTTGCCACTGTATAAATAAACCACAGCTTGTCTATTTCTCTACTAAAAAATAGTTAGGTTGCTTCTGATCTTACTCTTTTTCTCTCGTGCTGTAATAGACATCTTTGAACCATACCTCCATGTGCACACGTGTACTAGTTTCTCTAGGACAGATACCAAGGAGGTGGGGGATTGCTTGAGTCATTTGAGTTTTTTTTTATCTTGGTTAATGGGGACTTCTTTATTTAGATTAATTACTAATCCTTCAATTTTATGCCTTGCAAATATCATATTTCAATCTATGGCTAACTTTTTTTGGTGTCTTTGGCAAATAGAAATGTTTACAAATTTTAATGTAATCGAGTGTATCAATCTTTTCCTTCTATTTGTAGCCAACATGTAGGATATTCTGCACATTCTTTTTTTTTTTCTTTCAAAATCTCGCTTTCATTTACCATTAGGGAAAAATTGCCAATACTCCACTGTCAAATTTTAGACTGAAGAGGCTTAAATTAACCATTTTAAGGTCGTAATCAGGCTTGTAGAAAACTGGGAACAAACACTGAGGTCCCTTTGGCACTGTTGAAACTGAATCCAATACGAAATAGCAGAGCAAGGAACAGATGTTCACTTCATGAAAACTGATAACTGGTAATGCCATGACATTTCAGTGTGTACCTCTGTTTAAGGAATTACCCGTAGAATGGTGATGCAGCGTGATACAAATGCTCATTTTTTTTTTCTCTGGGCTTTGTTCTTCCTTTAGAATGAGTATCCCTTTATGGTCACTGTACATTTATTTAATGTCCAATGCCTAGATGTCCCTTCTCTCCTGTTTTACGACATAGAATTAGTAAGATTTCTATAATAACATCCAGAAGAAGATGCTAATTGAACCCTGAAGAGAAAACAAAGATAAGGTTTTAAGAAAGAGAAAAATCTTTGTTTAGCCAGACGTGTTATCTATCTCCTGATCTCACATCAGTTCTTACCATTTTTTTGTCTATAAGAGTAAATGAGTTGATATAGGCTTTTTTTTTTTTTTAAGCTTCAGTATGGTGTCTACATAGCCAAAAATTAAAAGCAAGACAAAGAAACGAGAAGATGATTTACTTTTTGCTATTCCTGGAGCAATCTCATGGGAATCTGAAGGACAGCTGACAGACTCTTTGTCTCTCGGTTTAGCTGGAACACGTGGGCTTAAAATTCACCAGCCCTAGCCCCCCAACAATTTTTCTTCTTTGGAAATAATTAGAACCGGGAACAGTTTACATCAAAGTGCTCAGGCATCAAGACTGTAAACACAAACACTTGCTAATTCCCAAACGTAGGGTTCCAGTTTATTGACTAACTTAAGAGAGGGAATTGTGATTGTTTCAGTTTTACATATTTTTCTCTTGGATGCTTAATTTCCCAAAGCCAATTTTTTCTTTTCCGTAAAGTCAAGATATTCAGAAATATGCCTGCCTTATGTTTCCTAACAAAGTTAAAACTCTAACTGGGAAGGATCCTATTTTCCCCGATAATACCAACCTAAAATAAAAGCACAGAAGCTTCTAGATAAAGCAGTAAAGGCTCCTTGGTTTAAAGTCCACCTTTGTTTGTTTTACAACTGGACAAAATCTGTAAGTTTAGAGGGAGTATGAGACATGCAGTTATCTTTTGCTTTTTCTTGTAAATATTCTTTAAATGATATGTTCCTTTTCCTTTATGTTAAAGGAAAGATTCAACATTAAGAACAGTGATGATGTTGTAAACTCTGTGAGAGTTTTACAGTTGTCAGAGCATTTTCTTTTCATTATATACCATTTCATTTGATCCTTACAACCTCACTGATAAGGCAGGCAAGTAAGGCGCCATTTAATACACAAATTTTGAGGTTTAGACCAGGCTGAGTTACTACAGGCCCCAGGAATAATCAGTTCTCCACTAAAGTTTATATAGAAGGTTGAAAAACTTTTGTGGTCATCTTATTATGAAAGCCTCATGTTTTATATTTATTTTACCTCAAAGTATGAGTTGCTCCATTCAAAAGATGATTTTAAGAGTAGAATTTAAGATTGCTATTAGAAAGCAAAGCCTGGCTGAACTCTGCCTAATGCATATTTGGAGGGAAGTAGGCTGCCTTAGAAATGCTTTCAAAATACAAACTCGCATAAGCCTTTTACCTCAGAGCAGCTCCAGCCAGCAGTGCCAGACGTCAAATAAGGGATCTGGGAGTAAACTCAAGAATATGAAAATATCGAAGGACCGATTTGGGGCTAGTTTTGTCAAATGTCTGCTAGACATTAGCCAACATATTCAGAATGCTATTAAACTCCATTTTCAGTAGTTTATATCTGGAGATTATATAAACATGACTAATTCAAACATGTACTTAGTCATAAATACTACAGAGGGCTTTTTCTTTTATATAAATGTTTAATTGAAGTATAATACATATAAAGAAAAGGCACAACTCATACATTGCTCAAGAACTTTTCACCCATATAACTACCATCTAGATCAAGAAGCAAAACAGTACTCCTAAGGCTCCCTTATTCCCCATCCCAACTGCTACTCCCTACCTCTGTCCCAGAGATGGCCACTATCTTGACCTCTATCACCAACGATTTAGCTTCTCCACCTCATCTTCACTGATGTATAATTAACAAATCAAATTGTAATATATTTAAAGTGTACAACATGATTTGATATTTATATACATTGTGAAATGATTACCACAATCAAGTTAATATATTCATCACCTCACAGTTACTTTTTTTTTTTTTTTTTTTTTTTGGTGAAAGTGCTACTTGCAACAAATTTCAAGTATGTAATACATATTAACTGCAGTCACCATGCTGTATATTAGATCCTCAGAACTTATTCATCTTATAACTGGAAGTTTGTGCTCTTTGACCAATATCTCCCCATTTCTCCCACCCCCAGACCTCTTCAACCACCAATCTACTCTCTGTTTCTATGAGTTCGACTTTATTTATTTTAGACTCTATATATAAATGATATCATACAGTATTTGTCTTTCTCTGCCTGGCTTATTTCACCTAATAGAATGCTCTCATTTAATCCATTCTGTCACAAATGGCAGGATTTCTTTTCTTATGGCTGAATAATAATATTTCATTATATATGCATAGTGCTACATCTTCTTTATCCATTTATCTGTTGACAGACATGTAGGTTGTTTCTATATCTTGGCTACTGTAAATAATGATGCAGAGAACATGGAAGTACAGATATCTTTTGAGATCCTGTTTTCAATTCCTTTGGATATATACCCAGAATTTTTTGACTAACTTCCATACTGTTCTCCATAGTGACTGTATCAATTTATATTCCCACCAACAGCTCACTGGGTTCCCCTTTTTTCACATCCTTACCAGGTCTTACTCTTGCCTTTTTGATAATAGCCATTCTAATAGGTGTGAGGTGATAGCTCATTGTGGTTTTGGTTTGCATTTCCCTGATGGTTAGTGATGGTCAGCAATTTTTCATGTATCTGTTGTCCATTTTCATGTCTTCTTTGGGAAAATGTCTGCTCAGATCCTTCGCCCATTTTTTAATTGGGTTATTTGTTTTCTTGTTACTGAGTTGTAAGAGTTCTTTATATATTTTAGATAATAGCCCCACATTGGATATGGGGTTTGTGAATACATTCTCCAATTTCGTAAGCTGCCTTTTAATTTTGTTGGTTGTTCCATTTGCTGTGCAGTACCTTTTAGTTTATGTTGTTCCAATTGTTTAATTGTGTTTCTGATGCTTGTGCTTTTGGTGTCAGAGCCAAAAAATAATTTCCCAGACCAGTGTTAATGGTTAGTTTTGTCTGTTTTTGGACTATTTATAAATGGAATCATGCAGCATATAATCCTGTGTCTGACTTTTTTCACTCAATGTTACGTTTGTGAGATTCATTCACGTATTTCTATATAGCGGTAGTTTATTTTCTCTGTTCTGTGCCATTTCCCTGTGTAAATATATCACATAATGCCATAGTTGGTCCTGATTGGCATTCCCTTGGCAATGTGGGAGAGTTCCAAATCCTCACCAGCACTTGGCAGTACCACTCTTTTCAGCTAGTCTTGTGGGTAGATAGTGACATCTCATTGAAGTTTTGCTCTGCAGTTCCCCAGTTTCTAATGATGTTGAGCATCTTTTCATGTGCTAATTTGTCACTTGAATATTCTCTTTTGTAATGTCCCTGGTCAAGCCTTATGTCTTTTTTAAAAAAAGATTATCTACTTTTTTTACTGCTGTATAGGAGTTTTTTTTATTATTATTACTTTTTATGTGAACTGTATGTTAAGTCTTCTGTTGGATATATGTGATGCAGATATCTTCTAGTCTATCCAGGTGGAGGCTTTTTTAAAAAGAGCTGAGAGTTCAGTGCGTAGAAAATGGAACCATGAGCCTTGCTTGGCCTTGAAGGAAGTGGACAGGTGAAGACAAATAGAAGGAAGAAGAACCTAGATCTTGTCCTCTTTAAATCTATTACAACTTTCTTGAAATAGGGTTCCAAGACCAGCTGGGTGTGCCTCATGCATTTGATGCAATCAGTCATTGTTTATTTAGCTATTCTTTTATGAGCTAAACAAACCTTTATTCCTCAAATCTTTGATTTTCATTTGGTCACTGCCCTAATTCTCTAAGATCCTTATTTCCAAGAAATGTCTTTGTGTCATCCTGCTAGTCTCACTAATTAAATGCCTGGAGAAATTCTCTTCGTTTAATTGACTAATTTAAATAAAACATGCAGAAAGGACTTAACTATATTTTTAGGAACCTACAAAGACAAAAGACCATAAAATAGAGATACTTTCCATTCTGCTATCCAACAACACACCTTAAATAATAAGATATTAGTCACCTGAAAATATACAGAATTTATTGAAGACAAGGCTGACAAAGTGCTATATTATCCTAGACATTCATTGAAGAGCTATAAAGATATATAAGATGCAGTTTCTACCTCAAAGTACTTCTAACGCTTTGGTGGTAGAGGTAGTGTCTTTGTGTTGAGGGAAAATATTAAGGAGGTAGCAACATATATAATGACGATGAGAACATAAAGACCCACACCAACTTAGAGGAAACACAGTGGCAGGAAGGATTACTTTGAATTGATTATGGCAACCAGAAGGATTGTATTTGTTAGCATAATGGAGCTTCTGCTATAAAACTAATCTCGAAATATGTGACGAATCAAACACAGCGAAAGGTTGTTTCTCAATCATCAGAAGTGAAAAACAGGATTTCGTGATTGGTGGTTCATTCTGCTCCAAATGATGATTCAGAGATCCAGATCTTTCCATGTCGTGGGTCCACTATCTTCAACATGTAGCTTCTAGGATTGCTGGCCTCGTCCACATTAAACCAGCAGAAGGAGAAAGAACATGGGGCATAGAAAGGTTTAATAGTAAGATCTGAAAAGGGTGTATGTCATTTCCACTTAAGTTCTATTGGATAGAACTCCACCATGTGGCCACATGCTAACTGTGAGAGAGGTCAGGAGGTGTAGTCCAGCTGTGTGTCTAAGAGACGAGGTGGGTTTGTTGACCACCTAGTAGCCTTTGCCACAGGCTTCATGATGGCAGGGCATTTTAGATAGGTCTTGAAGTATTTAGACAGAGATTGGAAAGGAGGATTAATCTAGGTAAAATGAAAAGCATGAAGAAGGGCTCAGAAGTAAACAAAAAATGCAAGGACATATTTGAAAAATAGATGGTCCAGTTTTAGAAACAGACTCAGATACAGAGAACAAACTGATGGCTGCCAGATGAGAGGGGTGTCGGGGAGTGGATAAAAACGGTAAAAGGATTAAGAAGTACAATTGGTAGTTGAAGAAGAGTCAAGAGGGTGTAAAGTAAGCATAGGGAATATAGTTAACACTATTGTAAGAACTACGTGTGGTGCCAGGTGGGTACTAGACTTATTGGTGGGATTACTTCATAAATAATATAAATGTCTTACCACTATGCTGCATACCTGAAACTAATATAAAATAATATTGAATATCAACTGTAATTGCAAAAAAAGAGACAGTCCAGTTTTTTAGGAGCATGTAGGGAGTATCATGGGAAAAACTTAGAAAGATAGGTTGAGGCTCTTTCCAACCTGAGCCACATTTTTAGAAGTTTTAAAATCCGCACTGGGAAGCTTATATTCACCATGCTTTTGTGGCTACTAGGGCTCATTCCCACTTGCAGAAAAATTGTGGCCCAGGTTGATTTTCTTTCTTTTCCTTCATAATCTGTTCTTTCCTAGAAAGTTCTTATGTTTGCCTTCAAAACGTGGTGGCAGCAGGCAAGGCCAAGGGTGCAAACCCTCAGCATGAAGCAGCTTGATTTCGAGCTTGTGTACCAGAAGGTTTCAGAGACTCCTGAGGGCCTCCTGCCAAAAACCAATCTGGGGAATGTTATCTGCTGAGTGCTGTTTGGGATGGATCCCAAATTCATTAGAGGGAGGAAGGAGAGGAATTTCTTTATGACTCTAGGATACAATCAGCTTTATACTCAAGATCCTGAGATTTAATTACTGACATTGTTATCTTAGCTTGCATAGCTCCAACTGTGGTTTATAGTTATAAAGGTATTCATTTCTTTAAAATCCACCCTCAGCCTTCAGCCTGTTGACCTCCTGACAGTGATTAATTGGGGAGGGTGGGAGCTGGGGAAATCTTTTCTCCTCCCTTCAGATCTGCCAACTTGGCTTTGAATCTACAAGAATGTTTTGGCCAGAGGATATACATCTCCACACCCTCCATGCTCACCTCTGCCCCGCGTTCCCCATTCTATTTGATAATTATATGCATTCATATTTGCTAAACTAATTTTGACCCAGGCTTTATCGTGTGCTCCCCCTGGACAGCTTCTGTGTGAATTATTGCTCCTTCCTTAAGCTTCTGATTATGAAATTAATGGCTCTGAAAATTCACCTTTGCTCTACAGTGTCTGGAGGATTTCTTTCACTGTTTCTACTGGGATGTAAACATGTATATCTTTCTTGGACCTTTGAAATAATGAGAAAACAGAACCTTTGTTATAACACTCAAACATCTAAAAGGTGCTGGCTATAAACCACATTTAAAGAAATAATTGCTACATTGTGTCCCATATGCATCTCTCTTCCTCTTTTTTACAAAGACACCCTCGCTGGTTCCTCTCCATGGCCACCCTCTGCACTTACATACAGCCTTCGAAGAACTAAATCTTGCCGGTGGCAGGCATTTGGTGTTTTTCTCTTTTGGTTGCTTGCGAGTGGCAAAGATAAAAACTCTTCAGGCCAATGTCTGTGGTATCAGCTTATTCCCCAGCATGCTTTGAGATCTATCTACCTCTCAAAGTACTAAAACATTTGGAGAGACATCATGATGTAGGGGAAGGAACATGAGCAGAAACTAAGCAGGTGTGGGTCCACATTCTAGCTTTGCCCTTTACTTCTGTGAGATCTGAATAAAATACTTGACTTTTTTAATCCTCCGAGCCTGAATTTCAATAACATTGATTAGTTTTAACTGTTTCTGAATTTTATCTAAATGGAACAATACAGTATATATGCCTTTGTTTTTGTTTTGTTTTGTTTTTACTCAATATTATGCTCATGAGATTCATTCAGATTGTTGCATGTAGCAGTGAAGCTGAGCAGTGCATCACGGCATCCATTACATGTCATTAGTAGTTAATGGAAGTTGAATGGCTGGTTCACAGAATATGTGTGTCTATCCATTTTTAGTAGATACTGTCAAACAATATTACAAAATGTCTGTACCTAAATTCCATTTTAATGTAGATTAAGATCCTCAAGTCAGATATTACCGCAAAGATAAAGGAACATTTGTATAAGGAGAACATAAATGTGAGAATATTCTATACATTAACTTAATATTTTATAGATTATAAAGAAAACAAAATAGAAAACCATTGGATCAGACTATTTATCATTCTCTACCTTATGGCTTGACATCCTGAAGACTGTCGACATTGTTCAGGATGTTCTGAAATCTAATTATGGAGCTAATAGATCCTGAGGACTTCCTTTTGTGCTGAGAAAAAAAAAAAAAAGGAAAGGAGATATATGAATTGACTATTGCCTTGGATTTCATTTTTCAGAGTGGCCAAAGCAATGAAGGTCCCGGTATATGAAACCCCAGCTGGATGGAGATTCTTCTCAAATCTGATGGACTCAGGACGGTGCTCTCTGTGTGGAGAAGAGAGCTTTGGCACTGGTAGGCTTTGCTGTGTTGATGTTACTGGATAGGGTGGCTGCAGCACTCTGTGAGCCCAGTTTGGAGATCTATGAGCCCACTGTGAATCAAAGGTTGGCAGAAGAGTTAATTAGAGCCAAATAAATAAATAGATAGGGAGAGAGGGAGAGGGAGGGAAGGAGAGAGGGAAGGAGAGAGACAGGGAGACAGAAAGGATGAGAGGGAGGGGGAGGAAGGGAGGGAGAAAAAAAGAAAGAAAAGAAAAGAAAAGAAAAGAAAGGAAGAAATCTAGTGGGATGTGTACTTGATACACTCATCTGTTTGTTCTGCCCACTTCTTTTAAAAAATTTTTTCATTTTGTAATAAAATTTGCTGTTATGGAAATTTTTTTAAAAAAATTATGAGTAGAGAGAATATCATGCTGAATTTTCTTGTGTCCATCCCTTAGTTTCAACCACCATCATCTCATGATCAATCTTGCTTGACCCACATAGGGAGCCCTCCCCCGTGGTTATTATGAAGCAATCTCTAGTGCGAATCTTTAACAGCTATGGAGAGAAAAAAAGGATGTAATCACAGCACTGTTATCACACCTAAAATGTTAAAAAATAATTTCTCCTTTCAGACTTTTAAAGATATCACTTTTCTTCTAGCTTGCATAGTTTCAAAGAAGTCGACTCTTAATTCTTATCTGTTTCTCTATATGAAATTCTCCCTAACCCCCACCTCTGGCTACCTTCCATATTTCCTTTTCGTTTTTTGTTTTCAACAGTTTAAATATAGTATGTCTAGGTATGTGAACTTTTTTAAAACCCTACTTGAGAATCTCTGGGATTCTTAGATCTGTTGTTTGTTGTCTGTCGTTAATTTCAGACAAGTCTCAGCCATTATCTTTTCAGATATTTCTCCTTTTTTATTCTCCCTTCTCCTGCTGGGACTTTAATTATACGTACATTAGAGGAATTGTGACCATATGTTTTCTCAGAGCTCTTGCATACACTGTTTGGTTTTGTTTGCATATTTTTCCTTTGTGTTTCAGTTTCAATAATCTCTATTGGTATATTTAAGTCATTGATTCTTTCCTTAGCTATGTCCAATCTACTGATGCGCCTACTGTAGGAATTCTTCATCTCTGATACTGTGTTTTTTATTTATAGCATTTCTCTTTGACTTTTCATAAATAATTTTAATTCCCCCAAAGAAATTATTTTTATGTTTATATATGTTATTTATTTTTTCATTAGATCATTCAACATATTAAACATAGTTATTTTATATTATCCATCTCATAATTCAGTTCTAATATTTGGTTCATCTTTGATTCTGGCTCTCTTGATTACTTTATCTTTTGATTAAAGCAGTGGTTTACCCTTTCTTGCCTTTTGTGTATCTCATAATTTTTCAACGAATGCCAAACAGTATGTATATTAGAACAGTGGAGACTCAAGTAATATTTATACACATAAAGGAGCACACCTCTTCTTCCATCAGGCCATTAGTGTGCAAGGTTAAGTTAGCCAGAAGTTGAGCTGGGTTTGGATTTTGTTGTTTCTCTTACAATTTTTAGTATACTACAGGCTTCAAATTCTTCCAGAAGTGGGATATTTTTTACAACGTGCTGAAAGCAAGGATGGGGTGCTGGAGGAGATTGTTCAGTGTTGCCGTTTCATTCGCAGCTTCCAGCAGTTACTGTATGTCTATGATACAAAATAGACTTCTGTCACTAGGTACTCCAGTGGCAGGAAGCCTCTGCTTAGTATTGGTGTGAATTCTGGGGCCAAGAAGGTTTCTTACCCTTTCTCCAGGGTCAGAGGTTTCTACTTCAACCCCTATTCCAGTAGCAGTGGATCTTCACCTGAGCCATTGGGATGAGAAGGTTTGCGGCTTGTACATCCAGGAGCTTAAGGCTTTTGTGTCCTTGAAAGAAAGGTTTGGGATGGGCTCTGTGCTTGTCTCTCAGCAGTAGCTGATCATCTCCTACATGCTAGCACCACTGACTCTCCCTTTTTGTTTCTTGTGAGCAGCCAGTGGAGGCCTGTGGGAGATAACTTGGAAGCATGTCCCTTGTATCTGGGACTCCAAATAATTTTAAACTAACATTACATACCATAGCTGGCCTTTGAGAATTTTTTAAACTATGATTATTGATTTCTTATTATTCATGTATATGGAAGTATCTTCTTTTCTCCTGTTCTCTGCTGAAAGTATGATAGTTTTGTGTCCTGTTTCTCCTTGGAGGGGTTTGCCACTCTGTAAATCACTTAATTGCCTTGTGATTTTATATCTCTAATGAGTTCAAAAAAAGTTATGATTTTGTAAGTTTTCTAGCCTTTCATTATTACTGAGTTCGGAGTGACATTCTCTTGCAGATGTCCATATCCTAGGCAGAAGTGCAGAAATAGACCTGCAAAAGTAATTTTTTTTAACTTTTTAAAAAATAATTTAAAAATTTTTAATTGTAGTTGGTATATGATATTATTTTCAGGTGTACAACATGTATATTGTTTACAAAGTGATCACCCCAATAAATCTAATACCCACCTGATACCCTACATAGTTATTACAATATTATTGACTATATTCCTTGTGCTATACATAATATCCTCATAACTATTTTATAACTACCATTTGTACTTCTTAATCCCTTCTTTTTTCACCCATACTGCCAACCCTCCTCCCATCTGGCAACCATCAAGATGTTCTCTATGTATAAGTTTGTTTGGTTTTGTTCTTTATGTTCCACATGTAAGTGAAATCATGTGGCACTTGTCTTTCTGTCTGACTTACTCCACTCAGCAAAATAATCTCTAGGTCTACCCATGTTGTTGCAGATGTCAAGATGTCATTCTTTTTTAATGGCTGAGTAATATTCCACTGTATATATGTACCATCTCTTCTTTATGTACACATCCATTGATGGACACCCAGGTATCCTCCTTATCTTGACTATTGTAAACGATGCTGCAGTAAACATATGGATTCACGTGTCGCTTTGAAGTAGTGTTTTGAGTTTCTTTGGATAAATACCCAGAGGTGGGATAACTGGGTTTTTCTTCATCTCTTGTTGAAGCCTTTGTTTGAGAGTCTATTTTGATGGTACAATTATTGCTTTCTTGTTTCTATTTTTATGAAATAGCTTTTTCTATTCCTTCACCTTTATTTAGTCTCTTTTGATCTAAGTGATTCTCTTGTATACAGCATATGTAAGGCTCTTGTTTTTTTATCTATTCAACCACACTTTCTTTTAAAGTTAGAACGTTTACTTCATTAACATTTAAAGTAATTGTTGTTAAATATGTAGTTATTGAAATTTTATTATTCATATTTTTTATCTCTTTTTCTTTTTTCTTCTGCTTCTTAAAGAAGTCCCTCCAACATTTCCTGTATTACTGACTTGGTGGTGATGAACTCCTTTAGATTTTTTTTGTTTGTTTGAGAACCACTTTATTTGTCCTTTGATTCTAAGTAATAGCTTGCTGAGTAGAATAATCTTGATTGTAAGTCCTTGCTTTTTATATCACTTTGAATATTTCATGCCAGTTCCTTCTAGCCTGCAAAGTTTCTATTGAGAAATCAGCTGACAGTCTTATGGGCGCTTCCTTGTAGGTATCTAATTGCCTTTATCTTGCTGCTTTTAAGATTCTCTCTTTTTCTTTAACCTTTAGCATTTTAATTATTATGTGTCTTGGTGTGGGCCTCTTGGGTTCACCTTGTTTTGGACTCTCTGCACTTCCTGGGTTTCTATACCTATTTCCTTCACCAGTTAGGGATGTTTTCTGTCATTATTTTTTCAAATAAGTTTTCAATTCCTTGTGCTCTCTCTTCTCTTTCTGATACTCCTCTGATTTAAATGCTGGTACATTTAATGTTGGACCCAGAAACTCCTTAAACTATTCTCTTTTGGGGGGGGGGATTCTTTTTTCTTGTTGCTGTTTTTAATTGGGTGTTTTCTGCTACCTTATCTTCCAAATTGCTGATACGAACTTCTGTTTCATCTAATCTACTGTTGATTCCTCCTAAGGTATTCTTTATTTCAGTTATTGTTTTCTTCATTTCTGGCTGGTGTTTTTTTGATGTTTTCTACCTCCATTTTATGTTTCCTATTTCTTTGTTAAAGTTCTCACTGAGTTCATCTACTCTTCCCCTAAGTTCATTGAATATTCTTATAACCAGTGTTTTGAATTCTGAATCTGGCAGACTACTTTTCCCTATTTTATTTAATTTTTCTCTTGGAGCTTTGTTCTGTTCTGTCATTTAGAACATTTCTTTGTCTCCCCATCTTGGCTGCTTCTCTGTGTTTGCTTCTATGTATTAGGTAGAGCTGCTTTATCTTCCAGTTTTAGTAGGTAGCCTTGTATAGTAGTTGTTCAGTTTCTCTAGAGCAGTGTTTTCCAAATATAAATCAAGACTCATTTGGCATCATGAGAATAATATAATGTCATGAACAACCTCTTTTTAAAAAAAGAAACTATCAGAATGCATTGAGTTGAGTAAAAGTCAATTTTGTTTTGAGAACTATGTACATGTAAATATGCACACAGGTATCCATGTGTATACTAGTTCTCATTGTAAAATGCATTTATTTTGGGTCATGGCCAGAAATGTCTAAAAAAGACTGATCTATAGCAAGGGTCACCAAACTTTCTCTATAAAGGGCAAGACAGTAAATATTTTAGGCTTTGCAGACTAAGACGCTATTTTCACCGTTATTCAGCACTGCCACTGTAGCACAAAAGCAGTCATAGACGATACATAAACACTTGAGTTTGCTGTGTTCCAATACTTACAAAAATAGGCCCAAGTCCAAATTTGTCCCATGGGCTGACGTTCTCTAACTTATGACTTATAGGGTAGGGTAAAGAGAGGAGTATCAAGAAACAGGACTGGAAATACGAGTGAGGAGAGGCCAACTTTTAAAGCCCTTTGCCTGCCCAGCTTAGATGGCGGAACTTGACTCAACTGGAAATAGGAAACCGCAGACTACACAGGAGTGGGGTCTGTTTGCAGACACCTTTCAGCAAGCTTTGCTTTCAGACAGTTGTGCTGATTGCAACATGTAGGGTGGACTAGAATGGAACTTTAGAAGTCTCTGTTACATTTGGCTGTCATTTTCCTTTCAAGGAGCACAAGAGATTATTCAATGTATAGAGCCCTAAGGTATTGCCTCCTCCACCATTCTTCGGGTTTAGGTGACACTAGCTTGATTTGACAGATGAAGCTCCTGAGCCCAAGAAGTAGTTAAGTGACTCACCCTGGGCTCCAGAGTTTGGAAGAGGCCTCCACTTGAATTAAATTACAGTTGAACTAAAAGGCAGGCCTCCTGCCGTACGGTGGATATGGCTTTCCACTGTGCTGATTAGTCTTTCCGATGAAAGCTATGACTAATTCCACCTCTCCAGCTCTCAACAGTAAATGATTATCAAGGGGGCCTGAGGAACTCTACCACTCGGTCTTGGAAGGAGAAAGTGGCTTCATTCTGCTCTTGTACTAGGCTTTATTAACGTCAGTTCTTGGAGAGGCACTGAGCCGGTCGTGTCAGAATCACCTGGGAAGCTTGCTAAAATTACAGATTTCTATCCTACCCTTACTTGGAATCCCTAGCAAGGGGAGCCTGAGAATATGCATTTTAATAAGTATCCTTGTATGATTCTGATGTGTATTCAAGAATAGGAAGCATTGCTCTAGTGAAAACCAGTATTATTCTTTTTTTAAATCAGGAATGATAGAAAGAATGTACCTGAGATGCCATACCAGGTGTGGTCCAGACAGTCTAGAGGCCTAGGAATGTGAGCCTGATGATTACGTTCAAGATCCTTATTTGTCGCTTAAAAAACAAGTCATGTGGCCTCTCTGACTCTCACTTCTGATCTGTAAAAGGCAACTGATCACAGGAGCTTCCTTTTTACCTTGGGATATGGTTTTCAGAATCAAGTAATTTACCTAATTAATGGAGGAGAAAATGGAGAGATGGAAAGGTTTAGAATTGACACTGGGGAGCTGTTTCTCAAATATAACTAAGCTTTCTAGAGTAGAGGATTTTTTTTCAGTGTCCCTAAGGTGTGGAGCTGTGTACCAACTAGGAATGCACAGTTTAGTGCCAGGAAAGCTTAAAATTATGAATCTGCCTCAGGCTCAAGAATAGCAAGCTTTTTGTCTGAGATGAGCAGGATATATCCTGGGTAGAAATTTCCCTTGTCAGCTTCTTGAGAGCCAGAACTTCTCGACGTATCAAGCTGGTGATAGGATCAGAGTTCAGGCTTCTTTCCTATGGAAAGGTCCAGTTCCTACCCAATAGGATTCTTGTATTTATTGCCCTAAGAACCAAGGTCATTTAAGAAGCCAAATAATCTTTTGTATCAAAACCAGGTATTTACCCACTTCCTGGGAAGGGCTCTGGAAAACTGCTTTACAGAGAGAAAGGAGAACATTTTATAAATATTCAGATTTCAATGGAAGAAAACTGTTCATCTCAATGGCATTCTGGCTACTTTTCTAAAGTTCTGAATTTGAAGGAATCTGGACTTGTTCCCATATACAAAAGAGGATGTACTAAAATACTAAAACTAAGATCTAAACAAAAAACTTTGAAGTTTTTTGGCATTTGTGGGTGATGTTCTACTTGTTGCCATCGCTGTCATCATTTTCTAAGAAGTCATACCATTTTGGGAGTGTATGAATTCTTGCAGCCTAGAGTTTATCCCTTTATAGGTAACACTTGACAAATTGCTGTGTTTGTGAACAACTGGAAGAGCTCCAGCCTCCACCACCATCTTGAGTATTACTATTCTTATGTTTTTTAAAAAGCTAATGTCAATTGCCATACGAATTTGCTAAATAAAATCATGCAATACAACAATTTTTATGTTTTCCCAGAAAGTGCTCTTCATTGAGTTTTTCATAATAATAATAGTTATCTTTTTAAATGAGCACTTAGTAAATTCCAGGGCATTGCTAAGCCTTTCGTATACATCCATCTTCTTCTGGAAATTTAGAATTGAATCCAAGTCTCCTGGCACAAATATAATATGTCCATCATTGTCAAACCAACTTCTTCTCCACTGTGAACTCTGGAATGTAGCCTGGTGCTCTTGAAGTTGGCTTTTTTTTTTTTTTTTTTTTTTTTTTTTTTTTTTTTATATATCTGCCAAGTCTTTAGCACAGAAGGAGAAGACCCAGAGTACATGTGTATTACATATCACAGGAAATCTTGAGTATCTTTTCAGTCTCTTGAGATTTGCTGGATCCCTCTGCTTGCCAGGCAGAAGTTGTCAATGCCCTGAGAACAGGGGCCATGTGTATACTGTTTAGCTCTATTTCTTTGATACATGGCAGGCCTTGAGTGAGTGTGTATAGGGTGGATGGAAGACTAGAAGGAAGGCTGGAATGATTGATGGAAGGTGGATGAATGAAAAGAAAGTAGGAAGGAAGAAACAGACTTTTCATTTTGGTGTTTCTTCTTTACATTACTAGTACTTACATTTTTATCATTCTTGAATGAATATTTCTGGAGATTGAGTATTAGGGTATCCCAAGATTTCGGACGATTCACAAAAACAAAACCACACAAATATATACCAGCTGGAAGTGAGTGAGGGGGGATGTTATGAATTACAGTAAAATCAGAATTATATCAAATTTTAAAATAAAGTTTTGATATTTTCAATCATCCTATAATTATCAGCATAATTTAATAGCTAATAAAATATTTCTAGGAAGAGTCCTTCCCAAAATCTGTGTTAATAAACAGATTTTATATTTCAAATATTGTTAATTGTTTGTAATTTGTTTTATTAACTTATTTTCTATGTGGGGTTGCTGACAATTACCTGTAAATGGCCATGTTCAGCAGTGGGCTAGGTTCAAGCTTTAATGATCTTTTGTATATACTAAATTCTTATGGCCCTCAGCATAGACATTGTCTACTCTATTGTCTTATGGCTTATATTATTGACTTATTCTATGGTTGCTTTGTAAATGGACATTTTATTTCCCCTGATAGTTATATAGTTATAAGAGTTTTATGGTTATGCCTCTTTCTTTGTTTATATTTTATACATAAACTCTATACAACCTAACTCAAGATTGGGTTCATGGTAGTACTGTTGAACAAATATTGAATAAATTTAGCTGTCTCTTCTTTATACAATTGTTTAATTTAATAATGTATGTTTTTAACAGGTAAAATAGAGGAAAACTTTAATCCGTTCCCTATCTAGATAACTGTTAACTCTACATTTGGCTGTTTCCACATCTGTCCAAGTCTCTGGAGAAAGAGGCCCATATATCTATGAATTTCAGATTATTGAGGTTCTACCACATTTCTTTTATTTGTGGCCAATTTGTGTAAATTTGGCTGGGTAGCAGATGTGATGTGAGGAGGCTGTGATGACAGCATTATCAGTGCTAGGAGACCAGTTTCTTTTCTGGGCTAGTTGAAACAGGCTGTGTGCACATGTGTGATTCAGTTTAGGCCGGGCTGGAGCACTAAGGTGCTGTGATTGACATCCCCAAGTGCCTCCTTGTAAAGTCCAAAAACTGAAACTCCCTTCTGGACCCTCTACAACCTATCAACCCTGGTGCTGGGAAACAGAGCTCCCTCTTGGAGTGGTAAGAATGTCTTCGTCACATAAGAACCATTTCTTGGGGTCTCCACAGTTTCAGTTCCATTGACCCTTCAATTCATCCTCCAAGCTGATGAAAAGTGGCAAGAGAAGATGTTGTGTGACACCTAAGTGTGAGCAGAAACAAAGGAATGGGGCCTCTGAGCCTATGTCCACACGTAGCAGTGCATTCTGGGACTGGGAATCCTGGAAAATCATGTTCCTTAGCCACAAATTGAAGAATTCCAAACCGACTAAGGGTTTCTTTTCACAGTATCTCCTATGGTGCTTTTAACAAGGGGGCCCATCCCTTGACATTTAAGGAGCAGTCCCTAAAATTGTATCTTGAAGCTTCTCTACCTGCTATCTGATCGTTGGCCCCACTGAGAACAAAATATAATGACTATAGAGTGACAGAACCTCAACCCTGTGGTGCAGGCCTTAAACTCACTGAAGAGATTTCTAATGCAGCTATGTCCTGTCGAGGAAGAATTCTTAAATAGCTGCATTGTTTGCATCAGCACTGGTAACAAAGAAATGGGATGGGATGTGTATAAGTTACGAGGTCCCACTGCTCCTGTGCTGGTGAGCTTGTGTGAGAGAGGTGTGTTAACTGGCTGGCCATGATATTGTTAGTGTTTTCCCCTCCTCTGGGGTGGATGACTTGACTGTACTGGGGCATGCATTACTGAAATAGTGCTAATACGTATTATTTATCAAGCCTCTCCTAAGTGACGAATACAATGCTTAGGGATGCCTATACATTATGTCTCTGAGATTTCTCAACAATTAAATGACGTAGGGACCATACTGACTCTCATTTTACAGAGGAGGTAACTGAAGCTTAGGAAGGAAAGTCAAACTACTTGCTAAGGTCATATTGGCAAAGCCAGGATTCAAACCTAATCTCACTGGCTCCACAGTACTCTGCTGCCCCTGTTAAAGAAAATGCCAAGGGATCATTTTCTCCCATCTGATTATTGTTTTAGTTGGAGAATGAATGCCAGGGGACTTAGGAGAATGGTGTCCTGTAAACAGTACAGCAACAGGCATTGACAGACCTGGCTCCAATTTTGACTCCCCATTTTTGTAGTTGAACTACTTTACACAAATAGCTAACTTCTCTAGACCTCAGTTTCCTCATTTATAGGATGAGTCTGTTCAGTGGGATGATCTGTAAAGTTTTTTCTAAGGTAATATTCCAGGTTGCTTCTAGCTAGCTACTTTTAATGAAGAGTGTATCTGATGAATTATATCAAACTTCATACTAGAGTTCACTTATTCATTTATTCATTCAGTGAACATTTACTGCAAACCTCCTATGAGCCAAGAGTAATTTCAGACACAGGCCTTTCCCTCCTGGAGCTTACAGGGTATTGCTATGGTCAGGATATTAGCCAAAAGCCCTACAGAATATTTGTGTCAAACATTGTTATTGTCATCGTTGTCATCATCTTCATTATCATCATCATCATCATCATCATCATCAAATTTGTTGTTACATAGTATAATTCTTGGGGGTCATGTTGCCCATAGCACAGGATGAGCTTCATCCATCAGTTACTGCCTTTCTGAGCAGTAAAATCTTCCTGAGTTGATAGCTGTCTCTGATTGCTTATGTACAGCATATCTTTGTTCTCTAATTGGTTAAATTCGAGGGCATTTTTTAAAAAGCATTTATTTTTAAACATAGAAATGTGACAGTTTTTTCGTGAGTTTTGCATTTGGCCAGATTTGAAAACTTGAACTTAAGCAGTTTGAGACATGGAAAAAAAAATAACTGTCACAATTCTGTAGCATGTTCTCCAATCTCAAATTCACCTGCAAGGCATGTCTCCCAATTTTCCCTTGTAACTCCACTATTTTCAAAAGACGAATTCTTGTCTTAAGTGCATAAAAAGAGGATGGGAAGGGTTTCACTGCAAATTAATGAAAATTTCATTTGCAAATGAAAAGAGTAAATAGATATGAAGAGAGAAGTAAAGGAAATTTGGCAATTTTACCTGAATGTCTAGTATGAGGAGGAAGAAGCGTAAATTCATTACCCAAATCTTCAGAAGGGCTGCCTCAGCTCTAACCACATGGGGCATTTTATCTGCTTTATTGCAACACCCCAGGCCCGCTGTCATTACTGGGCTATGCTAGGAGTAGTGAAGTCCTTAGGGGTCCAAGCTGAACTGTCCAGGTCTTAATCTTCTTTTCACTACTTAGTCACTGTGTAACTTCATACAAATGAATGACCTTAATTCTTTTATCTCTAAAAAGGAGCTATCAAATTATAAAAATTACATAATATATGTTTAAAATGCTAAGTTTAGTGACTGGTGCTTTATTGTTATTCTTCTAAGTATTGAATTTATCTTGCTTAGGAAATCTGCTTAAAGAGTAAATTGTGTGTGTGTGTGTGTGCGCGCGCGCGTGTGTGTTTCCTGTCATTTCTGGCACCAGAAAATGTATGTGTGCTAAAGTATGTGTTGAATGTGCACATATCCTAAAAACCATCAGGAAACTCTTTGGATGAGTGGACTTTCTTACCAGATTGCCAACCATCCTACTCTACGTGGGACTGAGAGGTTTTCTGGGATTTAGGATATTTAGTGCTAAAACTTGAAAATTCCAGGCACACTGGGAAGACTTGATTACCCCAAAGTTGACAAAAACCCTCTCCAGTTGTCCAGACAAGCAGGGCAGGGAGAAACCATGATGCTGATGCTGACTACAGCAAGGCGAGAGCCACCCACCTGAGTGTGGCCAGTGGCATTTATTGAACTAGAAACCAGTGGCTACTTTTCTTTAATACCAAATTTAAACAAAAAGAAGAAGAGGCCCAATTTCCTACCCCTAAGCAATCTGCTCCCAATATAGGACTATTTTGAGTGCTTTTCACCTACAGCAGTGTTTGTCAACCCTGACTCCCTGTGAGAATCAGCCAAGGAACTTAAAAATATATATATACTGATGCCTGGGTCCCATTACCAGAACTTCTGAGCATTGGTATACCTTTTTATAAGTTCCTTAGGTGATGCTAATATGAGGCATAAATTGAGAATCACTAACCTGTATTCCAGCTTAGAGTTGGCAACAGGTGCTCAATGGTTTATATTTTCCTGACAGATTCAGACTTTCCTGATCTGAATGTCTGCTGGGATGTCTTGATCTGTTCATAACATGTATGATGTTTGATTGAGTCGATTTGCCCACACTGGGATTTCCATTTGAAGAAAATTTCTTTAGATGATTAAGTACTCTCTTTATTTTCTCCCTTTCTTTCGTGAGGTCACTATACTTAGTGGTATACTGCCTTGTTCAAAGTAATATGGTTTTAAAGCTTGAGAAAATTCAAAGTCTAATTTGGGTGAAGAGGAATAGAGATATTTCTGGTGAGAAAAAAATAGACTGTCTTTTTTGTACCAATTTTTGCTGGAGTCATTGCAGTGAAGAGTTGATACCCTCCTTCTGATATCTACCTGGGTGGGAACAGCTGCTTCTATGGGCTTTTCAGAATACGTATGAGTAAGCTTCTGGCTGGGCTGGCCTGGATGGAGGAAGATAAGGTGAGCGGTGCTTACAGACTTTGGGAATATCGGTGAAAGCTCCTTGCAGTGTTCTCAACCAGGTGGCAAGCTCTGAATAGAGGAAGCAAGCTTCAGAAGTTGTACTGGTCTTATTCAGTGCTAAAAAGAAGTGAGCTATGAAACTGAAAATTCATGAAGGAACTTTAATTATATATGACTAAATGAAAGACATAAAACTGAAAAGGCTACATGCTGTATGAGTCTAATTATATAATAATCTGGAAAAGGCAAAACTATTAAGAATGGTAAAAAAAAAAAAAAAGAATTAATGGTTGCCAGGGGCTAGGAGGAACAGAGGGATGAATAGGCCAGACGCAGAGGATTTTTAGGGCAGTAAAAGTATCCTGTACAATACTGTAATGATGGGTACATGTCATTATACATTTGTCAAAACCCATAGAATGTACAACACCAAGGTAAGCTCTAACATACACAACAGATTTTGAATGATAATGACATATCAGTGTAGGTCCATCAGTTATAAGAAATGTCCCACTCTGGAGGGGGACATTGACAGTGGCGGCGGAGGGGGTGGGGGTGGAGATAGTATTTGCTTGGGGACAGGGAGTATATGCTAACTCCTGTACTTTCTGTTCAGTTTTGCTGGGAAGCTAAAACTGCTCTAAAAAGTAGTCTATTAAAAACTTGTACTGGCAATAATGCATATAAATGTTACAGTAGAAGAATTTTTCCTGGGATCTCATGTTTTAAAGACAGAGCAGATGTGAACATGTGAAGTGAGGAAGTAAAGAAATATCTTATTTGCTTTTCCCCCCAAATAACTCTAACTGTTCACAGAATGTTGGGGTATTGCCTGAGAGAAAAGGGAATGAAATGCAGGCTGGGTGAGCTTCTCGCTGTACATGGTCAGCAACAGCAGAAATGGCCAGGGAGGCTTTTGATGTGAATCTGAAGCTTTGTCTCTGCTAGTGGGGTCTCTCTGTGAAGCAAGCAGACCCCATCCCCCAAGCCCAGCTTCCCCTAAGGCCAATGTTGACATTTTAGCAGTGGACCTTCTTCCTTCCTCATCCTCACTTTCTGTCAAGTAATGGTTCCTTACAGGATATCCTTGAACCTAATCATAACACCTGTGAACCCCACAAAGAGGGGGTGGTGGTGGCAGTAGGGGTCATATTCAATCTCTGTGTACTAAAAAGCTATTACAACCTAAGAAATGGGATGATTAATAGGTTCAAGGTTCATCACCTGTTCATAAGTGGTAGTGATCCCTTTAATATCTCCACCAGCTCTTGGTAAATGGAATTTAATGTTTTCTGCACACTGTTGATGACTTAAAGATTTATTTTTTCTTATGAAAATAGTACACATTTATTGTGGAAATATGCCAAAAGGAGAAGAAAAACACTTGTGATTCTACCATTTCAGAGATAACAATTTGGTGTATATCCCCTCCAAAGCACACTGTGACAGCATCCAGTAGAAACATCTGTGTAATTACAACATCATCAATATCTGTATCCCCACCTCAGTGAGCTGTCAAGAACATAGTTAATTTTACTTGATCATTGGTCCCTTATGAATGTTGGCCAATTTTTAACTTATAGGCAAGTATATCCAAGCCAACTCACAATCTACTGTGCAGTTGGCTTCAAATGGTTGAGGTGTCTTTTTTCTTTTTAATCCTGCTAAAAGGACTTTATGTCTCTCTCAATTATGACATCTAATCTCTCAGAGATAATAGCATCTAACGGTTCTATCTCCAGAATGTAGTCCAGCTGGAGATGCAAAGCATGCAAAGCCCATGTTTTAGAACAAAAGGGTGTTTTTCTCTAGCCAGTAAATAAAAGTGATTTTTCAGCTATAAAAGGACAAAGGGTTTTAAAATTATTCCATTGGGCAGGGTTTCCTAGATTTTTTTTGGCCTTGGCCATGGAGCTAACCCAGCATTTCCCAAACTCCTTCCATGTAGCAGTGTGAAGAGTTCACGGGATGAGACTAGAGTCACTCTATAGTGTGATGATTAAAACTCAAGGTCCTCTTCATCTAAAGGAAGCTGGAACCAGACATCTAAAAGTGTCGTCAGCAGACCATTGACCAGTGTAGGAAGAACTAAAGACTGATCCTTCCTTTTAAATATCTTTGCTGCCCTCTCGAGTTTCTATGTTTTCCTTTTTGAGGAAAAACATTTAACACTTAGCACTATAAGTGTAACAAGAAGGGTAAATTGTCCCTAGCTTCACTGAGAAGTTATCAAAGATGTTTAACTCAAGGCATTGTTTCAGCATTTTCAGTGTTTAAACAGCTCTGTGACATTGGGTCTCCCTTTTTGATTTTCTATGTATGTTTCATGGCCCTCAAACTCAAGCGTACTGTTATCTGCTCTTATTGCTCTATTGCAAGAAGAAATGGTCCACCCCCTCATTCCAGTCCACTTCTTAAGACTTTGCCGTTGCAAGAGACAGAGGATAAAATTATGTGAATAACTGAGAACATTTTGCCTCAAGGTATGTATTGAGGAATCAGCACCATGTTGGTGCTTTATGCGAATCACCAACAGGATCAACAGCAGCCACTTGTGACATCCCAGTTACTGTTCTCCATACCTAGGCACATTTAGTCACTTCATTCTAACAGTAACCCCAAGGGGTAGGGGACATTATTGTCCCTATGTTTCAGGTGAGGACAGTAAGTCACACAAAGATAAGTAGCTGAGCCAGAACTTGAACATGAACAATTTGACTCAAGAGTTTGCCCTCTGAATTTGATTAAATTGATACAATAAGCCCACAAGATTGGTGATGGTGTCCCCATTTTATAGACGATGAGTTAGAGCTCAGAAAGAGTAATATCTTTGCAATAACTTCTCAAACCCGGGAAGTAGCGGAATTTGGTTTAAAATGCTAATTCCAAAACCTTCCTCATGTTTTTCCCATTATACCATGTTTCTTATACTACAACATGTTTTTTGTTTGTTTGTTTGTTTTGTTTTGTTTTGGTTTTGTATTTAGGGCTTTATTCATGTCAGACAGTTTACAAATGACCAGTAGACAGATGATTAAATGGGCCTATTACATATTCTTCAGGGTTCATTTTGTACAGGAAGTGACCTGTTTAGATTGTACTCTTTATTCTTGTGAATGCCACAATATGAACTGCATCTCTTTCTATATAAATAGCTGTAGAATTAAACTTTCCAGTTTATTCCTGCCTCAAGGACTTTGTGTTTGCGGCCCCTCCAGTTGGAATGTTTTGTCCCTAGATCTTGGCATGGCCTACTCCTTCTTCTCAGGTATAAACTCAGATATCATCACTTCAGTGGGGCCGACCCTGACTACCTGTATTAGTTTCCTAAGGTTTCCATAACAAATTATCACAACCTGGGTGGCTTAACAGAACTGAAATGCATTCTTTTTAAGTTTTAGAGACAGAAATCCAAAATCAAGGTGGGACCATGCTTTCTCTGAAGGCTCTAAGGGAAAATCTTTCCCTGCCTCTTTCGATTCCCAGTGGCTCCATGCTTTCCTTGGCTTGTGGCGGCATAATTTCAATCTCCGCCTCTGTCTTCACATAACCGTAATCTTTTGTATTTCTCCTCTCTTTGTCTCCTCTTCTTCTAAGAACACTTGACATTGGCTTTAGGGCCCACCTGGATAATCCAGGATGATCTCATCTCACGATCTTTAACTTAAATATATTTTCAAGGCTGTTTCCCCCAATAAGGTCACATTCACAGGTTCTAGGTGGACATATACTTTGGGAGCAGCACCATTCAGCCTTTTTCTAAATAAACTACATTACTCTATATAAAGCAATCTGTGACATCATCACCCAGTTAATTTTTTTTACAGCTCTTGTCCTTATTTGATGCATCTTGTTCTTTAATTTGTTTACTTTTCTGTTGTTGTCTGTCTCCATCTACTTGAGGTCAAGCTTTATGAATAAAGTACTATCTTGTTCACTGTTGCATCTCTAGTACCTAGATCAGTGCTTGGTATATTGTAAGGATCACCAAATATCTACTGAATAAATGATGCCATTGGACAAATGTGACAACTTGGCTCTTTGATCCTTTCAAAAATTTACAGGATTTTATTTTATTTTTTTTATATTATTTTATGTTATCTGAATTTCTGTTACTTATTTTTGGAAATGTAAGTTTATTATGGGACATACATTTAACACAATGAACAATACCTCCAGCCATTTCAATATAATACTCAATTGCTAACTGGCCTTTGTAGTTCATTGAGCTTTCACTTTTCCCCCAGGAACAAATTTAGCAGACTATTTGTTTCTCTTTTAGGCTCTGATCACCTCCGGGAGAAAGATGGTCTTTGGGCTGTCTTGATCTGGCTCTCCATTATCGCTGCTCGTAAGCAGAGTGTGGAGGAAATTGTCCGAGATCACTGGGCCAAATTTGGCCGCCACTACTATTGCAGGTGAGAAGGATAAAGGTCTCTGTATGGACCCTGGGGCATTACTTTTAGAGAAGGTTCCTAAAACAGGTAGGCTAGAACATCAAGAAGGAAGCATTTTTCAGGAAGACCTGAGGAACATGGAGGCTGGAGCCAGGTAACTCCTGATTGGTGGTAGGGAGATGGTGTCAAAGACTACTAAAATGGAGGGCATAAATTTCTCCAACCCAAGTGACATCTCTCTGTAATCTTTCCATCAGTGCCTCTAAGGCAGGAAACCATCTCAAGAGGGTATCTGGACTGCTGAGCCTTGAAAGGTTCTTTGGTGCACATAAGCATTGTGCAGTCAAACCAGGGGGCTTTCTTTATTGGTTCTCCATCCATAATATCAAGGAAGGGAGCAGGGGGGTGGAGCAGAGACATCAGCTGCAATAGGTCAGGGTGGTTTTTTAATCCTCTCTCTTACCTTTTAACTCCCAGCTAATGGTCCAAACAATGTCCAAGATGCCCAAGCTGGCATCTTCTGAAGGGGCCATGTGATTCAGGAGTCCCAGGTTTTGCTAAGATTTTGTGTCCATGAAAGGAGGTACAGAAAAGGGAACTATTACCTTGGGAAGAAAGAAGGGAAAAGGTCAGTGGCTCAGAGCCTAGGGTTGGGGGTCTCTATCACTTTCCTGTTGTTAAAGTAAATGAAGAAGCAGAGTCTTTTGGCTGTACGATTGCCTGGTAGATGTGTGTACCTAGAAATGCTAGGTATATATCCCTAGTACCAAGCCATGGTTTAAGGGGTACAGTGGTAGGAAAGGATGTTGGGAAAGAGTGTGGGGATGGGGCAAGGGAATCCCTGAGCAGTTCTAGAGGCCCTCTGTGTATTGAAAACAGAGATTGTGGCTCATTTGCTTTGCTTGAATAGCTAACTACTTTGGATATTTGGTTTTGTTTCAAAATCTTGAGAGACAGAGAGCCGGCTTTAGAGTTCCCTTATAAGGTGATTGCTTCTTCTCTTAAGAGGTCATTTACTTAGATAAACATCACAAAATAAGAAAGCCTGTGATTGTACTCGTTAAAATAAAAAAAGACAGCAGTGCTCTGGGAAATGTAGACAACACCATAAGATTTTTGGGTTAGTCAAGAGGGCTGAGGATATGAGAGCCTACGAACTACCTCAAATTATTTATTATATCACAAAATAAGGACTCTCAAGGCAGGTGGGAACTCTTTTTACTCACTAGTATTTATAACAAGTGTCAAAAAAAAAATCCTGCTTCTTGTGGGCTTTTTTGGCATATTGAGGGGGCTATTGGCACAGCAACTCCTTCTATTGCATAAAGCAAATCCTTCTAGTGCATAAAAAGTCCAGCCTGATAAAATATATTACGATTGTCAACCTCTGGCTCAGTGAGATGGCTTTGAGTGGGGATGTGTTTCTCATAATTGTGGAATGATTATCCAGCTTTCTGCCAGTGTTCTGAAGATGTGGTGTTATGATAAGTGTATTTATAATATCGTTCACTTTTTTTAGCCAAGAGTTTACATGATAATTACTTTTTTCATAACAAATACCATATTAGAGAATATAATGCATCGGAGATTTAAATTCTGTTGAATATTTAATTATGTTTCAGATTTCTGTCCAAAAAGATCACAGAGATAAGGAAAAATAGAGAGGGGAAATATAGAATGAAAGAAAAACATTTCCTTCAGCCTCCAGCAGATGAAGGTTGAAAGGTGCTTGTGAAATAAAAATGATTTCCAGGCTGTTTTTGAGTGGAGAGGAGATAATAAAATAATTTTGGTTTAATTAATACTGAGCCCAAAGATGAGTCTGAGAACCCAGATAATAATTTTCCTTGTAAGAGCGGACTCCAGAAGAAATTCTCCATTTAAACATTTCTTCTCTCGAAATGTGTTTTTAGAGGTGGTAGTCAGAAGGGGTCGTAGTGAGGGAACTGTAGTACTAGGACCTGTTTATGAATGAAGATGAGCAGTTCGGCAGGTTGGTCCAATGACCTCAGCCACAGATTGAATGTGATCTATCACATTAATGGATTTTCTCAACTTCTGAATCTCTTTCAATGCCTCTTTACCTTCTACTAGACCCTGTTATCCCATCATTCTGCCCCCTTCTGCTTGGTCGAGTATGTACCTTCTCAAAAGGACTATCTTTAAAGAGAATCTAGGTTCAGAACACAT
This sequence comes from Rousettus aegyptiacus, assembly GCF_014176215.1. Taxonomy (NCBI): domain Eukaryota; kingdom Metazoa; phylum Chordata; class Mammalia; order Chiroptera; family Pteropodidae; genus Rousettus; species Rousettus aegyptiacus. The sequence continues at coordinate 45,847,140 of NW_023416306.1, read as the reverse complement.
ACACTGAGAAAGAGTGTTGTGAGTTCCCTTTTGTTTTGTTTCGGAGGCTGGGGAGGATGTAGCTTGAGTAGGAAGAAAAGAATAAAAGGAAGGGATATAGGTTTAGGAGACCCATTGCTGGACACAGTATCATATCATGTTCTCCACTTTAAGTAATATTCTGAGGTTTACTGGAAATCTTGAAAGATCTCGGGTAAAAAAAAAAAAGCAGAAACAACTATTTAGATATTCCTCCTTTCTGAGAACTCACATTCTTTCCCTGTGTTACGGGGAGCCCGAATGTGAGAGCCCAGCACAGCTGCCGCCCTGAGGGCATGCTTCTTAAACAGACCCCCTTGGGTGTGCCATTAAGTCTGGGTCAAAACTATCTGACATTGGGGGAAATCCTACAGTTTCTTTATGGTAGCGTCTAAGAACAAAAGTAACAGTTTTAAGCACTGATGCCTGGCTCTGTGCCAGCTATTTGGTATGTGTTATGGTATTTAAACCCCACAATAACAAAAGAGATAGCTGTTAACTTTAGACTCCCCGCCCCCACCCCCACCCCGCAATCACCTCTCAGCCTCATTGTTAATATTCGATGGCCTTGGCTAAGAGGACTTCCTTTTAAATGGAACGATGGTGATATTTCTTCCCAGTTTCCAATAGAGTGTTATGGCATGTAGTACTCCTTTCCTCTTTCCCTCTTCACTTCCCTTGATTCCTCCCTTTCTTTCCTTCTTTCCCTTCCTGCCATCATTCATTCCACTATCCACAAAACATTTGCTACTTACTCTGCCTTTATGGAGCTTGTAGTTCTCGTGGGTAAAGACAGACAAGAAATAAGTAAACAAATATACAAACAAGATAAATACAGATTGAGGTAGCTACGAAAGGAAAGTATAAAGGATGATGAGAGAGGGGTGAGATGGAGGGAAGCTGTCTTAGATGGATGGTCAGAGGAGGTCATTTTCTGGAGGTGACACAAGTTTGAAAACTAAAGGAATACACCAGCTATTTGAGTAGCGGGGGAAGAATACATCAGGTAAAAGGAACAGACAGCAAGAACAAAACCCCAGAGGCAGTAAAAGGTGGAGTGTCTCTGAGGACTGGGGAGGCCAGTGTGGCTGGAGCACAGTGAACAAGGGTGAAAGTAGGACAAAGTCAAGCCTATGGGTGAGCACGGTCAGATCTCACAATGCGTTATAGACTGTGGTTAAGGTATTGAGTCTTGTTATCAGTGTGATGGGTGCTGTTGGAGGAATTTAAAGGAAAAGAGTGACATGACTTGATTTTTACAAGATCACTCTGGCTGCTCTGTGGGGAATGGTTTGTAAGAGCTAAGTGGAAGTGGGAGACCAGTTAGGGGTACTTTTCTCTGCAGTTCTTCCATGAAAACAAAACCAGTGATTAGATGACCTTGAGAGGTCCACCTAATTGCTGGTTCTCTAATTAGGTTTGTGTTCATACTGTGTCTTGCCCTCCCTCACCAGGTTTGACTATGAGGGGCTAGAGCCTAAGACAACGTATTACATCATGCGGGACCTGGAGGCCCTGGTCACAGACAAGTCCTTCATCGGCCAGCAGTTTGCTGTGGGAAGCCATGTCTACAGTGTAGCAAAGACAGACAGCTTTGAATACGTGGACCCTGTGGATGGCACTGTGACCAAGAAACAGGTACTTGTAAGGAAATCACCAAAATGGATTATCAGGCCGAGCTTGGTGGCAAAGTGTCCTAGAGCTAGAGAATCTTTAGGTATGATGTAACCTGAGCCTTGTACTTTATAGATGACTACTCTGTAGCCAGGATAGAGGAAAGCCCTTGGTGAAGGTTACTCACCTAGTGAGTGGCAGAAGGTAGCTTAGAACATGGGACCCTGACTTTCTGTCCAGTATTATTTCCACTTGGTAACTAGGGAGTGAATATCTCAAACAGACATAAACCCAAATTTCCTTCTGAAATGTTTGCAGCCTGCGGCTCTCTATGTGGTGGCCATTACTGGTGACAGATTCAGAAAAGTTTCCAAGAGCAAAAGATTCCTTTCCTTGGGACCTCCCTCCCACCAGGTACAGGGATGTTTCAGCTTTAATTACCTTAAGTCGTTGAGGAATGATAGGAGCTTAGCCAGATGGCTTTGTTACTCTTCATAGGTTAAAAAACAGTTGGAAAAACTTGCTCCACAAAACCACAAAGGAAGATTTATGGTTGAAAATTATTTATGGTTGAGAATTATTATCACCATAGATTAAGTGGCAAAATCAAGCACAGCTCCTATTATGGGCTCATGCTTTGTGAATTGTTTAAGAGGAGTTGAAAGCTATTACAATTATTTTTCTTCTGGTTTTGTTGTTTATTGGCTATGACAAATGTCAACCACTCTCAGAGAATATTTTAACATTTACAATCTAAATAAGACACTCTGAGTAATGTTAAGAGACCCAGCATTGAATCCTTCCCCTGCCACTTACTAATGTGTGACTTTGAGAAAGTTGCTTGATTTCTTTGAGCCATAGTTTTTTCCTCATCTGTAAAATGTCTGTCTGAGTTGTTTAAGAAATGGAATGAAATAAAATATACAAAAGCTCTTAGCTATCCTTTACATAGGGAGTACACACTAAACTTTTGTAGTTATGTTTTGTTTCATTTCAGAATGCTTTCTTGTAGACTAAATTTAGTTCTCTCCAATATAACAGTAGTGACTCCCTGGAGATGTGAAGTCAGGAGCTCAGTGCATGGGATCTTTGAGCCTCTATGCCCCCGATAAGTCTTTTCCAGTTTTGTACCATATTCCTGCTTCCAGTGTATTCAGGGAACTCAGAACAAACTTCTCCCAAAACCACGGCTCATTTTGTTGTTATTACTGTGAAATTCAAGAGTTGTAAAATGTGTGCTTTCTTAAGTATCTTTGGGAGGTTTCTGTTCTCCTGGGAGGAAGGCTTGAAACCCATTCCTTGAAGGAATTGTCTAGTCAGTGCGAGGTTCTGGACTTTATCTACTCATGTAAAGCTTCTCTGTTGAGCTCATTTGTTTTGCTGTTAAATCCACTAATACTCTACCATTTTCTTCTTCAGTGCACTCAGCACTTTGATACTTTTTTCTTGGCTTTTCTTTAATTGTTCACGTCAGGCTAATTCCTCAGCTAGATCTCAAGTTTGGACAATTATTTATTTCATGTTCCCTCTCCTCCAACTCATACTGGTTTCCACTTTTACTCTGGAATTTATTGATATTTTTTTCTTTTCACACTCTTCCATCTGAGCGCAAATGTGGCTATAAATAGACAAGCCGCCAGGGCTTGCTCTAGGGAGTTTCTCTAATATAGAAGGAAGGTTGTTGTTTATGCCCCCATATTCCAGGACTTCAGTGACATCTTCATTAACTTTTAGCCCTGAGTCCCACTAGGGCTTCCCAGCAGGTCTGAGCTTGGCTATTTGGGGTTTAGGGGACCATTAACACTCAGTGGCATCCCCTTTGTCAGCAAGTCACAGGTAGTTCTTTCACCACGGTGGCCCTGTTGGTATACAGGGGCACTTCCTGCATTGTGGTGCTGTTGCTAAACTTTCATCACTGAGGCCGACACCTCAGCACTCTTGGGATGTCAGCAGTCATCCGTTTAATTCCACAGACAGTTGCGTCTAGGGCACACTTCATGCAACATTGTTGCAAAATAAACTACCTACTCCTAAAACATTTTTGAATGTAAAATGAACTAGTATTATTTTGAAATAGTCATAAAGTACTTCGGTACATTCAGTCAATAGATATTTCTTGAGAGCCTACCAAATGCATGATAATAGTTTTTTTCATGGTACAGTTTTTAATGTAAATATATAACAGCTTTATCAAGATGTAATTCACATACCATACAATTCATCCATTTAAAGTAGACAATTCGGTGCTTCGTAGTATATTTATAGAGTTGTTCAATCATCACCACAATCAATTTTAGAACATTTTCATCACTCCCAAAGGAAAACTCGTACTCTTTAGCTGTCTCTCCCTTCCAGCTCCCCAGCTCCTGGCAACCATTGATCTACTTTTCCTATCTATGAATTTTTCTGTTCTGGACATTTCACATTAATGGAATCATACAATATGTGGTCGTTTGTGACTGGCTGCTTTCACTAACCATAATGTTTTCAGGATATATATATTTCTTATTGTACTTATATCAGTACTCCATTCCTTTTTATTGCCAAATAATATTTCACTGTGTAAATATACCACATTTTGTTTATCCACTCATCAGTTGATAGACATTTGGGTCGTTGCCACTTTGGGGCTATTATGAATAACGTTATGTGGATATTCATGTAAAGTTTTTGTGCAGACATAGTTTTTCAATTCCGTTGGGTATACCTATGAGTGGAGTTGCTGGGTCAAGTGGTAACTCCATGCTCAACCTTTAAAGAAACTGCCGTATGGTCCTCAAAGCAATTGCACCATTTTACTTTCCCACCAGCAGTATACAGGATTTTAAATTCTACTTGCTTTTGCCAACTGTTGTTGTTATGTGTCCTTTTGATTATAGAATACTGTTTTAAAACAACCTGCTATATTATGGATTATTTTTACATTAAGATAGAAAGAGATTTAATCTTTGTGAGGAGAAACAGAAGTATGCCTCACCTAACAAAATCCAAAGGAAACAATGCTACATCTTCATTTCCTATGGGAGGCAGATGCCTGTGGTCTGCAGTGTTCTATTGTTTTGGAGTCAGACAGGTTTGAAGGCTAATATTGCCACTGCCTATATCTGTGACTTTGGGCATGTTATTTAACTTCTGTGAAACTCATTTTGGGGGTGGGAGCAAGTGACACTTGTAATAATTACCATATAGGGTTATGGAGAAGGTTTGAGGAGAAAGTCCCCGGTCAGGCACAGTGGCTGGTACCCACATGATGCTCAAGAAATATTAGTTCCTTCTGTTTTACCAGAATCCTCAACTTGCCTGAATATAGTTTGCAGAAAGGGTGTGAGTCATGTTTCAGTGTACAAGCTTGAAGTCAAAAAGTCTTGGGTTTGAATCTTGACTCTGCCACCTCTTTGCTGGATAATCTTAGGCAAGTTATTCAGCCTCCATGTGCCTGTCTCTCCTTGTCTATGAAAACAGGAACAGTAATTGTGTTTATCTCACATAGCCCTTGGGAGAATTGTGAGATAATACATATAAAGTCCTGGCACATCATAAACACTAATAAATGGTTAACTAAAATAAGTTACATTAAAAGAGCATCCTTGGGAAAGAATATTTTGGCACTTAATGAAACATATATGATAAAATTAGGGGAAAAAACCATACGACTTTGCAGAGGGTCATGTGAAGATATGGGAAGGCCTTTTCATTTTCTGAATTATCTGTGAATTAATTCAAAGTCACCTTTCTCTGCTTTTCCTCAGTCCCCCTCCCACCTTCGCCCACCCCTCTACTTTTCTTCAGAGAGGGAAAGGTTTTTTAAAGCAGCTAGTCTCCTTTCTGTCCTTGATTCAAGGTTAGAATCAGGAAACAGACTGTGGAAAAAGAACTGTTTAGCATATATCTTTAGAGATAAAGAAGAAATGCCTCTCCATCCAAAATGAAATCAAAACCCCCTTTGGTGATAAGACCCCTGCCCCCCAACCATTCCACTGCTGTGCAAGTGTTCGACAAAATCTGTCCTGCCTGTGAGACCCAGTGGGAATCACTCAAGGAGCAAAAAGGAAACCCCCGAACTACCCAGACCCTAACGTTAATTCCCAGGGACCTCAGTGGCCTCACTGCGCCCTGTTGGGTCTCATGGAATTTGCCATGTCCGCCTTCAAATGTCTGAATTTTTGTGACCCTGGGAACCAAGAGAAAAGTTGACATGTGCCTTCCATTAAACAGGGCCCAAGAGAGATTCTGATTTAGAAATTCCAGTTTAATGAGGCATGGTTCAACAATTGAAGTTCGTCCTTCTGTTGTTCTCACGAGGATATGTCACTGTTCATTTTCAGGTAAAAATCTAGTCACATGAATGAATGATGATGGTTTCTTCAAACATGAGTAAGAAAAATAAACCAATAGCTACTATGCAAGTAGGGGAGCAATTTGACCAACTTGCTGACTAATTTAAGAATTTCCCAATTTTTGCTTTGTAAAGAGATGGGAAAGATGAGAGAAGGTTAGGTGACTACCTAAGGCCCAAAAGGTGGCCACTCTTTGCTCCAGGGTGAATTCTCTGTGCAAACATCAAGAGTTTTCTTGGTGCTAGACATTCTCTCACTTCTCCCCACCATTAATATCCCGAGGAACATGATCAACACCCAGGTTACCTCTTACCATTATCCTTTCCATCTCCTCCTTGTAGCCTAAAACTCCTGGAATCACCACTTAGTGTCCCATGATGGGGAGACTCTCACAGTTCTGACAGAGGGAAAACTCTGATCCTGGTGCTGTGAAATGCAATACAGAGGTGTTGCTGGCACCGGTTGATGGTATGTTGCCACTGTGGTGGGCATCAATCCGGAACCATGACCCGTATTTTGAAAATTAGCTTTGAGATGAGAAAACTAGACATTTCAGGAGCAAAAGTGAGGCAACTAAGTCTCTCTTTATGACTCATCCAACTCTTGAACTTTTATTTAACAAGATCAAAAATCGTGAAATTCTACCAGTGCTAAAGTCATTTGCAAGTAACATTTCAGCTGATATTTAAAAACCTGATGTAAATAAATGCATACCAGTTAGCTGATGTGGAAAACCAAATCCAATCTTATTATGTCAGGCTAACGCTGAGATTCTTAATACCTCTTCAAGTTATGCAGGCTGTGAAGAAAGATTTTGATGTTGTCCTCAACCTGGAAAAAAGAACCATTTGAAACTAGTTCAGAGAAAAGGCACACTTTGAAGACTGATTCCGAAGTCAATTTGCTTTTAGAGTCATTAGTTTAATATGCAGGAAGGTGTCTACACTTTTTAATTTCAGTTTTTAGAAATAATGAAGTGAATTAGCAATCTCGAAATCACATTTTAGTCTGGCATGTGGTGCTTCGATATATGCCATGGTGTTACTGTCCCCTGGTCAACAGATATAGAGAAGCTTACCAAGGCCTCATCTCTGGAAGCGTCAGATGAAGGCACCTGAATGGTATCAGCTAGAGAACCTGAGGTCCCTGGAGGGGTGCTTTATTCAGAGTTGACTGGTCAAGCTTCAACTTCAACCTTCAGTTTTGATTACATTCTAATCAATGAACCAACTGAAAGACTGTCATTAATAATATATCATTGTCCTATAATATGCCATTTGCTGGTGTGGTCTGAGCATCTAAAAGTAGAATTTAAGAAATCATTTCAGTCATACTGATTATTCCACCTATAGAATCTAGTTAAATCTGAGAGTATCTACAAATAGTCCTTCTTTGTTGAGTAACAGAAGTATTTAGGGAGTCAGGTGTTATCATTACATGTATATTGTGACTAAATCTGGATTAAAAAATTCTTACGTGTTGCCAGTTTTGATGTTGAAAAAAATCTCCATAATAAATATTTTCCTACCTTAGTACAACAGGGAAGTAAGTAGTTGAAATTTGATTCATTCATGTCTTCATCTATTCAATGAGGATTTACCAAACACTTCTGTATGCCAATCAGTTTGCTGGGCATCAAGGATACAGCATCACACAGGGCAGTCTGTCAGGGAAGACAAACTAATATTAAACTTGTAACCACTGTAGAGGCTATTGAATGTGATTAAAGTGAACGAACTAATTTGGGAGTGCATATCAGGGGGAAACGTACTTAGACTAGGGCTTTGGAAAGCCCTCTATGGGAAGGTGACGTTTAAACTGTACCCTGAAAAACGAGTGGGAGCTGGCTCCAGTGAAACTATCTTATTAGACTACATGCTTTTCTTCAATCAGATGTAGTTATACCATTATTCAGCTTTCCAGATAAAGAGCTGGGATTTCTTATAGGCAATGACATTCTCAGTGGGATATTATAATACCTCTGATTATGATTCTCAATTTTAGTGCTCATTCTATAACACTGCAGTTCTTGTAAATAAAGATAATTGGGCCCCTTCTTAGTAGGATACCTTGAAAACTATGGATTAAAAATTATTTTTCCTAATAGCTATGATATTGTCTGTCTTCCAAGGAGCAAAAACATGTTCAGTGCTTTACAATGATTTGAAAATAGAGAGAGCGGACACTGTTTCTAATTAGTTGGGAAGTTCTTATTCCCCTACTTCTGATTCATTGGAGTTTTGTTATAATGAATTATCTTCTGCTGACATGAGATGATTGCTTTAGAACTGTCTTCTGAAATACTAATGCCTGTATGTACTCAAGTGGGCATTCATTGGTAAGAAACAGAAATATAAAAGAAAAAAGCTCTGAAGGATTGCAGGAACTAAGGGAGGAAGCTACTCCTGTTGTCTGGGTAAAGTGAGTCTGAATCCAGAATATTCCAGAACTGCCCCCTCCCTGAGACCCAGTCCCCCTTCCTTCCACCTCCTCGGAATTCTGGACGAATTTATGGCTCCACCTCCTCACTTCCCTCCTTGTGTCAGTGGGATGATTGGGGAAGGGTTGCCATGGGGAAGAGGAGAGCCCCCTGCCCAGCCCCGTGTCCATCTCCCTCAGGCTGGTGTTGAGTAAACAGGGGATCAGCAGTCATTTTTGGCTGAATATATGGGGAAATGGAACGTGTGTGACCTAGTTCTGTTGTTCCAAATTTGCTAGTTGGAATCTGAATGAGAAATAACTATTAAGTCTTCACTCTTCAAGCAGCCTTCTCATCACCTAATATGGTTTTTGCTGGATGGGTGTTTTAGAAGCGCACTTAAGAAGCAATTTGACCTTAATTTCCCCCGGATAATTACTTGCAATTGTTGGCCTCCAAGTGTGCTGGTTGGTTGTAAGATGAAAATTGCTTCAAAGAGTAGGGCAGCTGGGGTATGGCTGTGTAGTCAGTGAACTGCACAGAGATGCTGGCCTAATGGTGGAGGGGAAGCTGAAGTCCAGGCCAGCCAAGAGGAAGGATGCTTTTCTGTAATTTGTCCACCTGTTTGTAATTTATAAACGGCATGGTATGGACTAGCTGCTGCCCTTATCAACTGCTTTTGAACTCATGCTTGCAGCTATCTATGACTTAAACAAAGAAAAATGGGTAATTCTAGGTAATTTTTTTCATAGAGAGATAATGGCTGTCCAGTCCAAATCTTCTGCTACATAAACTATATGTTTTCGTCTACAAAATATGGTGCAGATGTTACACAGCAATATTTTCACCTTGAAGCTTTCCAGATAAATCACTGGGATTTCCTGTGGGAGATAACATCTGATTTAGGTTCACAGAGTCTTTCTCTTCCAAGCCTGTCCCGTCTCCAGATTTACATGCCTGGTGTGGCCAACTGCCTATGTATGTGACATTGTACCAGATTTCAGGGCCATATGCTATTTTTCTCTGGAATTCATCCTAAGTCGGTATTTGACTAGGTCAGATGCTGCCAAATAACTGTTGGTAATGTACGGTTCCTTGTTCCTGCCTGGCTGCAACATGTCCTGCATACTCCAAACTAACATCTGGCAGTTCTGTATGTATTTAGCAACTTGTGGATTTCCCTGCATTGATTTACACAAGGGCTTTAGAAAAGAATCAACATTTATTTATCAAACATTTATCAGGTACCTACTCTACATAAGGCTCTGTCTTGCATGAGAAGCAATATGTGACTATCAGCAGTTTCATATGGTTCAACCTGGAGTCAGAGGACCTCAACTGAAGTCCTGGCTCCTCCATTTACTAGATGTGTGACCTTGGGCAAGTTTTTAACTTGCCCTTTCTTTTCAGTAAAAGAAGGAGGTGCACTGGATGTCTCTAAGGTCCTTCCTTCCAGACTTTAAGAGTCTAAATTGACCAATGTGGAGGAAGCATTTTATTGCTAAGATGCCAGTTCAGTGGGAGATGGCGAGGAGATAAATGGTAACAGACCCGTGAATTTAGCAGTGATTTCAGAAGGCATGACAAAGTTCTTAAAATAAAATTAATCTTATTCTGGCCTAATTTAAAATACGTATGTAGCATAGCATCACAAACCATCACTATTTAGGCTTTATTTAGCAATCTTTTGCAAATCTGGAAGGTTGAACAACTTAGAGAATAACACTATTTTCATGAAAAGCTTTAACATAATAATATTTATGTGGTGACTTATAATTTTCAAAGTGCTTTTTGCATACATTTTCTGATTTGATGTTCACAACAACCCAGTAAGCCAGTCTTTATTATTTTTCCTCCACTTTTTGGGAAACTAAGGCTTAGAGAGCTTACTCAAGACCACCAGCTAATAAGCGGCCAAGCCAGAATTCAAGCCTGGGTTTTCCAGTTGTTTTTCCTGTATCATTTCCAAACTGACTCTCCAGGTAAAGCAAAACAAAGAGGGGCTAAATCTGGAGGTGGGGAATAAATGCTGTGGCAATAACTGGAATCAGGTTGGAGGAGTTTTGTGTGGCGATACCTGCAGGGGATACATAGTCCCTTAACAATCCTTCTTCACTGGGACAAAAGCTAAGGTAGGCAAAATCTTCATCATATGACTCCGGGCACTCAAAGGGAAGAAAAATGCCAAGCTGTGACTGAAGCACCCTTTGTATACATGCCCCCCCCCCCAATAATTAACATTATCTTCTAATGGGTAAGGGCATCTTTTACACTTCTTTGAGCTTGTGGCTGTCGTGTCATCCTGGACATTCCAGCTCCTATAGCTGTGGCACTGGAGGTATTATGGATTCATTCACCATGGCTTCACGAATTCCTTAGGAGAATATCCTAAAAATAATTAGGGTCAGATAGTTCAAGACAAGATACTTCTAATGGTTCTTCTGTTGACAAGCCACTAGGAGGCTTCCAGAACTGAGCAGCAAGGTGATATTTTATTATCTACCTGTGTTATGGCCCTTCTAAGAACCCAGGCCAATGGTAGTATATTTATGAAAACTTAAATCTTAAAGTGATCTTCCTTGAGACTGACTTGTGGTATGGTCTAGTCACTTAATCTATGAGGCAGGGGACCCAGAGAAAAAAGGTCACTAAAATGGAGTCCACATTTGGTTACACATTAGAATCACTGGAGAGCTTTTACAATCCTGATGCCCAAGTCACACCCCATACAAATAAATCACAATGTCTGAGGTAAGAGCCAAGTATCAATATTTTTTAAAAAACCCCAGATGATTCCAATGTGCAACAAAGTTTGCCGTTCATGGGCTTATGTTATGAATTGTCTAAGATCGTACAACTGGGGACAGGAACCCCTTATGTTTCCACTCCATTGTTTTTAGCCCAAATCAATCCTGGCTCTAAAAATGTGGGATGAGTAGATACAGTAGAATAGATTCCATAATGATGACATGCCAGGTAATTTCTATTTATTATTTATCTCTCACAACTGCCTTTCATGGTGAATATATTAGCCCAAGTTCACTGGTGGAGAATAGGAGTGTGTTTTCATCTGGTCTGCGAGTCTTTCTCTAATGTGAAGGAGGCCTTCCAGTGGTGTTCACTCCACTTGTGGAACATGCAATGGCCTTCATTCAAGAAATGTTTAAGGAAGGCCCTCTGTGTGCCAGGTGTTGTCCTAGGCTGTGTGGATAAATGGTAAATAAGGAGCATAACGCTTCGCCCTCCCCGAGCTTATCAGCTAATGAAAGACCCAAAGACATAATTCAGCAATTCCAACACTTTAGGGTTAAGGCTATGATGGGAATTTATTTTATTCATTTGTGCTGGGCCTTCTTTTTTTCAAGAGGATTTGTGGCAGCAAAAACACACATAACAAAGTTGTTAGAATATAAATAAGAAACAGAAATCAAGACTAGGGAACATATAAATAAATGCAGAGAGTCAAGAATAGAAGAAGAAGAAAAATTTATAGTTATGTAAGTCATAAGGATCCACTTGGGCTGAACCTCAGTTTTGGCATTAAGTGTCCTGGCAGCCATATTGAAAAGGGAACTATGGTTAGTTATAAAGCTCCTATTGTAAGAAAGATAAAAATACCAGTTTCTCAGGGAAGGAAAGGTTTTCCTAACATTTGGCTAACATTTCCTAACATTTCCTAATGTGGAGTTTTATACTATCTCCAACAATATTTCTGTAGTGACTGTGAAATTGGGTTTTATAACACAGTGCCTTGCAGACCCTGCAGTAAAAGCGAGGTTATGAAATTAAAATGCAGTTTAATAAATCCATTTCTGTCATGAGTAGGTGGTGAGAAGTAAGTTGATTTGTATCAAATATATGTCCAGATGACTATGGCTAGAAGCTGGAATATCTAGGGGAATGGATAAATTGAACAACCTTACAATAGTCTTCATAATTTCTCCTTACTGGGATTTTGATACAGTAGATGGTTATTGTTTCTATTGGGGGGGAGGGGTAGAGTTGAAGGGTAAGTATTCCATGTTGTGAATAATGTAATTGTTTATGCTAGGGGTCAACAAATATTTTCTTAAAGGGCCAGATAGTAAATATTTTAGCCCTTGTTGATCAGATGGTCTCTGTCATAAATATTTAGCTCTGCAGTTGCAGCACAAAAGAAGCCATAGGAAATGCATAAGTGAATGGGCCTGGCCAGGTTCCAGTAAAACTTGATTTATAAAAACAGTTGCTAGGCCAAATTTTGCCAACGAACTGTATTGCCAACCCAAGGTTTAAGATTTTTTTTTTTTAAAAGCAAAGTATATGATTGCTATACTTCTGTTGGAATTACAGAACATTTGGAAACTTGGTAAATCTTGGTCAGTGGTGACTTTGGCCTCATAATTTAATTGATAATAGATAATGATACCTGAGAAAGAGAACATGGCTCATATTTAGGTTGCAAATTCATTACCTTCATTGGAGAAACAGGAAGACCCCAAAGCAATCCAATACAACTATTCACACATCAAAGTGACACTCAACAGACATGGAACTAGGGTTTTTGCAGCACGGAAATAGGCTGAGTCTAAAAATTTTTTGTTTCACATGGAGAAGGAGAATTGTGATGTTTCTCACCTGGAGGTCTCACAAAGCCACATGGATTTTCTATGAAGATATCCTGATTGGTCCCTTAGGGATAATTTCCAGTGGGCTAATGTGTGCTATTTACTCCTTTGTCATCTTTTCAAATGCAAAATCTATTCCAAACAGTTGCAGATTCTAACCAATCTCCCATGAGTATAGCGAAAGAGATGGCTACCCTCAGGAAAACAATAACATGATTTCACTATAAAAAAGGCTTCATTAAAAGCAGATAATACATGTTGATGATTTGTTATGACCTGGATTTTTAAATACTTCCCACTGGCCGTAAACTAATCTGGGGGACTAATTGTGTAATAGGAGCTTGCCTTAAAGGGTTAAGTCTGAGGGTCATCAAAAGAGGTGGCCTCATGTGATTTGGAATCTGCAATGATGAGTGGTTTAGGACTTTAGCTTTAGATATTGCTTTAACCAATTTATGGATAATCCATGGTCCTGAGCAATGAATTACAAATGCACGTGCACCATAGGTAGTGACAATGGGAAAATAGGCTAAAACAGAAATATCAGCTTCAAAAGAGTTTGTAAAAATGTGGTTATGAATACGATTGTGAAAATTTGGGGGCTTTGTTGTCAGTTTGAAGATAATTTGGTATATCATTCTTTTTAGATAGTAGGGAATGGTTTCTTTTGCTCCATTTAAAATTTAACTATTCACTTCTCTGGCAGCAAATAGTGGTTAAGAAAATGGTTTCTGTTCATTGTAATTGACTACTCCAGATCTATGGAGAACAAGTACTGTGTCTTTATCTTTATATACCTAGGGTTTTGCCCATATTTGATCCCTAAGGATCACTCTAAAATGTTTGCCCAGGAAATGAATTCTGGATAACATCATCCTGTTGCAAAACTAGCAACATAGAATGGTAGGTTGCCATAAGGGAAATAGCTCCTTTATTTTGAACGAATTGTGGCAGACCTTGAACTCCTCCAACAGAGACTAAGGCTTTTTGTTTTGGAATTGGAACAAAATATGCCTACAGAACTTATAAAGCAGAAAAGCGCTCATATGGAGTCATAGTGGCACACCCCCAACCCCAGCAGATATCACCAGATGAGGGTGAGGTAAGGGATTGGCAGGTATATCTTTAATAATGGCTTATTCTTAACAAGCAGGACTTAAGACCAGAGAAGTTCCAAGAAGTCATAATCTAACTATCTATTAACAGATTTTTTTTTAAAAAAAATATCTTTACCACTAATAAGAAATGCATGGAGAACGAGGACATTCTGAGCCAAAAATAAATTAACACTGGGCAGCACTGTGGTGCAGCCATAGCTCTGCCCTTACCCCACCCTGTTGTCCAGTTCTTCCAAATAAGGAGAGAGAGAGCCAAAAGGATGAAGATGTACACAAGAGCCTTTAGAACCCAGCTGAGGCTCCAGCCCTGAGCACTTCATTGTAGGGTTCCATCGTTACCAGAAACACAGAGAAGATGAAGCTAAAGCAAACCTTAACATTATATGCGGATAACCTTAACACTGGTAATTTGTCTTACTGTAATAGATAAATTTCCTGCCTCCATTACATCCAGGTCTACAAGGGATGAACTTTGGCCATTAAATATCTTTCATTATTACCTCTGCCTCTTTCTGATTCCCACATCACCAGACCAAAAAATTTGAGCATCTATTCATAGTTTTGTTTCTAACCCTCTCCCAGCATTAACCACAAGGCAACAGAAATAGAATAAGGGGACAAATGGATAACCTTAAGAAGCCTTTAGGTTCACCTCACTGTCCTGCTTGGATCAGTGTCCAGAGCCAATTATAAGTTGTCATGACCCTGAGTATCTTTAGATCATAGAAATATGCTGATCTCCAAAATAGGTATTAATTATTTTTACCTGTGTATTCAATTGTTTGCTGATTCATTCTGAATGTTCTTGGTCCCAGGGTCTGAGGATCATTTTTTCAGATGCTTCAAGGCTCATCTTCCGGCTCAGTTCCTCCAGTGGCTTGCGGGCCACCATCAGGCTGTACGCAGAGAGCTACGAGAGGGATCCCACCGGTCATGACCAGGAGCCACAGGTAACCAAAGCAGAGCTGTGCTCCCAACACTGTGTGTCTCATTGCTCCTGGAAAATTCAGAGAGCTGCTGTATGCCATTGCGGGGCGGGGTGTGATTTTACTTTCTGGAAAGTAAATTCCATATTGATACTTCCAGCTGAAGAACAAACTTAGAGCAACTCCAAGTAAATTTAATTCATTAGTGTTGGTGTCTGAAACAGAAAAATTGCTCTCTAGCATCCATGATGAGTTTAGACTAGTATTTCTCCAAACAACTTGCCTTCTTTTGACTGATCAGCAGTTTGTCAATTAGGGTGACATCAAGAAGAGGTGCCTTGTATAGGTAAGTTAAGGAAATTTTGAGTTACAGTCAAACAGATCAAGCCACTCAGAGCCTTGACTATGCTCATGCAAATTCTGAGTCTTCATGTATTTGGAAAACTCTAGTTTGGACCATGACCTTGAGGTGCCAGTATAGATGCTACTCAAGATTTCCTTCCTCTGATTGCTGCAGAGCCCAGAATGAGAGGAGGGGCTAAGGCTGGCCTGAATTTGAAGTTAAGGAAAGACACCAACAAGGCTAGGCCAGCCAGTATTTGGCAAAGCCCCCTATGGTGCCAACAATAGTTCTTAATTATAAGAACTCACTTAAAAAATATAACAAATGGCACAAGTATGAGCTTCCCCACTCCCATATTCCTTAAAGCTTCAGGCAACATTAATTAATACCGGAAAGGACCCACTATAACGTTGGGTACTTCCAGCTACACTGACGGCTGCTCCTGCCCCCTTGGTCTTTACTTCAGCCTGAATTTTGAAGCAGTGTCATTGATGAGATGATTCATTAGTTCCGTCTGCAGTTCTTCTTTTGTGGAGAAATGGAGAAGCAAAAAAATAACTCACTGCTTATTTTAAAGTCACTCAGAATTTTTAGTTATAATTCGCCATAGTTTTTTCCTGGATAGAAGAAGATACCAGGGAGGGTTTTCTTTCTTTGTCAGTAATTTAGTACTTGGATTTTTTCTTTTTTTCCCATGACTTTTTTTTTTTTTTTTTTTTTTTTTACGGAGAGTCTCGAAGAATTTGGGAGAAACGGCGAAACGGTGTCGTAGATCCTTACACCTGACCCTGTAACTAGAAAATCTATCTGGAGTAAAATCATTCCAGATGGGGAAGTAGAGAGCTCGGAGGCCGAGAGCTGTCATCAGGGTTACTGAGAGCATGAAGGGACAGAGAATGAGGCCAGCATCAAGGCCTTGGCCCTTCCCTCTCAGGATCACAGGCTTTCCATGCAGGGACGGGCCTTGCTCTGCCAACATAATTTGTTAGTGAGTACATTTCACCCAAAATAGTACCAAATCATGCAAGAATTGGAGGCTTACCCTATCTTTCTGTATAAAACTCTCTCCTACGTTTTATGTTTGGAAGCAAGATAAAAGCAAGGACCTGAAAGCCCAGAGCTACATACACGGTGAAAAATGATATTCCTGACCTCACCAACTCTGACTCACTCTGACTTGAGGCTATTTTTTCCCCAACATTCTTTTCCCTATTTGCACACGGTACATAGTTTTGATACTTGCTTATTTTTATTTATCTTTTTCATTGACTTTGTGAATATATATATATATACACATATATATATTTATCTCCAGGCCAGTAGACATGTTTTAAAAACAATTCTATACACTTATTTTCCTCTACCTGTCTAGTCTAGGTTTTTCTGGCTGGTCTAATAATCAAATTAACATGAGACAGATTAGCAGGAAGAAAACAAGTTAAAGTTTAATATGATATATACCTTCTATACACAGAGTATAGACCCAGGAAAACTGAGTGACTCTGAAATGGCGGAAGCCACCACCTTAAATAATGTTGCCAGCTAAAGACAAAAGATACTGGGGGTGGGAAGTAAATTTTAAGAGGTTACTAGGAAAAGCCTCACAAAAGAGCATAAGGTCATTATACAGATTTGTCATTGCCTTCTGCATTGGTAAGAGTTTCTAGAGTGAAGATCATCTTCCTCTTCCTAGTAAAGTGAGGAAGACACCCTTACTAATGGAGATTTCCCTCAGAAAGGTAAATTGTCCTTACCAAAGGGTGACTTCTACTCAGTTTTGGGAGCTTTTCTGATGTCTGCGGTTTCTTGAAAATAATCAGCCTACAATAATTCTTATGCCCAAGAGACACATTTTGGAGGTGGCGAATTTGCTCTCCTACAAGTCCCTGAGATGGTCCATGAAAGCCAAGTACTACTCCCATCTTTTTTTAAAGACTTCCTTTGAAGGCAGAAACCTCTGTAGGTCTGCTGCTAGAGGGCCATGTGTTAAGTATTGTGAGGGCCCAGGGCAAGCTGCTCTAAAGTATTCCACAATAGCATATTGATTACTTTGAGTTAAACTTACTTGACCAGCAGCCAGTGGAAGAAGGGCACATTGACCCTCCTTGAATGCAGGAAACAAATCTCCCTTGTGAAAGGTACTCTCCTTGCTCCAACACGGTAAAGAGAAACACCTTTATCTCTAGAGGTTAAGAATCTAGGGCTTATAAGCTTGTATAAACAAAACACTTTTTTTTAAAACTAATTTACTAGCTAGGCCCTCTTTCTCTTTAGATTCCTTACAAATGAGCATCCAAACCTAAGTTTCTTTGTTCTATCAAATATTCATGAATTTATTGTTTGTTTGTTTGTTTTTGTCTAAAAATATATAAAAAACTGGAATGGTTTATTATTCCTTTGAGTATCATTCATGATCTCCATGTACACACATTGAATTGTTTTTTAATCTGGTGTTTTTCAATTTTATTATGAGTCCAGCCATAAATGTTGCGGGATTCTCAACAGAGAGACAGGACACAGGCTATAAGCAGGAAGCAAGCAGCATTTATTGATGCCAGCACCGGCTCAGCAGATTCTTATCCAAAGGCTGAGCCCCACTTGTAACATAACAGGCAGTTTTATACAGTCTTGTCATCTCTACACAGCTACAGATATAAGGAAGAACATTAATTGGTTGGCAAGCTATGAGAAAACTGACGTTAGCCAGAGAATCCTTAAGGTAGGGGGAGGGCAGTCAGGAACAAACTCGTTGGAGCAGGACATGTCCAGGCAGGGTCAGGCTGCCACGTGAGAACTTAAGAAGGGTAGAAGGAAGAATTTTCCCCTCCCCTACGGTATATATACTTCAATCCACAGGTAAAGTCACCATCACTGTGTTCTTTTCCATCCCGTTGGTTTAAAGAGTTTGCCATTTTGAATGGTTGGGGAGTCTTTTTACTGATATTGTTCTTCTAATTGCTCATATTCCTTTCCTTTCTAATTATAAGGTTTTTCCCAGACCTGGAAATGGGCCTCATAGTATTTTGTACATAACCTAGCTAAAAAATTTTATAATAGACCCCCTTATGAAAATACATCATTGACTCACCAACTTAATCCCTATTGCATGGTACATTTAAGTCAAGATATAATTTAGAGTAAGATTTTTAAATCTTACGTCTAAACCCCTAAAGAAAGGGAGAAGATTCTCTCAGCCCACCCATCTCAATTACTGATGAACTCTACTCAGGCATTCACGTTTGGCCATTCAGGGCCTCCTCACGACATTGCTTTCCAGGACCACCTGCTTCTGCATTTGTAGAGCTCTGGGAGGAAAAGCCTTTGGTTAATTGTTAACAGAGATCAAAGATAAGGCGATCTCCTTAAGCTGCTAGTGTTACTCTTGACCCAGGGCTCAGCAGGGAAGCACCAGCCTGGGTTGCTTTCTCAGCCACAGAGAAAACATTTTCTGACTTTCTGGCTTGCTCCGATTATCAGCAGCCCAGACAGTGCAGAACAAATAGTCACCCTCCCCACCCCCACACTCCATTGAAGTGCCTAGTAATCTGCACAGATGCCATTGATAATCGTTCTAATTCAACAGGTACTTTTTAATGCTCTCACCCTCTGCCCTACTCCCAACTCAACACCCATCTACTTTCAAGTTATTTAGCAAGAAGCCTAGAGAATTGCTTTCAGCTGGCTTTATCAGCATCTGGCTATTTTGCTTTGCACATGGATAGTTTCTTGCCCAGACATTTTAAACACATGTGAACGGAACTTGTTTTAAGCTTTTGTACTGTGGTTGCCTGGTGGAAGTGTTCATAGCCATTCTACTGAAGTAACTATGAAAATTTGTGATACAATTTATAGCACATAAGTCTCTGTTCTCACAGATTTTCCATTTGGGTCCATCTGTATAATTGTGATTATTCTGCTTGTTTTAAGTTAATGTAAAAAAAAAATTTCTTACCTACATTCAAAAACATTTTTTAGACAGTTCTATTCATGTGCACTTTGGAATTGGTGGTGAGGGGAGGAAGGAGATGGGGAGGGCGCTGTTAAGATGAGATGGTGCTTGCTTTGCCCTCACTGTGCCCTTTGTAAATTAGGAAGGAAAGCTTCCAAGGCCTATTTCTGGAAGATTATGTAGTTTAAAAAATACAAGATTACTTTAATTTTACTGGCAATCAGTAGGCCAGCTGGTAATAATTTGGAAAAAGAGATGAGCCAAAAGGATTTAAATTCACAGGTAACCAGAAACAGTCCAATTGTTTATATTTTCTTTCCCACCAAGTGTATTAGCAGGGCATAGCAGGGCGGCTAAGATAACATTTTATTCACCTTCTTTTCCTGTCCATTGGAGGCTGTGGGTGGAGTAGCTAACAAACAATAAAAGATCCTAAAGGAAAAGGAAGGAGAAGTTTTCTTAAGAGCTGGAATAATTACAGACATAATCTGCTCCTGACTTTGGTACTTTTATTGCAGAATATAACCACACCCCACCCTATCCAACCCCTTGAAGAAGCCCGATTTTCTTCAACCTTCCTTCCAATTGAGGGAATGTATGAATGTATTTTTGATTGGCTGTACCTAGAAGTCCTTAAGGACTAATATCTAAGCACCTGGAGTGCTTTTGGATTCATCTGTCAAACCAAAGGCCATCTGTCATTTTGCTCTACCTATTATTATGACTTTATAATCCAGACATATAAAGTACAGAGCCATTTTGTGTTACATTGAGAGAACATGTAATTTATCATCTAAACCAGAATACTTTTGAGAGTGAAAGGAGGCACTAATAATTATGATGGGACTATCCCCAATAACCCAGAACATTTGGTTACTCTGGTTACGTACCTTTATACTATCTTAGAGCTATAGCTCTTTAGAGATGGGTTTCTGGGAGCACTAGCAATATAAACCTAATAGTACAGAGGGAACATGCCAGCAGTGAAGAGCTAGATCAATGGTTATAACCCAGACTACACATCAGAAGGACTTGGGGAGCTTGAGAAAAATACCCAGGCCTGGGCTGCACTTCCACTGATTCGCCTTCTATTGTTGTGTGGTGGGGTCTGTATGTTCAAAGAGCGTCCCAGGTGATTCTAATTACACTAATGCCTTTAAACTTTAACGTGTCTGTTAATCACCTGGGGATCTTGTCAAAATGAAGATTCTGACTCAGGTCTGAGGAAGGCCATTGAGTCTGCATTTCTAACAAGCTCTCAGGGATGTTGTGCTGCTGGTCCAGGAGTTATTCTATGAATAGCAAAGAGTTAAATGAACTGTGAAATCCTAGTAGCAGGACCTCGAATTCTTTAAAATCGTAGAAAGGGCAACACCTGTTTTTAGTGTCCTTACATGCCTAGGCTACCGTACTCTAGACTCATGTCTCCAGCTGCCCATTGGACTCCACTTGACTGTCTTTCAGGCATCTCCAACTTGACATATGCAAAATTGGAGTCCTGCCAGCCTCTTACTATTCTCCTCTACCACTCTACTCCACCTCCCCCCAAAAAATCCTGCTTTTTTTTTCAGTTCTTCTTCATGTCAGTAAATTGTGGTTCCATCCTTCTAGTTGGTTTGGCCAAAAACCTAGGATTCATCCTTGACTTTTTTCCTTTCTTTCACACCCCATATCCAAAAGCAAATCCTGTCAACGTGACCTTCAAAACACAACGAGAGTCTGACCCCAGTCTCACCACCTCCATCATTTCTACCCAGAGCCAAGCCTTGTTCTCTCTAAATTATTACATTAGTCTCCTAACTGGTTTCCATCCTTCCACTCTTGCTCACTACCTGCCCACACGTATTCTCAGCACAACAATCTGAATGATTTTCAAAAGACATGTTAGATAACCTCAAAGCTCTGTTAAAACCATCCAGTAGCTCCTCATCTCACTCAGAGAAAAGCCAAAACCTGTATCATGGTCTCAATCTGGAAATGGCCCCCTTTCTGCCTCTGACCTCACCTCCTACCTCTCATTCTGTTTGTCTCCACTCCAGCCATTGTTCTGTGAACATACCGAGAACACTCTGCCCCTTGATGTCTACAAAGGCTTCTCTCTGCCTAAATGCTTTTTCCTCCAATATGCGCATGACTTGTCCCCTAACTTCTCAATATAAAATAGCCCTCACACCCAAGTAGTGCTTATCCCCCTTGCCTTCCTTTGCTGTTCTGCATAGCATGCATCCCCATCTCATGTATATATTTGTTTATTTATAAATTTTATTGTCTGTCTTTGACTAGTAGAATGAAAGCACAAGGAGGCTAGGATGTAGGCTTTTTTCACTGAATACCACTGGGCATATGGTAAATGCTCAAAACAACTTTGCCAAATGAATGAAATATTCAGTGTTAATTACTTTGGACTATCTCAGACTGGTTATGTCACCCAGGAAACTGAAATATTCTGTACTCAGTATGAATCATCAGATTTTATCCTATGATTGAATAAAATCAGTTGCCATTTTTTAGGTCCCTACAGTGTGTCAGGTACCTTTCTAGATACTTTAGATACAGCTATTATCTTAATCATTCTAGTGGCCCCAGAGAATAATCATCCTGTTTTTACAGATGAGGAAACTGAATCAGGGGCCATTCAGACCCATGGAGCAGGTCATTTCTGTTGGAGATATAAATTCAGTCTTATAGTAAAACTCATGTTGTCTGTGCTAATGGTTGAGGTCCAGAGGAGAGAGAATTTCTTCTTACCTTTGCTTGAATCCAAGGCTGCAGCTGGAACTTCAGTTCAGTGTTCTCATTGAGAGGTTTTTTTACTTACACCATTCAATTCTCTGATACTTGGACACTAACTACCCTGAGTTAGCCCAGACTCTATGGATTAAAAGGGCTCAATTCCACAAGTCTGCCCCCACTTCAGACACCAGCTGCAAATGGTGTGCCCAGGTTACTCACATTTCTGCTTAGCCAACTAAAAAATCAGGTGTTCCTATGATCCACCTCCCCCCCCCCCCGCCGCCCCGATAATTTGCTAAAACAACTCACAGAAAACAGGAAAGCTCTTTGTTATTATTAGTGGTTTATTATCAAGAATACAACTCAGGAGCAGCCAAATAAAAGAGATGCATAGGGCGAGGTATGGGGAAAGGGTGTTTAGAGCTTCCATGCCTTCTCCTGGCATCCCACTGTCCCTGTACCTTGAGGTATTCATCACCTCAGCAGCCCTCCAGACCCTGTTGTTTAAGAGTTTTTATGGATATTTTATTATGTAGGCATGATCAAAAAACTCATTGGGCATTGGAAACTGAACTCTACCTCCAGTCCCTCTCCCTTCCTGGGAGGCCGGAGTGGGGCAAAAAGTTCCAACCCTTTGATTGCCTGGTTGCAAGACCTCATCTTGAAGATATCCAGGGGCCTACCAAGAATCACCTCATTAGCATAAATTCAGGTATGGCTGAAAGAGTCTTATTATGAATAACAAGGGATACTCTTATCACTCAGGAAATTCAAAGATTTGAGGGAGCTTTATAGCAAGAACCAGGGACAAAGATCAAAGACATTTTTTATTATACCAAACTTATAAATGTGGATAAATGTGTGTTTTGAAAATAACTACTTTTCTCTCCCTTAATTTGAATTAGCAACGAATAGCTCTTTAAAATTTATTAAAAGAATAGTGTTCTAAATACATATTGGTTATGTTTTACAGTTAATAGAGGAACCGAAGTGAGTGGTTAAGAATTTGGTGAATAAAATTAAAAATTGAAATAATATATGTGATGTGGAAGAGTTGGAAACAGATGGAGTTCAGAAGTGACATACATAAATGGATATTCACTTAGACATTCAATTTTCATGACAAGATGAAAATTTATATAGATGTATATATATGTATGTGTGCATACAGACACATGTACATACATACACATATATATACATGGTTTTGGAATCATACTAGATAAATATATTTCAAAAACATTATGTTAAAAAAAAAACCTGCACAGGGATGTAGTAAAAGCCATATATACAAGGAAAAGCTTCATTTTTTTTCTCTCTCTAGAGTTCATTCTGTATTGCTATTATTTGGAAATATCAGGTTGGGTGAAGTGATGTAGAGAGTTTGGCAAGAAACATGTAGCTAAAGAGTTGAAATGTAAATGCCATCACCAAGAGCTAGCTCATTTTTTGTGTGGAAGATAGGAGTGGTCTGGAGATCTTCAGGAATTTAAGGAATAATATGATGCAGCCAAATGACCAGCTGTTCTACATAATAATGAATATGTAATTTGAATACATAAACTCAAACTGAACCAGAAGGGATTCAGATCGACTGTTAGAACAATTTTCAACTGCCAAGGGCTCCTGCTCACAAAATATCTAGTTTGTGCCTTTTTTAGAGGTCTCTGTGACTACAGAGATTAAAATAATTTTTAAATATGAGCAAGGGTGGAAAGGACAGAGCAAGATAACATCTCTAAGTATTCCTCAGCCTTAAAATTTAGATTCTGTGATTATTATTATTTTTTTATTTTTTTTAAAAGAAGGAAGTTGTGATTCAAGTGGGTTAGATATCCCTCTAGTGGTGTAGAAAGGTATTTAATACAGCTGATCACAAATCAGAATCACTTGGAGCTGAATTAAATTTGAGAAGCAAAGATGTTTAGGTTTTCTATATTTCTACTCATTTAGGTGAATTACCTCCTGAAAAAAAATAAAACAGGGCAAACAGTCCTTTTCCTCATTTATATACTGAAATCTGGACTTATGCTTTGTTACTGTGGACAGATCGTTTTCCCTGGAACTGAGAACCATTCTTGGGATGGTCATCTGATGATGTGTGGAAAATTCCCTTGGGCTGGGAATATGCAGGTGTTTCACAGGGGCTGGTGACTGTTATGTACAGTCCAAGGCTCTTTAGGGTTTTGATGACAGTGGGACTTTCCCTCGGGATCAGAACTCCCTTTAAGGTACTGACTGTGTGCTGACTTGGGACAAGGGATTCACCCTGTCCACCCACACTGGACATTCTAGGACTTATAGGAAAGCGTATGCTTTAATGACAGCTGACTGCCACTGTAAAACACTCATGTCAATCTCACAGACAAAGCCAATCTCAAATCCTCCTTTTTTTGGCAGTATACACAAGGGAGACCCTTATTTCAAAGCTTGGAAGACTCCTGGCAGTGCCAGTTTCCCCCAAGAACCTAGTGGCCTGAAGCAGAAGAGCTAAAATTTGTGCCTTTATCCTGGTTTGGGATCAATTTTAGATTAAGGTTTAGAGGCTAGAAGCTCTGAAAAAAGTGTGTTCCCCCTCCCTGCTTCTCCACATATAATTCAAAAGAAAAACAAAACTAGCTTTAAAAATGAGTGTAAGAAAATCTAACAAAAATTTTTTTTCTCTTATACGATGCTACTTATTTTGGTGCCTCTGCTTTGCTATGCCCAAAGCACATGCTTAACCAGCTACTGGTTAACCTGGCACTGTTTATGCCCACAAATCAGAGTCTTGCTGGGTCTTGTTTACTCAGCCTGAAAAGGGAGCATGAATGAATTTGCCTTAGTCACACAAGTACAGGGGTCATTGGCTATAACTTCTCTCACAAGATGAATGGGTTTGACAAGCTGTGGCCAGCACAATCTGGCTTTCCCAGCATCCTCTTTGTTCCAGCCCAGATGCACAACACAACCAAGTTTCAATGCCTTTCAGCAGAAAGGAACACCAGCTCAACAGCTGATGGCAATTCAGGTTTCTTTGAGGCAGTGCCTGTCTTTGGAGGATAGTAAATTATTTGCTTTGCTCATAAATAAGAGCGTATCTTGGCAAATGAATACTGATGCTGAATCTGGAGATTGCCTGTGACTTTCAGAAGAATACTCTGGACTAGGCCATGTACTCAAGCAGCATCAGGAGGAGGAGGCAAGGCCTGGGCTCCCTACCATGATCAGGCTGTTTTCCTATGGGGAACACAGGATCCAGGCAGCTGAGGAGAGGCATGTGGCTGTTTTAGCTCTACCATCTACTCTTGGCTGACTTTAATTTGACTCTCTAATCCCAGAATGAGAAACCCTGTTCAAGGAGTTCCCCATTCTTTGTTTTTGACTCCCAGAAAAGCTGAGATGTGTGACGAACTCCAGAACAGCAGCATTTTAGTATAAGAACTTAGGCCTTGGGCAGGAGGGAAAGCAATAAAAGTTCATGAAATTCTTGTTTTATGTGGTTTTTTGTTTTGTTTTATTTATGAGCATTTTTTTTTTTTTTTAGTAGACGTCATCATATGAGACATTGTTTGGTAGGCTGCAGGCAGCGTACTCCAAACTTAATGATATGGGGGTGGGAGGTGAATAGGCTGAGACTGTTTTTGAAATGCAGGTTTTATTATTATTCAAGTATGATGAGGCCAATAGATTAAGAGACAATTGCCATTGAAAAGATAGCTTGTTACTCACTATTCCCAAGAAAAAGGGGCATGCCATGTTATGCCAGGCAGAGGGACACAGGGAAGCACCCAGATTAGGTATGAGGCAGGAGTAGGGGGAAATGTGGGCAAGAGCTTTGATCGCAGTTTCCGTGGGAAGGAATGGGTGAGGCAGGGGAAGGAGGTTTAGGATTGGCTAGTTTAAATAATTTCAACAGGCATAGGACATAGAGACTGTCCCTACTTGTCTGATACCTGGCCCAGGGGTGATAGGGCTGGTGGACATTGGCCTGAGTGTGGGCACAGTAAGGGAGGTGGTTGGGTTTGGACTGTGGATTGGTTGATGTACATATGAAAGGTGTGCTCCCAAGGAAGCTATTTGCTATCTTTAGAAATTAGCTAATCTTGGAAGGGGCAGTCACTTCCAATTATAGAAAGGTCCCAAGATGTCAATGCATTAGAATAAAAGATATGCTTAATACAGAGAGGAAATGGCAAAACCACCATCACTTTTCAGGTGCATACAATTGTTTGAAGGCACTAAGATTTCATTTTGTTACCATCGAGGCCAAATGTCCCACGGTACAAAGGTTGGCCTTTGGAATCATACGTCCTTGGTCTTGAGCCCCGGTTCTGCCATTTTTCAATTCTGCAACCTTGGGCTACTTAATTTCTGTAAGTGTCAGTATCTTATCAGTCAAATGGGGCTAAAAATATTTTTTATTTCATAGGTTGTTATGATGATTAAAAAAAGATAATTCATATAAAGTTTCAGACAATACCTGGCACATAAAAAGTGCTCAATAAGTGTTAGTTGTCAATATGATTGTTCTTGCCAGTTATTTTTATAAATAGCAATGTAGATCAGTTTTCTGATTACATGAGGATTAAAGAGACTCGAACTAGTTAGCGATTTCTTTTAGAATAGAATTAACCCATCTTGTCTTATCTTCTCCCATTAAATTCTCTGAAGGTCACTGAAACAATGAGAGATGTCCCAAGAGAACTGGCAGCTCTAGCAACCTTAATCTTATAAGAAGGTGCCAGGTCCTTTATGACGTGTATTTTAGATATACCACAGTGTATCGAAAGGTTCCAAAATAAAGTTGAGACTCTGTCTCCTCCCACTGAAGGTTTCTGGAGTCCATTGCTGGTTATGGGGCATGTTTCTGGCTTCAAAGTGTTAAAAGCAAAGAAATTAGTAGGTATTAGCAAGATTTTTTTTCTGTAAAGGGCCAGATAGTAAATACATGAAGTTTTGCCAGCTGTATTAGTTTGCTAGGGCTGTTATAACCAAGTACCGTAGACTAAGTCACATAAACAATGGAAATTTATTGTCTCACAGTTCTGGAAGCTGAAAGCCAAGGTGCTGGCAGGGTGGATTTCTTCTTAGGGCTGTGACAGAATCTGTTGCAGGCCCCTATCCTTGGTTTATAGATAGTTGTCTTCTCCCTATATCTCTTTACATCATCTTCCCTCTATGTGTGCCTCTGTCCAAATTTCCTCTTCTTATAAGGACACCAGTCATATTGGATTAGGGCCCACCCTAATGACCTCATTCTGATTGCCTCTGTAAAGACATTATCTCCAAAAGTCACATTCTGAGATACTAGGGATTAGAACTTCAATATATGAATTTGGCAGAGGACACAGTTCAACCCATAATACTAGTTGTATGGTCTGTGTTGCAATTTCTCAACTGCCATTGTAGCACAAAAGCAGACACAGACAGCACATAAATGAAGTAGTAAATTTATGGGCACTGAAGTTTGAATTTAATATAACTTTCACATGTCACAAAATATTCTTGTGATTTTTTTCAACCATTCAAAACCATAAAAATCATCCTACTTCACAGGCTATACAAAAACCAGGTGGCGAGCCAGATTTGGCCCAAAGATTATAGTTTACTGACACCTGACTTACAGGTTTTTGAACATTATGCACAATTTCTGATTACATTCTGTGATGCATACATCACAATGATTTTTGAGTAAACAATACATTTTATAAAAGGTAAAATTGCATTTGTATTTATGTGTGTTTATCTATAAAGATGAATTTTAAAGTTTTAGGGAAAAGTATCAAATGTCTCCGGAAATCTCCAAAATTGGCCTCCTAAGATTGAACTTTCTGGCTTTTGATTGCAATGAAACATGAAAGGAACATGTTTTAGAACATGTCTGTGTTCATGAAATTGAGTTCCTTTTTCAGGTTTTTAGTGTTTTTGTAGGAAGTCCCCCCCCCCCCCGCGCCTGTTTTTGTTTTTTTTTTTAAAGCAATTGCCTAACTAATCCCTTTCAGATGGGCAGTACTATAACTATGTTGAAAGAGAAGGGAAAAATATTGAGGAAGCACTCATGGATAAATTAGATGAAAAAAGAAAAGTATGAGAAAGAGCTCTGGTGAATACTTGGAACGTGCGAGAAGCAAATGTGTGCCACTTCTGCAGTTGCGCAAAGCCAGGAGTGCCTCCGCAGTGTGTTCTGGCGTGACTGGGGCTTCCAGGAGTTGTTAACAAGACACTGTTGCATTTCAGATGCTTTATCAGTGGTCCTCAAACCCACTCCTCAAGAAAGCCTCCCATCTGTTAGGAAGCAATAAGTCTACAGTTGCTTTTCATGCTTTGTTTGCCTTTAGTTACATCCTCAGGAATTACAGTTAAGATGGTCAGTGTTGTGTTCAACAAAAGCTAAGATACTTTGATGATTTACTACTTCCAGCTGTACATTTTGTACCGTCTTGACCACGTGAGCATTTCTAATTGGTGAATCAAGGCACTGACCCCAACTCGTATTAGCACAGTGTGTTTCATCCTAATATTTCTTAGAATAGCGATCTCCAACCTTGTTGGGACCAGTGCTTCTATGAGAATCTAATGCCTGATGATCTGAGGTGGAGCTGAGGCAGTGATGTTAGCGCTGGGGAGTGGAGGCAAATACAGATGAAGCTTCACTCCATGGACTGGCACCAGTCAGCGGCTCGGAGATTGGGAACCTCTGGCTTAGACTTTGCAGTCATTATGCATTCACTGTCCTTTTAATGGATAAGATTCAATAAAAAGTTTAAAAGCAGATATAATTTTTTACTATTTCAGCATTTTAAACTCTTGCTCCCCAAAGGACCAACAATATCAACAAAAGCTGAAATGCAGAATCTCAGTCTTCACCCCAGACCTGCTCAATCAAATCTTGCATTTTAACAAGATCTCCAAGTGATCTGTGTGCACATTCAAATTTGGAAATTCCTGCTATGACAACATTTGGGGTCCTTATTTCAACCTCTCCTTAGCAGGATTGACTTTCTCTCCAGATTAGATAAATCCCTCTGATGCCAAACTACTGGGTGACTGGCCTCTGCTATTTCTTTCTCTTCCTGGAAAACTATAAAAAGTGCAGAAAATAACCCAGACAAAGGCCACAAGACCTTTAAAGACCTGTTTCTCTTTCTCAGAACAATGATAAAAAGAGAAAAAGGGAAATTAGCTTCACTTTGTATCTCCATAGAAACCCTACCTCAATATCAACTCTGCAGTGTTAGACTGTGTTTTCTTCACGCAGTTCTACTAGTCAAGCTGAGAGATTCAAAATAACCCAGGAATGAAGCAAAGAAAGTTCTAATTTGGTTTTATCAAGATAGGACACCTTGCTAAATTTGAAGGTAGAGTGTCTAGCACTGCTTAAATCACCAGATGAAGGTTTTTACTATACTTCAAATACTTAAGAGTTATATGGCTGTTGTGTCTTAAAGGCAAGGTCCACAAAAGAACACGTTCTTTTGTCAAAAGTAGAAGAAACTCTCAGTCACTGCCCTCATATATATTAACTGGCTGTACATTCCACTAGTAGTCTTTATATTGTGGGGAAGAATCTCTCTTCAGATTGAGGGCTTATTTCTATCTTTTTGGTGCCCGGTATTAATGATTCTCCCTCTTTGCTGCTATACAGCTCAGGCAGCCCTTACAGGAGTTTTCTTTCCACTTTGCTTCTGTTACTGGTACCCAGTGTGGCAGTCCTTGCTAACTACGTTAGAAACTGATACACCCTTAAGGAATGTGTTCCAAGTGTAGTGACGTCTTTTCTGTCTGTTTTCACTATTGTCTTGTCCAACTACAATCTGATTGTATTGCCTCTGGCTGTATAGATGGGCCCCACTGCACATGAAGAGTATTGCTAAAGAAAAATCTTGGACATTGGCTATATGTGCTGACTATATTTCATGATGACTAGGAAGAACACTCTGATGAGTTCATTTAGAACTCAAATAGGCTAGGGCTCCAGAAGTACAAGCATCAGCTTTACATATAATTTTAGTATGTATCTTTTATGGACTTCTCTGTGATTGCTATGTTCCACAATTCTTAAAAAGGTAGTTTTAAAATAGTGTACCTGAAACAGGGAAACTTTAACAGAAAAGACACAACAAATATTTTTTTAAACTTTCAGAAAAGGAAAGCCTTTTTCTTTAGCAGAAAGGCAGTAAGATACAGCACAGCTTTAAAATCATGGCACTGACAGGGTTCGGAACTCAGCTCCGCCACTTACTATCTGTGTGACTTTGGGCAAGTTATGTACTGCCTCTGGGCCTGTTTCCTCATTCTGTAAAATGAGGATAATACCACCTGCCTCACAGACTATTATAAAGATTAGTTCAATACATGATTTGGAATACTACTTGGCACATAGTGGGTACTCAGTGTCAGCTATGAAAAATTGCTAAAGAAGAATCAAAACTTGAGAACCTGAGGCACAAATTGTAGATGAATCCAAGAGGAGGCATTTCCTTGTCCCAAGAATTTTGCAAGCCAGTACATCAATGTCTGTTTTGTTGTGGAGCCAATTCTATTGCCTGTGACCTAAACCCAGCCAGGAAACATAACATTTTCTGGTTTCCAAGAGCAGGAATGAATTTGATGTTCATATGTACAGGCTGCATGTTTACCAGGGTGAGGCCTCCTGGCAGCCTTCAGTGACGGAGCCACAAATGCACCGCTGGGGATGCTGCTGAGGGTCATGCCGTATCGCATTTCATGTTTACAGCAACCCCATGAAGCAAGAATTATTATTAGCATCCCAATTTCAATGATTAGGCACAGAGAGATTAAGAAACTTGTCTAGTAAGTGCTAGAAGATGGACTTAAACTCAAGCCTATCTAATTCATGCATTCAACCAACATACTAGACAGTCTCCCATTTTACTTAAGCCTTGACTGTTTTCCCAACCAAATGAATGGTCGAGCAATGTGTCAGCCAGAAGCACTGTTTAAACTTTACCATTTGTTCTGGTCAGCAAGTGTCGCTTAACAAATCACCTCCAAACTTAGTATCACACTACACAATGATGCCGGCATGCTTATGGACTCTGCAAGTCAGGAATTTGGACATGGCAGGAATAGTGGGATGGCTTGCCCCTGCTCCATGATGTGTGGGGAAATCTACAAGGACTGGGAGTGACTCAGTGGCCAAGAGCTAGAATCTTCTGGAGGCCTTTTCACCTTTCGATCTGAGGATAGTCAGACTTCTTATACATAAAGTTGCTCAGAGCAATATGGGGAAGCTTCAGGGCTTTCTGTGACCCAGACTCAGAGGTCACATAACAGTGTTTCTCTCAGACTCTACTGATTGAACAGACCCGCCAAGTTTCAAGGGAAAGGGGACTAGCCCCACTCCCTGGGTTAATAGAAGGGATTCCCAAAAATTTGCAGCCATGTTTTAAAACTGCTACATCATTCTTATCCTTTTAATTGGCTTAAGAATATCCAATATAATAAAGATAGCCTCATGCCTACAAGCAAAATGTGGTTCATCAGCATAGAGTTTCCAAGACATATTCCAATTTGGGAAATGTTTTTGATGTGACATTTCCCACTTCATATTAGTGAGTGGTGTTTTCATCAGTCAGATTGGGCTGGATAATGCCATGGTAACCAACAACCTAAAATCTCGGCCGCTTAAAACCACCACTGAAAATAAGGTTTGTTTCTAATTTATGTTATATATTCACCACACCTTGGCTCGGGGCTTTCTTCCATGCTTTTTGTACGCTAGGGTCCAGGTGTATGGAACAGGCATCTGGAGCATTGTTGGTTATGGTATAGAGAAGATCTTTGTCTGAAAGTGGCCATATCTCCTCTGCTCTTAACCCATTGGCTATAGTCAAGGGCCTCCTGATCAAGGAGGAGTACTGGTATTTAGGTATTGGTGTGTGGCACTAATGACTACCATGGTAATCACGTCATATAATGAAAGAAAGGCAGCTTACAGTTTTTATTTGGTTAGTCCTTCTGAGACCAACCCCGTGAGACCTTTGGAAGCAAATATTTATAACCAATCTTTTGGAAACATCTAAAAGTGAGCTAGTTGGATGAATGTGAACCAGTATGTGAATGTGTCCAGATTCCATTACACAAACCAAATTCAAAAGTCCAGTGGACACCACTCATTGGAAGAAATAAAGGGAGAGAGACTGGGACTCTAAGCTTAGTTTCATGATGCTAACGTGTGCTTTAAGGAAAAACCCATGACTGCTTATGGCAAAGAATCAGTAGTCCTCAGGGATACCCACACAGTCCTGGTTCCCCACTAGGCCCTGGTTTGTGTAGCCAGAAAACCCAGGTGCTCTTCCTGAGTGAAGAGGGTATACGTTCTGGCTTGAGGACACCTTGAAGCTTGATCAAGAGTACTATATCCATAGGTCTTTTCTTCCCCATATGAAACCATACTCAGAAGCAGACCTGTGGATGTGTATCACCCTCACACTGACACACTCACCACCTGCACCCACCACATCACATGCAATGGCCAGCTTTCTATGACAATGCATGGGTGACTACAGGGCAAACTCTGAGGCCAGAAATTCAGATGATAGGCAGATAACTCCCAAATGAAAATAGGGTAGCAAAGCATGAAAAAAATAGGATGTTGTTGGTTAGAACTGGTATGCCATCTAAAGGCATTCAGTTCATATTTTAAAAATATCTATTAGCTTTGTGCCAACATAAATAAGAGATCATAGAGTGGATGTGGTGGCCGTGGAGCTCATCTGCATGCCCTGATCTAGCCTTGCGGGCTGCATCGAAGGTAGGTGCTCTGGTGTTAGTTCAATTCAACCACGGGTTCGTGTGATGACAGCAATGCTTATACATCCCCACCCCTGTATGTCAGGCACTGGTCTCAGCATTTCCTATTCATTAGCTCATTTAATCCTTACAACTGCTCTATGGGGTAAGTGCTTTCTATTTCGTGTAAGGAGAATTGATGTACAGGGAGTTTAGGTAGCTTCCCCAAGCTTGCACACCTCATAGGGGATAGAGCCAGTCAGTTTGGCTTCAGAGTCCATTCTCTTAACCACTATTCTGTGTAGCTGCTCCTGGAGTAAGTAGCACAGCATGTTATAAGAGTGGTTTCTAGACCAGGGTATGTATCAGCTTGTCACAGCTACATATTCCCTGCCTGGTCCCTAGACTCACTGAAACAGGATCTCCATGAAGGGAGGCCACGACAGTATCTCCAGGTGATTCTTACCTCATGTTCAATCATTGAGAAACTCTTGTTGATGCTTTTAATTGATCTCTAAAGACAAGGCTTCCTGGGCTCCATACTCAGAAAATCAAGCTGAACTCATTATTATTCCAACCGTAAGAACCCAGTTTTTAAAAAATGACAGAGGACTAATAACCCAGAGCTTGACTTGGATGTTGTTAGGAAATAGAGGGAAAAAGAGGAAGCAGAGGTTACAAGGAGAGTCCTTTGAGTAACACAGACTGGAGAGACAGCAGTCCTTTTGTTTTATTAACCTCTGTTTTCAACCTTACAGTTACTGCAATTTTGTAACTGGTAGTACTAGAGGGGCAACTCTAGTTTCACTCTGAACTGGCAAGTATATTACACATAAAGGAAACTTTTGAAGTCTGTTTTGAATCTCCCCAAAAGAGAGAAATGTGAAGACATGGTAGGGACATTTGAGGGGGGCAAGCAGAAAAATGTGTCATTTCCTATCCTTTCGCATGTTTTTGGTGCCAGATGGGAGGATACAAACAGCGTAGAGGGGAAAGAGAAAAAGGGAGAGTGATCAGGGGAACAGTTCTATGAAATTTACGCTATAAACTCTGGCGTGCTGGTTCATGTTTGAGCAAAGGAGCAGTGGAAGGGCACTGAGATTCTGCCTGTTGCCTTTTAGCTGTGCCCTGTGCCCGCAGATGCTGGCCACCACGTTTCCCTTCTCCCCTCCCCCATCCCTACACAGTTATTTCCATACTCCTGAGTGTGGAGCCAAGTGGAGCTCACATTGGAATCAAAGGAAAATTGACTTCATGACTATTGGATTTGCAACCTAAGTACTGTCTTTCACCTCCTAAAGACCCAAATCAATTGCAAAAGTAGGGAGGGTGGTGGAGAAGGAGGTTGGCTGGCCTGGTCAGTGTGGTTTTCGTTAGGCTCGTCCTTGCATTCCCAAAATGTTATTTAGTTTTTTGCTTTGATTGAACTTTGGGGGGAGTATTTCATCTGCTTATATCTTGGATTGACTTTCTCCCCCTCAGAAGAGAGCTTTTGTGGAGATCTTTTTTTTTTCTGATATCGACAAGATATATAGATTCCCTCAGTGTTGAACTCAGAATTCAGATTTGTCTGTAGTTTCTTTTCATTTTCTGTATTTGGATTAATTTTAGGTCTATTTTGGATCAGGATAGGTAGACTTAGTACATGAAAAAGGGATTAAAATTAGGCCCATGGTTGTATATATTGTAAAAAAGGGCAAAATGTTTGCAATGCTTAATTAGTCTCATTGAATTTTTGTTAGAAAAATGCATTTGACTTGATTTGATTTTTGATAATAAGTTTCCTTCTGTATGCTTTCCAAATGGATGTAAAATCTCTAGTCATCTTTGTTACCTAAAATCTGGGCTACTGTAAACAGGGCAGCATATAGCCTATAGGGCACCTTTGTACAAATTAGGAAAGGCGTTCTCCATAAGGATGCACAGGATGGTGAAGCCAGTGGATGGCCTCTTTATGAAAAGACAAAGGCACTCCTTCCTTCTGGAAAGATGCAGCCCCTTGCCAGGACTTCTGGCTTGCTGAGAGGAGCTGGGGATAGATTTCTACCCCCACTTATTCCCTCAGGCAGGGCATCTTATAAAGTGGCCCTGACAGTTGCAGATCCCTGATCTTGGCTTTCTCTGTTACATTATGTAAGTGTTGGGGATTTGAAGGGTAGTATAATCGGAAACTTTCTCCAATACTGAAATGTATTGGACACAAAGCCAGAAGATGACTCCAAGTTTATAATCATAATAGGTATGTATGAATTGCTCCGTGACTCCTGGGATATAAGAATGTCATATTTCTGTATTGCATGGCTTAAACTAAATCTAACTCAGCCACCCCTGAATTGGCAAGAAGTTTAGTAGTGGTCATTTGGGGGCTCTTTCCTTTTTCTAAATTATCTAAGACAGTTCAGAGAAGATGGAGTCAGGAAAGGGTGCATGCTGCCCTGTGGAAAAGTGTGGCTCTCTGTGGTTGCTTTCACCTCTGCATGTTGTCCCCACCATCTCTCTGGGGCACTTACCAGTTTAATACAAGAATCTGACCAGCCGGTTCAAGTTTTGCCCTAAGTTATATCTCAGTCACTGACCATCCTATGGATTGGCGGCCTATACATCAGTGACCCACTCATTGTCTAATCAGCTCTGACTTGTGGGTGAGATCAGGTAATACAAAAAGGCAACCAAGCCTTTAACTGAAGCAAAGAACTTGACAGTCATAGTAATAGGGCATACCTTAGAACAGGGGTGCCCAATACTGAAATGTGTTGGGCTGAGGACCTTACCCTTCCATGGCCTGTTAGGAACCAAGCCATACAGCAGGGGGTGAGCAAGAGGCAAGCCAGTGAACCTTCATCTGTATTTGCAGCCACTAGTACATCACCACCTCACCTCCATCTCATATCATCAGGCACTAGATTCTCATAGGAGCAACAGTCCCTCGTGCCAAAAAGGTTCGGGCCCACTGACTTAGAGCAGCGTTCTCAAACTGTCCTTGAACCAGCAGCATCAGCATCGTCTGGAACTTGTTAGAAATGCAAATCCTTGGGCTCCACCCTAGGTCTCCCGATCCAGGAACTTGGGGGGGGGGGGGCTGAGGGGGAGGGGGACCAGCAGTCTGCATTTCACCAGACTCTCCAGGTGATTCTTATGCACACTCAAGTTTGAGAACCACTGCCTTACACTAAACAAACAACATATAGATTAAAAACAAATGTTTGAATGAAATTATGGGAGAAAGTTAGGCAGTTCAGCTGTAGCCAAAATGGGAATGTATCAAGTTGCCCCTAAGGGTCAGGAGGAAGTGGCATTTATTATAACTTTTTGTTATGACTTTTTGGATGTCGGAATGTCAGTGTTTTCTGTTCTTAAATGATGTGCATTCTCTGGATTAGAGTACCTGTCCCAAACCGTGAACTAAGATGAGTGCTGTCATTCCCACCCCGCCTGCCCCCACACAGTACTTCTCTGACGCTCCTAAGGCACACTTCTCATTGAGACCAGCCCCGCGCTGGCTTCCTCCACAAAGTCTGAAAAATCTTGCTTAATAAGTGATTGTGTCTCTGGTTAAGGTTTTGTTTTTTCTCCAAAAAACCCAGTTAACTATTTACTTTGAGTCTTGTGACATTCAGATCATTTACACCTCTCCTGTCTACTGCTGATCAGGGTAAAAAGGTCAAGTTGGTAGGAGTTTGTTTTTATTGCTCTAATTTACATGAACATGGATCAAAACAACCACCACATAAAGCAAGAGAGAAGATAGGAAAGAAAGTTTTTTCCATCTTTTTTCATCTTTCCAGAGGGTATGACCAAGTTAAAACCCAATACGGGGCTGGAATAGGGTGAGATTAGCAAGGTGCAAAATTTAAGGGGGCACAAAAAACTTAGTAATCAGGAGAAATATTGTAATACAATATTTTTAAAAATCAAAATTAATGCAAAGTATCAAAGTATCAAAATTTTAAATAGAGACAGGCCCCAGTTCCCTCTGTAGCCTGACAAGATGACAGCAAAATCTACTCAACCCTCCAAGCTGGAGGAAGGACACAGGAGCCAGTGTAAGTACTGCTGAAGGGATGTATTGTTGACTTGGCTTGCTGCAGGAGGAGCACTCATTGTGTCTTACAATTGAGTGTAGAAAGGCTATGTCAAGCACTCTTAGAAGTACTGGAATTAGAAAAAACATGCGGTATTCCTAATTGATTAAAGTCTCTATTGGTTTGTTTCCTTTATTCATAAAGGATCATCTTGGAACTTCCAGTACATTCACATAACTTGAAATGTTCCTCTCCCCACTGTCCACCTGTTCATGGCCAGTAGAGATGGCTGGCCAGCCCTACCTGTCCCCTCATCTCACATGGAACTTGTCTGATACAGCGAGATGATGACCCTATTACTTCTCCCTCCCCTCCCCTTAGGCTCATTTATGTGCTGTTTTTCCTTATCACTCATAGTCTCATAATCGGAATTTTGGAATGGAAAGTCCAGTAGAGGAGATATGGCTACGTTCTTTCCCCAGCTCAGCCACCAAGCAGATGTGTGAACCTGGGCCAATCATGTGTCCTCTCTGGGCTGGGTTTCCTCGTCTGTGACATGAAAGACTCACACTACATCACCCCATGTTCCTCTCTGCTTCTCAAGCTCCGTGCTTCCAGTTCCACCTCAGACATTTTGCATCGCAGGCTGCTAATTCTTAACCCCTATTCTCACTCTCCATTCTGAGGGTCTTTCCAACACCTCAGGAAAATTAATCTCCCTCTCTCTCTTTTCCATGATACATGGTTGATGATATGAGAGAAGTATGTGGGTCTCAGATTCACATGTATCAAACCTGTGATTTCCAAAGAAAAACATAAGAGTAAAAATCCCATACTACTGACCCTTCCACTCATCCAGACTGGCCTTCATGCATGGTCACAGAAGAATCTATCTGCCTCATTTTCTTTTTATAAAACTGATATAACATTAATTTATTCCTCCAATATTTATTGAATACCTCCTAAGTAGCAGGCACTTTTCTAAGCCCGAAATTAGATACAATTCCTGCCCCAATGGTATAAACATTCATTAGGCAAGAAAAAAAATACCTTACTTTATGATACTTAAATTAATTATGACTTGGAGCTCCCATTCCCAAGGCTGGCAAAAAAATCAATCTTGGGCATTTTTAGGGACCTCTCCCAGAACTTCTTAGGGTCGTACAAACATCTAAAGACTTTCCGGGTCCCTGGAAAATGGGAGAATGGCCCTCACTAGTGTTCAGTCCATGGTGATCATCACTAATGTCCTTCTTCCCAAACCCTCACAGTCCCTTGAGGGTAGATGGCTCCACAGCTTCTGTACCAGGTTGGCCTGGGGCTCTTTGCTCAGGGTGGGAGTCCTCATGCTCAAAGTCTTCCTCATATGGAGCTTCAAAAAATGTGCATCCTTCTCTTCATTTTACATAATTACCATTGAAACCTTCTGACACGATCAGTATGAGGGACAAGTGCCTCGTTCGACAATCCAGAAAGAGGTCATTAAATGCACACATATTTTGACCATTGTATTTTTAGCATGAAATATTAAATGTACGCTCATTTGTTGATCTTGAATTTTAGTCCAAAACCTTTTACCTTTCCTTTAAATACGAGCATACTGTTTGGTCTTGTGATTATCTGTCTTTCAAAGATTCCCACTCATGATTCATCATCTGTAATGTTCACCTTTAATTTCTTCATAGTCAATGGGAACTTAAAGACACTTGTGAAACTCTGAGGAAAGAGTTTTCTGTACTTTCTTTTTTATTTCTCCCCAATATTTTACAGTATCTAACTCACATCTAATTTGAGAAGATTAGCTGACTACCATTACCTAATTTTTTCCAAAACATTCAACTTATTTTTCATAGAAAGAACTCTTTCTGTTTATACTTACCTTTCACTGATTTACATATAATTTAATAATTGCACAGTCTCAATGACAACAGGCATTAACATGTTTAGGAACAAACGTTAACTGACCTGGTAAGCATATAACTTAGCTGCTGGAGGCAGAAGTTGGTGAGCATGTTTGAGAGTGATCTATGGGTTGCAGACATCTAGTGTACTGTGGAAATCAATCAGGACGTTTTGCAGAAGAAATAGAAAACATGGGTTCATCTCAGAGTTCAGTGGAGATCAGTTAAGAGAACATCTGCAGCATTTACAGCTTCGCTCACCACTGTGCTCCCTACCCGCTCGCCAGTAGTTACCACTACTTAAAGATACAGAGTAGATAGTCCTTCATCTTGAAACTTACAATGACATAAGACAAATATGCTCTAATTTTTCAGTTCTTGACGTTTCAAATACAGTTTCACTGCATTTTCTTAAGCTGGTAGAATATTTTAAATTTACCTTTACTCACTCTCCAGGACCTCAGTTAAAGTGATTGATTTTAGCTTTACTCCCTCTCTCTGTCCCTGTTTAACCTCCTTTATAGGTGTTAATGAAGAGTTATATAGCCCAAAAAAGGAGGGGGGAGGAAAGAGGAGGAGAAGACAGAAGAAGAGGAGTGAAAGTGAATAATCTGATTTCTATACAAAATGGGTGCTTGGCAACTAAAGAATCCAGCTGTCACGTGGACTATGACCTGGAAAAATGTGCCAGTGGGAGATTTTTCTGGCCACCAGTTGGGTTATTAAAAGGAAAAGAAACACTCTGTCTATGTACGTCAAGTTTATGGATGTGGGACCAAAGGGAAGCACCGCTTACTTGTACAGTTGTGAAATGGCTCTAGATTTTCATCTCCCTTCTAGTGTCCAAGGTTATATGAGAGCTTTGCCACCTAGACAGCTTCATAGAGTAAGATAATTTAATACATGTAGCCATAAATGTGTTTACTGCATTTGCTCCTACAGCAATCTTTCCAGAGCATCGCTCTAACAAAGTCACCTTTTAACTCAAAAAACCCTAACATCTCCCCTTGCCCACGGAATTAAATCCTTACACTTCACTTTGGCATTTAGGTCCTGCCAAATAAGACTCGCTCAGTTACTGTTCAGGACTGGGCCATGTCTACATTCCACTCAGAACACACTGCTTTATACGTAAAAGGTCCTGGATTCACACCCCAGTGGAGCCACAGTCCATGGTCTATGGCCATGCCACCCTGAACGAGCCCAATGTCTGATCTCAGAAGCTAAGCAGAGTCAGGTCTGGTTAGTACTTGGATGAGAGACCTCCTAGGAAGACCAGGTGCTAAAGGCACAAATAATAATAATAAAAATAATTAAATACAGTCACTTTATTTCACTTAAATCTATTTATTTACCATAGAAAATTTACTTCTGTGCTCTACCCAGAAAAACACACTATCCTTGATAAATTAAAGCTCACCACCATAAAAATGAATTCAATAAAAACATATAATGATATCACCTTCTATCTAGGAAACTCTTGCCTGAGGCATGCTCTATCTTGGTTAAAGTGTTAAAGATTAGCAGCAAAGTTCTCCTTGATGAGTATGGAAAACAGAGTAACTTTCTTGCTGTTTTGTAAGTAGTACCATGTCCATGCAGCATCTAAAATAATCTCCTATACCATCTAAAGTCTTCTTGAGTGGCATATGCTCCACACTTTGGAAAACAGTGCCTTAGTCCTATGAAATGATAAATAACTAAAGGCCAAGAAATGATCCTTACTCCTCATCATGTCCTTCATCATTCCAAGGATCTATTCCTTAGGCCTCTAAACCATCCCCACCTCCTTCTAGGGGACAGTACGATGTCTCATGAGTCACCGAGTTATTTGATGTGAAGAAACGAGCAGTTATTTCTGCAGCACTACCTTCTGTCTTCTCTGGTACCTCAAGATGGTAGGTTCTTCAGGCCCATGGTCTTAAAATTAAGAATGAGTGGTTTTCCTCAAGTTCATGTGTATGTATGAGGGTATAAACATGTAGGGGAGGTACGATAGCAGAGGAACGTCCCTAATTCACAAAGGTCTGTTCATAAAATGCTCCAGTGGAGGATGGGTTGTGCTGTCTCCCATCTTAGATCAATGTTTTTTGGGAGTTGGATAAGACTTTGGAGATCATCTCCTCCTACTCTCCTCAACCTGCCCACTCCAATCTCTTGTTATGGAACAGGAAACCAAGGTCCAGAGAACAAGTGCCCTGCTCATGATGACACTGCCCGTAAGTCACAAATGGGACTAGAATCCAGACGTTTGTAATAGAAACCCATCACAATGGCCCTCCTGTGACTGACTCTAGTTGTTCACAGACTTTCTTCCTCCTTTTCCAGGCAGTACTGAGCCCTCTCATAGCCATCGCACTGAAAATATCCCAGATACACGAGAGAACCGGCCGGAGGGGCCCCACCGTCATCACCTGAAGGAGAGGAAAATCACTCACCAGGACAGAAAAAAGCACTCGGCAGGAGACACTTCACCCACGACTTTTTGCTACCTGTTTGTGCCTCTTATGACTTTGGGGGTGGGGGGAGAGATAATTTGCTGGTGGAGGGTTGAGGGTAGGTGGGAAAAGGAAAAAAAAATCTGTTTTGTTTATGTTTTGGTCAGTTCCTCCAAATGCAGTAGGGTCTACAGTTGTCTGTTAAAGCTGCACTATCATTTGATATCTGTATTTTATCACACAAAGGAACCTCTCTTTTTGAGAAAGAAAAAGTAAAAAGTGGTCTAGGAAGCTGTTAGTCATAACATCTGAGCATCACTGGTGCCAGTTGAGACAAAGTTCTGAAACTAAAACCTAGTGCCAGCACTGAGCTGACCCTAAGCCCCCGTGCAGACCTAAGATAACTCTCCTGAGCATGGAGGAGGAGTTAGCTTTTCATCCTACTTAGGTCTCCCACAGGAACGTTGTAGAGGTCCTGATACCCCACTTCATGCCCTCCAACCACCCGATGGCCCGCTTCCCCACCCTCCCATCTCCAAAGTCCCTCTCACATCTTCTAATGCTTCCTACAAACCACAATGGCACACTTTCAACAAAACATATCAAGGGGTGTTATTCTCTCTAATTTTGTAAATAATGTTATTTTAGCTATTAAGCTGGCTGCATTCCTTCAAATTTAGTCACTCGTTATGCAGGTGGAAAGCGGTTTCTTGGCAAGACTCTGCAAATGAATGCTTACAGTTTCCGGGCTCTTCCTTGATTCTGTCCCCTCGATTGATACAGGGGTTTGTACTCATTCGTCCTGGGAAGACAATATATCACCATGTCTGCTATCTCTCTGACTTTCTCTCCACTATCTTATCTCCCAATAATGGCCTGTTTTCATGCACTCAGTTGGACACAATTCAGATCTTACTTATAATGGCTGTAAAAGGAGATAATGAAATGTCATAAAAGTAGAAAATGAAGAGGACGCTTGGAAGAAAACCTTACTGGCTGTACAGTTATGGGCCTGATGAGATGAGGGGCAGAGTGGAGACCCCTGCTGGAAAGCAGCGGGTAACAACTGGCTTTTTTTTTTTGCCCAGGAAAAGGATATTGCAGCTCTAGCAGCCTCCATCTGTACTCAGCCGGGACACTCGGTGCATGGGACCTGTTTGCATATGTTTTGCTTCCTTGGGAACGGGATTCTCACTTATCGTGTCATTTGCACAGATGAGGTGGTGTGCTTTGATTGTTAAGCAATTTGTTGTTGCCATAGTCAAGATTAGTGCAAGCTGGGAAACATTCCCAATAAGGTGTTCGTTTCTATTTTCTATCTATGCTTCTGTCAGAAACGTGCTAGGACATTTAGTATCCAATAAAAAAGAAGTTCCTTATTTCAACCTCATGCAAAGATTGTGGAATTTTACTCATTTGTTTGTTTTGCCAGTTGAGATGCTCCAATAGTATTCTAATTTAGTTTGCCTTTCAGAACACTAGCAAGGGCTGGTTTTCATTATCATGACCTTGAGAATTTATTAAATAAATAGTACAGAAAAGGCTCAGAGCTGCCTTTGGGAGTCAGCAGAAACTGAAATGGCATCTAGTCTTTTATGAAGTATCTTCATTTCGGAATAATAGGAAGGCGGCTTTGAGCTGAAATTCTGAAGAACTAGTTATGAAATTTATCAGCAATGGAATGCAATTTGCCTTATAGCTTTGGTTCTCATCTTCTTTGAAGTGGAAGTCAGTGACAGCCATTTATTCACTGCTCAGCTCTGTGTTGATCAGCACAAATAGATTCATTCTTAGCCTTAGCTCTAGGTAAGAAGATATTATTTCTTTTTTCTCACAGTGATAAACTTTTAACCATCTCTAACTTTCAATGCTCAAACGTAAGTTAACCTTCATTTTTAAATTCTGTTTCTTTACTTTCATACAGAGTCATGTGTGTCCAGCACCCAAATATGTATTCATTCACTCATGCATTCATTCATTCATTCGACAAACACTGGTTGAACAGCTCTATGCAGAGTCCTGTTTTTGGTACAGCAAGGAGACGTTTAAAACATTATTCCTGCTCCTGTTAGTTTGTAATTTGGGGATATGAATGTTACAGTAGAGGCACAATGAGAGAGACTGACTGTGGAAACAGTGAGATTAACTCAGAGATGGTAGATCACGAGGCACTTGAGGGAATTTCCCGAAGAGTGGAGTTTCTTCGGACTTGTAACCATTTATATAATGTCACCAGGGGCGAATGCATCAGGAACAGAGATTTGGAATTGAGAGACAGGATCACCAGAGAGAAGGCTGCTTTGGGTGTAGTGAGAGGTTGGCTCAGACGAGCAGGGTTGAAGCAGATGCAGCGTTTTGTCAAACGGAGCACATGCTTGGGCGCCGTTATGGAAAGAAGCAGCTGCACAGCTGCCTATTTTTACAGAACTTTTTCTTAGCTTGGTTCCCAAAGGGAAAGTCATGTAGTGGCTCTGGGACACAGCCTCTCTCTGGAACCTGCTCACATTCATAATCACCGAGGTATTATTTCTGCTTTACATAAAATCCAAGCTTCTCTTGCTCAGATACACATGTATATCCTCTTGCCTGTACCCCAAGTAGAGGTAGAGGTGAAAGGAAGTCCGTCTTCCGCACATAATGTTCTTTATGTTATTAAATGTGGAGCTCCAGACACCAGTTTTTCCTGAGTAAATGAATGGAGAAGTCCAAGAAATTTGTGGGGAGTACAGGAGACAATCATAAAACGGGCTGTGGATAGACTGTGGCGACTGTCAGGGCCGCTGTTATGACGGGCTAATATTGAGGGGTTCG
The DNA here is from genome assembly GCF_014176215.1 of Rousettus aegyptiacus. Taxonomy (NCBI): domain Eukaryota; kingdom Metazoa; phylum Chordata; class Mammalia; order Chiroptera; family Pteropodidae; genus Rousettus; species Rousettus aegyptiacus. Next base: position 45,803,167 of record NW_023416306.1, on the reverse strand, counting down.
CTCACAACACCGTGCGCCTCCAGAACAATGACAAGCAACAGTATGTATAAGACCTGGGCAAAGCCACTACCAACCCAGGGGGTGTTTGGAAATGTGTGTATATATGTTGCAGAGAGGCATCTAGTGGGAGGGGTCTCCACTAAAAGTATGCCAAATATCCTGCCAGGTGTCAACCAGTCCCCTAGAACAAAAAGTTGTTTTGCCTCATCCATGATTCTTGAGTTTATTAGCTGACCTTGAAAGTGGGTAAGCAGCCATTATTAAAATAAGATCACTTATCAAATCCTACTAATCCAGAGTGCAGCCTACATCCACAGTATTCATAGGACAAATGGGGGTGCACGACACTGTAGGCTGAAGGGTTTGGATTAGGCTTGAAGGCTTTCTGCACAGGAAGCCTCAGATTGATGACCAGTCCCACGGTGGCACATTGGGCTGACAGCTGACTGCATTGAGCCAGTGTTCTCTGCAGATAATACAGGCAATGACAGGGATAATGGTGTGGTGACTTCTCATTGGCCAGCTGTGGGTCAGTGTAAGGCATGGGATTTACTTTGGCAGCAATATCTATCAGCAGTGGCAAGTATGAGGAATTTGAAAAAGCACCTAGGGGAACTGGCGGAGACATAACAGATGACTCCATTTTATTGCTTGATCATGCATTGGGTACTCTTAGAACATGTGGATACTGATATCCCAGACACCTGCGTGGAGAAGAGTTCCATTCCTGAGAGGAGAAGGGTCAGAGAAATCGCGTGCCTTTGGAAATGATGTAACTGCTAGTAAATCTGTCTTTGGCCCTTCAACAGTTACAAACAGCAAGAGATTATCCGAGGCGTCAGAGCTTAGCAGAATGCCTGCTCCACTCCAACCAGCTGGAGTCCTTATCAGTGGAAATGGCTCATGCAGTTGACAGCCCACTTGGTATGTGGTTCAGCCTAAGTTGTCATGGAACAGTATAGAATACGGTGAAGATATGCATTATAAACCCATGTCTTTATCATATTTCATGTCTTTTAGCACTCAGTACGTGTCCTGAAATATAGGTAAGCTGGGGAGATACTTAACAACAACAACAACAACAAACCTGTATTTAAGTATAATCTTAAAGGATGGTTAAGATTGTCAGTAAAATTACTTGTGTTTTTGAGTGGAGAGGTTAAAAATACACAGAGTACATCTCAGATATGCAAAAGATGCAACACAAACTATTCTATAACTGACCTCACCATGCTCATCTTCTGGAGGGTAGGGCGGGTACTTAAACTTGCTATTCGGCGAGACATTATAAGATTAAAATACTGGGGAGTCATCATCTGAGTATTTCCCTTTCCCGTTGACATGTGAGCCTACCATTCACATCTGAGAGGCGGGAACGAGCAAAAGACACTCTGCTTGGAGCTTTGTCTCTTACCCACTTTCTCACAGTCTACATGCCCTCCCTGTCATTCACAGAATCATGGTTCTCGATCACCACCATTAAATTTATCATAAGCTTAAGGAGGAAGAAGAGATACAGCGTTTATTTTCCCTGAGTGGATCCTCCAGGGATGACCAATTATTTCTTATTAACCACATAGCACACTTCTGTCTGACTTGCCCAGTGGGTTTACATTGCTGGGCTTTTCAAAATGATTTGTTTTGGTTAATACCCATGTTCTTGATGCTCGCTTCAGAGTACATATGTTTAAAAAAGAAAAGGCAATAAATGCCTATAATTAGTATTTCTTTTCAAAAAGCACCTCGTTTACTTTCTGTATCAATAGCTCTTGTTCAGTAATGTTTGGGTCTGTAAAAAGATTAACTTATTTGGATGTTGTGTTAGTTTCAAATAGAGAATGAAACTTTGACTTGTGATCCTCTATTGATTTTTTTTCTGATATGAAACAGTGGCAAAAGGGAAAGTTTAAATACAAAATTTATTGCAGTAACGAAATTAAAACAATTTCCTTATGTACACCAAAATTAACATTTGTTTCACATGACTACCAGGAGTTGGAAAAACCATCTATTACCAATGCAAACTCTGGATGAAAGCCCAGTGATAGAGCTGTTCAGATCAGTGAATGTTCTCAGACCCCAGGGAAATTTTTGGGATAACCATCTCAGTAGAGGAATAGAGATGACAAGAGAATAATAATAAATTGTATTGCTAATAAATGATCACTTTCCTCTTGGACAACCATGAGTAACCTGCATATCCAGTTATGCCCTTGATGTCAAGGATTTAAATCACAGATGCCCAAATTCATTCTCTTTGCTAAGGGACTATTTTTTCCTTTTATGTGGTTTCCTGTGTATTCATCAGGGCATGCTTAATCTGTGCACTCAGGAATAACTAGGAAGAGGAGGCCACCGGAGCCCCATCCAATCTCAACAACCCTCTTCCTTCTTGAAAGATCTTCATTTTTGCCACCACTCTTCAAAACCCCTCCTGTGCCCATTCACCATGGGCCGGAACATCTGTTACTATTAGAAACTATCTTTCATTAGCAGCATAATGACCAGATGAAAGGAAAATATACCAGGAGCTGAGGGCCAAGCTCTTGGGCAGAAAATGTGGATGGCTTATTTGCATTTTAAAAGAGAAGCCAGCCAATGTATCTGAAAGCAACCTAAGAGCAATCCCTGCTGCCCCTCCAAGACTTTTAGGTATTGCAGCGACCCTGGGGCTCTACTTCTTGTGAGAGCCCACTTTCTGAAGGGGGAGAGAAGTCCAAACTGCTACCTGGGAGAAGGGAAGTAAGACAGGGTTAACCTAACACAAAAATTGGAAGTGAATATGTCCTCCCATGTCCCACTATGGACCTTCCTTCACCTTCCTGGAAATAACTGTTTGTTATTGGAAAAGTTTCTCAACTTCTCAAAGTCTCAGTTTATGCATTTGTAAAATGAGAATAATCATTGCACCCATCTCTGAAGGTTATAATGAAGGATAAATAAAAAGCATAGAAAGTTCATAGCGCAGAGACTGCCATATCAAAAGCATCCCATAATTGTTAGATATTAATCCCAGCATGTATTCTTCACTTGATAGAGGAGAAAACTGAGGCCCAAAGAGATGAAGTTTCTTTTCCAAGCTCAAAAGCATGAGGCTGTATCCCTTTCTACTACCCTGCCACCCAACGTGTTCTCTTGTATTAAAACATGTAATAAAGTACAATGAAGCTGAAAACATTTTTTGAAGCCTTAAGCATCCCCTCTGGGGTCACAGACATGGCCTTTCCTCACACAGTCCCTTGCCCATGTTTATTATTAGCAGCTGTGTCCCGGCAGGGTGTGTCGCGCATGCTGGAGAGGACTCTTGGCTTTGCCTCTCTGCACCCGAGACAGGGCTGCTGTCACAGCTGTCTTCTATGGACTCATAGGATGGTGCGGCCTCTCGGTGATCATCGTTTTCATCCTCAAATTCAAAGACCATCTCTGTGTACACAGGCGGAGGAACATCCAAGGCCTTTCCCTCTGCAGAACGGGTTTGCTTTCCAGCATCAAGACTCTCTTCATAAGCAGGAGGGTAAAAATCTGGCCTGGGGGACAAAATGCCACAAATACATGTGTTACTTCAGTGGTTAATGCCAAAGAAGCATATGTCTGTCTCTCGCAAATCACATTGTGCAAAATTAAACTGTTAAGAAACATTGATTTTACAACAAATATACTTTCCTGGCATCACCAGTTTTTAAAATATGTGCTGCTCTTCCAGCAGAACTCTCTTTATCAGCCATAGGATGTGGGCCTCTATAGTCATATTTTTCCCAGTGGGTTATTCCAAGCTATTCTCTCTCTCTTACTAATTGGAACCAGGGACTATCAGTGTGAGATCTTTAGCAGGGGTAGGGGGTATGGCCTTTCACTGTGGAACTTCTCTCTACCCAATTATTTATATATCTTTGTCCCCATTCACAGACATCACCTTCTACTCAGTTGTATTCACTGTCTCAGATTCTCACAGCTAACAAAATAATGAATGAAAACCATCTTCGTGCAGGTTCCTAAACTATATCAGATCTTCTCTCTTTCCTATTACTCTTTCAAGTCTCAGCAGATAAAAGAAAAAAGAAAACCCCACCATACTCATTTTCCAAACTATTTCAACTGACAACTTTATGTAGGTCTACGTTGCAACTCTTTTTATGCCATCAGGCCAATGGCTAATGGAGCTGTTCACACCAGAGCTGATGGATTCATTGGTCATCTTGCCCAGGGTTGCTAATTGCTAAATCCTTCTGGCTTCTCCATTATGAATGGGATTGGGGTTGGCATGGAGGTGAGGAAGAAAGAGGGTGAACTTGGTTGAGATGTGTATTTATAGAGTGAATTCTTCCAGTGCCTACAGGGAGTGTTTGTGGTGTGTAACCACAACAGAACCAGGACTGCCATTTGTAGCCACAGCTCCATTCCAAATGTGACCAGGCCCAAAGCCAAATGTCTGAAGGAGATGTCTACTGTACAGCATAAATCTCAGCCTTCACTCTAAATAGCCACGGCTGTGTCATGGGGCATATGTGTAAAAACACTGAAGACAGAAAGGTGAGCTGTTCCCAACAACGATTTGAGAGGCTCCAGGATGACTGCTGCCTGCTCCCAAAATCCCATCCACCTCTCTCAATCCCCACCCCACCGTAGCAATTCACATTCCCAGTGCCCTGAATTCTACCATTGCAGATCCATTTGTTTTAATACCTCAACCTGGGTTGTGGCTATGAATATACCCATTTTGAATGCCAGTGCTCCTGAGAAATGTAACTTTACATTGACTGACTTACTAGCGATTCTCAGTGGGCTGGGCATCTATTAGAAGTGGCAGGAAGAGTCAGTAAATGGGGGGTCTCATGATATCCATAAAGCTTTTCCACACAGTGTAATGTTATGCATGTATTAGCAAATTTAAGCTATACCCTAAAGTCAATCGGTTATACATGTCAGAAATTCACACTCCAGAGGCAATTATCTAGCATTTACACACACACACACACACACACACACACACACACACTCACCACCTTATAATCATCTATAATCACTTTAGTTATCTCAATTTTTTATCAAGCCCAGAGACTTTGCTAGTAAGTATAAGAAACACTGGAAATGAGTTTTGATTATTATAATTAGCATCTTATTAATTAGTATAATAATGTCGAAAATCAAGTCATGAGTAAAATTACTTGTATTCAAGATACATGAAGCAGCTAAAATACTTAAGATCGAGAAAGCAGAATAATTTATGGGGTCTTGCAGCCAGTACCCTAAGGATTATGCCTGATGTTTTATCACTAAGTGATCCTGTGTTCAGCCAAAAATTAGGAGGTTTTTGATTGTCTGATATTAACCATAAGGCCAACTGAATTTTTTTGAATGTGGTAAAATATGTATAATATAAAATTTCCACTTTAGCCATTTTACGTGTATAATTTAATGGCATTAAGTACAGTCACATTGTTGTGCAGCCATCACTACTATTCATCTTCAGAACTTTTCCACCACCCCAAACTGAAACTCTACACCCGTTAAACAGTAACCCCCTATCTCCCATCCCTAACCCCCAACCCCCAGGGAACCACTGTTCTACTTTCCTTCTGTTAATTTGACTACTCTAAGTACCTCATATAGGTGGAATCATATATATTTTGTCTTTTCGTGTCTGCTTTACTTCACTTAGCATATCTTTGAGGTCCATCCGTGTTGTAGAATGCATTAACATTTCTTTACCTTTTAAGGCTGAAAAATTCCATTGTATGTATATTCTACATTTTGTTTATCCATTCATCCACTAATGGATGTATAGGTTGTTTCTACCTTTTGACTATTGTGAAGAATGCTAATATGAATATTGATGTACAGATATCTGTTCAAATGCCTGCTTTCAATTCTTTTGTCTATATATCCAGAAGAAGACTTGCTGGATGAAATGATAATTCTATGTTTAATGTTTTGAAGAACCTCTAAACCAGTGGCTGCACCATTTTACATTCCAACCAATAGTACACGAGGGTTCTAATTCCTCCACATATTTGCTAACACTTGTTGTTTTCTGTTGTTTTGTTTTGTTTTGTTTTGTTTTGTTTTGTTTTTGATAATAGCCATCCTAATGGATATGAGGTGGTAAGGTTAATTGAATCTTACCTTTGGAATATTATTGCCTTGCCTCAAATAAATCTTTCATTCAAGGTATGATCAAAAAATCGAAAAGGATACTAAGCTGGGACTTCACTGAGTTCACAAAGAGGTCACAGGACTGATTTTATGCCTGCTTGCTTATTTGTTGTATGGAAGAATTTGGTCTGGAACTTGCTTTCTTATAACCTGGTAGCCAAGTTATGAGGAATAACTAACCACCACTAGCTTCCAAGAATAGCTCCCATAATACAACGAAAGAACTTAAGAGTTGGGCCTCTTAAATTAGCTTAGGTGGTTTTTCAAATTGGGCAGTGGGGGTGGGGGAGGGGCATTCTCTAAGATAAATTCTCTTCATGATTTTCTCCAGAGATAGCACCATTCTTCCTAATAACTAACCCCAGAGTAATTCCCTGATGATGAAACCTCAGTTCTAGACATACAGGCCCATGAGACTTTGTAAATTGCCCCATGTAATTTATAGCCACTCTGTAATGGGAATAGAAGTCACTCAGCTTTTCCAAAACTCAGCCCTATCTCAACCTTCATCAGTTCTCCAGCTTCTGAATACATACATACCTGTCCACTGTGGCCAGGGCCACGGCCCCATGGGCAAGGCGTTGTCTGAGCATATGGCTGAACAGCCCTTTGCTTTCATTTGCCTGGCGGTAGGTGTTCCAGAAAATTCCATTCACAAGTATTATAAACCCCAGAGACAGAAGAAAATAGGCCAGGATCAGGTTCCGCTGACAGTTGAAGTTGGAGCCCAAGGAAAAGAAGAAGGCCCCCATGCAGATTAGCAGGAAGCCCATCAGAAGGGCAAGGACACAGAGAAATAGACCAGTTCTGTTCTGCATCCCTGCTCCTTAGGAACCCGGCTCCCTGACCCTGCCACTTCCCTTCTTCCCTTGCTCACAGAGAATGCTCTCATTAGCCAGCTTACAGCTTTATACACTCTGGGACCAACTGGCCTTTGGACAATTAAGTGAAGCAGGCACTTAGAAGCTATTCATTAACCATTTAAAGTAACTTTAATATCATGGGAGGATTAACCTAAAAATACAGTACCGTGTACTACAGAAAGGAGTGGCTTCCCATAGCCGTCTTGCTCTTTTGAGCTGGATAGGACCCTCAGCCAACCCCAGTTATTTGAGGGGAGGTCTCCCATCCTTTGATTAAAAGGGCACTGGTCTCTTAATCCCCACAGTGAGTAATTCCCCACCAATGCTAGAGAAATTAGCATTCCTTAATGAACTATCTTCTTTGCGGTTTGGCAGGGAGTCGTTTCCTGATTTCTTTTTTCTCTTTATTAAAAAGACATTTTTTATGACTGTTAACATATTTGTCTTGCCTCTCTCAACGAATCTTTCTTTATTGCCTTCATACTATGATATTGAAAAAAAAAACTCCAGGAAAAAAGCCTATGGGGTGAACTCCCTGATTCCTTCTCTGTTAACAAGAAAAATGAACATTAGCAGGATGGGGAAAGAGACTGCTGGGGAGAAGGATAGCAATAGATAGAGCTTTGGAAATTTGGGGGATTTCTGGGGATGGTTGTAAAAGGTAATGACCCGGTGACTGCTCTGATTTTGGTTTTCTATCTTTCCCTCTGTTGGGGCCCAATTCTTGAGATCCTAAGGTCATTTCTGTTAATATGTAGGTGTTCAATAAAAATATTTGGCTTATTGCTCGACCCTTGGCCACCATTCTTGGCTCACTAGAAATAATTGAACTGGATCCCACCCTTCCGGCTCTCAAAAAAGGCCCAGGCATTTCATAGAAGAGCATTCCCTAAAGCATATAGCATGTTACCATCTCTATGCAAAACAAATACTTGTGAGAAGCACTGCCTATTCAAGCCCCACCCTCCCTCACACACATCTTAGGGTTGTGCAGAGCATATTAACAAATGAAAGGCTCTGAAAAGTTTTATGAGCTTTTTCCTGTCATAAAATATATATTAAATAATTTTTTTTTTAGTAGATGCTGCTAAAAAATGTTCCCTGTCCTCTCCCCCACACCATTGCTCTATGTGTAACCTCAAAGAATCTTTCTAGAACCAGCCTTCTCTCTTCTGTCTGGTATTTATTTCTTCCATCTTGACTGTTTTTAATTGTGGGCATCCTGCTCCAAATCTGGCTCATGCCTGATTCTTTCTTTTTTATAATGTGATGCAAGTCCCTACCTCAGTTGTCCAGAGGTATTCTGGGTCACTTGTATCCAAAGATATTTTCTTCAGTTCTTCTTTGCTACTCATCTAACCCACTACTCCATCACCAGTATTTTTCACTTACTTTCCCTGTGGAAAAAGCAGTTTTTTCATGCAGTAAATCCATGCATATCTTTTAGCCTCATGCCCACCATATCCTCAGCTATACCTTCATGTTATGAGCTAGGAGAGAAAGAGAAAGACACTGGATCAAAAATGCTATGAGGTACATCCCATTCTACCCCCTGACTTCTACCTTTATTAGCTTCAATCCTTACCCTGAACTACTTTCATTTTATGGTCTTGATATTATCCTTGAGATCTTAAAACAACTCCTTCTACAATTTGTCTGAGGCTGGCATATTTCTAAGATGACTTCCAGTGATCCATGTCCTTTTATGTGTGTGTGGGCTACACATAGAGATTTGATTCTAACCAATAGAATATGGCAAAGGTAGTGGATGTCACTTCCATATCTAGGTTTCAAAAGATTGTGACTTCCATTTTGCTAGCACTCTATTGCCCTTGTAGCTTGCATCCTTTGAAGAAGAAAGCTGCCATATTGGAGAGGCCATATGACAAGGAACTAAGGGCAGCTTCTGGCCAACGTTCAGTGAAGAATTGAGACCCTTAGTTCATGAGACAGTGAGGAATGGCATCCTGCCAATGATCATGTGAACTTGGAATCGAATCTTTGCCCCATTGAGCCTTGAGGTGACTATACCCTAAGCAACACTTTGATTGAGAGACCTTGAAGTTGAGGACTCAGCTAAGTCTTGCCCAAATTCCTGACACATAGAAATTGTGAGAAGACAAGTATGTGTTGTTTTAAGCTGCTCAGTTTTGTGGCAATTTTTTGGGCAGCAATAGATAACTAACACAGTTCTTTAGGACTTAGAAACCAGGAGAGACAATCAGTGTTAAATGTTTACATAGTACCTAAAACATAGAAAATGCTCTATCCAAGTTGGTTATAATTATCCTCACTATTATCATTATTATTATCACTGTTGTAATTCCAAAAAATCTGGGGAAGCCCCAGGATTCTCAACTGAAAGGTCTATGCTAGGAGCTGGGTCCCAAGAACAGGTAAATGGTAAGGCCCAAGAGATACTATTAAGTACTGGAATAAGGAGGGGTAGCACTCTGGATCAGAACAGCCTACCCATAGGGCCAGGCTTCTTTGTTTTGAACCAAATCTGAGAGATGAATCACACGGGGCATTTTAACAGGTCAGACCTGTTTCCTGTGATCACATGAATATTTGAACAAGTAAGAATCTCTATTCTTTCCCTCCTTCATTTCCAAAAAAGGGTAGGTCATGCCTTGTAGTTTGTAAGATAGGTTCTTCGCCTCTACATTCTTTAAGAAGGATCCTGTCATCCAGAACAGTGTATTTTTTTTTTTTTGTTCCTGTTGGTTTTTTGTTTTTATTTGTTTGTTTGTTTTGGTGAGAAATTGAGAAGGAAAGAGTACGATTCAGGATATGATAGGATGAAATGGCTTTGTTACCTTGCATAAATTCTGTGGGCTCAGAGTATTTCAGGAGTTTATCTTGGGTGAGGTTGGGCTTCAAGGAGAAATTATAGGAGAATCTGTAGTATATGAAGAGAGTAGCTGAGAAAGAGAAAAAAAAATATATAGAAATATGAAATATTCGTAGGAACCACATGTCTCCTTCATAATGATTGAGACATACTAGCAAAGAATTTATGTTGAAATTGTTTTTGCATGTTTATGTTTATTATTATTATTAAATATATAAATTTTAAATAATTACAACGTTTTTTTTTACTATCTCTGCTTCAGTTGTAAACTACATGCTTCATTCCTCTACAAGTATTATTTTCCTTTGATCCCTCAAAAAAGGCCAAGGATAACAAAAGCCAGTTGACTTGCCATTTTTTAAAAAAAATTATTACTTGTAGTTATCCTGTTCTTTGTATTGCGATATGACCTCTTTTCCCACAATCATTGGCAGTGAAAACATTTTTGAAGGTAGAAAATGCAAGTCAACGTGTGTTTGTTTCAGTGATCATGAAATAACTCAACCATTGAGAAAAAACACCTGGGTCTTAATTAGTCTTAAAGAGACAAAAGCCCAAGAAGAAGAGAAGGCCAGATCCTCGGGTCTGGGGAAAAAGTAAAAAAGATCCAATAAAGAGTCAGTCAAATACTAAAAAAATTACCCTAAAAAAGACAGATTGTCTGGGCTTCCTTATCCTCTGCCCTGTCTCTGGGTTCACCTTCACATCCAGGACAGCTTTTCTATTCTCATCCACCTCACCACTTAGCCAGCCGAGTGTGAGGGTAAGGAGCCACTAATACTGACTCCATTTAAAGGCAGAAAAACTGCAAGAGAGGGAGATTTATGATTCACCTAAGCTCATAAAGACAGCATGGAATTGATAGTAAATGGATATTCTGGGGAGAGTATGGACAGAGGCTCGTCTTCTATAGAAGAACATTCTGGGATCCAGTGGAAGTCAAGCTAAAGAGGTATTTCGATTCCCATCCCTTCCACCAGAGACTCACCTAGGAAATGATATTTTGCTTTCAAACTAGTTCATTTTTAAAAAATTATTATTATCCTTAAAAGTTCACTAATCGGCAAAAGTATCTGGCTTGGCAGTAGGCAGTAGTCGCATGTTATTTGGTTGACAGCCAAACTATATTAAAGCATAATCACTCCTTCAACACTCTGCCCCATGAGTGTTGTTCTGAACATTGAGTACAGCCGAGTTCCCAGCACTGCTCTGCCTTCCATGTTGGAGCCCCTGAAATCTCACCCTCCTTTCAAACTCTCTGTGCAATACGTAAATGCCTTGGAACTTTTAACACTCTGCACTCTTCTTTGTTTACTGGATGCTTGGCCCCATACCCTTCTCTTAAAAACGAGAAAAGTATATTGCTCTGGATAAGAACTAGATGGGGACTTTGGAAGGAAGCTAGTGGTGTTTGGAAGCTGTTGCACAGGAGGGGCATGGGGCCAAGAGCTAAAGAAGAGTGGCCAGATTTCAGAAGGTCATTTTGGTTCAGAAAGTGAGGCTCCGTGGGAGGTAGGGAAGGTGAGCACATGTGTAGTTAGCAATGTCACCTGGGCCTGATTTCATGGTGGTGATTACTGAGTGATTTCTGGATTAGCCTTTCACACGTGCGTGCGGGTTCATTGAGCACTAGTCGCTTCCTCCTTCTCTCCTGTTTGTTTTCTTTGCTTTTGAAACTCCCTCCCCCGCCTCAACCCTCACCTACCACCCCACCTCTCCTTTTCCGCTTACTCCAGGAGAAGATTGAAATGAAGGCATTTTTTTAGGTTGACAGAGCACAAACAGCTTCTCAGAAAAATGAAGCCCTGTGGTAAGGCGATATTGGATCATCGCACGAGATTCACACAAACCCTGGAATGAACCTAGTGAGTCTCAAGTGAGAAGACAAATTCTATTCTACAAAGAGCTCAGCTTCCAATTGAATCCACAAACAGGCCAGAAGAGATATGATTTCTTAATGGCTCATTGGAAAACTGAAAGGAGACCATATTTCCGTCACTGCTTTGGATGAGACCAGAAGCCTCAAGCCAGGGCAGAATTTGACTGCCGGAGTTAACACCAGCTGGCATGACTGATGGCCAGTGTCTTGTAAATATGAAGTAGTTTCTGTGTCCCACTACACGAAATTCTCTTTAATGTTGACCTGCTATTTCCCACCAACAAATAAATACTAATATACATTCAGTAGTCTCGTCGTTAGTAAGAATACAGAGTATCATTTTCATTAATTTGTGTGTATATTGTAAGATAAACCAAATAAGTTAATGTCAGTATGGACCAGAATTTTCAGAATAAGATGTAAATAAAAATCAAATAAATTAAGTGAGATCTGCATAATCTTACATTTTAGGTTAAAAAAAAACTATTTGAATTCATGATTTACTTTGTTCTTTATGAAAACTGAATATAGTTTAGCATTCAAAAGGCTTTCAGAAACAATGATAGATAACCCAGCAGCAATGAACATTATAGTATTCAGACTGTGGTTTCTATCACCATTTCCCACCTCCCTCCCCACAAAATCAAGCATCCTAGAAATGGTTGATTCTATGTCTCAAGCAAAGGATCCAGAACATGTAACTTTGAACCAGAAAGCAAAGACGCCAACAAAAACTCCCTCCCAGAGTTACATGAAGAGGTGTAAGGCCTAACCTGAAGGGGCCGTCACTAGCCCAGGGTTTCTCATCCTCAGTACTATTGACATTTTGAGCCAAATAATCCTTTGCAGTGGGGGCTTTCTGATGCACTATACATGTTTAGTAGCAACACTGACCTGTACTCACTCACTAGGTACCCAGTGTTAGCAATCGAAAATGCTTCCAGACATTGCTAAATGTTTCCTGAGGATCAAAATTGTCTTTGGTCTTGAGCCACTGCATTAGCCCAAGATGAGACAATCTGAGCACCAAAGTGCCAAAAACTAAAATGACTTGAAATAAAATACATATAAATTCATGAGTTCGTAATGCTTCTTCGGCACTGAAAAAAACAGTCCTCTCTGAATTCCCAATGCCCTTCCGTCTTTTCCTTTTGTTCTTTCCACTATAAACTCATTACGCCAACATAGAAGCTACTGGAAATCTCTTTATCTCTTTGCACTGTGTTCTGGAAGAGTCCAATGTTCTAGTTCATTACTTTACATATCTTTTAATAAGATATACCTTCAATAAGAATATATATTTAATAAGTTGCAGGAACTTACAACTCTTCTCAGGAATCAGCTGAGGACATCAGCCAGTCTCCAAAAGCAAGTATTTCCATGCCATCCCTGGACCTCCTTGTTTTCAGTTCACTACTTTAATACTAATCTGTGCCCATTGGGATAGTCAGCCCAATTTTTAACTAATGATGATTGTATTTTTAATAATTCAGAAGTCTGGTTATTTCTTTCACATAGCTGCTTTTCTATTTTATGTCTGCAATAATCATCCCAGTAAATGAAGGTTTTGATTTTAGGAGCCACGTTCTAGGGTATATAGAGTAGAATCTCATGTGTGTTAATTATCTTGGTGTGGGAGGTTCCCCTCCCCCGCATATGAGGTTTGGGGAACCTGTCTTATCAAAAGCGTCTCATGGTTTTCTTTTCTTGTCACCTCCCCCAGCACCAGTTCTTGTTACAGGTGTGGAGTTATCAAGTTCTGCTCTACTTCTCTGTCCAAAACAGGCCCTTCTAGGAAACCACTCGGGTTCACTGTTTAAAGCTGTTATTTAGGCTTTAACATGGGAACAAACACTGCTGTTGCCAAAACTTCAGCACGTGAAGGACCTGGGGGGATCCTGACTAGCCCAGCAGTTTATAATGCAATCTTTGAATTTATTGACCAGCCCCTCCCATTGTACTGGTTAGCCCTGAGACTGAAGTTCCTCTAAAACATTAGTGTACAAAACAGCTCTTACCTTTTCAGTATCCTTCTTCTGTTTTTTTCCCCTACTTTTATTTCTCTGTCAATCCAATTCTATCTTTATTGTGTTTTTCAGAAAATCTTCAAATTTTCTGATCTTTGACTGTAAATTTCTTATTTAGCATTTCAATGAAATTTGGGAAGGGAGGAAAAGTAGACATGTGTACTCAGCCTGCTAATTTGATCCCGATATTTTTCTGAATGTACGAGGACCTGAATGAGTAATATTTACAAAATTAGGATCACACTGTATATGTAATTTTGTATTTAGCTTTTTTCACTAGTACAACATGCTTTTGAAACATTTTTAAAGATTGCATATTTTGCATGAACCTTCATAGTTCATCATCCTGGAGTGTAATTACTAATTTTCTTTTATTTCTTCAGTACTGAATAATAAGGTCCTTGAGGAGAGAAGAAAATGTCAGCATAATAGATCCTGGAGACCGATTGAAATGTCTGGCATGTAGTAGCTCTATTAGTATTCCTGATTTAACTTTTTTTTTTCCTTTCCCTCACTTAAACAGGTGAGAATGAAGGCAGAGACTTGGGGTAGGGGGTAGGAGGGAAACAGGAAGGAAGATTGATTTGGGAGAGAACAAAACTAAATGTGTGCATTCTCATCTTTTGAATGGATTCCTATGTTTTCGTTGCTATTACAGAATTTGATCGTTAGTTGAACTAGGAAATATAGATGTTGAGATTTTCCTCCCTCTTAAAGCCCTAGAAATAAGAACCTGTCTTTGGAATACAAGTTTCTTCCAACACATATCACAATATATATAAGATATTTCAAAAGGCATGTGCTTCTAAGTTACAGGTGTACTAAGAAGCATAAAGCTGGAGTTGAACTACTCAAGTTGCTCTTTATTGCCTCAGAAGGATGAGTCACTATTTATGTTGAGAAACTATAGTTATGTCTCTTCACAGCCAGGAGTGTAATCAAGTCATGAATGTGCCATGACAGTAACTATAAACTAAATTATGGGACTGCGACATTCAGATGGTTAGACATCTTTGTTTAAGTGTATTGAGATGAATTGTTCACTACACTTGAACAAGTGTTAGAAATCAAAACAAAAAGGCCAAGGGCAAGATTATACTCACAGAGAAGATTTATCATCAAAGCCGGATTATTTTTTTCAAATTTTATAAATTTGAAAGAGCCTCAAAAGCATATGATTCTCATTTTCTATCCACAAAAACTGAAAATCAAAAAACCCAGAGTCTTATTTCTTTTCTCTTTTCCTTCTTCAATGCATCTACTTATTTAATATGAGTCACCACTGTCTAGCACAGAGGAAAATTGAATAATTCATTAAAAATATTCATTGCTCTGAATAAGAAACTGAGGCATAGACATAAATTATCTCTTCACGTGTAATAGTCTCACATTTAAAAAAAATCAATAGGGGCCCAAATTTATTTATTTTTTGAAAGATGAGTAAAAAAAGGGACAACTTGCCACTGATGTACTGGACAGAGTAGCAATGAATACTTTGGTTTAAATTGAAATACATATAGTTTCTCAGTTTCTCACATTTCACATGGTTCAACATGAAAAATATAGCTAATACAATCATAAAAATAATTTTTTAAGTAACATCATGTACCAGGTACCATTCATTTACTATCTTTAATTTTCACAACTGCACTGCAAGGTAAATATAAACTCCAGTTGAGATTAGAGGATGCTGAGTTCTGAGAGAATCAGTGACCAAGGCCTTTTAGAGCCAGTCTGCAAACCCATACCTAACTGGCTCTATATCATATATTCTTCATCTCAATTTCCGGTCCTTTCTTGACGGTCAAGTTTAAGGTTGATGATTTTACTTGATTAATTTACAGTTGATAAAATTAGTAATTGCTACTTCTAATGTATTTTTTTTTAATATAGACTTATAGTATTTACTGAACACCTACCATTTACAAATGTATCGGGGGAGATGGGCTAGGTTTTGCTTTGTAGCAAACAACCCCAGATTTCAGTGACTTTAAAGAACAGAAGCTTATTTCTTATTTACTCACCATGTCCTTCATAGGTCAGCTGGGCCTCTGCTCTAAGTTTATATTATCCCAGCTGAGAGATGAGCTCTTCTCCAGAATGTTAACAGTCACAATAGCTGAGAGAAAAGATGATGCTGAGAGCTTTTGCGTTGGTGATTAAAGGTGTCACATATCACTTTGGTTATAACTCATTGGTGATAATTGGCTACATGTCCCCAATCAACCAAAGGGGACTAAAAAAGCACAAACCTACTATAGCAGCAGTCCCCAAACTTTTTGGCACCAGAGACTGGTGTTCCTATGAGAATTTAATGCCTGATGATCTGAGGTAGAGCTGAGGCGGTGATGCTAGTGCTGGGGACCAGCTGAAAATACAGATGAAGCTACTCTTGCTTGCCCGCTGCTCATCTCCTACTGTGCATCCCGGTTCCTAACGAGCCACGGACCAGTACCGGTCCATGGCCCAGGGGTTAGGGATTCCTGTACCATAGGCCCAGAAAACTAATAGCCGGAAATTTGGTGACTGCCATTAACTCTGTCTCGCCAGGCATGCAACTAGGCGCCGGGGGGGGTGGGGGGGGGGTGGAGGGGGGACACAAAGAATAAGACATGGTCTTTGTCTTTAGAAAGCTTACAGTTGAGACATGCAAACAAGCAAGCATAACACAAAGGAGAGTAAGTGCCAACTGTAGGATAAGCATCATGTTAGAGAAACACGGAGGAAAGAATGATCAGTTTTAAGTGGTGAGAGTACAGAACACAGCAGATAAGAGCTTTAAATGCTTTCAAATGAATTTCAAAGCACTGAAGGATACTTTATGGAGAAAGGTATTCTAACTAATAAGGAAACCACATGAGAGGGTTTGACATGTTCAGGCAAAGATGGGTAAACATAGGACAGAGAAGGAGGTGGGTGGGTTGAGCAATAAAATCACAGACCGGAAAAGTTATCTGGTCACAGGCCATGGATGTTTAAATGCCACATAAGGAAGCAATCAATGTCTTTATATTAAGGTTGATATATTTAATAAGAATTATTTCAGAGATGTTATCTCAAATGAATTGATATTATCTCAAATGACATATTTGACATATTTATGATCCTTAGAAAAATATGTTTTCATGCCAATTAACATAAAATAACAAGATGTCAGAACAGAGTGCCTAGTACATAACAGGAGATCAAAAAATATGAATAAACGAATGAATAAATGAGTAGGAAGAAAGTTGAGAAAGACATATATTCGTCCTTTGACAATTTGTCAAATTTTGTGTACCCACACCGGATTTTATTTTTAAAGAAGGAACAAAAGATATTGAATAGAACTGTTTGGGTGAAATCTCAGCAAAATGTTATACAATACTACACATTTAATGACTTCTCATTCTTCCTGTCTTCAGCCTAAAGAATGTTAATTCTTTTAACATTTCCTTTTAGGTTTGATCCTCTAATTTAACCAAATTTGTTCTTCTTTTCCTAGGCCTGCTAGGTGTCTCTTCCAGTCTCAGAGACTCAAACACTAGACAAAGCTCAACAAATGAGAGCTCGTCTCAATACTTAATATTTGCTGAGGCTTCAGGGAGAGAGTTACTTCACACTGTCTGTGTGCAGAAGTTCTCACGAAGTCCATAATCCTGTAGACTCAGTAAAATGGGCTATACTAAAAAAAAATAAAAGGTTTTAAACAACACAAAAATCCAAATCCTGCCTAGGGCTATTAAAGAATACAAAACTTTCCAGCAGCCAAGTGACATTGTCAGCCCTGGGATAGGATTTCACACCTCATAGAAACAGAGTGATTCGAAGGAACAATATTAATGGCTTGGGCTGGTCACACCTGGGAGCTTGCTGTGTTTACACAAAAACCCTGCTCTGCCACCCTATGCAGAAGATGAGAAGAGAACCTGTTAGAGTTAAATTAACACATTGCAAGGTCCGTGTGGCCCTCTGGGATTTGATTTGCAAGGGAAGAACAACTGAGAGAAGGCAGGGACCAAGGCAGGGCGGCGGGAGGCAACATGGCAGACACGGCGAGTGACTTCTCAAATCGCTAGTCCATGTGAATCACCTGAGGATCTTGAGGACATGCGGTTTCGGCAGCAGGCCTGGGGTGGGGCTTGAAATTCTGCAGCTCTAACAAGCTCTCAGGTGTTGCAGATGCTGCTGGCTCCTGAACCACACTCTTAAGTAGCAACGAGTCTAGGTGACCGCTTTTCTTACCCCCTTCCTTGTTAGAGGTAATAGTCAGGTGTTCACCCTACCCTGTGCTCAGGAAGAGTAACCATCACCAGTCCCTCAGGTGAGGATGTTGGTCAGCCTCAGCCAATCATGGTAATTCTACTGTTTTTACCAGTGATGGGCTTGAGCCTAGTCATGTGACCAGTCCTGGTCAATGTGATAAGAGGGAAGGTCGCCAGGGCTTTTATAAAGGGCTTCCTCCCTCCAAACAGGGGGCCCTGAGGAGAATACTAGCACTTGCTGACTTTGAGGGTGTGATCCTCAGAGTTACTGTACTCCTCTTACCAGCTAAGGGGAGCTCTCGCTGGTTCCCGGGTCCTTTTCGCCCATCTCTCCATAGGAGTTGCTCTAGCTTTTTTGTAAGCACTGCCTCCTCTAGTTGAGGCCTAAATAGTGGAATTCCTCATGGCTCTGTTTTGGACCCTCTTCCTCCAGTCATGCAGTCTAGATTAGACTTTTACATTGTGAATAGCAACTCATTGTCAGGTCATTAAATCAGCATAGAAGGCTGTGAGCAGCATTGGGAGAAGGAACAAAGTCACTGAACATCACCTATGGCAAAGGTAAGCATTGTTCAGGGTTGTGTGTGTGTGTGTGTGTGTGTGTGTGTGTGTGTGTGTGTGTGTGTGATGTAATACCTTTCTTATTGTAGATCCTCATTCAAAAAAGAGGCTACAGGTTTACATTTCTTTGACTACCAAACCTCTCTCTTTACTACTATTTCTACCTACATGTCTATCTCAATTCCAAACTTCTATCTTCAACTGCCTGCCCAGCATGTGCACTCAGAAAGCTCAAAGCAGTTCACAAAGCTAGACTCGCCATCATCCCTTTCAGACCTGCCCGCATTCTCACCCTACTCCACCTCCTGCATCTCTTTCATCAGGAACAGACACCACCACCCACCCGCCTGGACAAACTAGAACTGTGGGAGTCATTCTTGGCCCTTCACACTCAACATTCTCTCTCTCTCTAAATTTTTTTTCACCCCTATAAACTTTTTAAAAGGGTATATTCGAAATACCCTTCACCCTCTCCTTTACGTGCTACCATTCTGACCTAAACCACTGTCACCTTACTTCTGGACAAGGACATTTGCTTTCTAATTTACCTCTCCATACAATCTCATCTCTTTCCAATTTACTTTGCAGACAGAGGGATCTACTAACCATGTCACTTCTCTACTTAAATCAAAAGGTAAAGCCACAAATCAATAACCCAGCTTGGAAGGCCCTTCATAACTGGTCCCTGACCATCTCCCCTGAAGAGCCTCCATCACTTCTCATCTGGGGCTGCTCTCAGTGTTTCATAGGTGCTATATATATTGTTTTGTATTTGGGCCTCTGGAGATGATTTTCTTCCCAGAAACTCTCTTCTTCCCTCATCTCTAAATGTAGCCAATACTCCCTTATTCGTTGGGTCTCCAAAAGCTGTTACTTCCTTAGGGAGGCAGTCCTTGGCTCCTGAATAAGATTAGGTTCTTCCTGCATAACATACAGCACAGTTGTAATTATTTACCTGTTCTAAGGTCTGTATTCCCCATGAGATGATAAACTCCACCAAGGCAAGCACTGCATCTGCTTTGCCTCTTTGCCTCCGTACTACACAGTGCCAAGCCCAGGGTCTGGTATATAGCAGTGGCTCAATCATTCTTTTCTGAATAGATAAAAGGAGGCTGTGTTTAAGACATTTTAAAAAAATTATGGCGTCCAGTCGTGATGTTACATCTTTAAAAGAAGACCTGCTTGCCTGAAAGTGGAATGTTACTATTTGAAATATTCTGGAAGGTTTGGACCTGTTTAATATTCCAAATAAGGGCTGTCAATGCCAGTTGAATTTCACCTGTTTAACGGAAGCATATGTGTTCACTGGCAGTCTGATTTTGCCACTCATCGACCATAAGATGGTGGCTAATCAGATCCCTATAATGGTTCACTGCCAATCTAACTTCTCTGTATCTCTCTTCATCAGAACACATATTCAAAGATGCTACTTAGTGGCAACCAAAGGAGTGTGATTGTCTCTCACACTTGTACTGCCAGTGGTTATTTTTCTGTCTTCTCCCCTGCCAATGCCAGACCTACGGACAGACAGGAGCCCACAAATCCACAGACCTCTGATAAGAGGTCTCATTTATTTTATTTTTCATGCCCTTCAACGCATTATTCGTCAACATGTCCCCAGGGGATTCTACAATAATCCCCTTGGCCTCTCTTTGAAGTTGAAAAGTAAAATGAGTTTTCTCCAGTTGCTGCTAAGTAATGTAGTTAAATATTACAGTGTGGTTGACCTCTACCTCCCCACGTCTCCCTTTTGACGTGATCCTCACTTGTGCTAACCAACCTGCTGATCAGACAAATGTGAGTGAACTGCAGAAAAAGGCAGCAGGTAAAAGAATGTGTTATACTTTAATGAAAAAGCAATTTAACATTCCCCAAAATGGGATAGGTCATGGAGTTTCACGGATTGTATCCTGTAGACCTGCAAAGGCCAAACCTGGCCCAGCGTCTGTCTCCTCTTCTGCACAAACCAGCGCAGTCGACAGTGGAAATAGGGATGCCATCGTATTGCAGGTGAAGAGCCTGCACAGCTGGTTCTGTCCTCGCCGGGCCGGCTAGGAGTCCGAAGATGGTGCAGCCTGGCATCTCCTCCTCTTTCCTCACCACGAGCTGGGATTTTGTCAGTATCTCCATCACTCATAACTCCAGAACTTCTCAACAGGGAAGCAGCACAGGCCATTTACTACTATTTCATGCCACTGGCCAGATGCAAAACGAGAGTTTATTCCCCAATTAGGCAGTGGGGAGGCCTCTGTTGGGCAAGTTCAAGTCTCTGTAAGTGTTTCTTGCTCTGTCCATTCAAGTTTTGAGGAGACAGAAAAGGCTGAGGTGACTGCCGCATCCTCCTGGCTTTGGGGAATGGCACCTGCTATGCTTTATAGAGAAGCTCCTGGGAAGTCATGCCCTTCATGACCATTTTGCTTCAGGGCAATATTCCCTTCGCCTCCACTTAATATTTCACAAAGATTCTCCCAATTATTCTCCTCTTTTCTTTACTTTGTCTTTATTCCTTGACCCCCATTCATTTCCTTCCTTGTTGCCGTTGAATATTTTTTTGGTGCAATTAAGTGTTTCTATTTCTTCACATGCTTCCTGTATAAGTGCGATGTTCTATTCATCAAACTAGAGCAGCCTTGGCTTAAATTGGGCTCCCTGGAAACAGACTCTGAGATAGAGAATTGCACGCAGCAAGGTTATTACTGAGTGCTACGGGGAGCTACGCCCGGAAGGAAGTGAAGAAAGCAGAACTAGGCAAGGGGAAAAGCTGATCCATGACAAGATTGCAACCCAGAAGCCTTAGCCCATCCCATATGGAGCTGTGGAACTCGATGGCCCTTGAGAGGTGTCCCAAATGGAAGCTAGGGGCCAGGCCTTTGTTTCCCTGCATCATTCAGTCACTGGCCACAGACCGTCTCTTGGGAAGAGGCTTATTTTTAGACCGGGCAATTCCCTTCAGTGGAGAGAACTTCCAGAGATGGATGCAGCAGTGAGATGCCCATAGGTGAGATTTTCAGCAACTGGAGAGGGACCCCTCAGTTCTCCTCTTGGCTCCACTGTGTCAGTTACTAGGCCGAAGCCAGTCTTCAGACACATGTGATTTCTTTTGTTGTTTTGGTTTTTTTTGTTTTGTTTTCTTTTTCTACAAAATAATCTGGATGGTTGGCTTCTCTTAAAATAAGAAAAACTAGTGGGTCAATCAGAGTTCAGTCAGGTAGACAAGTCCCACCAAACAGTTAATATCAGGGATTCATCTAAGGCTGTATAGTAAAAAGGAGGGACACAGGTAGTCCACTTGTAACTTCGGGAAGAAGTCCCCACTCCTGGGGATGGAGGAATGAAGGAGATAAACAGAGATTATGAAAACCCAGAAACTCAAAGATAGGGGTCTGCGGAGTTGGGGTTTCTGAGGAGGGGAGCCACCTGACAGCTGCCAGTACTTCTGCAGAGGTGTAGTCAGGCAGTGGGATTAGAGTGAGAAGGAAAGCTGGAATCTGGAACCAGCTGTTGCTGTCTGGGGCTGGGCTGGTGGTTCCAACAAGCAAATAGGAGGAAGTCCCTTGTGCCCATCTGCCATCCAGACTGCCTCTAGTGTCCCCTACTGGCAGAACCTAACAGGAGAGCAGAAGACAAAGGAAAACCAGCCCAGCATCACTCAGCAGAATATAGAAGAGTAGATAATAGCTGAATAACTGGCACATCTGGCAATCAGCATCCATGGTCCTACATGGAAACAACCCAGAAACTGCACCTCAGCTGCCTTTTATAAAGAGACAGGTGCCCTCTGGTTCACTCAATCCGGCCTGGCTGGTGTCTCACGAGTTTACATTCCCAGCTAGACACTGTGGGCATTTGTTTGCTATATTAAAACAAAACAAAACAAACAAAAAACTGTAAGAAAGAACTGTTTCCCCCCAAAAAATCCAAATTCTTTTATGAAAAGAGTTCAAGGAGTGAGTATGAGCATGGGATTTAATGTTCAACACTTGAATCACAGCTAGTACCACTTCATGGTGTACTTTCTCTTGGGACTAAATTTCTCCTCTGGCTTCTTGTGCAATTCACAAGCTCCCACGCTTAGCTCCTTCTGCGAGACAAGTTTGGGGCTTCCCATTCCTGACTTACCTGGAGCTTCATTGCACTGCTCAGGGTTGAGTTTTTAACCTGTCACTCATGCTCTTTTTCCCCCCCTTCTTTGTCTTTCTCCTATGGAGAGAGGGCTGTGTGACTCAGAATTTCCACAGTATGAATTAAAATTCTCTTGAGACAGACCAAAGCCCCAAGTGGAACTGTTTCCCCTTGGTATGGATTTGTTTCTTGGAGACTCGATGTAATCAGGCTTTGGCAAGAAGTCATATTTTTCTGGTTTTCTAAGAAAAGCTACAGACATTTCAGCAAATTAGTCGATAGCATTGAAGCCAATAATCACTTTGGAAATTAAGATGCTGGGGCCCAGACCATGGAAATATGGGTTATAGGTTTTCGGTGCCTTCCAACTTTCAGAGCCTGGAGTGGGCTGTTCAGGAGGAGGAAGCCGATAGGGCATTGGGTAAGAAGAACTCAGTGTGGTTGGAGAGGCCTGGCCTGGACTGAAGGCACTTGGGGAGCCTGGGTCTGGCTGCCTCTCACTGCTTAGGGGTTATGATCCTGCAACCCAAAGGTCAGTGTCATGACTATCACCTAAAGGGGACTAGATTCTGTGATATCCCTTGTTTTCTACAGCTTTAAGATACTCGGAGTTGAAGTTTCCTGTCTCTCCTTACCACTGACATAGGACCTGAGTAGATGAACAGATTCTTCATATCAATAGCCCTCCAAGCATCTTTACCTTGTCACTGCTGAATATGAGTCGTCACACCTCTTTACTAGCCTGCTCCTGCTCTGCTGAGGCAAGAACATGTAAGAGCCCACATCTGTGTTTTTATCAAGCACAGAACTAAGATATGTGGCATGTCATTTCTCTGCCTCCAAGAAGTGACCATTGATCATAGTGATTTATTGAGTGCCTACTATGTGCTAGGCTCTGTGTATATGTTATGTCTAAACCTCTGACGTTATCATTTTCAGATAGGAAACTGAAGCCAAGGGCAGTTACGGGACACAGGGCAAAAGGGACAAAATTAAGTTTGGAAGCCAGAGCACATAAAAAGAAAATTATATTTAAAAGTCTCTCATTTGTTGTGTTAAGGAGGAATTCTCACTCTGGCATTTTAAATTTTATTATTTTTTAATTTGTTTTCTCTTTATATTTTGATTTTAATATATTTTTAATACTTCTACAATATCTACTTTTCTCCCACTCCTTTCCTCCTTCTTAACAAAGAGTAAATCTCTGACTTTGGCAGGCAAGGGAATCAAGCTAGAAGTTAATAACATTGTTTTTCATTTGTTGTATCCTATTTATGGCATGTGATACTGATTTTCTATTTAGAGACATGAAGTTTCTTTTTGAAATAAACTGAAGTTTTCAAAAAATTGCATCAAGTTAAAAAAAATCAGTACCTAACAGCTGAGGTGGTACTTGGGCATAACAAATAACATGAGGGCATGACTGCATGATGTTTCTCACTGTCTCTGTGCCTCAGTTTCCCTGGGATAAGAATAGCACTTACCTTCCAACGTGGTTGTGAAGGTTAAACATGCTAAGCTATGTCAAGAGCAGGAAGCAGTACCTAAATCACAGTAAGCACTACATAAGTGCTAGACAGTGTTATTATTATGCAAACACAAGACATTTAGAAAAGATTTCCATTTGGTTCTTGTGTGTCTCCTGAGGAAAGCCAGATTGATAAAGCAGTGACAACCAGAGGGATCTAACTTTTACCCATAGAAATTTATTGGTAAAAGTTATACCTAGTTTCAGACTGTTCTCAAAAATTGCATAGTTTGGGGAAAATTTTACTGTAATTTATGGTTATTAGCATGCAATTTTTCTTTTTTAATATTCAAGTTGTGTTTATTACTCATAAGGAACTGACAGCCTTTGAAGTATTTTTAACATGATTTCCTGCCACTGCCCCTCCTCCACACACCCACAGGAAATAGAGAACAGTAGTCAAATTGTGGAGACTGCTTCGATAATCATTTACCAAGTACAAAGCTTATTAAGAAAAGTCCAGGAACTTTTCGGCATGTATTTTACTCACATGGGGCATAATTATTATAAAGTAAAATTTTGATGATGTCTTCTAAAAAACCCAAATGTCTGGAAATAGGAAGTGGAAGCTATGTATAGAGGTGAACATTTAAAAAAGTTCATGGAACTTTTTTTCTTTATTAAACTTTATTGTAATTTATGAAAAGAAATTTCTCACAGATAAACGACCAAATATCTCTTTATCACCATGCCAAACATGTTAAATCCAATTGTTTGAAAAATTAGCTGTTATGATCTCTCAGTACATATATTTTTTAAATAATTAAAAAATGTTTTCAATTATAGTTGACATGCAATATAATAGTTTCAGGTATACAACATAGTGATTAGACACTTAACTTATGAAGCAGTCATCCAGGTAAATCTAATACCCCTCTGAGAGCAAACATAGTTATTACAATATTGTTGACTATATTCCTTATGCTCTACTTTACATCCCCATGACTATGTTTTAACTACCAATTTGTACTTCTTAATCCCTTCCCCCACTTTACCTATACCCCTTTGCCTCCTCCCATCTGGCAGCTATCAAAATGTTCCCTGTTTCTATGAGTTTGTTTCTGTTTTGTTTATTTTGTTATTTAGTTTCCACATATAAGTGAAATTATATGGCCTTTGTCTTTTTCTGTCTGACTTAATTCACTTCTCACAATAACCTCTAGGTCCACCCATGTCGTTGCAGATTGCAAGATTTCATTCTTTTTATGGCTGAGTAATATTGAGTAATGGATGAATTGATAAGTGGTATATATATATATACCACTTATCAATTCATCCATTGATGGACACCCAGGTTGCCTCCATATCTTGGCTATTGTAAATAATGCTGCAATGAATATATGAATTCATGTGTCCCTTCGAAGTAGTGTTTTGGGTTTCTTCAGATAAATTTCCAGAAGTTAGGTTACTGGGTCCTTCTTTGTCTCTTGTTATAGTCTTGTTTTTTTTGTTTTTTTTTTTAAGTCTATTTTGTCTAGTATAAGTACTGCTACCCCAGCTTTCTGTTGTTGTTATTTGTTTCTATTTTATGAAATATTTTTTTCATCCCTTTATTTTCAGTGTGTGTGTGTCTTTTGATTTGAAGTGAGTCTTTTGTAGGCAGCATATGTAAGGGTTCTATTTTCTTATCCATTCACTGTATCTTTTGACTGGAGCATTTAATTTATTTATATTAAAAATAATTGTTGATGTGTAGTTATTGCCATTTCATTATTCATCTTCTTCTCCTTCTCCCTCCAACATTTCTTGTAATACTAGTTTGGTGGTATGAGCTCCTTTAGCCTTTTCTTGTTTATGAAGCTCTTTATTTGTCCTTCAATTCTAAATAAAAGCTTTGCTAGGTGGAGTAACCTTGATTATAGGTCCTTGCTTTTCATCACTTTAATTATTTCATGTCAATCCCTTCTGGCCTGCAAAGTTTCTGTTGATAAATCAGCTGACAGCTTTATGGGAGCTCCCTTGTAGGTAACTAACTCTTTTCTCTTGCTGCTTTTTGGTTCTCTCTTTGACTTGAAAACTCATATCCAAAAAGATATTTGTACACTGATGTTCATAGCAGCATTATTCACAGTGGCCAGGACATGGAAGCACCCAAAATGTCCTACAATAGATGATTGACTAAAGAAGCTGTGGTACATATATACAATGGAATATTACTCAGCCATAAGAAGAGATGAAATACTGCCATTTGCAACAACGTGGATGGACCTTGAAATAATACTAAGCAAAATAAGCCAGATAGAAAAGGTTGAAAATCAGATGATATCACTTATATGTGGGATATAAACCTAGAAGCTACAAATGAACAGGACAAACAGATTCATGGATATGGACAAAGGACTAGTGGTTACCAAAGAGAAGGGGGAAAAATAAAATGTTAAAAAAAATAAAAAATTAAAAAAAATTAAAAGAATAAAAGCTATCTTATTTAATATACATATATGTGTGTGTGTGTATACATATATATATGTGTGTGTATATATATATAAAAGATTCTCTTTGTCTTTAAGCATTGGCATTTTAATTATGATGTTGCTTGGGGTGGGCCTCTTTGGATTCATCTTGTTTGTAATTCTCTACATGTCTATTTCCTTTGCTGGGTTAGGGAAGTTTTCAGTCATTACTTCAAATAGGTTTTCAATTCCTTGTTCTCACTCTTCTCCCTCTGGTACCCTTATGATGCAAACATTGGTACACTTGATGTTGTCCCGCAGACCCTTTAAACTATCCTCATTTTTTTTTTTTGGATTCTTTTTCCTTGTTGCTGTTTTGATTGGGTGTTTTCTGCTACTTTTCCTTCTAAATGGCTGATTTGATCCTCTGCTTTATCTAATCTACTGTCGATTTCCTCTAATGTATTGTTCATTTCGGTTATTAGAGTCTTCATTTCTGACTGGTTCTTTTTTATGTTTTCTATCTCCATTTTCATGTTTTATATCTCCTTGTTAAAGTTTTTACTGAGTTTATCTACTCGTCCCCTAAGTTCATTGAACATCCTTATAACCAGTGTTTTGAACTATGCATCTGGTAGATTGCATGCCTCTATTTTATTTTATTCTTCTTCTGGAGTTTTGTTCTGTTCTTCATTTGGGATGTTTCTTTCTCTCCCCATCTTGGCTGCTTCCTTATATTTGTTTCTATATATTGGGTAGGGCTGCTATATTTCCTGGTATTAGTCGTGTGGCCTTCTGTAGTAGTTGTCCTGTAGTGCCAAGAGGCACAGTCTACTGAGGTCACCTGAGCTGGGTGCTCCAGGCATGTCCCTTGCATGGGTTGTGTGTACCCTCCTGTTGTATTGAGCCTTGGTTGCTGTTTGCACGTAGTGGGAGGGATTAACCCTCGGACTGATTAATTGTGAGAACTGGCTAGTAAGGGGTTGACTACGGAGCAGGATTCACTTTAAGATGGCTCCGGGGCATGCCCAGTCTGTCCTTTGGGTGTATGGTCCTCAAATGCAGCCCCGGGTGGTGCTCTGGCTCACTCAGAAGTCACCCATAGGGCATGCCAGCCTTGGGGTCTTTTGGGAGGGACCCTGCCACAGGCCAATTTTAGCCAAAGCCTGAGACCTCCTCAGAGTCACCTGGAAATGAGTCACCAAGCAATCCACAGTTGGCTGCCACTGGTGATGGGGTAGAGATGCCTTGAGAGGCCAAGATGCAAACCAAGGCCAGGTATTTCTAATGCTTGGGGCTGCTCGGCAAGAGGTACAGGACGCACTGAGGCTAGATGCTGCTTGTTTGGGCTCTGTGAACCTTTGAGAAATTTTAGGAAAGTCCACAGCATGACCCAAGACAGGCCATTTGTATGGAGAAGCCACTGGAAGCAGCTTGAGTGGGCCCGTAAGTTCGGAGGGGAGGAGTCTCGGGGAATCTCCAGGGCAGGGAGGCTAGTTTAGCTAGGTTGATAGAGATTCAATATGGCGGCTGCCTGATTCTACATGTCAGGAGTTGGGAGGGCGCAACAAAGAGACAACAGAATCTACCAGCGCCTCTGTCTGGGAGAAAGCTGCCCCTCCAGCCCTCACCTTGAAGCCAGACAACCCAGTTCCTCCCAGTATGTCCCTGGCATTTTTCAAGCAGCTGCCCCAGCACTGGAGCCCAGAGACAGCGAGTCCGTCAGTGAGTAAGTATGTGCGCCTGCCCCTTAAGAGAAATATCTGTGACTTCAGCAGCCTACGGTCTCACTCAGCCACAATCTCCATTGGTTTTCACAGCCAGAGGTTATGGGGACTTCTTGGCTCTGGAACCCTGGGCTGGGGAGGCTGGTGTGGGGCTGGGACCCCTCGCTCCTCTGGAGGGAATGTCACCTGCGATATCCCTTCTGATTCTCAATCATCATAAGCGGGTGCGGGGATCAGCCTGTTCTGATCTCTACTCCCCACCAGTCTTGAGGTGGCCTCCCCTGTATGTCCCCAGTTGTAGAAATTCTGTTCAGCTAGACTTCAGGAGACTCCCAGTGACGGTTGTTCTGTAGTTTAGTTGTAATTTTGATGCGGTGGTGAGAGGAAGCAAGCACAGTGTTTACCTACTCAGCCATCTCAACCTGAACCTCATGGAACATGTATTAAAGTTATAGAGGAATTTCAACAACCCACTATGTAATTTTGGAGATTCAAGTCTAGTATTGGGTTTGGTAGTGGGAGACAGAAATGAAGCTTATGTGGGTTCTCAGGAGTGAGATATTTGGTATTCAAAGCAGCAGTCAAGTCCTCAGGGTAGAAAGTAAAGGAGCGTGCTCCATGATATTTGAGGTGCTAGGATTGCAAAAGGACACAAAAGGAAAAGTATGAAAGACAACTAGCTCAGTATTATTTCTATTAGAAATATTCGTAATCAGTAGAATTATTTAGGACAGTGTGGTCTCTCGACCAGCATCATTAGCATCACCTGGAAAGCATGCTTACAGGCCTCACCTGAGCTAGTCAATCAAACTCAAGGCGGGAGGAGGATTCCCAGAAGCTGTTTTAATAAGCCGTTCAGGTGATTTTGATGTACACTATGTCATAGAACCACAAGTTCAGAGGAAAGGCAATTCCCATTTTATACAATGCATCTGTCTAAAAATCTGCCACATGCCGACTGCAGACATAAGTAAACACAAAATAAGCATTTGCTCCTTTTTTCTTCCCTTTGCCATCTAAAGGGGGGAAAAATATAATCGTCTTCTAGGCCAAAAGAGGACAACTTTGCCACAATGACTCAGTTCTCTAAGGACACCACTGTGTTCTGGTGCCCAGGACTTGAGTCACAGAGAGTAAAGAGTAAGAACATTCTGATTCTTCTTTTAGCAACTTAGTTCATAGCAATTCAAGATATGGGACCTGACACAAAAAACGATTCCCTCTAAAAAGGTTGGTAATCATATCATGGTCCATGATGTAATCTTAGACAACTCACAGCTTGGCCCTCAGATGTGAAAGGGAAGGCAGGCAGGGAAAGTGGGGCCTTTTCTTTGGCAAGGATGCTGCAAAAAAGCCAGGGCTGGGTGCCTAATCAGTGCAGTGATGATTCTCGCCCTTCATGGCTCTTCAACCTGTTCACAGGTCGAAGCTCGGACTCTTCCCATCTCTGGGTCTCAATAAAATAAGAGAACAGATATCATGGTAATTTTAGCCTAATCCCACTAAGGCAAGGGAGCCTGCCTTTACTATTGTAACTGTAGGGCTGGAATGCTGTCTGCTGCATAGGTAATAAACATGTGGGGGAAAAAAATCAGTGATGCTGGTGGCAGTTTATTATAAAGGTGAAAGGTGGGGCAGGATTTTCTCCATTAGAAAACCAGGCAGGAAGGAGACAGAGGCTGACACTTCTTATAGAGCATCTCGGGCAATCCAAGGAAATCAGGATAGATATAAATGTCCAAAAGAAAGGAACAAGGAGGGATTAAAACTGGAGACAGTCAGGGGTCAGGAGTTGGGCAGAAGTGAATTTAAATGGGATCAGTGGGAAGGAAATGAGGTAAAGATAGTCCTAGTGTTTACAAGTTGCCTGATATAAGAGTAGATTAGATTGGCTTGAAGTTATGTTAGCTAATATTCAACAAGTATAAAGTCCCTGTTGTGAGCCAAGTACTATTCTTAGAGGTACTTGCGATTTTGCAGGAACCAAAACACAAAAAATTCCTGAAATCATGGAGCAGATAGCAGAAGGAATATTTATAATAGCTACTTAATGATTTAATAATGGCAACGATTGCTTACCATTTGCCAGGCATTGTCACTGTTAGCTTACTAAGGCTTCACAGTCATGAAGTAGTTTCTATGCTTAATCCACCTCTTACTTTTCTAAGAGTCATACTTCTTTAGACCATCACCTTGGGGGCAGCACAAGCCTTAGGAGCAAGTAAGGTCAGAATTTACAGCCTGGGTTTTTATATTTCAACTTGGCTATCAATAATACATGGGTGAGTCACCTCACTACTTATTGCTCATTATCCAAAGGCTTAATAACATAATTGCATTTAATGGAATACTATGAGGTTTTGGTGGTATCTTTATATGAAAAAGGAAATGATTTTAAAAGAATGAGCATCAAATACTTTATCTCATGGCATATTGTTTGAAGAATATTAATAATGAACTCTAAATTCTCTCAATGACTTTGTAAAAAATATTACCCAAGTGACGTGAGTTTGGTTAAAAATTTTAGCCATTTGGTGATTACTTAAAAAAAATTCCTTATCAGTTAAATATACATGCTCTTGTGTAAAAATTCCCACAATAAAAATTAAATGTATACATATATAAAGAGATATTCTAGCCAAAAGTGCCTATAGAACAATAGTATTTCTAAAAATCAAACAAGTTCTTCAGAAATTTTCAACTTTATCAAGGGGATTCTCATTGTTTAGCTCATACCTATATAGAGTTTTCATTGTTAAACTGACAAATAATTATGTTAAACATACCGACAAGTGATTATGAAGCATCCACACTGTCCTGGGTGCTAGGGACACAGCAGTAAACAAGAGAGACAGGCAGTTACCATCCTGCAGGAAGACAGATCCTGGACAAGCGAATCTCAAATGTTCCCAGTTATTGTAAGAGGGAAACAAAATATCTCAGATTTTCATCGGATCAAGAGAGGAATGGGCTCTCAGAGGGAAGGCAACTAAATGAGTCCCGAAATATTCAGTGTCTACCAGGCAGAGGGGAAGAGAGTGGCTGAGAGAAAACGAAGGCATAGATAGACAGGGCATGATGACCCACTGATAGGTCGCAGGTTTCTGGCTGTGCGGAGACCCCTCCTTGTGGCTCTTTTGGTTGTTTCTTTGTTTCCCAGACTGTGAGAACATCTTGAAGACAGGGATTACATCTTGTCTATTTAACTCTGGCACTGATCACAACATCTGATACACCTGTACTGATTATATTAATGAATTCAGAATGTGAGCAAGGCCTATAGCCTGTGTATGCTAATCACACCAGAACATAAAGGCACTTGGACTCACAGTGATCTTAGCCCCATCCTGCTTCCGAGCAGGGGATGTGGACTTTTGCCATGCACAGCTTCCCACGTGTTCCCAGGGTATGCCTGCTGAAATCTTTTATGAGGAAGAGTAAAGCGGAGTGGTTAAGAGCCCAGGTTCGGTAGCCAAGTTGCTTAGGTTCAGCTCCTGGCACTGCCATTTAACTAGCTGTTTGATACTGAGCAAGTTACTTAACTTTTCTATGCCTCCATTTGTAAAATGGGGTAGTAACGGTGCATCATGGGGTGATTAGAATGTTTGGGTATGTAAATAAAGATAAAGTGTTTAGCATGGTCTCTTACACTTGGGTGCTATGTAGGGGACCGATATCATTCTCTTCTGCAAATCTGCCTTTAGCCCCTCACCGAGCCCTAGACTGCTCTTCCCTTCTAAAGGTCACCATTTCCCACCCCAGATCATCTTTGTTCACATTGCTATTAATATTGCTCCCACCAATTTCACCCCTGTAATTCCCCATAGCCCAGAAAAACCAGGCTATACCATTACACTTAGAGGTATAGATGAGAGAGAATGTGGAGAGTAACTTCTCCCTCTAGCACAGGCACACACCTATTTTAGGGGGAGATTCTTTAGCTGGCTCAGTGCTTGGTCCTGGCCTTTTCCATGTGACTAAAGACAGTTCTGTGTAAACACTCACTCCAGGCCTCCTCACATCTCAGAATCTGGCTCTAGAAAATAAGACAATGTTTTCCCTTCACTTTACACCAAGGTCCACAGCCGCAGGGCTCACATCCTGCCCCTAGACTGACCCTTCCCTAGGATGGCAGAGACATAACATCCCTTCCAGGCAAGCCCCACTCAGGCCCAGAGGTGTAGGGCAGCCCTGAGGCCCAGAAAGACAATCCCATCAGGGTCTGATTTCGAGATTGTCAGAAATGCAGTCAACTGTATGCTGGCCCCACCATCCTCACCAAGGTTCCCAAAAATCTTAGGGAGTAGTCTCACCCAGGGTTACCTTGAGCCAGGCGAGCCTGGGGTTCTGAGAGGCTCAGGTGCTGTTCTGGGATTCAGGCTTCCTTGTCCTACCAAGGGCTATTTTAGCTGTATTACAGTTTAGGAAAAATTTGAGAATCCCTCTGGGACCTTAACTCTATTTATAACATTGTTTCTATGGGAAAAAGTGTTCCAAGTGACAATTGATTTCAAACAGAATTCTTAGAACACAGCCTTTTCATTGGTGGAGAACTACTGGTAATTGTTTCTTCACATGTAGTAATTGTGTTGCTGTTTTGCCAAAAAAAATGCTTCTAGTATTAAAAATAAGAGAGAGAAAATACAGGTATTACTTCTTGCATTTTTTGAGTTTTAAAAATCGAGTGATTTTCTTTCTTTCTTTTTTTTTTTTTTTAAAGAAACCATGTCTCCTTAAAAAGTACATTTATCTGTCCACTGGCCACTAAGTTAAAGGCCGTATGTCTGTAATCTCATTTAATCCTCACAACCCTCTAAAGTGATGTGATAAAGAATCTGACTCCATTGTTGATGCTTAGCTGCTCAAAGCTTTCAAGCCCCACCAGGCTCCTGGTCCTTCTGCCCCACATCTTGGCAAGCTTATTAAAAAAAAATGTCCAGATACGCTCTCCTTTGGCTCCAATGGGAAGTTCAAACTGTGTATACACCAGCTGGCAAAGAGTCCTCATCCCAGTCCCACGCTTTCATTGCCTTATTACCATGAAACTCCAAAGCCAGTGCTCTTTCATTTCTCCCTTAAACCATTCTCTGACCCGTTTGCACCTTACTCTTCTCAGAAAGCCTCATTATGTGAGTTTAAACTTTTTCAGAACCCTCTGTGTCTGTGGGCCATCATGAATTCTCAATATCCAAAGCAAATTCTGGGGAGGGGGTTCATCTCATCTCTGGGAGGTGACTGCAGATGGATACAGCGTTTTCTATTTTACGGATGAGGAAAATGAGGCTCAGAAAGATTAAGCTGCTTGCCAAAGATCATAAAGCCAGATAATATCATCTTAACCAGTCTGCTCTTTCTCTGTTTCAGGTCATATGGGTTTTTATCTTTAAAAAATTAGTAAATTTGCATTGAGGACTCACACCTCTTGCTAATATGTAACACGTGTGGAACATCTACTTTGTCCCAAGCCCTTTCCACGCATTAACTCATGGTAGCCTCTTAACAACTCAATTAGCTAAATACCATTGTTATTCCCATTTTTATAGATGAGGAATCTGAGTAACAACAGCAAACCTAAATAACTTATGCAGTAGGGCTAACTAAGAAATAGCAGAACTTGGATTTGAACACAGGCATACTGGCTCAGAACCCATATGTTTAGTCACAGGGCTATAATACCTCTTACAAGATATATAAATAAAGAAGCTGATGATTAACTCAGTTTACAAGGATTGTGTTGACACTGCATAAGTGGATGCACTTATTTAAAAAAAACCCTTATTAATAACATATTCATTGGTTTCATTATATTATCCATACATATTTCACACAATACTGTAAGGATCTAGAGGAAAAAGCTAATCATTTGTTGAGTATGACAGTCTTCTCTCCTCCCTCCAATAACTAGAAGATAGCCTTTTAGACAAAGGGGGCTCAACGAATGCCATTTGAACAGCTTCAAATCAGTGGGTATTGCAGAAGGAATTCCTGCAATTTCACCTTTGCCCTAGATACTGCACTGCACATCATTGCAAATAGTCCAAGATTCTCCAGCAATTGCCATGGAAACTCTCTAGAATTCTTATTCTCCATCTTGTGCCATCTGTCTGACTAAAGGTATAACAAGAAAAATAATGATCTCTACTTTTTCATGGGAAATTACCCCAAATTCATGGAAGGTTTTTTTTTTTTTTTTTTTTTTTTAAACCATCTGGTTTCTCTTTAGGCTTTCCAACAACTTCTATGCAGCTAATAAAGTTATATGAAAATTTTCATGGCTGGTTCCTCACACATGGCTCCTGTCTCTAGAAACTCAATTATTTGAAAGATTAGGATTAAATAGCAACAAGAGAAAAATCAAAATCAGCATGAATTACTAACAATTGGAACAAGTGTTAAAACTAGTCTCATTTCCTTAATGGAGTCCAAGCTTGCTGCTTTTAAAACTTAGCTCTGACATTGTCTCCTTCAAGAGCCTTTGGCGAATAGATTTAAATTTTGCCCATGAACAAAGCTAACTAAATAATGGCTTCCATGTAGTGTTTTCAGAAGATGAAGAAGGCTATGAGGGATTTTGAAGGATAAAACTTTCTATAATTAAGTGTTAAATATGTCCAATTCTCTAATATATATATATAGAAGAGGGTGAAGTGGAAGGCACTTCATTCATTTCAGTAGTTTTGAATCTGTGCTCTGAGGAACGCCTAGATTCCCTCTAATTTCCCCCTGAAGCTGCCAGAGGTAAAAGATGAGTCCTCTCTGGGCTTGCCTACCCCATTTCCGTAGAGCATATCTACATTTATTGATTTTCATCTGAGGATTCTCATAAAATTGATTTTAACAAAGGACTCCATGGCTCAAAATTGGTTTGAGCAACCCCTGATATAATCTAGCTCCCTCATTTTATAGATGAGAAAAAAAGATTATGTGATTCTCTAAGGCCTCAGAGATACACTGAGGTGTAGCTGGGATTAGAGGGGTCCCTGGTTCTCCAATTTACTCTTCTCTCAATGATCTTTTGGGCCAGAAATATAATACTAGTGCATATCTGCCTCTCAAAGATAGAATTCTGAACCATTCTTCCCAAACCCCATTCTGAACTCCATTCTCTTGTCTACTACTCTGATTTTATTTTCATCTGGCCATTTGGGTTTGATGCCTGGCATAGCTTTTTACAACAACAACCTATTTGCTCTTCAGGTAGATAATTAAGTAGATGTTTCCGAAACATTCCCAGTATACTCTGTCCTAGGAGAAATAAAGCCCATAGAGGAATATTAGCAAGCTTCTGGGTCTTGATCGCTCAAAGAAATGGTACTACATATGATCCACTTCAAAAGACACTTTTTATTCACAGAGTGGGAAAATCATAAACTTCTTTCTTTAACTTAAATAACTTAAATTATGACTTTTCATCAAGGTTTCCCAGGATTAAAAAAAAAAAAAAAAAAAAGACTGTTTTAAAATGACTCACAGCTTCATAGAGCTGGTAAATGGCAGATTCAGGGATCACACCAGGAGTGTCAGGATCCAAAGTCCATCTTCTAACAACCTATATAAGTATCTGTTTAGAAATCCATGTGTTCCCAGAATCTGAGTCTTATGTTGATGGTAATTATTATTGATAATGTATTGATGAGTTAAGTTGACTTACATACTGAACATGACTCAAACACAAGACTAGTGTCCAAGAAGACTATTCATATTGATTTTCTGTTTCTTTCTCTTTTTTTCAGATAGTTTTAGTGTCATGATATAATTTTGGGAGGAAGAATTTCAAACTTAGAGAAAAGTTACATTAAGAATAAAGATCTCTCAAATAGTCGTTACACAGATTCATCAATTATTAACATTTTGCTACATTTGCTTTATCATTCATACTCATTCTCCTGTTCTTCCT
This sequence comes from Rousettus aegyptiacus, assembly GCF_014176215.1. Taxonomy (NCBI): domain Eukaryota; kingdom Metazoa; phylum Chordata; class Mammalia; order Chiroptera; family Pteropodidae; genus Rousettus; species Rousettus aegyptiacus. The sequence goes on along the minus strand of NW_023416306.1, from coordinate 45,766,919 downwards.
TCTCCCTCTCCCTGTCCCCTTCTGTATATATCAGAAATTCTGGGGATGGCATCTAGCAATCTGTATCTTATCATTGCTCCAGAGTATTCTGAGATTCACCAAAGTTTAAGAATCACTGTCCTGTGGAAAAACTTCAGGGAAAATTGTTCTAAGTGCTTGCTCTTTTCTCAAAAAGGAGAGAAACTGGGGAAAGTTGGGAAGTATAGCTTAGTTTTCCTAGAGTCGATCATGACACAGAAGAATCATTGTTGAATTTTCCTTCAGCCCACTGAGTTAATTAACACAAAGGGATTCTATATGCTAAGGTAGGTTGTAGGATTGGTGCTTTAATTAAGATTCAAATGAGACTTTGCAAATTATTGCCTGGAATGGTTTCATATCTGTGTATTTAATCCCTCTGAAACTGTTCTAGCTTTATTGCCCATACTCATACACAAAAATCTTACGGAAATAAAAATGTAATCATAGAGAAGCTTAATGATTATATAAATTACTTTGTTCACCAAAGTGGCTTATTATGATCTTCAGAGGATGAGAGTTTGAATTGAATCAATCCTTTCTAGCAAGCAGTTTAATAAGATTGTCAGACACTGAGGTAACAGATGAAATCATCAACCACATTAAAATTTCATTAGTCTTTGCAATTACAAAATCATATTTCTCCCTTTAAATAAATAACTTAGGGTTTTACAACCTGCAAAGTGAAGATTCGCAGCTTGAAAGCACACGTGTGTGTGTGTGTGTGTGTGTGTGTGTATGTGTATGCAAGTGGAACCTGAGTCCTATAATAGGTTTGTGTGGTTACCAATAATTATTTCCGTAGCCTGAAATGAGGTACAAGCCATCACAAAACAGGTGGATCATAATTGTGCATACAGCACAAGGGATAAAACTTCCAGAGAAGGAACGCTGGAAAACATTTGTTTGGGCTCTTGAAGTCTGGGTACATCTCTGAGAAGTAGTCCTTTCAGGGAGGTTTCTTCTTTAGTTAATATGACAAATCAAATAGAATAGTTTAAATTTCAAAACTTATACAATGATCAATTAATTTCAGACAGAAGTCAGTAAGAAGAAGAGGAGGAATAGGAAAAGAAAAAGGAGTTGGGGAAGTTTTTTTTAGACTGTTTTAAAGCGAAATCTGACCTGTATTTAAATTTGTGTTGGGGCAGCGGAAAATATAATATTCATTTCCCGGGATTTACAAGCTATGGAATTTTGATATTATTTATGAATGTTTATTCTAAAACTTCAAAGAGCCCCATCTCACAGCATCTCAGACAACAAAGATAGGAGAATGAATGAACAAAGGACACAACCTAATATAGTTTGGTTTTTTTACTCCACCCCAACAGGCAAGCCAATCTTTTGAAAACTGACCATTCTCAATCATCTCTCTATAATTTTGATACTATATCTCTGCTTCCCAAGAATCCTAACCGTCATTTATATTTAGGAGTCTTCCAACCTCCTCCCGCTTCCCTATTTGGCTCTCTCCCCTTATGATTCCCTTTGACATTTGGCAACGCCTTTCTCCTCTCTCCTAACTCCAGCATATTAAATCCTGCCCCACATATCACATTTCTGACAGGGGATCAATGAAAATTTAACAGTATAACTTTTATGGTAATGTTATATTGCAAGGGCTTCAAGCTTGGGATCCAGAAACCTAAATTTGAGTTTGGGTTTGGCTACTAATAAATTTATAATGTTGGGATCATGCTAAAGCTCATTGTCCTCATCTGTAAAATCAAGTCATTGGAGTAGGTAAACCACTAAATACTCTGGATCACTCAGCTTCTATAACTTTTTTCTAGTTTTGTTGAGATATAACTGACATATAGCATTATATCAGTTTAAGGTATACAGCATAATGACTTGACTTACATTGTGAAATGATCACCACAATAAGTTTACTTAACATCCATCATCTCATATTTATACAAAAATAAAATAAAATTTTTTCCTTATGATGAGAACTCTTAGGATTCACACTCTTAACAACTTTCATATATACTATACAGCAGTGTTAACTGTACTTATTACATTGTACATTATGTACCCAGCATTCATTTGTCTTATAACTGGGTATACCTTCATCCAAGTCCTCCTCCCCCCACCCCTCCTCTAGTAAACACAAATCTGATCTCCTTTTCTATGAGATTTGTTTATTCTCTTCCTCTCCTGCCCTTTCTTTTCTTTTAGATTCTACATGTATAAGCAAAATCGTATATCATTTGTCTTTCTCTGTTGGATTTATTTCACTTAGCATAATGACCTCAAGGTCCATCAGTGTTGTTGTAGTTGACAGGATTTCCTTTTTTTAAATAATTGAATAATAGTCTATTGTGGGTGTGTATATATGTGTGTATATCAAACTTCTCCATTCATCCACTGATGAGATGTAGGTCATTTCTATGTCTTAGCTACTGTGAATAATGCTGCTATGAACATGGGGGTGCAAATATCTCTTCAATGTTATGTTTTTATTTCCTTTAGATGTATGTCTAGAAGTGAAGTTACTGGATCATATGGTGGTTCTATTTTTAATTTTTTGAGAAAGCTCCATACTCTTTTCCATAATGGCTGCACCAATTTATAATACCACCAACAATGCATAAGGGTTCCCCTCCCTCCATATCCCTGCTGGCCCTTATTATCTCTTATCTTTCTGATAATAGCCATCCAAACAGTCATGAGGTGACAGCTCATTGTGGTTTTGATTTGAATTTCCCTAATGATTAGTGCTGTAGAGCACTTTTTTATGTACCTGTTAACCATTCAAATATCTTCTTTGGAAAATGTTTATTCGGGTACTTTGCCCTTTTTAAAAAAATTATTTATTTAAATTAGTTTCAAGTATAGAGTACATTGGTTAGACATCTACATAGTTCATAAAACGATCCCCTCAATTACTCCTTCCCTCCCCTCCTTTGCCCATTTTTCAATTGGATTATTCATTTGTTGCTATTGAGTTGTGTAAGTTGTTTATGATTTAGATATTAACTCTTCATCAGATATATTGGTTTGCAAAATTTTTTTCCTTTAGGTTGTCTTTTCATTTTGTTGATGGGTTTTTCAATGTGCAGAAGTACTTTAGTTTGATGTAGTCCCACTTGTCTATTTTTTATTTTGTTGTTTGTGCTTTAAGTGTCATATTCAATAAATCATTGCCAAGATTCATGTCAAGGAGATTTTTTCCTATGTTTTCTTCCAGGAGTTTTATAGTTTATGGATTTACATTTAAGTCTTTAACCCATTTAACTTAATTTTTGTGAGTGGTATAAGATAAGGATCTAGTTTCATTCACTTACTGTGAATATTCAATCTTTCCACCACCATTTATTGAACAGACTGTTTTTCCCAGTTGCGTATTCTTGGCTCTCTTGTCAAATAGGAGCTGACTATATACGCATGGGCTTATTTCTGGACTCTCAATTTTGTTCCATTGGTCCATGTGTTTATTTTTATGCCAGTACCACACTGCTTTGATTACTATAGCTTTATAATAGAGCTAGAAATCAGGAAGTTGAATGCCTCCCACACTGCTTTTCTTTCTCAGAATTACTTTGGCTATTCAAGGTCTTTTGTGTTCTATGAAAACTTTAGGATCATTTTATCTATTTCCATAAAAAAATAATAAAATCTTATAGAGAGTGCATTGAATTTATACATGACTTGGGATTGTATAGATATTTTAACAATATTGGTTCTTTCGTGAACATGGACTACCGTTTTCTTTATTTGTATCCCCTTCTACTTCTTTCATCTATGTCTTGTATTTTTAGTGTATAGATATTTTACCTCCTTGGTTAAATTTATTTTTAAGTATTTCTTTGCTTTTGATGCTATTGGAAATGAAGTCATTTTATTTATTTTTTTTCAGATAATTTATTGTTAGTATATAGAAGTGATACTAATTTTTGCATGTAAATTTTGCATCCTGCAACTTTACTAAATTTGTTGTTTAAATCTAACAATGATTTGGTGAAGTCTTTAGCATTTTCTGTATATAAAATCACATCATCTATAAATAAAGACAATTTTACTTTTCTTTTCAATTCTTATGCCTTTTAGGTCTTTTTCTTGCTTGATTGCTCTGGCTAAGACTTCTGGTACTATGATGAATTGGAGGGGTGAGAGTGGACATCCTTATGTTTTCTTATCTTAAAAATCTTTTAGTCTTTTGCCATTGGTATAGTGATACCTGTGGGCTTGTCATATATGGCCTTTTTTATGTTGAGGTACACTCTTTCTGTACCTAATTTATTAAGAGTTTTTATTATAAGTGAATGTTGAATTTTGTCAAATGTTTTTTCTGCATCTATTGAGGTGATTATATGATTTTTCTTCTTTCTATTAATGTGATGTGTCACATTTATTGATATGTATATATTGAATGATCCTTATTTCCTAGGGAAAAAATCCCACTTGATCATGGTGAATAATCCTTTTAAAGTCTGCTGTATTCTGTTTGCTAGTATTTTATTGAGACTTTTTTTATGTCTGTATTCATCAGGGATATTGGCCTGTAGTCTTCTTGTAGTGTCTTTTTCAGGCTTTGTTATCAGAATAACGCTGACCTCATAGAAATGAGCATGGGAGTGGTCCTTCCTTTTTGATTTTTTGGAAGAGTTTGAGGAGAATTGGCATTAATTCTTCTTTAAATGTATGATAAATGTCACCAGTAAATGCATCTGGTCCTGGACTTTTCTTCATTGAGAGATTTTAATTACTGGTTCAATCTCTTTATTAGTAATTGATCTGTTCAGATTTTCTATTTCCTCCTTATCCAGTCTTGGTAGTTTCTATGTTTATTTGATACCTTATCCTCATTATATCCCAAGAACTGAAAATATAAGTTTAAAAAAGCTTCATATGAATTGAAAAGGAAACCAGTATTTTTAAAGTACAATGTATCAGAAGCTGTGCTGAGTATATGTTATGGATTATCTAATGGAATCTTTATAACAATTGTGCGAGGTGGTTTTATCTATATTTTATAGATAGAAAATTGAATTGCAGAGGAGATAAATTATTTCTCAAGATAACATGGTTTAAAAGTGCCAAATCTGTCATTTGAAAAACTTGTGTTTTAGATAAAAAGTTTGGTTCTATGTTTATAATTTATTAACAGAATAGGACTTCCATGAGTTACCATGTGTGAGGTTTTTGTGAAAAAATACACACACACACACACACACACACACACATATATTAAGGACAGTTTAGAAAGAAAAGCCAGGCACCTGAACCATTTCATAGAGTGAGAAACTTGACATAGAGAAATAATTAACTTGCCTAAGGATTAATTTTCTGGGTAATAGAATAAGAAAAAAATAGATTTTTCATAAGGATATTCTGGGGTTTCGGAAGAAGTCAAAAGATCTCACTTTGGGCGTTGTAGAAACTACATAGCCATAAACAGTCTTCTGGGGAGAATGACAAAAGTGATACTCTGAATTAAGCTTTAAAAAATTCAAGTTGTTATTTAGTAATTTGAAAATGTTTATTTGATGTTATGAGAGACACCCTTCAAGGGATGCATGAATGGCATCATCTACCTTAGATCCCTAACAGCCATGCATAAGCCCGGGGCTGCGTGGTTCCAGGCATTTGCTCCCTAAGTGGTATCTGGCAAGGCTGATTATTACTTCATGAAAATGGACCATTTAAAGGAGAAAATCTTTTTCTTTAGCAAAAATTTGTGCATATTTCATCAGAAGGTGTCACTAAAATATGACAATGTCTTCTAATGGAAGAATACCAGTTAATAAAACTTACCTGCCTATTTTCCCCTAGAATCTTGGTCTCTACTGGGAGATGGGGTTCCCAGTTGGTTAATTAAGTAAACAACCCCATGCTATTGAGTCAACAAAGTCTATGTGCTATGCCTATAGGCAAGAACCATCTTGGGTAAAATGCACAGATGTAATGAATTATTACTGTTTTCAAAAATTTAAAGAATAATAGCTGCTAATGCTAACAGTTTTATGGTTCTGCAACAAACCAGTGGAGTCACTATTGGGTATTTTGGACTTTTCTTTTTACAGTTGTTCACAATATGGTTGACTCTATGTTAATTCTACCCTCAGCAGTCTAGAGGCATCTGTATGAAAGCACCAAGAAGCATCAAATAAACATTTTAAAAGTCAGTTTTAACTTTAGGTTCTCAAAATTCTAGCTTTGGGCATAAGCAGAAGGGGAAAAAAACTTATAAAATAATGTTTTGGAATGTTTCTTTTCTAATTGAGTTTTAATATACACAGTTAAACAAAATGTATGGTTCTCTTAGAGAAAGAACCAAAAATAATGAAACTGCTTCCTTTATTTGGTCTTTATTTCTTTCAGTTGTCCATTTAATGATTCCTTGACCACATAACAAAATGGATACTGTAAAGTAGTAAATGACAAGCATAATTTTTGTTCTCTGGAAGTATAAATTTGGCTGGAGGAGAGAGATGGATAAATAATTACTAAAATATATGGTAGAGAAACTTACATTAGGGAAAAATGATTCTAAGAAAATGAGGCATTGACCTAAGAGAAGGGGGACAGAGAGAGACAAGGGAGGGGACTAGTCATGGCAGTGGGGTTGTTGGGATCAGCCATGTGGAAATGGAGAAGAGGAGGAGGGAACAGAGAAATTTCTCCTGGGAACTGACATCGTATCTAAAGCCCCTGGGTCTTCTGTTCCTCATGGGTCAGAAAGAATCTATAGGCGGAAGAAGAGGAGAATCACTGCTGAGCCTGCGGGTCAATGTGGCGTCCAAGCTGGAGAGAGAGAGACAGAAGGGAAGACCGCAGTGCAAGGCCAACATCTCCAGTCCAGTCTGAAGAGGCTAGGAATTGAAAATGAGGGTCTAGAGATGTTAAGAAAGAACTAAAAAACCTTCGACTCTTCTTCTTTAATCTTGAGTTTTAATGATGACCTGAAATAGGAGTAGGAGTGTTTGTCTTTGAATAACAGCAGGTGGATAGTCTCGGTTGTGAGTCTTGATACTACTTTTAGCCACAAGCTGCTTGTATGGCCTTAAATAAGTCATTTCACCTTCCCAGACCCCAGTTTCTTCACATGTGAAAAATGGAAGTTAGGATCTTTGGAAACACGGTGGACTGAGAGACGTCCCCAAAGCTCTCCCCTTGAAACAACAATAAGCTGAACATCTAAAACTCAACATAAAACACCCAAACTGCATATCAGCACATCTGAGCATGGGATCTGCGCATAAATGCTACACAGGTCAGAACCCTGGGTGGTGTACTGAGAGAAACAAAGCTGCCTCTTGCAGTTTCCAGAGCTACCTGTAGGAGGACAGGAAGAGGACAAGGAGCAGCGAGTTCCCGGAACAGCCCTGCCTGGGAGAGTCATGAGCTCCTCGTGGCTGGCAGCAGTACCCAGTCATCAGATCAGAAGGCAGAGAAGCAAGACAGCAAAAAAAAAAAACAACAGTTGAATTTTTACCGGCCACAGTTTGACCAAGGCTGAGCTGCAGCCCATAACCCCCAACCCTCAACCCAGAGGGCCCCTCCCTCCATACCTTTTGATATTGAAAACCGTGGAGCTCCCTGGGAATCTGAGCAAATGCTACCAAAACTGTCACTAACACTGACAGGGATTGAAACTTAGAGTAGAGAGTGTGATTAAATATCTATCAGAAAATTTTTAAAAAGCATTTTTAAGGCTTTGTATAAAGCAGGGATCCAAGAAGCTTAGATGCCACCTAGTGGAAACTAAAAGCAAAGCACCTTCTTTTCAGCAGGCTAAAGAGAGACTTTTATGTAATAAATCTTCTTTCTGGAAAAAAAAAAGTAGAATACATTTCCATTAATGCCCAGGTGGAGAAATAGTCCATTAAACACCATGAACAATCAAGGTGACAAGGCATCTCAGAAAGAAAGGAAAAATCTCCAGAAAATAAGCTTATGGACATAGAAATATACAATTTAAATGACAGAGAATTCAGGATGATACTTCTGAAAAACTCAGTGAATTTCAAAATGAGTCATATCAACAATTTTAGAAATTGAAAAAACAACTAGATGAGCAGAGCAAGGAGATGGAAGAGCAAGGAGATTTGGTTCAAAAAGAACCAAAAAGAACTTCTAGAGATGAACAACACGCTTCAAGAGTTGAAAAATGAAATAACAAGCTTGGGAAATAGAGTTGACCAAATAGAGGAAAAGATCAGTGATGTCGAAGACAGAAATCTAGAAATAAATCAGAAGGAAGAAGAGAGAAATCAAAGAATGAAAAATAATGAAAGAGAAATTGAAGAACTGGCTGATACCATCAGGAGAGGAAACATAAAAATAATGAGCATTACCAAAGGAGACAAAAAGGAGCAGGGACTAGAAAGTATTTTCAAACAAAGAGTTGATGAGAATTTCCCAAATCTAAGAAATGAACTAGAGCTTGGAATTCAGGAGGAAGTCAACAGAATACCCAATTATCTCAACCCAAATTGGCCTTCACCAAGACACATTGTATTAAAATTATCAAAAATCAACAACAAAGACAAAATTCTCAGGGCAGCCAGGGATAAGAAAACAGTAACTTATAAAGGAAAACCCATTAGATTATTGTCAGACTTCTCAGCACAAACCTTACAAGCCAGAAAGAAATGGAATCAAATATTTAAACTATTAAATGAAAGGAACTAACAGCTTAAAATAATGTATCCAGTTAAGCTCTCCTTTATATCTGAAGGAGAAATTATGACCTTTCCAGACATACAAAAATTCAGGGAATTCTCCACTATGAGGCCTGCACTACAGGAAATACTGAAAGGGGTCAGCTCACCTAAAACAAAATGACCAAAAAAAACCAAAACACAAAAAACAATTAGGAGTAAAGTGACTAGCAGGCAATAGAAGCTAAGGAGTGCAACCCTTACTAAGAACAGGGCATTATAAGCTTAAATAATAAAAAGAGAATTGTTATAACAAGATAGTAATGAATGTACAGCATACATAAAGACAAATTGAGATAACAATGACTCAAAAGGGGAGGATTCAAATATCCAACTTTGCAAAGGGGAATGAAGATAAGGCACGTGCAGAAGAAAATGGACGACTGTATATAAATAACTATCCTTTACATATTAGTAATGGAAGCCACACACCAAAGGTTCAGAACTGAAGTATATAACATAAAACAAGAAGAACCAGAGGCAAAACCCACAAAAGCCAACCAAAATAAAGAAAATAGAAACACATAAAAAGGAGGCGATGGAACACTGAGCTACCAGAACTCACCAATAAAAAGGCACAGAGTTGCAGAATGGATCAAAAAACAAAACCCAACCATATGCTGCCTCCAGGAGACACATCTCAGCTCTAAAAACAAATATAGATACAGAGTGAAAGGGTGGAAAACGATATTTCAAGAAAATGGCATTCAAGAGAAAAATGGGAGTAGTGAGACTAATATCAGATGAAAAAGACTTCAAAATAAAAAAGGTAAAGAAAGATACCGAGGGATACTTCATAATGTTAGAAATAATCATGCACCAAGAAGACATAACACTTATTAAATCTATGCCCCAAATAGGAAATGAAGAAGTCAAACTGTCACTATTTGTGGATGACATGATTCTCTATATAGAAAACCCTAAAGACTCTACAAAAACACTACTAGAAACAATAAGCAAATATAGGAAAGTCTCTAGATACAAAATCAATGTTCAAAGATCCATGGCGTTCCTATACTCTAATAATGAAGGATCAGAAAAAGAAGTGAAAAAAATAATTCCTTTTGCAATTGCAACAGAAAAGAATCGAATACCTAGGAAAAAATCTAACAAAACATGTGAAGAACCTATGTAATGAAAACTATAAGACCCTGTTAAAAGAAATCGACGAAGACACAAAGAAATGGAAAGATATTTTGTTTTCTTAGATGGAAAGAATCGACATAGTTAAAATGACCATATTACCTAAAGCACTATACAGATTTAAAGCAATCCCCATCAAAATCCCATTGGCATTTTAAAGTAATAGAAAAAAAAAGTCATCAGATTTGTATGGAAGCACAAAAGACCCTGAAATGCCAAAGCCATTCTGAAAAAAAAGAACGAAGCTGGAGGCATCACTCTGCCCGACTTCAAATTATACTACAAAGCGACAGTAATCAAAATGGCATGGTATTGGCAGCAAAACAGACACACGAACCAGGGGAACAGAATCAAGAGTCCAGAAGTAAACTCATATTTATATGGGCAAATAATTTTCAATGAAAGAGCCAAAAACATACAGTGGAGAAAAGAAAGCTTCTTCAATAAATGGTACTTGGGAAACTGAAAAGCCACCTGCAAAAGAATGAAACTAGATTGTTGTCTATCACCACACACCAAAATTAACTCAAAATGGATTAAGGACCTGAATATAAGACCCAAAATAATAAAATGCATAGAGAAAACATAGGAACAAAACTCCAGGACCTTGGACTTAAAGAGGATTTTATGACTTGGATCTCAAAAGCAAGGGAAGTAAAAGCTAAAATAAATGAATGGGACTACATTAAACTAAAAAGCTTCTGCTCAGCAAAAGAAATCGCCAACAAGGTAAAGAGACAGCCATCCAAATGGGAAAATATATTTGCAAGCATCACCTCTGATAAGGGCCAAATATTCAAAATATACAGAGAAGTCATACAACTCAATAACAGCAAAAAAACAAATGGTCCAATCAAAAAATGGTCAGAGGACCTGAACAGACACTTCTCCCTAGAAGACACGCAAATGGCCAACACATACTTGAAAAGATGCTCAACATCACTAGCTATTAGGGAAATGCAAATCAAAACCACAATGAGATACCATCTCACACCTGTTATAATGGCTATAATCAACAAGACAAATAATAGCACATGTTGGAGAGGATGTGGAGAAAAAGGAACCCTCATACACTGCTGGTAGGACTGCAAATTGGTACAGACGCTATGGCAAACAGTATGGGGGTTCCTCAAAAAAATAAGACTTGATCTACCATATGTTCCAGCAATCCCTCTGATGGGTATTTACCCCAAAGACTTGAAAACCCATATCTGAAAAGTTATTTGCACACCAATGTTCACAGCAGCACTATTCACAGTGGCCATGACATGGAAGCAACTGAAGTGTCCTACGATAGATGATTGGCTAAAGAAGCTGTGGTGCATATATACAATGGAATATTATTCAGCCATAAGAAGAGATGAAATATTGCCATTTGCGACAACCTGGATGGACCTCGAGATAATCGTGCTAAGCAAAATAAGCCAAACAGAAAAAGTTGATAATCACATGATATCACTTATATGTGGGATATAAAAGCAACAAATGACCAGGACAAAGAAACAGAGACTCATGGACATGGACAATAGACTAGTGGTTACCAGAGGGTAGGGGGTGGGAGAGGAGGGGGTAGGTAGACGGTTAAAGGGGGTCAAATATAGGAGGATAGGGGGAGTGTAAAATGGGTAAAGGGGATCAAATATATGGTAGCTGAAGGTAACTGGACTTTGGGTGGTAAAAAACACAATAGAATATACAAATGTCAAATTATAATGTACACCTTAAAATTGTATAATTGTATTAACCAATGTTACCTCAATAAACTTAATAAAAAATAAAATAAAAAATGGAAATTAGATTATCATTCTTTCAGCCTTTAAATTCAAGACACTGAGAAGATGATTTTTCCTATTACAGATTTATTTTCAACTTCTTATGTAATCCACGCACACATAAAAGGACCCTGGATCCACTACTTTAAGATGAAATAATTCATTTTAAGCCCTAAGCTGATAGCAGGTTTTATTTCAGTAAAGTGGCATTAATAGTTTGACTTTGCCTACATGCAGAAAATCAGAAAGTATGAATGGATTCAAATGCTTGTGGCATTCCTACCCTCTGTACTATTTCTGAATGTGTAGAAAATCTTTTCCTAGGAAACTACTAATCCCTTTTATCACAAACTTTCAACACAATTAATGTTACTAGTTCACCACTAACCCATTGTTTCTACCACAGATGTTTACTTTCTTTTCCTTGGGACCAGAGATTCCATCACACGTTTTTCTATCTGCTGCTCCTGCTCCCAACAACTCTCCTCAGATGCAGAGTGAGGCAGATCACAGGTGTCAATGAACAGTTAATGGACTGAAGTTCATTTTCAGTTCCATTTTTTATACTTACTGGTCGGGCTATGAAATCTCAACAATCCCTTGGTCACAGCACATTACTACTAGTGGTTAAAGCTCAGAATTAATAATAGTGTGGATTAGCTGTACATTTTCAAACTGCAAAAGCCAGACCAAGTTTGTGGTCAGGGATTCTATTTCTGCTTCCTTTTAAGGGTATTACAAGGGTCAAATCAGTTCTTGTCTTAATCCTTTAAAAAAATGTGCACCTGTCCACAGTGAAAAGAGCACATGAAGCAGACAGACCTTACAATTCAATTATGACAGAAAGAAAGAGGCCTGGGTTTTTTTTCTGAAGCATCAGGCACTATAGCACTTCATTCTTCTGAGTTCACTTATTCTGCACCCTCAACTGCTGGGAACATAGTTGAGAATCAGAATGTACTATTTTCTGTTTCCTTGTTTGTTTCTAAGACACTAAAGCACACAAGACTTTGTAGCAAAGTCTGTATACCAGGATCTTACTTTGGGTATAATTTCTAGAGCTCCTTCTGCACAGTCTTCTAGACTGGATGACACAGGAGCTATATACAATATTCTCAAATTCATATATTTCCATTATAGTACCACCCACATTGGAGGTCTTTTTAGTGGCAACATAAGAAAAATATCTTTTTTGAAGATAACACCTCACTATAGGCAAAAATAAAATTTCTACTAGGTAACTTTACACATTTCAACTAAAATAAACATGAATGGAGGCAATCCTGGTTTTAATCTTTACTCCTTCTCACTGGGATAGTGGGTAATGATGTATTTTTCTGTTCACAAGCAGTGAGGATAGAGACATCCTTTTATTTTGAGTTTTGGGGCTTTCATATGTCCATCTGTTCTTCTCATCATCACACAAGAGATTTACTGCCATAAAAATGATTTCATAGACTTATTACTGCTGCTGACATGCCTGCTTCTCCCAGAGATGATTACATTGATCTCTTCTTTCTCCCTTCTGACGTTGTATCCATCATCACCTTCCCGTGCTGCCCTGTATATGGATGTACAGTGTCTCATTTCTCTTTGGTCATGTACTTAGTGATTGGCCCAGGATCATGTTAGACCCCATCCTATCCATGTCATGCTAGGTTCACAACCTCGTTGGTCACATTTTTCTCTCAGGTCGCTCTTGTCATGCACTGCTTATTCCAGCTCTTAAGAAGATCTGACTCTGGCTGTAAATTCAGTCCTGCTGTCTCTGTCGCCCTAACCCCATTGTCCTCGATAAGCAAAAGTTAGCCCTCTAGCTGAACCATGTTTCTTTACCAAAATCTAACATGTGGAACACTAGGTAATGGCGATATATATAAATTTATATGACTTTTTATCAGTAATATAAAACAGAAAAAAGCCCTATGTATTTATACAAAGAGATTGGGTGGGGGAGGGGCTTTACTCATTCATCAATTCACTTATTTACCACATATGTAATGAGGACTCTAGGGAACACCACCGATGCCCTTCCCAGATGCCTACACATCCCCTGGTTCTGTGTGCCCACAGAACCTCAGCTTTTGAGTGCTTTTCTGCCAGCTACTCACAGCTTGTCCATTCTTGAAAGCTTTGACCATGACTTCTGAAATTACCTTGCCAGTTTTGACAGTTGAGGTGCCTAGGAGTTTATGACCCACCATCCCTTTGGCGGCCTCTGCTACCAAATGACTGCCCGTGCTGTGGGAGGGAACATCCAAAATAACAGCTTCCTTGCCTCAAGGAGAAATAAATCTGAGCTATAATTTATGCTCCACAGGACCCAGTGAAGATTGGGATTTCCTCCTGACAATTTTGCCATTGTTTGAATTCTTCTCTCACCCGTCTCCCCACTCCCTTAGCAATTTCTCCTGGGACACGTTCTTAATAAATCACCTGTGCTCACACGTTTGATTCAGGGTCTGTTTCTAAGAAATACCCATCTAAGACAAGTACCTTCTACATACCAGATGCTGTAATTACTATGCGCTAGTGGAAGAGACCACAAAACGAAGACATTAACAAAATAAATAGGCTTTACTATTTCATTAGGCATCGTGACTTGCTAATGAAATATATGGTGTCAGTGGGGGGTCCTGAAAGGAAAGAGATAGCATATGCAATCTGGGTAATTTAAGGACAGTTTTAGAAAAGGAATGTTCATAAAAGTGTGGGCAGGATATAGGGATATCACAAGAAATAGCACAAGATCCCAGAGCTATAACAATAGGAGACCATTACCCACCCCTCAGAGAGAGAAGCTCTCCTGACTGAAGCTGTGGCCTCTGGTCAAGTGACAGAACCAGTCCGAGGGGACCATGCTAGAGTCCCTGGAAAAGGGTGGACTATAAGTCTGGATGAGTTAACTTACAGTATATAATTGTCAAAAATTACTTGACTATTGGAAACCCCTAATGACAGTTTATGGAACACTGTTTTGTGGGATGCTGTTTAGGAAACAATAGTGGAGCACCATTTGAAGATACTCACCCTTAAGAAAAACATTATCTAAGGAATTTTCCTGTTTCAGATACCACCACTTCCCCATAGTCTCTATCCAAGTTATAAGGTCTATTCCCATGCAACAAAACCAGCACCACATTAAATATGGTCTCTGTATCTAGCCGGCGTCCACTACGCTCAACCTGAATCACTTGCCTTGAACCTCTCCAGGTACCACATCCCCACTTCCCACCTTGTCATTTGTACTCTCCATTATAGACCCACCTTGCCTTTCCTCACTGTGGCCTTTGTTCTCACCTTGACTCTGGTTCTGAAGCTCCAGTTATGCTCCCCTGGGTAATAATACTTGCTTACGCTCCTCTTATCACACTGCAGAACCCTTTTCTGTGAATCTGAGCCGTGAGAGGCACCCTGCCCTCCTACCACTAGGGGGCAGTGTTTCCAGCACAGGCAGCAGAATCCAGGCATCCTCAAGGAGTCCAAAATGAAAACCCATCCACTTTCAAAGCTCCAGCTCAGAGATCAGCCGCCGATCCTAAGAAAAGTCTTTTGAAACGTTTGTTCTCTTAACTCTTTCTTTCTCACTGGGTATGGATTACATAGGACTGGAACGCATACATTTATTCAGAGAGGAGATTGTGTTTTGCAAAGAGGGGAACAGTTCAGGTGTTTGGAGTCTATTTAATCTATTGCATAAAGCAGAGTTCTAATGAGCTGTATTCTCTCATTTCTGATTCCATGGCAGAATAGAAAGAAGGGTGGGTCAGCGGTGATATTATAGAAGGGCAAAAGATAGTGGGGAAACAGGTAAAAATGGAAACGGAAATAAGAACTGGGAAAACTCTGTAGGCAGTTCACATGCAGACGTCAGCTTTGTAGTGGAAAAAGCAGAATCAAATCTCAGCTGCTTCTCAACACTTTATTGCTCTTACTACTAGCACAGAGCTGGTTTTTACAAAATACAAAAAACAAACAAAAAAAAATGAGTCTCCCAGAAAATAGTCAATGTCGGCCATTGTACTCTAAGAAGGTGGCGAAAAAATGTAATGCACCTTTAAAAATGTATGAGCTAAGCACTGTTCTGAACACCTCATGTATCCTTTAATTGTCACAATAACTCTGCAAGTTAGGAACTATGATTATCCTCACTTTACAGGAAAGGGAAGTAAGGTCGTGAGAAGTTAAGTCAGGTGTCTGTCTGCCACATAACGTGTGGCGAACCAGCGCTGGAACTGGGTATGTCTGATCCCAACAGAAGCCTGTAGTCAGTATCTTCTGTCTACCTGACAGATGTTTCAGCGGTTCGGGGGTTACATCACCAGCTCTCTAAAGCATTGCCTTCATCCATAGACCATGTCTGATACATGGGGCAATATCGTACTCCTTAAAGTGGCTAATTCCTAGAGGATGTAACAACATAACAGGGTAAATAGAACAATCACAGAAGGTATTTCATCAAAAAGACATACTATTCAATCATCCTAAAGAAATAAGAATTGATTTATTCTGCTTTTTAAAAATCTCTGACGGAGAATAAATCCACAAACTCTGGTGGAGGTGACTCGGTGTTTAACAGTCCTTCGGGTCTAGTTTATCTTTGCCAATTTACTGGCTTCTTCCCTGTCGCCTCATTCTCTGCCACCTCAGAAACGTGGACGCCTCCTCCTGCCCTCCACGAGAGAGCGCTGCGTTTCCCAGGACGGGACCCAACTAGTGCCAGGAGACCTGATGAAACAGAACATGACCACCAGAGGGAAGCAGTGAGGTAGGTCTTCAGTCTTCATTCTTCTGTGAGATTCAAATTTGTATTTGTTTATAATGTCTTCATTTTAAAGATGCTTTCATCTAAGAGATATACTTTATCATGCATGGATGGCGCCAGTGGAAAATGTTCTCTGTAAACCACGGGGGCCCAGTTCCACTCAGCATTTCCATCTCATCAGGTCTGGTCTGATATTAGTAACTTTGTGGGAAGCCCCAAGTACAGCTCACCTAGTAGAAAAGGCATACTCATAATATTTGCCAGAATGTAGTAAATCCTTTCAAGTTTGCTCTGTTTCAAGCATGCATGTTGATCACAAACATCTACAAAATACCTGATTCTTGGTATTCCTTTTTTGAGGGAGTAGGAGGGGTCAAGTCTAAACCGAAGTAGCCACGTATTCCCCAGATAAGTTATCTGTGTTCTGAAGGAACTGTACCACCTAATAGCACCACCAAAGGATTCTTGGAAGACCACAGAATACTCCATCAGGGTATACACTGAAAAGAACTCTGTAGTTATTAACATAATGGCAATAACGATTACTCTGGGATTTAGTTTCCAAGTACCCTCTTTTGTACATGTGGCTGAGAACATATCGCTTGAACGGATGCACTTAGGTTTTTATACAAATAATCGTGGGGGATTGGAGAAGGTTCAAAATGTTCTGTAACATGGGATAATAAACAGCCATTTAAAATGATACCAAGGAGGATATTTGATATGGAAAGATAGTTGCAATATACTAAGCTTTCAAAATTGGTTCTAAAACAGCACGAGCTGTTTTGTAATATATATTTACATATACACTGAAAAAAGTCTGAATGCTATATTGCTTTTGACTGGATGGTAGAATTATAAGTAACGTTTTAATTTTTTCCTCCTTTTTGCTTATCTTTATTTTCAAATTTTATTTTCAAATTTTTCTACCCAACCATGTATTATATATGTATGTATATGTATCTGTGTGTATATAAATATATATATATATATATATATATATATATATATAAAAAACAGGCATACTCATAGTATTTGCCAGGATATATATATACACATGTGTGTGTGTGTGTGTGTGTGTATATATATATATACACACACACACGCACACACACATGCATATACATACATACACCAGAATTCACTTTTGTATTTAGGGGTTTGGTTAGGTAGAGCTTTCTAATTATTTTACACAGGACGTACTCATACACTTTTTACCCATCTGTTCTCACCCTAGATCTACAAGGCCAAATTAAAAGTGGGCTAGGTAGAATAGATGCTTTTGAGTACTGTTATCTCTTGCTTTCTGAATGCAATTTTAGATCTCCAAAGTGTCCCTGCTGGAGAAGCTCTGGTTCCCCAACCCCACCCTAGTCACCTTCCCTTTTCAATCTTTTTCTACTTCCCAGAAGGTCTTAGACTAGACCTTTAACTCCTCCTTTTTCATCCCCTGCCTGTGTGGGGCCCCAGGCATTTGCTCAGTATCCCCATCATCTGGTATATCCTCTTCTTCTGCCTCACCTGTCAAAATCTTGTCCATCCTTCAAGGCCCAGTTCAAGGCCTCTTCACTCAGAGCCTTTCCTGAATTCCCCCAGGCTGTGAGGTCTCCAGTGTTTCGGGAAGAGAGTGATGAAGTGTGGAGTGCACTTCTGGTCCCCTGCTTTTCCCAGGGAGCCACTGAGTCCTTCTCATGACCACTAACCACATCTGCAAACAACCAGCAAACTCTACCCTCATTCCAAACAACCAGCAAACCCTACCCTTGTCCCAGAGGGTATTTACAAGGTCAAGTGACATATTTTGTCTAAAAGTACATGCAATAAACAAAAACTGAGCTCTTACCAACATATTCCATTATAATTCAGAGATTGTTTAGGAGTGAGAATTTTCAAAGCAGATCAGAACATACCTTTCCCTCTAGAATCATTGATATGGTTTTCTCAGATATAGTTCTTGGCTATTGCCACCACTGCTAGTGTAGGACAGCATTAAAAGATGGCCTGGGCACCATCACATGCAGGGCCATGAGGAGCAGCTCTGCCCTGCAGGCCCCCGGAGGAAATGGGGCTGGCCTCAGGCCTGGCACGCCTGCCTTGCCGCCCTCTGTGCTGCCCTGGCTAATGGACGTGAAACTCTTCAGGGCAGTTAGAGGACAGCTGGCTCCTGCTAGGCCCCTATACTCTCCCCACCCCAGCTGATGTGGCCCTGGGAGCCCTCTGGTCCCCGTTTCCTGGCTCTGTTCCAAAGCCTACCAGGGATACTGCCGTTTTCTCCCATTTTCCAAGCTCCTGCTAGCCTACCTCTCCTGGGCCTCCCCTCAGCTAGGCAACGGGTGTCTCACTGGGATGGAGGTGGACAGTAAGGGCAGCCACAAGCACTCCTGAGTGAGAGGGAGGCCAGTCCTACTTTGCCCGGGCTCAGCTGCTCCTGTTTCCTCAAACCCTCTACGTGCTTTCCCTCTTTCCCACGGTATACATGCCATGTATGTGCCTCGAACCCCCTAACTCCTTTCCAGCTCCTGTCCATCCTCTGAGGCTGGCTGAGCTCTCTCACCCCCTAGGGCTCTTCTTGGCCATTTCCACCACCAGAGTATCTGACCTTTCACACTGGTAGCAGGGACTCTCACTACCATTCATTTCCTCCAGGGCTCACCATATGAGGAAGCACACAGGCTTTGTGGTCAGGCTGCCAGGTCCGAGGTTTGACTTAACTGCTTTTTGGCTACGTGACTCTGGGCAACGTACTTAATCATAGCTTTCACAGTTTTCTTATCTGGGGTAGAGTTATATGGGGTAGAGTTTTCTACCCCATAGAGTTGTGAGAAATAAATGAACTAGGCCATAGTTCCTGGTTCGAAGCAAGAACTTCCTAAATGTTTATTTTTCTCTGGATACCATGTGATTTTCAATTTTGCTTATTTAACTTTCTGTAGTTTATACCTTGTCTTCTTAATGAGATTATAGGTCCTTTAAATGCTATGCTTGAAGCTATCTAGCACGGTGACCTTTTGTAGTCTTCATAACACCCAGGCAGTAACCTACACACAGTGGATGCTTAGTGATTACTTACTGTTCGACATAGGATATAGTGTGGTGATAGTAGTGTCTTGTGGTCTGAAAAACAGATCATACCAAACTGCAGATCATAGGTCAGCACACCCAACTCTCAAAGACATCCTGTCTCAGGTAGACTTTGCTCCAAAACAGACCGCCCTAAAACATGGTGGCCTAAAATGAACACTAACTCATTATATCTCATGATTCTGTGGGTACTTTGGGGAGTTCTGTTGGTCTACGGCATTCAGCCGCAGGGTCATTGGGGATGGAAGTTTGAGATGGCCTCACTCATGTCTAGCAATCAGTGCTGGCTGTTGGCTGGGAGAGAGTTTGACTTCACGTCCTCCAATAGGCTAGACTGGGCTTCTTCACAGCATGGTGAATAGTATCAGGAATCTGAGTGTGTTACAGTCCAAACTATATTTCCCTCAAGATCTAGGCTCTGGAATTGGCAGTGTCATCTTTACCATATTCTATTGATCAGAACAAGTTCCAAGGCCAGCTCAGATCTAAGGAGTGGAGAAATAGGCTCCACCACTTGCCGAGAGGATCATCAGAGTCATATTGCAAAAGGGGTGTGGACACAAGGAGGTCTGATCCTTTGGGGGCCATTATTATGACCATCTGCCGTACATCCTTAGAAGTTTGGTAAACTTGTGAGGTGACAATCTCAATAACTTTTATTGTGTTTTAGAGTTTAACAAAAGTATTCACAAGTATTTGCTATTTTGGCTTTCACAACACACAATTCTTCTGAGGCAGGAAGGAAAGGTAAAAACTAGAGCATAAACTAGAAAGCTGAAATTACAAAGATTCCCCTGACTCACAGAGCCAATTATTAACAGAATTGCACTAGTATGAAAGTTTCCTTTTTTATGCGTTATGAAATATTTGTCACATAAAAAGAGGGGAGAGTAATACAAACACCCACCCATGTAACCACCACCTAGCTTAAAGACCAGAATGTGAGCAATCATTTGCAACTCCCTATGCATCAGTTCCCAACTACCTACACTCCGTTTCCACATAACCACTCTCCGGGATAACAGCCATCTTGAATTTGGTGCTTACCATTTCCATGTATAGTTTTTACATTTTATGAATTTTTTATTCATAAATAATATCTACCCTATTTCATTGTAGCTGAGGCACACATTTTTTTTTTTTTGCATTTTAATATCTCTGAAATCAGAATGCTTTTATAATTGGTGACATTTTACGACAGCTGTCTCTCAGGTGGCAATTGTACCATAGCAGTGAGGCCTGCACATCCTTCGACATCAAAAGTAGCAGGAACAAGCTGGCAGAAAATTACAGAGACAATAGTGTGCCACTCATCTGACCCTCAGCAACCAAATGGTTGTGAGGAGAGTCGGGAGAGTGGTAAATCAGAAACTTTTAGCAATGCTCCAGGAGCAAAAATCTAAAGGATGTTAGCTATACCTAATTGCAAAAATAGCTTCAGAGCACAGCGCCAATTACCTTTAGTTCTTTTATGGATTTTTTTCAGAGGTGCTGTATCACCAGTCTTCTGTTTGAACAGAGAATTTGCTGTGTGAGGAAATATAGATGACAGTGACTTTGAGTCAAAATGATTCAGGAGAGTCAGACTTTAAGTGTGGAAATGTTTGGGGGATATCCTAACTGATTTATTACACTCGTATTTCCCTTTTTATGCATACACAAGAGTAATATGTGGTTTTAAAGACTCTGTCTTTAAAAGTATAAAATATAAATAAAAGACAAGAAAGCACTTGGTCAGAATTTAATTCTCAGTATTAAAAAAAATACACAAAATAATGGTATACTTTATAAATTTTAGGTACAGGGTGTCAGGTTGTACTTGCATTTTTGCGAACCATGCTACTTTGCTCAGCAGTGTGTTTCTGAGGTTTTTTAATTTGAGAAATCTAGCCCCAGTTCCTTCATCTTAACTACTACATAAAATTCTATTGTGTAAGTATAACATTATATATAATGGACTATATATAATGGACTATATAATGGACTATATATATAATGGACTATATATATTATAGATTATATATATATATACACACACACATACACATATATATATACATATGCTATTGGTGAGCATTTAGATTGCCACCAATTTTTATTTCAAAGAATAAAATTATAAGTATCTTGTGCATACCTTCTTGTGAGCAAAATTTCTGGATCCTAGAGGACACACATCTTGACTTTAATAGACATTCCAAATTATTCTCCAAAATGTCTAATTTACAATCCCACTAGCAGTGTATGAGAGACCCCAATACAATTGCCCCTTAACTGGATTCCCAATATCCTGATTCTCTCCAACTCACTCTCCCTACATAGTCCAAGTGACCACTAAGCACACAGCAGATCAAATCACAAATTGGCCTCAAACTCTCAGTGGATTTCCATCATACTTTTTGATAGGAAACATGGCTTACCTGGCCCTTACTTAGCTCTACAGCCTCTTTTCTTGCTAATTCTGTCATATCAGACTCACCCCCAACATTACAATCCAGCAACTTCTCAACCCTCTTGGTCCTAGTGTGAGACACGCTCCTTTTTTTCTCCTCTGCATGTGCCCTTTCCTCTCTCTGGAATGTGGTTTCCATTAAAAACCATCCATCCATCACCTAACTTTCCTAACTAATTCCACACACCCTTCATGTCTAAGCATAGCCATCTCTTTCTCCTCAGAGCCTTCTTAGGCACCATCACCACCACTGGAGTAGTGCCTCTCTCCGGTAAACTCCACAGCATAACTTAACAGGCACCTCTGCCATCATAGCATCCTCACACAGTGCCGAAATGACCTCTTTGCTTGGTTCAGTCTCGCACTGGACTTTAAACTACCAAAAATGGAGGTGGAGGAGGGGCTATTCACTGCTACCTTCTCACCCAATAGGCACTTTATATGACATGGTGCCCATAAGTACTGTATTTGTTGAATGAACAAGAGCATAAATCAAGTCAGCACTTGAACCCAAGTCATTTGACTCCTAGTTCCTTGCATTTTCTACCACAGATTCCTATGCCATCTAAGACAATTCTCCCTAAATCTACAAATTACTAGGATGTGGTCAGGTGGGCTGCACCAGCGATGATGAGAGGGAAATACCAGAGAAGAAATTTAGAATTTGGTTGTCAAATTATAGGAATTTCTTGAGGTTCATTGCTACTGAAAACCATGTAAGTGGGCTCTTGGGTCTAGGCATGTGTGTTTGCAGGACAAATCTGTAATGTGTAACAATGGAGGGAAGGAAGGAGTCAGCTGAGGCGGTCCTGTTTGCAGACACTACCATGCACAACTTGGGTAATGAAAGACATCTGGAGATGCTAGAGCAGCGATTAGTCATTCTATAAATAGAATGGAAACAAAATTGAAAATGTTGAAGTTAATGTTGAGAGATTAAAAATAGTCTAAGATTACTTTGAAAAAAAAATGTGTTCTAGTTTTTCGATATGTTATTTAAGACAAAAAATGAATTTGGCAGATCCTGACAGCCCTCTCCTATGACTCAAGAAAAAGGCAAAAACATTTTGTTTTTAAAACATCTATACTGACTGAGTTTGTGGCAGAATAACAAAATCCCAAATTTAGGAACCCAACAATTTCCTTCTGAGTTAAACAATATAGACATATCTCCTAAGTCAGTGGTTCCTAAATGCTAGGATGAAGATGAATAACCAATAGGGCTTGTGAGAACACGAATGGAGGGCCCACTCTCAGAGTTCCTGATTCACTAGGTCTGGGTGAGGCACAGAATTTATATTTCTAAAAAGCTCCTGGAACCACAGACAGAAATGAGGTACTAATACCTGCTACAACCTTGTTGAACCTCAAAAACATGATCCTAAGTGAAAGAAGCCAGATACTAAAAGGTCACGTATTGTACGATTCCATTTATATGAAATGCTCAGAATAGGTAGTCCGTAGAGACAGACAGCAGATTAGTGGTTGGCAGGGGACGGGGAGGTGAGATGAGGACTGACTAAGGAGTGCAGGCTTTTCTTTTGAAGTGATGAAAATGTTTTGGAACTAGATAGAGAGGATAGTTGCATAACACTGAGAATGTACTAATTGAGAATGAATTGTACACTTTAACGTGGTTAATTTAAGCTCTGTGAATTTTAGCTCAATAAAAAATAAGTTGCTAGGTGATACTGCTACTTCTGGTCCAAGGGCCAGACTTTGTGAACAACTGACCTAAGGTTAGGTTTAGGCACAGAAGGGTAGGAAGACTGACTTCTACATGGAGGTCTCTACGTAGTCTACCAAGCAGGCCTACGGCTGAGAATTCCAGAAGTCTAAAACAGGTTATGTTGAAATCTTTGTTCTCTGTTTGGGCTGAGACCCAACAGCTGTAAGCCACTTCCGTGTTCTGAATTGAAGCCCTGAGGCACCTAAGCAAAGGAGGTGGCTGAATACCAATTTTGTTCTTCTTTGCTGATTGCTCACCTCTAGCCATAAAGAACGTTTTTGAGAGTGAGGGAAAGATGACAAATGGAGCCAGTGCTAGGTTTTGCCCTCAGTTCTGTCTCTAACTAGACAGGAATGAAGTACTAATGCCTGCTACAACCTCGATGAACTGTCTTGGCCAATTATTCACTTTTTTGTGTCTCTTTCCTATTCTGCTAAATGGGAATAAGAATAACCCTTTCCTTCATATGACTCTTGAGGGAACTAAACAAATTAACTTTTAACTAGTGTTATTATTTCCCACAATTGCTATATCACTCTTTTCTTGTCCTCATTGATTCAATCCCATAACTCAAATTCCTTGAGTGACACTCACCTCACTTAGAGGGGCAATTCTTGGTCTTTTTTCTATAGCTAAACAGGAAAGATGGCCTCTATATTTGCCATAACAAAGTGTGTATTTGTGTATCAATGCTGCTTTGGAAGACAAGGAAAGCAAATGGGAAGTATGGATAAGTAGGTTGGTCACCTAGGAGACATATTAGGCAGAGTATGTAGAGCATGTAAATGCTGAACATAAAGAGGAAAAAATGGAAGGACTGAGAACCACCTAATATTCATGATATAGTCAATATCCATGAGGCCTTAAATTGATCCCATAGATGATGGCCATCCTGACTCCATATGTTCTCTGCCCAGGAAACACAGATGAGGATATAGCTACTCATCAGGCTAAGGAGTAAACAGCAGCTTCGGCCAAATGTACTTGTGCTTGTGTTTCTTTAAAGAAACAAATATGTGTCGTTGACTCCAGACATTTCATCATTAGTCTCCCTGTCTGAAACATCCACTCTGGTCCATAGGTATGCCATAAGGAAGGGCAGGATCGGTGGTTACAAGAAGCCAGGGTTTAGAAACGGGGTGGAGACTGACTACAAAGGCACATAGGAGGATTTGGAAGAGAGAGTGGAATAGTTATGGTGATAGTTTCATGACTGTATACAGTGGCCAAAATTCACAAACCTCTACACTAAAAGGGATGAATTGTATTGCATGCAAATTATATCTTAATAAGAAATAAATATGATGCTCAAGCCGTTCCCCAAATATTATAATTCATTTGTTGTGGGGTGGAGTTCAGAAATTGTTTCATAAAGGGCCCTAGATGGGGATTATATGCAGGTTTCTCTCCCACCTGAAACAAACAAACAAATAAACAAAAAGACAAAATATATGAAACAATGATTTTCAAGTCAGTGGACATCAGGCAACCAAGCTTAATGAGCTCTGCAATCTGGGGGTGATAAATTTGTTTATTGTCTTGATCTTGGTGATGGTTTTACCCATTTATCAAATTGTTCACTTTTCATATGTGCAGACTATTCTACATCAATTATATCTCAATAAAGGTCTTTTTTTTTTTTTAGTTTCTCAGTTGATTTCAAATGTATAGCCAGAATCGAGAACCATCAGCCTGAATATGTAATCTTAATTGGTCCTGGGATCTAGCATCATAAGATTCTAATAATTTGAATTATGTGTAATGTGGTCAAAGAATATAATGTATTAAAGTTTATTAGAAGACATATTTTGCCTAACTGGAACTCATTTTGAAAAATCAGTTCACACTTGCAGGAATAATATTTTTTTAATAATGATTCTTCTAATAGTGATTGATAGCTAACTGTCAAGAAAAAGAAGCTAGATCTTAAATAAACCATTTTTAAAGGTTAGTACAAAACACATCAATAATGACTCCTAGGCAATTTGGAATATTAAAAGCCTTAACATAGTTTATAACATTTAATCCAGAATTTAAACTAGGGAAATAAAAAATGAGTGCAAATTTTGCCACTGCAACAATGTTATAGTAGCAAAAACATAGGAATGAATCCAGTGCCAGAAAAAGGGAAGTGACTACATGAATTACAACATGTCAGTAAAAAGAAAAGTATAATCTCATTTCAAAAATATGGTAGAAGAATATCTACTGACAAGAAAAAGTCTGTCAGATAAATGCTTTTGGTTACAAGTGGCAGAAGATTTTAATAGCATAAACAACAAAGCTATTTATGTTATCATCCAACAAGATGCTCAGTTTTTGGATGGTTGCAAGGTTGGTTAATACTGGAACTTAGCATTGGAGCAATGGTCCTGGTTCAGACAATCTTTCTTTCATTGACTGGCCTGCTCAGACTGACTCTCTTGCTCCTCAGTTTTGCGAAATGGCTGCCATCATTTCAGACACATCCAGACATCAAAGGGGTAAGTTTCTTTTGAAAGTCAGTTTTTGTTTTTGTTTGTTTGTTTGTTTGTTTTGAAGGGCAAAGATACTTTTTCCATAAGCTCCCTAGAGACTTCTTTCATGTCTCTTTGGCCAAAATAATGTCACATGCTTATTCTCAAGCCGATCATTGGCAAGTGAGTGGAATAATCAAGAATGGCCTGGACCAATTACGTTTTATTCTCTCAGGCAGGAGAAGGTCCCAGCTTTCCCTCGGGCACATGGCTGTCCTATATCTGAATAAAATCTTAGTTGGTTGGCAAAGCAGAAAGGAGAGAAATGGCTATTTGCTGGGCTAAAGTCAGGTAATGCAAACAGTGACTGTAATATCATTCCATTTTTAGAAATAAAAGTGAATACAGACAGGCCTAAAAAAAAAGGATGAAAAGCTATACATTTTAAAATGTAATCTCCAGTTGGTGGGTATTTATTTTTATTTTGCTTTTTCCCTTTTGTTCTAAAATTTCTGTAATGAATATGTAATACATTTAAAACAGAAAGAATACTCAGGAGATGTTGTTTTAAAATAAAACACTTCTAGCCCTCACCAAGACTTTTTGAAAAGTAAATAATAAGAGTAATTATGTTCAGATCAAATCCAGGGCATTCAGGGGACATTGGAATCTATTTGACTCAACCTTCAAGGCATGCAGCCTCTTGCACCCACATGAATCACTAGAACCCAGAGGCCCCACGGACGTTTCAGCAACATCACCTGAGGGGCTATCTCTGCTTCTTAGAAGACTGTGCCCAGTCAGTTCTCTTCCCAAACCAGAGGGTTGGGCAACATAAACCAGATTCTAAGCCATTCCTCAGAGCCTAGGGGCCAAGAAGGTGCTGTAGACCAGACTAGGGGACAGGGTTACACAGAGGCCTTTGGCCCCACCACAAGGAAAAGATAAGGCTGGAGGAATGGAAAAGGAAGGCATGAAAAAGAAGGCAATTAAAGAGAAGTACGGTCACTCTATGCCCCTAGACCGCATGTCCA
Source organism: Rousettus aegyptiacus (assembly GCF_014176215.1). Classification (NCBI taxonomy): domain Eukaryota; kingdom Metazoa; phylum Chordata; class Mammalia; order Chiroptera; family Pteropodidae; genus Rousettus; species Rousettus aegyptiacus. The sequence continues at coordinate 45,739,800 of NW_023416306.1, read as the reverse complement.
ATAACTTGATACATAAGCACATACATGTTGTAGCCAAGTCAGACTGACTGGAATTCTATCCTGGTGTGTCCTAAGTGTCACGTATAGTCACTTCTCAGTTCATACCTGGGATTCAAAGGGATAAAGGAGACCACGGATGGCCAAAACTGAGGGAAGACATTCAACAGCCAAGACATTTCATGACAATCTACATCCAGTCACCAAATTGCTGAGCTTTCCTCAAACACAGCCAGATCTGACCTTCTGCATCTAGCCCTGTGTCCTGAGGGAACGAGAGATTTGGCCCAAATAGAAGACACTAGCTTTAAAGTAACACAGACCTCAGTTCATATCTGACTCTACCAACTCCTAGTTGTGCACATTTAGGCAAGCATCTTCATTTCCCTGTGCCTCATTTTCACCTGTAAAATGGGGATAAGGCTGTTTAAGACATTGAAAGAACTAGTTCATGAGTGACAAACCTCAGCTCTGCATAATTAAGTGAAGAAGCTGGAAGAGTAGTAGCTGCCTAGGACTGCGCATCCAACAGCTGCCCAGGAAATTCCTCTGCTGACCTTGAAAATGAAACAACCAGTTATTTTACCAGCAAAATGGGCTTATTTACGAAGACCAGAGAACTGCAATTCAGTACAAGTATGTTATAGCGAAAACCATAAGCAAGTCCAACAAGCATAGAAGAACTTTACGTTATGGCGAGCGGGCGGGGCAGGGGGAGGGGAGCGGGGAAAGGAGGGTCTTTGAAGGGAGGGATTGTTTTGAACAAAAGTAGAGGAAAGCAAGAATTCAGGGTGGTGATAGTTTCTCATTTGCTGAGTTGCCAGACAAGGAAGAAAATCTTTCTTTCTCCTGCTGGAGTGGTAAAGCATAAGGATTTACAAGGTGTGTTTCTTCCCGTTGAAGCTTATAATCAACAATCCTTCCTGTAATGGTTTGTGATTGATATGGAGTGGTGCACGAGGGCTCCCCTGGCCTCCTGTCTCTGTTTTAAATGAAGTTTCCCTATATTTTCACACCTCCCTCTTCTCACCTTGGATCAGACCAGGGAAATTAAGTGCTCTGAGGCCAGGATTCTGGAGCTGGCAGATTTACTTTTCTGATTCAAGGTTTTTATGGCGACAGATCACAGGGGCTTGCTATTGCCAGAAAAAAATAAACGGTTCTCTGATAATTATACGCCACTAACTTCACCTGCTCACAGTTGGACCACTTGGTGCTGGGGGAGTGAGCTCCGACTATGGAGAAGAACAAATCATGCCTGAAGGGGAAAAGTAAGTTGAAATCACTCATCCGCACATCCATCTGGGAAGGTCTGCGTGGGTGGCGGGAAGGAAAGAAGCAGAGAAGGAAGAAAGAAAAAGCAGCAGGAGACAGACATTGGAGTGAATCCTGTCTGGGAGGAGCTATGATTTCAATTTATCTTTTCTTTGGAAATGCTGAGCTCTTTGCTGCTCCTTGTTTGGGGTTTAGCACACCCAGGGGAATGAATGGCTTGGGAGCGTGAGATGAGGTGGAGAATAAATTCTCTCCAATGAAAATTTCTGGACCATCAAAGTACTCTACGCAAGACCTCCTATGCCTGCAATGGATACTCAGGGATTTCTCCAGTGGGAAGACTTCCTTGGTTGCTTATCTGGACACTGAATTCTGATTCAATAGGTATTAAAACTGCCCTGAGGCGGGTGGGAGAAATAGGGCACATGAGAATGAGAATACTCGAGGTCGTATTTATTTATTCACATTGCAAAGACTGCAATTGGATCTCTTACAAAGCTTTCCAGGCTATTAAAAATGCTCCATGACAAAATGTGGCCAATATGTCAGAGCCTCTGTACTTCCCCCCACTTTTTTTCAACATAACATGTTTTGATGTGTTTTAGTATTTTATCTAAGAAAAACAATGCATTCATAAAAATAAGTGTTATTTTCTAAGTTATTTTAAAAGCTTGAATTTTGATAATAGTGCATTTGAGATTTCAGAGATTATGTAGCTAGTGAGTTCAAGCCTTCTTTCTACCTGCAGATGGGGAAACTGAGACTCAGAGAGGTAAAAGGACTTACCCAGGGTCACACAACTTATTGATGGTTGACTCAAGACTTAAACCTAGGGCTTCCTGTAAATATTTAGAGATTCAGGTATACATTTATTAGTTTTTAAATAGTAACTAATCCTTATTTCAGAGTAATACATGTCCATGTTTTAAAAAGTCAAATAGCACTCCCTAATTTATAACTGGAAACACTAGTCCCCAAACCCGAATGAAGCTCTTCAGATGTAACCACTTCCAAATCTGGCATGGGCTTCCTCTGGCATGTGCCTCTGTGTTTTTAAATAATCTTCTATTATTAGAGTTATAGATTTATCAACTTTAGATATAATCTATTGATTTCCTAATTTACAAGATGAAAATCTAGCACATCTCTGATTTCCCTCTCCATTCCATCTATGTTTAGCAGTTATTTAAAAATTTCTGATTAAAAAATAAATCAGCAATCAAATTATTTTCTTTTAATTTTTATTTATTTATTTATTTTAAAGCCTACAGCACCCAGTCTTCCTAGGTGGTCTCCCATCCAAGTACTAACCAGGCCTGACCCTGCTTGGTTTCCAAGATCAGATGAGATCGGGTGTGTTCAGGATAGCATGGCTGTAGCCAGCAATTAAATTATTAAAGCATGTAAATATTCTTCTTTGATGCTGAGTCAAGTGATATGATTTCATTTCCCTTCTTTTTCAAAATTTTCTTGTCCTTTGTAGTTAATAATTGCCTTATATTTTTTATTTCCTTAGTTGTCCAGGTAATGTTAATTCTTTTCAAACTCACCAACAAAACGTACTCTTCCTCCAGCACTGTTTGCCATATTCATCAAGTTTTCTACAGGTTTAATATTGTTCCTGGTTAGGTCTCCCTTGGAGCCCCAGCCTCCTGCTCCACACTGGCCAGACATCAATCAGGGGACACCCTTCACAGGATTCCCTCTATCTTGGGTTGGATTCTCCTGTTTCCTAACCTTGGGTATTTTTCTTACATGAATAACTCACTCGTTTTGATAGAATACTTTCTGAGAAGGCGTGTATAAGGTGTAAAGAATGTTGTGCAAAGAGTATTCTACCCTTGTACTTAGTTTGTAGTTTGGCTTGGTATAGATTTTTCATTCAGAATTTTAAAGGCATTACTCCTTTGATATCTAGCTTCCAGTGTTGCATTTGGGAAGTCTGATGCCACTCTGACTTCTAATTTTTTGAAGTAGAAATTACTCTTTTCTCTTTTCAAATAAGGGAATTGTGATTCAGAGAGGTTTTGTAATTTACCCAAAATTTAGTTGTCACTGTAGGTTATGCTGTAGTGACAACTCCAAAATCTCACAAAAGTATTTCATGTATATTACATGTCCTACATGAGTTGTCGGTGGGCTCTGCTTATCATAGTTGCTCGGGGACCCTGGTTCTTGAGGTTCTAAACTCAACACGTGTTTCTATGACTGGTGCAGCATGGGAAATGGAATTTGGCAAATCTCATGATGGTTCTCACGGTTCCTGCCTGGAAGTAATGTATTCCATTGGCCAAAGCCTGTCACATCCTATACCTCACTTTTAAAGGCAATAGTAGTATTACTGTGAGGGCATAACTTCTTGGCATTTTTCCAGAAATGTATATGTTATTTTCCCAATCCCAGGTCCCAGTGTGATTCAATCAAGAAATTGAAAAACAGAAAAAAGTTATGATTCTCCTAAAGGAATTAAACCATAAGAATCATTATAGAGATGTTACCAGTTCAGAGGACTCGCTCATGTCAAGTTGAAAGAAAAACCAAGAAATGTTGGTGTGACGAATCAAAGGTTAAGGTTGACTTTCTCAGGAACTAGGAAAGGACCATCCCAGAAGTCAAAACTGTCTAACTAGTCAGTCTTGCTAGCAGCTGTCGCCATATAATAAGTGTGTGTTCATGGCCCTGCCTGCTGGGTGAGCCGTTCTTGCAAATCAATTTCAATAAGTTTGTATATATAGTATACTTCATACAAATTCTGTGGGTGATGTTCTAAGAAGTAAATTTTAGAAACAAAAGAAATCCTTAAATTGGCAATTTTGACACATGCTTCTATTTAGTTCTGTTAACTTGGCTAGGAGATCTGAATGTTATGTTATTTGAACACAACTCAGTAACGTTCACTGATGCTTTCCAGTGTTTGAATATTTCCTCTAGGCTACAGTTCTTTGTAAATACTTTAGCTGAAGAAAGGCAAAGAGCAGATGATGTAACTATTGTAGAGTACTGTGATGGGAAATCTGAACTGAACAAAAATCTGAATTAGCAAAGCTGATATCTATTTCAATAGCAAAATTAAAACCAGGGCAAACAGACAAGAAAGATAAATATTTTAAATTTTCATCATTAAAAAAGGAAATGGCTTATGTGAAATAATATCTATTCTAATACTCAGCTTTAGGATGCATTCCTAATAAACAAGTAAATGTCAAAGCATAAAGAAAGTTGGTTTAGGCAATTAATGTTTGGTGTGTTCTAAATGTTCATTTTAATAACAATAACTTATAGAAATAATCGTTGTGTTATATTTCATTTTTATAATAATTTTTATTTGATATTTGTGTTACTCTTCCCTTCTTTTAATATTTTCTGTTATTAAATGTCTATATGAGGAAGAGATTCTTTTTACATGTTTTGAAATATATAATCTTGTCACAAGATGTTCATTAATTATAAACCACTCATTTATAATTATATAATTTTTTACAGAAAATTTCTGGCAGTATAACCCTACATATAAAAATTATCCAATGTTCATTATTATGGCTGCCCATTATTATTTAAATATATATAAGTAAAGTGTCATGAAAAATACAAAATCCTTTATGATTTCAGAATTCCTGAGAATTCCTGGGAATTCTGATTTCTTGTTTCTAAACATCAAAGACTGATCCCTCTTTGGAATTTGGAAACACTAAGCAGTGGGAGATAGAATTACCAAGTGCCTGAAATGACCATAGCCAGAAATATTTGGTGAGTTGTACTAAGTACCATCCAAATGATGGAGCCAGAATTCAAATCTTTCTTTTCATAGAACTCATATTTGTCATCTACTTGAAACTTCTATTGTCACTAAGTATATATTAATATTCATTCATTTGTTCATCCATCCATCAAACATTTACTCAATCCTACATGTGTGGGAATCATATTAGTCTAGCATAGAGATGTTCAACAAGTATTTGTCGAATGACTGGGCACTAAAAGGTACTCTGGCATGAAACAGTGGTCCTAAAGTAATGAGATACAGGATAGTCAACTTCTGATTGGGAGTAGAAGGTAACATCTGGAAAACAGCAGGGCAATTTGGATTTGGAGTATGGTAGAAGGTTGCTGGAGTCACGCCTAGAGCTGTTAAGTGTACTCATGAGAGGAAGGGATGAAAAGGGGGTTAAATCCTGGAATGGAGACCGTGGGCTTCTAAGAGAAAGGTAAAAGGTTGCCAAGACACAGCACCCTGAGTGGACCTTGACACGGACCTTGACCTCTGCTAGTCCAACATTCAAATCCAAATTTTGCTATCTTAATCAAGTTGCTGAAGTACTCTGGGTCTCAGTTTTTCTTATTTGCAAAATGGGAACAATAATACTTAAAGCTTATTATGTGAATTAAATATATTTATATTTACTTATAATACATATCAAACTCTTAGTACAGTATCTAAAACATGAATGTTCAATAAGAAGTAGTTATTAATTATATTATCATTTTACCTCATCTTCCACATTTCTGAGAATTTTTTAATATTTATGAGCAATAGACCATACAGAATTTCAGAAATTTCTTCAATAAATCAAAAGTTACTGCCTAAGGAGAGACTATTTAAAATATAGTGTGACTTTCTGGAGAAAAGAATAGCCTAAGCTTTTGTATTTCCCTTTCCATTTAGTGATGGGAAAAGTATTTCTTAGCATGTTTGTCCTGAAACCATGGATATGACATAAAAATAAAAGAATGTGGCTACCCTGGGATTGGGGATGCACATGGTGGTCAGATTGCATTAATAAATATGTCTAATTTGTTTCCAATATCTTTTCTTTCAAGGTAAAATAAGTGTGGAGCCCAGGCCTCCTCATGCAGGGTCATGCTGCGCCCTCTGGTGGCCCATCTTTTTTCATTGGCTGCAGTCGCCATGACAAGCAAATTTTAAGGAACTACCTCCTGGTGAGTACTTCTCTCTTCAGCTAAAGAGGAGGACCCACAGTCTGGGGGCAGCTTTCTACAGTCAAGTCCTGGAAATGTCCAGGTTAAAGCTCTTTCCATGATTGCCTGAGGGAAGATTGCTGTGTGTGTGCACATCAAGTAGATGCATGTGTTTTTTCAAGAACACATTCCAGATATGTCACCTTATGCCTACCTTGATCTGTCAAGCCAGAAATGAGGCTCGTGAGTAAGTAAAAGGTGGAACCGTGATGAAAAATGCCACTGGGGGCCCACTCTGTGGGAGCCTTGTATGTCATATTAGGGAGTTGAGACATCACTTTAATCAAATGGTCCTTAAGCAATGTGGTGATACTGGAGGGTCTGATGGGTGTGGGGAGGGGGACATGATCAGATTTACACTGCAGAACGGTCACTCTGGCTGAAGTGGGAAGAATGGATTGTAGTATACAAAATCTCAGAGGCAGGAGAACAGTCAGGAAGCTATTGCAGAGGATCAAGTGAGACATGACAGTAGACTGAACCAGGTGGTACCCTAGGGCTAGAGAGAAGTGGGTGAACTCTTAGAGAAGTTTGGAAGGTATCATCACAAAGAACTTGGTTGTTAATTAGATGTGGAGAGGAAAGAAGAGTGAGGAGTAGAGAATGCTCCCAGATTTTTAGCTTGGGGAACTGGGTAGATGATGGTGGAATTCACTGAAATTGAAACTGTGGTGGAGAAAGAGGTTTGAAGGAGTGACCCTCTCAAAGGAGTTCAGTTTAGGAGATGATCACTTAGAGGAGCCTGTGGAATTTTCAAGTAGAGACGTCATCTCTGACTCCCAATCCAAGGCTCTTTCTGCTGAAGCACAACTGCCTCATCCTGCAGGCATAGGTCAATCTTTGGAATAGTGGGGAGAAAGTGCTGTTAGGGACCATTTGTCCTATTGGCCCAAATGGTTTGCTTGGGGTATTCCTTTTGGTGTTAGGGGATGAATAACTGAGAGGCAGTGCAGAGAGGAAACCTCAATATTACAATGTTCTCTTTTCCAAAAGCATCTACTTACCATAGTAATATTGTACTTGATTCAGGTAAAGGGCAGCAGTGGGTGCTAAAGCCAGTTTGTAAATAAGCTAGCTACGCAATTTAAAAGTATCTCTCCATAGATTGTTTATTACAGCTGAGGGAAACATTTACCTTCAGATTGAAGAAATGTGGGTGACGCCACCAATGTTATTCATAGATTATTAATTATTAAAAGGGAAAGATTCCCTAAAGTGGAGAAGTTACCTGGATACCACTTTAACAACATGATCAAAGTTACTATCACAGATAATGAGACAAACGGCAGCAGGTGCCTCCTAATGCGAGGTACTGAGAATTACTCAGCGTGCGCGTAATTTGAATCTTGTCCAAAAGAAATGCCAGACAAGCCCAAATCAAAGAACTCACTGGAAAATCACAAGCTTTTACTCATCAAGAATATCAATATCATAAAGAACAAAGATTGAGGAACTATTCTGAGATAAAAGAAACTAAAGAAACATGACAACTAGGTGTAAATACGCCATCCTAGATTGGGAAAACTTGTTATAAAGGACAATATTGAAAAGGCTGGAAAAATTTGGATATTATTAAGTTCATTAGTAGTATTATATCAGTGTTAAATGTCCTGAATTTGATCATTATACTGTGCGCTTGTTCTTAGGAGACACTTACCTGTTTGTTTTGGTGTGAAAGGTCATGATGTCTGTAACAAATATTTCCGTTCTTAGTCCATGCTGGCTGCTATAACAAAATACCACAGACTGGGTGACTTTTAAACAAAGGTAATTTATTTCTCAGTTTTGGAAGATGGACCTCTAAGATCATTGTGCCAGGTCACAGACTTCTCCTTGTATCCTCACACTCAGGAAGGGGTGAGGGAGCTTTTGGGGGTCCTTATAAGAGTACTACTCCTAATCACAAGAGCTCGCCTTCCTGATCTGGTCACCTCCCAGTGGTCCCCACTCCCAACCGCATCACATTGGGGGTTAGAAGGTCAACATACGAATTTGGGGAAGGACACACAAATATTCAGCCTATAGCAGTTCCTGACAATAATATTAATAGGCATATTTGTATATAAAGAGATAAACCAAATATGTTAATAATTGGTGAATGTAGTTGAAATATATAGATGTTCAATGTATTCTTTTTACAATGTTTCTGGGGATTATTATTTTTTTCGAGATGAAAAGAAATAATCTCTCTAACCCATACAGAAGTAGAGGAGATTTTGAACACTAAAAAAATCTAACCATTATTTCTTTCTCAAAGCCAAATATAATAACATTATCTTCCATAGCCACTTAATTCCCTCTTCATGAAATGGCAAATAGGAAACAGGTGAAGGAGTAATTTCCTGCTCTGCCAGGCTCTTAAGAATGCACAGTATTTGTTGTCAATTTAGAACCTGCAGTGTTTAAAGAGGAATTTGCTTTTTTTAAATCAAGGTACCTAAATTGAAGGCTGCCAAAGTCCAAAGAGCAGCTGGAACAAGCATTGCTGGCAGCAGGCATTCGTGTCCAACAGTCACGTGTCTGGGGGCGACTTCTGAAGCCAGCCAGGCTGCCCCTGTACAGGCTGTTCCTGCTGGTAGTGGGGGGTGGGGACTGGGAGTCACTCGGATGCTCCTATTCACAAGGCTCCTCCTGGATCTTCCTCACTGCTCAGGTGAGCATGCACAGGAAGTCAGGGAATCAAAATACTAAAAGATTTTGGAAGGTACTAAGTCCAATTCTCCCTGCCTTCCCACCTGTGGCTTTAAACCCACTCAAATGTCCCAGCCAAGTGGTCAACCAACCTTTGCTTGAATGCAGTTAACGGCTAAAATTCCCAGACAGCGCCTCCATTTTGGAACAGCTTAAATCATTTGAACATCCTTTCTCTTAAGAACAAGTATCATAACAAGATGTCTACTTCCATTTTTCAAGGAACCTAGGAAAAAATTTTTTAATGAAAAACATGTTTAAAAAGGTTAAAATTGGGAAAACCTTAAATACTAACTCAATTAAAAGTCATGTATGACTTTCTATTTCAGATCCTGTGTAACATCATTCAGAAATCACAAATTTCCACCTGAGAGCCCTAATGTATCACCTCCTGAAATATTCCCATTGTATGGGTGTATTTTTTATAATAAAACAAAAATAAAGCTAAATTATATGCACACATGCAATATAATATGTATATGCACAGATACTGTGCTTGCATGTGCATAGATAGGGATGCGGGAGAAGTATCTAGTGTATTCCTGGACAGTGGGATTGGGTAGGGGGAAGTAGGGCAAAGAGAGAAAGGAAGGCTTTTACTTTCCACCCTTAAATGTTTTGTGATTGTTTGTATTTTTTTTTCAAAGAGCAAGTGCTATTTTTATCATTAAAACATTTCTCTCAACAATTTTTAAAAAACAAGAAAGAGAAATCCCTTAAACTGAGCCAAAATCTCATTACCTGATGTTCCCGTTTTGTATTGCACTCTGAGCAAGTCGAAGTAAACCTATTCCTTCTTGGTTATGGCAGTAAGTCACCTACTTGATACCACCCCCGGGCACCCCCATGTGTCTCTTCTCCAAGGTATATGTTCTTATTTTCTTCAGCTCTTGCTCGGTTTACAGTGTTTCCTATCTCCTTGTCATCCTGTCACCCTCCAGTGAGCTAGAACATATCGAGTGGGCTCAAAGAAAAAATCCATTTAGAAGTTCAGATGGCAGTTGGTCATCTGTTGAAAATTAGCAAGTCCATGGTTCCCTGTGTCTATGCATTAACTTGGCCTAACTTTGTGTTGGGTGCTCTATTAAGTGACCACAACAGTGACAGGCAAAAGCAGGTCTGCAGGGCCCCTGCGGTTTTTACCAGAATACCACCATGATCTCTCATAGCACTTATACAACCTGGCTGCCTTATCAATGCTAGCCCAGGACAGGAAGAGCAAGGGTATCACATGATATCCTAGTTGTGTTTATCCAGAATAAACCTATGTCATAGATTGAAGATGCTAGTTCCTGTGTTCATTTATCATTAGAGTGACCATACCTTCTGTTTGCCTCGCTGAGTCTTGGTTTAATGCCAACTTGTCCTTGCACAATTATTAATAATGTCCCCTTTTACTCTTAAAAGTGTTGCAATTTGGGTTATATATTATGAGATATATAGTCACCTTACTTATGATATGACCAAAAATAATCTCCTTTACAGAGAAGTTTTTTCTTTTTTTAAAAAAGATTAGAATTGATGCATGTAGTGTGTGTGGGTTTTAAAATTACCTTTAGATTCAAATTACTCATGTTTTTAATCTCTTACTACCAAAAATATTTGAACATTAAATGTTTGTTTATATTCTGGTTAGTGGCTGATTAATAGTTATTTAAAAGCTTCCTAAAAATATCAGCAAAGTAAGTAGTAGCCAGGAGGAAAAGAAACTGAGTTTGATATTTAAACTTTTGAATTGATTCTTCTTTATTATTATTATTATTATTATTATTATTATTTTGTCCCTCCACTATTTTTTATTCCCATCCTCTATCCCCTTTCACTTGGCAACCATCAGCTTATTCTCTGTTTTTATGTTTGTTTCTCTTTTGTTTTGTTACTTCACTTGTTTGGTTTTTTTTTTTTGGATTCCATATATAAGTGAAATCATACAGTATTTGTCTTTCTCTGTCTGACTTATTTTCCTTAATATAAATCTCTCTAGGTCCATCCATGTTGCCACAAATGGCAAGATTTCATTTTTTATTACTAATTAATATTACATTGTATATATGTACCACATCTTCTTTATTCATGTCTTGATGGACATATCGGTTGCTTCCATATCTTGGCTATTACTGGTAATGCTGCAATGAACATAGGAGTGCATATATCTTTTTATATGAGTGTTTTTGTTTTCCTTGGGTAAATACCCAGAAATGGAATTGCTAAATCATATGGAAGCTCTTTTTAAAAAATTTTTGTGGAAAACAATATGGTCCCACAAAAAGTGTACGAGGATTCCCTTTGCTCCACATCCTGGCCAGCACTTGTTATTTGTTGATTTATTGATTACAACCATTCTGACAGGTGTGAGGTGATATAGTGGTTTTAATTTGAATTTTCCTGATGATTAGTGATGTTTAGCATCTTTTCATATGTCTGTTGGCCATCTGTATTTCCTCTTTGGAGAAATGTCTATTTAGGTCCTTGCCCTTTTTAAAATTGTATTGCTGTCTTTTGGTATTAAGTTGTATACATTCCTTATATATTTTGTATATTAACCTCTTATCAGATACATCACTGGCAAATATCTCCTAATTAGTAGGTTGTCTCTTGGTTTTTTTGCTAATTTCATTCATACTGTAAGAATTTTTTAGTTTGATATAGTCCCATTTGTTTATTTTTTGTCATTTCCCTTGCCCAAGAAAACATATTCCAAAAGATACTGTTAAAAGCAAGATCAAAGAGTTTACTGCTTATGCTTTCTTCTAGGACTTTTATGGTTTCAGGTCTTATATGTAAGGCTTTAATACATTTCGAGTTTATTTTTGTATATGGTGTAAAAAAAAGTGGTCCAGTTTCATTTTTTTTTTTTACATGTATCTTTCCAGTTTTCCCCACAACACTTACTGAAGAGATTGTCTTTATCCTATTGTATGTCCTTGCCTCCTTTGTCATAGATTGATTGACCATATAAGGAAGAATTTACTTCTGGCATCTCTAATCTATTCCATTGATCTATGTATCTGTTTTTTTTTATGCTAGTATCATATTGTTTTGATTATTCTAGCTTTGTAGTATAGTTTGTTATCAGCGAGTGTGATACCTCTGATTTTGTTCATTTTCAAAATTTCTTTGGCTATTGAGGGTCTTTTGTGATCCCATATAAATTTTAGGATTAGTTGTTCTAATTTAAAGAAGAATGCCATTGATTTTTTAATAGGGAGTATATTTAACCTATATATTACTTTAGGTAATAAAGACATTTTAACAATATTAATCCTTCCAATCTGTGAGCAAGATATATCCTTCTATTTATTTTTATCTTCTTCAGTTTCTTTCTTCAGTGTCTTGTCATTTTCAGAGTACGGATCTTTTACCTCCAGTGAAATCTATTCCAGCTATTTTATGGAGAAATTTTCTTAACATTGGAAAAGGAATTTATCCTTGACTCCAGCTAAATCTCAAGCATTTTTGAACATTTGAGATCCATAATAGCCAAATTTCAGGGGACAAGAGTAGCTAACATGGTTTTTCCTTTCTGAATCTACATAACCATCTTTGACATGGCAGCTTCCAAACTTTATACTGGGAAGCCAAGAACTATATTCATTGAGAGAACTAATTTCAACTGTGTATTTAGGTTAGCAGAGTGACCACGATACATTTTATCTTTCCCATCCCATTTGGCAATATGCATGCCCTTGAAATTCCATCCCCACTTCTCCCACCCAGGAAAATGTATTCCCCCAAGAATTAGGAGAATTAACAATAACATAACCAAGAGATACACATTACCTCAGCACATACCAAAATATGAGAGCATGTAAAGTGGTCAAGGTTGACTCTGCCACTTATTTGGGTGGGTTTCTTAACTACTTTGTACCTCAGTTTCTCCATCCGTAAAGTAAGGATAATAATGAATCCTACATTATACAGGTAACAGGAAGTTTAAATGAGTTATTGTTTTATAACAGTGTCTGGCACATAACATGTGCTACATAAGCTTTTGATAAACAAAAATCAAATGAGGTAACTTGACCTTGATTCCCTGATTTCAGACTGGAATAGTCGGGGAAAAGAATATAAGCCATAGGTGTATGAGTGGATCGGCTTGGCAGATTTGAGAATTAAACTCGGCTCTGTTTAGGAAACAACCAAAGAATAGAGTTTTATCAACTGAAACATCCCACCCATTGCAATAACAGAGGAAATTGTCCTTTCATAGATTGGTGCTTTGGATATCTGCCTACCTGCCATTTCCTTCTTGTCAATAAGGGCTAAAATAGACCAACCTCATTAGTGCTAGGAGGACACGAACAAATTAAATGGTTGCTACACTGAACCCTGTTCAAAGGTACAGTGACTAAGGGGGAAACTACTGCCATTCCTAGTTATTGTCATTCTTTCATTTACATGAAGCTTTAATGAATTTATTTGGGGGCACACAATTGGAGTACACCTTTCCATAATTTTCTCCTATAATGTATCATCAATGTTTGTGTATGAGGTAAATTGGGTGCTTCAAGGAGCTTGAGTTCTTACTACACTGAACGTATCAACAAAATACAGATTATCCTTGAACCAGGTCTTTCCTAACTATGAGTCTTCCCCCATTCTCTTTAGCTTTCCTTCACTTCACCTGGTATCTCCCCGCTAGGCAGTATATGCTAGCCATTGCCAAAACCTTCCTCTTCAAATTTGCCTTTCCCATGATAGGTAGTTAATTCATCCTCCTTTCTTATCATGCCCTCCTTCCTTCCTTAACATATATTTGCTACTATCACAGAATTTCCTACAGTTTTATGGCTGTTCCAAGAGGTTTCAAGGATATTCTGAGTCAATTTCATTAATTCTACTCTCAGAGTGGAAAGTCGATCTCGTTTCTCTTTTTTAGGTACTGAATGGACATCTCACTTGGCCTCCCATGTACTGCCTAGAGGTGATTATAGATTTTGTTTGTTTAAAAAAAAATGCAAACACACACACAAGCACACACAGTACTTTTGTAAAGGAAAAATAAAAACAAGAAGAAAAAAACCACTTTTTTCCTGAATTTAGAACTAGACTCTTAATTCCCATTCCAGACTGTCATGACCACAATGAAATGAGGAATATTATTCCATAAAATGTTTCCCTTCATGATTTATTATAGTTGCTGCAAAGCAGAAGTTTTAGGTCTTTCTTTGGCCAAAGTCTGGTTCAGGTAGTATATTTTCTCTGTGCCAGAGCGTGAGGTGGCCTAGGGAGAACAAATAACATTAGAAATGTATTCTAACTAGGGTTGCCAGATTTAGCAAATAGTTTTTGAATTTCAGGTAAAAACAAATACATATTTTAGTATAAGTCTGTCCCATTCAAATGGCAATATCCACAACATATGGAACATACTTACACCAACAAGTTATTTCTTGTTTATCTGAAACTTAAACTTAACTGAATGTCCTATACATATATATTGGCTACCCTAATTCCAATCTACAAAGTCAAAGCCACTTTCAGTGGTCCCCATAGGCACATCCCTCTCATTCTCCCTCTCTCTCCATGTTGTAGAGGGTGAGGAGGGATATCTTCTGCAGGAACTGATTTCTGATATGTAAAGCCTAAGTCTTGAGCATTCCCCAGCGATGGAGTAGCATCTGTTAGATCTCCATGGTCTTCCAGCTGAATGTCATATCAGCATCTAGTGGTGGGGAGCAAGAGGGAGAAGCTGAAGAGAACCTTCTCTCTTAGAACAGGTTTGAGCTAAAATATAGTATATTGGGACAAAGCGAAAGCGTCAAACAGGATATAAAATACTTTATTTGATAAATTAGAATCATGTACGTATTCATTGTCCATAAATAGAAATGACTTTGGAAAAAATCTCTTATTTTACAGATGAGAAGTCAGAGCTCAAAGTAGTTTCCTTTTTGATATGAGATGAAAGGTGTGTGTTTATCTGTGTGTGTGTGTGTGTGTGTCTGTGTGTGGGTGTGTGTACACACGTGTGTAGTGGTAGTAGTAGTAGTGGGACTAGGAAAGAGGAGGAGGAGGACAGGGAAGGGGATGAAAAGGAGAGCAGAGGCAAAAGTACCTGAAGTCCAAATACCTTTCCACTACCTCTATCCTGCCACACATTTGTGTTTCTTTAACTTTTTCTCTATAACTTTTAAAAAATTACATAACAAATATACATTTCTTAGAGAAATTTTAGAAATACATATAAACATAAAGGAAACTCTCTTCCATAAGTCTGACATGCAGATACTACTACTGTTAGCATTTAGTGCATGGAGAGAGAAGAATGGGGTGGGTGGCCTAGCATTCATTCTGCCTTCTTCAGGGGCCATACCTGCATTTTGCTCTGGGGAGAGCCCCTCAATCTATGGAATGTCATTTTTTAGTGGGGCTGCCAATCCGGAGGTCACATACTCCACTGATAAAGCAGTAGGCAGATGCCAAAGGTGAGATTTTAGTCTCCAGCCAAGTGAGCCTCAGGAACTGAAAACTCTGGAGTTCCTTCCTCCTGTGAGGAGAACCTTGAGGAGATCCTCGAGGAGATCACCCACTAGTTCCCATCGCTAAGACACCTGGAGAATCCCTGTTTTTTTTTTTTTTTTATAACAAATTCTTCAGCTTTTCTTTCAATTCTATTATGGCAAATTTATTGTATTGATGGTCCCAACAAGTAAGCTTTATATCAATGTTCTTTACAAGAAGTAGAATCCTGTGAAGAGGTGGAGTCTAGTTCCTCATCCCTTAGATCTGGATTGCCTTGTGACGCTCTGGCTAATAGAAGGCAGAGAAAGTGAGGATGGCCTGACTCAGAGCCTTGGCTTCAAGAGGCCCTGTATGCTTCCGCTCTCTCCTACATCCTTTCCTATGAGAGCATGACTAGGCTAGGCTGCTAGAGGAGAGCCCAGGGGACTCGGACAATTTGCAGAAGCATAACCACATAGTGGATACACAGGTACGCTTAGATACATGCGAAAGGGCACCCTATATTATTGAGCTAAATAAATCAATTTTTAAGCCACTAATTCTGGGGTGGTTTGTTATGCAGCAGTAGCTGAAGTTATACTTCTGTGAAATTCCACATCTTTCCTGTAGATTCCATTACTTGTGAGCCAGAGTGAATTTCTGTGGCTGAAAAAAAGAACTCAAATTGACACTTGCCATTATTTTACCAGAATATGATCATACCACATATCCTCTTTTGTAGTCTACCTTATTTCACAACTAATTTTGAGCATCTTTCCCTAACAGTAAAGAAGGAATATCTACCAAATGCCACGTCTAAGCCTCTGCCCAAATCAGTTTCCATTATAACATCATGGCCATTGTCCAAATTGTCATTCTTAGGTAGGCCTGGCATCATCTGTTCTTTTCAGCAGGAAGTACCTTTGATCTGTTTCTCAGTGAGATTATTGGACAGCACAATGATTTCTCACAGCTTAATAACCAAGAGGAGGACACAGTCATGTTTCAGAGGTGTTTGAGAACATTAACATTTCCAGTCAATGTTTTTACCTCCTTAGAAAAAGAAGGCAGTAATTTCATTCAAAATGGTCTATTCTTTTCAAATGTATAAGACATGTGTTTGGAGAAAACAGAAAAAGAAGTAGCTATTCCCTGTAAAGACTTTTATTTTCCGAAGAAAAACTGATTGAAGCTCTCCAGTTCTTTTCTTCCTGGTCATCCTATTTCCATCATCTTTTTTTCTCCCACCAAACAGTACCTTTAACATGAAATATTATTTGTCTGGAAGAGTAGGACAAGGGGAGGGTGCTATGTTTGCTTAATAATCCTAGTCTTTATGCTAATGGAAATATGTTCATATTTTCCAAGGAAAATGAATGTTTGTCAAAATGGATCCCCTGCAATTCTGCAAATATTCTATTGGAGGGAATTTTCTGAATGCATTATCTACTTTGGTCCTTTCCAGCAAGGTACACAACTGGAAGTCTATTCTAACCTTGATTGCTTTTCCTTTGAATTACTCGATTTGTTGCCGATAATAATGTTACCATTTATAACATTTCTATGGCATTTATCTCATTTAAATCCTCACAAAAACTCCATGAGGTAAATATAGTTATCCCCCTAAGGCTTAGGCAAGGCAAGTAAATGGCAAGGCACTACGTGTCGGAGCTTGGATTTCAAACTCCGTTTGTCAGACTCCCAAGTCAGAGTGCTTTAACTTGATGCTATACTGACTCAATCACTATGAAGTTTTAAATAAAGACATTTTCAAAAACCATCTTAAATCATCAAAGTATGGTTTACATACTTTTTTTAAGTGGGAAGCAATAAGTGGTCTTTAAGAATTCCCTCCAATCCTAAGAGTGCACGATGTTGAAACAATATTTGCTCTTCCCTGTCTCTACCCTAAATTAAGCTTCCCCAGACTTCCACACAAACCTGAGAGGGCAGAACACTCAGTGTCTCCCTGAATTAGACCACAGGGGACACTAGCACAGAGCCTCATTTGGGAACTTGAGAAACATTCACAGTCTTACTGCAAGCAATGGTTTAGGTACTCAATGGCGAGAAAGCACACACAATATGTAGAATGAGCTATCTCATTTTTGAAGTAGAATTCAACCTAAAGGTAAATACTTATGGAAAACACAGGAGCATCTACGTGAAAAACCAAAATGAAAAATCACAGCACACTCTATAGATGAGTACTATCCAGAAGAATTTTCTGTATTTATGCAATGTATTATATCTGTGCTGTACAATGGTAGCCACTAACCTCAGGTGGCTATTGAGTACTTGGAATGTGGCCAGTCTGATGAAGACTATTTTTTTATTTTATTAATCTTAGTTAATGTTAATTGACTAAAATTTAAGTTTAAATAGCCACATGTGACCAGTGGCTACAATATGGGACAGTACAGCTCTAGATGACCACAGAAGTATGGTATGTGAGATATATTAGAGTGGTCAGGGAAGACCTCATTTGATGTATCTTGAGCAGTTTTTGAAGTCAAGGAGGTGGGAAAGAAACTGCAATGGGATTGACAAAGAAAGGAGGAAAGAGGAAAAACCAAAGCTTTGTCTTAGTAGAACACCAGGACTTACAGATTCAGATGCCTACTGGAAGGTACCATGGAGGTAATATGAACAAAAGAAACAGTTTGAGGTAAGAGACAGTAAGGTATGGTGGGGATTATGGAGAATTAGAGACCTTACTTTCATCTGAGATCACTAGTCAGCTCCAGCCAGTTATCGCCCTATGGAAATGTAAACCCAATGTTGACTGTTTTCTTGTTTTTGAGAGAAGTCAGAAATTTAGAGTTTTATGTAAAGTCATCTAATTTTAAATATTGACAACTATATCAGTCTGTGTAGGCTAAATGTCTATAATGGACACTGTTGGTGCCCCACTCACGTCTGCACAGCACTCACCTTGGCATCCAGGCTGCCTCCTGAGAATGTCTTCAGCTTTCTATCTGAAGACATCATGCACACACTTGGCCTTCATGCAGGGCAGGCCAGGAAAGCTGAGAGTTGGCACTCTTAGAAGCAGCTCTCCAGCAAGGACAGACATGAAGGAGTGCAGAAATACCCAATCTGCTCACCTTCTAGTTGGCATAGCATAAGGTATCTTCTGTATTGTCTCCCAGAGTTCCCATGTGAGACTGAGCCCCAGCTGCCCGCAGCAGAAACTGGCAGAGAATGTACCATTCATTGGTTTCCATTCCTTCCCCATCTCACTTCCTCACTCATCATCTGATATTTTCAGGAATCACCTTCAAATAAACTAATTGCACACCAATTTGTATCTCAGAATCTGATCTTGGAGGGACTTAAACAAAGACGCAATTGTAACAAACTCAAAATCTCAGTGGTGAAGTCCATGAATTTTTCATTTTCATTCCCATCACAGCCAATGTGGGTCATTTCAGAAACTCTGTCCCATCATCTAGGGACATAGTCTCCCTTCCCTGTGTGGCTCTGCACCTCCTAGGATATTTTCTTTCTCTGCAGTCAGCTGCAGTTGGAGAAAGCGAGAACGCCAGGAGCACTGTAGAAGGATTTTCATTGGCAAGGCCTAGAAGCAGTGACAGCACTTTTGGTATATTCCATTGACAGAACTCAGTCACATGGTCCATCCTACATGCTGGGGAAGCTGGGAAATGTAGCGTCTCTCCGTACCCATTACAAAAGGAGATAGCAGTTTCTGCCACTGCAACTTCGATTTTGTAAAACACTGTGCAGATCAAAGAAACCATGTATTTCAACCAGAGTCAGCTTGAAACCCACTAGTTTGGAATTTGTTGCCCACACATTCACTAAAATTGAGAAAAATTGCTAGCAAGTCACCCAATGAGTTCTTACACAGAAACAAGTTCGGTGCATTTTACTCAATTGTTTGATGAGTGTGTGAAAATCGAATCAGTTCTTTATTAACTGATTTTATAATTTCAGGGAGAAAATTACAGTTTCATTTCTAATAGTCCTTTCATGAACAGTGGCTCCTAACATATAGTTTTCTCTACTTCCTGCATTCTCTGTGAAGTGTTTATGTATCTATAAATAAAGATCATTTAAATATAGTCCCAATTCCATTTCATCTTTGACCACTTTCCCCCTTGTTCTCTATACTCCAGTCATGCTGTTTTTTCTCTAACTTGCCAAACTTTTTCCCACCTCCAGGTCTTTGCAGACACTGTTCCCTGTTCTAGGAATGTGTTTCCTCTCCTATCTCTTCTCCTTTCCTCATTCTTTACCTAACTGACCCCTGTGTATCGATCCTCAGTATAAATGTTCTTTCCCCAGAGAAGCTTTCTCTGACCACCTAAAATCAAGTCACTTTGCTCTGCCCAGTTATTCTCTCTTAGTTCATCTGTGACAATTTGAAATATTACCTATAGATTTCATGAATATCTCCTCTGAGACCACATCCTTCAACACCATACACATAGCACTTGGTGCACGATCAGGCACGTTGCTGGTGCTCAAAATAGACTTGTTGAATAAACGGATGAAAACAGAAAAGTCAACTAAAGGATTTTGTGGGGATACCTTTTAAAATTAAAATAACATATCCAAATCTGTTTCAAAAGTTTAGTTAAACTTTATTAGATTTAAGAAAGAGTAGTATTTGTACAATGAATGCTACCTGAAGCAATGAAATAAAATAAAAATTCTTTCTTTGCCCCAGAAATCTATGAACTTAATCTTTTCCAGAAGTAGCTTAAAGCTCAATATGATCATTTATATCAACAGGAATGAAGGGATGAAAGCTCTTTGAAAAAGTGGAAAAGGCATTATTACACTGTAAAGAGTTATTTCCTAAAAGCATTAATTGGCCTAAATAAGCTACCAGGTTACTCAAGGGAAAAAAAAATGACTTAACCTTGAATCTTCCCTTTTCTTTACTCTGCACATTCCAATCCACATTCCAATTCATCTGCCATCACTCTGAGTTGTACTCCCCAAAGTAGCCCCTTCTCTTCCCAGAGATAGTGGCCTATATGCAAATAGAGGAAGGGTGTTAAGTTAAAAGATGTGGAGTTTCTTAGCAAGAGAGTTTTGTTTTTCTTGCCTGTGCTACATTTTGTCTTTATTTGTTATAACATGGGTGGGGGAGAGGGGTTGCATAACAGCGATTAGAAGTGAGCTAGTCAGACCATTTGATTCCAGGTCCAGCATTCGCTAGCTGTGATGCCTGGCAAGTCATTTATTTGGATCTCAGCCCTGATTCCTTATGTGTGAAACAAGAATACTGGTATATCCCTTATAAGGTGGCAATAGCCATGAATAAATATTGCAACATATGGACATATTTTAAAATGAAAGAAAAAGAAAATGAAGCCTTACCTTGAAGCTGCTACAAACTAGTTATATATTTAGGTACCTTAAATTCTCTGAGGCTCACCTATTTTTTTTCTAAAAAGTCAAATGAAAGAGTAGTGGGTTATACGACTTCCATTGTGCCTTAGTGTGGAGATTTTACAGTTCATGGAAAATGATAGAAGACCTGGAGGTTCCGCTTTCGCCCAAGACTGTGTCACTCCAAACTGCCAAATGCATAAGGAAGCTGTCTAAGAAGTACACTTATTTGTTTAGTTAAAAATGTGATTTTTGGTTTTGGTGTTCATTTGGGAGAGATTTGTTGTCAACTGGTGAGATTTTAAAGTATTTTCCCAGTAGGAGGCAGATTCGGAAGTCTAGCCCACTAAATCTCTTTCGGAAGCTGAAACTAATTAAAATATTTATTTTAGCTCCCATAGCTAAGATACAGCAGGGGAGAAAGCCCAGCATTCATTTTTATGACGGTGTAATTATACCCACTAACCTCTTGTGTGTCCCATTCGGCATCTGCCCCAGGGCCACCCCACCTGATGAAACACCTGCCCGGTATGTGAGTATTTGGAACCACAATATTCAAAGCCTGACCTAAGGGCACACAGGGTTCCCTTCCCCTACTCCAGGACAGTAGAGCCTGGTTCCATCTTTCATTACCTATAGACTCCTGAGTGATGTAATTTCCTAGTTTCACCATCAGTGAGATCTGTAAAGCCATGCAAAAGAGAAAGACAAAAAGAAGAGAAAGAGAGTAGTTACAAGATAAAGTAATTTAGTTTCATTTTTCTGCCTGTGATGTCACAGAAGTTGAGAAACATACAAAAATATGTAAGCCTTCTGTACTCTCTGAGTGCTTACATAATCCTTGAAGAAGTGTCAAGTCACAATACAAGACAAAGCTAATGTGAACATTCACTGCTTTTTGAATGCTGAAAACTAATCATGATCAAACTTTAACTGAAAATAAGTGCATCGGGGAATGAGGCTAGTAGAAGAAGACTGGGAACTGTGAACACTCACGATGTCCAAGCATGCTCTAGATGCTTCATGTACCACATTACTCCTCCCTTCTCTCCACCATAGGTGGGGTTCCCTTTTTAATATTTTACAAATGAAAAAACTGGGACTCTAAGAAGTTCAATGACCTTGGAAGTAGATATTAGTAGACAAAGACCATAGACTTGGAGGTCACATGGGCTTCCAAGGTTGCAGACTGGGCTCTGATAATGCCCAGAGTGTGACTTTGAGCAAGTTACTTAATCTTGCTGAATGAACCTTCATTTTTCCATCTATTAAAAGAGGGCCGATAATAGTAATGAACTACATTTCTTATGAATATTCAGTAGTTAACATGTGTAAAATGCCTGGCAGACGACGTGTCATGGGAGGCATACTGAATCGAGGTTTAGCATCATCGTCCTCAAAGAACACACACAGCTGGCAGGAAGGGGGTGGCAGAGCCAGGATACCAACTTGGGTTGTTTTATTCTCCTCATAAAGCTTCTATGCATTCAGCTTTTAAAAAACTAAATTCAGAGAAAATAATTGGAAGTAGAAGAGGATGGACAGGGAGAACAGGAAAACTGGAAATGGACCAGTCCTCCTGGTTTTGGAACATACCCTATGGGGGTCCTTTGACTCCCATCCCAGGCTTTAGAAAAAAATCTGTTTGAAGAGCTAAGAAGTATTTGTTTTTATCAAGAGAAGAGACTCTGTACAGCTTCTAGAATTCCCAGCCTTGACGTGAAGAGAAATTACAATGTAGGCATTATATTGTTACAGGCAGACTCCCATTGTCTTTTCCCCCAGACTTTCTCACACAGGCCTCATTCTTCAAGGGCCAGTTCAGATCCCACCACCTTTCCATGAGTCTTGTCTCTCCTTTCTCTGGTTGCTGAAATATTTATTTTTAGTTTAACATTTAATTGACTTCTCTGTTTCATATGGACTGTGTGCTTCCTTTGTCTACCCCACAGGGCTGGATACTAAGTTGAAAACCTAGGAGGCTCTAAACACAGATGTGCTTTGTGTAAATTCTTGTTGAGAAATGGACTGATTATGGCATTTGTGAGACACCTACATGGTAGTGAGGACCCAACTGTGAACTTGGCATAGAATTTTCAAACTTTGTCCCCACCCTCAAGGTACTTTCATCCCTAAAGAGAACAAAGCGCACAGCATTTTATAACTGGGAGACACTGTGGCAGAACAGTTAGCTACATGGGTTCCAGAGTTACTTAATTTCCCTTGCTTTTCTTAACAGTAAAATGGACATAATAGCAGCACCTACTTCATGGGGTCTTTGTTGGGCTTAAATGAGATAATGGAAGTCAACCTCAGTGCACAGCCCGGCATATGCTAAAAGCCCAGAGGAAGCTATGGTTAAGTTCAGAAATGAGAGAAGCAATCGTTCAAATGCCGGGGTGGAACAACAAACATCGTACACTCGAGAGGCTCACCTGGACATATTCCAGGTACAGCCCGAGCTGCTGTTAAATTATTTTTAAGACATGTTATGCTGAATACATAGCTCACAGTAAGAATAACACTTCTGTCTGTGCCAGTTTCTATGCAGTGGCATGGAGGAGAGGAAAA
This sequence comes from Rousettus aegyptiacus, assembly GCF_014176215.1. NCBI lineage: Eukaryota > Metazoa > Chordata > Mammalia > Chiroptera > Pteropodidae > Rousettus > Rousettus aegyptiacus. Next base: position 45,716,481 of record NW_023416306.1, on the reverse strand, counting down.
AAGCTGACAAATTGGAAAGGAGCTCGCTTCTGGGCCCAGAGAGTCCCAGAGGGAGGTGACTCTGGGAGTCAAAGCCACTTACCATGCTCTCCTACCTGGATCACAGGGATGGGTAAATTGGAGGCATAAAGTGATAGAATTCCAGGTAGTAGCCCTGGAGGAGTTTTGCTACTGCATGTTCCATTATGAGAGGAGCAGACAGGTGATTACGCCGAGCTGCAGTAGAACTGTGTTTTATTTTTTCCAGCAGAGGCCCCATTTTAACACAGGCAACATTTCCTTTTTCTGAGGCAGCTTTGAGGAAAACAAGTAGACACATTTGATATTACTGGGCCGGAATCATCTGGCCTCAGAGGCATCTTGTGGAACAGCAGCGGGGCTCTGGGAGGAGTTGAGTCCAACTTCGGCACAGATGATGGGGGAAATCAGCTCTTTGGAAAATGACTTTGGTCCACATTAATGTGCTCTCCTAAGGGGTTCCAGAAGTCCTTCGAATAGTATTGACTTGGTTTCTGGTGGTTGCTGGTCCTGTTGGAAGCACCTACACACTAAAATGAAACTCCCCCAGCAATTGCACTTGGCGTAAGGATGCCACAAATAGCAAAAAGAGGGTTCTGGTTCAAAGGCTCCTGCTCCCAAGTTCACCTGTGTTTTTGGTGAACTCGGTGGTGAGGTGGAGGCAACTGCCAGGCAGGTCTCAGGCTGACCCTCTTAATATGCATCCCTGCAGCTGGGGATGTTATGATGCAAAGTTGCAGTTGGTTAAGCTATGGTTTTGAATGTGATTATCCTCCTCGCCTGAATGAAGATAAAAGAGAACCACCTGTGATTACAGATTCAACAGAAGCATGTGTTGAAGTACATGGAGGAAGCTTTGCAGGCAAAACAACAACAAGCTGGAACTCAGGAAGGTGATAGACATCCTAACAAAACTACACAAAGAGCATTTTCTGCGTGCTTCCCCTGTCATTGTGCTCAAGATCATACTTGCATTATCTCAGAGTTGTCGCTGTCACTCTGAGGTAGGGACTGTGGGCTGCCTTTTAGGTTGGGGTGCTCAAGCCACTAAGAAGCCAGGTGCCAGAAAGGGCAGAGGCAGGACCTGCACACAGATTGTCCTGACTCCAAAGTCCCTGTTTCCCTCCAGCTGCCATGGTTAGTCACTAATACAGGCTTCATTGGCACCAACACGTATTGAATGCCTCCTGGGTAGAGGGCAGTGCACAAAATCCCCAGTGGGGACAGAAAGAAGTTTAATACCAACTGTGCCTGCAAAACAGTTCTGAAGAAAACAATGAACAATTTGTTGGCTATCAACAGGATAAGAATAAGGGCCATCTCCCAAAGAAAATAGTAATTCTTCCTAAGGTAGAGATCACATCTGCTTCCTATCCAGAAGGCTTTGCCCAAAAGTCATACCTACTAGGCACTAGGCAAACAACCCTTGTTGGTGAGGGAAGAGCGAGGGTATCAGTGAGCAAATCAGGTCTTGGGACCAAAGGTCCTGAATTATGGTCCCAGTCCTACCTCATACTAGCTCAGTGCCCTAGGCGAGTAACCTCGCCTCTTTGGGACTGAATTTCCTAGTTTAGAGAAAAGGAAGAATACAAATTTAAATTTAATATATGTCTTGGCCTACCACACAAGGTTCATTATAGACCAAATGCAGTAATTATATAAACATGTGATAAGACACTTAAATTAATTTCTTAATTGAGCTTTATTCCTTGGAAATGCTGCAGAAAATCATGAAGGGGGTGTCTCTGAGGGAGGAGTGCTTGGTGATGACCTCATCGATGAAGAGGACAAAGGAAGCTGTAGAGTCTTCTGGAGTCTAGAGGCCCTAAACTGGTTTGTTTTCATTTTATGGTAGATCATAATCACATTTGAAACCTGGGGGTTGGGGAACGGGGGTAAAGGATAGAGTCCAAGATTTTGTCCAGCTCTGGATTTACTGAAACTAGCCTTGTTCAGTGAAAGTCACTTTGCTACCTTTCTTTCTTGTAAACTTTGCTGGCTTCCTCCTCTACCTGGCTCTCCATATCTAAGAAGCGACATTTCCTGGGGGCAGGGTAGCGAAATGGTCAAGACCCATGGTCTGGATTGGAGTTCTTAGTACAAAACATTTCTTCACCACTCTAAACCTGTTTTATCAGTAGAATAAAAGGGGGGATGGGGAGATGAAAACAATACCAACCTCGTGAGGTTATTGTAAATACTTAAATAAGGTAATTCCTATATGGTGCTTAGCCCAGTAGCTGGGAATTAAATGTAGGCTACGAATAAATATCATTTTTATATTTATAATTGTAACTACTATGTAGTTCCTGATCTTCTACCAGCCTCATTCTCTAATACTCTTGTTTTCAGTGAAAGTTCACTATCCTAGAAAAAAATTTAAAGCCTTGGGAAAGGTTGTTGAAATTGATGAACCAAAAGTCGCTACAAAGTTATAGGGCAAGAAAGCAGAAGCAGGTTTTAACCCAATAATCTAAATTGTAAAACATAAACCAAGGCAGAGATAATCTGCCTCGCAATATTATGAGTAAATTACATTGAAGTAACTTTATATTCTATAGCCCCTCAGTTGACAGTATTTGAGCAAAAAAAAAACAAAACAAAACAAAACAAAACAAAAAAAATGAGTCAATTACTATCATTTGCTATTAATTGCCTTAAGTTTCTAGGCTTAATTTCAAAGTCAACCCCCTGGTATCCCCCTAAAAAAGCACACCGAATAATTACAAGCCTTCTGAAGCTTCCTGATTCAACCTCCAAAGGCCATGAATTTCTTCCAACAAAGAAGCTGAAGTGAAAGAAGGAATGTCAACAAAAATGTCTATTTGTGTTATCTCAAATGATGTTTAGGGTTTATATGTTTGGGGGAAGTTTTCTTTAGGATGGCATAGAAGCAGGGAAGAAGGGAGGCTAAAGAGCATCTCTTAGATTTCCAGAAATAGTGCTGGAGATTCTCCACCCTAGAGGCTTCCTTTCTCTCTAGGAAAAAACAAAACAAACAAACAAACAAAAAAAACAGTGCTTCTGGTGTTTCCCAGGAGAACACAGAGGTTTGCCCCAAACAGACAGATGTCAACTAGTCCATCCTCCATTTCGCTTGCTGATCACTGGAGCTTAAATAAGAGGAAGTAAATTCATGCGCACATCCTGTAACCTCTAGCCATGGGTCAAATTTCACTAAGGTCTTAAAAATGACCACCTTTACAATAAACTCTGGACGGCCATTTCATCTCAAGGAAACTGCCCAGATCTAAGGTCAAGTGGTTCCCGATATGCCTGGGTTGTATATGGCATTTCCTTAAAATAAGTAAACTTCTCTGGGAAAGACCACAGAACAGAAGAAGGAGAAGTGCTCTGTGGTGAATTAGAAACAGACATTACTTTTCAGTACAGACAGAAATTTGCCCCCAGGCTGCACAGTAAAGGCCTGGAAATCCCAGCGCAGCAACTGGGAAGTCCCACCTGCTCTGTATTCTGAGCGTTTTTATGGTCATGTCAACACTTATCCTTCTGTTTGTGTAGATGAACCCTAAAGAAACTTGTTCTCTTTGTGGGTGGCATTTTTTGTTTCAGTTCTCTTGATTTTTCTTCTCTTTTTATTTTGTAATCATTTCCATTCCCTCTGTGACACCAGAAGAAAAGAAAACCTTTAAGAGATGATGCTGTGGTCATTTTCAAACCACAAACACAGGTGTTAATCTTAAGTGGAAGGACACCTGCCTCCCTGGTCAGACTGGTTAAGTCCGAATTGATCAGCATCTTTTGTCAATAAGCATCTTTTCTGGTGAGTCGGTGGCCCAGCGTGGCAGTAAGAACCCTGCAGCAGGCAGATAACACATTGAATCCTGTCATTACCACTGAATAGTGCATGACCTCATACCAGTTACTTAACCCCTTTAAACCTCACTTTCTTGGCCTCTAAATCCAAGATTACGGTAGGAACCACTGTTACAGGGATGTTATAAGGATTACATGATTTTATGAAGGGTCAGGAAACCCTGACTCCAACCATGAATTAGAGGCCTAAGAAAGAGAAGATGAAATGGAAGTGCTCGGCATTTTATAATAACTTTAATGTCATCTGCACTTTTCCTTATGCTTATGTGACTTCAGTTTCCCCAAGATGATCTACCTTGGAGAGATAAGGACAAGATGTTCATTCTGGTCTGCAGTATCCTACTTTCTGGCCCCAAATCCTTGTTGATCCTTCAGTTTTAACTATATTTTTCCTTAGTCTCATTAGGGTCACTCCATGATCGTGTCTTGGATCCCATACTCTCCTACCTTCCTTAGGAAGAAATCTTAGATGTATTAATTATCCCTTCCCTCCTCTCAACTAGGTCCTTCCTATCAGTGTTTAACACCTTCTAGACCCCTTCATATTAGTGAATAATCTCCTTGGGCCATACATATCCCCACTCCTGCTACTACTCTGTTTCTTTACCTTCAGAGTCAGCCTTCTAACAAATTGTGTATTCATTACTGCTATTTTTTCATGCTTAGTTCACTCCTTAGCCCATTATAATCTGGTTTGGGGCCCAAACATTCCTCTAGGAGTCCTCACTAACATCTCTAATGGTCTCCGTGTTGTTTAATCCAAAAGACATTTTTCAGTCTTCATCTCATTGACCCTCATCAGCATTGGACATAGGCCCTCTTACTTGGACTTCATTGGCTCTGGAACATTACATCTCGCTTTCCCTTCTACCTCTCTGGATGCTCCTATTTAGTTTCTGTTACTGGCTCATTCCCCTCCTCTTGTCATTAAATGTTGAATTTCCTCAGGTCTCAGTCCTAGACTCTCTTTTCACTTTATGCACTATCTCCAGGAAAACATTATCAATTATGATTTCAATTATCTACATGCCAGTAGACACCAACTTCTATATGCTTCTCTGTGGTCCAGACCTGGATGCCCACCTACCTATTATATCTTCACTTGGAAGGCATTCCTTATCGACATGTTTATGATCAAGTTTATGATCTTTCTCAGCAAATATGCTCCTCTTCCTTTGCTCTATATCTCAATGAATGGCGCCATTATCCACCCAGTGCATATCATCCTTGAGGTTTTCCCCTAGCTCCCTCACCATATGTAATTTACAGCCAAGGGCTACTCCCTCTTTCGCTTCCAAAGTATCTCTCAAAACAATCTCAATTCCAGTAATTCCAGAGTCATCACCCTAATCGATGCTGCTGCAATGTTCTCTCTGTTTTACTGGACTCCTTCCCCTTCACTCTGCTTTCCCAACCCCATTCCTTTCACCAACACAGCAAATCATATCATGTCCTCCCATAAAACTTGTCAATAATTTCCCATTGATCACAGGAAAATAACTAAGATTGTAATATGGTGTGACAAAGACTGCCTTTCCAAAATATCTATTTTCCCTCTTCTATACAAAAATCATATATTATTAGGATGGCAACGTATCTCTCTCTCTCTCTCTCTCTCAAACACACACACACACACCATTTTCTAACCTCCATTAGAAAGGAATCACCTATGATATAGAAGCAGAAGTTAAATGTAGTGGCAAGGAAAGTCCTTTTAATCTTGTCCTTTTAATGCTTCATGCCTGAAATATGGGTGTGATGACTGGAACTCCAGTGACCATCTTGAGACCTTGAGGATGAAAGCTAAAACTAGAGCTGGTAAGTCAGAAAGATGAAAAAAGCCTACATGCACACTGATGGCTTTGTGGAACAACCATACAAGACTCTACTTCTAGGCTTCTTCTATGTTAGAGAACAGAATCTTTTTCTTTTGGTTTAAACTCACTGTCAATGGATGTCTGGCTTTAAGAGTTGAACTCCACCTCTGATACGCACAGGATTTATAAGGCCCTATATGCACTGGTGGCTGCTCTACCTCATCTGCTTCTTTTTGCCCCACCCTTGCCCTTACATTCTTCGATACACACTGGTCTGAATTCAGTTGTTCAAATACAACATGTGGGGCCTTCCTGCACAGATCCTGTGTGTATTCCTCTCTGTCTACAGAACTTTTCTTCCTGTCCCTTTATCTTGCAGCCTGAACTAATTTACCTCGACTCACCCTTCAGATCTCAGGTGGAGCAGACATTTCTTAGAGAAGTTCTCCCTAAGCATCCCTCTTTCCCCATTCACTCCCTCCCTCCACCAATCTAGAATAGATCCCTTTGTTATGTGCTGTCATAGAACTATATTCTTTTGCTCTGGAATACTTTTCTTAGGTTTAATAATTAGACACTCATTTATGTAATGACTTGGTAAATCTCTGTCTTCCTTATTAAATTTAAAATTCATGAAAGGAAAGGCTATGTCTGTTTTTGTCCAACATTTTATTTATTCCCAGCATCTGGCACACTCTTTGATATGTGTGTGTGTGTGTATTTGATGCCTAATAAGTAATAGTCAAGTGAATAAATGGATGAGTGAAGACCTCCAGTCCCTTTTTCCTAATCTATATCAGGCCCTCCACCCCTATTTTCTCTTGCCTCAACCACTCTCTTGCCAACACTCTTGACCACTTTGCACTAGCATTTTCATAGTGTTTTGTGGCTTGAAAACAACGTCATATAAATTATTTCATTTTCAGTCTCTCCAACAGCTCTATAAGATACTTAAAAAGTGGCAAGTCTTTTTCAAGTTTTTCAACATAAAATCTGCATCTTCTAATCCATTTAAATGGTCACCCAAGTTTGTGACCTCATTCCCTCTCATTTAAATCTTGATCCTCAGCAGTTAATTAAAATTTTGAGAATTTTTTGACTGCTGTTTGGACACCCAAAATATACATTCAAACCAAAAAAGGTCAGCTAGGAAAGAAACTCTTAATATCACACCACTGGTCCCTCCAACGAAATAATGCTTTCTGCATCTAATTCAATTCTCATGATCTCAGATGCCAGTAGATGCTGGTTCAGGCATGCTTTAAGAACCACTGTTTTAGTGACTCTTCAAGGGAAGAAAATGTATTTCTTTAAAGAAACCCAGCAGTGTTCTGTATTTTTAATAGCAGCCTGCAGAGCATGTCAACTTGGGTATAATTTCTAGCTTACCCAGGAGAAAACAGTAGAGTTGTGATGATCTGCTGAGCCATTGTGTATCACCCGGTGAGTGATGAGGAAGAGAAGCCATCAGACCTCAGTGGGGAAGCCCTGGGTTGGTGGGTAGCTTGCCCAGCCTCCTGGACCTACCCTCCTCCTAAGACTGAGTGTCTTAGGAGACCACAGCAGCAGCTATATGTGCTGAGGCAGCGTGCATTTCAGTCTTCGTTTCAGCAGATCCACTAGCCCAGGCATACAAGGATGGTCCTTGGAATGCAAATAACATTCCACTTTAACTCTACTTTAACTCTACTGATATTTTATGAAGTGGAATTATTTCCTCTGATCCTGGCCATCCACCCTAGTTTGATAACCTTGGCAATCTTAATATCCATGCATTTTACAGTTTTCTCCCACCAAGATGCTCAATGTTTCCCATTTCCTTCCTCTATTTCCCTAGAACAATGGTCTGGGGAAATTAGTTTGTTCTTAATATATGGTTGTGTCTATTTTCATGATTGGTTTTGAATCCCTGTTTTGTACATAAGACCCAGGACCAAAATGAAAACTAGCTATTTCTTTTTTCCAGTCAACAAATCTTTATGAAGTTCCAGACTATGGGAGGCACCAGCATAGACAACAGACATATAAAGAAATAAAAATGTCTTCACTGCTCTTGAGGAATCTCTCTGAAGACTGTTTTCTCATCTGAAAAAATTAAGGTAACAATAACCCCATCTCACACAGTTGTAGCAGTTAAATGAGATAATACATGTTAAGTTTTTAGTAGCATGCCCAGTGCATCATAAACATTCAATACAATCTCATTGTTATTAAATTAAAGATAATACCAATGTTTAAACTCATGAGCAAAAATATATTACGACTTTATCATGCTTTGAATAAAGAAGTACTCAAATTGAAAAGTGTAGAATTTTATTACATTTCTTATTACCAGTATTACTATACTAACATCTACTAATACTAATAGCCCAGGCCTTTGCTTAAGGTGAATTGCATATTGCCTATAAACCAGTATAAGTTGTGTATTTACAGCATTACTTTCTGCCATGTGTATTTTTACTACTATCAAGGAAAAATAACTACTAACACTTTTGAGCACGATTCCTAAATGTTCTGTGGTATGCTCTCAGTTAACCCCAGGGCCGCACTATAAATGGGATAACTATTTTTTGTCACCGTTTTACAGATGAGGAAACTGATACCCAGAAAGGTTAAGTGACACAGAAAACTTTACAGTATGGCTCTTACATACAATAATCATCAAATATGCACACACATGTGTATAAGAAGGAAAATTATCAAGGGTTCTAGGCCTCATGATGACGTAGAGTCTGCTTCTACCTGCTGCCTTTCGTCTCCTTCTGTAACCTCTGAGGAAGGTCCCAGCTTGCCAGATAGTCTGTTATGTTGGAGTTTTGTCCTGAAAAATGGGTAAAAACAGATGGAGGGAGAGAAGAATAAGAGAAACTTGAGTTAGGGTTGTGGGTGGAGTTTGAGGAGTGTTGAGAAAAGTGTGGGAGTTGCAGTGTGCATCAAAAGTGGATAAGCGATAAAAGAATTTTGAGAGGTATGCACTCAAATGTGTTCTTGAAAGACAAGTAAATATCTCGAATTATTTTTAAATGGTTTTCTTTAGGTGACAGACTGGGTTTCTTTGATTAAGGGGCTGCTTCAAAACAGGACAGTGTGGATGAACAACTTTTAAACATTATGGGTGTATGTTTAAAACATGACTTTATCAAAATTCTCATGATTTTATGTGTGTTTGCAGTATAATGCTGTTGACAACAAATCTTGAAAGACTCTATTTTGGGAAGGTGTTTCTTACATTTCTCATGGGTCAGAACACCTAGAAATTACATTTGAGTTCTCTGTCATGCACCCTGTAATAGACATCATGCTTTTCAGAACACCAACTATTGATATGTCTAATTCCCTCATAGAATAACTTTAGCAAAGTTATCAGTTGGCTGAAAATAGATTAATGGAATTTGAGCCGGAAGTTACCTTAAAGAGATGGAAACACTCAGGTTCATAGAAAAGTTTACTTCTGGAAATGAAGACTTTATTACGCAAACTCTGCGCAAGTCTCTACATCTTCACAGGTAAGAGAACGGTCATGTGCCACTTAACAATGGGGATACCTTCTGATGCTCATGGTTGGGATTTTTTTAAATTCCATTTAAGGTGTCCTTGTTGTTGACTTCTTGCTTAATGAAATTCACTGCCCTCTCCATGGACTTTAATTACAAGGCAGAGGAAATGAATAATAAAGAATCCAATTTGAGTGGCAGTAAGGCCATTTCCAGTTAACTTTATGCAGATCCCCACTGTGTGCTTCCTTCTCATAAACCATGGAATTAAGCGCATGAGCTCACTGGACAAGGCCTTGCTGCTCACTGCTGTCAGAATGAATGGAGTAGATAATGGTAGGGCTGTGTTAAGCTGTGAAGGCTGGGTGCAGTCTCAGCATGATGTCTATTACAGGCTGCATGGCAGAGAACTCAAATATCTGCTCAAAAAATTAGGCCTAAGAGTGCATGTAAGCTGGTCACTACTTAAACAGAGCAATAGGCTATTGGAGCCGGAAGATATGTTAGTAAACCTGATACAAAGCCTTTTTTTTTTTTTTTAATTCAAAGATTTTCTCTTTTATTTTTGTTTTATTTTATTAGTTCCAAAGACTTAACCTGTGTGCTCGGATGAACTTCACAAGGTCTAGAGTGGTGTTAATGTCCTACCCACATTCCCCGGGCCCACTCAGAGGTTACTTTTGGTGCACAATTCCCATGCAGTTGGAAGCCTTCTTCTCAAACACCTGTCTCTTCTGCCTGAGGGTTTTCTGTGGCTGCAGAAACACACTTGCACGAAGGCAGAGTAGGCTGGGATAGCTAGCTGGACAGTTCACACTATAGTCCTCAATCAATACAGGACAGGTTTGATAAACATGTAGCTTTTTCACACTTCAGTGGGTATATTCTGCAATTGTCTCAGAGGACTTCCAGCAGAATGGTACCTCTGTTACACACAGCGGTACCTACTAATTAATACACCCTTTATTGTGGTTCCTCTCTACTCGTTTTCCTTTCTCATCATGTTTCCTGGGATTGTCTCCCAAATAAATTTCTTGCACCCAAATCCTTATCACAGGGGATACCTTTGAGGGAACCTAAATTAAATCAGGGTTTATAAACTCTTGAAACTAAGTGCAAACGTATGTGTGCCTATGCATTTTTCTGGGAAAGGGTACTAAAGCTTTCATCAGATCCTCAAAAGTTCTTACCCCAAATCCCCAGAAGAACAAGAACCACAGTTTGTCATTTCATGAATGGGAAGAGCTATTTCTTTTGGGTCTAATGTAATGATCACTTTCAGCCTGGGAAACCAAAAGTAATGGAGTCAACATTTTAACTTGTTGACAGATCACCATAATGGGAACTAGAATGGCAAAGAGAACAGCACCTGTGTGTGGGAGTTTAGAACAGAAAAGATCTTTACATACAGTCTTTATAAGTGTTGTTTCCAAGACCGATGGTTGTCTAAGGTTAATCTGATGTGTGTGTGTGTGTGTGTGTGTGTGTGCGCGCGCGCGCATTATTTTATGCCTAAAGTAGAAGGGCCAGTCACAGAAAGACAAAAACTGTTTGATTCCACTTATATGGAACACCTAGAGCAAGTCAAACTCATGGAGGCAGAAAATAGAAAATAAAAGATTTCAAGGGGCTGGGGGTGGGGGAGGATGGAAATGTGGAGTTGTTTAATGGGTGTAGAGGTTAATTTTGCAAGAATAAATGAGTTACAGAGATTGGTTGTACAAGAATGTAAATGTACTTAACACTACTGAGCTGTACACTTAAAATGGTTAAGAGGGTAAATTTTGTGTGTATTTTAACACAGTTGTAAGGAAAATGTTTAAAAGTCACAGGTCTCAATCAACAGCAACAAGTAGAAGGAACTGTGACCCCCCCCCCACTTTGGCACTATTTATTTTTAGGGACTGGTACTCACAGAATATAGTAATGACTTCAGGGATAGATAGATCCTTGAGGTCCTCAATGCTCAATAAGAATATTTTAATATTATTTTTTCTCAATTATGGTAATCAAAAATATTAAAGTATATTCTGCACGATACAGCATTTAAATATGTGTAATTGCTAAGCAATCCCCTTGAGTTGGAGAATTTGACTTTTATTGACTTTTAGTCTAGCCACTGTTAGATGGGTAGGTCTTCATGTCTAATCATCATCAATAGTGGTGAGTCTGCAACTTTCCTCTTGTCAATGACCTATATGGTGTTCATTTGCCATTGGAAAACCTTTTTCCTAGAGTAAGATTTTAGTCTCTGTGTTTTTTAATTGAGACTTAAAATTGCCATCATGAAAATGACAGGGATTAGCGGAAATGTGCCACTGCGATTGTGAACAGTGGACGTAAAACGCAAGTGAGGTGCTGGAGCCAAACAGCCAGCAGAGAACATGTGATTCCTCTGCAGGAGCAAACGCTTCACGGGAGCTTCAATATTGTAAGTTGAAGTTGAAGAGGCTATGATATAAAGAAATCTTAAGATCAAGTTGCTATTAAAATATTCTATTTTAACATTCTGGTAGTTAACTCTTTAATAAAACTAGAAATTAGCTTTTGACATCTGTTAGGGAAAAAAACTTCAGATATTATTTTTCTATTACTAATATTAATAATTAGAGAAACATGCTTAGTCCAGATTTTGACAATTCAGTAGAACTAACAAATTTTAAGTGAATATGATAGCTTTTCAGAGTTTATAAAGCAATGCTACATTAAAATTGGCTTTTAATTTCGATTAATGTAAGGCATGATTACCCTGAATTATTAAACAAAACCTTATTGTTATTAATGTAATTTTATACAAAATACTTTACAAATAGGCATCATTCATACGATATTAAGAAACATTGAAAAAACAAAAGCAGGATAAGTGAAGATCTGTACTTATTGTTTGTCTTTTAGTTCGGTCGTTGTTATACATTTACCTGTTTATTGTAAAGGATACAAAAGAACAGCCAGACAAAGAGGTAGGTGCAAGAGTTTCTGGCCCTGTAGGTCTGATGTGCACCCATCCTCCCGGCACATGGATGCATTCTGCACTCTGGAAGTTCGCTGAACTTTACTCTTTTTTGTTTTTATGAAGCCCTCATTATATAAACATGACTGATTAAAGTATGGGCCCCTGGCTATTACTTCAACTTCTAGCCTCCCTTCCCTGGAGCTCAGGGGGTGGGGCCAAAAGTTGTCATTTGTGTTTCAATGTTAGGATAAAACAAATCCTGGATGTAATATAAAACTTTTGAAGATTTCTATTTTTTCCCCCTAAGTTATTGGTTTATTTACTTTATTTATTTACTTAAGTTTCTAAGCAGGGAGATGATATATTGAATGTCAAAGTACGGTGTCATAAAAGAGAATATATGGTGTAAAAAATTAATATTACCACGTTTCTCATCCTGACTCTGCTGCTTATCAGCTATGTAACCTTGGACAAGTTACTTCTCTGAGTCCAGTGTTTCTATATGTAAGAGGAGGGATAATAGTCACTTTAGCTTAGAGTGAGATTACAAAGATTATGGGTAACGTCTCCAAAATAATTAGTGCAGTGCGCAGTCTGTCTAGTACACAGGAGGTCAATAAATGGTAAAGATTCTCAGCTAGCTATGTGCAGAATGTAAGATGTGAGGGCACATGTCTCCTTTGCTTTGAAGCTATTATAGTCATATACAGATAAGGTGATTAGGATCTGGACTAAGATAGTGATCGCGGTAATAGAAAAGACTGAATAAATAGGAGACTACTAGAACTCAGAGATCAATTGGACATAATGGGGGCTAACATTTATTGCATGCCCACTACGTACCAAGCACCATTCTAAGCACTTCAGTGTAATAACTCCATTCTATTTGAAACATTATAAGGAGGTACTACTATTTTTGCCATCTCACAGTTGAGAAAGCTGAAGCTCACTGAGATAAAATAACTCTTCAGGAATCAAGTAACTAAGAAAAGGCCAACAGGGACTCAAACCCAGGCAGCACAGTACCAAAGCCCATGTGCTAAACTACCATGCTGTACTGTCCCTCACTATCAGAAGCAGCAAGGAAGGATGTGGTTCCATAATGTAGCAGTTAGCATGTCTGCTTTACACATAGAAGGTCCTGGGTTTGAGCCCTTGTAGAGCCATAGTCCATGGTCTATAGCCATGCCACCCTGAACAAGCCTGATGTCTGATCTCAGAAGCTAAGTGGGGTCAGGCCTGGTTAGTACTTGGATGGGAGACCACTGAGGAAGACTACGTGCTGTAGGCATAAATAATAATAAATAATTTTCTTTAAAAAAAGCAGCAAGGAAGCAGTCAATGAGGACTCAATGGCCTGGTATTCCCAACATCCCTGCCATGTATGATTCTGGTGCTTCCTCTGCCTCTTCATATTGTGCTTTTTGCCTTTTAGTATGCCTTGTAATTTTTTTTCCTGATAGCCAGGCATGATATACCAGGTAAAAGGAATTGGTGTAAATTGTCCTTTGTGATGATAAGGTGTGGAGGAATGGAAAGCATTCCGTATCATTCTGTGATTAGGTGTGTCTTGTGAGCCTATGCTTCTGGACTGTGAATTTCACAAGTGTTTTTCAGTTTTTAAGCCCCCTTAGATGGGACAGAATGGCCAGAACAGGCTGGATATAGGTATTTCCTTTCTTCCAGGTCACTTAGGCTTTGATAATACCCAGCAGGTTAGGCTCCTGTTAGCTAGTTTCTCCTGAGGATAGGCGTTATTAAGAACACACTGTAGTATTTTTAAATGGTTCCTTTCCCTTCTCCCTACCTGAAGCCCAAAGGGATTTTTCTCAGTATTTACTATGGTAACCTGGTTAAGCTCCTAGAGCTAACTCTAACAATATTGTAGAGACCCCAAGTGGGTCCCCCCTGGAGTTTTTCACTCCACGAAGAGCCTCCAGGAATTCATCAGTCGCAGTTCAAGTTTTCTTCCTGGCACTTCAGCAGTTTCCACTCATGAGTCTCTGGGAAAGCCATCTCTCTATTTTCCTGTCTCTCCAACCTTGGGGGCAGTGGTTTGCCCCCACTATAACAGATGCTAGAAGAGTTGTCAATTTCTCAGTTGGTTCAGCTTTTTACCTGTAGTTGGATGGAGTGGTGACTTCCTAGCTCCTTACACGCAGAACTAGAAACCGAATGTCTTCCTCACTGTTCTGGGAACTGAGGAGGGCAGGAGGAGCAGAAGCTTGCACTGAGAAAATGATGCTTTGTCCTGACATGTTGAGTCTGTGGTGGGGGAGCATCAAAGTGGAGGTAGCCTGTAAATGCTTGTGTGAGAGGCTAGATCTGAAGGCAGAGATGTGAGGGTCACCTACTAGACAGGAAATGGTTGAGCTGTTCTGTCTACACCATCTTTTTCAAGTGTCAGAGTTATGTGACCTGGGGCAGAGACTGCCTAGCATAGCTGACTAGAAATTGGAAAAGAGACAGGGACATCTGGCACCTCTTGGACTGGGTTTGCAGGAGGTGTTCCTATGCCAGGGCATACCATCTTTTCAGAAGGATTCTTAGGCCCCTCTGCCACCAGTGACTCCATTTTTCGAGGGCAAGGAAGTAAGGCCACAGTCTTTTACCTTTAACCCCCATCATTGCATCGTCTGTCATGGTTGACTCTTCTTACATGGTATAATGTACCAGTACCAAACATCACAGTGTAATGGAAAAAGCTCCAGAGCTGGAGTTAGATAAATCTCAGTTCAAACTGAAACTCTGTAACTCAGTTAATTCTACATTATTTCATCTCAGATGTATTTTCTAAGCTGTAAAAATGGAAATAATACTTTTCTCACAAGTTTGTGGTGAAATAACTATGAAAAGCCTTTAGTAACTGTTGGTTACCTACCCCCAACTGCTCCATCCTCTTCCCCCCAGGCTGGTTTTAAGCCATGGCCACAAATTCTTTGACACTCTTCCCATTGAGAGGTGAAGTCTGTGTCCCCTCTCCTTGAATCTGGGCAAGCTCGTGACTACTTCAACCAATAGAGTATAGTAGAAGTGTCATTATGTGATTTTTGTGGCTAGGTCAAAAAAGATAATGCAGCTTTTGCCTCATTCACTGGAACACTTGTTCTCAGAGCCCTGAGCATCCTGTGAGACACCTGACTATACGGAGGTTGCCATGCTGGAGAGCCCATGTGCAGATGCTCTGGTGGACAACCACAGTCGAGCCCAGCCTTATGACCACCCCAACCAAGGCACCAGGCAAGTGGAAAAGCTGAATCGGACCTTTTGAACCATCCCAACTGCCAGCTAAATACCACCGAATGATTTCAATTGGTGCCACAGAAAGATCACCCAGCCAAGCCCTGTCCAGATTTATAACCTACAAAATTGTGAGGAATAATAAAATGATTGTGTTAAGCCATTAAGTTTGGGGGTAGTTTGTAACTCAGCATTGGCTAATTGAATGACTCCTTTCATCTTAACAGCTCCAATTTCCTGGCTTTTTCACCTAAAATTGCCAATCCTGAGTGAATTCTGATTTGAATCTCACTCTCACTCTTATCTCATTCTGTGAAATATGACTTGGGGGCCATTCATTTTATCTCCCTGTGCCTCCCTCCATCTTTCCTTCAGTAGGAATTTCCTGAGTGTTTCTGTTGTGTTGGATGCTAGATTGAGCATGATCCCTTTTCTCTTGGTCAGGGATCAGCAATCTTGTTGAAAAGACCAGACAGTTCATAATATAGGCTTTGCAGACAACTACCCAATTCTGCCTTTGAATCACAAAAGCAGCCATAGATATAAAGGATAGATATGACTGTATTTCAATAAAGCTTCACTTACACAAATAGTTGACAGGTTAGATTCAGTCCACAGGCTAGTTTGCTGATCCCTGGTTCTTGGTGCTTAATGTGAAAATATATTATCACTGTGGGGGTCCTGCACAGGCCAGCACTATCTTGTAGCTAGAAAACGAGCCTCCCAGTACCCTAACTCAAATAGGACCTGGGACATATAGTGAGTCTTGGCCGATGAAAGGGTAGATATTTGGACCCAAAGATCTACAAAAGCGTGTATCCCAGAAGCACAAACAAGGATGTCAAAGAGGCTGAGAAGGAGATGAGAAAGGCATAGAAAAAAGAGAGAGAAGGCAGGAATGCTAGAGAACCTCATTTTCTAAAATTGAAAGACTGCTTCTCAGGCTCACTCATTTTTCTCTTCAAGGACTTGTGAGGACAGATAAGGTAAAATGGCTGTCAGCTCCCCCAGATGCCTGCCAGGTGTTATTGAGGCATCATTTTTCCCTTTCAGAAAAATAGCTCCTTAAAGTAGATGTCTTCAGAACACAGTGTAAAACCTCTTCCCCTTCTTCCAACAGAGCTGGCATTCACAGGAGGGAACCAGAATAGCATGTAATGTTCTAACAGCTCTTCCAGCAGTGAGACTAAATACACATAAACTATTCTAAATTTGTATCTGCTGCGAACATGAACAGTGACACAGTGTCATTCTGCTATGAAGTTCATCTGGACAAATTATATGCAAAGAAAGGATATGCACACTGTCACTTTCCTGACTTTTCCAATTTCAACATCATACCTTTGTGACCAAAAAAAACAAAAATAAATAACTCTGGCTTCACATTTAGTTTCCTTCATTTGGTAGCTCTGTCATGATGATAGTGAATGCAGATTGAGATAGAAACAGAAAATTTAGAGGAGATACAATGCAGCTTTTTCTGGTGATCTCAGTGTTGTATCTAAATCAGCTCAGCCTGTCTCAATTAAAGGGTTTATTAGAAGGCTACACAGATGGGTAAAGAGGGCAAGACACTTTCTCAGAGCAGCAAAGTCAGACAATCTGATGAAGAACCCATGAAGCAGGGGTAATCCTCCATCCAAAGGTCTGGGAACCTAAGAGCAAATGAGCCATGCTCCTGGCTCAGCTTCTCCATCTACCTGCAGTCTTCCCCAACTCTTCTCTCTGCTTCTTTTGCCCGGTGGCTTTGTCTTATTGTTTTCTTACTATCTTCTTCCTGAGTGTCTTTTGGCTTATTCCTGTGCTGCCAAATGCTCTTTCTTTCTAGGTTCCATTAAAACTCCGTATGAGAAAGAGTGTGATTAGGATAATCAGTCCCATTAAGACTAGAACACACCTGTGGGAAGAACAATATAGGAGAACTGGACAGCTTGTAAGTGACAACTTAGGATCAGTTGCTCATCTTTGGTTCCATCAGCTGGGGCTGGGGATTGGGGAGCAGGTAGTACAAAGACCAATGACTTAGCTTTCCTCATTGGTTAGGACTTCTTCCTAACCAAGTTCAATACACCTAAGTCCCAGTGTCAAGTCATGGGCCCCAAGAGGCAATGGTTTATGACTGACCTATCTTGCTCCTGCTCTTGCCCTGTGTCCACCAGCTTTCTAACTCTGAATCCTCTTTTAATCATGACTCTACCCCTAGCCACTTATGCTGGTAACTGTCTCTCTGGCCTCTGACACTTCAGTATCTTTCAAAGACTTGGACTCAGCCATACTCTAACTCTTTCCATTTCACATTGCTTCTGAAATAAATCCTGACAGTGGGCCCACTGGCAGTGAAGGGTACAGGCTAAGCTGCTGTAACAAAAGACTCCAAAAGTATAATGCTTAAATAGATATGAGCTTATATTTCTCCGGTAACAGTCCAGAGGTATGCGATTTATCTCACCTGCTACCATTAACACATAGCATCCCTCTCTGGTTCAAAGGTGGCTGCTCTTGTTAATGCCTTTGGACAACCAGCAGAAAAGGTAGAAAGAGGAAAAAGGGGAGTGCACACCCTTAGAAACTGTTCACATTACTTGTGCTCACATCCCACTGACAAATCCTAGTCACGTGGCCCCACCTATCTTCTAAGAAGGCTGGAGAAGAATAGTTAGATGGGCAATCTTGCTTGGCTAAAACTTGGAGGTGGGGGGGAGTGGTTGGATCATTGAAAGAAGTGAAGGAGAATAAATCCTGTGGAACAATTAGTGGGCTCAGCCACAGGGAACAACTTTTGGCACAAGCCCAGGGGCAGATCTAGATTTTATGGGGCTTGAAGCTTATATAACTCTTAGGGCTCTCCTTAAGATAAAGAATGCAAATGGATAATGACAAAATTATAAATACAGGACCTTGGAAGGAGCCCAAGCCAGTGAGTAGTCAGAAATCTTAACTTTCTTCAGCTTCATGGTTAAGCCACCTCTGCTCTGGTCTATTAATCAGTGTCCCAAACAAGTTCTCCCAACTCCTACAGAGGGCAGTTTGGACCATTTCTATGGGTGAATTGTCTAGACTTTCAATGCCAGTGCCAAAGGTGATGGCAACATTTGGCTAAATGATAAGAAAACAAAATATGTCTGAAATTTCCTCTTCCTGATGCTTTTGCTGTAGTCCCTACCTGTGCAATGCAGTTTGCTAGTGGGCTGTCCCCAGCAAGAATTGAAAAATGCTCTGCCACTAGTGGTATAACTGGGTTATAGTCATAAAAACTGCTGCTGTGATTTCTCCTCGGGTGCAATCTACTTCCCAGCTCCTGATTGGTGGAGACACCTCCTTATTTATGTGCAATTATTCCGTGCAGACAAGATACCATAAGAAGCCTGTTTGGCAGCTGCTCATGGAAACTCTTACTGTGTCTTCATTTTCATATCAGTAAGCACGCTGTAGGGGATGAAAAACAGACTGAGGAATATGGCATTATCCTGTACACAGTCAATCAAGACCAGGCTAATTAGATTGTCCAGGTGCTTGGATACTGTGGAACTGCATATTACATAAATATATAGATAAACATTCCCAGCCACGAGAACCAAAGAATTGCTCCAGAAGACTGCAAAATGTCTTTAGAAAAGTCTTCAATTCTCTTGCTTGCATGCTCCCTCTCTCTCGCTCTTTCTCTCTCTCTCTGTCTTTTAGGAAACATAAGAAACTTCAATACAATTGAAATGCTTGGACATGTGTATTATAAATTAGTTTCATGGGGTACAGGAATAAAATCTGAAAAAATACAAACCGGACGTTAGCTAAATCAAATATATAAATACCAGTACATTAGGGGAAATAGTCAAGAACAGTTTTCTGAGAGGGATAATGATTGCTATTCATATATGTGTTCATACCATCACTCAACTATATTTAATGTCCTTGACTTTATAGCAGGTATATATTTTTAAGTCATGTTCTTCATTCACCAAAGCTATAACCTGCTTCTGGCTATTGAGAAGCCCTGGGTCTAGCTATGGCTTGTATATAGGAAACTCTGCTCTTCAGTGGTCTTAGGATACCCCCATTCCCTGAAGGTGAACACCAATATCCATGTGTCTAAGAGCATTGTGACTTGGAGGGTTCTATCCTGTGAATATGCACATCTGACTCTTTGCCTGGTCGCTGCACTGGCATTTCCATTTATGTCTTAAATGGATATTCCTGAGTCCATCCTTAGTCCTTCACCCCTCTTTTTTAATTTAACATTCGTATGCTGATGGTTTTTCTTGCTTTATCCTCAACTCAAAACTCTGTTTCCTCCCTGAACTTTGAATAGATTCTGTGAGATATCTTTTCTTGGATGCAATATACTAGCACCACAATCGCAAACATTTCCAAACATGAACTCATCCCATGCCACCACCACCAACCAATCTGTTCTTCCTCTCATGCTCCAGACCTCCGCCCGTGCCATCCCACCAGTATGGAAGTCGCTCTGGACTCCTCCCTCTCATTTTTTTTTCACTCTCCATGTTCAGTCACCATTTGTGTTGTGCTGATGCCATGTAACTAATTTATTTCAAATCTGCCTACTGCTCCTTCTCCATTGCAGGGACCGTTAGCCAGAATCTCAGTCTCTCTAACCTACATTGCTGAACAACTCTTTGTCTCCCTGCTGCCAGGTTTATTTTTCTAAAGATGCAGATTAGTTTTATCACTTCCTGATCTAACACTTTCACAACTTCTCACAACTTTTAGGATAAAGCCAAAGATCCTTAGTATGACATACAAAGCCCTTCATCTTATCTGTTGCTTACCCGTTGGGTAAAATTAAGTTATATCGGAGGTCAGAAAAGTCAGTGCTTGCTTTGTTCTCTGGAATTTTTTCACTTGGTGGTCTCGCCACCACCAAGTTTTCTCTTACTCTCCCCACTAAGTTTGGTATCTCTTTTCTGTGCTCTCCTTACCCCTCTGTCTCCCTATCCTGTGGTTTCTACCATGCTGCATGGGTACTACCTATTCTTATCTTAGTCCTCTACACTTAAAATAAGCCCCTGAAGGGACTCATTCTGATCAGAAGTAGACACTGGGTCTTTTTTTTTTTGTTGTCTGCATCTTAACATGGTACTAACTTATAATAAGCACTCAAGAAATATCTGTTGAATGAGTAAATTTGGTAGAAGAGAATCAAGTATTAGAAGGATGATCGGACTTGTGTATAATGACTGAAAAGTTCTAGAAATTATGCATATAAAATTTACTGGGCAGATTCTACTCTACTGTTTAAGCCATCACTTTCCATACTTCCAGGTCCAAGTTTCTTATCCCTTAAACGATAACTGTTTGATGAGCACCTACTGTGTGTCAGAAGCTGCACAATGCATCAAGGAAGTCTAGTAGTAAAATTGTCTGTTGCATTAACTCTTCCTCAAGAATCTCACAGTTTAGCTTAGAGACATGGCTAATAACAATTATATTACACTGGGACAATTGCTACTAATATCATATAGATGATATGGGAAGTCAAAAGAAGGAGCACCTTATTTTTCAGAGAAGGAAATAAGGAAAAGACGATATTTGAATATTGAAGACTGGGCTGGTGCTTATCAAAACGATAAGGGATTGAGCATGGGGAGTACATTACAGTGGAAAAGATCAGCCCCTGGATCAGGTGATGACTGAATACCAGGGATAGAGGTTGGAGAGCTCAGCTGGACAAAATCATGAAGGGCAAAGCCAGTCATGTCAAGAAATTTGGACTTTGCCTTACAGGAGATGAGAAACCACTGAATGGTTTTAAACAAGTTTCATTCAATTTGCAAGACTGAGGAATAACTTGGGTGCCTATATGTAGGGTTTTAGAAGGGCAAGAAATAAGAGGCAGCAAGAATAACTATTGAAGACAATTGCAGTGTTCCTGCCTAGAGATTATGGAGGCAGCATATGCTAGTGGTTATGCATGTAGACTCCTGCATTCAAACCCCAGCTCCGTTGGTTACTAGTGAGGGCAAGTTACTCAACTTCTCTGTGCCTCAGTGTCCTCATTTAAAAATGGTTTTTAAAATAACAAATAATGAGATAGCTATGCAGGTTTAAATGGAAATTTAAACAAAGTGCTTAGAATAGCGCTCATCCACAAGTAAAAAAATATTTATTCTTTTTCTTCTTTGAGGGTCTGAACCAGAGAAGAGAACATGGGACAGAGGAGACCATTTCAAAAAAATATTTAACAAATAGAATTGAAAGCATTTGGAGTATAACAAGATGAGGAGGTGAAGAAGATGAGTAAGTCAAGGATGATCACCAGGTTTCTGGTTTGAGCAACTGGGTGAGTGATAGCATTCTTCAAAGAGAAAGCACCGAGTTTTTGGAAGGTCAGGGGTCATTAGTGAGTTTGATTTTGTAAATGCTGAATCTGAGTTTCTTGCAGCACATTCAGGAGGGCTTGTGTAGCAGGCTATTGAGAATATTGATCTGGAGCTCTGTGGAGCGATCCCCAGGCTGAAGATGGAAATTTGTGTCCTATCAGCACCCAGGTAGGGATTGAGGCCATGAAATTGTGTGGCCAGATGGCTTAAGGAGACTGAGAAGGGGCTTGAGGGCAGAGCTCTGAGGGACATTGAAACTGAAGCAGTAGCTAGAGGAAGCAGTCCCAGCAAAGAAAGCCGAGCAAGACAAAATAGAGGAACAAGAAGAGAATCACAGCAGAATAAATTAAAGAATAGATAAGGCCACTTGTTGCTTAGCAATGGTATGAAGAGTAGGTGTCTGATAATACACTGTACCAGAGCAGTGGCTTAAAATTCCAAATTTCATGAAAATCTTTATTTGTCTGTAACTCGTTTTGTTGAGTCCAGCTTCAAATCTTTGAAACTTATGATTTGTAAAGTTTGCATGGATAGTTTGGATCCCAGAAGCAAAACAAATCTGTGATATTGTGACTACAACACTTTAATTTTCTATTTCAGGAGACAGACTGTAGGTAATTCAGTTTTCTAACACTCATTGTTTGTTAACTCAAGAGCTAAAACATCTACAAGGATTAAATCTGTGACAGGGCAATTATACAAGTGATGGGGAAAGAGCCATGTGATTCTTTGGTTGGCCTTTTAGATAGCTCAGGAATTCAGAACAAATTCTCTGGTGTGATTCATTTGGACTAACTCCTAGTCTGTCATACATGGGTTGAGGAGAGGAGGGCGAAGATCAGTAGGTAATACTTGCTCATCAGATCAATCAGATAAGCATTATCCCATAGAAGTCTCATAATTAGAAATTATCCTACTGAGGGTCTAACAGAATCAAAAATACTCCAAAGAGAAATGCATCTACCAAGAAATTTAAGATTTTAAGAAATTCCAATTCATTGTTAGAGCTTGCAGTGTTAACCTGTGTGTGTAATTCTGACTTTCATTTACTCATCATGTATGTATTGAACTACTATTTTTGCCAGGCACTATTGCAAAATGCAGAAAACACAATGGCATTCAAGGCAGATACACCCATGCCTTCACAGAGCTCACACTAATGCAAAGACAAAACTCTAAAAGCAATCTGAAACAATAAACAAAAATGTTTTTAGTTTGTAATCAATACTGTGATGGAAAGAAAGGACTGAGCAGGAGGATTACTTTAGTTATGATGGTTGAACTAGGGCCTCTCTGAGAAGGTGACATTCAAACTGAGCATAGAGATAAGAAGGAACTAAGCCTGGAAAGAGTAGAGAAAAGCATTCCAGGAAGTAATAGCACATACACAAGCCTGTTGGGTAATTCAACGAAAAGACCAGTGCGTCTGGTGTTTAGCAAATGGGATTGGTGGGTGAGAGCTTATAATAAAGCTTTGAATGTTTCCCTAAATGCACTGGGGAGGGCTTACACGGGAAGGGATGTAGCTTGATGTTTTAATAAGTTGCACCTAGGACCTGGGTGAAATGTTGCAGCTGTCCATATCCCACATCACAGGCTCTAATGGCATAGTTGCCATTACAAGGGTCAAGGTTCTTTTGGCATTTCCCACATTTGTGACAAGTGGTTATAAATCTAAATAGCAGCTAAGGGCACTATGCACTCCTTTGGAGCCCTGCAACACTTCCTACCTTATGTTGGGGAGATGTTTACTCCTGCTCTTGACAGGTTTGAGTGGCAAATTTGATCAGTCTAAAGGAGAGCTTCTCTGACTTCACTTGTGACATGATGTTTAAGTCAGAAAGGCTGGGTCTCTATCAACCCATATAAGAAAGGCTCACATTCAAAAGTGGCATCAAAAAACTAGGGTGGTACTAGCAGTTCTGTAAACAAGATTTTGAGAAAGTAAATGGATTTTAAAAGAATGTAGAGTTCTCTGCCACTTAGTGACAAATATTTTTGTTGTTTCAGCATATAGCTTAACAGTCAGTAGGTGCTAGCTGGCTGGCTGAATGAGTGAATAAACTTGACATATTGGGAGGCAGCCTGGTGTAATAGAAGGAGGTTTGACTCTAGAGGCAGCCAGACCTTGCCATAGTGGGTGTCTGAGACCGAGACCCTCTGCTTTTGCATCTGTAGTGCAGGAACTGTGATGCCTCTCTGGGAGGCTGGATGAAGCATCTGGCATAGTAATTAGCATTGTTAATTTGGTTACTATTTTTATTGTCATTATCTCAGTCTCCTTACTTGATGCCTTTGTCTCTCATTCATGTTCTAAATCATCCAATTGGGCTTTCATCCTATTCCTTTTTGTTGCCAGCTGGTCATCTCCTGAGCTGGGTTGTTTCACTCCTCTCTGCCAGTCCCTGCTCTCCCTCCACCCAACCCACATATCCACCCTCATCCTTCAGAACCTCCAACTTCTCTGCCATTCTTCCAAATAAGCCAGATTACTTGAAAATTGCTTCCAGTCTAGAACCCTCTTTCCTTCTTTCTCTACTTTCTCATCTATCAAGACTGGATGACATTTGTGAGGTAGTAAATCGAGGCCCAACAATTGATCTTGAATGAAAACAAAGAAGCAAACCCACTGAAGCCTCATTCCCCATCCCATTTACCAAAGGTACTACTGGAGGTCTCTGGTTACCCAAGATATGGTCACAGCCAGTGACTCCCCACATAGAGTCATCAGATTTGACTATTTTTCCTACCATTCCTCATCAAGCCATGTTTCAGAGCCCAGAGTTAAAGGAGTAAAAAATATTGCTTCTAGGAAATAAGAGGGAATCTCTTGTTCCTGTTGGGGAAATACAATTCAATGAGTCACACCCTTCGTTGATCTGAGATACATCAATAGAAATGGATTTAGTGCACCTCACCTGCTCACTATAAACCAATGGGTGTGAAGCTTTGAGAGCCTGTGGCACTTAGAGTTTGTAAAAACTAAAGCGCTCAGTCAAATAAGAAACGTTTTACATTGGATTATTAAGTTTATGAATGAGGCCGAAGAGAAAGGAAAGGGATCCCCTAGACAGCAGTGTAAACAGGAAGCCCTCTTTCCTCTCTATCTCAGGATCTCTGGAGCTCTACAGAAGTGATTCTCTGTGTGTTATCTTTTTGTGACAAAAGATTTATAATTCATCAGTAAACAAATTCCTTTAAAAAAAAATAGAAGTGGGAACTAAGCCAAAAACAGGGAAATTAAGTAACAGTGAGTATACTGCGTATTTAACAGAGACCTCCAGCTCTCTTCTCCCACTGGCCTTTTAGAATATTAGTGGTCAGACATTTAGCCTGCAGACAGAAGATTTTAAGCCTCTTCTAATGAGGAATCTGGTCAGCTCAGGAAGCTACTAGCATCAAAGTCTCCCCAAAAGCCTACCCAGATCACCCTAAAAGGGGTTATCAGAGTTAACAAGCACTACCCCTACTACTCACAGATAATCCAATTAGCATTTTAGCTCTCCCGTTTTTCATCATAAGCAGACAACAAAGATCACCAGACAACCTTGGAAAGCCCCCAATTACCAAAACGAACAAATAAAAACAGAACCAGGAAGAAAAAGGCTCTTCAGGGGGAAGAAAACTTCATCTCCGTAAACTATAATGCTATCTGCAGAGAGATAGATGATATTGCATCCATGAAATCAGGACAGGATGCTATCATAAAAAAAAAAAATTAAAAAACAAAAAGAGCTTTTGGGAAAAGAGCTTTTCATAGCAGCAATAAAAAGAATTCAAAAGACGAGTTAGAAGATAAAGCTGAGAAAATCTCCCAGACTGTAGAGTAAAATGACAAAGAAAAAGAGAAAATAAAAGAGCAGTCCAAAAGTTCAACATTTAAATGAAAAATTTTGTAAATGAGGGGTTAGAAAAAATTGGGAGGCAGGGTTAAAATCACTGATGAAATAATTCAATAAAAATTTCCAGAACTGAAAGGATAGGTTGCCCAATTCAAAGGACTTGCAGCATAACTAATGAGAACAGACCCACACAAATGCACATCATTATAACTTTCCCAAAACACTGAACACAAACATAAGATCTTCAAAGCATTCAAAGAGAAATACAAATTGGTCGCCCACAGACAAGCAACAGTCAGCATAGGTTTAGGCCGCAACACTGGAATCCTCAACAGCAATGCTGGAATCAGGGAAATATGGAGCCATATCTCCAAAATTCTGAAGAAAAATGATGCTGCCCTAGAATTCCATACTCAACCAAACTATCTTTGTGCATGAGGGTAGCATAAAGATCTTTTCTGGAATGCACCATTTCAAAAAGTTTACCTCCCATGCACGTCCCCACCCAAAGAGGGAGTAAACCAAGAGAGAGAGAGAGAGAAAAAAAAAAAAAAGGTACGGAAAAGGTGAGATGTAGGAAACAGGAGGCCCAGCGCAGCAAATAGGTGAAAGCACTTCAAGGAGAGTTTCAGAGGGAGAGCTCAGGGTAACAGCTCTGCAGTAGATGTAGAGGGCTACCAGTCCAGACAGAGCAATGTGGCATGACAAGAGAGCTGTCCTCATCATGATGCTTGCCGCCACTGTCTTCTCATTAACTAAAGGCAACATGTCGGGATCAAATTGGCCTAGATTCTTATCTGCACTTGGCCTATCTCCCCTCCTTGAATCAGCAGGGACACTTATCACTGCCCTGCCCCCATGGATGTGATAGCTTTGCTTGCTTTTTCTTTCTTTCTCTCTCTTTCTTTTTCTTTTCTTTTTATTTCTTTTCTTTTCTTTTTTCTTTCTTTCTTTCTTTTATAATTGTGAGATACACATATCATTCAATTTATTAAAAATTTAAGCATCTTTAAGTATATAATTCGTTAGTTAGTTCAGTCACAGTGTTGTGCAGCCAATCTCCAAAATTCTTTTCATTTTGCGAAACTGAAACTCTATACCCATTGAACAACTCCACATTTCCTCCTCCGCTAGCCCTGGAACCATCCTTCTACTTTCTATTCCTATGAATTTGAAGTGGAACTATACAATAGTTGTCTTTTATGACTGGCTTATTTTACTTAGCATAATATTCTTAAGGTTTAACCATGTTGTAGCATGTGTCAATTTCATTCCTTTTAAAGGCCGAACGTACACTGTACATACTACACTTTTTTTTTTTTTAATTTATCTATCGATGAACACTTGGGTGCTTCCACCTTTTGGTTACTGTGAACAATGCTGCTGTGCACCTGGGTATAGAAATATCTCTCTGAAACCCTGCTTTCAATTTTTTTTGAGTATATACCAAGAAATGGAATTGCTAGGTCAGATGGTAATTTTATTTTTTCCCAGCTTTTTCGAAGTCTAATTGACACATAACATTGTGTAAGTTGAAGGAATACAACCTGTTGATTTGATACATTTATATGTTGCAAAATGACTACTACCATAACTGTTAGCTAACATCTGCATCATGTCCCATAATTACCATTTACTTTTTATAATGAGAAACTTTAGGATCCATTAGCAACTTTCAAGTATGAAACACAGTATTTTTAACTATAAACATTATGCTGTACATTAGATCCTCAGAACTTATTCATCTTATAACTGGAAGTTTGTACCCTTTGACAAATCTCTCCCCTTTTCTGCCACCAATCTGGTCTCCATTTCAGTGTGTTCAGATTTTTTTTAGATTACACATATAAGCGAGGTCATACAGTATTTGTCTTTCTCTGTTGGACTCATTTCACTTAGCATAGTGCACTCAAGGTCCATCCATGTTGTCGTAAAAGGCAGGATGTCCTTCTCTCTCATGACTAAATAATCTTCCATTGTGTGTGTGTGTGTGTGTGTGTGTGTGTGTGTATGTGTCTGTGTGTGTATATATCAACCACATTTTCTTTATCCATTCATCTACTGGAAGACACTCAGGTTCTTTCTTAATTTTAGCTATTGAGAATAATGCTGCAATGAACATGGGACTACAGATATCTCTTCAAGATCCTGTTTTCATTTCCTCACTTACTCAAAAGTGGGATTGCTAGATCATATGGTAGTTCTCTTTTTAATTTTTTGCAAAAGCCCCATGCTCTTTCCACAGTGGCTGGATTAATTTACAGTCCCACCAGCAGTTGCACAAGAGTTCCAGCTTCTCCACATCTTTGCCAACACCTGTGATTTATTTGTTTGTTTGTTTGTTTGTTTGTTTGATAGTAGCCATCCTAATGGGTGTGAGGTGGTATCTCATCATGGTTTACCCTATTCTTGAGAGCTAGAGGAACCCACGGCGAACTCAGAGGACACAGATTGGAGAACACAACCGTTGACTACATTTCTGTGAGATATCTCGTGTCTGCCATTCTCCAGCACTGCCAGATGCCCTGAGTTCACACAAAACATCGATTTGTCAAATGGGACTATGAAAATCCTAGGTCTTAACAGCAAACTTTACTAATGATTCAAAGGGTGCAGGCAAGAAACAGGCACAAACAGAAAATTCTTTTCCTGGAGGGTCCTAAAACTAGCAGCTTCCAAAAGGTGTTCCTTTCTCCTGCATTGGGACACATTTTGGTGTCAGATTGACAGATGGGTTTTGAACCATGTGTACAATTTCTCACAAAGGAAGGTGTGTCTGTTGTGGGGCCTCTTGGTTTTATAATTCATCGATTATACAGGTAGGACATGCTTTCCTGAGTACCCTGCTCCCCCACCACACTACACCCATTCCCGCACCCCCCCCCCCTCCAGTTCTTCAGCCAGCCATGCTCCTTAATGTAGAAATTCCATGTTTATTTACAATGACAAACCTAAGGATTACAGGGAGGCCTAGCTAAACCACCCCCATCAGGGAAGGGGTGAGTTATGGACCTCGTTAACCCTTTTTCTCCTGCTTCATTTCCCAGGATTCAGATGTGGCCTTGCCCACTGACTTCTCTAGAAGAAACTCCCATACACAGGGAAGCTAAAGGCAGACTCTGGCTTCAGGCCTGTTCAGCTTATCTTTTCCTGAAGGTCTTCATCTAATAGAGGTCAAATAGTCCTGTCTTTACACAGCTAGGTTTTTGCTTGCTATGTGGTGTTTTAAAACTAGAACATATTTTGCTTAGATACATACGTATAGGTAGGAAATCTGTAAAGAGCAGCAAGGGACTGATTAATTTAAAAGTAAGGTAAATGTTTGCTTTGAGATAGGAAGAAGGGGTTGTGATTATGGAAGAATATACAGGAGTCTTCTAAAGTGCTGGTAAAGGTCTATTTCTTATCCAAGATACCATGTACATGAATCTTTGCTATTTTTCAAACTGTAAAATTTTATATCCTTCTAGATATATGATACATTTTACAAAAAAAACTGTAATATAATAAATTACAGTATTCTGGAGTTATCTCAGTAGTTAAAAGATATACCAATAAATTAGTATGGAAGCAAGTCCATCATTTTAACCTTCGTGTTCTGTGGCATATTCCCAAAAGTCAGCATAGGACTGTGGGATAGTAAAGGAAAAAAAATCCTAACTTAAGACAAGGCTGTGCCGTGGGATCCTGACATTCTGCCCTCCCTCCATAGCTGTGCTTTGCTGTACAAATAAGTCACTCACTCTCGCTGATCATCATCGGTTTCCTCATCTATAAAACAGGATACTAAAATTGCCTGCCCATCTGCCAGCATTGTGGCGAGAAGCAAATGAAATTAAATATGAATGTGCTTTAGTCTCAGAGTTTTATTCTCTTACACTGAGCATTTACTGAGCATTTAATGCTAGTAAATGGGTCCTGTGGCAGGCATTGGGGATGCAACAGGGAATAAGGAGTAAGGCTCAGCTGCTGCCTTCATAGAACTTAAAGACTGGCAGGACAGTAAATATAGACTCTACAGAGCCATATGGGAAAAGCGGAAGGAGCAATGCGAGCACAGAGAAGGGATCTCTACCTATTAATTACTATTGAAAATAAAACTACCATACGTTAAATGTATATGAGATAAGCATATAATTTTAAGGGAATTGTAATGGCTTAGGGCTTAAATAGGAGGCTGTAGAAATTCTATCTTGCAAAATATGGATAAAGGATCAGTCTTGCCCCTCTCTAGCTTCTTACCTCTACACCTCCTTCACACTCACCTCAGTTACAGTACTCTAACATTGTAGTGCAGTTTTTCATGTGTTCGTCTCTTCCACTAGAACATGGCATCAGGAGGGCAGGACTCTGTCATATACTTCTTTGTATCAGAAATGCTTAGCACATGCACCGCTATTTCCAGAGGACAGAGAATCCAGTCAAAAGGCCCCATTATCATGGCCTCTCCCTTACCTCCAGCCTCTCTCTGCTTCTTAGCCTCTTGTACCACTGTCCCTTGCTCAATACACTGCAGGCACTCGGGCCCCCTTCCTGTTCCTCAGTTATGCCCAGCTCATTCTCACTTGGGGCTTTTGCGCTTGCTGTTGACTCTGCCTGGAGTGTCCTCTTCTCAGTTTGTTCTTGTCACTCAAATCTCAGCTTAAATGTTGCCTCTTAGAAGAGCTCTTCCACAACCACAGTGCCTAATGCCACTCCTTTCTCTTTTTTCCCACCTGTCCCTCTGTCCTACTATATTTCCTCCAAAGCATTTTCACTACCTGAAATTAACTTGTTTATTTTTTTTATTTGTTGTCTGTCTCCTGCATTAGAGTAGGTATCTTCATTTTTTTCTCAGCTATATCTCCAGTAGCTAAATTAGTGCCTGGCATTATATACAGTAGTTGCTCAATAAAGTCATTGAATGAGTGAACTAATGGACAGGCACTCTATAAGTATTTCTATAATTGAGATGAATAACTGCTTCCTGAAGAATTTTTTTAATGAACAAAAGTGATGCAGGATGAGTAAAACACCTGACACATAGAAGACACTCAATAAATATTTGTCCAATGAATGAATATACAGAATATATAAAGAGCTCTTGCAAATCGATTTTTAAAAACTTCACAAACCAATATACAAACTGTCAAAAGAAAAACTTCTAGAGCTAATGGATTTAGCAATATTGCAGGATTCAAGGTCAATATACAAAAATTAATTATATTTCCATATACTAGCAATAACAATTAAAAAGCAACATTTTTTAAAGTACCACTTACAAATTGCACTATAAAAAACAATACTTAGGTATAAATCTAACAAAGTATGTGTAGAATCTATATGGTGAAAACTGGAAAACACAGGTTAAAGAAACAATGAACTAAATATACCAAATGACACATACTGTGTTCATTGTTAAAATGTCAGTTCTCCCAAAATTGATCTACAAATTCAACACGATCCTAATCAAAATCCTTGCAGGATTTTTTTTTTTTGTAGATATCAACAAGCTGATTCTAAAATTAATATGGGATGGCAAAGGAATTAGGATAGTCAATACAGTTTTTAAAGAGGAGCAAATTTGAGTCATCATACCAGCGGATTTCAAAAATTATAATAAGACAGGATGGTATTGGAAAAGGGTAGACATATAGATCAATAGAACAGAATGGAGAGCCCAGAAATTGACCCGCACATATATGGCAATTGATTTTGAACAAAGATGCAAAGGCAATAGAGAAAGGTAGTCTTTTCAAGAGTGCTAGAACAACTGTCATCCACATACAAAAAATAAAAAAAATAAAAATCCTTGACCTGTATCCTATATTATATACAAAAAAATAATGAAAATTCATAATAGGCCTAATTTTAAAATATAAAACTTCTAGAAGATAACATAGGAAGAAAAATCCTTGTAACCTTGTGTTAACAAAAGATCTCTTCAGCTATGTTGCCGCAAACATCCATAAAAGAACTGATGAATCTAGCGTCATCAATATTAATAACTTCTACTTTATAAAAGACACTTCAGGAAAATTAAAAGACAGACTGGGAGAAAATATTTGAAAATTGCATGTCCAACAAAGGGCTTGTATCTATGATACAGAAAGAGCTCACAAAGTTCAATAATAAGAAGCAAAACCCAATTTTTAAAACAGCCAAAAGATTTGAACAGATACTTTATCAAAGAGGATATATGAATGAAAAATAATCATATGAGAAGATGCTTCTCACCATTTTTCATCATGGGAATGTAAATTAAACTACAATGAAATATAATTTTATACCAACCAGATTGTAAATATAAATGACAATTCCAAGTGATATGGAAGATGTAGGGAATCTGGAACTCTCCTGGCCTATTGATAGGAGAGTAAAGTGGAATAATTTTTTTTCTTTCTATGGGGAGAGAGAGGGAGTGAGAGAGAGAAAGAGAGAGTAAGGGAGAGGAGGAAGAGAGAGGCAGAGGACGAGGGTAGAATTTGAGACTGGAATGATTTCTTTATTGTGTAATTGGCATAATCTAGTTAGGTTGAAGATTTTCATAAACCAAATGACCCAGCAATTTTACTCCTAGATAGATTGAGAAAAACTCTCAAACATGTGCACAAAGAAAGAAATGCTTCAAGAATGTTAGATACAGCATTGTGTAGTGATGGGGGAAAATGCAGAAACTGTCCATCAACAGAATAGATAAACTATGGTTGGTTTAT
The DNA here is from genome assembly GCF_014176215.1 of Rousettus aegyptiacus. Classification (NCBI taxonomy): domain Eukaryota; kingdom Metazoa; phylum Chordata; class Mammalia; order Chiroptera; family Pteropodidae; genus Rousettus; species Rousettus aegyptiacus. The sequence continues at coordinate 45,684,247 of NW_023416306.1, read as the reverse complement.
ACAATGGCATACAGTACAGCAGGGATTAGCAAACTGTAGCCCATGGGCTAAATCCAGCCCAATGCCTATTTGTGTAAGCACACCTTTATTGAAACCGAGCCGCCTCATTCTTTGACAGATTGTCTATGGCTGCTTCTATGCTACAATGGTATCGTTAAGTAGTTGAACAGAGATTGTATGGTCCATGAAGCCTAACATTTTGATTGTTTGGCTTTTTCAGGAAAAATTTGCTGACGCCTGCTGTACAGTATCACAAAGAAATGAATTAGAGGTACATATATCATATCAATCAGGGTTCAATCAGAGAAACAGAACCAGTGGGAGATATATAGTAAGAGGTTCATGTCAAGAAATTGGCTTAAAGATTGTGGGCCTGGATAGGCAAGTCCGAAATCTGCCGGGCAGGCTGTCAGGAAGGGCAGGCTGAAACTGTCAGGCGCGCACCAAAGCTGCTGTCAACATCATAATTTCTTTCTTCAGAGAAGCCTCAACTCTGCTTTTAATGCCTTCCAACTGGTTGAATCAGACCATCCAAATTATCTTAGATAATTTCCTTCACTTAAAGTCAACTGATTATGGATTTAAATCGCATCTACAAAATACTTTCACAGCAACTCCTAGATCAGTGTTTCACTGAACAACTGGGACTGTAGCCTAGCCAAGTTGACACATAAAACTGACCACCACATGTATCAACAAAGACAGATCTTGTAAATATAATGCTGAACAACAATAACAAAAAGTTGCAAAACAATGTGTGAGGTGTGGTAACCTTTATTAAGGCTGAAAACAAGTAAAACAATTTAACAAACTTGATGGACACATGGCTATATAAAACCATGTAGAGGAATGATAAATGGCTACTTTATGATATTGATGCCACTGGGAAAGAAGAAAAGGAATGGAAATAGGGATGAGTATACTATAGCTATAATTTTTTTAAAGGCAAAGAACTCCAAAGAGAGTGAGACATGTAAAAAATTTTTTAAAGCTTGACCCTGATATTGCAATTATTTATTATATTACTGTTAATACTTGTATGCATGTCTGCAATCTTTCACAATATCTTTTTTTTAATCATAATAATTGCCCTCCTTGAACAAGCCTAAAAAGTATCTTCATGCTGAGCAGTCAACTTTGAATGAGAGCCACATGGATAGGACAAGAAAGTAGAAGCTTCTTTTTCCTTCTTCTTTTTTAATCCCCAAATGCCAATGCCAAACAGCACTTTGGTGACTGCTTCAGGGTTGGTTTCTTTCTTTCTTTCTTTCTTTCTTTCTTTCTTTCTTTCTTTCTTTCTTTCTTTCTTTCTGTCTTATGTCCTGCAGTCAGGCCTTCGTAATGACTTATTCCTTCCTTATTACTTCTTATCCTTTATTTCGGTCTTACTTTCTTTCTTTCTTTTCTTTCTTCTTTCTTCTTTCTTTTCATGGATCAGTGTTTCAGGAAATGAGCTCCACCTCCTGGGAGCAGAGCCTGGAAAATCACAGTGTCCACTGTGCTCCAGCCTGTGCCCAGTGGAGAGCATGGAGCAGGGTATGAGTCATTCTTACAAGAGCCCTGACCTTCGCTGACCTCCAGTTGTCAAGGCCTATAGCTAAACAGAACTCCTGACTTAAGGAGCTAGAGATAAAGAGGCGGGTGGCCAGTCACACGGCACATCACCACTGATGGAACGAGATCTGTCAACCCTCCCAGGAGGTTTTCACCAGGGCCTGTCTATGTGTTCACACACTAAGGGACATAGCACTGAGAGTTCTTTCTAAAGAATGTCAGATGCCTTCTGATTTATGAAGTGTTTATACACAGATCCAGAGATTACAACATGCCACATGCCTACAGAAAGTGATCAGTTGACATTCCATATGGCAAATGAACATAAACCTTTTTGCAAAATTAACTTTTTTTTACAATTAAAAAGAATATATAATCCTTGTAAAAACTTTGAGTATCTAAAAAGCTAGAGAGAAGAAAACAAAGGTCTCCCAAGAATCCCACTACCCAAATTTATTGGTGATTTTATTTCACTATTTTTTTTATCATATATGTATTTATTTGTCCTATAGCTAGGTCATCTTTTCAGCAATGGGTATTGAGCCCATACCACGTGCCAGGCTTTATTCTAGATGATAGAAATATATGAAAATGAAGAAAGCAATCAGGATCCCTACCATTATGGAGCTACCAATGAGGTAGGGTAGACCAAACATAGAAAAGCAAAGGCATAAATGCACAAGAGAAATTCAGATCATTTGTGGTATATAATGAAAAACGCAATATCTAACAATACTGAAGACTTGTACTGTTCTAAACCCTTTACCGCATGTATATGAATACATTGAGTAAAACTGGCGTGTGTGTGTGTGTGTTAGAGGGAAAGTGGTTACCATAAATCTTTCAGTATAGCAGTCAGGAAAGGCCTCTAGCAGGAAATGACATACTGAAGTAAGGTCCACATGAACAGAGGAAGACAGTAAGGGAAGAGTCAGGTTAAGAACATTCCTGGCCAGGGGAACAGCAAATTTAAATTCCCTGAGCAGGAAATAGTTTAGCATGTTCATGAAACAGAAAGAAATGGACAAGTATGGCTGGAACTTTAGGGAGTAAGGTGCAGAGTGGTCGCAACAAGGAGGAAATATATTTTGTGGTCAGACCATTTAGGGCCTTAAAGGCCACAGGAAAGAGTTTAACTTCTTCTAAGACAGTGGAAAGCCTTTGAAAGATTTTTAGCATCAGAGTGACAAGATCCGATATCCATTGTTTTAAAAATCATACTGCACAGTATTTGGCAAATGGATTTTAAGGAAGCAAGAGCTGAAGCAAAGAGACTAGCTAAAAGGTGCTTGTGGTCACCCAAGTAAGAGGCGATGATGGCCCCTTGGACCAGAGTACTGGCAAAATAGATGATTAGAAGTGGAGAAAGTTAGTATTTTGTTGAAGTGATACTGTTTTTGTAGTTCTATGTATGCCTTGTTTATTTTGTTAATTTTATAAAATAAGGATTTAAAAAATGCTTATAAAACAAATTTAAAAATATACATCAGCCATAATTCAGGATACCCAAACTGGAGAACAAGCAGGGGAAACAAAGAATGGTACATCCTGAGACAATGGAAGGGTGACCCCAGAACTGTCATTCTAGGGGATTTTGAGAGAAGCAGAACCAGGCAATCTTTTTCAGCTGTTCCATTCTCTCCCCATCCCAACCCCTGTTTTCACACCCTCATTCCCATGTGTGAAGGACTGAGCTTTTGCTACAGTTGTTACTCATTGAACAATGAAGCCTTTAACTGACACATATCTTGTGCCTGGCTTGCCAACACCCTACAGACAGAATGTGAAACTTGGGGGCTCTCTTTGCCCCGTGTCCATCCTAAGTCCATGGGAAGTTGAAGGCAGATGCAACTGGGGTTTTACCAAAGGCTGACACATTATTGATTGCTACACAGAAGCCACTGTCCAATATTTCTTCCTCACCATAGAGTCTACCCTTATTATGAAGAATAACAATGCCAGATATTTTTCCTAAACTCCCCTGCAGCCAGATCACTAATCTCAGACTATTGTCTTGGTCGTTAGATTTGCTCCCAAATCACCGCAGATAGCTGCCTCTGTTTTTTGACTAGAGTTTTCTAGTCTAAATCTTGCTGATTGAATCTTTGTGATACAAATTAACATAGCCTTCTGTTCTCTATATTCCTATAAAGTTGTAAATCTCAACACATATAATCCTTATAACAACTCAGTGAAGCAGGCCTATTAGTGTCTTCATTCTATAGGGCAATAAACTGAGGCACAGAAAGGTTCCATATTAGAGGTCCTATAACCAGTGTTTGAATCCAAGCAGATGCTTCTAACCTCTCTTCTGCACACCCAAAAAACTTATCAGAAGAACATTTATGCACCTCCCTTTGGTCGAACATTCTCCAGGAGCAGACGATTGGTTGGCTCGTAAGCCTAGAATTCAATGTACTCAATTAGCAACAGTTACTGAGAATCTGCAGTATGTACTATGCTGAGCTGTGGGATACAAAGATGGGCAAGATGGTGTTGAAGGTGATGATAGCTCCCACACTGAGTGCTCACCGTGCACCAAACCCTGTGCTAGATGCTATGAACACAGTAGTGATCATCGCAGTCAAAGTGAATTTTGTTACAGAGCTCATTCTTGTGAGAGAAACAACAGTGTGCTAAGTGCTCTAATGAGGATGGTTCAGAGCTATGTCATCAATCTAGTAGTCACTAGCCACATGTGGCTATTTAAATTTAAATTAATTACAATTAAATGAAGTTTAAAATTCAGACCCTTAGTCACAGGAGCCACTTTTCAAGAGCTCACTAAATTCATGTGGCTAGTCCCTAACTTTTGGATAGCACAGATTACAGAATACAGTAATTGTGCTAAATTCTATCAGACAGCACTGGTTTAGAGTGTTTGGAAAGCACAGAGGAGAGAAGCCCCCCAACCCCTCACCCCACACACACCCATCTAGACTTGGAGGTAAGAATGTGTGTTGGGAAAGAGGTTCTGATCCAAGTAATATTTAAGCCAAGAGTTGGAGAATGAGTAGTTTTAATCCTTACTACACTATTGTGAGATATTGTCTATCCCAATTTAATGAATGAGGAGATAAACCCAGAAAAGTTAAGAAAATTGCTTGAATTCAGAGGAAAAATGTAAGAGGGAAAATTTAATCCCAGATCCATTCATCTGCTGAAAACACTAGTACTTGAAACACTAATACCATAACTAAAGGAAGCATGGGCAAAGAGATCTCTTTAGGGAAAAATGGGTGACTGCTTCACAAATATCGTTTGAACACTCTGTGCTATAGTTCAAAGTACTTGCTTAAACACCAATGTAGCATGAGCAGTTTACAAAAACTGGGGTCTCTCACCACATGGAGTTTACTATCTTGATGTGAAATGGGGCAGGAGTTATGTGTATTCTAAGTGCTATAGGAAACCCAAGAAGTGGAGATGGCTTCCTGTGAAGACTTCTTGGGAAGAGCAGGAGTTAAAGGAGGTCTGGAAGTCTGTGTAGGATGTGAAAAGCAGGAGCACTGCAGGCCAGAGGAGCAGCTTGTTGGAGGGCTTAGACTGAGGGCGTGCAAGGCCAATGCCAAGATAACTGGGACTATCGCAGTCAGGCTGGGAATTTATGAAGTTATGATGACTCAGTCTTTTCTGCAGGCATGGGCTTTTAATGCAAATTTTACTCAAACAGCATTTATGGGTGTGTCATAAATAAATTGGTTCAGGGACAGGGCAAAGACATGGCTTATATCACCCTGATCTCAGAGACTATTATCAATGTCATAGAAGAGTTTGTGTCTTTCCAAGAGGAAAATCTTTAGGAAAACACAAGAGAGATTTTCAGGGCCATGCTTCTTTGTTTTCAGAGTGCATCATGGTGTCTCCTCTTTCTCTTACATCTCCCTTCAAACCCCGAAATGGATTCCACCTGCAGAGAACAAAGGACATTTAATCATAGAATGCAGAATTAGTTTTTGGAATTTTAAATCAATATGTTATTAGCATTTAACTTTATAGGAAAAATAACCCAATTAACATAAATGTCTGAATTGACTTGTGAACACATCTGTGCTGTGCATCTTTTATATAGTGGGATACTATTGTGTCCCACTTTTTTGTCTTAAATTATCTCATGTACATTTTTCCCCACATCAATATTATCCAAGTAAGACTTCTTTTTTAGTGATGGTTTTTAATGTAATCAGTTTTCGGATGTTGGTTATGAGTTTATTTCCTGTCACTACTAAAAATATCAATTCAACGAATAATTTTATAAAACCATTTTTAAGTTATTTTTTTTCTAGTATGTATTCCCCAAAGCGGGACGACTGGTACACAGGTATTGATAATTATATTTTTCTTTTTAGTTGCTCTCTAGAAAGATTATGCCAATACTCATTTGGTGTTTCCCAAAACACCCTTCAACATTGGGTTTTGAATTATTGCTTTGCTTTTAGTGAGTTAAGGCATCTGGAGCCAGGGAGAATCTCAGCCCTATTAGCTTATGAACCTTACTTAGCCTTTCTGCCTCAACTGCTTCATCTGTGAATGTGAGTAATAAGACTACTTTTCCAGGTTGGGAACTAAGTGAGACAGTTCAGGCAAAGCACTTGACAGTTCAGGCAAAGCACTTGGCACAGGGCCTGATACACAGTACATAGGTGGCCAATGCCTACTTCCCCCCTTATAGAGATATACAGAGGTAACTTGCAGCATTAGTGTTTTTCCTTTATTGCTGCTGATGTAAAGCATTTGTTTCAGGTGGTTATTTGTTATTGGGATACCTGCAGAATCTTTTAAAACCACTGTTCCTTCTTATTCTTCTTCATCTCTTTTGTCCCATTGGATACCAAGTCTTAAACTAGACTCTATCATTCTTTATTTGCCATCTGATCCCAGATCATCACTATGACATCAAGACTTGAGGTACAGTGCTAACAGAATGCAGCATCCTTCCCACAAACTCAGAGTTCCAGAATCACAGACTCTCCAAGTTGAAACCCAAAGGTTATCTGTCCAACTTTCCATTAGGTGCTCGACAGTTTTTTTGTTTTGTGTTGTTTTTGTTTTTTTGTTTGTTTGTTTTTTAATCAATAGTAGTTGTCTCTTCCTAAAATTTATCAAATATTACCCATTGGATAAATACTCTGATAAATTTAGGGTGAGGCTAGAATTTGGCCTCTTTAGTCTTGATTCCCAAGCAACCCAGTTAGCACTCTACAGTCAATTTTCAAATAACCATATTTTGAGAAACATTTTAAGTTCTTAGTGTCATAATTAAATCGAGTAGGGGGCAGTCTTCTGTCAGTAGGACTCAGTATTTTATTTAATTGAACTTCTCCCATGTAGCTTAAAGTTATGAAACATCTAAAATCCATCTCCTTCTAATTAATAGATGGTGTCTAAAATTGATAAATCAAAAAATAGAGATGTGATTATATTGTTTAAAGTTATATAAAAATGAAAACTATCACAAAAATAAGTTGTCACAAAAACTTAGAAGCAAACGGTGAGGATGTGGGAGATACTAAAACTGTTCTCTTCAAAGATACTTTAAAAAATCATAACTTAATTAAGAAAGGTATAATTATGTTATTTAATGTTGAAATGAGAACCACCAGAGCAAAAAATACCCAGAAACTTTTAAAAGTGGTCTTCTCTGAGAACTAGAGTTTGGATGGTAGATGAGAAGGAAAAGCTTACTTTTAATTTTAGACTGTTTTATATAGTTTGAAATTTTTAATATGTGCATATTATTTTTTTGCCTTAAAAAAACTGCTTTATTGGGATTAATTTACATACCATTTAATTCACCCATTTAAAGTATACAACTTAATGTTTTTTAGTATATTTACAGAGCTGCACATCCATCACTGCTATCAACTTTAGAACATTTTTATTATCCTCTCCAAAATCCAGTACCCATTAGTAGTCACTCCCCATTTCCCCATTAAGTGCCTCTTTCCCCAATCCTAGGCAGCCACTAATCTATTTTCTGTCTCTGTAGATTTTACCATCCTGAATATTTCATGTAAATGGAATCAAACAGGATGTGAACTTTGTATCTGTTTTTTTTTTTTTTCCAGTTAGGAAATGTTTTCATGATTGATCCATGAATTTTCTGTTACCTGCAACCAAAAGCATCCCAACTAATTCACTGAGGTTTAGTAAAATTAAATAATTTGCAAATATAAAGCTCTGAATTAAGTACATCATACTATTATTTGTCTGTTTCTTTCTTACATACAGAAAAGAAAAAGAAACTGTGTGTAAAGAAATGTTAAAAATGTAAGTTCTTACCTAGCCAATAGATTGATTTAAACTTCTAAGGAAGAAATGTATGATCCTTGATTAGACCTTGAAGCAAAAAGAAAAAAGAAAAAAAAGCTACAAGGGCCTATTAGAAAAATTATACTATGGACTATGTTTAATAAAATAGCTTACTCTGCAAATTCTAAAATTCTGAGTGAGATCTTTATATTTGAATATGTAGGAGAATGCTCATATTTTGCCATCTTAATTAAAATGTTTATTTATTTTTTTACCAATGGACTAGAGATATAATGTTATGCCAATTATTCCTCAATAAAAGTTTAGAAAAAGAAAAAAAAAGATTCATCTATGTGGTAGCATGTATGTATTTCATTCCTTTTGATTGCTGAATAATATTTCATTTATACATTCATCAGTTAACTGAAATTTGAGTTGTTTTCATTTCTTGGTCATTGTGAATAATACCACTAGGAACTTTTGTGTACATGTTTTCATTTCCCTTGGGCATATACCTAGCAATGAAATTGCTAGGTCATGTGATAACTCTGTTTAACATTTTGAGGAACTGTCAGACTGTCTTCCAAAGCTATTGCACCATTTTATATTCCCAATAGCACTGTATGAGGGTTCCACTTTCTCCACATCCTCACTAACACTTATTTTTATGTCTTTCTGATTCTAGCCATCCAAATGGGTATAAGTGTTATTTCACTGTGATTTTGATTTTGATTTCTCTAATGGCTAATGATATTGTTCATTTCATGTGTTTCTTGGTTATTTGTATATCTTATTTGGAGAAGTGTCTACTGAGATCCTTTGCCTGTGCACATGTTATTTTAACCCCCCCCCCCCAAAAAAAATAGTATTAAATGTTTTAAAGCACAGTAAGCAAATACCAAATGTTGGAGCTGGTAATCCCTGGCTGAAGGAAATTGAGTAATTTCTATTTGCCTTTAAATTTTTTTCTAAATTCTTAAAACATACGTAAATTTTTATCATCATCAAATATTAATGTTTTCCCTCAATTCTTTATCTTTTCCTGATTTGTAGAAGTAGCACAAGAATTCTTTTTAAAAGTAGACATAATATTAATATGAAGACAACGATAGCTAACATTTTAGTAGATATCCCTTCAAGACTTTTTTCTAGACTTTCTGTATTTTTTTGAGAATTTATTGTAGGTGTTAATTCAAATTATGCCTTTCATTCTATGATATCATAAATAAGGCCCTGCATATTAAAGACACCTTTTTAACTATTACTGCTTAAAGCCTCTAGAGGAAACACCACTATATTTTTCCTTGTGCAGAATGTTCACAAAAGAGAGCTTCCTTCTTTTATTTACTACTATTATAGGGAAAAAATTAAGTTACACATACACATACACGTAATGTTCCCAATCCATAAATAATATAAACCAAGGGGACTGTAGAACTCCAAAACATAGCCTGGTCCTTTGCCGCAGTCTGACACTCTCTCCCCACTTTACATAGAAAAAGACAGAGAGGAATCTTATGCAGCATGAAGAAGCTTCAGGGTGTAGCTCTGCCTTTCAATTTAAAGTGTCTGTAAATTCCCACAGAATCCCACTAACGGTCAAACTTTTACTTTAATGTTACTTGTGCTAGAAAAAACTACATCTCTCTGGCTTGCCTCATCCTCCTTCTCTTCATGACTCTTTCTCCCCAAATCACCTGTGTCATCAGGACAAGATGACTGCAGGTAGAGCTATGATTTATGTTTCTTTTTTCTTTTTCACAAAGGCTCCAGAGTTTCCAGTCGCAGCAAAACTGAGTACACAGATTCCATTTCCTCCCATGATAATGGAAGCAATAGCACTCTCCAAATAGCAAAAGCTCTAGAAGACATTTATTTTTACACTTGCTTCAAGTGTTCAATTTCCTGTAACAATATAGGCTGTTGACTCTTTATGCTTTCATGTATGCCCACAAACACTTTCAAGACAGCAATGTCCTCCAAAACTACACACATGCAATAGGCTATTTCCAATCTAAAAATCAAGAGAAAACACTAGGATACAAGAATAGGAGAATAAACCTGATTACTGAAGACTTGCCCTGCTCAATCTCCAGCCATAGATATGCAAGAAAAAAATTAAGATTAATGATTTGTCTTTAATTCAGCACATGAGGCAGAGACTCTAGTGCTCACTAATATCTATGAACTCCTCTTCTTCCCCGGCACAGTGATTAGACATATTTTTCCAGGTTTCTTGCCATTAGGTGGGGCCATGGCCTAAATTTTGGCCAGCGGAATGGGGTTAGATGTGAAATTCACCACTTCCATACCTGACATCTTAAATCGTTTGCTCTCTCTGCCAGTTCAGCAGAGATTTTGGGGATCAAATGTTGAAAATAATGGTGCTGCAGATAGAAGGAGCAAGGGTCCCTGAATGATTGCATGAAGCCAACCCTATCACCAAACTATGTTGAACAGAGACATGAACAAGAAATGAACATTTATTTTATTACTCCATTGAGAATTGAGGGTTGTATGTTACATCAGTTTGCATACCCTAATTAACATATTTCCTTTATTTCTTTCCCTCACCCCAGCAAAATATTTTAGGTTGCTATGACAACTCATAGATAATGTCTTTAAAGAGGTTTCAAAATAAGAGCTCCATTTTGCAAGCAAAGCATTGAAATTTAAACAACACCAAGAGAAAACCACAATAAGATATCACCTCACACCTGTCGGAATGGATCAATAAATTAGAAAACAAGTGTTGACGGGAATATAGAGAAAAGGTAACACTTGTGCACTATTGATGGGATTGGAAATTGGTACAGCCACTATGGACAATAATTTAGAGATTCCTCAAAACATTAAAAATAGAACTATTTTATGAGCCAGCAATTGCACTTCTGGGTATCCAAAGAAAACCAAAACACTAATTCAAAAGATGTATGCACCCCTATGCTCAGTGCAGCACTATTTACAAGAGCCAAGATATGGAAGCAACCTAAGTGCCCCTCAATGGAGGATTAGATAAAGAAGTTTTGGTACATATATACAACAAAATATTACTTATCCATAAAAAACGAAACCTTACCATTTGCAACAACATGGATGGGCCTAGAGTATATTGTACTAAGTGAAATAAGACAGACAAAGACAAATACCACATAATTTCACCTATATGTGAAACAAAATAAATGAGCAAACAAAACAAACAGACACAGAGGTACAGAGAACAAACTGGTGATTGCCAGATGGGAGGGGAGTTTTGTGGAATTGGGTGAAAAAGGTGAAAGGATTAAGTACAAATTGGTAGTTACAAAATAGTCACAGGGATATGAAGTACAGCATAGAGAACATAGTCAATAATTCATTGTAATAACTATGTATAGTGCCAGGTGGACACTAGATTAATCAGAGGGATCACTCTAAATTATATGAATGTCTAACCACTATGCTGTACATCTGAAACTAATATAATATCAAACTGTCAACTCTAATTGAAAAATAATAAATAAATAAATAAATAGACAAATAAATAAATAAATAAATAAATAAGTAAATATCGCCGAAAAAGACAGGCATGCTAGTAAGGTTCTGCCTATATGATTCCAACTCCAGGAAAGTCTTACATTTTTTGACAAGTAAATATAAAAATTAATGCTGTCTTCCTGGTGCATCCACGCGGTGAGGTATCACAGCAGACTTGAGAAATCTTAAAAAGGGCTAGACTGGTTGACTGATGTTAACAGTCACTTCTCTTCAACAAGTGTTGTGTCATTAGCATCATACATAACCTCCCTTCAGAAAGCAAAGCTGTGAAACTCCAGATCTTGGCCCTGGAGGCTGCCCCTCCACATAGGGCAGAGCTAATCCCACTCGCCATAGTCCCCTGAACTCTTCCTAAAATGGCAACAGGAAGGCATCAGCTACACTGATGTGTTGGCGAGACAGCTATTGCCTCTATTTAGGAAACTTAGTTGTCTTTGTTGAGTTCATTATCTTTTCTTGTTTTTCAGCCTTCCTTATAGATTCCACTCATTCTTGATATTTTCCAGATCCGTTACCCTTTTATTGTGACCTATCTGGTGTCAAACATATTCACTATTGTTGAGAAATTCTTTTAATGTTTCAAGCAGGTAGAAAACAACTGAATAGTTCACATATTAGAATAAGGAAGGTTATGGCATGGAAAGCCTATGCTTAGTCATAAAGAATCCTGGGCACATTCTCCTGGCCAATGCCTGATCTGGGGATAAGATGGGAGCTCTGGGTTTTATTCCTGATTCTACAGTTCATTTTTGTGACTGACTGACTGACTGACTGACTGACTGACTGACTTACTTGCATACTTACTTTATTTATGTATGCATGTATCTATCTATCTATCTATCTATCTATCTATCTGTTTTTATGATGGCATTGGTTAATGAAATCTAGTAAGTTTCAGGTGTACAATTTAACAGCAAGCCATATGTATATATTGCACTGTGTATTCACCTCCCATAATTAGATTTCTTTCCGTCATCACTTTCTGACCCCTTTTACCCCATCTACCTCCCTCCTGCCCCCTGCCCCCTACCCTCTGGTAACCACTAGTCTATTGTCCCTGTCCATGAGTCTCTATTTGTTTGTCCTGTTTGTTGCTCTTAGGTTTATATCCCACATATAAGTGATATCATGTGATTTTCAACTTTTTCTGTCTGGCTTCAGGTAAGTTGTTTCAACACACTGTTCACCAGGCTATAGTAGTTACAATAGATTTTGACAGTTTTTGAGGAACATTGCTGACTCATTTCTGCCTCCTTCACCTACTTCAAGCTTTTAAACCAGCCTCTCCCACCTAAAGGGGTGCTTTCTCTCTTATGAAGTCTTTGACTTCTGAGTTCCTTAACACCCAAGTTCAGACTTAATATACAAAATGTGTGTATAAATTTTACATAACTTTAGGTGCTTTCTGAAATGCATCTGGGTTCTCTGTGCTCTCCTCCTAATTCTCCATTTCCCCCCTTCTTTCTCTGCTCCACACTGATATTCTTTCACTTCCCATTCACTCTTAAAATGAAACGCTATTAAGTTTATGTTTTTGTAATCTCTGAGCAAAGTGCAAACTCACCTAGAAAAGATATGTATGTGACTCTGTTTGTAACAAGAAAAAAATATTAACGAGAAAAGGAGTAACCGAATTCAACAGAGAACATATTGATTAGGCTAGTGGAAATTACACTAGAAGTTTTCATGGTATGTGCATTTTTAAATGTAAAAACAACAAAACATTAAAACCTATTTAAATCTTAGAATTTCCCCACCCTAGCACTAGAACTTTAATTTTTATTTGTTTTCTTTCAAGAGTTGTCATGTGCATGTTTTTTTCACATAATTATAAACTCAATGCATATAATTTTGTATGTTGCTGTAAAATTGTTAGGAAAATTTTTTTGCTCTTTTTCATACTTCTTAGATAAATTACCAGGCGTTTTGGAAAACATTTAAAGCTCAGATCTGAATGCCTGCTAGCACTGGGCCTCCAAGCTAGTGACATGGAAAGACACGGGTCATTTGGAGGCAGACTGAGGTGCCTGATATGTGAGTGAAGCCTTTTCAGACCTTTCGATTAAGCCCAGCTGCCAGGGGCCACCTAAATGGAGCCAAGTGTGTGACCCTAGACAATGCCCAGCTGAGTCCAGCTGACTCACAGAATCATGAGAAATAGTAAATGGTGGTGATTTTTGGCTACTAGTTTTGGAATGGTTTGTTATGCAGCAATAGATCATTGATGCAGTAGCTTAAAATAGCAACCACATATGATTTCTAATGAATCTATGAGTTGGGTGGGTGATTCTGCTGGTCTGCACCAAGCCTGGCCAAACTCAGTTTGGACTTGTTTGCACCTCTGCAGTTAACTGAGGGCCAGCTGGTCAAGGATGGTCTCAGTTGTGATGACTAAGCTCTATTCTACAGGGTCTTTCATCCTCCAATGGGCTTGTTCTCATGGTGATGGCAGCATTCCAAGAACAGAAGCAGAAATGCACAGACTTTTTAAAAAACAGACTTTCTTTTTTAGAGCAGTTTTATGTTCATAGCACAATTTAGAAGAAGGTACAGAAATTTCCCACATATCTCCTGCCCCCCACGTGCATAATCTCCCTCATTATCAATATCCCCCACCAGAGTTCTACATTTGCTACAATTGATGAACCTATATTGACACATCGTTATCACCCAAGGACCATGGCTCCCTCCCGTTAACTCCTGGCAAACACTGATCTTTTTACTGTTTCCACAGTTTTGCCTTTTCTAGATGCCATATAGTTGGAATTACACAGTATGTGGTCTTTTTAGATTGGCTTTTTTCACTTAATAACATGCATTTAAGTTTGTTTCATGTCTTTTCATGGCTTGATAGGTCATTTTTTAGCAGTGAATAATATTTCATTGTCTGGATGTATCACAATTTATCCACTCACCTACTGAAAGACATCTTGATTGTTTCAAGTTTTGGCAATTACAAATAAAGCCGCTATAAACATCCATATGCAGGATTTTTTATGGATGTAAGTTTTCAACTCCTTTGGGTAAATATCAAGGAGCATGATTTCTGGATCATATAGTATGAGTATGTTTTGTTTTGTAAGAAACCGTCAAACTGTCTTTCAAAGTAGTTGTACCATTTTGCATTTCCACCAGCAATGAATGAGAGTTCCTGTTGTTCGACACCCTCATCAGCATCTGGAGTTGTCAGTATTCTGGATTTTAAAAATTCGAGTAGGTATGTAGTGGCATCTCATTGTTGTTAAAACATTGTTCAAATCTTCATTTACCTCAAGTCTGCTATTTTTCTTCTGGCCAAAGTAAATTATATGGGTGAGCCCAGTGTGGGAGGAGACTACAAAGTCAGAGGGAAAGACCCCAGATAAAGGGAGGTCATTATCTGTGGCCTTTAACACTATCAAATCTGTAAGGAATTCATGCATCTTTCTCAGGGGAGTAACAAATGGCATTATTAAGAATTTAGGCTAAAATCTAGAATCAACTGGAGAAATTATACTTGAAATTAAGTAAAACAATTAAACAAGTATTTTCTGATTTTAAATGTTTCCAAATTTTCTGGCCAAGTCATCATTGTTAGTGATATTGATCTTGGTTTATTTCCAATAGACAATGACTTTCCAAAATTCCTGTTTATAAATTTAGAGAATTAGGAAGAAATATCGGGTATCACACTATATGGTCCCTTGTTCTATTCATTAATTCACAATAATGATGATCTTAAGGCGCTTGATAGAGTTGTTTAGAATCCTGTTAATAGAGTGGTCAGTCTGCTTTGTGATTTCTCTCTAAAAACAAGTTTATCGGCATCTGTGCTTTACGGAAGGAACTCACTCAGGTTCTCAATGGAAAAGGAGGGCTATATTTACACATGTATGTGTGCATCTGTGCATAATGTGTGTGACCACCTCTGGCATACCGTGATTTAAGTTTGGTTTTGTCTGTGCTCACCTCTCCTGCATTCCCAGGAAATATTGAAAACCGACTTTGTATTTTCACTTATCACTGCTTCTCTGGGAAGCAGATTCATTTTCCACTCCTGAGATTTCAGAGCAGACGTCTAAGGAGCAGAGAAGGGAAAACTAGGATTACCACTCCCAGAGCCCAGGCAGCCTGCTATACTTACAGCGGTGTGCTGCTGCCCCCTACACAGTGCTTAGCACCGGACCAGCCAAGGGGTTCTTTGATCTGTTCCTCTTTCCTTCACTGCCCCCTCTAGCACCCCAAACAGAACTTTGATAATGCAGTGTTTCTGATATTTACTGTTCAGGAATTGAATCAAGGAATGTATGTTCTGGCCCTTGGGTTACTTAACGTCTTTGGGTCCTCGTTTTCTTTTCTGTAAAATGAGCAAGCTAGCCTAGATGTATGTATGTTCCTGTTGAGCTTTGACGATCTAGGATGCCGGAATAAATCAGATGCATGTCGAAGGGGTCTAAACAATTGATCCCCTAAACTCCCAGTTATGGCCAGACACATCTGGAAGAAGGCTACAAAAATAGTCTAAGAATAACAAGTATTTGTGTTACCAAGGAATTATTGTACTCCATGCCGAGCTGATATTAAACCATAACAAACTTCCCCAAGGTGGAGGTGGGGGTAGGAGGTACAAAAAGATTTCACAATGAAAAGAGGTGTTTCATGTACTGAAAGCTACAAGAGTATACTTTCAAACAAATTCATTTTGGCTCACCAAGCCAGCGATGTCTGAGGATCAGAACCATATAATGTTGGTCTTCCTTGGACAGAATGTATACCACGTTTTCCATCAGTGTGTTCTGCTTGTTTGTTTTTTCAACAAGGGTAAAGTGGAAGGAAGTTATGAGGGTGAGAAATACCGCTTGCTTCGATTCATCTGGAAGAAATCCGCTCCCTTTTCGGTTCCTATTAAGTAAATTAAGCTATAGCTTCCATGACAGCATTTTTTTCCGAGAGTCCTTTAGATCTGACCCCTGCCCTCTCCGCAGCTAGATCGACGTCAGGCGACATTACAAGTGTCCTACGCCCACTCAGACCTCTTACTGATTTAGCCCCCACCTGCATCAGAGCCTATTCACAGCTTTATGTACCTCCAAACTTTTCTCTCCTAGGACTTCCTCGCCCACCTACCCCTACTTACTAGGAACACCTGCTGTCCTTAGAAAGGGAGGCACCATAGCCTCGGAATCCTAGCCTGTCCCTTCCTGGTGGGGGGAGAGGCACCTGTGCTTAAGTAAGTGCGGGCTTGGTCGCAAGCGGAGTCCAGCGGGCAGGTGACCAGGCATTGCAGAGTTCAACCACCTAAAAAAGGGGGAGCCCTAAGCCAAACACAACCCTGTTTAGCGGGGACGCGGGACTCTGAGAACCTCTGGGAAGCCTTTGGCTAGCTCTGGAGCCTTGGAGGAGCCAGCTAAATCCAGGGGCTCGTTCCGCACCTCCGTCCTGGGTACCGGCGGCAGGACAGAGAGCTTTGTGCCCTTGTACCTCCTCGAGCGCTCAGTCCAACTGAAGCGAAGGCTCCCGCCGCCGCTGCTGCAAACCGGTCTAGCTTCCCTGCAGGGCGTGCGGGATGGAGCAAGGGGGTGGAGAGAAAAGGGGAAGAGCCTGGGCGGCCGGCGGGCGGGGCCTGCAGCCTCCCCCAGCCGCGATAGCCGCCTCTCAGCCTGCTCTCTTTGCGCCTGGCTCGGACTCGGGCGCGCACTGCGCCGGGACCCGCGCCCCAGCCTGGGGGCGCCGCTGCTCCTCCGCCCCAGAGCGCGGCGCGGCGCGGCGAAGCTACGCCGGGCGGCGGAGCCTTTCAGAGCGGCTGGGGCTTTGGCGGTCGTTCGCTGCTCAGTCTGGCCAGAGGACTGGCGGGGAAGGAAGGGGAAAGCGGGGACACACACTCGCCGCGGCGCGCGCGCATTGCACACTCGCAGCCGCGCGCTCCCGCCGAGGCGCGTCCGGGGCGAGTTTGGCCCCGCGACTCAGGCACCGGCACCTGCCCACTCTGCGCGCAGCGCCCGACCCCGCCCCCGGCTCTCAGACCCCGCGGCCTCTCGTCTGCACTGCTCCTCCTTCGCCCGTGGGTAGCAACAACATCCCGATAACTTGCGGACTGTGGAGCAACTGGTCTCGAAAGCGGAGGCGCCCTAAGGCTGCCCGAGTGAGGTAAGTTTCCTGCGTGTCCCCGGCCCCTCCTCCCTGGACCCTCCTTCTGGACTCGGCCTTGGGGGCTCTATGTCTCTGAAGAATCCTTGCGATCTCTACGCTCCCACTTTTGTCCAGGTTGTGCTGGGGGTAGGGTAAAGGGGGTGCGCGTGGCCACTGAAAGGGGACCCTCATTTCTCCGGGACCACAGCTGCGCGTTCCGCGTAGGCATCCACCCGCTCGCCACCTGGGTTGTCCCGGCTGCAATGACACTCGGGGATCGTGTTGGGTACACTTAAGCAAGCAGGAACCCCCTCTCGTTCGGAAGAACCAGCTGAGTTTGGTAGCAGCAGGAGAGATCTCCCACTACCACCATTCCCCGTCCTCCCCCCCACCTCCCCCCCGGGATTAAACTTGTTAGCAGCCCCTGGGATCTCAAGAGGGGCTTTCAGATCGGTGTTCTGGTCGTTTCTGGCACCGGAGCCAGATTGAACAGGTGCGGTACGGTTCCAGTCTAAATGCTGCAACATACTTCTGCGTTTCCCCTGCTTCTCTCCCCAGCCCCGTCAACGTGACGCTTCAACAGCTGGGGCGGAGGGTGGGAGTGTGGGGGCAGCGGAGTTGGAGAATGCCAGGGTTTTATTTGCCAGGCCGGTGCTAGAAGTAGGCAAAACAGAAGACAACAAACGTCTGCTTATCTGCTCGTCTATGCAGATGAGCTTGTTGTCATTTCTTATGCCTCCAGTTCCTTGTCTCTGTTGCCTAGTGTGGTTGGGGTAGAAACCTGTTCCAGAGAAGTTGTTTGGGTAGGCTGATGAATCCTTTCATCTTATCTAGTGAAATCAGGACTCTCAACAAGGAAATGCTAGTTACTCTGATGCTTTTTAAAGACAGAGTGTTGCAGCCAAAATACTACCTCCCTCTTCCCCGCCCCCGCCCACCCCGTTTTTCTATGACATTCTCAGCATGCAGGAGTCCCTGGCTCTAAGGTGAATGACCCTTGAGGAACCCGTTGGGCCTAAAAATGTGTTAGTCTCCTGCAAAGAAGAAGCTCGCCCCCACCTCCCATCAGTACTTCTGAGCATCGTTTTGGGAAACCCCTGTTGCCCCTCTGGTCAAGAGCATCCACCCAGGCTTCTCTCTTCTGTGGAAGGCTGGTGTTCTTCCGTCAGAGTGGAGGAACGCTGAAGGGTTGGTTTCATTACCTCTCTAGTGTGATGAAGTAGAACAGTGTTCATGGAAGCTTTTGTCAGTATTTCCAGCTGAAAGGAGGCCCTGGGAGGAAGAAAAAAAAAAAAAAAAAAAAAAACCTTTCTCAGCCAAGTTCATGCCAGTGGGAAGTTGAGTAAGCATCATGCATGATCACAGGCTGAGGGAAATGGTGCATTCTGTATACAGCAATGTGAGTGAGACTATTGAGAAAGCTGGGTAAGTCTGAGACTGATGTATAATGATGTCTTGCTTGAGAAAGAAAACTGTTAAACACTGAATGATTAAATTACGTTACATTTTTGTCCAAATTAAGACAAAGGATTTAATAATACCTTAAATTTTCATCGGTGCCTTTCTATTTGTAAATGTGTTTTGATATTCTCATTTAATTCTGACCACTTCTGAGGGAAGCAGGGCAAAGATTATTAACCACATAGCCACAGGAGAAACGCGAAGCTCATAGGTTCAGGGACTTAGCAAGGTAACAAGTGGCTGGAATTAGAGTCACAACAAGGTTCTCTAAAATAGCCCGCACCACCACCACTATCACCACCCAGTGTTGGTTCTGTACTTGTATAACGTTTTTACGATGGCCAGAGCTTCTGCATTGTGGCTTGCAAAGTCTCACTGTGCATTACTGTTCACACATGACAGATGAGGTTTAGACAAGAGATGGGGGTTTTCCATAGTTTCATGGCTAATCCGGTGGAGTTTATAAGACTAGAACTCAGAGCTCCCTCTGTCTAGTCCATTGCCTTGTGGATTATGCCATTGTTCTACTTCTGATAGCAATTGGGACACATCACAGATGCTGCAATATACTAGGGACTGATAAGCATGCCTGCTGGTGACCTCAGTTCTAGTTCTGGTACTATATTTGTATGACCTGAGCCAAATCATATCACCTCTGAGCCTTAAGTCTCCACATATAAAATAAGAGGTTTATATCAAATTACCTCTCTAGTTTTCGCATTCTAAAATGTTGATAATTATATTTGTAATCCAATGTTATTTTCTCTAGAGGAAAAAAAACACTTTTAACCCTATATTAGCTAAGGGATTTAACTAAGTATCTATTCCACCTGTAATTTACTCCCCCCCGGCACCACCACAAAATACTTAAAGAAAATTCCAAGTATAGTTTGGCTCAGTATCTGTATTGTTTTGTATTATTCATAGAGTTGGAAATATTCTGAGGTGCTGAACTAGTTTAAAGTACATGGTAGGATTTCCTGGAATCTTTCAGTCGATTCATACCTTTAATTTTTTTTTTTTTTTAGCTTTAGGATTTACATAGGGTTAGTACTCATTAAATAGCTGCTGAATGAAGGAGATGAGTGAAATCACTCCTAAGGAAAACACATGGATCTCATCATGTAAATTCTCAACATCTGGTAACCTATACAATCATTTACCTGCAAGAGGTATGCCTCCTGAAGCTAGCAGGTACAGGTGCCGATTGTTGTTCTTCCTGACTACATCGTAAAGAAGTTTGTTTCTCCATGTAGACAATAAACTCATGTCATCTATGCCATGCTCTTTTGCTCACCTCCTTCCCCTTAGTAATGTGTAGCCCATTGAAAGATATGTTACTAGAAACTGACTTGTGCTATTTGATGAAAGTTTGTCTTGAGAGAAACCAACCACTCTCTTTTTATATTTGGGTAAATTTCAGCAGATGCTTATACCAGCGCGTGGTTTCCGAGGGGGAACCTAATTAACAAAACCAACCTAGTTTCTGTTCCCATTAAGAATCCTCTTCTCTTTCTACCCCTCCTTCCTGTATATTGAAAAGTAGTGTTTCTATGTTTAGAAAAATGATGACAAAGAATTAGAATGGGTCTTAAATATTATTAACAAGTCCAGCCATTGGAAATTGAGGTATATTTCTTTCTGATAGAGAATTCAAATATTAACTAACTAGTTCAGGCACTTGCACCTTTTATGGGTAAGACAACTGAATTGTCTTGCTAATGGTCACACATATGTTTAGCAGGAGGACCAGGGATAATGTGGAATTCTTAAAAAAGGTTCATATCCAGGGTTGTGCTAGGGGTTTTATGGTGAAGGTGCAGCTTTGGCTTTTAGATGTCATAGAGATTAACAGAACACTTGTGTTTACTAGTAATTATTAGTTAAGAGGTCGCTAAT
This sequence comes from Rousettus aegyptiacus, assembly GCF_014176215.1. Classification (NCBI taxonomy): domain Eukaryota; kingdom Metazoa; phylum Chordata; class Mammalia; order Chiroptera; family Pteropodidae; genus Rousettus; species Rousettus aegyptiacus. Next base: position 45,663,436 of record NW_023416306.1, on the reverse strand, counting down.
GTTTATTATTAAATTTTCTTTAAATAAATTTTTAATTTATTTTTAAATTTTCTCGTCCAAGCAGATACCATTAAGGAGAAAATGTTTGTCTTTTTATATATTCACTATGTTTCTCTTGGCTTAAATAGATCACTCAGAATTAATACTTTGCTCCAATCAGTGCTTGGAGACATGGAACTATTTGAATAGAAATACAAATGTACGCTGGTTTTCCAAGCTTCTCTTCCTGGTGAATAAAGCCAGAAGCCGAAGGTGGCTCTGTCATACAGCCAGTAAAATAATAAATATGTATACATTTAATTTGCATTTTGCTTTTACTTCTGTTAAATGGTGAGTCAGAACATTTAATATCCTGGAAAAATCTTTTTTTTTCTTTCTTATGGCTAGAGCTTTCATTAGTTACTCTGTAAAACACCAAGTCCTAAATGTATTTGTCATAGAAACATGTTCTCTTTGTATCAGGTACATTAACTGGAGTTGGAAAGAGTCTATTTTTTAGATGCTGCCCAGTTAGAACTGTACATTATGTAGCTCAGCTGTTCATTTGTGGACTTATCTATGGCAGTTCTAAATGCCAGGGAAATCAGGGAGGAAAGAGACTTGGGCTTTTGTTTAGTATTTTTCTTTTTAAAAATAAGCTTTAGTCTATTGATAAAATTTTTGAACTGTACCATATAGTAAACAATTAGCTGCTATTGATGAAATGTTTTATTCAGTCAGGTTCCTTTCAGTATAAAAGATTAGGCCAAGGAAAGCAGACTTGATTTTATGTTTCCCATCATCAATTGTATCTACTTCTAAATTAATCACAGGCCTATTAAGGAGACAATGATATAGGAAAACATGGTAATCCTACCCAAACTAGGTTGTTCTTGGGAAGAATTGAAGCATTGATAATTGAGACATGTTTAGTCAGCTGGCAGTGCCTTGGTGTTACCATTTTAAGTTAAGACAAACCTGTATTTGAATGGACAACTCCTCGAAGTGTGTGTTCTTGTATAAAGTCTTCTGTGTCGTTTATGGGGCTGAATAATCAGTGAGTGTGCAGTTTGTTTGCGGGAGTTTGCATAATGGGTGAGCAGTAAGTTCTTGAGACTTTTCTCTAGGAGTTTTAGAAAGTCAGTTGTGAAATTGTAATGAAATGTAAAGCATTGAGTGCAGTACTGCTCCCAATAAGCTGGGCATATCTATCCTTTAGTTGAGGTACATGCAAGGGTTGGAATCTAAACACTGGGGCCCTAGGGAGTATAAGTAACTTGAATTGAAACCAAAGTTCTGAGACTAAATACAGGACCTTAGAAAGTTCATCCATTTTGTAAGAAAAAGGTGATGTTTAAATCTTTGCCATTCAGTAATGCTGAGCAAGGGGTTCGGGAGGAGGACACAGTTATAGCTAGCTAGCTAGCCATAAAAATGTATTTCTGTTTCATAGCATGGCACAAGAAATTCAGTAGATTAAACATGTTGGGTAGTGGGTTTTCAACATTTAATACACTTCTTTTTAAAACAAAAACAAAAAAAAACCATGCCCATTATCATGATCTTTGGATTGCTGGGTCATACATCTCTTGATAAAGGAAACCAAACTACAACCTGCTTGAGTGGTTAAGCACATCATAGGTGTTTAGCTAATACTTGTCAACAGAAAGGGGTAGCATGTTTTATTTATCTTTATATTTTTGGAATTTATCACTGTGCCTGGCAAGTGGTCTGGATTTAATAAATGTGTATTAAACAGTGTATACATCCAAATGAAAATCGCTCATCAAAATCTAGGATGTTTCACAATTCTAATAATTCCATTATTTCCGGACCATTTTAGAAATGTCAGGTAGGCTAAAAGACACTAGTTTAATCATAAGTGATATTTACTCGCCAGCCTTCTGACCTTTTTTAACTATCATGCCTAAAAATGATTTTTTATTTCTCTTAACAGAAATGACAATATAAGTATGAACTGTTACTCTTTTTATTATTTATAAGTACCAGTTAAACATATTTTTAAAGCACCCATGGTGGCTTAGTAGTGAGTTTGGCTCCAGGTACGCAGATACAAATGGACTTTAAGCATCTCTAAGTGAATCAATTTAAATGTCACCTCCTCTTGGGGAGGTCTCTCATCATCTAACCAAAAAAGGATCTTCATATGTCTTCTTAACTCATCACAATAGATACTGATATATTTATGTATTTCAGTTGTCTTTCTGCCACCTCTGCCCAAACTTACACTAAACCCAAGATTATAAACTTTTTGAAGGCAAAAGCCATGATTCTTAAACTCTGCTTTTCTAGTGATTGGCACATAGTAGGTGCCCAATAAATATTTAAATGAGAGAATGAGTAAGTCCCCTACATCCTGTCAAGATGAACTGAGCCACCATTTATATAACTCAAACCAAACAGGTTCAGCTGTGAAGACAGTTCTTAAAGGGTAGCGATGGCAGCTTCATGAGAATGACAAGTCCTCTAGGAGGGGAAAACACTACTTGTTTAGGTGAAAAAATTCTGGCATGAATATGAAGCGGTGTCTCTAAAGAGTTATTCATTTTCATTTAAGAAGTAGAGAACAGATAAGTAGAAATTATCAAGCACAAAACAAAACATTCCAAAACTATTAAAGTGGGGTCTTAAAGTACCAAAATCATAAACATATGTAATTCTTAATTCAGGTGCCTGGGTGATAATATGCAAGGCAAATCCTGTGACACTTCAAGTAAAAACTTCCCAGCCTCAGCTGGCTTTTCTTTAACTGTTAGATTCATCATTATCCCAATACCAGGGGAAAGGTTAGCAGGTGTGGCTCTTGGACCAGCAGAAGCATTACCTGAGAACTTGCTTGAAACACAGATTTTCATACTATATCCCAGGCCAACTGAATCAGAAACTCAGGAGATGGGTTTCAGCAACTTGCATGTTGACAGGCATCCAGGAAATTCTGATACATGCTAAATATTGGCAGGAAATGTTAAATTGGTTGCTCAAAGTATAAGCCTCCTGAAGTGCTTTGTATTCCCTGGTGAGTCCCAGGGTGTGTTGAGAGGATGCAATCTGCCTACTCTGCCAGAAATACAACAGGAGAAATAAAACCGGTCTTGGCTTCTCTCAGAGCCACGTGGATCACAAGAAAACAAATGCATATGACTGGATTGGGTGTTTGTGACTTTCGAGAGTATAAAAAATGTTCTTGATAGTTGATGGCCCTGCCAAGTGATGGGTACTCCCAGGACTGGGAGATAGATCAGGGTATGTGGGTAGTGAGGGTAAGACATGCTCCATGTATAACTTACGTTTGGGTGTTACTTCAATAGGACACCAGGTGGAATGATGATTTCAAGAGCTAGTGGTTGTCTTGAAAGAGGAGACAGTGGTTTACTGATACTTCTCGGAATATTTTAAGTTAGTTTAATATGCTAGCTATTAATAGACCTCTTTGCCAGGAGAGTGCCACGTGCTATGGGGTATACAAAATATATGAATATGATTCTGGCTCTACTTTGCTGAGAACTTACTCTATTCTAGGCAGTTCTCAAGTGCTGTTTCTTTTTGTCTTTACCATGCTCTTGAAGATGGGATGCAGCATCTTGGACAGTAGAGAAGGAAATGGAAACCGAGTCAGGTTAGGTACATGCTTATGAGCTCAGAGCCAGTAAGGAATGGTTACAACCTTGGCTTTTCTGATTTTAAAACCCACACTCTTTTCTCTGCTTCATGCAGTTGCACCTTGAAATGTAGTTTTGGGAGAAGAGTTTAAAAAAGGAAAACATTAGTGGGCTTAAAATTTATATTTATGAGTTCTAGATTATGTAATTGACATTGTACTTGGATATCTCAAAGGCACCTCAAATTCTACATAACCAACACCAGAATCATAATCTTTCTCTCATACCTGGTCCTCTTTAAGGTTTGCCTAGCTCTGTGATGGGTACCACTCGCCACCACCAGGCAGGAGGCAGAGTCTTGGGAGCCATCCTAGGGCCCATCCTTTTTATCCACTGTACCTAATCGATCACCCATTTTTACTGATTTTGCTTCCTGAATATGTCCCCCATCCATCTGCTTTTCATCATTTCTGCTGATTCTGTGCTAATCTAGCTTCTCATCTCTCTGCTGGATTCTAGCCATAGCCACCCTGGGCTCCTGAGTCCATTCTAGCCCTCCTCTAATCCATCATCCATACTGCAGCCAGAGCAAGTGAGATAGCTGAGAAGCCCCTAGACTCTGTTGGATCCTTACCTCCCACACCCAGCTCAGTCTTCACAGAAGCAGACACATTCTGTCTCCCCGCCCCGGGCTCTTCAGGTTGGTGGCCTTTTGAACTCTTGCACAACCTCTGAGGATTTCCTCTTCCAAACAGCATGCCACTCAGATGCTTTTGCTCTCCGAGAGTGCACTCAGGCCCAGAGTCATAACTGGAATTGGCTCCTCTTACAGGCATAGGGTGAAGTCTCGTGTGGCCCTAGGGACCTGTTCAAGCCACCCCAAACCCCAAGGTTTTAGAGTGCTCTGGGAGTCTCTGAGGTGCGCGCGCTCATTCTAACAGGAACCAAAGACTGCTAATTAGATAAGAAAAAAGCAGTTGTTGAGGAAGTAGTTAGTTGGGGGGCTAAAAGCATTATCTTTGACATTCTAGTTGTCTTTAGGATGGAATAAAAAATGGGAGTATGGGATCCTATAGCAACCAGTTAATATAAATTGGCCCAAGCTAAGCTTCCATTTAATTTTTGCACATGGCTTTTTCAGTTACCATTGTCACTTGAACTATAAATAAAAGAGAAGCACCAAATTGTCAGTCTGGGCAGCTATCACAAAGTACTGCATACCAAGTGGCTTATAAACAACAGAAATTTATTTCTTACAGTTCTACAGGCTGTAAGTTTGAGAGCAGGGTGCTAGCATGGTCAGGTTCTGGTGAGAACCCTCTTCCAAGTTGCAGATTTCCAACTTCTCATTGTATCCTCATGTGGTGGAAAAAAGGGCAAGAGTGCTCTCTGAGGTCCCTCTTACAAGGGCACTAATCCCATTCATAAGGGCTCCACCCACATGACCTAATTTAAAGTCCCACCTAATACCAGCACATTGGGGGTTAGGATTTCAACATATGAATTTGGTGGGGTGGGATGGGGAGAGACAAAAACATTCAGTCCATCGCCCAACCCTTTGTGGTTAAGTCAGTGTTCTTTAAGAAACACATTCTAGACTGTAACCCAGTGTAGACATAGACGTATAAATAATAAATATATTTAAAATAAAGGTTTCATTGAGCAAGACTTAGCTATACTACATGAGACATGCTCTGGTATAAGCACGAATCTATTCTATCATCTCCTCCAGTGCTGCCTGTGGAGAAGCTCAGGCCAGAGTCATGTCTTTGTTACAAAGATGACCATGACTCCTCCTCCAGTGCTCTTCTCGCCCCTGTGTGTTCACCAAGGGTTGCGAATTAAAAACTACCTGAGGCTCCCCTGCAAAGTTTTAATTTCTGTCAAGAAAACATTGTGAAATTTGGAGAGTAGACATCTGATAGATTTTGGGGGAAAGTAACTCAGAAGGCCTCTTTGTCTGTTACACAGGATAAATAAGCTACAGGGGTGAAACAGGGCCTTTAAATTGGGGCATTTTTATATTCATATAATACTCACTCTAAAGTTCATATTAATTTATTTTGGAAAGAACCTAACTACCGTAGGGAAAAAATAACCTTACTTAAAAAATATATCAAGAACAATTTTGACAGCTTTTGTTTTCCTGACTGAAATTCATTGAGACATCAAGCCTGTCCATTTTAACTGGCAATTCAAGCACACAATGAAAGGAGCTTAAAACAGAGAACTCTTGACTGCTCAGAACTTTCGGACAGGCTGTTTTACTTCTAGAATAAATTTTCTGGTTACTAAGGGTTTGCTTGTTCCTTTAGGGGTCAAAATTGATTATAGCCCATTTTCGTATAGACATCTCAAAGTTGTCACAACCTATTTTTATTTTTAAAAAGATTATACAGAACACAGTGTGTCTTTTTTCCTATAATAAAGTGATAGCTTCTGGTTCCATTCAGGGATGCGGGGAACTTCTGAACCCAATGACCCCACTTTGATGTTTTTGAAAATCTTATCTGCCCTTTCTTGATTTAATTTTGGGGGGAGAGGTGCTATTTCTTTGACTTTGAACAGTGATAGCCCTTAAACTCATTGTTTGTTGTTGAGAATCTTGTGACCTTGGGAGACAGATAACATCCACATTATCTGACTTGCGTTTCTCAAATACGCTCATATTATACATTGAGCTTGACATTTTTTTTTAAAGCAAAAATGCAGTTTTTGATGGAGAGCCTCAAGAGTTCTATCTGTAAAGCAAGCAAGCTTTAGTTTTTTCTCATTCACTTAATTCTTTGGCCAATAAAGAGCATATTTTCCTTATGCTCTTTTTTTGAGTTGTTCAGATAAATAAAGTGCTACCTTTTAGACTGACATAGTCATAATTTTTTTTATATAAAACATTTATGCGTTTACTACATATTGTCTAAAGCACGCTTTATAGACTTTTTCATTTAACTTAAACAGCCTGGTAATTTATGGGTGATGTGGTGGCAGTTTCATTTTTAATGGTTTATGCCTTGAGAGGTTATAGATTACCAAAGATATTTCTCTTTTCGTTGGAGAAATTGCATAGAAATTTTTTTACAAGTTTCCTGATGTTTGTCTTCTATTTGGAAAATGAATTTTAATACCCACAATAAAACAAGTAAAGTGACTATGAAGCTTTACCTTATTTTCAAGGAGTAATGTGAACTAGACTTTTCTTAGGCTTATGAATTCATTATATGGAAACAAACAAACAAAAAACAATAGCATTATTGCTTTGGCAAGCTATATTTAAATGATGCCCTTTTATTATTTTTCCCAAGACATCTAGTTTAGGCAGAGTGGTGAGGATTTATGGAAAACGAAGTAAGAAATCAGTCTTTCATGCTAAGAGAGAAACATGACTTTTGTTTATATTTGTTTATAGAACACAAAATGAAAATTCAGTTCTTAAGCTTTGTCTACATTTGTGCTTCATGATTTAGCTTTGCAGTTTCTCAGAAGCTCCCTCTCCTATGTGGCAATTTATAATGTAAACATGATGTAGCATTTCATTTTGTGCAAACTTTATATAAAGAATAGCACTTCCAAATGTCAAAAGATTCCCGGAAGTGTTTCAGAACTGAGCATCCTACATTTGTGCCTAGCAGCTTTAGAGATGATCTCCAGCACCCCCTGATGTTACATTGTTACTGGTTTCTTCATTGTCTGCCTGCTTCACTGGAAAGTCAAGTTCTACAAGGGGAAGGACTGTTTCTGTTCACGCTTGTATTCCTAGCACTTAGGAGAGTGTCCAGTGCAAAGATGGCTCTCAACGAACATTTGTTGAATGAAGAATAATTTCATTTAACTACAAATGTCTTTTCAACTTCCTAGTTCCCCTTTCCTTTTTAAAATGTCCGCAGCCTCTAGCTCGTAGTCTTATCACTGCTTCCAGTTCCTTTCCCAATGAGCAGCCTTGTTCATGGTCACATTTTAGACTTTTTTCCATTTCTTGCTTTTGGCCCACAACATTTAGAACAACTTAATAGCTCATGTCTCACTCTCTTTGCTACTCATCTGCTCTTGCCATCCCAGCTCTTACCTCTATGAAAAATACCTCTGTTACAAAATCTATACTTGTAATTTTTACCATTTCAAAATCTGAATCGATCTCCTTCCCCAGATTCTGAATTTTTGTCAAATATGCTCTTTTTTACCAGCTTTTGAAATTTTAGCATTCATTTTATTTTGCTTGTTTCTGTGCAGCCACAAAGTCCTGAGGGATTTTTTTTTAATGTTCTCTATTCTCATTTGTATTTTCTATATTAATGCCTCTTACTTGAACTATTGTAGCAGCTTCCCAAACAGCTTCTATACATCCTTCCCGCCCTTCTTTAATCAGTTATGATACTTATTACCAGAGGTTATAGTTTTATCACTACTATGCCCCAAAATTCTTAGATGCTTACTATTTCTTAAATCTAAATACCTTGGTTTGGTACATAAGACCATCCACAGTCTGGCGCTACCTGACTATTCGTCATCGCCAGTGTTGTAATCATCATCCTTGTAGTAGTACATTAGTGACAGCAGATACCATTTCTTAAATTCTTACTCTGTACTGAGCACAACACAAGAAGATATGAAGTCATAAAAGTTCTTAGTGTGTTAGGAACTATAAAATCTGATAATGGGTACGGTGGGTGTGGGTGGAAGAAGATGGAGGCTGTTGGGGTGTGTTGGGACCAGACCATGACATCTTGTCAGATGAGCTAAAGAGTTTGAACTTCTGTTGGAGATGAGGCAACAACTGGAAGATTTTCACAGACAAGCGGTGAGCTCATGCTTTATGTTAGATCAGCAACATGGGCTATAGTTTGGGAGAGGAATGAGAGGGGATAGGGACTAGGGACAGGGAGATTAGCCAGAAGAGAGATGGTGAGAATGGAGAAAAATGAGCAGATTCGAGATTTAGGGAGATTTTATAGGAATTGAGGACTACTTCATATGAATTTGGAGACAAAAGGAGGTGAAAAAGATAACTCTCTGGCTTTTGACTTGAGTAACTAGAGAGAGTATACCAGGAAGAGGCAATGTATACATGATGGCAGAGGCTGTGATGACACATCCAAATTTGATCATGCGTTTGAGATACCTGTGGATTATCCAGGTGGAGTGTGGCTGAAAGGAGAGAGGTCCATGATGGAGACACTGGCTGTGTTATGGCCATTAGTCTCTGGGCATTGATTCAAGCTGTGGTAGTAGATGAGACTGAGATACCTGCAGGACATTGAGGTGGAGGATCTAGAAGGAAACTGTATGAGAGTGTGGATATAACGAGTTAGGCCTATTATGGAGACAGTGTGTTATGGTCTCTCGCTCATGATTAAAATCATGGGATTAAATGAGACTTCTCTGAAACGGTTTGTAGACTGAGAAAATCATTCCCTGATCTTGATTTGCAATTTCATCTCTCCATATTCCATTTTTTATTCTTCTCTATTTAAGGAAACATCATCAGATTTTCATGGCACTACATATATGCCACTGTTCGGCAAGGCTTCTGCAGTCCCCACACTTGCTCGGAGTCGTTACTCAGGCACACATTCCCTTTGGAATTCTTGCACTTGCGACTCTTTTGGAGCTTTCCCTAGAAGCTGACTTTTCATTTGTTCTCTGCTTATCTCGCCAAGCAGAGTCGAGTCCTAACAGCTGGGACCATGTCTTCTCCTGCTCCGTGTTTTCCACCCAGCCTCACAGCTCCAGTGTATTCTACACACTAGCTGCTCCTTCTGCTTTCCGCCCCTTTTGCTATTTTATAAGCTAGATTATTTTAATGCTCTAATACCAAAAGCAATACATCAAAAATCCCAACATGACTGCATGAGCTTCCAACTACTTTTCAATTATTTTCTTCTTTAGAAGAATGAAGTTAAAAGATGAACAATTCAAAGCTCTGTAAGGTTTTATATCAGTTGATGTATCTTGGACTAAATTGAAAGTGCCTGCTTATGATGTATCTGTAGCTAGAATGTTCTATTTCTCATTTAAAAAATTAATTAACGAAACGTTCCACAAAACTGATGCAGAATTCTTGTCATTTATCATTCTCACTATTTGAAACTTTCAGAGGAAGAAAATATATCTTTTGGCAGCTCCCCTACTATTGCTATTGTGAGCAAAGTTTATCTCCTGGTTTCATTGGGTCGAATTTCCTGTTGTTTTTAAATGACATTTTGCATACATTTGCACAGGCAGAGTCTGGATGCAGTGAGATCTCTGGTCCAAGAGGCAGGTATTCTGGCTTATCCTGCCCCTCACCTGACACTTCAGTGACCCCTGGTCCCATGGCTTGACCTCTTTCGTGCCTTTTTTCCCCCTCATCTATGGAGTGAGAATCTATACACTGGTTCCTGGCCTAGTTGAAAAGCATATTGTGAGGCCAGATAGAATGATAGCCTTTGAGGTCCTTAGAACAAACACATCACACACAGTAGAGAATTTATTTCATAGGAATTGCAGAAGGAGGTCAGGCTCCAGATAGCCACCTTTATAGGTCCCGAGTAAAGCATGTAACATTTTCTCTGATGAGGCTCTCATAAAAGAAGATTCTTCTCTCCTCTCCCCAGAAGCCAAGGGTGCAAGTAGGATGTTTTGCTAAAGTTGTTCTGATCAGAGTTCAAGAACGTACCCAAAACATGGATGAGGAGAGTAACCAACTTTTGTCTTTAAAAAGAGATGAATCTTGGGTATAGAGGTTTGCTGAAGAAATCAAAACTCATGTTTACTTGTTAAAGAAAAGGAATCCTGGTGGGCAGCAGATAATTCATGTGCTGGAATTCAAACTAGGAAACGATGCTCAGTGTATTAAACAAGTTCACTGCTTATTCAGTTTAGTTTGAAAGGTTTGTGGTTGTTATCCTCATACCTCACAGTGTCTAATGCTATGCCTCACATATAAAGATGTTAAGTGTTTCAGTTCCTATTGAAATGGACTAAGAGAAACTCCTAGAAATCATCCAGAAAGCAGTTTTATCACCTGTGGAATCTTTAAGGCTGTTTGAGATTAGTTGGACAGTCCTCCAATGCTAATTAAACTTTAGATAATAATAGAAATATTTGTAGTCCCTGACCTCCCTGGCAGAGGAGTTTGACTGGAGTTAAAGTCATAGGTAATAGCTGATCAAAAATGAGAGGAACTCATAGAGTTTAACACTATTGGCACAGCAGTCACAACATTGGATCAGTAGTATTGACATTGGACCTATAATAAGAGACTAAAATCCTAATTCCTTATTTAGCCTGGCTGTGAGCATAGTGCCATAATTATAATTTGACAGGTGGTGTTTATTGGTTTTCTGCCCTTAGAATCAACCTATATTCTAAGCATGGCAGACTTCATCATACTTGCTAGATTGCAAATGGTAGCAACCTCATTAGAGTAAAATGATAGCTGATAGAATTTGGGATGCGGAAGCAGAGAGGAGAGGGTAAATGTGCTAATATTCTCATCTCGTAAAATGGGGCAGTAAGGTATAGTCATTAAAAAAAGCTGTGGAATTCCAGAGTTGTTATGCCTCTTGCATTCCCACCAGTAGCGTGTGAGAGTTCCAGTTGCTCCACATCTTCATCAACACTTGGTGTGGTAAGTCATTTTCGTTTCAGATCTTTCAGTAGGTATATTGTGTGGCCCATGTCCGGTTTTAAATTATTTCCCTAATGGCGTTGAGCATATTTTTAGGCGTTTATTTGCCATCCTTATAGGTTCTTTGGTGAAGTGTTTAGCTCATGTATTATTAATTCTGGCAATTTTTATAGCATGCATAGATTTTTTTTTTATGTAGATAATTATGTTATCTGTGAAGAAAGACAGTTTTACTTTTTAAAAAAAGTTGTCAGACATATTTACTTACTTAACATTACAAAGGTAATGAACAGAGGAATTAAAACAATCATGTCAAGTTTTGAGTGGAGGCTGGGGCTGGGTAGTAGGAGGAACGTCCCTGATAAGAATTAAGAACGAGAGATTTAAGTATATTGTCAAGAGTAAAGGATATAACCACCAAGAGACCAAAACAGAAAATTTCAGAATGGTTGTCTTGGGGGAAGGGAACTAGTGACAGCAACAGGAAAATTAAGAAATGGCTGTTCTCACAAAGTCCTCTATATCATTTGATATATTACTTTGTTATATGCATTTCTTTGATAAAAATAAATCATTATTATATTGGCAATTAGAACATAAAGATGAAAAGCACCATGAAGCAACTAAAATGGGTAGAGAGTAGAAGCTGAATATTATAAAATAAGAAATACTGGGGAAATAGTCCGTGTTTAGAAAGTTATGTAAAGGAAGGAAGGTCCCTAAAATGACAGTCATTGCTGATGATTATCTAACACTTATTTGAGTGCTTACTACATTCTACGTACTTTCTAAGCAATAAACGGACAGTAATTTGTTTAATATGTACAACAACCAATGGAATAGGTACTATTATTATCATTTTATAAGTGAGGAAATTGTGGAGCAGATATAGTAAGTCCATTATTTAGGCAACCTAGCCAGATTTCAAAGCCAGGGTTCCAACTCCAGAGCTGTCTCTCTTAGCTATGATACACTGTTTTTGTCTCATGGTAGGACAGTAGGTGTGACACTCCACGTACATACAGTGCATGCCCGTTGATCCTAAGGTGGCTTGACTTGTCCTCTAAGGCTATCTCCTAAAGAGGTACAATAGTACTCCTTATCAACGGAAGATAAAGTCCAAGGCCTCCACTGGATGCTTGAGACTGGTTAGTACCAACCCAGTATGTGTTTCTTTCCCCTATACATATATGCCTATGATAAAGTTCAGTTGATAAATTAGGCACAGTAAGAGATTAATATCAATAAATAATAAAGTAGAACAGTTATAACAATATGCTATAATAAAAGATATGTAAATGTGGCATTTTTTAAGCAAAATAAGGCTTAATACAAGCACTATAAGACCGTAACAGTTGATCCGATAACTGAGGTGGCTACTAAATGACTTATGGGTGGGGAGAGTACACCGTGTGGATACTCCGGACAAAGGGATGATTCACATCCCAGGCAGGATGGGGCTGGACAGCATCCGATTTCATTACTCAGAATGGCACACAATTTAAATTTTATGAATTGTTTATTTCTGAAATTTCCCATTTAACATTTTTGACAGCTGTTGACCATGGGTAACTGAATCCACAGAAAGCGAAACCACAGATAAGGGGGAACTATCGTAATTGACCTTTGTTCATTTGTAATTCATCAGCTATTCGAGTGCCTACTAACCTAATTCTAGGTACTAAGATTATTCCTTTCTAGTAGGGGAGGTCAATTATGAAGGAAAATAGATAAGTTAATGCAAGGTGTTGTAGAATAAAAATAGAACAGGATAAGGAGTGGCGTGATGGCAGTGGTGTTGGAAGAGTGTCATTTTAGAAAACGAAGTTAGGGTAGGCCTTTCTCTCTGAGGGGCATACACATAAACTTTGTCTTAGCTTGGGCCACTGTAACAAATATACCACAGGCTGAGTGACTTAAACAGCAAACATTTGTGAAGGTGCCAACAAATGCGTCTGGTAAGGGCCCACTTCCTGGTTTGCAAATGACTTTCTTCGCATTGTATCCTCACATGGCAGATTGCAGAGAGAGGGGACACAAGCTTTCTTATGTCTTTTCTGGTAAGTGCACTAATCTCATTCACAAGGGCTCCACCCTCATGACCTAATTACCTTGCAAAGGCCCTACATCCTGATACCATCCCATTGGGGGTTAGAAATTCAACACAGCAATTTCAGGGGAATGCAGATATTCAATTCATAACAAACATAGATCTAAGTGATGTGGAGAAGCAAACTGTTCAATATCTGTTGAATTATGCTAGGAAAAGCATTCCAGGCTGAAGGAAGAGTAAGTGCAAAGCCCTGAGGTAGAGTTCCTTTGGCCTGTTTGATATATTCTGCAAATGGCCAGAGCTGAGGCAGTTGGGGGAGTACTTGTGGCCAAGACTAGTGAGCATCATATACTTAATAGTGACTTTTTATTTTTAGTGTTGTTAGAAGCCAGTAGAGGGTCGAAAGAAGGGAAGGGACTTCAGTAAGAACTTCCTGCATTGTATGGAATGAAGAGGCTGTTTTCAACACAAGTTTTGGAAGCTGAGAACATTTTGCTGGTGGGTGAAGACTGGAATGAATGAACTGCTAGGGAAGTCAGGTCCTCTGTGAATAAGGGGAAGCACTTGCATTCAGCACACTAACATGTACCTTCCTTAAAGGTGATTTATTGGCTGTTGTGACTACGTGGAGATGCTAATTCATGGCACTGTTACTAATTGCTTTCTACATTTAATGAAGTTAATATGTTTAACTGCCATTAAAACATTGTCATTCTTGGCTATAAAGTAAAAATTGCAAGGATATGTTATGGGACTGGTGTGGAGGTGGTACATGAGGACAAGTAAGGAATTTTGAAGGAAAGGTTTAACTTGAATTTAAAATAGGAGTAAAGGGGGTTAAATATTTGGTAACAGAAGGAAATCTAACTTTGGGTCATGAACGCTAAATGCAATATATATATGACATACCTTTGAATTATACACTTGAAACTTATTTGATTTACTGTCACCCTAATTATTTTTAATTAAAAAATTTTAAGGAAAATATTTGAATAGGGGTACTAAATATCTAAAAATATTTATCTTTTTATAATTTTTTAATTTGCTTACTCAAGTTGTATGTTTCCTAAATGATCATTAAAGAGTAGGAATAAATCCTTAATTTTTATTACCGAGGGTAAAGTATATTTTGATTTATTTCTGGAAGATAGTAAGAATCTCTGATTAAAATATAAAAGGAAGATAATTTCTTAATGTGTCTATTTTAATAAGTTATGTCAGAACCAATAAAACTAATAGTTTTAAAAAAGCAATGAAATAGGGAAAATATCTGTATCTATACACACATACAAATTAGTGTTCAGAATACATAAGGCACTTGTATAATTATATCACAACTAGTCTTTATATGGATAACTGGCCAAAGGTTAAGTATTCTCAGTATTACAATATAAGACCAATGTGTGCAAAAATAATTATCCATAGTAATGATGAAAGAAATGCAGTGAAGTAAACTGAGATTTAAAAATAAATAAGTTACAATATTGATATGGCTTTGTAGAATTGGAAATATTTGTACACGATCAGTTACATTCAAATTATTACATACTTCCTGAAGGATAAAACAGTATTTAACAAATCCATTGTACCAAACATGTCCTTTGATCCAGTAATTTCTCTTTTAAGGGTGAAAAAAATCAAAGGTAAAAAATAATCTTGTTAGGACACTGAATTTTAAAAACAAAAGACTAAAAATAACTTTGTTGGATAACATTTGGGATAATGACGAAATAAACTGCAATAGCTCAGCAATATATTATTATTTGCAGATAAAATACTATGGAAAAGCCTATGTAAGATAACTGGGGAAAAATGTACAATATTATGAAAGACTGTAATCAAATACACTGAGAAAGCAGAGGGTACTTTTGTACAATTTGCTTTGATGATTTTGTTTACCTTTTTATTGTATATTTGGTTGCATATAAATATGATATAAAGAATATGAAAGAATATAATTCACATTTGAGAGGATATCATAAGATGTAGAAAATAATATGCAGGGTCAACAGATTTGGAGCACCTACTATCAACAGCCAGGAACTCACATCGATTTTCAAAAAGTAAGCCATACTAGCAGATAAGATTTATATTTGGAAAAAAAAAATACTTCAAAAAAGGTTTTAGGTCTGTCTCCATAGCCCACATTCAATTCAATAAATAACAAATTTCTTAATTCTTAGCTGATACCATACCTTAAGTATTATCATATACAACTAAAGTCCAGAAAAGCAGAGAATTTCGGTAAGCCCGAAGAAGTCATTGGAATGGAATTTGACCTGGACTATATTGCAAAATAATACTCTTGAGCTTGTCACATCAGGTTGTATGAAACTAGACAGTAAATTCCAAAGATGTCATTGGGTCTTTAAAATGAATCCACCTATTTCATGTATACACTAAGTACAAATACAAATCAACTAGATGGAAACAGTAAAAGGAATAATGGGTGTCCTCATTGCTTTGAATTTAGGATGTTCCTCCAGTATGTTTCCCCTTTCCATGAGAAAGGATTATCCCTGACATGATGCTAGACTGGGACATGTTCCTTGCAGTCTTAGTTGAAAGCTGCTTATTACTCAACTTTCAATCATTAACAAGTCAACAGGTACAATTTCTGTAGTCATCACTGCTAAGGAAAGTTACCTTTAGCACAAGCCTGTGGATTCTTTTTTAATATGTGTGATAACTTAGTTTCAAAGGTCATGTGTCATGTTCAAGTGCTGCTTTAGAATCTTAGAGGTTGTTCTAAGAACTCTTGGTGTCTAAAACTTAACAGCAGTAATCATATCTGTTCCACCAATATGATTTTTGATACTCCAGATACCTGGATAGGATGTGTGTGTTTTGCAGGGGAGAGTGAGGAGAAGTGAACTTGACATTGCATTGTATGCAGTGGACATGCATTGTGTACAAGAATGATCCATTCACTTTGCCCAGCAAAGAACAGCTTCTAAAATGAAGTTTGCCTACTTCAACAGATTTTTGAGAGGATTAACTGAGATAAAGGAATACAAGTAGTAAGAACTAAGTAAAGCTTTTTCCTTTCACTTTTTATGAGCAAAGCTTCCTGTAAGGTCTGAAGGCAAAAGGATAACATTTAGAGAGAGAGGGCATGGTGGGAAGACAATTGCAAAAACTAGGGGTCTTTATCCTGAAGGAATTTACAATAGATTAGAGAAGCCAGGCCTACACATTTAATTAAGGGAGGAAATATAATTAAAAGAAAGGTGACAAAAGTGCTGAATGTGGCTGGAGTTAGGGTAAAAGCCAGCCTCGGGGTTCCAAATAAGCCTCTGAGCTTGTGGCGTGTGCTAACTGTTCTCGCCACATTTGCAGATAGGCTGGTACACAGAGCCTAGCACATGCTATGAAATTACTCTGAGAGTCCCACTTTAAACAATGATAAGATGTTAGAATTATGCTCAATGCTTTTGAAAATTGCATCACTTTCACTGTTCTTCAAGAATTATTTCATAATAAGCAAATTGCAACCTTTTTTTTTTTTTTAATGTGAAAGAAAGGAGGATAGGAAGTGAGGGAGATGACTTTCAGCTTTTTCCAGTTCATCTTTATCCTCCAGGGACTCTGTGCTTCTACCATAGTGCCATTAGTGGGTCCTCTGTGAGCTAGTAGAAGCTTCTGAAATCTTTCCTGTGACACTAGAATAGTGAGGTGGAGGAGATAAGCTTTTTATTTATACCTCTTTTATGGGACTTACCACCTTTCAGTGTGTATTTTCAGTTATTTGCAGGTGTATCTTATCTTCCCTGCTGGATTATAAATTCCTTGAGGGAAGAAGGATCTCTTGTTTATTTTTTAATAAATAAAGCTCTGTCCAAAGCAATTCCCTTTACTCCAAAGTGTTGCTGATTGAATAACGTGGATCACTTTTGTTTGTTTGTTTAATACTGCTATTCAAGAGATTCTGAAACTATTCATTTGTTTTTTGGCATTTGGGATTCAAAGGAAATTCATTCTCTTACATTTCTAACTTGCACTCTGCCAGCATATTCCCTTCAGTCTACCTAGGGATCAGCCATGGTATATTTTAGTGTCCATTCAGATTTCTTTGGAAACTCAGGACTATTGCCATCAGAAAAGGAGGTACTGGTCTCAAATTTGATACTAAACCAGACACTTGGATCTGGTAAACAGAAGGTAGTGGGGCCCAAAAGAAAAGAATATGTCTGGCAGATGTAGGAAGGTCAGTGTTTTTCCTGGGCAAGATTTTCTGGGAGTGCTCAGAGTTTAGTAGCAGCTGGCATAAACATTGCCGAGAGGTCTGCCTGCCCCATAGGCAAAGAGCATGGTAATTCTTGGTCAGGTGGAGTGGGCATTACAATTGATTGTGGGCACAGTGTACAGGCATTCTTTAAAAGCTCATCATCTGGTAGTAGTGCTGGTGGTGGTGATGATGAAGAAACTGGAGCCTTTAACTAGTTTTGATGCTTTGTACCTGCTGTGGATTTCAGCATCTTCCCTGTAATAGAAAGAAGCTTGTTTAATTTAGCTGAGGGCCATAAGGTGACTACAAATACTGTGCATCGTGTAACTGAATTTGGTGGTCATTTATTTTTAGAAATATTCTAAGAAGCTGATCATCCAACCACAAAATGGCCAGTGGGAAATGAGAAGCAGATGGCTAAAAAGAACCTTGCTGTGTGTTATCCGTGTTCAGGCAGCATGGTGCTGGGTTCTGGTTGCTTCTCTAGCACAGCGCCTTGTCTCTGCCCAGTTTCCTTAAAGCATATGAACGAGCCTGGCATTGCAGTCCGAACTATACAGACTTACATATGTTGTTTATTTGTTCATTCTGTGTCCATCAGTCCTTCTAACTGGTCAATGCTTGAAGAGCGATGGCTAACCACAGTGTTTCCTAAAGAAAATTTTAAAATGTACCATCTCCCTTGAGTCTTGTTGTCAATGCTGTCCACAAACTCTATGTGTCTTTTAGTTTTTGAGGGAGAAATTTGAGTTAAATTTTCTCAGTTACTTTGGGATCCATTAGACCCAAGGTTTTTAACTTTCTTTCTGAGTTTATCACTTATTAGAATGCCCAGACTCTATGAAGGATCATTGAACTATGAAATATTCATTAGGAGGCAGTGGAAGGTACTGTGTGATTAAGAACTTGAATTTGGGTTCAAATTCCGGCTCTGCAACTTCCACGTGGCTCTGGGAAAGTTACTCAACTCCTTTATTTCTCCATGTTTTCAGCTATAAAATGGAGGTAATCATGTGCCTACCTCATTGAGTTGTGCAGTCGCCCTCAGTAGCAGGCACTCAAACATTTATGGGACAATTTGAATGCTCAGTGCACAAATTATATATAGAAAAGTAGATGAAGTTCACCCCAATGAGGAGCTTGCAGTGTAGTTCAGGAGATACACTCATGAAACACAACCAATGGTACTGGTAATGCAAGATGGGGTTTATGAGAGTTGAGGGAAGGATCACGCCTGTGTGGGAGGCACACAGGATTAATGAAGCTAGAAGAAAGAAGAGAGTAGGGAGATGTTCCAGGTGGGAGGCAAGGGTAAGAACAAAGGCTCAAAGCTATACCCAGCATATTCAGCTTGGTTAAGAACTTGGCCAATGAGAACTGGTGGTAGCAGGCAAGTAGGGCCAGAATGTGTCAGGTGGGCCGGATAGAGAAGGTCCTACTCCTTTGCCCCTATACTTCATCAGTGTGGTGACTGACACTTGCTCCCATGGTCCCCTGTTCAAATGACCCTGACACTTGGGAATGTCTCTCCAGTCTATGAAAGAGGAGAGGAGAAACAGAGCTGATAAAAAAATGAAAAACCTGGTTATCTATAAATCTGCAATCTGATGGAGGAACCATTCCGCAGAGCATTTGGTGAGGTCAAAAGAAAAAAAAAAAAAACCCATTTGTTTGATCGTTGTGGGGATCTTCTGCCAATGAGACAGATGGAAGCTAAGGCTGATGATACCTTGTTGACAAACTGAAAAACTGAAGAGGCAATAGGAGATGACCATCTCAGCTTCTGCTGGCTGGATAATTGGGCCAAAAAAATTTGTTTGTTTGTTTGTTTGTTTTTTGATCACTTCTCATAATACAACAAATGAAGTTGCTATTTTTTTTTGCATGCATTTTATTTCATTATTTCAAGTATACAGTACACTGGTTAGACATTTATGTAGTTTATGAGATGATCCCCCCCAATTACTCTGTCACCCTTCTGGCTTTATACATAGGAAGTTGCTATTTGGATCTAACAGGAATTACTTTACGATGTGGAAGATAAAGGAGACTTGAAGACAGTGATCATAATCTTTTGGAATTATTTTGAAGAAGTTTTATATTTAAGAAATATATAGGTTTAGAGAACTCTTGAGAATATAGTTCAGGATTCTCATAAACTTTACACCCAGTTTTCCCTATCATTTCTTACATTAGTCTGCTATCTTTATCCCAAGTCATGATCCAATACTGATACATTATGATTAATTAAAGTCCATGCTTTACTTAAATTTGCTGTTTTTCCTACTGCCCTCTTTCTCTAGGATCCCATCTGGGATACCACATTACATTTGGTTATGTCTCCCTAGGCTCCTATTGGTTGAGACACTTTCTTAGGTTTTCCTTGTTTTTGATGATTTTGGCAGTTTCAAGAATTACTATCAGGTGGTTTATAGAGATTGTCCCTCAGTTGAGATTTGTCTGGTGTTTTTCTCATGATTAAATGGGTTAATGTCTTCTGAAGAGAAAGTGCTGTTCTCATCACATATCAAGGACACATACTATTAATATGATATCACTGTTTATGTTGATCTTGATTACCTGGCTCAAGTAATGTTTGTCAGATTTCTCAACTATAAAGTTACTTTTCTTTCCACTCCCTTTCCACACTGTACTGTTTGGGAGGAAGTCACTACGTGCAGCCTACACTTAAGTGGGAGTTATGTTCCTCTTCTTTGAAGGAGGAGTATCTATAAAAAACTATGTGAAATTCTTCTTTGTGGTAGATTTGTCTGTTCTCCTTCATTTGTTCAATCAATCCCTTATTTAATCACTATGGATGTATATTGATGTTTTACTTTGAGTTATAATCCAATATTTCTAGGTCTTCTTGCTACAGTTGTTCCAGCTTTGACTCTTTTTTACTTCCTCTTTTAATTGGCTCCTGTATCCCTTGACATACCCTGATCATTGTGGAGTTTTGTTTGTTGTTTTAGCACCGCCTTACTTTCTGACATTGCAAGATGCTCCTGGCTCACTTGGTATATTTCCTGTCTTCAGTATCTTGGAATTTGTATCACAGAGAAATAACTCTGGTCATAAGGCCTGTTACTGAGACGTTAGGAGAGAAGATGTTAAAACACTCGGTGGAAATATACTGGATCATGGTTTTTAAGGGAGACATGACCCAAGAAGGGATGAGAGTTTCTGGAAGATGAAATTCTGATGACACAAACATACTGAAACTCCATGAGAGAGATGGGGAACCGCATCAAAGAGAACCAATGTGGCTTCAGAGGACACTTTATGACTAATTTGGCTTTTAAAAAGCCATGTACAGAAGACGTGACTGAACTGAGAGTTTCTAAAAATAGCATTATCAAAAGTAACTGAGCTGCTGGTTTGTTAAAACAATTTTGTGACTATGCTAAATGAAGTTATATGTCTTACCTTTAAGCCAGCCGTAGTAAAATGGGAGCTCTTTTTATTTCTCTGAAGTCATCTGTAATCTTAAGTCATTCACTCAACAAATATTTATTGAATGCCGACCATGTGAAGTCATTTAGGCTCTGGGGATGCATTAATGAATATAGCTGCTAAATTCTGTGCAGTCATAGAGTTTACATTCTAATTCAGGGAGATAGGTAACAAATAGGTATTTTTTAGTATGACATTGTAATACATGCTCTAGAGAAAAGTAAAGCAAGATAATGAGGATGAGGAGTCCTGGGATGGAGCAATGGGCTTGTTATTTACTAAAAGGCGGTCAGAGATAGCCTTTTGATAAAGTAGTGACATTTACGAGACTAGACTGGAAGGAAGCAAGATAATACATCACGAGAATGCAGATGACATACTGCACACACTATACATTTGGACATATACACATGCACTCTTACACCAAAAAGGTTCAACATAGCCAGTAAAGAAATTCACAGAAGAAAATGTCATTTTGTAACAAACCATGGCAACACACCTTTAAGTGATCAAAAGCATTGCCGGTGAGGTGTTAGGGAACATATGCTCATACACTTACTGATAATGTAATTGTGTATTTGGAGAGCAAATATATAAGATATTCATGCCCTTTGTTCCAGGAACCCTACCCCTTGGTATTTAGTACTTTAGGCAAAGAGAACAGTGAGTGCAAAAAGTATGAAGAAGCGTGCTTGATATGTTCCAGGAATAGCACAATGGCCATTGAGATGAGTGGAGTCAACGAGACAGACAGTAGTAAGAAGGGAGGCCAGACAGATGGGGTGAGTGAGGGCAAACACGTGCCGGGCAGGGGTGTATTGCACACTTTCGGGGATGCCAGTCATATAAAGTATGTCTGATTGGCTTTCCCAGAGCTATGCACTGCTGCGGCGCAGAAATTTATAGGTTCTTCACTTGGGCTTTTTCTTTGAGGAGACAGGAGCCATTGAAGGGTTTTGAACAGAGAACTAAGGTAATCTGATTTCATTTAAAAAGGACCACTCTGGCTGTTCTGTGTGCAAGGGGCAGAAGCAGGGAGATAGATCTGTTAAGAGATCTTTGAATATATTAGTATATTTTAATCTTAATCTATTTATCTTGATCCATTTTATATATTTTTTATGTAGTAGTAGTTGTGTGCATACAACTTTTTCCCATGGCATATATTAATATTTTCCTTCTGTTGCGATGCAGTTCTCAGATATATAATTTTTCGTGGCTACGGAATAGTTCCTTATCGCTGCTGTGAAAAATGACCTCAAAGTTAGTGGCTTAAAAGTACATAGTTATCTATCAGTTCTGGAGGTCAGAATTACTAAAACTGAGATATTGGCAGGGCTGTGTTTCTTCTGGAGGCTTAGGGGAGAATCTGTTCCTTTTTCCAGCTTCTACTGGCACCCTGTGCTTTCACTCATGGCCCCTTCCTCTAGCTTTAAAGTTAGTAGTATAGCAGCTCCAATTATCTTCATTCCCTCTCCTCCTCCCCCCTTCAAAGTTTCTATCTCTTCTCTTCTGTAGTCACATCTTCTCTGACTGACTCTCCTGTCCACTCCCCTAATATGGACCCATGTGATTACATTGAGCCCAGCTATAATTCTAGGATGATCTCCCCATCTCAAAATCCTTAATTTAATCATATCTGGAAGTTCCTTTTACTGTGTAAGGTAGCATAGTCATAGGTTCTTGGGATTAAGGTGTGGAATTTTGGGGGGCACGGGGATGCGCATTATTCTACCAACCACAGTTAGTACTTTGTGGTTCATTTAACCATTCCCATTTTGGGTTACTTGGACTGTATCCAGTTTGGGGCTGTTATAAGATATCTAAAGATACATTTGTACACTTAGACCTTCTTTCATAATGTGTTCCTTAAGAGAAATGTTCAGGTGTACAGTTCCTGTAAGGGCATACATATCTTATGTATCTGCTCTCCAAATACATAGTTACATTATAAAATGTGAGTATGTCCATTTCCCTACAATCTCATTAACATTACTTTTTATCACTTAAATGTGTATTTCTGCGTTTTGTCATAAAATGACATTTTGTTGCTGTGAGCTTTGGAGAGACAGTGTCTAAATGTGTAGTGTGTGTGGTATGTAATTGTATTTTGAGAATGGTGTTTTAGTTTTGCTTTTTAGTTGTATGTAGAATAGAGACAAAGGTAGACTATTGCTTAAGTAAGGGGGCAAGGCTGGCATTAGTAGATGACATACACAGAACTATTTCGCTTTCACTTCCACCATAGAGAATTATCTTCAAAATGAAAGGGATCAATTAAGAGGGATTTAGAAGACGATGAAAGAGCATCTAGGTAATTCGAATGTGTTCACATCTCTAGGGCACACTAGATTGCATCGCATGGTGTTGAAGGAGTTAGCAGATATCATCTCTGAGCTGCTGCCAGTGATAGTAAGTAAACCTTAGCGGGGGAGGTTCCAGAAGACCAGAGGCATGCAGATGTTCTGGATAGCTTTTGGAAAAGTTGAATTCCTAAAACTATCAGAAATGCTCACTTGCAAAAATTCCGAATTATCATATAAATGATTTCTGAACCCATAGCAGACATTGCATTTGATCCTTAAGAACCAGCATAATTTTACTTGTGCGTAGTGACCAATTTATTAGATTTCCTTTTTAGATCAGTGTTTTAGACTGGTACAGGAAGAGAAATCCATAGACATTGGAGCATTTGACAAAAATCTCTCATAGGTCTCCTTACGTACATAAAAGAGAAAAGTTGGAGGCTGATAGAATAATGAAATTCGCAGCTGATTCTATTCATATGCTGTAGCACAGTTACTGTGTGTCAGCCTGTAGAGAAGTTTCCAGTAACTGACCTTCAGGATTTTGTTTGGTGCCCACTTAAAGAACCTTAGGACTTGGATGGAAATCTAAAATAGCCCCATATTTTATGTGGCTGATGACACAAAGTTCAACGGGTTAGCTAAATCTATAGAATAAATATTCACACTGTGAAATAAATACACGCCAACTATGAAAATGGTCCAAAACCAACTATATAAATTTAACAGAAATAATGAGAATTTTTTTAAAACCGAGATGTTTAGAAGTGAAATTGCAGTTCTGTTCTTTTCGTTTCTTTCTTTCTTTTTCTCTTCTTTTTGGTGCCTTTTCTGAATTTCCCCCAATTAAAAATAAAGCACTGGTACTCGTATAGTGAAAATGATTATTTCAAGTTTAATTTATGTCTGTGGGAGAATGCTGGGTTCATCTATATGTGATTGAATGAGAGCGCGGTATAATGTAAGAAAACATGGCACTGCTATGAACTAGTTGTCGTCTTGGGAGAGCAGCCGGTATCGCCTTTCTGGGTCTGGGTTTTCTTATCTGGAAGGTTAGGAACAGCAAGGGGGTGGGGGTGAAACTAATCACTTTGCCCCATTCCCGCTCCTGTGTTCTATCAGGCAGTTACAAGTTCATCCTCGTGTTCTTCAGTGAGTTTGGCCGTGTTTCTAAATGGAACCTTCCAGGTGTTTCTGGATTAAATAGACCTTTTTAAGCCCTCACTGAAAAAGGCTCAACTTTCTTTTAATCTGCAAGTTCCTTCCGATCTCCCTCCATCAGGGTCCTATTAGAGCAACCTTATTCTCAACCCTTCAATCCAGGGTTAATGAAACCCTACACTTGAGCCCTATTTTAGCTTAGGAAGACTACGTCTCTTCTTGTTTAGGGCTCAGGCCCAACTCATGGGATTTCCAGATGAGACTGGAGCCTCACCTTCACCCCAAAAACTTCTCCATGGCTTTACCCAAGAGCCACTTGGGTAAACTTGCTCTAGACCATCCTGGCGACCATCAGCTCCTGATCCCTGGCACTTCACTGGCTTTCTCCTCAGCACCACTACTTTGATTTAGTTGCAGCTGTGGAAGTTGTTTAATTTTGAATTTTCAACTTCATATTTTTCTCAGTTTACATCTTCACGTTGTCATTTCTAAATAGGCTGAAAATATCTCACATGCCTTAATTTACTCTTGCCGAGTCTAATTTTCCCCTATTGTTAGTCATCAAATATGATCTAGTGTTTTTATTTTTGCTCTTATAGAACACAATGTATTATACATCTTCAGACAATCTAGCCTTTTGCTTCTTTTGTCTTATTTACTTAGATTGAATTCTGAGTTGAGAGTCTGATTGAAGAATATATTGTTATGCTTCTTTTTCCATTTTGGGCACCTTAATTTTGATAGAATGAAGACACAAGATCACTTTAGCACATTACATTATTTTCTTAAAACTTTAAACTATCTAAGAATTTGACATTTATAGTTAAACATATAAATTTCAGCCTCCTTCTAGGGCTTCCATCAATATTCTGTTCTCATTTTCAGTGGAAGGAATGTTTGCAGCCTGGGATACCTCAAGTTGTAGTATTTTCAGCTTGCTATTACCTGAATTTCTCTTCGGGCTGCTTCTCCCATGGATTCTTCCCAGTGTCAGCATTTCCACAGGTCATTTCAGGCACTCTCTGCTCCGCTATGCCTATGCATGCTCTAAGCATTGCCTTACATGCATGTGACATGTACCACTTACTTTAGGTTCTAAATCTAAGTTAATTACCGTTAACCCAGGCAAGAAACATGTTGTCCAGATTCCTGCGTGCTCTCTGCCTGCCATAATTATATCTTGGATTCATGTATTTGGTTTCTGGTTAGCACATTGGGCAGGAAACTGGCTACTTGCTGAGGCTGTGACCAGGGGGTAGTTTCTTTGCTTATCCGAAAAACAGTTCTTTGACTTGCCACCTGTGGCCAGTCTTTTTCTTCTTCTGCATCCTTGGAGGCCACCTCTCCACCCCTTACCTAGAAAGTGTCCCAGCCCAACCAGTTTAGGATAAGCAGAGCAAAATAGTTACTTCTCATTTGCACTGAATATCTGAATTTTCTTCCTTAAAAAAAGAAAGATCTTAGACCTGATCTTTTTGTCAGATTTAGATGATGTTTTGTTATTAATAAGACTTCATATTTATAAATAGAAAGTGCTTAAAACCTTTAAGATATGGGTACTTTCAAAGAAAATTTTCAGTCTGTCTGCTTTCTATACATTTTTGAGAGCTAGATAAATGTTAAGTAGTTCTATTACAGCATGGAATGAAAGTTAAGTGGCTGTTATATGCATAGTTAGCAACAGCGGAAGACAGAAATAACCCATTACTTCTCTGTGGTCACAGAGATGCCTAACGTAAAGACAGACGTGCCATCTGATATGTTTCTATCTTAAACTCTCTGAAGGTGGGCTTGTATGCCATGCAAGAGTAAACACTTTGCAACCAGGACTCAGATTCAGTAGCTCTGATGAAGTCACCAGAGCTCCTTTAGCAATCAAGTTGTTTGCATGTCATAAAACTAGGATATGACTTTAGGCAAATATTTATTTAGTGAGAAGTGTAGGTGTACACAGAAAGACTCCTTTCTCATGGAGTATTTCCTTATGAAGTTCATTAGACCCTGCCTCTAGGACACTGTGATGATGTCATGGGAGCAGCACAGACCATAAATGTCTCAAGATCTGTGTCCAAGTGACTATTTGGCTAATTGTCCACTAGTGGTAAGACTTCAGGCTCATCAGTCACCTGAGGGGCCAGAGGTGTTTTCCCTACAAAATTAGAAAGTGCTGAAAGAAATGTTGAATTAAGTCATTTCTAAGGATTCTTTTAGCTTTAAATATCTAGTTAATATTTCTAAATGCTATTTTATCTCTTTTTATATAACTATTCATTTACCCAAACTTAGAAAATGCAGAAATTATAAAGAGAAATATGTATACCATCTGTTTCCATAACACAAAGAAATTGTTCATGTTATAGAATATTTCCCTCCAATCTCTTTTCTACACAGATATATGTAAGAATGTGTAAAACATACTGGGTATATATATTTCAAAATTAGAATCATACTGAATATACATTTTTATGAATTGATATTTGTTTGATATAATGTATTATGAGTATTAGCCATTTCATCTGAGTAGTACTTAGAGCTTTTATGCAAAACAAAATTTTTTGGTCAGTTTTGCAGTTTGTTCTGAATTTCCATATTGGAGATAATGTTATAGGCACTCTTCAGACACACTTGGCTTGTGAACATCTTGTAAGTCCCAACTTAGACCATTCCAAAGAATATGCAGGAAGGGATATTCCAGAGGCTGCCACAGCCAGGGGTCAGAGTGAGGATGATCGATGAACCCTAAAAAAGTGCATATGCATGTGACCCATCAGTGTCTCAATTGACTTCCACAATTTTTTTTTTTTTTTTTTTTTTTTGTGCACAACCAAATAAAATGTGGCTGATGCTGGACAAAGTAATGAAAGAGAGAAACTTGGTGATCAAGGCTTTTCTTTCTGTGCCCTGCTCACTCCACATCTTGCCCCCTTTGGCCCTGCTCCCCTCCCCAGTTATTTCTTTCTCCTCTGTAGGTCTGCTGCATTTTGTTCGTGCTGCTGATAAAGTTCTTATTGGATATTAACTGGACGTTTTTTGTGGCAGCGGTTGGGTGTGGGGCGGGTCAGGGGAGGTTACAAGAAATAAGAAATTTATACCTCCCCACTGTCTACATCAGTGGATTTCAGAGTTGGAAGATAACCTTAGCCAAGCTTAGAAGAACATGGGAAAATGAACTATTACTGAACGCTTAAAAATTATTTTCTACTACTTTTGTTTGCTTGTGTGTAGTAGTTCAACTATACTATTCATTACATTGGTTTCGATAGGCTTGCTGAAATGTCAACACCACAAAGCCTATATTAGAAAGCACTACATTTAGTTGAAAGTTGTACTACATCACTAAATGTACTTTGAGGCCCCTTCTATTTCCAAAATTCTATGATTTATAGCATTGTTCCTGTGGGAAAATGCATTCCAAATTCTAAGCAGCTGTGTTTTGCATCCTAACTTGTTTAGAGTTGTGGACTACCTATATATAAAATCATCTTTATGCATGGAGGTAGGTGTATAGAATTGGCTTTATGTGTATGTAACAGTGATGAAACTATTGTTTGAGCCCTTATGTATCAGGCACTGTAATCAGAGCCTGCATACATTGCCTCATTCTCCCACAATGATTCTCTGAGGTAGGCGTTATCTCCATTTTACAGATCAGGAAGCTGAGGCCCTGCAGAGCCAAGATGTGACTGCAGACCTGTCCGCCTCCAAGTCTTGTGACCTTTCTTCTTTTGTGTCTGATGCTTCCTGGCACTGTGCTAGAGAGCCTTCCCTCTTTCTGCTTCGCCTCCAAAGATCCTTCCACAAGAGAGGTGAAAGTTAGTTCCTTTAAATAGACCTATTTTAAAGTAGTAGTATTCCCTTCAATCAGCCTGAACCATTGATTCCCTTAGATAGAGTCACCAACCATGATGGATCTTTACTCTTTCTCATAGTAATGAAAGGGCAGTTGACATGTCTCAGAGGCTTGTAGAAAGAGTAGCCTTAGGGAAATCTTTTATGTAAAGTGACTTTAAAGTATCCAATTATGTACAAGATTCACATAAACATACTAAAATTTGCCTACAGAGAATAGAATGGAGTAGTAATGATAGATAGCAGGTCTCTCTATTTAAAAACATTTAATTATAGTATTCAAGTAAATCTAACTTAAATGTGAGTCAGGATATTCATTTGTTCATTCGTTTACCACCATTAGGATTTTTATTGAACTCTCTTAGGTACCAAGTCCCATGCTAGGCCTCAGGGGACACAAAGTAGATGAGACATAGTCTCTGCTTTTAAGGAGCTCAAAGCCTTCTGGATGGCAGCCCAGAAACATCTTTTAAAATTACCTCAATTTAAATGAGATTTCATAAGAGTGGAGCATATGCCTGAGGCGAATGGAGGTAGTTAGGCTTCTGTCTTGATATCCTTGGATTACTGCTGGGTGTGAGTTGAGACTCTGGGCTCCTCAGCTGGGTCCCAGCTGATGGAATCCTATTAGGGTGACATCTAAGGAAAAGACTCATGGGGCTGGAAGTCGGAACTCAGAGCCTGTTTCACTTAGAGCTGAGCATGGTGGTGGTGGTGGTTGCTCGTGGTAGGGATCCCTTCCTGTACTGCGTTTGTATTTCTGGAAGAAGAGGAAGATGTGGGGAAAAGAACCTCAGCTGTGGGCAGGAGGTCGGTAGCCTCAGTTGCTACAACTACTAAATGATCTGCCTGGCCCTGCGAAGGGTGGAGGTGTTACAAGGTGAACCCAGAAACCAGAGTGATCTAGTGTTCAAGGTGGGGCATTTTTGGAAAGTACATTTTTCCATGAGATGTGCTACCTCAAAGAGGTTCCATGTGTAATCTGCCTCGAATAAATAGATTTCATGGGATGCCATCAGAAAAACCAGCTTTATCTGATCTCGCATTCTCCCATTAAAATTTATTGAGTGGAAAGCATTTCTCCTATTTCCGGATGAAAACATATCACATGACTATTCTGATTCCTTGTAAATAATAAAAAGTCCCACATTAGTTTGCCAGATTCTTAAAATGTCTAACATCATGTCTAGTAGCTGTTTACAACTTGCTCCCCTTCTTCCAGCTAAGGCCTATTGCAGAGAAAAGGGACTGTTCTTCGGATGTTTTCTTGCTTACTCAGTAGCTTTTATTTCTGGCTTGAGTTGCAGTGGGGAGGATAAAAGGGGGCAGAGAAAAATTTTTGTTTGGGAAGTGGTATCACAAGAGAGCTGTCTTTGTGTTGTGGGTGTTTAGAATCGATTCTTTCTCTGATGAGGCCAGTTTGTGGGCATCTCTTACCTTCAGCTTCCTTGGTGTGGTTGCCACACTCTCTTCTTTCAGTTTCTAGAAAGCCCACTGGTTCATTTGTACTCCTGTCTGCTGGTTTCCATTGCTGTGTAAGAGGTAACTCTTATTGAACTAAGCACGATATAGTCCCATGCATAAGCTCATGGTGTGGTCCATGTCTGGTCTGTGGGAAATAGTCCCACATCCTTTGCTCCCACAAACATGGGGAGTGTAGGTTGATCCCAATGCAGGTATTATTTCCTTTGGCTTGTCTGTCAGCATCCTGCCAGTCTACCTCTGGAACTTCAGATTTCTTAGGCATAAGTCACCAGCAGAGTTGCCCATGTTGCAGGAGTCTCCTGCTCTCCACTTAGTCCTCCTGTTGAGGCCCCTCACTAGGTGGAAAGAGGAAGGACAAGCGCTCCCACCTCTTCCCTTAATCCTTTACGCTGCAGCCAGAACTGCAGACTGCTGGCTTCAGCCCTTCCCCCTTTTAGCCGCCAACAGCCTGAACTGTTTATACCCTCACTCTGCTTGAGTTGAAGGTCAGTGAAATGGTTTTGGGCTATGTCCTTTGAAGAACTGTGTGTAGGTCAGGCACTTCACTTTGGAATTTGATATCTAGTCTATCTTAGTGGTTTGGTTGACACATCCATTCATGTCCATTTTAACCTTCCGTAATACACTTTTAAGGAAGCATTGCTTATTGGAGATTCATGACATACATGACAGAAAAGGCTGCAGGTTTCCTGCCCATTTTGCACTAACCTTTTTTCTAATCTTCCTACTCCAGCACCTGTGCTCATGCCGCATCTTCCTTCTGGATGCTCCCCGCCCTGCTCCCTGCTCCTTCTCTGCTCTGCTCGCTCCTTTGTGCCTTCAGGATTCTCAAGTGTTACTACCCCAGAAAAGACTTCCTTGCCTCCCGCCACACCTAACAGATCTCCTAATTTTCTGCCACTGTATTATCCTATTTCTTTTGCAGCATGTATTACAGATGATAATTTTTTTTTCAAATAAATTATACAAACTATTGAGTATCTTTCTCTCCCATCAAATCATAAGCCCCAAGAAGGAAAAGTCTCTTGGTTTTATTCAGTAATGTGTACCTAATTGGTGTTTGCTAAATATTTGCTAAATAAATGAATGACGGTTTGAATTAGAAGATCACTTTATTTAAGCCACCACTTCCTAAATCCATCTCTCCTTTGGTGTTAACTCTTAACTTCTGGGGTCTTGGTTATATGAGATACTTGGGCAGAGTTTAGGAAGTGCTGATAGAAGCTTAACTTTTGGTGTACTTTACTGTTCATTATCGTCTCCCCACACACATACCTTTTACTCTCACTTTCGCTTACTCTCTTCTAACAAGAACTGTGAGGCGGGCATGGCAGGCCTTTGACCCCATTTTATAGATGACCTCACCAAGGAGGAGACGATAGGTATGAGATCACTGAAGGGGTTAATGGCAAGCATGGCCCAGAGTTCAGCAACCCCAGCTCATTCCTGGGCTTGTCTTCTTCTGCCTCCCCTGAGGTCCTTCTTGTCAGAGCTGTCCTCTGGTCTCGTAGCAGGACTGTGACCTAGCTTACCACTTTTGAATCTCTCAGAGGCAACAGCAGCCCAGGCTCAGTTTAAAATGGAAAGATTAGTTCCCAGCCCAGATTCTATCTTGCATGGTGCAGAGCAAGAATTTCTCTTAAAGATTCAGCTCTGTGAAAGCAATGAATGCATCTACAGGAGCCACACACATCTACTTCCTGCCCTCGGCCCACACAGTTGAAGGTTTGTGGGCAGTGGGAAGGGCTTCCTCCCAAGGGAGAAGGAGAAGCTGGATTCTGAAGGACAGTGTTGGACTTGAACTAGGCTTGGTGATTGCTTTACCTTTCATTCTTTCCTGGCTGCTCAAGAGACTGTCCTAACTCTGGCCGTAAGTCAGAACTTCACACTCTTTCTTTTACAAGTTTTACCCCACATAGGGCCCCTTGGGGCAGTGCAGACTCCTTGGGGTGACAACCTTCAGTTCAGGAGCGGGAAGCTTATCTCATATGTGCACATTCTTCGAGTCCGTTCTATCTGGTTATTACATCGAAACTGTAGCTACTGTTTGTTGCTTAATTTCTGTCGATTGTACAGTAATAGACTACCAATTTTGTGAGTTAATTATTGCTACCACATCATTTAAAAGTACACACTGCAACATGGCACCATTTTATTTTATACTGTCTGATGAGTACTATTATTTACAGTAATAATAAAGCTTTATATTTGAAATGTGCTTTGGTGTTCACGGAGCACTTTCATTTTATTACCTCTTCTGGTTCTTTTATAGGAAAATCCAAGTAGGCAACTTACTACATAGGAGAGTGGGAGGGAAAGTTTTTATTTTAGGTATTACTTTACAATAAATTTTGGCATAATATAACTATTTGTATAGCAAGTATTTCTTTAGTAGCAAAAATTAAAAAGCGAATTTATAATTTTTATGACTTCCTGTTCTTTTTAAACCTTCTCGTCAAAGTCCAACAAGTAGATTCTGCCCAGGGTCATATAAAATAAATTAAAACTTTTTTGGCTAGGTGCCACTATTCTAGAATTTTAACCGGAATATGATTTAACACTACATTATAAAGAGAGTGGTTTCTTAGAATAGAGGCCTCCAGTTATTCCTATTTATATTGTGATAAATTCACATGACATAAAATTTACCATTTTAAAGTGAAAGGCAGGGGCAACCACCACCTCTATCTAATTCTAAACCATTTTCATCACTCCAAAATAAAACCTCATACCACTGAGCAGTCACTCCCCATTCCCCACTCCCTGTAGCCCTAGTCAACTATTAATCTGCTTTCTGTTTCTATGAATTTATTCTGGATATTTCATATAAATGGAATCATATAATACGTGTCCTTTTGTGTCCGGGTTCTTTAGCATAATGTTGTCAAGGTTCATCGCCGTTATCGCATGTACCAGTACTTCATTCCTTTTTATAGCTACATATGCAGTATTTTTAATATCAAAAAAACTTCTGGGGTTATGCAAACTCCAGCACCCACTCACACATATACTCACTGTGTCCTTCCTTCCACTGACGACATCCTTTTACGGTAAGCTTGAGATTTTAGTCCATAATGTTGTACAAACCCTAAAGGAGGAGTTATGTGCAATCAAACCTGCAATTTGTTAAATATTACTTAAGACTCAGAAAAAAAGGCTATAGGATCTTCTATGCAAGGATTACAGGTAATTCTTTGTATTAAAAGACACCTAGGGGACAAAAAGTGTTCCCTCAATTATGTAAAGAAAATAACGAATTAATGCAAATATTCTCAAGACCCTCGCACCATGAAAGTTTGTGCTTTCATGGCAGTGTTTGGAGCACATGTGGATTTTTTAGTTCCCACTTGGAGGTTGGGGCCTGCTGGTTTAAAACCTCTTCTTCAGCATTTGTAGGTGACATGGTATAAAAAAAAGAGAGAGAGAGAGAGCATGAGGCCCATCTGTGGGACAGTGGCAAGAGTCTACGTCTTAGAAAAGAGAATGAGCTTCAGAGGTGGACAAAGCTGGATTCAAGTCTCGCCTCCACCACTTATTAGCCATTTGTCAGTGGGCACACATCTTTAAGTTGCCTCATGGGTAAAATGGGAGTAGATGTTAATCTACTTGTGGGAGGCCGAATAATGGCCTCCAAGGATATCCATGTCCTAATTCCTGGAGCCTGTAAATATTACTTTATTTGGAAAAAATATGTTCGAAGATGTAATCAAGGATTTTTAGATGAATAGATTATCCTGGATTATCCAGCTGGGCCCTAAATGTCATCATAAGAGTCCTAATAAGAGAGAGGCAGGGGGATTACACAGAGAGACCCAGAAAGGAGAAGGTGATATGAGGATGGAGGCAGAGATTGGAATGATGTGGCCACCAACCAAGAAGTACCAATGCTGGCAGCACCCAGAAGCTAGAAGAAGCAAGGGGCAGATTCTCCCCTTGAACCTTCAATGAGAGAATGGCCCAGCCAACACTGATTTTAGCACAGTAATACTGTTTTTGCACTTCTGGGCTTCAGAACTGTGAAGGAATAACTTTCTGTAGCTGTATGTCACCAAGTTTGTTATAGCAGGAAACAAATGTACTTTTTTAATCAGGTAATTTATGACTCCTTGTAATTGCATGCTATATTTAGTTTTCTTCCCTTCTGTCCTTATATCAACGGTGGTCTTTCTCAAACATTGAGTACAGTGGTTAAGAGTTTTAGTGCTAGAGCAAGGTTTCCCAACCTCATCACTGTTGACATTTCGGGCCAGATCATTCTTTGTTGTGGGGTTGTCCTCTTCATTTTAGGATGTTTTGCAGAATTCTTACCTACTAAACACCAGTATCACCTTTTCTCCAGTTGTGACAACAACAAAACATCTCCAGATAGTGCCAAATATCACCTGGGGAACAAAGTTACTGCCTGTTAAGAACCACTAACCTAGGTTTGATCCCAGCTCTATCACTAAGTAGTTGCATGGTCCTGAGCTTGTCAGACAACTTCTCTGAACCTCAGTTTCATTATCTATAAAGTAGAATAGTGCCTGTATCACAGAGTGGTTTGAAGATATTTAAATGATGTAATATACATAAAGGCCTCTGAACAATGCCTGGTACCTAGTAAAGAGTTTAATAATGAAAAGTATTATTAACCCGGGCTCTACCACACTATCACACTATTTTCTGTGTTTCCTTTATAGAAATCATGGGCATTTAAACCTTTTCCAAATAGTAACTTCTATTATAAAGACCAGTGTTTGAAATTAAACATTTTTTTAATTGCCCTCCCCTACCACCCACTGCTCCCCAACACTGAGCCTAACAGTTGAGGAATCATTGCTTGATTTGCATGCTTGAATCACCTGTCAGTCATGCTAAATCACTGAACTCTTCAGATAATTCCCTGGATAAGCTGTAACAGCAAGGAAACCCTCTTCCATCTGCCAGTGATATTTCTATTATTCCATAATTACAGCTTTCTCCTCAGTGACGTCGCTCTGTTGAATTCACTTATGGATGTGTCAATATCTCTATTCAAATGTGTGAAATATTTAGCACCGTTTAGCAGTTGCGGTAAAATGTTAGAAAGTGTTTTGAATGGATCCCATCGTCTACTTTTGTAAGGAGGGAGAATGTGCTCCATCTGTGGTTTAAGCCATTGTGTCTTCAAGCATAGGGGACATAGCAGTGAAAAAAAGATTCCCTTTTCTCAGTGAGCTTGCATTCTAGCACAGAATAATAATATGCACAATGAATAAGTAAGTGGTATAGTGTATTAGATGGTTATAAGAACTGTTGGAAAACAAGTCTAGAGTAAAGGGGTGGGGTTGGGAGGGCTGAGATGGCACTGGGGGATAAGGTGCTATCTTGAATAAGAGTAGGAACATTTTTAACTATTTTCCTAGAGATAAATGAAAATGCCTGTGATGTGGATTGAAACCAGTGTTTTCTAATGCATTTCTGCTTATGATGAACCATTGGAATACCTGAGTCTTTCAAAGATGTTAAAGCTCTGTTCCTTCTCAGTACTGCCTGGGAGTGTCTTTCAAAGTTAAGCCATGTGGCTTTGATTTATCCCAGCTGCCGTGGGAATTTTTGATAGAAATGGTTCAGGGATAATTATTGGCAATGCAATCTCAGGGAAGGAGTATGCCTAGCAGATCAGAGTACTGGTTTTCACATCAAATCAATCATCTTTTTAATTCTGGCTCTCCACATATAAAGTGAATGACTTAGGGCATATCACTTAACCTCTCCCAGCCCCAGTCTTCTATAACCTTTGTCAGGATTAAATGGATTAATGTATAGAAAGCATGTAGACCTGTGTCAAGAGCATTGTAAACCCTCAGGAGATGCTAGTAGTTGTAATTTCGTGATCAGCACAATGGAGTATTTCTAAGGTAACTATTCAATCTAATTGTAAAGCATACCTGTAATTGTTGGTTTCAAATACATGAGAACATTTCTCTACTAAACCCTGTCTGCAAAAGTGGGGAAATGTCTCCATGGAGAACCTATGACTGAAAGGAGCTTGGGCCCCAGACACCCTTTGAGCACTTTGTGCAGACTTTCAGAAAGGAGGGAATAGAAGCAATGAATAATTCAGGTAATGAGAGTACAGCTATTAAAAAGTGTTCTCATGGGTGGTTCCACTGACTGATTAGAAAAGTCAGGTGCATGGCTGTTTGTGTTGCTGATGGATCTTGGTTAAATGATTGTGGAATAGAATGCGCTGCCCAGTTTTGATGAATGACTTCAAAAAGTTCCCCACCGAGTCAAAGGCTTTACTGGGAAATGGTCGGGATCAGGAGCAGAGCATACCTGGATTGCACTGCCGCACTGCAGGAGGTTCCGGGACTAGTGGAGGTGGTGGCTGCACAACATTGTGAATGTACTAAGTGCCACTGAATCATTCACTTGCAAACACTTACTTTTATGTGAATTTTATCTCAGTAAGTTTTTTTAAAAATGAAATTCTGACAGTGCTAGGGGTAAAGCCCAGATTCACTGTCTTCTTGTGTACTCTTCAAAAGGGTTATGAAAGAGTATGATACTCTTCTGTTTTGTCTATATGGAATAACTTTTCTTTAACTTTACAAATGTATTAGAAGTTTAATATTTCAATATAGCCAACACTTTGTGTTTGCTCATTTATAAAATTCAGCCCTTCCAGCTCTAAAATTTTATGGTGGTATATTGGTTACATAGACAGCAGACAAAGCTACATCCCTACAATATCTATCATGGTATCTCACCCAGAGTAGGTGTCCAATACATGTTCATTGAATTGAATGTATGTTGTTTTCTGTGTTGCTCGTAACTCATAATGTAGTACATTAATGGAAGTAGAGTTGAATTGTCTAATGTTAGAAATCTTCAAGTTCAACTTGCTCTGAGTAATCTAGGCCAAAGAAGTTAGGTCACTCATATAGTCAGTGGCAAGGCAGGGATATAGTATGATCTTCTTTTCCTCAGTTTTATTGAGGTAAAATGGACATACAGCACTGTATGTATTTAAGGAGTACAGCATTATGATTTGACTTACATATATTCTGAAGTAATTACCACAAACAGGTTTAATTAACATCTATTATCTCATATAGATTTTTTTAAAACCTGTTTGTTCTTTACTTGTGGTAAACTTTCAACTTTTTTTCTTCTCCATTCTATAAACATATTTAGCATTTACTACTAGGTTGAACCATGTAAAATTGATGATATTTGACCATTTTCACTTATAAAAATGGCAGTTTCATATGATTCAGCCTCTTTCAATGTCCAGGTACTTATGAAACCTACTTTGGACTTCTGTTTGTAAATGACAGTTTAGAGTTTTTGATTCATAGAGTTTTAGTCGTGATTTCTCTCAAATCTTATGATTCCCTGTAACTTCAAGATTGGCCTTAATTTTCTGGAGTAGGATGGTCCCTGTTGTCAAGACCGAGAAGAGCACTGAACATATGAGACTAAAAGGTAGCATGTCTGAGGATCCCACTGTCACTTTTTTTTGGCAGTTGTTGTCCTTGCTTTCAAATATGCCACACAACAGTGTTAACTACAGTCACCGTGCTGTGCATCACATCCCCAGCCCTTATTCATCTTATAACTGGAGGTGTGTACGTTTTGACCACCTTCATCCAATTCCCCCTCCCTACGCCTCCACCTCTGGTAAACCACAAATCCGATGTCTGTGAGTGTGGTTTTTTCCTTTTTTAAATTCCACATATTAGTAAGATCATATAGTATTTATCTTTGTCTGACTTATTTCACTTAGCATAATGGTTTCACAGTCCATCCATGTTGTCACAAGGGGCAGGATTTCCTCCTTTACGGATGAATAATATGTAGACACACACATACATACATACACACATCACAATTTCTATTTGTTCATCTGTTGATGGCCACCTAGGTCTTTTCCAAGTCTTGACTATTGTAGATAATACTGCTATAATTATGGGGATGCAGATATCTCTTCAACATGGTGTTTTGATTTCCTTTAGCTATATTCCCAGAAGTGGAATTGCTGGATCATATGGTAGTTATGTTTTTAATTTTTTGATGACCTTCTATAGTGTTTGTACCAATTTACATTTCCACCAACAATGCACAGGGTTCCCTTTTTCTCCCAGGATGTTGTTTTTTTAACTTAACATTTGCGAAAACACATGTAGGTAATTCATTCAGCAATAACCATTGGAATGATTTGTTTTCTTTTTTCTTTCCCTTCCTTCCAAGCTTCAGGCAACCTGATGCTGTAGCAAAATCATGTTTCATTCTTTTACCACTAGTTACTTTTGTGTGTTTTAGGCAGTCCTTCTCTGGGTTTCTCTTACTTTACTTATCAAACGGAAGGATAGTGTTTTCCCTGCCCTAAGCGTCAGGAAACAAACTAGATGTCTTTGTGCAGTTCCTTTTAATTTCATGTCACAATTCAGTGATGAGTTGGTGGGTTTGTTTTGAGCTAACTTAAAAGTGAGGGGCTATTGCAGGTTCTGTCTATAAATCTTAATTATCCTTTATACTACTTTCATGATAGTGGCTGAGAAAGGCTATAGGATATTGCTGTGGAAGGGGTAGAAACGGGTCATATCTGGAATATAGACAAGGATTTTATTTTATGTTAAATATACTAGAACATAGTTGGTTGAGACTAGAAAGTTTAAAGGGGGAAGTGTAAGAAGCAGGACCATTAGCAGTAAGTCATAAAAATAAGGATAGCAACTGTGTCCAAAACAAACATGGTAGATTTGTGTTTATTTGTTTTGTTTCATTTTTTAATGAAAATAAAGGAGGCAAAAGATTTCTTTTGTAAAGGGAAATAACCAAGGAGAATAGGCAGGAAGAGAGAATGTGGAAAAGGAAATGGGCTGTAAAGATTCAGTAAGAAATCCAGTACCTGGGCTTACTAGCTAATGCCACATGAATATTCAAATTTGCAAGTTCCGTTTTAATCTCTTTGTAAGTCTTCCACAAAAATCTACTGTACGCCTACTTTGCCTAAAAATTATGTATTTATTAGTATAAAAGGAATACATTGCTCATGTAGAAGATTTTGAAAATGTAGTGATCAAGGATGAAAATCTCAACATCAAAATTCAGAATAATCAATCGTAATAATTTTGGTATGTATCCTTTTGTCTTTTCTATTTGCATTCTTCTTAGAAACAGAATCATAGAGGACCTACTGCTTTAGAATCTACTTTTTAAAAACTTAAGATAGCATGAATATATTTCCTGTCACTAAATAGTCTCCTATAATATTTTTAATGGCTATATTTTTAATGGACATAGCATAATGCATACAGATTACTAGCATTGGACATTTTTAATCATTAAATATTACACGTATTCATAGTCATTTACATGGGACAAATTTCTGGAAATGCAATTACTGGATCAATTGAGTGGTAAATGGTTAGGTGTTCTTATGTATATTGCCAATTTTCTCTGTAGAAAAAAGGTATCTATATAGATTAAAACTCTTCTTGCTTGAAAATTTGGATGTGATCAATTTTTAAAATCTTTGACAGGTTGATGTTGGAAACTGTATCATGACTTAATATGCATATGCTATATTTGATTCTAGGCATGTTTGAATGTTTTTGGCTATTTGTATGATTTTTGTTAATTGTCACTTGCCTAATTTTAAAAACAATATTTTAATTAGCTCATGAAACTCTTTCTTGACTAAGGTTAACTCTCTTTGTGCCATGCATTACAAATATTTTCTTCAATTTGCCCAACTTTCAGTTTTATGTTTGGCAGTTTTTTCTCAAAGATTTACATTTCTTTAAATGTAAAAAAAAATCCAAAAAATACAAAAAAAAAACCCAGATTTTATGCTGTCAAATCTAATAACATTTTCTCTATGCTTTTGGGCCTTTTTTATGCTTACGTAGGCTGTTTCTGTCCATTATTATACAAATATAACTTTTATTTTCTTCTAGTACTCTTGTGGTTTCTTTATTGCACTTCAATTTTATTGTATCTGAAATTTATTTTTGTGTATAGAGATAAGGATCAAATTTTATTGTTTTAAAAATGTGTAGCCAAATTCAACAACCTAATTTAATTATCTGTCCTTTTTGTATTAATTTTAAATGTTATATTAATTGTATGCGGAATTCTCGACTATTTTTGGACTTTCTTTTCTGGTAAGAACAGGATAATTATCGGTTTATAACATTGTGATAAATTTTGATATCTGGTAATATAAACTCCATCTAGTTACTCAACCTTTTCCCCCCAAATTTTCTTGAGTATTCATGACTATTCTTCTAAAAAAATTTTGAAGTAGTTTTGTCAAGTTCTAAAGATAACTTCTAATGAGGTATTAATTGTAATTGCATTACATTTCTAAATTTATTTGTAGAGAAATTGTAATCTTTACAATTAAGCCTTCCCATTAAACAGGGTGGTACATTTTATTAATTCAAATCTTCTTTTGTGCCTCAATAAAGTTATATTGTTTTCTTTATATTGGTTTTATACACCACTCTTTAAATGTATTCCTATTTATTTACTATCTTTTTTTCCCTTTATAAGTGTTCATTTCACACATACACCCCCTCCCATTGTCTTTTCTGGCTGGTTATTTCTGAAAATTAGGGAAACTATCAATTTTTATATATTGTCTCTGAATTGTTTTCAGATGTTTCTACTGGGTTTTATCAGTGAATTTTCATGTTATTTCCAAATAATGTTAAGTATATCTTCCAGTTTTCATTATTTATAATTTTTTTTTTTTACTGCTTTGGCTAACACTTGTGGGAAAATATTAAAATAACAGAGGTGCTAGGAAACCTCCTTGTCTGGTTTCTGACTTTAAAGAGAATGTTACTAGTGTTTCATTATGATACATGATCTGTGGTTCTGTTCCTATAGTACTTTGGCACTACCGGTCTCTTTCCTCTCTAAATGAGATCTAATAATATGTTAGTTGTGAATGGTTTTCCTGATGTATAAAAGTTGAACTCTGTGAAAATAGTAACTACATTTGCCTGGAGCTCTATGACTAAAAGATGGCATATCAGTTCTAATAAATAAATACCTTTATTTGAGATTCTAAGTGATTTGTTCCTGTCTTAAGAGATCTATAAGAAATAATTTGAAATGTACTTAAGTTAGAAAAGCGAATCAAAAATTCATGTAATGTAAGGTCTTAATGTTTCATGTAGTATTATCAAGACCTTAGATGTACAGTGTATTGAACGGTTGAAGTTTACACTAATACTTCAAAGAAGAAATAAATTTGCTTTATTGTGTGCTTCTTTGAAACTGACTTCCCTAAAGAATCCACTTCCGTTTTTAGTACTGATCCTATTTTTTGGAATGGCACTGTGACTCTTTGAAAGCATACTTATGAATATACCTCTGCTTAATGATGTCACAAACTGTTTACAAAATATATTAGGTGCTAATATCAAAGGAGTATGCTAATTCAAAATATATTCAAGTACCTTGGTAACATGGCCTCTTTTTTAATTTTTAACACTCCCCTCATACAAAAAAAAAGGAAAATTGGCCTGTATAAGTAATAAAATTTCCCCCCCACACGTACAGCATGTGGAAATATTAAAAAGTATAAGGACTATAGTCCTACCAATATAGATACCTTACTTTTGGTGTTTATGTTTGTTTTTCCTGTGACTGTGTAATATCTATCACACTGCATATACAAAATTGTATATTGTCCTTATAATTAAACATTGTAATCACATGTTTTTCCTAGAGGTAGAGTCTTTAAGAAAACTGGACTGTTGGGCCGCAGGAATCTGGAGAATGAGGTAACCTGTGTAGTCGTAGAGCCAGCCAAATTCCTGAGGATGAATCTCAGGATGACCTCAGCTTGGTCCACCACGATCCTCAAACAGTCACTGACCCAGGTGTCCTCAGAGAGCCTGGAAAACAAAGCTGAGATTATCTCACATGACCTCTAGGAGGCTTAGGGTCATCTGAACAAAACACTCTTTTTTTTTTCTGATTGACGGGGTAGCTTCTGAAAGCCGGCCTCACTCTCTGAACCACAGTGTAGACTATGCTTCGGAGTCTTTGATCAGTCATCTGACACAGGGAGCTGTGAGCATTGTAGACTCACTCCTGTTGTGCGTAAAGAATAGCATGAAGAAGGAGGCTGGATAAACTGTCTTACTCCTAAGGCCAAATTCCAGGAATTTTTTTAGGCCCTTCCGCCCATGCCATTTTACATAAATATTCCGTAAGACTTCCGTTTGACTGATCAGCCTGTCTCCCTCCATGGTTTAATATTAGTTCTAAAAACTTATAGATAATTATTACCAAAACGAAAAAAGGGAGAGCTTGAATTGGAAGGTTAATGCAAAGAATTTGTGAATTGCTTGTCTTCCCATTTTGTCAGCCTGACATATTTGTGTAAAAAAAAAAATAGATTTCTAAAAATGTATAGTGGCTGCTATGCAGTCTGCGTACTCATTCTTAGTTTACAGTTTTGTTTTACAGGGTCATCTATAAAGTAAGACCTGGACAACATACAAAGAAGTTTTGAGAAGAGTCATTTTTAACATCTTTTTTGTCCCGGTCATCCTTGTATTCCTATTGGTTAAAAATAAAATTAGAAAATAATTTTTTTATTTTCGACCTTGTTACACATTCGAGGATTCTAGTCATGGGCACATATGCTCTGCCTCACGTTCCCTCTGTCGTTTATTCTTTGCATCAAACAGAGATCTCGCATATTCATTTTCTAGAATTTCAGATTAAAATATACATGTGTCTCAGTTTATTCCTTTAGAACAACAGTGTCTGATAGAAATATGAGAGTCACTTAAGTAACTAACTTTTTTGTAGTAGTCACATTTAAGAAGTAAAAAATAGGTAACATTAATCTTCACGATGTCTTTTAACATAATATATCAAAAATACTCTCATTTGAACATTTAATCATAAGAAAAAGATGATACATTTTGGATTTTCTTCAGATGAAACCTTCCAAATCCAGTGTGTATTTTATATTTACAGCACATTCAGACACTGGATTTTCATCAGAAATATTTAATCGGTAGTTAGATTTTGTAAGATTTGCCATTGGAAATGTAGATTCACATTCCCAGGTTGTTCCAAACATACTTAAAAGTTTCCCAGTAACAGAAACAAGCATCAGTTTACAATTTTTTAAATTAAAATTAAGTAAAATTAAAAACTCATCTCAGTCATGTACACTCCAAGTACCGTTTTAGTTTTATGCATAGCATTCAATCCTAGTTACTAGTAGCATAGGGAATTGGAAGAGAATTGGCTTGAGAGAGAACTTGTACTGGCTCTGAGGTTACCTGTGCAACCTGGAGCATAGTACTACCCAAGGCCTTATGGCCTGGATGTCGTCATTTATAAATCAATTTTATAATGGAGAATGGACCAGATCTTCTTCTCTGAGGTCCTTTTGGTGCTCATAAAATGTTATGTCTCTTGAATACACAAAGCCACAAAATGCAACACCAGTTTGAATGTATTTCAGACCATTTCTCTAAAATAGATAGCTGTGAGGTATTACGTTTTGTGATACATAGCTTGGGTGAGGGTAGAGAGGGGAATGTTCTTTGGGAGAATAAATATTCACGTGCTGTAGAAATTAAAGAATTGATCTCTTCCCTCAGGTGAAATCGCCTGTATTTGTTTCTAATTGCTGCTGTAACAAATTCCCACAGAATTGAAACAACAAATGTTATCATAGTTCTAGAGGCCAGCAGCATTCCTTGGTTCATGGCCTCCTTCCACGTTAAAAGCCAGTAATAGCCAGTTGGGTCTTTCTCACATCACATCACTCAGACATCAATGTTTCTGCCTCCCTCTTTCATTTAAGGGTTTTTGTGATTATATGTAATCCAAGATGTTATTCTAAGGTTAGCTGATTAGCATCCTTAATTTTACCTGCAACCTAATTCCCCTTTGCCATAATTACAACATAGTCACAGGTTCTGAGTATTAGGACATGGGCATCTTTGGGGGACTTGTGTTCTGCCTACCGCATTGCAGTGTTTCTGTAGTTTCATAGTTTTTACCAGTAATTTCTGAGCTAGTCACTTCTGTCTCTGCTTCCTTTCCCCTCTCAGTTAGAAGCAGCCATTGTTTAATAGCAGGAGTCAACTAAAGGAATTAGGGCAAAGTAGTGACCTCGAATGACT
The DNA here is from genome assembly GCF_014176215.1 of Rousettus aegyptiacus. Lineage (NCBI taxonomy): Eukaryota > Metazoa > Chordata > Mammalia > Chiroptera > Pteropodidae > Rousettus > Rousettus aegyptiacus. The sequence goes on along the minus strand of NW_023416306.1, from coordinate 45,619,552 downwards.
AAAGAATTTCTCTTCAGTGGCACCTGCCTCAATCTCTGGCTGTGTCTCAAAGCTAGTTATATGTAGGTTCCTTTACCTAGGACCATGTTCCCAGCCATTGGAAGGATAGAAACTGTCCAAAAGAAACTGTGTCTAAGAAAATGAGGATGTATTACTTAAGCTTTGTTTTTTAACCTCTGATCAAAGATATTGTAAATGTTTGCCAGAGTTCAGTGTGAATTTTCTCTCTCTGCTGACTACGTGGTCCAAACTTATGGGATGTTGTTTTTCTGAATAGAGTTATAATATCCTTGTGAACATTCTCATTAAATAAAACAACTGAATGGTATTAATTTATATTTCAGTGCACTCTTTTGGGTAGATTTGTATATCTACCTCTCACTATATTATTTTCATCCGTGGTAAAAATGCCACATCCTTTTGCAGATTAATTATGCCATCGTCAAAGGCTTAGAGGGACATCTAAATGCACTATTGGTATTTAGAGAAAATGTACAAGAAGTTGACATAGAGAAGATGAGGCAGAGATTTTCTGAATGTGCTAATACTGAGTAGCAACTCTAGCACTTATCTGTAAGTTGACTGTTATTTAGTCTTTTACCTTATGAAGGGTTGGTTTAGAGGGTTATAAACTGGTTGAGGGACCTCACTGGTTAAGCTCCATCTCACATTTATTTTGTGATCTGTCTCAGCCATTCATTAGAAATATTTATAAGCACATAATCTATGCCAAATTCTTTGGAAAGCAATGGGATACTGTCCTTAGCGCTGCCCTACTGTATAGCTCCAGGAGTTGCCATTTATATCACTGTGTAGTCTATGTGAATGGCGCCCCCTGGAGTTGTGCAGTGAAAGACTATAAGCCTTATACAGTGATACTGGCATTGACCACAAGAGAGAGCCTGTAGCCCAGCGGGAAACAGATTTACAAATAGACTCTGCGTTCTTAAGCTGTGTGTGAGTGTGTACGTATTACAGTAGAAGTACAGAATAGGGAACATCTAATTTTTCTTAGAAAAATTAGGATATCTCGAAAGGTTTCTCAAAGGAGGTCCTGCCTAAACTGAGTCTTGAGGAATCAATAGGAGATGGTCAGATAAGACAAAGTTGAACAATTCTGGGCAAAGCCAATAGTCTGCAAAGGAACAGAGGTGTGCAAAATCATAGGGCATTTGTAAGACCTGCAAATATTTCAGTATGACTAAAGTGTGAGATTCACGTAGGAATGTGATAAGGCATAGCCTTTAACCTTTCTATGCCTTAATTCCCTGTTTGGTGAAACAAAACAACACTACCTCATGGGTTTTTGTGAGTTTTAAATAAGATGTGGTAAGTAAAATGCTTTAGGACAGAGCCTGACATAAAAAGCTAACAAACATCAGCTGTTGATGATGCTCAGAATATAACAGGAAGTTGAAAAGTCTGCAAGGCCTGCATAGGCCATGCTAAGGAGTTTTGGCATAATGCTTTTTGCATGGGGAAATTGTTGAAGGGTTTTTTTTTTTAAATTAGGATTTGCAGCTTTGTAGATTTATAAATTCTGTGTTGTCATTTTGCAAGGCTGATTAGACCCCGGTGAATTGATTCATACTACTCAAAATCATCAGACTGATAAAGAAAAACGCCAATTTATCAATTTATGCTCAAAAAGGAAACCACTCAGCATGCCGTGATAATTATGGCAATGAGGTGGTATATTTTTCTCCCATGAACTGGTAAGCTTTCTTGAGCTCATACGTTAACATCAAATAGTCAGTCTAGTGTGTGAGGATGAGGAGTCAAAAAAAAATGCAAATGAATGCTTTGAAGGGCTGGTTTAATAGACAATGCCAACCCAGCGAATCAGCCTTGCCCACTTACTACATGTCTGCAGACAGGTTGAGAATTCTCAAAGCCTTGGTTCAGGGCACCATCTCTTCTGGAAATGCTAGGGACACTTTGATTTTCTCTTCTCTCTCCTTTTACAGATATCCCTTTAAAAATTTTTTTTTGGACAAAGCCCCTCCCCCAGCCTTTTTTATTTACTATTTATTTTTAATTTTTAATTTTAATCACCTGTTTCAGCATATTTTCAAGACATCATGATTTTCCAGTTTATCTTGATTCTCTTTAAGGTTGGCTGGTCTTTGATGACATTTTTGGATTTATCTTAGTTTCAATTAAAAAAAAATGCTCCATAGTGGTCATTTTTTAAATAGTATTCAGGAGCTAAATGGTCAGTTGTTTCTAGGAACACCGAGTCAGTTAAGCTCATCCGTTGTGGGTGAATTCACAGTACTATCAATACATAGAATGACCTTTCCAGTTTTCAGTGTCATCTTATTTTTCTAACCTGTTTAATCATCTCTTACACTAAATTTTGGAATTCATTATATTTGAATGAGTTGAGAGGATAAGATATGTCTCTTGAAGTTGATATATTTGTATAGAAATAAACATTCTTTTATCAAAGTACTATTGTAGGATTTTAGAATTTTAGTATCTTTCTACTGAATATTTTAGGAATGTAAACATTTATTTTACTGGTTTTCCATACTATCATTCAATGTTGTAATGTTACTTTATATACTCCATCAGGCAGATTAGGCAATACTTTATCAAAACAAAAACTAATACTAAAAAGACAGAATTTATTCTAGGTATACTTGGTGAAATACATCTTATCTTGCCCTCACTTTTATTATGTGACCTCTTAATCATAAACATCAGTGTATCACAAAAAACTTATTTTCTGTTTCAAATAGTAACTACTTTTATCTCTTTAATGAAAGTTATTAAAAACACTGAAGCTTTTTACACATCTGACATGAGCATTTTAAAATAAAACTAGAATTTTTTTAAAAAATGGAGGAGGCCCATGTAAAATAAATATTTGCTGCCTTTTGGAATATGTATTCTGAATATTGTTTTTAAACAAACAAAAATGCTGTGATGGAATCCTGCAGTCTCTGCTCATTATCTAGAATTCACTTGCCAGTCATTTGTTCTTAACTGTTTTTTAAAAAAGTGAATGTTCACCATGTTTTGCTCCGAAGGAAATCAGTCACAATGGTTCATAATGGGTGGTTATTTAAAAATGAAAGCTCTGAAAAAAAAAATATTAAAATGAAAGCTCTGAGAAAGATTGTACTCCTAATTTTTAATGCTTCAAAGATTACAGATATTGACATTGTGTTGAAACATAACTTGTCTCTAGTCTTTTTTTAGCGGTCTATTCCATGGAGCAGTGAAGAGATGAGACAGTATTATAATGAAATATTTATTAAATTCTTAGCATACTGAAAAGTCAGGTGTCTACCTGTGTTATGCTGAATTTGGTGCTCTAGAAAAACAACGATGTACATATTTATGTTAATAAAATATGGAGAAGATGGTTGTGTTCCTTACTTGGAATAAACAGAAAGCAAAATTCCAGCAAAAGTACCAGAGCTATTTTTAAAAATGCAAGGCATGTTTTTCTTTTTAGTTTTTAATTCTCCAGCAAAATAGGACTACGGTTTTAAGAAATAAATATAATTTATGTAGCTATTTTGTTTATAGCTAGATAACAGATTGTATAAAGTGATTTTACTAACTTATCTTGAGTTGCCAAAAAGCACATAAAAACATGAATAATTTATTAATAATTAAAAAAATGCAAAACAAAATGCTACTTGTTGTTACCCAAGTCTAAGAAGCATGAAAATTCCGAGGTCGAAGGGGATGTAGAGAACAAACAGACTCTGTAGAGCATGTCGATTGATGTAGACTTTCTCAAGGGTGATACGTTCATCAGAAGCCTTGAAGTACATTACCCTCTGGTCTAGTAGTTCCACCTCTGGGAATTTAGCTGGAGGAAATAATTGAACAATAGGGCAAAAAAACAGAAAGACTGATATTTATTGTAGCAGTGTTTATAATAGGAAAAATTGGAAACATCTCAAATTTTCCTCAGTAAAATAATCAAATTGTGGTTCTTTTACCCATTGAATACTTTATAGTGATATAGAATAATGCTGTACAGGAAAAGACAGCATAATCTGGTAAATTATGTATAAGTATTATAAAGTCTCATGTGTGTTAAAAAAAAGTATACACTAAGACTTGGCTGATATACATCTAACAAAATGTTAACAGAAAAGGCAGGGTAATAAACATTTTGTGTGTGTAAGTAGGAAGGTAGGGATGTAGATAAAAGTCATTAGTGATTATTTCTGAGTAATGTGATTATGAACAATTTTCAACTTTTTCCTTCTAATTGTCTTTATTTTTTCAATTTCGTACAATGAACATAATATTTTTTTTTATTACCAGAGAAAGTTTTAAAAATAAAAGTAGAGTCCAAACAGAAATAACCAAAAAATATTGTGAGGTAATATGTGAAATTCTGTGGAGACAGATGAAGCGGGTGTTATTTGTAAGAAAATTTACTTTATCAAAGTGGCTCCCAGGAGAGAGCCTATGTCAATAACCATAGAAGAAGTGAAAAAGTTATCAAAAGGTGCTCTCTAAATTGAAGTGTAAGCCCCAGATGGTCTCAGCAATTCTTCTAGCATTCAAAGATATTGCTATTATTAAGAAGAATGACCATGTAATTTGAAAGAGTCTTTAATCGGGATAATGGGTATAAACCAGAATTGCCCCCATGTAAACCTGGATGACTGTTCACACTACTATTTCATTTTTCTCCTAAGCATAAAGCAAAAGGCAAACTTCCAGGTTTTCTTAAGATGCAAAATGATCTTCGTGCTAAAACTTCCTGAAGATAGTGTGTGTGTACATATGTGCATGTATACGCTCACATACACTGCAGACCACTCTTATAAATATTGATGCAAAACCCTTCAATAAAACCATCAAATATAATTTAGCAGTACATTAAATAAATACCATAATCAGGTGGGATACAGCACAGGAATGTGTGCTTGGTGCAATTCTGGAGACTCTAGGCTCCATATTAGATCAAAAACACAAAAATATGTGGTCATCTTAACAGGTGCCAAAAATGCTTTGCAGAAATTCAGTATTCAGTGACATATTGATTGAGGCAATGGTTGTCTGACTATACATTCGTCAAAACTCACTGAGCTTTGAATATTCTTTAAAAGGGTGAATTTTATTTCATGTAAATTATTTCAAACTTAACTTTTAGAAGAATAAATAAAATCAGTATATGATAACAAAATTATTTGACACACATTCCTAATTAAAAAGGAAAAAATTAAAACTTGGTATAATTAGAGTAAGTCGAATTTGTTACTTCTGTTGCTTTATTCTAAACATGCAGTCTCACCAAACCAGCCTCATATTTTGTGAAACACAAGAAACATTCCCATTTAAATCAAATGTGTGATAAGAATGCTTACTTTGACTGAAATTATAAACCTGACTCAGTCATCCAGGCGATAAGAAAAAGAAATTATAGATATAAACAATTAGACCGGAAGTTGCAAACTTATCATTTGTAGATATTTGAAGTACATACCTAGGAAGTAGAGAATCAATTGAAAAATTACTAGAAACAACGAGAGAAGTCAGTAAGATATGTGGCTTGTTATAAGTGCTGCTGGTGGGGATAAAAGTGGAAAGAAAAATAACTGGATGTATATGCCTTCCACTAGAGCGGTTTCAAATGTAACACGCACTGCCATTCATATGCATATGACACACACCAGGCCCTATGCAAAGCACTGCAGGGCATTCTTTTACCTATAGGACATGGCTGCTGCCCTCTTAGAGAGCATGTGGCCAGAGAAAAGGGTTGAATATAAGTAAAAATCGCAAAGGATGTTAGGGAAGGAGAAGAGAGGTGACAGTTCTGGGGGAAAAGGGCTAAGTAAGGAGAAAAAAGAATGGGTTTTCAAAAGGCATGAGTTTTTGCCAAAGGCAGCCTTTATACACTTTTGATCAGGCTGACCTAATAATGTATTAGCTTTTATTTTTTTTTCATTTTTTTATTTCTACAAATTGCAACAGTCCACATGGATTTTCAACCTCTCTTGAAAAAATTAGAAGCTCCTACAATGAATAACATCTCTTTTAGGCAACAGTTGGCTGGAACTGAGCATTGGCTGTTTGCCCCCTATAGATGTTGAGGGCTCTGCAGTCTGCTAAGTGCAAATGCTTTATGTTAGTGCTATCACTCTATCTATCTTTGGCTCTTGGAAGCATTTCAGTTGGAACCCCTGATAAGGATGATAAATCAGAGTGATACTGGGCAAACTTGCTAGGCTCTTCGTTGTGAACCAGTGTCTATAGGAATTGACTGGTCACCCTGTTGGGAAAAGTGATGGACACATTTGAACAAATTAAGAAATATTTGCTTTATTAAATGTACAACTTGTTCATACCCAATAATACATCCAATTTCCTGCATCTTTTAAAATTGAAAAATGTTATTTTTAATTTATTTAAATTAGTTTTAAGTACATAGTACATTGGTTAGACAGCTATATAATTCATAAAATGATCCCAATTGCTCCCTCCCTCCCCTGTTTTTAAAATTAAAACAAAAGATTGAGGGCCAATTTTGGGGGAGAATGGGTAGGCCATTGTCTACATCTTCCACAGTGCATTCTTTCTTCTGAATTCTGCAGTATGTGGCGAATTCTCTTTAGCCAGAGGTATCTTTCTGTTCTTTCACACATTTAGATTAATGGAGCCTTTAAGGTTTACAGCTTCCAAAAGCAAATTAGGAAAAATAGGACAGACTTTTGTTGTCACTTATGCTGTTTTTTGTTTGTTTGTTTGTTTGTTTTGCTTTGTTTTTTTCTTCCTAGCTTATATTCTATGTCTGGCTGCTAGATCTAGGTATTCTAGAAGTAATAGCATTAGATGCATTCTCCCTTCATTTTTGCTGAAGAAAGGTTGAAGTTTTTGTGTTGACAGTGATGGAGCTGATTAAATATGCAGCACTCTGAAACTAGCTATTATCTGTGAAGAAAAGAAAAATGTGATTTACCCAGATTTGGCTAATCTAAAGGTAAAGGTTATTTTATAGACTACAAACAAATAAATATTTGTAACCTCTTATTTATGCTCTCAGTTCCATTTCCTTGTCCCACTCCCGGGCTTTCTGCCTGAATTGTTAGTATTTCTCTTACCACTAATCACTCTTCAGGAAAGAAAAGTGTTTAAGAAAATCCTGCCCTTAGAACCTTTTCATGACATTATATGACTTGCTTTCCTCTCATCCTGTGTGAAAGCATCTGGCATCCAGTTAGTACTTGAAAAATGTTTTCTCCATTCGGGTCAGCCAAGTTTTTCAAAGCAGTCTATTTGGCTGCCTCCAGTTTCTAGCCATCTACTTAGGGTGCAGCTTTTCCCGATCTGATTTTTTTATGCACCGCCCCCCTGGCCAGGTCTCTACTGGAATCCTCTCTCCCTCTCTCCAGGATCACCAAGTGTCTCTCAGACACTAAAAACAAAACCCCCACAGTCCTTATTTTCTCCATCATTTCTGCTACATTTGATAGGTGTCAAATGTCCTACGTGTAACAAGCAGCACAAGTGGCATGCAATCAGAGCTTCTTTTTATTTTTGCCTCTCCTGGTAAATGCAGTCAAGGGGGAAAGACCTGCTAGTGCTACTGAATGAAAACTCAGGAACCTTTTGCAATAAAATTATCCCAGTGTCCCCTTAAATCACTGTTTTACGCTGGTATCTCAAATGTCAGACATGTAACTGGCAAAACCTGCAACTTCATTTCAGCTTCTCCCCTCCCCTGGCAAGGGCCTGCTGCAGGCGAAACATCTCAGCTCTTGATGTGGGGCACATGCTTCTCTCTTTCCTGGCACTTGACCATCAGTTCTTTCCCGCTTATTGAGGTTCTGACCTCTTGGGGTCAAAACAGTGATAGGAAGAAATCCAGATAATAGAAAATGGAAAAATTTCACTCAAAGGTCTTAATCAACAGGTACTATCGTCAATATGGCTTCTCGAACTTCAGATTAGTCAGGTTAAAACAGACTTTCCTATGAGGCTTTTTTCAAAGAGTCTTCATAGCCATTCTGCTTTTCTCCTCACTCAGCTGAAAGCAATCTCCTCATTTCTTAACTGTTTAATAAGTAGTTAGGAGCAGTAGGCATGCTTTTCAACCCAGTAGTTTCCAAACTGGAGCGCATCAGATTCACTTGGAGATTTTTTTTTTTTTAATAAAAATGCCAGTACTTCGCCTCAGGCCTATTGAGTAGGAATCTCTATATTGGGGCTCTGTTGTGTTTGTTTTTAAAAATTCCACAGATGATTCTGATGCTCACTACAAGCTAGGGACACGAAAGCTAGCCTACATTATAGCTAATAATATACAGCTTCTTATCTGGACTCTTAACTTCCCGGGGGTCTTTTTATCTTTATAATACCTTCTATAGAGCCTTAGTCATAACAGATTCTGTGTGTTTTGTGACATGAAGGAATTTGAAATCTCAGAGTTCTAGAAGAGTTTTGTCACCAGGATTTGTTAGACTTCACACTGTACTACATATAGTTCTGGTGTTCAATAGATACTGGAAGAGAAGCTTGCTAGGTGGTTGGTGCCTAGGAAAGGAAAGTGAGACAAGAAGTTGTTTAAATAAGATACCAGTTATAGTTTCAGAGTTTGATTTGAGAAATAAGTCTGGCTGTGTTCTTAGAGCGTCATGCATGTTACCTCAATGTTCACAACAATTATTCGATAGACTAACATCTTCATTTTTTAGATGAGGAAACTGAGTCAGAATAAGTATCTTGCCCCCTGAGATCACACATGCATAAGTTACAGTCAAGATTTCGACCCAAGTTCTCTGACTTCAGAGCCTGAGTTCTTGAATACTGTGTGGTGAACTTGTCATTCAAAGGGAGTAGAGTTTCAGAGAAATTTGGAGAAATATTAGAGTTAGCCACTCCCTCTCTCCTCCCTGCTGCCCTCCTTTTCAGTCTGCCTTCCTCGGTAGTTGGCCTATAGAGAAACATTAATGAAAGTGTCTTAGCAAAAGACGGGGTTAGCTTGAGGGGATTATTTTTTTTTTTAAATTCATTCTGGCAGCATTTATGCAAATTGGGTAGGATTGGAGCCATCCTAAAATGAGCAAGACTCATTTGAAGTTATTGCAGTAATTGGGGGCAGATAGATAAGAATGCGTTTACTAGCAGAGGCAGAAAGACAAGAGAAGGGTTTTCGGTTGTCAAGCAGATAAAATTGAAGAGATTTAGTGACAGATTTTATGGGAGACATGAAGAAGAGGAGAGATCTGGAGAGATTGTTGAGCAAGCAGTTCATTCTCAAGAGAAGTAGTAGATTTAGGGTAGAGAAAAGTGAGTTTGATCATAGTTGAGTATGAAAGACCTGTGGAACAGTCAATGCAAATGTAGGTGGTTTTATATGATAGTCTAGAGATGGGTCAGCCCTATCTTGGTATGTAAATCTGAGAGACTTCAGAACATTGGTCTTAGTTAAAACCATAGAGTGGATGTTGTTGCTTAGAGAGAGTTTAAAGTGACAGGGGAATCCGGGAAGCAAGTATTAGGAACCAATCCCTACAAATTTAATAAAGCATCCTGACTCTGTCCTGGGTGACTTTTAACCTTGAAGAAATCATTAGTTCTCATCGAACCTCAGTTTCTTTGCTTATAAAGGTCAGTGTAGGTGATTTCTAAAACCTCATTCTGATCTGACAGTCTGTGGTTCTAATCTTTTGCATTTTGCATTTGTTTTCATGACTGCTTTTGGAAAAATAGGGCATTTATTAATCGCTTAATTTTGTAAACCTCGATGCATGTCTCAGTCCATGAAATTACATGTAGCCCTCATCTCTCTTTCTGATAAGCAGAATCATTTTCATGTACATGTCAACTCCACAAGTGTTCTTGAAAGATAACCTGGAGCACCACGCACATGGTGGGTTTGAGGAATCCGAGTATATTTCATGAGAAGCAGTAGGGAGTGGTGATTGAGACAAACTTCTAGGCTCCAGTTCTACCATTTAACTAGTTATGTCACCTGTGGTGACTTAGTTAACTTCTCTGTTCCCCCTCGCCCTTATCTATAAAATGAAAGCAATAATCCTAGAGCTGGTGTAGGGCTTACACGAGTTAACATGCACACAGTACTTAGGATACCTGACACGTATGTCCTTAGTAACTGTAAGCTACACTTGTATGATGATGGTAATGACAACATTGGTGAAAAGTGTCTTAACTGCAAGGGCTGAAGAAGCCTACTATCTTAGGTTCTTAGTTATTAAAAGGAGAGGAAGAATCCCTACCACTTCCTAGTAAGTGGAAACTTTCAGATGGCTGAGCTCCATGGGTGGGAACAATTCATTTCCTACTAACAAATTAAGCTGAAGGCGGAAAAGGCAGATGGATACTGAATTACAGTTGGATTCAGTTTATAAATTAGTCATTATGAAATAGGAAGAATTAGAGTACCTCTGCCCTTAATATTTTCTTTTTGTTGCTTTTATTTGTCAGCCTAATGTAAAGTGGGCTAAAGGAGAACAACACATTACGAACTGCCCTCTTTCTCATAAATAAACCTTATTATCTTAAAGCGTCTTAGAAGTTAGGTGATTCCTGGCTGTGCAGTTGCCACCCACTAAAGCCAAAAACATTTCCCTAAAGCATGTGGTTTATGAATCTCTCAGATTGGGGCTGCAGCTTTAAAGTTCTTTGGAACATCTGACCTCAGAACATACCTACCAGGTATCAGCTACATGGAGGAAAAGACATATTTTGAGGAAAACTATTGAAACTTTTTGAATCTTTTCCCAGTTTCTTCCCCTTTACTCTTATATTTTTTCTGAGAGGGGCTGAGCTCGACTTGTTTTGTCAGGCACAGCTAAATGTGTCCCTGTGCAGTTTATTATATGCCAGGAAGGACGTTAGCATGACAGCAGTAATTCAAAACAGGGTTTTAAATGAATAAATAAAAATAAGCCCCTGGGATTAGTCCCAATTGAAAAGTTCGGCAGGACCAGGGAGGGAAGCTGCTGCTGTTGGGGATTAACAGATGGTTGGCTGAAGGGAATGGTATTCACTGATCCAGCCACATTTTTCCTAACCCATGGCCTCTCTACCCCCTGGGGTCCATCTCTTCTCAGACAGACTCAGAGAGTAAAGTTCTTAGAAATGTGGTTTTTCTTCTTTCTCCTTCTCAGAAACTGTCTGCCTGATTGTATATGAACCTTTCAGTTCATACTTTTTAGACTACAGAAATGTATGCCTCTAAAAATTACTACAGTCTCCGGGAAGAAAACAAAGAGAGAATTTACTTCCACAGAATCAAGCAAAAAGCAAGAGAACCAAGGAAGACCTCTGGTGAGAACAGTAGAAAAGTGTGCAGGATCAATTTTGTGATCATAGCACTATTTTAATAGAAACCTGTTGGTAGAGGGCTTTTACTGTTTGCTAGGCCCACTGTGGACATTGTATCATTCGATACTGACAAAGAGGTTGAAACCTCACTTTGTAAATGAGAAAAGTAAAGCCCAGAGAGGTTGACAGACTTGTCCATGATCACAGGGCTGGAAGTATGATATTCTGACCCCATGGTTTATATTCGTTTTTTGGTATAGTCCTGCTGTGCACTAAAATGTTGAGCCTTTACAGAGGTTTCCCAAAAAACCAACTGGAAGGCCCAAGTATGTAAATTCAGCTAGATTTGCAACTTTTGCTCTTTAAGTTAATTTTTTACATTATCCATAAAGCCATCAGTCTTTCTTTACTTCTTGCCAGATGCACTTATCCTTCAAGGGAAAGACAGCAGAGAGACAGACAGAAGTATATAACCACAGAAAAGTATACCTTGGTTTATGGCCTAGGAGAAGTTCAGTGCCAAAGAGAAGGCACCAAAAATGGACACTGCCTACTGTGTATAAAACCGGTGAGGGACAAATGATATCAACTCATTTTTTTATTCTATTTAAAAAACTTAAGACAATAGAGAATGGGGCTGGATTGTTATTTTAAATATCTTCCCCAATATTCTCTTTTGAAAAACTCAAAAGTAACTGCAGTTTACCTTTGTTTACTTGAACTTTGCCAAAGGCCTAGGCTGTGAGCTTCTTCCCGTCAAGCCTTTGAGGCCCCTTTCTACTTTTTTACTTCCTCCATGCAGTGGATACAGCTCCATGCAAATAGTGTGATGGTTTTTAGCTGTTATCAAAAATGAAAAGTGAGAGGGGTCAGAAGCCTCTCAGTAAACTCCTACTTTGATTTTCTAATTCTTGCTTTAAAGTTTTAAGGATTAGGTTAATCAACTTTGAGTGTAAATACTATGGAATATCTGCATTTAGTGGGCTCTCAATAATAGTTGATAAGTTTCTAAAATCATCTACCTTTTTCCTACCATCATGATAACAAAATAAGTTACTTGTGACCAAAATCGTGTCTTTAAATACAATTCCGATTCTTCCCACATGTAATAACAGCTCTGGTTGGGTTCATTTGGTGTGAATTTAACTCTGTTCCATCTTATGAATTATGCTAGGAGGATATTGCAGAACCATTTTTGATTGAACATGAGGATTGAAGTTGAGAAAGTCAAAGGCTGTAAAATGGGCTTCATTTCCTCCTTCACACCTTCTTAGAAATAACTAACTTTGAGGGTTCTGTGGAAACAAGACTGAGGAGAGCCAATGGCTCTGTTGGTGATCTGTAACCGGCCTCAGCCAACTATGTGAGGCTGTTGGAGTCTAGTGGTGTTTAGGGTCCCAATGAAATGTAGCTCCGGTGGCGGGGTGAGGGAGAGGGAAGGGTGTGTGTGTGTGTGTGTGTGTGTGTCCGTCCGTCCCATTTTTTTCTCCTGTGAAGGCCAGCTAGCTGTCCTTTCACTGATACTGTTGTGTGTCAGAGAGATTTAGAAGCTTAACATTCCAGTTTAGAGTTAGAGTCATGGTTAATATTTGAACAAAATATCTTCCTTCCAATTGAAGTACATTTTTATTCTATTCTGTCCTCCATTTACATTTCAAGTTCTCATTCTTTCTTTATATCAATAAAATTTTGAGGTCTTAACTTCATATTCAGTAAAGTGTATAAATTTTAAGTATTTAGTAAATTTTTACACACACCTGGGTAGCCAGCACCTGGATCAAGATATGGGACATTTCCTTGTGCCCCTCCCAGTCAGTCCCAAGGGTAACCACCATTTTAATTTCTACCTTCATAGATAGATTTTGACTTTCTTGTATTTGACTTTCTTGTATTCTTGTATTTGACTTCCTTCATTCAATATTGTACTGTAACTTTTCTATGTCATTGAGTAAATAATTCCATTGTATAATGTATTCACCCATTTGGAAATTTGGTTTGTTTACAGTTTGAGGCTGTTACAAGTAATAATGCAAGGAACAATCTTGTACATGGTTTTTAGTAGACATGAGCACTTGTTTCTCTTGGACATATATGCAAGCATGGAGTTGCTTAATCATAAAACACTTAAAACAAAACATCTTTTAGTAAGAACTATACTACCAAACATTTTTTCTAAGAGATTGTACTAGTTAACACTCCTAAGTTTCTAGACTTTGAAAGTACAATTTTCCTCTGCAATATTTTTATTCTAGGTTGGTGATGCTAGTTAGTATGGGATGTGGAGACATTTGCTAACTCCTTGTAGATGTACATGTACCTATACATGTTTGTATTTCACATTCATTCAATATAGATCTGGAGGTGAGATCCGCCTTGTCATATGTTTGGGGGTTTAATATTGAAAAACTGCCCCTACGAATTTAAAGGAATCTGCCTGTTTGCTAGGAAAAAATATAATATTAATCACAATAAAGTTTAATGAATAGATGTCTGATTTTATGATTTAGGAGTGAGCATGAATATCAGCTAAGTGCGGTATTTAATTTATGTCCAGCTTGAAACCAGAGGGTGAATTAACTCAGCATATACCCTGGATCCTGCTTCTGGTGTTGTTTTTTCATCAGGCTAAATTGCATTTTATGGCTGCTATTCACTCTCATTTATTCTTTATTCCTTTAAGGGGAAGCAGTAACTCAATATATTAAACGCTGCTTAGAATCCTCAGCACTGAACATTTTAATTCTATCAAGTGTGTATCAGCATATGGTTGAAAAAGAATGGAAATTTAGGGCTTCAGTTTCTTAGTATACATAATGGTTAGTTCGAGTAACATCTCTATGGTCTGGAGGGCACTATAATAATAATAGTCTTGATATTAGGAAAATAATTGTCAATGTAAGAAGCACTTAGAATCAGTCTAGGAAAGCCTGTTAGGCTGGATTTTCAAATAATAGAGGTTTTTTCCTTTTCGGAAAAAAACTATGTTAGTCCATTCATTAATTATTCACTCACACAGTGATTCAACAGCTACTGACTGCTATGTACAAGGCCCTGTTCTAGCTACTAGGCAAAGGCCTTGCTGTCATGGAGATGACCTTCTTGAGTATAGGAGGCAAGAAAATATATACATACATGTCATGTGGTAACTCTGAAGAAAAATAAAAACAGTTAAGGGCATGTTATGTAGGCTTGGTGTTGGGAACTGCTTTTTATAAGGAAGGTCAGGGAAGGTCTGTCAGTCAATGACATTTGTCAAGAGACCTGAAGGGACAAAGCAATGTGGACATCCAGTGGAAGAAGAATAAGCTAAGTGGAGGTGGAGCATGCCTGGTAGGCTGAAGGACAGGTAAGGAGTCCTGGGACTCTACTGAAAAGTTTTAAACAGAGAAGTGACTAAGCTTTTTTTTAAGGATGACCTTGTACATTGGATGGAAAATTAATTGTAGGGACAAGAGTAGAAAAAGGGAAGTGAGTGAAAATCTCTAATGTATGGATTCATGCAAGAAGCAAAGAACCAAATGACAGAGATGTTTGATTTTATGGACTTATTTCTGTGCTTTATTAGTAAAGATAATAATTGTGTTTATCCAGTACAGATGAACAATGTTAGGACATTTGAGCCACGTTAGAAATCATTTAGTAACATGCAAATTAGCAATATGCTATGGATATCATAAAATAAGCTATAATGCTTTTTGTTTACTATTACTTTTCTTTTGGAAGCTCTTCCTCTTCTCTCTCTCTCTCTCTCTCCTGTTTTTATTTAGTCATACCATTCCTAAGCTTGAACTTCAGTCATTTTTGCCACGTCCCCTCTCTTCATTCTCTGTACATCCAGGCAGTCAGGTTCTGTTGTTAACTTTCCTGTCTCCCAAATTCTCCTTTTCTGCCATTCCCAAAGTAGTTTGGACTCTACTTTCAATTTAGAATTAGCCATCAAATTCTCCTCCTTTAATCCATAGGCAGTGCTGCAAGAAGCATACAGATTTTGAAGTAAGACCTTAGTTCAGATCTTTGCTCTTCCGTGTAGCTATAGTGCCTTTTGCAATTTTTAAAACTCAATTGTCCCCCTATAAAATGAGCATAACAATATCTAATGTATAGGATTGCAGTGAAGATTAAGAGGGTCTATGGAGTGTTTAAAGTGCGTGGCAGGTAGTAGGTACTTAGGCACTGTTGGATCTTTCCATCTTCGATTCTTCCATTTAGTGCCATCCTTGATCAGCTTGGAAGGTCCTAAAGCATAACTCTCACTGTGTCATTCCTCTTGTCAAAACCTTCAGTGGTTCCGTGTTGTCTCACATGTTTAATACAGGCACTTGTGCCTGACATTCAGAACTCTGATTCTCTCATTCCAACATCCATGTCCAACTTTTTTCTTATTCTTCTCCATGTACTTCATGTATTAGCTAAACTCACTATTTTATTATCATGCTGCCACTTGTATATAAAATGTCATCTCTATACTAGCATCATACCTGTCTTTCAAACCCCGTCTCAAATACCATTGCCTTCACAAAGCTGCTAACAATCTGGAGGTGGAAACGGCGCTTGGACGAGGCAACACTGGCAACATCGCCCAGACCCTGGATCCATGTCCTGCTACTTATGACATCCTGGGGGCATTAATCTCTGAGGCTCAGTTTCACCTGCAAAATGAGAACAATAATACCTACCTCATAGGGTTGTTGTGAAGATTAAATGAAATACTACACGAGAAGCACTTTGAAAAGTGGCACTTGGAAAAGTTAAATCAGTTCCTGTGCAATTATAGACATGAATAATCAACATTATTTTATTATCAGGACCTGTATTTTAAAGAGAATTCAAATGAAAAGATGTGTGAGATACAGGGGAGAGAGGCACAGACTAGGAACCAAGTGACCCGCACTCTTGGACTGGTTCAGAACTAAACAAGCTGTGTGATGCTGATTATGCCACTGATCCTCTCTGGATCTTACTTTAGCTGCAAAAAGAGGGAGATGAACAAAAATCACTATGCTTTCTTTCAGTTCAAATAGCCACATGGATATCTAATAGCTACTTCTGACTCATATCAACCAAAACAGAACTCTTTTAATTTCCACTTCTCCAAATGTACTCCTTCCCTCTCTCAGTAAATGATACTATCATCTACCCTGTTTAAGTAAAAAAAAAAAAAAAAAAAAAAAAGAAAGAAAAAAAGAAAAAAAAAACCTATGAGTTGCCTTTGAATCATCTATTTCTTTTACCATCCAAATCTAATCTATCTGCAAATCCTGTTGGTTCTACTTCCAACACATATCCTGAATCCATCTGCTTCTCACCATTGCCACTGCTACATCCCTGGTCTAATAATCTCTTGTCGGTGCTTTTGCCAAAAGTTCCTAATCCATTTTTCTGTCTCCACTATTTGCCCTCTTTCAGCCTGTTTTCCAGAACCAATGTGATATTTAAAACCCAAACCAGATATCACTCTCCTTTTAAAAACTTCCTGGTGGCTTCTTCATCATATTTATAATGGGGTCCAAACCCCTTTAACCCGTCCTACCACTCTCCCCCTTATGCTTCAGATGCATGGTCCCTTTTTTCCCTTCCAGCTCAGGAAACCCATGTCCGCCTTGGGCCTTAGCGCTTGGCTCTTCTTTGTGCTAAGAAATATTCATCCCCCAAATGTCAACATGACTTGCTGCTGCTTGTCATTTAGATCTCAGCTGTCATTGCCTCCTCCTTTCTACCATTAGTGCTCTATCATACCCTATTTCATTTTTTTACTATCCAAAATAGCCTATTTACTTATCTCTCATTCTGCCTAGAAATCAGATGTCCTCCTACTAGGGTCTAATTCCTAGCACAGTGCCTGGTACAGAGTAGGTATACAGAAAAAATCTGAAGACATGAAGAATTAAATATAAACCCATTTTTAATATCAAAATTTATAATTACGTGAGTGAAGTATTATATTTTTATTTTTAAAGCACGAAGACCTATTTTACCCCTCATTTAATCCCTAAGGCTGATTATTGAGCACATATGCTTGTGCTGGAAATATGACTAGATAAAACAAGTTGTTTTTCCCCCCATTAACCTAAATAGCTCTTAAATTTACCATTTTCTCCATTTTTCTCCCACACTAGCACCTTAGTGTAAATTTCCATCCTCTCTGGCATAGAAGACTGCCTCTTTTCTAGTCCTTTTTTGTAGTTTCTAATCCCCTAGCAATCTATTCTTCAGGCTGCAGCCAGCGAGCATTTCCGTTGCTATATTATTATTATACCCATGCTTGAAAATCTGCGGAGTTTTTCATTGTTCTCGGAATAAAGTCCAGAATCTGCCCTGCTCCACCACCTCATGTCACGCCAGCCCTCCCTCCCATCCTGGTTCCCACCTGCCACCTGGCTGGTAGCCCTAGCTTCCCACTTCCTGGACAGTTCCACACTGCACCCATTTCTCCTACGGATCTCAGATTGTCCCTTCCTCAAGGAAGCTGTCGCTGGTTAGGCCAGGCACTACTCCCCATCACAGAACCCCACATCACCAGGGGCCTCTCTTTCAGAGCTCTTATTTTATTAATATATACTCCTCCGTACGGTAACTTGATTAACGTTAATGCGAGTTTGCGCTCAATAGCTATTTGCGGAAGGAACTTACTGACCAGCCGCCCAACCACTCCTCGCCCCTCCCACTAGCGCTGCGGCGCAGCTGTTACGCACTAAGCAGGCGCCGCGAGTGCGAACGCAGGGCGACTGCGCGAACGGGCGCACATGCGCAGACGGGGAGCCTGCTGACAGATTCTTGGTGGCGGCGGCAGCGGCGGCGGCGGCCCTGGCTTGCGGGGAATGGGAGCCCTAGGTCTCTGACCGAGCACCGCCCCCGCCTCCCTGCCCCGCGACATGGCACAGGAGAAGATGGAGCTAGACCTGGAGCTGCCTCCGGGTACGGGCGGGAGCCCGGCGGAGGGTGGCGGCAGCGGCAGCGGCGGCGGCGGGGGCCTCAGGAGGTCTAACAGCGCCCCCCTGATCCACGGCCTCAGTGACACTTCGCCGGTGTTCCAGGCCGAGGCGCCGAGCGCCAGGCGGAACAGCACAACGTTCCCGAACCGCCATGGCCTGCTGCTACCGGCCTCTCCTGTCCGCATGCACAGCAGCCGCTTGCACCAGATCAAACAGGAGGAGGGCATGGACTTGATCAACCGAGAGACGGTCCACGAGCGCGAGGTGCAGAACGCAATGCAGATAAGCCACTCCTGGGAGGAAAGTTTTAGCCTGAGTGACAACGATGTGGAGAAATCCGCCTCCCCGAAGCGCATCGATTTCATTCCAGTGTCGCCAGCACCGTCCCCCACCCGGGGAATTGGGAAGCAGTGTTTTTCACCATCCTTGCAAAGTTTTGTGAGTAGCAATGGATTGCCTCCAAGTCCTATTCCCAGCCCAACGACCCGATTTACTACTCGGAGAAGCCAGAGCCCCATTAATTGCATTAGGCCAAGTGTTCTTGGACCATTGAAAAGAAAATGTGAAATGGAAACTGATTATCAGCCAAAGAGATTTTTCCAGGGCATCACCAACATGCTTTCTTCTGACGTTGCACAGCTGTCAGATCCTGGTGTGTGCGTATCTTCTGATACCCTTGATGGAAACAGCAGCAGTGCCGGATCTTCTTGTAACTCACCAGCGAAAGTCAGCACTACCACCGACTCTCCGGTGTCACCTGCCCAAGCGGCCTCTCCATTTATTCCAGTAGATGAACTTTCGTCTAAGTGATTCACCCACCCATCCCGAGACTCGGTTTTTTGTTTTCGTTTTTGCAAAGGAGAGAGAAATCAAGTTGGAGCAAGCACTGAACTTTGTCGATTAATTTGAGGCTATTTCCTATTTGACCCTTTTCCTTTTTTGGAATTTCCTGAAATGTTATTCTAGAGAACTTTTATGTCAGGTTCCTGCAGATGCCCTTGAATTCAGTGTAGTAGTATTTTCAGACGTTTTCCCTAAGTGTGTTGAAGCATACAACTTTACGCTGCTAATATGTCTAAATACATATGTTATCCCTTGATTTTTTAAAAATAATTGAGAGCTCTATTTATTTATGGGATTATTAAGTTCTGATGCAAATATAAATGTTGACTTAATCAGCATAGTAAACTGTTTTAAAATTCCATACTTCATACCCACACTAATTTTTAATGTTATTTTTAGTGTTTGCTAATTTCTATTTGAAGAACAACAACTTACCTATTTACAGCTATTTTTAAAATATGTTAGTTATAACATATCCAGTGGTTGTCTGTTTTATCCAGGAATCCTTGGATATTTGATTTTCTGGGCTTCAGAAATGGGTGGGAGGGGGAATGATAAAAGAACAAAATATAAACGTTTGCAACAAATCTTTTAAAATTAACCATATAAAAGTAAAAATATTTAAGAAAACAATTTTCAAATGAAATTTAATAGTAATGCTAATAAGTTGTACAAATGTAACCACTATATAGAAAATGAATTTTTTTTTTTTTACCAGAAAGTGCATTCTCTTGTGTATAATCCTAAAGTGAAATGGGACAGTGCCTTGCAGTATTAGCCACTGCACATAGGCTGAAAGCAGGTTTTTGTACCACTGCAAATTTAAAAGTTTCACATGTAGTAAATGTGTGGGAAGCCCTGTTGAACTTCAGCAGAGCATCCAGACAGATAAAACTCTCAGTAATATGCTTTAAAAATATCCGATTGTGCCTCAGTACAAATCCTTGCCAACCAGAAGCCAGAGCAACTTTTGGCTGCTTTTTTGCTCTGCCCATCTGTCACCTTCCTGGTTTTCCTTGGCTCAGGAAGGAAGCAGCTGTTTCCTTGCCAACAGATCCTTCCTCTCCACCTTCCACCAAACTAGGGCATCATTGGTTAGACGAAGGTACAGTGGTGAATCGGATTTCTGACTGAACAACAGGACTGTGGAATTGTTTCAGTAACTTCTATGGTTAAAGCTACAGCTGGTGTTGACTGCCTTGGGGATGTCAGTTAATTAAGTAAGGGTCAGTGTTTTGTAAGAGAATCAGTAGAAAGCCATGTAGGTAAATCGCTGTTTGACTTAGGTTTTGTTAAAGGTAGAATTGTAAGATGTTTTTTTCTTTGCCTTTTACAATTAAGACTATGAAAGTATTTAATAACGATTTTTTTATATTATAGTTCCTATATTGTCTAGAGAGATAGACAAAGGGAGGAAAAAAGACTGAAAGAGAGACCAAGAAAAAAACTCTGGCTTTTTTAAGTTATTGCCTACAGAGACTTTAACAATTATGTGGAATTTTTACAATTATGAGAATAAATGGAACTGGTCAACTTAACAGTTGCCTCAAGAATTCAGTGAAATTATATCGAGGGTAAGATCGTGTGCAGAGGCTTAAAATTCTCTTTAGGTAACATGTTCATGTACACTAGTCCAGACCATGTTCCTCACATTCAAACCTGTATATCCAACTTCCTGTTGAGCACATTGACCTGATTCTAGAGGGACTTTACTTTCAGCATCTCTAAAGCAAACTTTATTGTCTTCTCGTTGAACCTGTTCTTGAATTACTTAAATTGATGCCATCACTATCTAATTTCCTAAACTAGAAACCATGGGAAGCATATTTAATTTTCCCTTTTCCCTGTTACATCAGCTTAATCACCAAGTCCTGTCTACTTCTGAAATGAACCTCAAGTCTCTCCCTTTCTGTAGTTTCTTGCCCTTGATTTAGCTAAGTTCGGGCCTAAGTGATCTAGCCTATTTTCTTACATCCCCTTTGGCCCAGTCTTCACACTGCCTTTAAAGCGATCTTTCTAAAATATAAAGTGGATTTTTCACTCTTCAGCTTAAAAACTTCTTATGCTTCCCCATTTCCTACAGTGTAGGGAATGCTTTTTTTAGCCTGACATGTAATAAGTTCTTTCATGAACTGGCCATGCTCTACTATGGCTTTAATTCTCTGCTCATCCTCTCCCAATACACATCTGTCCTTACTCTGCAAACACTAGACTACTTGATATTCTTTAAATATGCCATGTATTTTTTTTTCATGTGTTTATACCTTTGGATAGATTGTTCCTTCTCTTTAAAATGTCATTTCTATCCTTATCAGCCAGGCAAATGTTATTTTTATTGCATATGAATTTATGAAATAATGTATACCTGCTGATTATAAAAGTACTTAACCCTTAAGTTATCTTTACAGTAGAAAAAAAGAAAGTCTGCCTATTACTATGTAAAATTCATCTTCCCTTCCCATAGGTAATTTATGTCAGGAATTCTGTATATATTTACAAGATGTGTTACTCCACATTTCCATGTATATATGTATAGAAATTCAGAAAACCAACTTATCATTTACATCTCCCTTCCTTTCCCCCATATCTAATCATTCCCCAAGTGTTACTGATTTTATCTTTCAGAATCTATCTTATTTTCATCTCTTCTGCCACCCTGAACCAGGCTACTATCATTTTCTTTTTGGGCTTCTGAAGCAGCCTTCTAATTCCCATTTGTCACCTTCACACTTGCTCTCGTTGGCTGCTCATTCTCCATGCAGCAACTAGAGTAATCCTTTTTAAATTGAAGATCCAATCCTTCCACTTCCCAGCTCTAAAAGTTTTCATTTGCTTCCTGTTCTTAAGGTAGACCAAAATGTATCAATTCTGGCCCAGGGGGCCCGATAATATCTGGCCCTTGCCTCTCCCTCCCCTTGTTTTTTTATGCTCTGACCTTCACTGGCTTGCTTGCTTATTAAATATATCATGTTTTGTCCTATTTTAGATCCTTTTGCCAGATTGTTTTCCTTGAAGGTATAGAGAAGCCTTTATTCTAGAAGCTTATTTTTCTACGTAGGCAGTAAATTTTAAATCAGATAAGTCTCTAAGTTTATACAGCCAATTTACATTATTTAGTTGTTCATAACTTCAGTTAGTACTCTGTAGAATGTAAGGACAACTCATCTGTGAATTTGTCCTTCAAAAAACATTTTTTAGAGCATTAATTTGCTAATCTATAAACTGTGCTAGAAGTACCAAAGCACATATCAACATTTAGTTATAGTTGTCATATGTAACAAAACTCTGTGGCATAATTTCTTTTATTATGTTTGTTAAAAAACACAATGTAAATTGAAAAAAGAATTAATGGTCACCAAATCTGTGGCTGCTAGATGTCCAAACCTTTAAGTTTACTTAAAAAGTTGATTACAATCAAGAGCAACCTGTATCAGGTTGCCTTCTAGTGATTCCCCATTTATTGGTTTAGCCAGTTCCATGCCTACAGTGAGAGACAACTCTTAGATATTTAGCGGTAAAATTGGGAAGGGGTCAAGGCTTATAAAGAAAACAGGACTGAGAATTTTTTTCTCATGGGAACGTTCATAGATAAATAGAAAAAGTTTGAAGATCAGGAGAGAGATGGGAGATGGGAATAATTGCCAGAACAACAAACCAGAGATGATGTTACCTACATTTCCTGGGTAGCATCAGAGAATAGAAGAAAGTTGTTTTGGAAATGAGGTCTGGATGGTGTTTTGTTTTGTTTTGTTTTAAACGAGAGTAAAATAGCAAAATAAGTAGTAAATGTTGAATTGATTTACAGGAGTTTAGGGGTGGCAAGGATGATATATGAAAAATAAAAAGAATTTGTATCTGATTGCTACTATTTTCCAATTATTGAGGAATCTAGACTATTTTAGGGTAGGGCAAGAGTAGATTTGGAAGCTTAGGTAAAATAAAGTTTTAATATTACTTCTATGAGACTGTAAAGGAGTGACTTAAGGGTGAGTAGAAAGTTTATTAAACCACAATGGGATTACAGTTGGATGGCAGGTGCAAAAGAAGTGAATTGGATTGACCTAAGTTTGGGAACTGGTTAAGTGGGTATGAGGTAAAGTCCACTGTGTGAAGCAATGAAGGATTCTGCTGTAAGTGTAGTTGACTGGTTGCCCAAGGCCTTGGGGATGGTAAAAGAAGTGCGCGGTGGATTATGGACTAGGCCATTTTTTTAAGGTCTTAACATTACAATCAGTCATGACAAGTATACAGAGAATCTGATCTCACTGCAGAACTCTTGCATTAGCAGTTTCCCCATATTTTTCATTGCTAATTTTATTAGAAAAGCAATCTTAAATCAGCAGGCCTTGAGTTCCACTTCTTTGATTAAAAAAATTTCTTTTGAGTCAGTTGCTCGTTATAGCCAAGATAGTTTTTATGCCTTCCATAACTTGCCATCCAAGCAAAAATATTTCTTAAAAGTCAAAATGACCTTTATTTTTAAAAAATTATATATAAAATACTTGTTCTGCGTCAAGGACTGTTCTAGGTGCTAAACAGATGTATTATTTCATTTAATCTTTAGCACTGAGATAAGTACTGTTATTCCCCTCATTTGATAATGAGGGAATGGAGGCACAGAGAGGTTAAGTAACTTGTTCAGGATTCCAAAACGGAGGCAGACAGTATATTTAGTGGTTAAGAACAGACTGTGGAGCTAGGTGGCTGTTAAGGATTTAATGGCTCACTGTATGTAAATCCTTACAGCAGCGCTGGGCAATTTTTATGAAAGTGTTAATTAACACTGTTATCATTGTGGTTTTAGTGGTTGTCATGGTTGTCATCTAGTGTGGACCTACTAAGGAATCGTTTTTTTTTTTTTTTTTTCCTTTTTCATCCTCGACTGATGAAACTCCTGCTTTCACACTCTGTAACATTATACATTCTACCCTCCCAGGCAGCCTATCTGTTTTATACGGTGAGTGTTTTAGATGTTGGAGAGTCTTATACTGAACAGATATTTCCCTGTGTAATTTCTACCATTTAATACAAGTCCAGCTCTCTGGAAAATGCAGAACAAGCATTATCTTTCTTTTTTAGATAACCTTCCCTTCACAAATCAGAAACACTGGTTCCTCTGTAATTACCTCTTCTTACTTCTGGATTTCAGAAATCTTGAGCAGACTTTTCAATGTACGCCCTCTGTGAACTAGGGCTATTGTTGCTTGGCAGCCAGGATTTTCATAAGGTTGAAATCCCTTTAAGATGTTTGCGTTCCCTATCAAGAAAAAAAGAGAGTTTAATAGCATGAGCCATTGCCAATAATAATAATAGTGTTAATATTTATTGAGCAATCAATATGGGCCTAGCACAATTTTCAGTGCTTTGCATGTTGAGTTCGTTTAATCCTCGTGACAACCCTGTGAGGTAGTTGCTATGATTATTTTCATTTAACAGATGAGAAAGCCAAATACATTTTCTTAAGTCCCTAATACTTTCCCCCTCTTTTGCTTTTTGTCTTTTTCTTATGAACAGACTTTTTTTTTTTTTGATAAAGCCAGTTTTACAGCCCTCTAGTATTGCTGCACCTATTTTAAATCAAATAAGTTTATAAAAATTGTGGCTTTAGACATTATTATTAGAGGAAGCTATCAGGAGGGTTTTCTTTAGTAATAGATTAAAAATATTAAAGTGGTATAGAAGGGATTTGCTATTTGAATAAGAAATTTCAAACCCACAAATTTCAGATTGTTTATTTTCTTTTTAAAAAATATATACATATTTATATATACTTTGTTACATTTGAGTTGTACAGTGTTCTTGGTTGTCCTTAGATTGTCATTCCTAGGGAAACAAAAGCAAAAACCATTTCTCTGCTCCTCCCGACCCCGCCCCCCCCCCCCAAAAAAAGTTACCTGTGAGTTAAAAATGTATCATTTTATAGGAGGAAAGTAATAGGATTTAAAGAATAATCCAAAATCTTTACCTAAATAATAACAAGCTTGCCTTCTTTGTCTATGTGAAGCTCTCCCCAGAGGATAAAGATTTAAATTCAGAGCAACTGAGCAATCTTTGAGAAACTATTATTGTTTTTATTGTTTTAACTTTACTTGTAGAAAATCAGTTAACCGTTGAGTGAAAAGACTCGAAAAGGAAAACCCCACTTCATAAGTATTTAGATTTCAAATTTCACTGTGTCATGTCTTCACATTAGACATTTTGAAATAAACCATCAAAAGCCACAGTTTGTTCCAAAAGGTTAGGATCATATTTTGGAAGTTCAATGAATATTTCAAAAGAGGCTTTTATTTCTATACATGGCTTATTTGAAAAAATAATTTTATAACAGAGAGATTAGGCAGATAACAAATACTCAAGTCTTGTGCATGTATCACCAAATGTACGTGCATGCGTGTGTGTGTGTGTGTGCAGGCACGCACGTGCACACACATGTGCTGTTGGCAGGAATATTTTGTGCTTTGATTTTGCAAGAACTTTCCAAATTCCAAGTGCTGCTGTTTCTCCTTTTTGAACTTCTGGAATAAGTACTTGAGGAGATATGAAAATCACTCATTAACAAATTCTAAAGCCTTATGACTGAAACTGGAGAACCGAGACTCAGTTTTATTTACCTGTGAAAGTTCAGTTCTGTATCAATGCCTGGGATATTCTGGTTCTTTTCCAATTGCCTAAAATGGTCTTCCAAACCAAACTAACACCTAAGGCTTGGCTAGGAAGGCATGTTGTGAAAGAAGACAATTGAGAAAGATCTTTTGTGCCCTCGCAAAGTAAAATGGTTAGTTGAGGTAACCTTCCTGTAATTCAGGCAATCCCTCCCCCTTGCTTGAAGGACAAAGAGTGACTTTACTGTTGCATTGCCAGAAGGATTGCCGGAACTCCAAAGTGACAACTAACTATTGAGCGTTGTATCTTTGGGAAAGAAAAATATGAGATATTCAGGAGGGAATGGGAGTGGGGAGATGATGGATGGATCAGATATTTCTGTTGGCATGCGAACCCTCTCTTGGATTATCTTTGTGAGCTCCCCATTGAGTAAAGAGTGACTGATAGTTTTCTTCATGAACTTTTATTTACTCTTTGTTCACTTCATTTGGCATTTGGAGTTGAATCAGGATGTGTTTAAGAATTTGAGTGCTTTCCCTTAATTTTCCTTTCTTTAGTTCTTCTAAAAAAAATGTTAAATAATAATAATAAGTTACTTTGCCAAATTACTTTAAGTCAAGAAATAGAATTCCTGGACGTCTTTATCTTACCAATTTATGCCAGTGTTCTGAATTAAAATTCTGTACCTATCTGTAGTCTTTCTCAAGGCTCCATTTTAATATGTTACTTGCTATCAGATGTTTCTAACATGTGAACCTGAAATGCAACATTGATAGCTACCCCTTAACTTCAGGATTAAATCAAAGTATGCAGTATGATTTATGAGTGGTGTTAGGTCATCATCTACAGCATGTCCTGCACAAGTCCCGTGAATTCCAGGACTCCAGCCATACTGAGTTGCCTGAGGTTACCCAATGCTTCATGTTCCCACATACTGGCTGTGCTTTGAGAAGCTATGTCCTCTGCTTAGAATGGCTCTTCCTCTCTTCGTCTTTTAGAGTTCCTACCAACATTCTTTCCTCAACTAACTCCACCCAAGGAGTATATCTTTTGCAGAGCCTTTCTTAACGGCCCCTGCTTCTCCAGCCCTGGTCAGTTAAATGGCTTTCTTCTGTGATGCTGTTATACCCAGGGCTTTCTACTATAAAGGGCAGTCAACAAGCTGAATTGTTTTTGTATGATTTGTCTCTTTGCCCTGTGCAAAAACAAAGCCTCCGCCTTTTTCTTCTGTCCCTAAAGCCTGTGCATAGCATATTATAGTTGCTCAAATTTATTTCAAGCAGATGATTAATGGATCAGTAGATGGATGAACAAATGGCACAGACTATTTTTAAGAGAAAGGAATGTAGTAAGATTCTTAGTGGAACAAATCCAGTCACATGGCTGGGCTCTTTATGGTTTGCTAAGAGACTAGAAATTCATTCATTAAGCAGTTTTAATTTGAGCACTTATTATGAGCCTCGCACTGGCTAGTCTCTTAGGAGTATATAAAATAAAAACTCCCGCCCTTGTAGAGTGCACATTCTGCTTACATTCTAAGGAAATAGAGGGAGGGATGACAATAAACAGAATAGATAAGTATAAATTATGCATATGTAGTGTGAGGAACAGCAAGGAGGTCAGGGTGGCTAGAGCAGACTTGTTAAAGGGAATAGTAGTTGGAGAGGCCTTGGAGAGGTGGGCAGGAGTGAGAATTGTTGTAAACACAGATGGCAAAGAGTCTCGTGTGCCATTGAAAGATGTTGACTTCGATTATGAGAGATGGAGAGCCATTGTAGAAATTTGACCATAGACGTGGCAATATCTGTCTGAGGTTTTACAAAGACTACAAACTGAGTGGGAGGGGTGGGAGCAGGAGGACCAATTAGGAAGATTTCCAGCAATCCAAGTAAGAGATGATGGTCGTTCGGATGAGGGTGGTAGCAGGAGGGGAGTGGGGAGAAGTGGTTGAATTCTAAATATATATTGAGGGTAGAGCCAACTGATTTTGCTGACAGATTTAAGGTGGGCATGAAAGAGAGAAAAAGTTAAGGATAATTCCAAGATTTTAGGCCTAAGCAACTAGAAAGATGGAGTTGCCATCATCTGAGATGTAAAAATCTGTGAGTGAAGTAAGATTTCTTTTCTTTTTTTCTTTTTTTCTTTTTTTTTTTTTTTTTTGCCTAGGTGTGTGAAGACGGGTGGAGAACATTAGGAGCTCAGTTTGGGATATGTTAAGTGATCCTTATTAGACATCAAATAAGCAATTGGGTATTCCCATTCCGGAGTTCAGGAAAGAGGGTTGGGCTAGAAATATACATATAATTGGGAGCTGGCTGCCTGTGGATGGTATTTAAAATCATGAGAATACATGAGATCACTCAGGGTCATGTGACTTTGTGTCTAGAAGAATAAGAACCGAACCTTGGGGCACTCTCTAACATTAAGAAGTCAGGAAAAACGACACTGAGAAGGAGAACCAGGGAGGTAGGAAAATCAAGAGAGTTTGGTATCCTAGAAACTCTGTGAAGAAAATGTGTGAAAGAGGTTGGAGTCATCAGGTGTGGTAATTGCAGCTGGCAAGTTAGATGAGGACTGATCATTAAGCACTGGATTGAGTAACGTGTAAGTCACAGGTCACCTTGGTGAGAGTCATTTCATTGGAGCAGAGCGGTAGAAGCTCAATTAGAGTAGATTTAAAAGAGAAAAGGATGAGCAGAATTGGAGACAATGAGATAGCTCAAGAAAGAATGGTTTTTTTTTTTTTTTTGATCCTTGAGGATAAAGAAGAACTTAAGTAAAGTCATCATTCTTACCTTCTTATTGGTAAATCGTTATTAAGCATTTCACAAGAAATGCCCCTTTACATATATATAATTATAGTTCGGGAAAAAAACAAAGCCAAATAAAATTTTTCTTTCCTTTTTTTTTTTTTTTTTTTTTTTGCATTATTGCAGGGGGAAAAATTCATAAATAAATGTTTTTACTCCAGACATGAGTAAACTGTTAAAGCCAAAGACTTACCGATTCACTTCCTTCATGAATTCTTCTGGTTCATTTGATTCCCTTGTCACCTTTTTCTCTTAATGGCTTTTTTCCACTTATAAATTGAAATTGAATTCCACGCCTATGACACAATTATTTCTGTTAGTTTGGCCCAGTTTCTTAACCCAGAGACATTTTCCTCTTCAGTGAGTGCTGTGAATTTTTTTTTTAAAAGTAGTTCATTGTCCTCTTTGGTTTTATTTAGGGAGAGATTTTTCCTTTTTTTTTTTTTTTTTTTTTTTAGTCCTTTTTAAAATTATTGCTGAACAGCAGGAAAGGAGAGCGCCGGTAATGATAAGAAAGAAAGAATGCTTTGCTCACTTTGAATTGTTCAGATTTCATTCTAAACATAAAATATTGCCAAGTTCATTCTTGCGGGTTGGTCAGTCTGTCTCATTCCTTTATAGAAGAGGACATCCAAACCATATTTGTACCCTGGAGGGAAGAATGCCTTCTCCTGGAACTACTTCTCCCTCCTAATACTCCATTTCTTTCTTTCGAGACTCCAATCAAGTGCCGCTCATGCCACAGAGCCTCCTTTGCTTCTCCCTGCTCTAGGTAGTATTGCTTTCCTCTGAGTCCCTGTACTTTCATTCTGCCTAGCCCTTAATTTTGCCATTCAGATTTGTTTTGGGGAGGGAAGATAATTTAATGTAATGGTTAAAAGCACAGCCTCTGCAGACTTGTACAACCGTGTTCTAGACCTAGCCTTCCCACTTCTCAGCTTTGTGATTTTAGAAAAATTACTTAATCTTTGTGTGCCTTTGTCTTTTTACCTGTGAAATGGAAGTAGTTGCTACCTCAAAAGTAGTAAGGATTAGAGGGGATAACACTTGTAAAATTATTTATCAGAAAACTAGTAACTTGACAAAATGGAAACCTGAAAAAATATATATAATATTTTAAATAATCCCATATTTTTATAGCAGATTTCCTGAAAGAATGGGACAATGGTTTATATATCTTTCCTAATACCAATTCTTACCTATAGAAAGAATTCAGTAAGCGTTTGTTAATGATAGATGGTGCTTGGGAAATATGGAATGTATGCTCATGGAAATAGTGATATGCATGTCATAACACATTTCATTGTTGTACATTAATGAGTGTTTTAGGCTTTAGAAAATATTTCAATCTAAAACTCTTATGATGTACACAGTCTAGGGAAGTAATGTTGCAACTTCGATGGTATATGAAGTCAGTAAGTTTTCCTTTAGTTTTTCTAACAGTCATGGAAATGCTGGAGTTTTCCCCTCTCATTCACATTTTACAGCCTAGAATACAGAAATCTGCTTTAACTTTAATATCATCTATCAATTCTGTATAATTAGGAGAGGAACTTAGATGACATTTACTTAGAAGCAATGTTTCATAAGCCTTGTATTTTAATAATGTGAAAAAAAGATTAGAAGGAAAGAACTAAATAGACTAAAGCAAACAAATTACACTTTCTAATTATAAAAGCAATAAAGATTCATTTTAGAAATTTTAGAAAATTCTAGTAAGCAAAAAGAAGTGTGTTTCACTGAGATGCCACTGTTTACATTCCTAAATATACTGTTCCAGGCTTTTTCTATGATTAAACATGCATATATAATTTGCATTAAAAAATGGCATTATACTATATAGTCAGCTCCATAAACTGCTTTTTCCATGTAATAATGAATGTTTTAAATATACTTCTGCATCACTTTACCCTCTATGGCTGTACCATATTGTACTTAACCAACTGTTTGGGACTTTTTAGGATGTTTACAATTTTTTTCTCAATTACAAATAATGTTCTGATGTACATTTGAACAACTTACAAAATTTAAAGACCACAAAGTTTTCTTGGACTTCCCAATATGAAATAACTGGTATGTTAATTTCAATTAAATTGTGTCCATTTTTAAAATGTTCTTATCCAAGTCAGTCTTGAGTGATTTACTTGATGGTCACATTTAGGGCTCCTTGTGTGACTGAGAAGAAAAAGTAAGTTCTCTGAAAATGTGCATTTCAGGTTTTATTCATGAGTCTAAGACAGGCTTTTCCTCATTTGATACAAACTAAGGAGTTCTGAGAGTGTCATCAGGAAAATGTTGCTCTAAGGTCCTTGTCTCCTTAACTAGACTAATCTGTAATTTAGAGTTAGTGAAGTCATCATTAGGTCAGTTATTACTGTTCCGACATTTCAGTGGAAGAAAGGCTGGGGCATGGGGGTTGGTGATAGGAGAAGGGAGCCAGAGTTAGCTATGGGCCGCACAGACTTAAGATCATCATCATTTCCATATTTCATGGCTACAGCAACTTGAGATCTCACATTTTCTAAGACAAGACAAGATAGCGAATATTGCCTCCAGCTGCCCAATGAAACATCTCAGAAATCTTGACATTAAAAGTGGCATGTTTCTCTTTTATGCATCTAGAAATTATACAAAAATTCTTTATGGTATCATGTTTATCAATATTTGGGTTGTAAAATATGGTCATCAAATTTATAGGTCTTAGGAGAAGGAATAATAGAGATGACTTAGTCGTTCATTTTTGCAGTAAATGTCTGGCCAATATATACTACGTACCAGACACTGAGCTAGGGGTTGCTATTACAAAGAAGCGTTAGCAAGGCTTTAAGTTGCTCTTAGTGGGGTACAATTACAAATAAAAAAACCCACAACACTTTGTAGTATTTTGTTGCAATATTTAATAGATCTATTTCCAAGATGCTATAGGAATCCAGAGGAAGGAAATAAAGATATTTAGAGAGGAAGCAACACCTTAGCAGGTTGATAGGTGAATAGACATTCTCTAGGGAGGTGAGGGGAATGTGAAAAGTGTCATGCAAAGTATGAAAAGACAGTGTATTCTAGGAATTTTCAGCAAACAAGAATTGCAATGTTTATGTACAACAATTCTTGAGTTAAACTTTAAAATCTTTTTTTTTTTTTTACTATTTTAATGTTTTCTTATTTCTCTATATTTCTGTTTTTCAAAACCCAATTATTCCTTTTCAGGAAATTAATAAATCATTTAATCCTAAAAGAGTAAATGAAATGGACATGGCTTAATGCTTGTAACTACTCCTCGTCTTAATGGCATACTTTTTTTCCTACCTTAGATTTAATAGCTTAGAAATTATGGTGGCAGATTCAGAGATAGAGAGAATAGACAAAGAATTTGTAGTTCAAATTATGAGAGAGAGCGAGAGAAAGAGCGAGAGAATGAAATCATTGTCAATTACAATAAAGGTTAGGAAGGAAATATACAAGCGGCTGAGAACTCAATTCATAAAGCACCTGCTTTGATTGGGTGGGCAGGAAGAAGCATCACAGACTGGAAGTAGCATCTGCAGAATCTCTGATCAAGAAAGACCTTGGTATGCTTGAGGAATTGAAATTAGACTAGTGGAGCTGAAGCCTAGTGAGTAAAGGGAAGAACAGCATGAGATGACATTGAAGAACAAGGTAGGGAGCAGAGCATGCTAGGACTTACTGGCTGAGCTAAGGAGTTCAGATATTTTTTTGGTATTAAATTGTTAAAGTTGCATTGGTTAATACATTGTATGTTTTAAGTGTACAGTTCTATAATACATCATCTATATATCGCATTGTGTGCTCACCACCTAAAGTACAGCCTCCCTCGTCACCATATATTTTACTCCCTTTACTCTCTTCATCCTTCCCTCATTCCCCTTCCCCTCTGGTAACCTTCGTGCTGTTGTCTGTGTCTATGAGTTTGTTTTATTTGTTGTTTTCTGTTTTATATCCTGCATATAAGTGAAATCATATGGTTCTTATTCTTTTCCATCTGCCTTATTTTGCTTAGCATGATACTGTCAAGGTTCATCCATGTTGTCACAAAAGGCTGTATTTCATCCTTTCTTATGGCTAAGTAGTTTTCCATTGTATATATGTACCACATCTTTATCCAGCCATCCATTGAAGGATACTTAAGTTGTTTACATGTCTTTGCTGCCATGAATGATGCTGCAATGAATATAAGGGTACACATATCTTTACAAATATATGTTTTTAAATTTTAGGGGGTAGATACTCACGAGAGGGATTGCTGCATCATATGGTAGCTCTAGTTTTCATTTTTTGAGGATCCTCTATACTGTTTTCTATAGTGGCTGCACCAGTTTATAGTCCCACCAGCAGTGCATGAGGATTTCTTTTCTCCACAACCTCTCCAACACTTATTTTTTGTTTTATTTATAGTAGCCATTCTAAAAGATGTGATGTGATACCTCATTGTGGTTTTTGATTTTCATTTCCTTTATACTAGTGAAGTCGAGCATCATTTCACATATCTATTGGCCATTTGTATGTATTCTTGGGAAAAGTATTCAGGTTCTCTGCCCATTTTTAAATACGATTGCTTGTTTTATTGTTGAGTCGTATGAATTATTTATACATTTTGCATATTAACCCCTTGTCAGAGGTGTTGTTTGCAAATATCTTCTCCCTTCCGGTTGATTACCTTGTTTGTTTGTTTATGATTTCGGAGTATGATCTAAATGCAATGGGAAAGTATTAAAAGAGTTTTACACAAGGGACTATCCTGACAGATTTCCTTTTGTGGTCTTTCTTGCCTTGTGGAGAATGGAAGCAGGGAGACCAATTAGGAGGTTGTTGAATTAGTCTAGGCAAGCAATGCTAGTAACAGGGCTGGAGGGTAGCATTAAGGATGGAGAGGAAGAGGTGATTGTGAGAAATCACCAGGACTTGGGGGAAAGCATGGGGAGTGGGGAGAGGGAGAAATCAAAGGTGACTCCTAGTTTACTAATGAGTAAAATGGGGAATGGAGTAACTTTGAATGAGATGGGAAAGTCAGAAGGGGCAGGAGCAGAGGTATTTGATTCTATTTAGGACCTATTATGTCTTATATACTCATGAGAAATGCAAAGGAAGGTATCAGTTGGACATGTAAGTCCAAAGCAAGGGAAGGTCTGAGCTCTAGCTAAAATTGTATTTGAGATGCCACACTGCCTACCAGCATGTTGGATTTAATAGACTTTTAATTTAAATAAGCATTTGCATACAATTACACTATTTTGTGTTTGCCATTGGTCCTTCTGTGTCTTAGATAACACTGCTCTTACACCCAGGCAAGAGGGGCCCTGCCCTTCTCAAAACCATCTACTCTGGATCTTGTACTAGAAAGTGTCCCCCTCTGGCTTCACCCCTTCTCTGTGAAGCCACAAGACTGAGAAACCAAGGGGATTTTGCCAGCTTGAGCCCCAGTGCTCCTTTCTTTGCCACACTCTGTGGAACCAGGTACCCAAATTCCAGAATTACCTGCCCGAATAACCCTAAGCCCGCCTTAGGGGCCTAGGCTTCTTTCCCAATCCATCCTCTTGAGGGAGAACCATGCCCAACAGACTACAGCATTGGGCATGAAGAACATGATGTCTGCCGGGGTGTCTGTACATGTGCATGCAGGGCCCTCCGAGGTGTAGAACAAGACCACAGGGGGAAGAGAAGGTGGCAGGCCAGGGGTCAGAGGCTAGCCCATTCTGCCCCAGAACACTGAAGAGTCTGGGGTTTCAAAATCCAAAGCCATTCCCACAGCACATTCCATTGAGAAACTGAAAACAGTGATGCTGCTGGGAGCAGAGGTACCCGTGGGCAGCAGGTGCCCCGTTTAGGATGGTGAATGTGGGTGAGTCTTTCCCTAGACTCCAGCGCTTGAGGTTTGGGCCATGTCTTTCTTCCAGCACTGAGCACAGGGCCTGCACATGCACAGGTATTCATTAAATGAAGGAACAATCCAGTCCTCCATGGCTTTTCTGGCATTGGGATGAATCAGGGGCAGTTGGAACCTCCGCCACTCCCTTCGGACAGATAGATCCATCCAACCTGACTGTGGAGTCTGTGCCAAGAGGATGCAGCACTGCTATGTGTGGTTTTACAAAGGTGCCCAGCTGAAGGGAAAATGAGAACTGCTTTCCAGCCCACACTCATCTGCCAAGCCCTGAACATGCTGACAAAAAAGCACCTTTTTTTTGCAGGGTTGAATCTGCCTGAAGGAGATATCTGTTTCTTATTTTCTGCAGAGAAGTGGGCTTTTGCTACGCCAGCAGGAGTGCTTTTTTTGTGGTTCAAACAAACAGCTTCCCTAAGTGTCCTAAGCTTCCCAAGGTTGTGGGAGGGTAGGAAATTTGGATACCTGGGCCCAAATTCTCCATTACTGTTAAGTTCTTGAGATGCTTAAGCTGTAAGTGTTCCAGGTATCAGAATATTTTAAATTATTATCTCTAAAACCTGCATCTCAAAAGCCTCCCTGCCCCCTTCCTCAAAAGCCCCAAAAGAACACTATTGACCTGAGTCACAGGTGGCCATGCCATTTCCAGTGTTCCCAGGTCTCTCTCAGCGCCTGCTGCCTCCACATAGATAGATTAGGTCATAGGTGTTTTAAGCCATCATTTTCCCCAGACCCCTCTGCCTGCTGTCTATAAGGTAAATTGAAGTTGTGTGTATGGGGGAGAGGTCTACTGGGTACTTTTCTTGTGTATTCTGATGACAACTCCCCTGAGTGAGGCTCTCTAAGGCGAAACAACAAGCCCGGGCAGGAGAGAGCCCGGAATTCCAAGGAGACTTAGCAGTATTAGCACTAGGCAAAGGGCACATAACTTTCCTGTGGATTGTTAATAATCAAAATAATGTTTCACCCTTCCTGGATTTCTTTCAGTTGGGCTGAACCTAGGAATCATGGGTTTATTCGTGATGCAGAGAAAAGAGGGTATGTTTAGTACTGAGACATCAGCACAGTGGTG
Source organism: Rousettus aegyptiacus (assembly GCF_014176215.1). Classification (NCBI taxonomy): domain Eukaryota; kingdom Metazoa; phylum Chordata; class Mammalia; order Chiroptera; family Pteropodidae; genus Rousettus; species Rousettus aegyptiacus. The sequence goes on along the minus strand of NW_023416306.1, from coordinate 45,584,122 downwards.
AGCTTTGAGGCAGCCTGCCAGTCGTCTAAGATTGGAAATATATCCTGAAGCCAAAAATTTGAAAAATTTCTCCCTATTTTCAAAATCATAGAACTCGAAAGAGTATTAAAATAAAATTAAGAGTTATTCCTGGGAACCTAATACACCACTTGACAAGAAGTCTTTACCAGGGTGGACCGAGTCTCATCTAACATATAAGTGAACATCCAGAATTACGTTTTCACATAAAGGTAAAGTTAGTTTGCAAAGTGCAGTGTCGTAGATGTACCAACGCAGGGTTCGAAGATGAAAAGCAGCTTGCTCCAAGACTCCCCGTCTCAGGCCGAAGTCTTCACTATTGATAGCAGCTGCTATACAGGGTCTTCTTATTTCATTTTGTGACTAATGCTGTGTTGCATTCTAATGGAATGCATGATGCAGTTTTGCCCCAGAGTGTTAAGGCTTATCTCAGCCTCTTGTACCATTCTAGAAGCAGTGAGCAGATAGAGAGCAAAGGCTATGTGAGCATCACAGAAAACAGATGAAAAGAAGGTACTTGAAGGGAAGAACTGTGGGTGTCTTGGTGGCAAGTCTGCTAGCCGCTTTTATTTTCCTTGTGATTTTCTGTGTTTACACAATATTCTGTAATAGTTATGAGTTGCATTTATAATCATAGTCTTTAAAATATTCAAAATTAAAACCTATTTGAAGAAACTGAGAGGAATTTGGGTTAAATGAACCTGAAACAGGAAAGAAAGGAGAGGAGAGAAGAGGAGAGGAGAGGAAAAGAAGGGGGAAAGGGGGGGGAGGAAGGAAGGATGAAAAAGATCTCTCATGGCAATATTTAGGTGCTAAATTGATCACTATCCTAGTTTTTCATCTTATTTTATCTGATAACGAACATTCATTTAATATTCAATGCTAAAAGGGAGGGAGAAGAAAACATTTATTAAGCATTGACTTGACATGTAAGGACTAAAAATAAGAATTCTTTCTGCCCTCAAGAAAGCTTATCTAAGAGCATGGCAGGCAAACTCACATGTACATTTATTAAACTTTCAACTTTTAAGTCTGTCCATGTGCCAGGTACTGTGCTAGGTTCTGTGATTTACACATAAATTCAGAGAGATTATTTCCTCAAAAAGCTGATAGTATAGTGGAGAGAAAAGAAATTTAAACTGATGATTACAATATAGTCAGTAAGTGTCACAATAGGGGCAGGCCCAAGGCACAGAAGAGAGGCACTGAACCCTGACTTGGGAAGTGTAAGGGTGGATTCCTAGAAGGAAGTGATGCCTGAGCTGTGACTTGAAGGACAAGGAGCACCCACCCAGGGAGAGAGGACAGTGACATGTCAGGCTCTGGAGTAAACATAAAGGCAGGAAGCAAGGCAGGGGAGTGCAGTGGCTTCTGGGAACTAAGTCATCCCATATGGCTACAGCCCTGTCGGGGGTGGGCAGTGAGGAGAAATGAGTTAAAGAGTCCCGGTCATGAGAAGTTACAGCCTTGCTAAAGACTTGAGTTCCTCCCTAAGCAGTGTGAAGCCACTGCAGGAGTTTAAAAGAGAGTGGTATAGGCAGATTTGCATTACAGAGAGATCTCTTTAGCAATAGGTACCCCAGTATGGCAGATGCATTAGGAGGCTGAAGCAGTAATACATGCAAGAGATGAAGAAGTCTCAGTTAAGATAGTAATAAGGAAAATGCCCAGAAAGAGTCAGAATCAAAGAACATTAAGAAGACTGATTAAGAAAAATTTGATTCATGGGCTGTGGGGTGGGGGTTAAGGAGGAATCAGGAGGGCCCCTTGATTTCTGCCTTGGATAACTAAGTGGACGATGGTGACATTCTCTTGAGCAGGGTGGAATATGGTAAACTGCACTTGGAACATAGTGTTAGTAAGGCACTATAGGAACCATGGAAGTGATTGAAAATGTAGATCCAGAGCTCAAGAAAGAGATCTGCACTCAAGAATTATTTGGGAGTTGTCATAAATAGGTTGCAGTTAACCCTTTGGTAGTAGAAGAGATTATTCAGAAGGAGTGAGAAGAAAATAATATAGAAGACTGAGGAGCATGAATATTTTAGAGGCAGCCAAGGAAAAGGGAGCCTGGCATGTTCAGAGAGGTAAGGGAGAGCCAGGGATGTCGGGAAGGGAAAACCAGGTATGGATGGAATCCTTGTTTATTCTCACTCTTAATTCTGCCATACAAGGAAGAAAGGGTAAAAGACAAAATGACAAGTGGCAGAAATGCCCAGGCCATCTGAGTTTGCCTCTTTAACAAGATTCCCTGGACATGAATGTCTATCTCACGTCTAGAATATCTGTAAGCACAAGTTTTTTTTTTTCTTGGTTTAAGTGGGCACATTGCCTCCCCAAACAAATTCAGTCTTCCATTAATAGAGAATATGCAGAAAGGGATTTCGGGTAGGCAAATGACAGTGTTGGCCCTGCAGGGTAGCCAGGGAGAGAGATGCTCTCAGGAGGAGGACTGGTCATTGTTGGTTCAACAAAGATGTTAGTGCCCACTGTGTGCAGGGTTCTCTCAGGTCAATACTGCAGAGAATCCAGGAAAATAGTGAATGAAAGTGTATGGGCGAAGCCAATAGGAGTCCACTTGTGAACTTGGGGTAGTTGTGGGATGGGCCAGATTGCTCTGTGCCCAGAAGCAAATATCGGCGGTGGGGGGCAGGAAGGGGGGAAGAAAATGAAGGCAGGAAGTGGAGGCTAGTCTTTGGAGGATTTGACCTTGAGTGTAAGGGGAGTGAGACAAGGTTGCAGCCAGAAGGGAGCATCAGGGTGAAAGAGAGGTGTCAGGAAAGAGTTAACGTGCACACATTCTCAAGGTAAAGAGCCAGATGAAAGAGGGGAAGATCCAGGTGAAATGATAAGTGATGGAGAGAGGGCATCAGACAGGTGTGTGTTGGAGGGAACACACATTAGCTGTGCATTAGAGAAAAGGAGAGAGGGGAATGGGGATTGGCACATGGGTTCACAGTTGGGAGAAGCATCAAATGAAGGAGCCATTCATCCTTCTGTGAAGCAGGAGGCAAGATGCAGAGATTGTCAGGTAGGAGACTTAAGGGAATAAGCAAAGTCCTAGAACAGGCAGTGTTCACAGACTGGTTAAGAGCCTCACTCTGGCACTGGGCAGCATGTGTACTCACATGCTGGTTCTGCCACTTACTAACCATGTGAACTTGGGCAATTTATTTGACTGCTGTGTGCCTCCGTTTTCTCATCTGTAAAATGAGGTTAATAACAGAAACCTGTTACTTGGAGTTATTAGGAGAATTAAGTGAGTTAATTCATGTAGTGCTTTTATTACAATGCCTGGCACAAAGAACTGCTCCATAGGTATTAGCTGTAATAGTTATTGTTAATAGGAATGAACGATATGCAGTCTAGGGTTATGCAAACACCAAGGTGTGAGTGGTTGATGGAGGGATATGAGGGCACAGCCAAGAAAGCACTGTGTTTTTCCAAGGTGGAAGGAATCAAGGACGTCCTCAGAGAGGAGAGACGCTTGACTTATACACACAGTTGTAGAGAGGCTGTTTCGAGTAGAACAAACACTGAGTACAGGCACAAGGCCATCTGCGAACCGGCCACGCTGTGGAAGAGTCTCTCTCGCGAGGCTGGAGGGGGAGCATGTGAGGTGCAGGAAGCAGTGTGTAGAAAGCCACCTTCCACCTCCGTGAGGGAGGAAGGAACTGCTGGAGCGGACTGGTGAGCACAGGCTGTGCGGGGCCTTGCAGGCTCCAGATCTCCTCCACAGCCACAGAAGTTTGGAAGCAGAACAGTGACAGGATCTGCTCTGTCTCGCAGTGCTCTTGTGAGAGGAGCCAAAGATGATTATACTGATGATGGTGCTAAAGTTACAGAGTGTATGTGTGCCAGAGACACTGTAAGTACTTTATGTATTCCTCACTCCTCACAACTGCCCTGCTTTCCCCATTTCTCAGATGAGGAATGGAGGCACATGGAGGCACATAGATAAGTGGCTTGAGGTCACACAGCTGGCGAAGCTGGGAAGTTTGACTCCAGAGCTGATGCTGTGATCACCACATTGTGACCACATCTCCCATTAGGGGGTGGCTCCGAGGAGAGGGTGGTGGGTAAAGGATAGGATAATGATGACCTCTCCTAAGCCTATAGCGGCTTACTGACAGTCTATTTTATGTCTAAATCAAAGAGGGCTTGGTTGTAAGGATTAGAACCCCTGCGAAGAACTCACGTGAATGGCAAATATATTATTAAAATACAGGGGACCTCCCAGAACTCAGCTGCCTGCTAGAGAGAGTGGCTAGATTCACAGAGCTGGAAAGCTGTCAGACAGTAGTATATCTCTGTCTGCCTGTAAACGCGAGGCTTTGTGTGTCTTTCTACCATCTGATTATTCAGTTTTTAGATACACTCTCCTATGACTTCGCATGTTCCCAGCTCTACCCAACATGACAAGTCCAAAGCCAATACTCTTGACCCGCTCTGTCCCTGTGTTGTGGAAAAGTTCTCAGTGAGGATAATCTGATGGTTAAGCCTCAGTCACTTGTCCCTCCTTAGTTCAAGGCTGGGATGGATGTGGCAAGAGGCACCAGCAGGGCACCACCAGTTGCTCTTGGGTGAAGCTTGAACACTTAGTCACCTAGGTCTGAGGGAATATGGGGATATGTCCCAGGTTCTGAGGAGGACTTGTTGCCAACACCGTGCAGTTCTCCTTCCTCTGAGCGCCCAGCTTTACCCTGGTCTTCTAGGCTCTTAGCACCATGATCACTGCAGCAGCTGGTAGATTTACTCTTCAACCCATTTCCCGTTTGCCCCGAGAAGACTCGCCGGCAGCGCTTGCAGCTGTGGCACTTCCCCTGTGATAACTCACGGGTTACAGTCCTAACCTTACCCCCAAAGTTGGCCATGAAATAGCTCACTTTTATTATTATTTTCACATCACTCTGGTATACTGATAGTCTTCAGAAACAAATGACATCATTCTACTTATAGCATTCTGTTTGTAGTGGTGGTATTTCCACTTAAAAATATAGTATTTCTTGACCACTGAAAATGTCAAATCCTAGAAAACGTAGCATTCCTTCGTGTGATGTCAACATTATTCTCTAACAGTTATTAGCTGAAGATTCATTTGGTGAATCTGATTTATGTTTACATTTCTGTCACATTGGGATTAGAGACAAGTTCTATTTAGAAATAACTCCAAGAACAGTTTTCATATTTTATTTTCCCTTTGAAAACAAGTCAGATTTGCTTCAGCCTCAAAGAGCGTGTTTATGTAAAATTAAATTAACTCTGGCAGCAAGCTGCACTTTTCATTCCTAAACGGGAAATGGGTTACATCTGATCTTCCCTTGCCATTTCATCTTGTTCCTCTTAAGCAGTATTATTTTCTAAGACCTTATTGCCTTCCTACTCAAAAGCCTTCAGCAGATGTTCTCTAATTTGTCATATCTGTCGTTGGCTCTCAGGGCCATCTAACCTGGCACTAACTCCTGTCTTCCAACTCGATTTCCCATTATTAGGTCAGAATAATCTTCCTCTCTCACCAGGTCTATCTCTTCCAGACACACCAGTCACTTCCTTGTACACTTCTGCTCCTCCCTTCTGCCCTGACATCTCACCCATCCCTTACCTTTGTCACATCCCTTTTAGTCTTGATTCTGCAGATAAGTTGTTGGTGCATGGATAATTGCTCTCTTCCTTGTATGTCTCAAACCTGTACACAGCCAAGCATGTATCAGACACTTGGGAAATTTAATATCAGTGATTAATAGCTGATTTTGATCTCTTAACCTCGGTTTTAAAAAAAACTGTTAAACTTTTTAATGCATTTTTAAAAACATTCCACATAAGTCCTCTGACTGTGATAATTGAACACTTCTTAGAGGCAATGCCAAGCAGAGGGAATTAACTCCTAATTTCATTAAAAGATTTTCCCATTATTCCTTGTGCTTGTGTTCTGCTTTCTCTTTTAAGGGTCTTGATAACAGGCACCATCTTATTCGTAGTCGTAGGCCCAAAATACCTAACATAGAGGAGTGCTGGAATAAATGCTTCGGTAAAGGAATGAATACCTCATGGCCTATGAGGGTGTGTTGTAAGTGGTCATCTCATTACTGTTTCACTCTATCTAGACATCTATACTTGTGCCTCATTTGAACCTACATTTATTATTTGTTGACACTTAAAGTTATTAGTCTAAAACTGTGAAAATTTTTGGTGGGACTGTATTTTCCTCCTCAGTTTTTTTCTCTTCTTTGCAGCATTCTAGGCAGTGGCCTTCTTTTACGATCCTGCCTAACTCACCTTCTGTTTTTATCAGACTTCCCGAAAGACACACAGCTGCCCAGACAACTGGTTCAGAGAAAATTCTTTGGGGGTAAACTACCAGCTATCCTTTATATTTAGGGCCTGTAGGACATCCGTGCTACTTTGGCTTTCTCAAAAGAAGATGAAAGAGCCCCAGAAGTGCTTTGTAAACTGCAGCAGGAGCAAAAACAAATAGATTTTGGTTATTTGCTTCTGAGTCCAAACATTTTTCTTCCAGTCATTAACTGGCTTTAATATGTGCATTGTTTACACAACTATTATTGTAATAATTGAGTAATTGCTGAGGCATATACTCTTAGAAGGAAAAAAAGAGAGAGAGAAACAGCATGGAAGTAAAATGTGGACAGAAAGCATAATTTGGTAAATTCGAAAAATAAGAAATTTTACAATGGAGTAAAAAGAAAATATTGTGAAATCTTCCTGATATCAAATGCGTAGCAAAATCTAGAAAAAAAAAAAAAAAAACCATCATGTAGGGGCGAAAGGCCCAACTGTGTGAGATATTTAGTGATTATCCCCGATGTCTCTGGGAAGAGATACAGAGTGACATTTAAGTCTTCACATGTTCTTTTCCCGCAGGCCAAATGGAAGCCCAGTAATGGCCGTTTATGTGTTTACTCTCCTGACTCTCGGCATTCTTCTTCCACCTTCCAACAGTACCACCAAACACACATAAACACATGCTATGTCTTCGTGTATTTACAATGAAAATCAAGGCAGGGGAAGATTGTGCAATAATGGTGTTTTCAGGAAAAGGTTGTTGCGTTAACTAACACTGGTCTGAAAGCAGCCCATCCCTCACAGTTGTTTTCACGGGCTGCTTTCTTCTGTCTAATGTTTGCACTGAAGGCTTGGTTTGCAAAGACTTATGAATACTTTCAGTACAACCTTTGTGGGGAAAATGAATTACAAGTGGTTCATTTATGCTGAGCCTTTCGTCATCGCCGTTTATAGCCATTCTGCTTATTCACTTTGTGAGAGCCATTCTGTGAGTTGATGAATGTGCTTTATGAGAGAATATAAGAGCCCCACAATTTGTTTTGATTGGTCTCCATTTGGATTCATAGTGAGCAGGTGCCATCATTTAGAATTGGTTTGGGCAATAGCTTGGTTATATAAATATTAGATACATGAAATAAAACCTCATTTAAATTACTTTAATCAGTAAGAATGAGGGAGCTTTATGTTGAATATAAGAGCGCTGTGGTTCTATTCTTATAGCTCCTGAGCGTATAAATGTGTAACCTACCATGTTTCTAAACATATGTGTGTATATGTGTTCTCCACTGTGCAAATATTTAACATGCATATTTTCTGCATTTCATTGAGAGTTTATGCAAATATTTTAAAGGAATAAATCTGAGCCTATGATTTCTTAATATAACATTTTTTTCTGATCTGAAAAATACAGGCATTTATACTTTGGAAATTACATCAAGGGTTGTTACAGTGTGGCATATTATTGTTGTTTCTATTTAAGCCTTGGAAAACAGCCCATCACATTTTTAAGCCTTTGATTTTTCCTGCTGTTTTGTTGTTGTTTATTGCCAAATCCATTAAAAAAGAGTGTCAAACTTTTTGTTACATACACTGAAAGAAGGACTGCAGTAATCCTTACCTCCCTAGAAAAACTGCTTACAAGACTGACATTTCCTAAGAATGGTTTTCTAGGTTTTCATGAACTTATATAAGTTTTCACAAATATGTTTTTATTCAGGCAGAGGACGGAAACTGGAATTTATGATCATAGGTGAAATGAGCAATCCAGAGATCTGTTTGTAACCCTTTAAGTACTATTATTCTAAACCTTGGCTGCTTCTGGCTAAATCTTTAAATTGCAAGATGCATCATCTCAGAGCACACACAGGAAAATACATTAGATATACGCCTTCATGCTGCTGGGTCTTTGTTTAAGCAAGCAGCCATGCTGTCTGGCATTCTTCTCATCTGCTACCTCTCAACCTTGTGTCCTGGGAAAGCTTCTCTAAGTCCATTTTCAGAGCTTCTCATGAATGAAGTTTTCCATGATCCCCACAGGCTGACTTGGGCAATTCTCCAAGAACCCAGAGTAAAGTACATGTCACATTATATTGTAGCTGTCTTCACATTTGTCTCTCCTGTTGATGTGACTTCTTTGAAGACTAAGCTCTGTCTCTGCCTTTATGGCTCTTGGGTCAAACTCACTTCCTGGCATGTAATGCTAAATAAATGTTCGTTGAATGAATGAATAAAAGAGTGAATTAATTTGCTGGTGGATAATGAAAACAAACTCAGAAGAGCATAACATAAACAGAAATGATTAATATTAACTCGCAGGTATGACCAAGGCCAAAATTATTTTTTAATTGCTTTCTCTGTTGGGAAATGTTCTAGGAAATGTTACCATGTATAGCCTGAATGGCATGAACATTTGAACATGGTTATCTCATGGACGATCAATTCCTAAGGGGAAGTTGCACTCGTAACAATCAAATAATTAATGAGTCTCTTCATTCCGAGGAAGATCTGAGGTGAGGCTCTACCCAAGCCATTTGGCCATGGCACCAAACAAGAAGCACTGTCTAATAGAATCAGCAAAATTCATGTTAGATGAGAAGTGAATGGGAGCTCAAAGTCACATAGAGTTAGTTAGCAGAGAGAGACATAAAACACGAATCTTCAGAGGCCTATTCCAATATTCTTCCCATGAGTCTTTGTTGCTTTGCTTCATCGGTGTTTCATGAAGTGTTTGTTTTTATGGGAAGATCAGCAAGAACTCACGGCCATTGTCCCTCACTTCTTTCATCTACAGGTTGGCCTACTTACCTGGATAATTAGGTAATTAGTGGTTTTCCCCCTCATTTGGCCTTGCATGAGGAGCAAGCTCATCTATGACAAATTAAAAATACCATCTTCCGTGGCCCTAGCTGGGGAGTTAGAAGTTGAAAGGGTTTATGCTGAGTAGTTCTAATATAGTCCCCAGATATATCTAAAACTTTTGGTAACTGTAGAGTTTTTAGAAGCTCCTCTACCACCTTATTAATTCAGAAATGCTTTCTAGGTTGAGACTCACTGATGTGGAACAAGTTTTACAGGAAAGAATTATGTAAGTTAATATTGTTGGCTAACCTTTCAATCGCATTTACAAATTAAAAAATGCAGTGCAATATTTATTTGACAGTCTTCTAATTATTTTGTCAAATAACTAGGAGAGAGCATGTGGTGTGGTGGAAAGAGTCAGACAACTCTGGATCAAATCTCAACCCTACCACCTCTTGACTTGCTTGACAGGCAAATTATCCCAAGTCACAGCTTCACTCCAACACTTAATTAAGAGGCTTCAGTAGTTTCTGGCTGCTTTGTAGTGATCTATTTAAACTCTTCAAAAATCTCCAGAGTCAAACTAAATTGGAGAATGCCAAAGGATTATTTGCAGAATTAAATGAGATCATGTATGTGACAGCATCTCATGCCTAGTTGTTTGACAAATGATAATACTGCTCCTTCCCTCAATTTGAACGAAAGCATGGAAATGTAGAAAGCTATGAAATAAAGTAAGTTATTTATTCCTGAAGCTAACAAAATCCAAGTACTAAATACCAGAAAAGATAGATAAGCAATCAGATAGTAAAAACAATATATTATTTCTTGGCATGTAGTAATGTTAGCTGAACTTGTGTCTCAACAGTCTAACCATATGACACCATAAGTTGGCTCCGTTTAATGTCAGAAATAATTTAAGAAAATAAGTACATACTGAGAGTCTCGTGTAAGGTTACATATTTATACATTTCCTAAGAAGACCTGATTCTTATGATTATGCCCTTACTTGGCCACTAGAATTTCTGCATTCCAGGCTCTTGCCAGATACTATAATTTTGAGTGCTCTATCATCCAGTTCTTATCAAAAGTTCGTTATGAGAAACAATATTCATGGAGGATTGCCTGAGGGATATGCATTCTATTCATTCCTCATCTGGATAGCCTAAATATTATTCATAGTTTAAGTCAACTCATCAGATCTCCATGTAATAGCTTCTTGTCAGTTTTCCTTTACTGAGCAGGGATTTTTGAACTGTGTGTTAAAAGAGAAACCTTTCATAAGTTTCTAGAACAAAAACCTATAAGTTACCAGGACAGAAGCATCAGACTGGCATGAAACTAAGCCAGGAAACAAGAAGACTGCAACAGAGAGATGAAAGGAAAGGTCTGTGAGCCAAGACTCCTGTACTGACCAAGAGATAGAGTCATATATGAGGAGAAAAGAAAGGTATTTCCAGACATAGAGTGACTCAGAGTGGACCATCCATGTACCACTTCTGAGGAAACTACTTGAGAAGTGTTCAAACCATATGAAAATTGAATTAGAACAAAGGTATTGGAATAGGGGAAGATGAAAAGCCAAAGAAACAATCATGAGCCACAAATCTTGTAAAATTATGTTCAAGTCTAAATACATGACAGTGTGACTATAAACTATAAATCGTAATTAATATTTCTTGAAACAGCAGAGCCATGTGTACTAAGAAGAGATATTTAGTAGTTTCAAGTGGAGTAGTCAGTGAGAGTAAAAATATTTCAAATATTTCCTCTTGTGAATAAGGAAAAGAGATGTCATGGGTTGGGCTGTCTGGAAGCAGGCACTGGGACAGAGTTTTGGGGTATGAGATGTTTATTAGGGGGTCAACACTTGTATTATGAATTGAATTGTGTCCTGCCAAAAGATATGTTGAAGTCCTAATCTTACTCCGCCTGTGAATGGGACCTTATGTGGAAATAAAGTCTTTGCAAATATAATCAGGTGAGCATAAGGCCATTAGGGTAGGTCCTAATCTGATATGACTGGTGTCCTTTTACGAAGAAAATGCCATGTGAAGACAGTGACACACCAAGAGAACTCTCTGATGACAGAGGCAGAAATGGTAGTGGTGCAGCTGCAAGCCAAGGATCACTAGCCACCACCAGAAACTAGAAAGAGGCAAGGAAGAATTCTATGCAGCGATTCAGGGGAAGCATGACCCTGCTGACTTCTTGATTTTGGACTTCTAGCTTCAGAGCTGTGAGAGAATAAATTTCTATATTTTTAAGCCATGAAGTTTGAAGGCTGATAAAACCCATGAAAGGAGGAGGGAGGAAGCACGGTTGGGCAAGAAGAAGGAGAAGGCAAACTCCCATGCAGGACACACAAATCCTGGGCCAGTTTGGTGGGGTGCTGCCCATCATTCAGTCAAAGCACATGGGCTGCCCCAGGGAGGCCGTGAGCTGGGGCGAGGTGGCTCTCTGCAGAGGCAGACCCTTAGAGCTGACAGTTGGAGGTGTCTGCTGACCATGCCCTCAGTGATGAGCAACTTTCCCTCCTGGGTGGTCCACCACAGTAGGCTGAGGGGAGAATGTGTGGGTTCTGGGTCGTGGGGACAGCATACAGTCATCTTATTTAATAAAAAATATAGATTTTTTTAAGTGATTTAAAAATAGAAAACTGAGCAAATATGTGTAGAATAAAATCCTAGGAGGAAAATGGAATTATAAATTGATTAATCCAGCAAAGAAGGAATGAGTAAAATAAATGTGATAGCGATAAATGTAGTAAATAGTAAATAGATGTGGTAGAAGCAAACCAAATGTAATCTTCCCTCAATAGATGTAAACTTGTCGAAGTCCCCTTTCAAATGACAAAAACTCTTATAGGCAATAACAAAACAAAAATCCACTTTTAAGCTATTTGTAAGGAACACAGCTAAAATACAATGACAACTAAAAAAGTTGAAGATAAAGAAATGGACAAGGATATGCCAAGTATAAGCAAATAAAAGGGGAAAGCAGAGGTGGGGGTGATAGCATCAACTAAAATGGAACCCAAGACCAGAATTATTAAATAATAAAAGGTACTTTTAAGGGTAAAGAGTATAATTCATAACAATATAACTATTTTAAGGCAAAATCCAAAAAGAAATGGAGTAGAATATGATAAAACTATAATCACATTAGAGAATTTTAATGTTTTTTTCATAATTTGGCCAAGTAAACAATGTTATAGAGTGGTAATAATATAGTATTTTTGTATCCTATGCATTTTTCTTTCGTGTCTATGGGATATTTACAAAATATCTGTTTTTATGGCCATAGGAAAAAAACTTGATGAATTCAGGGAGAAAAAAAAATTGTTTTATTCATTCCATTTTGTGATCCCAGAGTGACAAAGGAATTGGCAAGGAAAAAATAATAATTAATCTGTAAATACTTGAAATTATGAAACTCTTTTAGATGATTCCTGGATCAAATTGAAGATCAAATTCGAAATGACAATTTTTTTTTCAAAATTAATTAAACAGAACACTTTACATTAAAACTTATAGGGAAAAGGGAAATATACTCTGGACTACTTTATAGCCTAAATGCTGTGGGTACTTTAAAAAAAAAAAATGAAAACTAAGTATTGCATCTAAGACTTTTAAAAAAATAAAGCAAAAGAAAGAAGATATTAACAGTAAAAGCTAAAATTAGGGGTGGTTCCATAGAGTAGTAATTAGCATGTCTGCTTTACACTCAGAAGGTCCTGGGTTTGAGCCCCAGCTGAGCCAAGGCCCATACCCCAGGTGAGCTAGGCCCCTTGGGAGGGCCAGGCCCCCTGGGTATGTGCCTTGAGCATGTGGGAGGAGACACTCTGCCATCAGAAATCTAGTTTTTAAGAGGAGTTGGCAACATCTGTAGGTCAGAGGTAGAAGTGGGCGGGGGGTGGAGAATAAAAAAAAAAGCTGAAATTAATGGAAATGGCTACAAAACAAATAATAGAGAAAATATGACTAATGAAAATGTATATATATTATATACACATTAAGAATATATATATTCTCATATGGAATGACACACACACAAAAATACAAGGATAGGGAAAAAGATATGAGTCAGATCTCAAAAGGATTATAAGAATTTAGTAAGTGAATATTATGAGCAACTTTATGGCAACAATTTCAAAAATTTAAAGGAAACTGCTTTTCTAAAAAATATATAAATTACTAAAATTCAATCCAAAGAGAGGTCACAATTCCAAAATATGGATAATTGTAAAACAAAAATTTGAGTACGTATAGAGAAAGTCTTCCAATTTTTTGAAAAGTATATATGCCTAATACCAAAGCCTGATAAAGATGTGTTGGACAAAAATGGATCAATTTTAATCATGAAAATGCACTTTTAAAAATGGTAGCAAATCAAATCCAAGTTAGAGTTTGTCCTAGAAATATAAGGATGATTTTGCATTATAAAATCAATGTTACATATTGATACAGCAGCATAAAGGAGAAGAACGTATGATTGTATCAACTTACATGGAAATGCATTTGATATAATTTAGTAGATTTTTCTAATTAAAAAATTAAATTACAGTATAATGAAGAGAATCTACTATGCTACCAAACAAACAGAAGTATTTTGTTTGATGGTGACTACTGTAAGATTATAAGTACCTCGCACTGGTATTATGCAACTGCTGTTTATTACACAACATTGTTTTAGAAGTTTAGTGAATGCAATATGAAAAGTCATAGAAATAAGCTATATAAATATTGTAGGTGATGTGATTGGGATTCTATTTAAAATCTTTTAAAATACTGTAAGTAGATTTGGTAAAATAGATGAATGCAAGGTAATAGATGAAACCCAATCATTTCTCTTTCTGCAAATTAATAACTGGTTAGACATGCATACAGAAAAATCCCTATTTTAAAGAGTGACAAACTAAAATATTTGGAAATGAATTTAATAGGACATAAGACAAATACAAAAGAAGATGGTGGTAAAAGATAACATTCATAGAACTGCAGAGCTATACCTATTTTGAATAAGAAAATTCAACATTCCAAAAAAGATTAATATTTCCAAAATTAATATATAAATCGAATATAATTTCACTCAGAATCTCAACTTGGAGTGAGATCATATGGTCAAATCAATCCATAAGATTTTAAAGTTCGTATAAAAACATAAATACAAGAAAATTGCTAAATTTGGAAGAAAAACGACATGGGGAACCTGCACTAGCAGATATCAAGGTATACTATCATATTATATTACCACATTTAAGACAATATAATATTAGCTCAGGAATCAATAAGTAAGTCTTTGGGAAATAGCAGATTGTCCAGAAATAGATTGAGGTATATGGGAAAATGTAATACGTGATAAAGGTAGTGTGTCTTTCAAGTAAGGAGTAGATTATAAAATAAACGATATTTGGGAAATTAGCCATGCAGTGGGGGAAGCTGAGGTTAGCCATTTAGAATAAAGATCTAATGTTTAAAATGGAACTATACAGGTATTAGAAGAAAATATAGTAGAATACATGTATAATATTAGGTTGGGGGACACTCTCCCAAGTAAGATAGTAAATCTATATAAAGGAAAAATTAGCAGGTTGACTATATAAATATAAAAAAAAAAAAGTCTTCATGACAAGATAACATAAACAAAGCCAAAAGATTAATAGTAGCTTGGATTCATATGTAACAGTTAGTGTTTAATATACTGGGACACTAACAAATTGATTATAAAAGAAAAAGAGATAAACAGTGTAGTATAAAATATGCAAAGGGCGTGAACTGGAAATAGAAATCACTGGTAAACCGGTGAAAAGGATAAGCCCCATTAGGGATAAGGGAACGATAATTATGAGATATCATGATCTGCCCATCAAGTTGGCAAACATTTTAAAGATGGCGAACATCCAGTGCTGATAAATGTCAGTAAGCAGGTGTTCCCCAGGCACTGTTGGACTGATTGCTTCAGCCTTTTTGCGAAAGGAATGCAGTAGTGGTGTTTCAAATAGGTACTACTTTTATCGGTTTGGCCAATTTCCAGGATTCTGTACTTTCCTACAGAAATGAAAGTACTAGAACTTTAAAGATTTTTGAATAAGGCTGTTTGTTCCTGCTCTGGTTATGGTAGTGAAACCGAGAAACAGTTGGAGCGCTTATCCACAGGGCGTGATTGATTAAACAATGGTATATCCATCTTGTGGAACATATTGTAGTTACTTACAAAGGAAATAGCTATATACATTTGAAAAAGTCTGAACCTTATTAGTAAGAGTAAGCAGAAATAAATATGTGGGTGTGTGTATGGAAACAAGCATAGGAAAGATTTTGGAAGGATATACAACAAACTGTGAACATTGGTTATCTCAGGAGTGAAGATACAAATAGGTCCTTATTCATTTTTACTTTAAACATCTTAACACTTTTCAAATTGGCTACCATGAGCAGGTATCTCTTCTGTATAAAAACATAATTATAGAAAAAGAGATTTGTTGAACTGTTCTTGGAAGTTGTGTCATCTAGACAACCCTCATGAAAATCGCAGTGGATTTACCACAGGGTTAATATTGAAAAATTGTCTACATCACCTGGGATGTCCTTTATGAAACCCACAGGAGAAATTCGTGCTTCAGCATCAATCCTCTGATATCTGTGGTTCCTTTGAGCAGCTGGTTTGCTTTTCTTTTATAGACATTGGACATTTTGGTAACTTCATTCGCTGTGACCACTCGAGATCTCAAAGTGAAACTGGAAACTGACAGGGTTTACATTCTATGCATAGCCCATTCTGCTGGCTTCTTCTTGTTCTTCCCATCTTTTCTTTCCCCTCACACACACTCCCGCCTTCATTTTAGTTTTAACCAATTGCATTGTATGTATCTCTGTAGCCTCCTCTGATCCTTTTTTTGGAGATAAGGTGGATGTATGAATAAATAATGGGCAATGATTTCTATTTTAACAGGAACCTGGGAACGAAAACAGTCTCAACAATGAATAGGCCACCCATTACGACCAATTACAGATGACTTGCAATTTCATTTACTAAGGTAAGGAAATATAGTCTATATTTTGAATTAATACCAACTGACTTATTAGAGTCCTTACCTCTTTCATTTTATACTTATTTACAAATATTCTAAATTATATATCAGCTCCTGACCTTTGGCCTTGATATTATCAAATTTAAAATAAGCAACAAGCAAATAGAAACAGGAGATTTTGTGAATGTCATTATGCCAAAAGAGGCAGAACCCAGGAGATGTGGTCACTGATATTAATTACTATATGTGGTTAAATCTTTGAATAGCACTAGCGTTCTCCTTATTTTTAAATGTAGCAGTGCTCACTACAGAATACAAGGAGAATGTAGCACATGTAAAATGAAAACCCAAAGCATTCATAATCCCATCATCCACAGATAATCACCAGTATTTTTGTGAATTTTACTGCTTCTTTTTATGTGTACATAGAGAGATATATGATTATAATGTTTTTGAAAACAATGTTTTTAATCCATAGTTACCTTGGCTTCATAGGTACAAACGATGCACATCAACTGCCTCAGGAACATAGCAAAACTAGGAACAAAGAGTAATTACCACTGTAACCATTTGAATAGCCATTTGCAGTTTACCAGTACATCCCTAAACATTTTATTTGCCTCTCCCACATGGATGTTCTGGTTAATAGGTTCCTATGACCTTTGTTAGACATCACGCTACAGAAAAAAAAACCTTTGATTCCAAGTGACATTTCGTGACCTCTCTTTATTATTATTATCTGTTTTGTGCTGCTTAATTGTCTTTTAAGAAACAGCAGTTTACCTACTTCTCTCCTCCTCTTCCATACTATCCAGTCAAGGATGATGTACAAAATAATAAAAAGACCATTTCATCATCTGTCCTTCATTTATGCCAATTAGTCAACCCCTCATTAAGACTGTTTTTTCAAGCACCCTTCAGAGTTGCTTTTGAAGCTGCAAAGTCTTAGAAGTAAAATTACCAAAATGGCATTCTTTAGGGAAGTCTTCATTCCATTGGCCCTATTAAACAGTTGAAGGTTAAAGAAAATCCTTCTCTTTATTATCATTAGTACATACTAAATTGGAGACACAGACATGCCCTGATAGAGAAATGGGCTAGATCTTTATACAGACAATTCACTAAAGAAATATAAAGAATCCAATAAACATGACAAAAAAATGTTCCTCCTTGCTATTAGTCATATAAATGCAAAATAAAATAATATCTTTGCCAGAAGTTAAATTGGCAAAGCGTTTTATTTGTTCAATTTTAAATGAAAATACTTGATGCTGGTAAATTTATAAAGTAGGTATGATATTTTACTCAGTAGTCATCATTCTAGAAATCTATGGCAGCACTAGTTGGACATGCTATTGGAAATATAAGAACACAGAGCACAGTTTTATTTGTAACTGAAAAATAAGAAGCATCCTGAATGTCCATTAATAAATAATAAATTGTGAAACCTTTTTATGATAGAATTATCCATATATTAGAAATTGATTCTAATTAATATTAGTGATGCAGAAGAATGTTTATGATATAAAGTTAAGTGAAAAAGGCAAACAGAAAATTGTATGTAAGTATGATTCCAGTTTTGTTTAAAAAAATTCAAAAAAGGTCAAATGGTAAAATAGCCAAATATTAACAATTATTAGTTCTGAGTTGTTGGATTAAAGGATATAGTTTCATTTTCTTCTGTATACTTTTTAAAATAGAATTTATGTTTTATATTTTTAGGAAAAAACATTACCTTTAAAATTCCTAATTCAAAGTCACTTTTAAATTTTGAAACGATTGAAAAATAATAATTATATATCTGATAAAAAAATCAAGAAGTCTTACTCATAATTTTTGAAACTTAATTTAATTAAAAATTAATTTGCAGATAGTTTGAGAGCAAGTTATGTAAGGAAAATGAAAATGTGGCATATTTAGTAGCAGTTCACATTTTAAAAAATGGTTTAAATCCTACATGGAGATTATTTCTACAGAAATACCTATAGCCTAAAAGTCTTTCATTAATGGAGGAAATGATAAGAAGTTGATGATACTGCCATTTATTCCATTCCAACTATCTAAAGTTGCCATGCCACTGGCACCTTTCAGAGAATCCCACATACAGTATAATTAATGGTGTCAGATCCCTAAATTGCATCTTTATCACTTTCCTTCAGGGGATCAGCTCTCTTCCCAAGCACAAAACCCTGAGGCAGAGGGAATTAGATGCTGCCTATATGGATTTAATCTTATTATCTTCTGTATCAATTTATTTATTCATTTGTTCTACCAATACTTGTCAAGCACCACCTGCTATATGCTAGGTACAGTTTAAATGTTTAAAGTAATCAATGAACAAAAAATTCCTGCTTCTGTGGAGTTTAAATTCTTCAGGAAGAGGCAGATCAAAACAACCAAAAACTCACTGTAATAAGTAAACTCTATAGTAAGTTGGACTGAGTGCTGCAGGGGCAAAAAAAAAAAAAAAAAGAAAAAAAGAAAGAAAAGAAAAAAGAAGGCAGGTTAAGGGAGATTAAGAGTATAGGGGCAGGAGTTGCTGAACAGATTGCAGTTTAAAATAGGACAATCGAGCTAAGCATCAAAGAAAAATTGACATTTGAGCAAAGACCTGAAGAAGAGAAGCAGAAGGTTATGTTGATATGTTTATGCTTTGCTGTTCAGGCAGAGGGAATAACTAAGGCAAAAGCCTTAATGAAGCAGCATTTTGGTGTGTTTGCGGAACAGTAAAAACTCTGAAGCAGAGGGAGTGAGAGGGAGGAACTCAGAAGAGCTGAGGTCAGAAAAAAAATGGGAAGAAGACAGGTACATTACACAGGGCCTCATAGGCCATTGTAAGGACTTGGCTTTTACTCTGAGTGGAATGGGACACCATTGTAGGCTCTTGAAAAAATTGTGACACAACCTGATTATCTTTAAAGACAGATCACTCTGGTTACTATGGTGAGAGGAGCTGTCAGAGGGCAAGTGTGGCATCAACAAGCCCCGTTGGGAGGACATGAAAGTAATCCATGCATGAGAAAATGATGGCCCTGCCCAGGAATGTGTAGCAGGAGTGGTGGGAGGTGATCGGATTCTGGACATCTTTCAGAGGCTTCACTGACACATTGACTGGTGTAAAAGAAGGAAGACTGAGCTTTGGGCCCTGAGAAGCAAGAGGTTGGAGATGCCAGAGGAAGGTGCAGGATCTTTGGCAGGGAATATCAGAAATTCGGTTTTATATTTGTTAAATTTGAGGTATCTGTTAGGTATCCAAGTGAAGATATTAAGAAGACAATTAGATGTGCCCATCTGGAGTTCAGAAGAGAGATTCAAATGGATCGTAGAGAGCCTCAAGAAAGTGAGCATGGATAGAGAGGAGAACCAGCTCTAGACACTCCAACATTAAGAGGTTGGGAAGAAAGGAAGAGGATCCAACTAAGGAGACTTAGAAGTGACCAAGGAGATAGGGAAAAATAATTAAACCAAAAGAGCATGGGACTCTAGAAGCAAAGTGAAGAAAATGAATCAAGGAAGAGGGAACAATAGTCTGTGTTGATAATCCGATAGGTCAGGCAAAATGGGGCTTAGAATTTGCCTTTGGATTTGGCAATATGGAGAATGTTGACCTTGATGAGTATGCTTTCAGGGCAGTGGTGGGAGCAAAACTCTGACTGGAGAACATTAAAGAGAGACTGTGAGAAAAGAAATTGGGGATTAAGAGCAGAGACATGTTTTTCAAGGAGTTTTGCTGTAAGGGGGAATAAGAAAGTGAGGTAGAAATAGAGTGGAGAGAGAAGGCTTTTATTTTTTAGGATGGAGGAAATGGCAGAATGCCGATAGAAATGAAATAGAGTTAAAAAATTGATGATAAAGAGAGAAAAGGAAGAATTACAGGAGTGATATCCTTGAATAAATGAAAGGGGATGGGATCTGCACCATTTAAATAAGCTTTTTAATGTTTGAAATTATTAACTTTTGTCACATTTATTGCTAATATTTTTTAGTTTGTTGCTTGCTTTTGGCTTATTCATAATCTATTTTGATACTAAGAAATTGATAATTTTGAATAGTCAAATTAATTAGTTTTTTCATTCGTGACTCTTCTATAACTTTTAAGCTTATAAAAATCTTTAACTACTCAAGGCTCAAATATCAGATGAATACCTATATATTCTTAAAATGATTGTATAATATGAGCTTTTGGGACAGGGTTGATATAAGGTTTTGGTTTGCTTTTTACTCTAAGTCTGATATTATAAAACCTTTCAGACATCCTAATTCCACTAATATATTATTCTAAACTCACCAAACTATTATGAAAAGACTAGGAAAATCAGTTTTCCTTTAAATGAATTAAGCAGTTACAGCGTTGGAAGTAGTAGTGTGTGAGACATCTGTCTTTGAAAACTTCATGTTCTAATATGGACAGATTGAATGGACACAAATGGAATTGAAACTTTATCTAAGAGAATGCGTTGATCAGTGGGCAGTGATATGTAGGTCCGGTGAGGTTGGCTTGCCATGGTCCATTCTTTCATTTTCTTAGATGGTTTTTTATCACATAAAGCTCATGGCAATGTGAGTAAAAGCTTTTTAGTGTCAGTGCAAAGACGTAGCTGGCAAATTCTTTGGTTTAACACACACTATGTTTATTAAACACTCAAGATTTAAAACGTACTTTAAAGGCTTATAAGAAAGTTGGAAGTTTTACTGCTCCTTGGTTTATAGAATACTCCTCATGCGATTTGAGGTAAAACTCTTAGATACCACGGTTCCTTGATTACGAAGTTATTCTTTACCACATAAATAACTGGTTTTAAAAATTCAGATGAATTAAAATTTAAGTACAAAAATCTTATTTAAAAGTGAAAGAAATATGTTTAAATATCTAATATTTCCTAATGGAAAAAAAATTTACCTGAAAGCATTGGAAGAAATCCCAAAGATAGTCATATAGTTTTGAGTAGAAAAAATATAAAACTTTTCTATGTCATAATTTTAAAGCAAATTAAAAGACAGGAGCATGGAAAATATTAATAATGTGCTTGGAAGCAGATTAATGACTTTAATACATAAAAATCAATAAGGAAACCACTACTATCAATAACCAGAATAGGTAAAAATCAATAACTAAAACAGTAAGACCCTACTAGATAAATGGACAAAACAATAGAAAACTCAAAAGAAGAAATGCAAAGAGCTAAAAAAAGATGTGTAAACTATGTTAACCTTCACTATAAGATGAAAACTAAATTAGTGAATGCTTTCTTACCCTTGTCAAATTAGAAAAGATAATTAAAGTGACAGTAGTCATTGCTAAGCACGTAATGAAGCCAGCTTCTACTCACTGCTGGCAGTGTAAATGAGTTTATTCTTGGAAAGAAATTTAGCAGTATGCAGTAAGAGCTTTCAATTTCTTAGTGGCCTAGTATTTCTAGGACTCTAGTCTAAGAAAATATTGAGGTTAGACAAAGATAGAAGTATAAAATAATTATTTGTAGGAGCAAAACCCTTGGACTACCTCAGCTATCCTTCAATGTTAGTATTAACTATAGTATTAATACACAATTATGTTTACACAGTGGTATCTTGCAACTAGAAAAATTTTCTTACAACGAGATTTTTATAACCATATTAGAAAACACTATGACATAAATGTTCACTGAAAATGCTGGGTAAGATGGTATCATAATATTTTTAGTGTGAAACTATGTGGAACAAAAGGTAGAAACAAATATGCAAACTGAATGGTGGAATCGCCTGAGGATAATAGAACTAAGTAGGTTTTTTTTTTTGTTCTGATTAATATTTTTTTGGTACTTTCCAGATATCTTTATAGGAAGCATCTAAAACCAGAGAAGGGTTTTTTTTAAGGCATTTTTTTCTTTGTGGAAAGAAACTTATATATGTGATATGAGCTTGGACCTGCATAGCCTCTTTCTTGTAGCATAACAAGTATCCTGCCAAAATAATTTAAAAGGAGAGATTAATTTTATAAAGATTGAGGAACACTGATTTTTTTAGTGGTCTAAGAAATCTCTTCCTTTCTTAGAGACAACAGCAATAACAACAAAAACGTAATTAACCAAAATAGATCTTCTAGTTAACAATAGTGTTAGCAGATTGTATTTCAGAATAGAGTTGTAAACTCAAATGTGTACATTTTCTCTCGTAGATGTCGTCTGCTGCTGAAAATGGAGATGCAGCACCTGGAAAGCAAAATGAAGAAAAAACCTATAAAAAGGTGAGTATTTTATTTTTTTTCTTCAGCTCAGAAAGAGGAATGAATACTTTTATTGCTTGGAATGTTAATATTGTTTGTTACAGGCCCTTTTTTTCCTCCAAAGCAGTTGCTGCCTTAGTTTGCTATTGCTGCTGTAATAAATTACCACAAATTTAGTGGCTTACACAGCACAAACATTTTATCCTACAGTTCTGTAAGTAACAAATCTGACATGAGTCTCACTGGGCCAAAATCCAGGTGTCAGCAGGGCTATATTCCTATCTGGAGACTCTGGAGGAGAGTCCATTTTCTTGTCTTTTCTGACTTTTCCAGGCTGCCTGCATTCCTTGTTTCATGATTCCCTTCCAATTTTAAAGCCAGCAAAAGATAGTCTTTCTCTGGCTGTATCAGCCTGATACTAAAGGACTCCTGTGACTATATCCCACCCTCCCGGTTAATCCAGGATAACCCTTGCATTTTAAAGTCAGTTGATTATTGACCTTAATTTCCTCCGAAACATTAAGTCCTCCTATAACATTATATAACATTACATATTCAGAAGTCCCAAGGATTAAGACATGGACATTTTTGGCAGGCCATTTTTCCACCTACCACAGCTACTATGATATAGAACAGCGGTCCCCAACCTTTTTGGCACCAGGGACCAATGCTCCTATGAGAATCTAAAGCCTGATGATCTGATGTGGTGCTGAGGCGGTGATGCTAGCGCTGGGTAGCGGCTGCAAATACAGCTGAAGCTTTGCTCACTTGCCCGCCGCTCACCTCCCAACAGGCCACAGACTGTACCCATCCGTTGACTAGGGGTTGAGGACCCTTGATATAGACCATTAACAGAAGGTAGTTATTTGAAGACCCTTCTTAACTCAAAGAAGAAGGTGTTTATGGTGTGCAGTGTTCTGTGTTTTGTATGTGAATCTTTTACTTTCCACCAAAATTTTAAACATTCCTTACTTTAAAAAAAAATTTTTTTAAGATGAAATTCTGTTTTACTCCTTTCTAAGCCTCTCAGATTCTGTGTCTTCAGCCCATTTCACAAAAATCTCAATCTAGACTTCCTAGTGTTATCTTACCTACACTAACCATTTTTTTGATAAATTCTTGCCTTCTAGCGATCAAGCTAATGTTCAGACACATTGCTGAGAAATATATGTTCCCAAATGTACCACCACTCCTGATTTTAAATTGGCTATGCATTTGAGCTTTAAAAAGTCCTGACCTTCCTTCCCCTCTTGGGAGTGGGAGGTTTGTGGATTAAAGGTTTATTATAACTTAAGTTTTGCTTTTGCTTTTTACTCTTTAATGGATAGCTAGCAAGAAGTTCTGTCATGAAGTACAGGAGCCATCTGATCTGTCTATACATATCAGGTTGTGGATGTGTTTTCTCTTCCATTTTCATGCCCTTTTTCCTGGTATATCTTTTGTCCTCAGCTAAACCTAGCAATATAAACAGAAGGTTTGTTATCCAAAGTGATGATGTAGTTGGGGAAGGATAGGTGAAGATTCAAGTGCTCAGAAGCATGTGGCCAAAGACAATAATATGCCATTTTCAGACACAGGTGGTAAACCAAATCCTATCTCATTTATTCAAGATGCTTCGTAAATTCATTTAAGCATGAGACCAGCATAGAGATGATTAAATTTGCCAGTCTGTTGCTACTTCAGGTCAGTTCCTCGGAGTTTTCTCAATCAGCATCAAAAGCAGCACTGTTCTTGACCGAATTCTGACCTATAGGAGGTCTTTAGTAATGTTAAAGTAATAGAATGTGACCGTGACATCGTGGAGTTTGCAAATGTGTATACCCTGCCTAAGAATTTAGTAAAGTAAGTTTCTAATAATATTATAGGTATGATTCTATGTTTAATGTCTCTAACAGGATATTTGACTTAGCAATGTTGGGAAGGTTATAAAAACTCAAAAATCAGATTTTGAGAACAAATAATTCCAATAAGAGAAGATACAGGAAACTTAAGTGGACAAAAAAAACACCAGCAATTTTTTAATGTACGATGGCGTAAGGATCTTTTTGATAATCTCTGATTTTAAAAGGAACATAAACAACGAAGGAGGAGATATGTAGCCTCTGGGTAAGAAAAAGCACCAAAAAGACAGCACAGTGCCTGGACTTCAGTTCTGAAAAAACGTGGAGTTGATATGCACAGTGAGAAGGCACCACTTAGAGAGAGTGTTGCTTTACTAACAGGTAAAAGCTCAGCAGAACTGTTTCGTTTAATTCTTCTCAGTTAAGCAAAAAGATCCTCACACTGACGATGTTCATGGTGGAGTTAGAAGAGGTGCTAATAAGGGTCACATTAGTTATTGCAAATATGTCCCCAAACCCAGATGAACCCTTTCCTAGATGAAAGAACTTGAAATTAGAATAGGGAAACCACAGAGTATGAACTTTGAAAAACTGGGAGAATGGGAAAGTTCTGAAAAGGCAGGAGATAAGCAAATATCTCTATTTTCAAAAATGAGGTAAAGGTACATTTTGGAAACCAGGTGTGAGACTTTTCCTCAGCATAATTTGAGCATGGATTAATAAATATATGGTTTATGTACATTTAGAAAAGAAATACATCTTTCGCAAACCTACATTACTTTATAAAGATATAGTTTATGTCAAATTAACTACATTTTCAATTACGAGAGAGTCATTAAATTAATCACAGATAAGGAAGATACTCAAGTTTAATGAATCTTGATTTAAAGGCACCTGGAAGGTTCTTATGGCATCCTTCCAAAGTAGAGAAGCGTGGATTAAATATTGTGATTAGTGTGTTTGTACCCGGTTGGACTAATGTCCCCAGAGAATGGCCATTTTGCTCCTTATTCACTTAGTCTCCACCAGCATGACGCATGAGTTGACCCTGTGTAGCTTAACAGTTTTTACCCTGACCTTAATGAAAGCCTAATAACTCTGCTTTTTCAAACATGCAAATGGCAAAAGCCTGACAATGGTAACTAACAGATTGGATGAGTGTCATCAAGGCCATCAATCATTTCATTAACTATTGTCCCTTTTACAAATACCTTAAAATTTACTTTTTTTCTCTAGTCCTGAAGCCCTGACCACAGGGTATACACCTGTCTAAAAAGAAGCTTTGATAACCCTTTCGGTTTTGCCTGTGACTGAAACCATGTCTAGGCCCCAGATTAATAACCCCTGATCTACTATGCTAGGCATTGAGAAGGGTATCAAAGGAGTTTATAAGGAAGTTACAGTCGAGTGGAGAAGGGAAGACATGAAACAATTCTAGAACACAGTAGTCTATAATAGAGTGTTCAAAATAGGAAAAATCAGTGTGGGTTAGAGTTAACAAGCAGGCTTAGGCTTTCTGTATTAAACCCCAGATTTATTGGGCATTTGCCAGCCACACTCAGCATCATGAGTGCTGTGGTTTCCATGTGATTTTAGGGAACACTCAGTGTTCATGGGACAATGTGATGTGTTCTGAGTCTCCATTGTTTGCACGTGATTATTTAGGCTGGCTGCTGCTCGTTCTTCCAGTTGACCATTTCCCTAATCCATTATCTGTCCTTGACAAGCCTTGAAAAAATAGCTAAAGTCATTTGGTGAGGTTAATGTCTTCAGCTAATGGCTAAAATAAAAATTTTGATTTTAGCTGCTTAAAACAAACATGTTGCCCATTAAGACCAGCATTAAGGGCTGCCTGACTGTGTTTATAGAGTGCAGTGTTTCCATTCTCAGTCCATTTATTGAGTGTCTTCCATAAGAGTTATAAACACAAAAGCTACAGGGGCCAGACAAGGAACAAGGGAACAAAATAACCAGGGGGAAAGTGGTAAACAGAAAAATACATACCTTCTAAAAAGGAGGCAGGTGGCACTCAGCTCCAGCTAATAGAGCTATGCATGAGCGTTCACCCAGGATTGCCAGATATACTAGTTTTTCAAGAAACAAAAATGTAGATTCTGATGTGAAATCTTCCAAGTTTTAAAGGTTGGTCGGTCAGCTGATTCAAAATTTCTCAAAAATACCCTTGGGAGAAAACTAGTGATCATCTGGCCCTCGTGCAGGGGGCAGTTGGCAGCCTTCACCGTTTGGGTAGAGATGTGAAATAGAAGAATTGCTAGAATGTAAAATCTAGTCCCTGCTTCCTGTGACATTAGAACTTATTTAAGAGAAAAAATATGGGCTCGAGTGAAAAAATAAAATAATGATTCAAATTGGTGCTAAGTGCCAAGAGAAGTGGCATTTCACTTAATTCTCTAGCAAGTCCTGATGAGCCCAAAGCTCATTACAGTCTTCTGGGAAAAAGTCCTTTTCTTGGACTTGTCCATTAGCAGAGCATTTTGCTGGAGTACAAAGTTCATTAGCTGTCTCATTGCTTTTTGTCATGGCAGAAAGTCTTACTCTTTAGGTGACTGTGTTGATTTACTTACTCATTTATCTCAATGATAGGAAATCTGATGCACACAGGCACAGAATCAAGGATGAACATGATTTGTTGGAGAGACAGGAGAGCCTGGCCTAGACATAGCTAAGTTTCAGTGTTTGGGGAAAGTAGCAGGCAATTTTGGAAGTGTGGGCTGCCTCTAGATGACAGCCTTGGTTGCTGGTTTGAGGAGTCTGGATTTTATGTTGTAGGCCAGCACTGTATCAGAACTTTCTGCAATGATGGTAATGTTCTATAATCTGTAATAATATAGTAGCTGCAAGCTGCATGTAGCTATTGAGTATTCAAAATGTGGTCAGTGTGTCTGAGGAACGAGTTTTTAATTTTGACTTTACTTCAATTTAAACAAGCACCTGTGGCTAAATGGCTGCCGTGTTGGACAGCACGGTACTAGGCAGTGAGGTACCATGACATAGATTTGGAGATTAGTAATATGATAAAATGACAGTAAAAATCAAAATAAAGGCTGACCTGAGAGTTTCCAATCATAGAAACTGCCAGAAGTGTTCTACCTTTGATAGAACTAGAGAAGTTTGAGTAAGAGATTTATTTATTTACTTTTAACTAGGTGATAAACTTAGGAGGAAGCAGAAGATAGGGCATCACTTCACTTTAAGAGTAGTTTAAACTCATAAAATACTAATGCCAGAGATCTAAGTTTTCTCTCTTTTATATGTGGAGAAATGCCCATCCCACTCCCATCCTTCCAAAATAGAGGTCAGTGAGGTTCAATGACTTATCCCAGGTCACCCAATCAAGACAGGCATTAGGAGGATTTTGTCGGGGAGATGATTAAAATCTCCAGCCATGTGCTGTCCTGATTTTGTCCATCAGAATTGGTCAGTGTTTCACAATCACCTGGACGTGGACTGGCATGGGAAATTTTTACCACCACCATTTGAATGTCTTTCTCTCTCACCTCTCCACCCAAAAGTTATCATTCCAAGCCTCCCACCCCTCCCTCTTCTACTTCTTCTTCCATCTCGGGCCTGCCCACAGTAGATCCCCACTGAGAGATTCAAGTTTTGGTAACTACTGCAAGCTATTTTGAGTGTGGAGGTCGCCTGTCTTTAGCACCAACACCCCAACTTTGGGTGTGCCAAATTAACCAATTTCTACCATGACAGGCAAACTGATGATAGCACTCAGGATGCCGTAGTAGGAAACTGACCAGACTAGGACACAAACAGGGTCCTTTACCCAATTTTCCCAGTTTTTCCATTTTGTTTTGTTTTTTAAGACTGTGGCTGTCATTTAATTCCAGTGTCTCAGCCAGTTCCCTATCAGCGGAGGCAGGCAGCGATGAGGGAGAAGGGAATAACTCCTGCCCCTTACCACATTCAAGGAAAGATGTATTTTATGACTTTTAAACATGAGTGAGGTAATGACTCAGGAGAAAGCATTTATTTAAATACAAGATATTTTATAAAATATCTCTGGAAAAGTGCACAGGCAACTGGTAACATTGGCTCTCTCCGGGAGAAGTGGGTGATGGGAATCTTGATTTTGGGGAGACTTCTGTATATGCCATTTATGCATATTTAATTTTGAACCATGTGAATGTTTTACCTACTCCAAAATGGAATGGCTGACATTTTAAAATATGGGAGAGAGTGGCTGGGATGTGCCTCGACCTCTCTTCCTTTCCTTCAGACTCTAGAAAGCCACCACTTCCATAAAACAAGATGCTTGCTTTCTGCCCTGGTGGGACTACACTCTGTAGCTTAACAGAAACATCTGTGTCTTTGCATTGGGCAACAGTTATCATAAGTAGCAACCGCATTGGCCTCTAGGAAGAATGATCCTTTGGCATTCCAAGTGTTATTCCTAATTCTCTTTATTCCAAATCACCCTAACCCGGTGGTTGTCAGCCAGCACCAATTTTGCTTGCCTCGCAAAGGAACATTTGGCTATGTCTAAAAACAGTTTTGATTGTCACAACTGGGGTCTGGTGCTATTGGCATGTAGGAGGTAGGGGCCAGCGGTGCTGTATCCTCCAATGCACAGAACAGAGCACACAGCAAAGTTATCAAAGTGCTAGTAGTGGCAAAGCTGTAAAACCTCGTCCAAACTAAACTATCCTTTTAAATCGAGGGTACGTGGGTCCAGCTCTTCTAGATACTAGTTGTATAACTTTAGGCAGTTTCCTGAATTGATCTGAATCTTAATTTTGTATTTAATACCTACCCTGACTGGCTTGTAGTGCTATGAGGATCAAACTATTTAGTAGACGTGAACACATCCTGGGAATAGAGGAATACCAGTGAATGAAGTCACCATTTTTACTAACAAAAGCAAGATCCCTCAGCCTTAGATATCCAGGCATATTAGTTCTGTTAGAACTGAGCATGGCAGCTAGTGCGACTGCCTCCCCCAGGGCTGGGGTCATGGAGAGAACAGCCACTTAGCATCCTGGTGCTGGTTCCAGTCTGGTCTGGGCATGGGAGGTAGACACTGGGTACTGGAGCAGGACACTGTGTCCTTCCCAAGAGCAGTGGCTTCAGAAATAAGAGTGAAAGGTATGCATCTAATAGTGAGCTGCCATTGTGTTTTTTAAATTAAGCAGCAGGGAGGTGAGCTGTGTCATGCGGAGAAGGAGAATTTTAAAACAATCCCATTAGATTTAGAAACACGTATCATCATACATTTTTACCATCCACCCCTCTGCGCAGATCTTCCCTCCAAACCCCTCAGCTTTCTTGTAGCATCACTGGTGCTTGTCTCCTTCCTCGCAAAGTTCTAAAGCAGGCAATTTCAGCTCTGCCTTTATTACTTTTAAGCAAGACATTGCAGATAATTAAGCCAAAAATAATTGCAGCTTCAACTAGGAGGAGTAGCCAACCCTCCTCAGGGCGTTGCCCTGAATCGTTCATGTGTAAGTGACCTCTTTGAGCAGTCACTTCGGAAGGTGTCTCTCCACGTTAAGTCACTCAGGTTTGCTGCACTTTTGTGTTCTGATTAACTAAGAACTGTCCATTTTTTAGTACTGGATTCCAGTAAATATAGCATTGGTATCCCCAATACTTGCTGCACAGCTTCTTTCAGGAGCAACAATGGCCACTGCTTTATTGGTGTTAATGACTTGCGGGCAGGCTGGGGGTTTTGGTGTTTCTGCAGTCAGTTGGGACATCTCAGCTGGAGTTCCTGCTCTCAGAGCAGAGCATTGCTTTTGTTTTCAGATCGAAAGGCTTGAAAGGCTCGATAGCTGCAGGCAATCTGCCCTTCTCCCTGTGCCGCTTGGCCAACAGGGTTCTGATCTGGCCAGCAGGCTCCTTGTCCCAAGGACTATGGCTTGTCCATTTTTATTACTACCACCCCCCTTTCCTTGCCTGGATACCTAATAGATATTTTTAAAGGTTGCTTAAATTTAGAATTCTGGAATTATTTATTCTGGATTCCAAAAAAGACCAGCAATGTAAGTTAGGTTCTAGTCTTATATTTACTTAAATACTGCATCTACTTAACAAACACTAATCACTAATAAGACATATGCCATGTGATTATTCAGAATTTTTGCTATTTATGGAGTTAGAATCATTAGCTGCTGGAAGAATTTTATTTATCAAATTACACTAAGTTTGTTCTAACCAAAAATCTATTCAGTGAATTAAAGCATAATTATTACCAATCAGAGGCAATTTTTAAAACTACATTAAACATAAAAGCTAACATTTCTTAGTGCTTCACGTATGCCAGCCACTATTTTAAACACTTTAGAATTATTAGCTTATTTAATCTCTTAACAACCCTATGAGGTAATACTATTATTCCCATTTTACAGATGAGAAAACTAAGGTACAAAAACGTTAAGTAACCTTTAGGGTACACAAGTAAGTGGCAGAATAAGACTGGGATTTTAACCCCCCTGTGTCTCTCTGGGGTCTGTGGGACCCTAACCACTGCAGTGTTGTTTGAACACTGTGACATTAAAATGGAAAATTCTCAATTATCTGCTAGTATAGTAGGGACCATTGGCACAGATAATTCAGCCATTTTTGGAATGGGACAATAAATGAATAGAATTCAACAAATTTAAAATGTTTTCCCAGATTCAATGGGTGAAAAACCAGCTTTCCTCATCCAAAGTGTGTCTCCCCCATAAGTACAGAATCTGACAATTGCCTCAAGAATATTTTTTTGAACGTACACAGTAATTTTGAAATGAAAAAGAAGTCGATCACTTGCTCACTGTGAAAAACACTGGAAATGAAATGAGCAAAGTAATAATTTCAAAAGTTATTCTTGAGCAGAGAACTCAAAACTGACAGTAAGAGGTGAGACCCATGTAGAAAAGGTAACATATTTTGGACTGTCAGATTAGGAGAACATGTTTTCACACCCAGCTGTTCTGTAGATTGTTACAGGAGAATAACTTGCTAATGATCTGCTTGATGGCAAAAAAAAAAAAAAAAAAAAAAAAGATTTAATAAAGTATTGGTCAAGGGAATGAATATTTTGAATGTTATTTTCTCCTGTGGGAATTAAGTTCCCCCAGATAGTACACCTGTATTTTCTGGCTAGTTCCATTCACTGTGGATTCTGTGCCTGTGATTTTATTATTATACCCTGAAAAGAAGATGAGGCAGCCCAGCCCAGCCCAGCCCAGCCCGCTGCGTGGACAACATCGCCTCTGAGACATTCAGTACATCATTAAGGAGAGAAGAAAAAGAAGGTGGTTGTGGTCTCTGGAGACTGTAAATTGAAATTCTTGGTCCTCCTTTGTCTTTTATGCCCAACGCCTGATAATATGTACACCAGGACACCCAGAGACACAAATTGGGTTCAATTATAAGGAACATTTTTAACTGTTCATATGGTCTAACTGTGCTTTTTCCCAGCAAAGAGAAGGTAAGCTACTCTTACTTTTATGTCAGTCTTTCTGCTCATTCAGGTGCTGCTTTCTCCTTGCATTATGGATCAGGAAGCATTTGGTTACTGAATATAGAACAGAAACATAGGCTGTCTAGGTGACATTCTAATTATCCTGAGTGAATTTCTCATGTTGTGGCTTTGTCATTTTTAAGAGTGTGGTCAGTGCCTGGGGTATAAGACATACACTTGATTGTATGTCCGTGCATTCATTCATTTATTCAGTTGACAAATATTTGTTTACCTTGGCACCATGCCAGGCTTTGAGGGTAGGAAAGAGGCCAAGACATAGTCCCTGCCCTATTAATGCTTTCATTGTCATGAAAGAGACCAGAAAAAGTAAGCATTATAAAATAATTACTAACTTTAAAATTGCTGTGAAGAAAGTAAACAAGGGTAAGGGTGATGCCTTTTAGATAAGGTATTTGGAAGCGGTGGCGGGGCGGGGGGATGCTAAAGAGATGGGATTGCAAGTATGAGAAGGAGCCAGCTGTCAGAGTGGAAGCAAGCAGAGAGAACAGTATTTGCCAAGGCCTGTAGGCAGGAAGGAGCTTGATATATTCAAGGAACTGAAAGAGAAGCCGGTGCAGTGGAAGGTACTGAGTAAGGCAGCACAAGCTAGATGGGGTGAGAGCAGTAGCTCTTAACTGGGGCTGATTTTGTCTCCTAGGGGACACATGATGCTGTCACAATTGGGAGGGAGAATGGTGCTACTGGCATCTAGTGGTTAGAGACCACAGATGCTGTTCCATATCCTACAATGTACAGGATAGCCACTCCCCCCATCACCCCCAACAAAGGACTGTCTAGCCCCCAATGCCAATGATGATAATTAGAGAAACCCTGGATGAGAGAAATACATAGTGGCCTGAGCTATATAGCCACAGGGACTGGGGAAATATATGGAAAAAGAGGCCCCAGCACTGGGTAGCACCCATATTTTGCTTTACTTCTTAAGACCCACCCCAAAGAGTTATATTTCTAAAAGAAATAAAACTGGCCAAGTCATTCCCTTATCATCTTCCATTGGTCTCCATTACCTACACAGACATCTACACTCTGAAGCACAGTATATGAGTCCTTTATAGTCCGTTCCCAATGGGCGTGTCTTGGCTCATCTCCTGCTATTATCTTCAGCACATGCCTAACTCCAGCCACACCAAGTATGTCCATCCCTGTTCTGGAATGAATATCTTCATTCCAGAAACAGTTCTATCATTGCCCTCCTTCACCCTCGTGGATGATGAATGTTAGTCACTCCTTCCCAGGCCTCCCTCAACGCCCTGCATTGCCTCTGTTATATCATGGATGGCTTTGTTTTGTAATAATTGTTTACAGTTATGACCCACCAACTGCACCATGAGCAGCTGGAGAGCTAGGTCCTTGCCCAATCATCTTGACATCTGAAGGGTCCTGCACAGTGCTTCGCACATTGTGTTCAAGAGATGTATCACTTTTTTCTTCTTAATTCTAAAATTGTGATAGACTTTCCAGAGAGATATGTTCTTGAACCTACCATTCCGAATCTGCAATCAGAGGTGAGATATGTTGAGGGAAGGAAGAGGGGAGGAAAGGGGTAGAATTTGCGCGTTGAATGTTTGGATTGCAGGAAGAACATTTGAAAGAGCTCAGTTCTGTCCTTTTGGCTTTTTCTGTTTCAAATGGTAGTGATTATCTGTGTCATGGGTCACCGTATGGCTCTTTGAAAGTTGGCTATTAATATGGCATCTTTAAGTCCCTTGTCTGTGGTCTACAGACTGCTGATAATCAGCCACTCATGCAAGAGCTCTGGCAACTAATTTAAGAAGGCAGTCTTTCCCAACCCTATAACTGAAAGGTTCTATTCTTTCCAGATGTTGGCCCATTTAAAGGCTGGCTCTGGATAGATGCCAGTAATTGTCAGGGGGGATCAGGATTTGGGATTGGTTGGGAGCCCATTTCTCTAGCACAGCAGCATAGTAAACACCCTTTTCTTTGTAACATGAAAGACATAGGATCAATGATTTTTAAGGTTTTCTATTTCAAAGGGAGTAGGAGGAAATGATAACCTATCAGTTTTAAAAGCAGCTATATCCCTCAGAAAATCATGGGGGAGCATAGAATTTAAAGCTGTACTCAAGACCCTAAAGGTAGGCAGCGATGGAAGCTCTGGGCCTTATGTTCCTCCTCCGTTCCTCACCAGCAGTTGCCTGAGAAGGGGGTCTGGCCAGGGCAGTCAGGCTGGCTCTGCCATTTTATGAGCACAGCCTCATACAAGACACTTAATGTCTGAGCACAGCAATAGCACCTATGGTTTGAGTATTAAATCTGAGGATGTATGCGAAGGTATTTGGAAGATGGTAGTTGGCTGTACACATATTAGATTGCTACTGTTGTTGCTGGATCTCTACTCACTCCCAGTGGAACTTAAGCCCCATGAGAGCAAGGACTCTGCAGACCGGGTAGGATTCTGCAATACTTAATAAAGGAACAGATATTTCCACGTTTTCCATAATGGGACAATGCTCAAATTTGGAATTCCAAATTGCTTAGGACCCTGTTCTCACTCGATGAAAGTCCCTACTATTGATATTAAGGTGATAGGTTGTTTTTAAAAAACAGTGAGATTCTGTAGCAAAAGGAAATCTGACATATGTCCATTAAAGACACACCACACACACACACACACACACACATTCAGAAAGGGAAAATGCTTTCTTTGCTCTCTCTCATATTAAATAAATTAAAAGTTTTCTGTTGTAGCTTTATTATCTCTCAGTGTCCGATTTGAGGAAACTATTTAGGACTTCAAGAGCCCCTTCTCCTCATTTGTCTCTGCCTTTACATGTTCTAGCTACTCTTCCTGGGCCAGTAGGATTCTCCCAGGAAAAATAAAATGGTATCTCTCTTAAGGACACAGGGTGCAATAGGATAGAATAAAAGTGCATCATTGAAGACAGAAGGACAGGGGAAGTTGCGGGTGAGCAGGGAATGTCCAGCTTTTCATCATATGTGTTTTAAAGAAAATCATGGAAAAAATAAGCACAATCACCACAGTTTTCCCCCAAGATTATTTCCTTATTTTTAACTTAATTATTTTAAACTTGGAGACAAATCTATTCCATCATTTCCTCCCCTTCTGCGTTCTGTGGAACATTTAATTTGGCTATCACTAATTATACATTAGTGTCTTAAAGTTGTAAATATGAGACTTTGAAGCAGCGAAGTTTCATTTGTGAACAAAATCAAAGGACGGAGTCTTCTGAGATTTTGTTTGGTAATGTGAAATCCTGTTTTTCAAGGAAGTATTCAATGTAAAAATGTCCTAAGTTTCCATTTCCCTTCAGAATTGGGGGGTATACTAACTTCAGCTGCCTTGATGGTTATCTCTATACTTTTTATTAATTTATTTTTAAGCAATTGTTTTTCTGTGTAGCACATTGGACAATTACACTGACATATATATTGCTAATTTTTAAATTTGTATTTTTTTGGAGTATGGTGGTCCTGAATTGTTTCAGGTGAATTTACAGGTGGGTGGAAAGAAGCTACATAACATGGTTGATTGATCCAGCCAATGAACGGGTGTCTTGTCATAAGCCAGGTGGCTGCACAGAGCCAAAGTAGATGTGGTAATTCTCAATGGGGCATCCTGTGGCCCTCGGAATCTCTTTGGGGACAGATACAGTGGCCGATGCATAAGGCAGTGTCTGGCCAAGTCTGGGGTTCCAGGCCACAGCCCTTTTACTTTCGGGCTTCCCTCCCCATGAAGGAAGAATTTAAATGAACAATCTGTTCTTGAATAGAAAATAGTATAGCCATACATGCCCTTCCAGTTTATTGACCCAAAGTCATCCTCATTAAGGTCATGTAACCCAAAGAGCATTGGGCACCCAATGGTCCAGAACAGCATCTTTGTTCTCAGCTTTCCAAGACTCCAGAATGCCATGTATTATTCTTACTCATTTGATAAATCTAGGCACCTTCTTGTGTTAGCAGGGAATCAGCAGTGAATACAAAGGACTTGGCCTGTGACCTCACAGAAGTTATTCTTCTGTTAAAGGATCTCGGCATTTTAGCACTATTTCTGAATAACCTTTCAAAAAGGTTGTTGCATTTTAGACTCCCAGCTGATTTAGGGGAATGCCTTTTTTCCCCAGCTCCTTACTAACAGTGGCCACTATTCTCTTCAAAAATCTTTGCCAACTAGATAGGTGAAAATGCCTTAATTTTTATTTTAATTTGTATTCATTTTTATTCCTAGTATGACCAGTTTTTTTCTGATTCATTTGTATGTCTTCTTTTGAGAATTATATATGAATACCCTTTGCTGTTTTAGACATAAAAACTACTTACATATTAAGGACATTGCATTTTTGTTGCAAATGTTCTTCTGGTTTTAAATTAGTATTTTAATTTTGCTTACCTTTTTTTTAGATCCAAGCTTTTATAAAGTTCAGTTTGTTAATATTTCCCTTAAGACTTTCATCTTTGCTCTCATTTCTAAATTTTGTGCTAGCAATGCCTTGTTTAAATTATAATATTTGTAATGTAAGATTTTCCATGGTATTTTTAACTTTCAAAAATTTCCTGATGATGTTGTTATATTTATTACTCTAATTGAACTTTAGAATCATAAGGTAATTTCTTCTAAAAATATTTTATGTGATTTATCGAAATTATATTACATTTTTTAATAAACTTAGCATCTTTAACTATAGAATCTTCCAAGAATGAAATGCTAATATATTTATTGTCTTTTATGCTTCTCAGTAAGTTTTTATTTACTTCAGAGATTTTGTCCCTATTTTTGTTAAATATATGCCTGAGTAACTTATATGGGGATTTTTAAAAAATTTTTTTTAATTATTTTTTTTATGGTGACATTGGTTAACGAAAGCAGCTGTACACTTTAACAGTAAAGCATATATATATTTACTCTGTATATTCACCTGTGGCTTTTAGGTTTATGTGCCACATAAGTGATATCATGTGATTTTCAACTTTTTCTGTCTGGCTTATTTCGCTTAGCATGATTATCTTGAGGTCCATCCATTTGTCGCAAATGGCAGTATTTCATCTCTTCTTATGGCTGTATATGCACTACAGCTTATTTAGCCAATCATCTATTGTAGGACACTTCAGTTGTTTCCATGTCCTGGCCACAGTAAATAATGCTACTGTGAACATGGGTGTACAAATATCTTTTTGGATATGGGTTTTCAAGTCTTTAGAGCAAATACTCAGTAGAGGGATTGCTGGATCATATGGTAGATCAAGTCTTAGTTTTCGGAGGAACCTCCATACTGTTTTCCATAGCGGCTGTACCAATTCGCAGTCTCACCAGCAGTATATGAGTGTTCCTTTATCTCCTCATCCTCTCCAGCATTTGTAATTACTTGTCCTTGATTATAGCTATTATAACAAGTGTGAGATGGTATCTCATTGTGGTTTTGATTTGCATTTCCCTAACAGCTAGCAGTATTGAGCATCTTTTTATATGTTTGTTGGCCATTTGTATGTCCTCTAGGGAAAAGTGTCTGTTCAGGTCCTCTGCCCATTTTTTGATAGGATCATTTGGTTTTTTTTTGTCGTTATTGAGTCGTATGAGTTCTTTGTATATTTTGGATATTTGGCCCTTATTAAGGCTTTCTTGCAAATCTATTTTCCCATTCGGATGATTGTCTCTTTACCTTGTTAACAATTTATTTTGCTGAGCAGAAGCTTTTTAGTTTGATGTAGTCTCATTCATTTATTTTAGCTTTTACTTCCCTTGCTTTTGAGGTCAAATTCATAAAATCTTTTCTTTATATTTCCCCACCCTTCCTTAAATACCCTGCAGATTAGAAATTCAAATGATTTTATGGATTTAAAAAAGATTAATCCTTATGGGAAAAAGTAGAAATTTCCTCTCTTTTCTATGGTCCAGGGAAAATGTATACACCAGGAAATTATCAAAAGTCTGTCATAAATAAACTTAAATGTGTATAAAGCATGGTACTGTATTCTTACCACACTTGCTCTTCAAGTCTAGGCTAGTTTTGCATTAACTGGAGTCTAAGTTGTAGAAGTGGTATTGTGAAAGAAGAAGAGAAAGGCCAGACTAATGTATTCTTGTTGGGCTAACCTTGGTCATCTGTATACAGTCCGAGGACATCCTGCAGAGACTGTCTCCATCCAGACGGTTAGATGTGCACTCTTCCATGTCAGTCCCATCACCCATCTGCTCATTCAACAACTGGCCATCTAGGGCCTATTTCGTGCCATATACTGAGACCACAGAGATACAAACCAAGCACTTTCATGTTCACCCAGTACAAATTAGCAGTGAGAAGTACCTTAGAAATAATCATTTGTAAGTATTCATTATAAAGAAAGATATTCAGCTAACAATCAGTCCCCTTGGTCTGACTAGTGTGTTTAAATTTATTGTGTGCTGACGGGAAAGTATGACTTTGGCCTTAACATAAAAATAACTTATTCCAAACCTCAGACAGGTCCCAGTGTAACATCTTGCTTATAAATAGGTCTATCTTTTGGGGATTAATGAGGCAGAGTGAAAAGGTTAGGGTGCCCTGTATATAGACAGGACCTAAAACTGTTGAAAGTGTTTTAAAATTTAATACCACCTATGGCCATGCTACCCTGAATAAGCCCGATCCCGTCTGATCTTGGAAGCTAAGCTAAGCAGGGTTGGGCCTGGTTAGTACTTGGATGGGAGACCACCTAGGAAGACCAAGTGCTATAGGCGTAAAAAATAAAAATAAAAATAAATAGATTGTAAGCCGACAAGGTCGTTGCAATCTGTGAGGTCAATCAAGAGTTGCCTCGCCTAAAGATAAAAAGAAAATTTAATACTGTATGTATTAGTTTCCTTTTGGTGCTGTAACAAATTACTGCTATCTTAGTGGCTTAAAACAACGCAAATTTATTATCTTATAGTTTTGTAAGATAGGTATCCAACACGCACCACACTACGCTACAATCTAGGTGTTGACAGGGCTTTGTTTCTTTCTGGAAACTCTTGAGGAGAATCCATTTCCTTGCCTCTTCCAGCTTCTAGGGGCCACTTACATTCCTTGGTTCATGGCCCCTTCCTTTGTCTTCAAAGCCAACGATAGCAAATCGAGTCCCTTCCACATTGTATCTTACCTTCTCCTTTGCCTCTTCTTTTTTTCACTTTTAAGGGCCCATGTTACTACTCTGGGCCCATCTGGTAATCCAGGACAGTCTCCCCGTCTCAAATTCAGCTGATTAGCAATCTTAATTTTATCAGTAACCTTATAAGGTAATATTTTTCATTCTAAGATAACATATTCATAGGATTCACAGGTTCTAGAGATTATGATATAGAAATGTCTAGGGCCCATCGTTCTATTTATGACAATATAATTAACAGTATCCCTTCTGTGCACCTAGAGCAGTTTGTCATCCCTTTATCATATACTGTCAGTCTGTCTAGGACTCTGAGTAGAAATTGATTAAAGTCCTTAAGTATGGAGACTGTCTCATGTCTGTATTTCCTTATCTTCTTCTCTTTCCCTTTCCTCTTTTATTTAACTCCCTCTCTCAAATCAATAAGTGTAGTAAACACACCTCCAGGACCTAAATCTCCATGTAATGAATTTACACAGATAAGAGTTCATTTTATAAGGTATAAACATGAAACTGAGTCTCTCATGCTATTCTGTGTGATTGAAAAGCAAATATGGCTACTGCAACCACTGTCACATGAAGGAGTCAATTTTTGAACGCGGTTTTGAAAATTAAATTTTAAGCTAGCTCACTCCTGGAGATGGTACAGGTGGTGTCCTTCATTTCCTGTATTATTATGCATCCCCCACAGTACCATTTGCCATTGTCATTTCTTTGGTGTTTATAGAAGCAGATCATGTTTATGTATATGTGAAGAGGAAGGAAATGATATATGGAAAATTTCTGCACGGGGTATAGAGTCAAGTGATCCCTAGGTTGGAATCAAGGGCTATAAATATTCCAATAACTTCATATGTACCATGGGACTGGTATTTTCCACAGTTTGGATAAACTTGGATAGATCTTTTTAACAGCTCTTTGAAAATGGAACATTAGCTATCCACAGAGATTTTAATCTTGAGCAAAAAATAGGAATAAGGTCATCACCTCTAATGACAGAATTAGTCCTTTTTCTTTAAAGTAATTGGATATCCCATGTGTTTTTGCAGTTTTTGTTGCATTGAGAGTAGACGCATCACAAGCAGAAATGATTAATTATGAAAGGAGAAGGATTATGGAGTGGGTGAATCTGACATTTATCTGCATTATATTCTTAGAAACATAGACTGTTAGAGTTGGAATTGCTTCTGATAAAACTGTTCATTAACATGTGAGGAAGTAGAAGTCCCAGTACAGCCTGGGTTCCCAGCCAAGTATGTGCTGAGTGCAAGAAGCAGAGCTACAGCTCAGGTTCCCAAGTCTCTGGATCCTCAGCCTTTCTCAGCACACTGCACTCATCTCCAGAGCTTCTGATGCTGCACTGGGGTGACCAGACCAAGCCATATGCCCCAGAGATGCCCTTTGTGTTGATTTCTGCTTGGGCATTTCTCATGCACAGATGGCTAAATACTTCATATGCTGTTTACCCTTGAGAACTAGAGTGTCATCTGCTGTGGGACACAGTAGTTCCTGTGTTTGTGTGTATGTGTACATTATATGTGGAAGGCAGGGAAGGTAGGCAGGCTTGTTTGCACACACACTACACCCTCTGCATTTTTAAGTACTGGGGTCAGTACACAGGTGAACAGAGTGCACTTGCTTGTTCCCTTCTCCATTATTGGTTTTGTTTGTTTTCAAACCACTTTAGTAATTGTGTTTTGCATTTGACTTAATGAAACAATGTGAGATAAAACAGCTATGAAATTTTAAGACACTTTTCTTAACCTAAAATATGTGGCATTCCATTGATATGGACAGCTTATATGAAGTCAACAAAACAAACATTGATGTAGAACGTTCACCTGTGATAGAAGGATGATTTATCTTGGTGTACATTAGGAGAGATTTGTATTTAGATGAAGTTATGGCTAATTTTGTGCCCACTCACCTCAGGGAGCATTTGGCAATGTATGGAGACAATTTTGGTTGTCACATGTGGAAGAAGTGGTGCTACTGGCCTCTAGTGGGTAGAGGCCAGGGATGGTGCTGAACATCATACAAGGCACAGGACAGACCCCCAAACAAAGAATTATCCCATTCAAAATGTCACTAGTGCCAGGGTTGAGAAACTATAGCATAAAGGAATTTATAGTTTATTTGATACTTGGTTTTAGAAGGCTATGTAGAGAAATGATTGATTTAGAAACAGCTTAGCATATGAAATAAACATATCTGCTATAGTATATATCTTGGGGAAATTTCTGTAGACCTGCTGGATAAGGGAATAAGTTTGCCC
Organism: Rousettus aegyptiacus; assembly: GCF_014176215.1. Taxonomy (NCBI): domain Eukaryota; kingdom Metazoa; phylum Chordata; class Mammalia; order Chiroptera; family Pteropodidae; genus Rousettus; species Rousettus aegyptiacus. The sequence continues at coordinate 45,543,049 of NW_023416306.1, read as the reverse complement.
AACAGTTCCAGTACAGCCCCTGTGCAGTCTCTCTCAGGCCTCTGTTCTCAGTGACTGGAACTGAACATCAGCTTCCCTCTGCTCTTCACATCTGTGGAGTCTGGTTGAGGATTTAGATATTTTGGGGGATCATGATACAGTTTGGATAACCAAACACAATTAAAGAAGATGATTAAAAATATAAAGAACTAAGGAATGTCTTACCCTTACCCATACTTTACAAAAACAGCCCCACTCAGGGAATCCTATGGCACGTAAGAAACCAGATCTCAGCACAGTCAAGTCTTGGCAAAGACTAGTACAGGAGCAGTAGGTGAAAAGAGAGAGGAGTCTGGAGAGAGGGAAAATGGTTAGGAGTCTGCTATGGAGAGCAGAGAAATAGTTAGGAGTCTGCTAGAGCCCCTCCATGTACTGTGTTCTCCTCAGGCACTGAGTATAAGAATGATTTGTATTTCCTTGTTCCTTTTTAAATCTTTGAAACAAAATTTCCACATTGGACTTTTTCCCCAAAGAAAATTTCCATACTATTTGGAATTTCCCCTTTGGTTAAATTCCAAACAAATTAAATCATGCATTAGAGACACAGGTATTTCTAATCATGCCCTTTTTATAGGACTGAGGACAGATGGTTCCCCTCGCATGAAAATAACTCCCCTTGACCACACAAGCCCATAGTATGAGCAGCTGTGGTGCTTGGTGTCAGGACCACCTGCACTGTTGTCTAGCATCCCTGGTTGGTGGCAGTTGATCAAAGAGTCTGAGGCTGCTTTCACTTACTTCAGTTCACAGTGAGACACTCCTCTTGGAAGAAGCTATTCTCTTTGCCAGCCAGACTGTAGATTTCCACCAAGCCATATAGTATACCAGGTATGTCTAGTTAACAAGCCTGGCTGTTTCTAATTGAGCTTCCATGTAGCCACCTAAAGCCAAGTATCAGATACTCATGCTAGAAGAAAGGCGAGAAGATTTCACAGAGGGACAGGCCATATCAAAGTGGGCCTGGAGGAGAGGAGGCTGAAAGTGTGGGACAGAGGTTAAGACAGGGTCAGGAATGAGCTAGGCCTTTTGTACAGCAGATTCAAGGAACATACTAGAGATCATAACGCATAAACTTCTAGACAGAGAACTGCTTGCTTGTGTGCATCCTGAATATTGGCTGCTAAGGGCCTGAAGAGAGAGAACCGCCCCCCCCCCCCAATCAGGAGTGATGTTTCCAAGCCTCATAGAATTGTAGTAGTGAGATGGTCTTTATCAATCTTATATCATCAGCTCAGTCATTTAGCCAACACTGAGTTGAGCACTGAGCAAGGCACTGTGGTTAGATGGCAGACAGATTAGCAGAGCTGGAAAGAATGTGTGGGATCAGTGGTCTGAGCTACAGAAATCTACCAGTTTCCTCTAAATGTGCCAAGGAGAGAGGAAGGAAGCACCCCTCTATTGAGCAATAGACTGTGGGTCAGGCATTTATTTTCACTTGTGCTGTAGTAGCTGGTCATCCATAAGCTGGGGCCACCAGTGATCTATGTTGGGCAGGGCCACTGGAAAATTGGCGTGTTGGGATCAAGAGGTTTTATGAAACATGCTGAGAATGGTCACATCACCTAACAGTCTTGAAAAGTGTCATAATCTGGTGGTGAGCTCTGGTGGGAAGAATCCTGAACTAGGGGTTTGTCTGTTGGTAGCTCTGACACCCACTTTTATGTCCTTAGGCAACATCAAAAGCTATTTAATAATGCTCTTCTTAAGTTCAAGTTAAAAGGACAAAACAGCAGTAAGCAGCCCTCCCAGCCCCTACCCAGCTGGAACTTCTGGAAATTGCACATGGGTGAAGCATGTGCAGTTGAGAAATGACTACCCTGTTCTCCTTTCTCTGTGTCAGTCTTACTTAAAGAGTTATAAGGCAAAATGCAATTACTTTCTGTTGTTTTTTAATGCAGGAACTATAACTTGCAAAAACGCTAAGAGAAAATGTTGGAATGAAATACGCTAAACCTCAGAGAAGTGATTTGTGGTTGGTGATCGTATTTCATTCCAACATAAAAATAAGTGAAATTAGAAAGCAGACTCATAGAATTTTAGGTGTGGAAGGCATTTTGGCAGTCATCAAGGCAAATGTCTTCATTTTATAGAGGAGGAAACTGTGACTCAGTGATATCATGTAACTTTCTCAGAATCTCTCAGCCCCCTGGTAGCAGAAGGGGCCCCAAAACTCAGGTTTTTATGTTATTTGAGCCCAAATATCTGTCCATATTTTCAAATTACTATGGGAGGGGCCTTAGTAAATGAAAGTAGTAGTCATTATCTATGAATTCTTTTTCTTCTCTATTTCTACCTTTGGTCAGAAGTTGGTTAGCAGCAGAGCACAGAGCCTCCATTCAAGTGCCTTTTCACTTGTGTCCTGTCCTAGTCACGTATCTACCCCAGCATTCAGCTCTAGTATCTAGAGGAGGGAGGGAACCTGGGACCGTAAGACGGTAGCATGATGCCATGGAACAAATCTGGGAGAAGCTTCTCCCATGAGCCCAAGCTATGGTGCAGAAGCATCTTAGGCAGGCAAGGCCACACCTCATTGCTTCTTAGGAATGCGAGGCGTGAGGAGTGGGTACTGGGCTCTGCCAGTTCATCACATTCACCTTGTCGACCAGCAGCCTTCTGCCCAGGGACCCTTCTATGTCTGTCTGCAGCCTGGGTGTTCAACTGGGTTTTGATAGTGCTTCCATTCCAAAGACCTAAGTGCTTTCCTGGTGGAAGGGATGATTCTAGCCTTTGGGACCAAGAAAACCACAGTTATTTGAAAGGCCATGAGGGATAGGTCCAGAAGTCAAGTAAGGAAATGCCATCAGATGTGGATTGAAGTCACTGCAGGCAGATGAAAGAGTCCTGAGCTCTCAAATGCCTGGGTTTTTTGTTCAAATGTACAGAGTTCTCAGAGGATTTTAGAAACCGCATTCCATGGTTCTAAAAGACAAAGCATGTGAAGAGAAAATCCCATCTTGAATGCAATGTAATCCTAGATCTTGAAACATAGAGGTTACATATGCAAAGAATGCTTAATCCAAAGTTAAAAGTGTATGCAATATTTAAAATTATCCCCCAACTTCGATACTTTACCCTGATTATAGGCATTCTTGGAAAATATATAAATTGACTCTCATATAGGAAAATTTCCATTTGATAGTCTTTTTATGAAAAATGACTAGGATTTGTCTTTCAAATATGCAATCCTTCTGAACATCAGTTTCTTCATCTGTAAAACAGAGGTAATAAGATGTGGTAAGAAATCAATAATGCAAATAATTTGACCAGGCATATAATAAGCAGTTAAAACAATTACAGCAGAATCTAAGGCAATATTATGTAAGTATTCAAGTGCATAAATGTATTTCACAAAAGAAATTGTTGCATTAGAGCCTTTAAATGCTTAAAACTAATTGTTTGTATTCAGGAAACATAAGTTCTGAATTTTAAAAGCCCTTAAAAAAAAAATACAGGCATTAACATTTCAGATCCTTTTGTTGAAAATTCTCTTGACACTGTTTTTCTATGACTTTCTGGAAGTATGGCCAGAACTATCAGGCAGGTAGAAATAATACCATTAACAATTATTATTACAATCATTTAAAATAATTGAACTGTGAAAAGAGGGCATCTGCATTCTCCATTCTTTCAGAAAAGACAGCTTGATCATAGGAACTTAAAGAGAAGCCATTCTTTTCATATTGATATCCATCATTTCTTAGTCCACACGTCTGCTGGTCCTGTTCTATAAGGAGTGTTTAGGGCTTGCATGTAGAAAAGTGATTGAAGACTGGAAAATAGCTCATCACTAGCAGATGATACCTTTCACTGTCGATCTATAAAAATCACTTTATTTTTAGTTTGTAAAATTGATTTTGTTTTTTATATCATTCTGTCTCATTTAGCAATCATAACCCTTTCTCTTTCTTATAGTTCCTGGATCCTTGAGCTTTGCCTTTTTATCCCATGAGTTTTATTTATTCTTAAAACACATATGGTAAATGTTACATGCATAGTATGATATCATGTATATGGGTGAGATATATCTCATCTCTTACTCATATGTTTAACTGGTATATATATGTGTGTGTGTGTGTTTATATATATATATATCATAATATCTAACATATACCATATATATGTCATAAGAGTAATATATATAATATATAAATATATAAAAATAAAAATAAAATTTCCTCTATCAAGAATTTACCATGAGAATTAAGGGGGAAAAACTGAGAAAGATTTGAAAAGAATAGCAAAAAAAAAAAAAAAAAAAAAAAGGAAGCAAAGCTAGTTTTAGTTCTTCTGGGCCTTCTATACCATTTGTTATTTTTCTCATTTTAACTACATTTTACAGATTACAAAACTTAGTTATAAAAAAATTAAGTGTAATATAAATTGAGGCACAAATGAAAAAAAATTGTGACCACTGCCTAGTAGTAAGCTCCATTTCTGTTTTTGTCCTCTTTATTTGAGTAAATAGAGGGCAGTTAAGCCCTCCTGTTTTATGAAGTCAGAGAATTTATCTCCCTGATTAACTGCAAAATAGTAACCGATGGTCCTGCCAACATATCATAGCACTGGGATATTTCCCCTTCCTAGCTAAATACATTTGTCTTTTAAAAACTGAAGAGGTTGGTTGGTGGAATTAAATGGAAAGGTTCAAAGTTCTTGGGGTGAGCAATGAAAGATATAACAACAAGCTCTTTTATGTCACTGCTATTTCCAGAAGTATGTTGTTTCCCTGCAGATCTTAGCCTCCCTAAAGGAGTTTTAATTATCCTCTCCCGTTCCTAAACCAGAAACTACAGCTGTGTGTGTGTGTGTGTCTCTGTGTCTGTCTGTCTGTCTGCATATGCAACAGGAGCTTGGGGGTAGGGCGTGGCAGGAGATATAGGGCAGGGGTGGGGTTGGTACCCTCTCAAAGTAGGTGAGGATAATATAAGGCCAGAAAGAGTGATGAGAGAGTAGAGTTTGCTGAAGAGTTTCTTTGAATGGAGAGGAGCCGGTTGTCCTATATATGTCCTATATAAAACTGACAGACAAGCCTAGATTTTAATTCCTTTTATAAATGTCCTTAAGTTCCAACCTTGCAGTGAAACCTGATCACTTTGTTCCCATCAAGTATGCCTTCCAAATGGTACCCATGACTACATGTACTTGAACTGACAGAGTTCTGTGAAAATGTTGCCTGGGCTTTGACCCTGACCCACCTCCACACCTCTGGGCAAAGAGAGTTAACTATGGATATGGAGAATAAAAAAAATAAAAAAGAATATAAGCTGGCTTGGCATTGCCTGAAAATAGGCTCACACACCAAGAAACAAGTAGTGCAATTAGCCATAGAATTTAGCTGGACCTGTGCTATATTCAACTGCATAGTTGGCAAAGCTGATATCTCCTATTTCTATGTCAGATGTTAGAATTGTCAGATGTGGTGGTTATGAGCAATGACTTAGGTTAACAGATCTGGGTTTAAGGGCCAGCTTTGTCACTTCCTCACTGTGTGGTTTTGGGTAAGCTTCTTTGTGTTTCTGAATAAGTTTCATTTTAGGTATATCAAGAGTAAGTCTACCTTCCTTGTTCAGTTGTTGTGAAGATATATGCATAGAAGCACTTAGTATGATGCTTGGATCAGTAAGTACTCAGAAAATGCCAGTCAGCTAGTAGAATGGCAACATGGTCTCAGCGTGCAACATTCATTCCCCCCAAAAAGAAATGAAGCAGAGATAATGGAAAGATACTATCATAATGTGAAAAAATCCAGCTAAGGATACCCAGTTGCTTCTCACTACAGAAAAGCTATTCCTCAAGTTCCTTTCCTACTATAAGACTCGAAAGGGTCAGATAGACAAGCACTTGTACAGTTTCTCTGTGCCTCTCTCCGCCTAGGTGTGTTTCTCAACCCCCACCTCACCCCCAGTTATGTGTTTCTCCAGGAGTCCCCTGTCCCAGTGAGCCAGTTAAGGAGTACATTTCCTTTTGTTATTGAAAAAAATTAATTATAAACATGGGTATAGAGTTCTTTAAAGTACTATTTCAACTTTTAAAAATTGTCTAGAGAAGTGCAACTTTTTATTACAGTAAAACAAAGTAAAGAAGAACTTTATTTGGCAGATAATAAAGAATAGCTACAGTTTATGCACTGTGCAAGCTTACAATTTCAATAAATAAAAACTCTGAAGAACCGGCATGGAGTCCTATTGTTTTAAAGTCTCCATGGGGATTATTTTATAAATGCAGTTTAACTTTAATTGGTATAAAATAATTGAGCATGGTTATTGGTATGTAGCCATAAAAAATGAAAATTATGAAGTTAAAGACAAATAATACAAGGGCGCTCTTTGACTCTGTTGCTAAATTGAAGAAATCTCTTTCAGAAGTTGTTTTTGGCAGTACCTATCAAAAGCATACCTATCCTTTAACTCAGAGATTCTTTTTCTAAGAAACTATGCTACAGAAATATACAATAAATAAGTGTTAAGGATGTCCATTACAGAATTATTTGCTATTAAAAGAGAGAGAATAAGAACCCTAATAGGAGAGTCATTAAAACAGTTGTGCTACATACAAACTATGAAAATATATGTATATATTTGTAGTTGAATCCAATTTTTATTAATTTATAGATATGTTCATATATTTTCTATGTGTAGAGAAAAAAGTCCAGTACGACACACACCAAACGAGTGATATTAGTTAACCCTGAAGAGCAAGATTAAGGAGGAGCATTTGTGTTTTATTTTCTGTAGTTAAGAGTTTGACTTTTTCTCAGTAAGCATGGGCTATAATTTAACTTTTTAAATTAAGCAATGCTATCTGTGCAGACGTTTCTCTTTTGGTTTGTGATATTTTTGAATCTGCATTACTTTTCAGGTAAAGAGAATTTGGTTATAAGTTAATAGGTTATAAGCACTTGAAATATAGGTTCAATTATTTGTGGAAGCAAGAACCAGAATGACTGGGTTAAGGAAAGCTGAAGTTTGTTTCTCTTTCCCGTAATGGTGTAGAGGTATTTACTTTCTCTGCAGAGTCATCAGGGGTCCAGGGTTCTATCTTGTTTTTCTGTTGTGGAATGTACTGCTTTCAAAATGTGGTCAAGGGGGGTTGCTTCATCTCTAGTCATCATATTTGCAGAGGACACCACCATTATGGTTAAGGGTGTGACCTGGGACTTGGACACATTTCATGTCACATCTCAATGCTCAGAAATTAGTCACATGACTAAACCTGGCTACAAGAGAATACCCAATTAAAATTTCTGTCACTGCGTAACAGAGTTTCTCAACATTGGCACTATTGACATTTGAGCCTGGATAATTCTTCGTTGTATGGAGTACATTGAGGGTGCTTAGCAGCATCCCTGGCCTCTATACGATAGATGTCAGCAGCACTTCCTAGTTGTGATGATCAGAATTGTCTTCAGACACATGTCCCCTGGGAGACAAAATCAACCCTGACTGAGAACAACTGCTAAATAAGAAGGGTAAATGGATACTGGGGACAACTAATAATATCTGCCATAAATATTATGCTAATTCTTTCAAAACAGGGCTTAGCACTGATGTAATATTTTACCTTTAAAATTGATAACTCCCTTGCCAAGGAAGACAATACTCTATGTGAAATTTGGATTTTGTTGTTTCTGGAAGGATGAAAAACCAGTCCTTCTTTTTATCTTTTGAATCTAAATGTATATGTATGTCAAATAAATACTATTTTTATTTGAATATACAGACATGAAGCTTTTTCCCCAGTGTGTAGGAATGGTGTTATGCTGGACCACTTTTGTGATGAATGTGTCAGCTACGCTGTAATATTTCTGAAAGACTAATATGGCAGCATTCATAATGCTGTTCTATCCTAAATCAAAAATTTAATCAGCAACTGATGGCATATCTTTTCTAAGAGCAATTAAGTGTGCATAACTTACCACTGTTGAATACTTAAGAGTACAGTATTTTCTGGTAATAAAAAGTTTTTGCTTAATATGCTTTTCCATTCCAATGAAAGTATGTGCTTCACTGCCAATCATATAAAAAGAAGCCATGAAACACCTTCGTTCTGCCTTTTCTGGTACATTTAGAAAATTAAATCTTCCTTTAAACAAGTGGATGCACTGGGATCTTGTTAAAAGGCTACTTAGAATTAGGGAAAATTAAATATTAAGCGAATCTGTCTTGGGCTTCTTCCAAGGTTGTTCAGTGCCTAGTGGATCAGAATGACCTTGTTATGAGGTAATTTCACCACATAGGTGGTCCCTGCAGAGGCACAGGGGAGGGCATCATTATACTGGTACTGCAGCATTCTTATTTTTGAAAATGTAAATGGTTGCAGAAATTGTATCATAAAAGTAGTTGCCAGCCATAAAAGTAACAGAATACCTCAAAAGTCATTTATGAAACCACTCATACTGTGAGAATGTTGTAATTATGTCAGCTGCTGTATGAACTATGACCGTATAAAGAGACTAATGGTAGAACTGGATCTAGAAGAGTAGGTAGGGAACCTGAGGGGAATGGAGAAGGACCACATCAAAGGCATTGGAGATCAGAGTGTGCAGAGACTAGGAATCACAAATGTAAGCGAGATAGTTCAGCTAAAGTTGTGAACTTGTGTACAGGCAGTGGGTTCTGTGGTGGGGCCAAGAAAACAACCTATCCATCAGAATTTGTGATCCCTCTTCCACAGTAAAGCTGGAGCTGGAAAGCAGCTAGCCCTTCTTGTATCTCGGTGAGGCCCTGTGACTCACCCTTCCTAATGGACTATAAGTGGGTCTTTATCTAGAGGCTCTGCGTAGTAATGGCACAGTCAAATTGGCTAATTTGAAGAGAGTTTAAGAAAGGAACTGTTTGCAAAGATGTGGGCTGAGTATAAGGAAACCACAAGTGATAGTACAGTCTTTTGAGGTCAGAACATACCCTCTTACCTCCCTTAAGCCTGGAAGTAAGAGAATGGTACAGATTCTAGAACACAAAATAGGAGTTATCTGGAGAGGCTCACAGAAAGGAGCTGTAACATTTAGAAGGACACACCAGTCTGAGTTGAAATCACAGGAAGGGAAGGAAGGAAGTAAACACCCTTATGTCACTTTCAAACTTCTCTTCAATCTTCCGTATGGGTGTTCTATTGGCCAAACCCAACTGGAAGCCAGAGGGCTAGGAAGCCCTTTAATGTAGCTAACGTAACATCCCAGGACACAGAGAAGCATGGAGAAGGGGTGAAGAGCAGACCTGGGGTGTATATCCTGCACTATGATTTCTGACAAAGTAGTAAGAAGTAAGAAGTGGCTGTTCCTTCACCATTTCTGCTTCTCCTATCAGCCAGCTGCATTTGGAGGACTCTAAGGCTCTAGGGGACATCAGAGTCTCCCACAAGAGTATCACCCAACAGAGGAAAGGACACCAGCCAGGGACACCCACAGTGGGCTATTCTTGATTAAGAAATAAACTTGTATTGAATTAAGACACTTAATTTCAGGGGTGTTTTGTTTTGTTTTACAAAAGTTAGCATTTGGGCTTTATTTTTGGAGTTAGCATTAGCAGGGATTAAATTGTAGAAAATCGTAGAAGCCAAGCAAGAAATTTAGATTCATTTCTACAGAGAGTCAAAAAAAAAAAAAAAAAGAAAGTTATTAAGCTGGAAGGTGGTATTTTTTTTTTTAAGCCCAAGAATGATGAGTCTGGTAGTCCTGTGGCAGGTAGAATGGTTAGTGAGCATTCCACCTCAGCTGATCCAAACCCCAAGTTACTAGCAGGACCCGTGAATCAGTCCAGGACACTAAAAAATGAAAGAGTGGAAACATTTTAATCCCATTCCAAGGTCAGGTGCCAGCCATGAAAAACTTGTAGAAAGAGGTGATATAAGTCCAGTTTAGTATTACCTGGGGTCCATGAAAGATCTTGCCTGGCCCACTGTGAAATATGGATGCTAGAAAAGGAATTTTGGAGAGAGTTGTCGATATGTCATGAGTAACTCCCACTAGGTGGAATATTAGGAGAGTGTCTGCCCATCATATAAAGCACTGGGAAGAAGGCTTTGGTGAGACCAGTGAAGAGTGTGATGTGTGTTCCCTGGAGCCTGAGAAATGCAATAGACCATAGTATTGTCTGGGAAATTGGAAGAACAAAAGAATTCTTGGTGAGCTGCTCCGATGGTGGCAAAGCTAAAGGGGGTTCTGGTGAAGTGTGTTGCTAGTGGGGACTGCTTGTCAACTCCCAGAGTTTCAGCACAAATGATATGTGATCAGTTGAGGATGCTGAGGTAGAGATTAAGCTGACATGTGATCATCTCTGAGCCTGTCTAAGTGAAGACCTGGAAGAACAACATGGAACGGCCAGCCAGGGTTGTGTTCTTCTAAAGGTGAGAACACTACTGCCTTTTGGAGGGGAAACCTGCAGATCCTATGAAAGCATCTCACAAAAGAGAGATGTATAGCAAGTCTTTTTGAGTGCCCAGAACATCTTAACTGTACTCCTGAAGCAAGACCTGTTCTGCTTCCTCCAGCCAGCAGTCAGAAAAGAGGAAAGAAGTCCCCCCAAATCCTTCTCACTGCTGGTAGCCAGCTTGAGCCAGGCCATGTAGGGGAAGAGGAAATGCCAAATGAAAGTATACTTAAAGTTTGTGTTATTAGTGGACTAGACATACAAACCCCCAATTGAAACCATTTTTAATGATCCGTAACTAGAAATGAGCAAAAAACCTTTTATCCTCAGAGTCACCAGAAGATTCATCGACCTGCCCTACATTTCATCCTAGAACAGGGGCTGATCTAAGAATAAATTTAGAGGGACAGTGGGAGACAAAAATAAAGTTGATCATGATTGCACTTCATAAGAGTATAACAGTTACATGGGTTTATAGCCTTGAAGGCCTTGACCTAAAAGAAAAAGATAGAAAGATGAGCCAATCCCAAACATGCCTTTGTCATCCCTCAAAATGTATTTATTATTGCAGTTAGCATTAGCAGGAATTAGATTGTAGAAAACATAGTACCTTCACTAGAGGATGTTTCCTACATATAACACAAAATTTAGAAAACCTGAGAAGTACGAGGCTTGAAAATAAAAATCACCCAATGTCACACCACCCAGAGATAATCATATAGTTTAATATATTTCCTTCCTGTCCTGTTTTTCTCTGTGGGTGTATATAAATACATTTATAAGTTTTTCTTTTTTACATTTTATTACATGTATTTTATATACTGATTTTTTAACTTAATATATTTTAGGTTCTAGAACATTTTTAAAATATAATTTAAACGAAGCCAATATTTGACTTTGTCAAATATTCTAGATCTAGACTTGGACTTATATATGAGTCAATGATATGAATGAGAAAGGAATAGAGAATTTGACACATAGCTTTAGATAGTCTCTCAAGTTGTAAAGAAATCCATATTATCAAATGAAAGAGCCACTCATTGAGAGAGACTGTTGTCACTCCTTTCTTTAAATTCTCTTTTCCTGGTTTTTCTGAAGCCATGGTTTCCTGATATTCTTCCTACTCCTTCAATCAATCTTAAATCTCTTCCCAAGGCTCTCCTTCCTCTGCCTAACCCCTAAATGTTGACCAGGCTCGGGGCTTTCTAAGATATTTCTACTCTCTCTTCAGATTACTTTGGTTTTCCATGCCATTTACATGCTGAAAACACTTATATTCAAAATTTCAGCCCAAACCTCTCTTCTAAGCTCCAGACTCGTCTCTTGACATCTCTATTTGGATGTCTCATTGGCCTCTCAAATGAAACTTAATCTTCCCCCCAAAATGCATTCCTCCTTCAATCTCCCCACCTCAGTAAAGCAACCTCAGAGCTCTCATTTGCTCAAGGAAAACACCAGGAGTAGTTTTAGTACATTTTTCTCCCTTATTTGTAGCTCATAGCAAGTCCTGCTTATCTCCTTCCAAAATATACCTCAAATTATACTCTGTAGATCTTCCTAGTCATCACCCTACTCTAAGGCATTCACATCTGGACATGAACTACACCTGCCTCCTAATCACTTTCCCAAATGTATTCCTTCCAATCTGTTCTCCACTCAGCAGCCAGAGTGAGCCTTCACAAATTATAACGCAGCTCCATAATTAAAACACATTAAACCCTGAGCATGGCCTGTAAGGCCCAGTTCTAGATCCATCCTATCTTTCCAGCCTCCAATTATGATGCTCTCTCTGTTGCCTACCATAATTTATAATTGAAGGTCCCTGAACTGCTGTTTCTCTATGCCTCAAAATCGATTCCCCTAACCTCCTACTGTGATTCGCAGTTCCTTGAGGGCAAAGACTCTGGCCAGGTCACTTCTGTATCCCTAGTTTGTAGAAGAGTACCTAACATGGAGTGAGAACACAACCACCCTTTGTTGTTATGACCTGGCCCATACTCACCTTTTGCCTACATATCATTCCTCAGCTAGACCTCTCCTAATGCTAACATTCCACAATGACTCTCCACCATTTTGATCTCAGTTACATTACCCTATTGTTTATAGCACTGACAACATTTATTATGTGTATGTATCTTTGTTTACTCTCTCTTTCCCCTACTAGACTAGAAACTCCATGAGAAAAAGGACCACGTCCTTTTTTTGGTTTCATGATTTCCCCAACACCAAGCACAATGCCTACCTAACTCACAGAAATTTCTCAGATCCTTGTTAAATTAATGAATAGCACCTGACTGGAGCTCTGAAGGGAGCTTTTCTCTTTGCCTAGGGCAACCCTGGAGAAAAATGCTGGAGTTGATATTGAAATAGAGGAGAGTGGAGCACAGAATAATGGAGCCCTACCATGTCCTAATCCCTAGAACCTGTGAACGTGTTGCCTAGCGTTGGTTAAAGGGGATTTGCAGGTGTAATTAAGTTAAGGATCTCAAGATGGGGTGATAGCCCGGACTATTCAGGTGAGCCCAGTGTAATCAAAGGGGTCTGTATAAGAGAGAGGCAGGAGGGTCAAAGAAGCAGATGCATTAACTAAAAGGTTGAGAGACATTGAAAGAGATTTAGAGAAGACCGATTTGAAGATACCATCGGCTTTGAAGATGAGGAAGGAGCCAGAAGTTAAGGAATGTGACTGGCCTCTAGAAGCTTAAAAAGGCAAGAAAATGGATTCTCCCGTAGAGCCTCCAGAAGAACACAGCCCTGCCAACACCTTGATTTTAGAACTTCTGACCTCCCAAACTGTAAGATAATGTTTGTTATTTGAAGACACTAAATTTGCGGTAATTTGTTTCAGCAGTTACAGAAAACTAACACAAAGAGGGACTGAAAATGGTTTGAGGAGCCTAGAGGCAAAAGGTAGTCCCACTTCCTTTTAGAAGAAATTAGGCTTGCCTCCCTGCAAACTCTGCTATTTCCATAATCCTACAACAAGTTTCATGCAGTCTCTCTTTTTCCTTAATTCCACCCTTGAGACAAATAAGGGCCTATGCTTTCTTCCTTGAGCATAAATTCAGTGACGGGAGGGAGAATCTGGAGCGGGACTTGAGCTGTGGAAATGAGGGAGAGGGGTAGAGGTTTCCCAGCCAGACAAGCTATGGCCTCTTGCTTTGAAGAGCTCTTACTGAACCTTTTGTTTTTATGGCCTAGTCTATGGTGCCTTGCCAGTGAACATCTCTAATTTAGAATTAGGCTGTAGACCAACATGTGGTTTGGTGAAAAATGGACCTTTTGAGAAAAAGAAAAAGCATTGGACCCCCTTCCTTGGGAAAAATACATAAGCAGAACATTTCATATGTGGTTGTTAGGGCTTTGTTTACTGTAAGGTCAGCTTACTCAAAGGATAGAGTGTGTGTGTGTTTGGGATTTTTCTTTATATTGGGATGCAGGAGTCAGAGGGCAATAAGGAGAGTATAATATTGTAAGATGGGCTTTTGTATCAAGCTAAGTGGTTTGGGTACTAGACGAGGATACTAGGGACCATTAGAGGGTTTCAAGTAAAGTAGTAACATGATTATATCTTTACTTTTGAAAAAAAATCTTGCTGGCCACATATGTTTTGGCTATAATCCCATAATTAGTTCACCAGAATACCTTAGAAAAATGCTGTTGACATGAAATACTTTAATACTTCCTTTTAAAGTCAGTGATATCAGATGGCATATTAAGTGATCTAATTTCATAGACGTCATACTGTAGAAAGCAGTTTCCTGTAACTAATGTAAGATCATTAAAATCTTACTGTTGTCAGGATCGTTGCTTCCCTAATGTCTTCAGAGTCTTCTCCAGCAGAGAAAATTCAGGCAACTGAATTGACAGAGCACTGAACTGGGGGAGGGGCCTTCCAGACCAGAGGGTCATTCATGGCTCCATCACACCCTAGCCAAGGGATTTAGATCAAGTTTATATCCCAAAGCCATGGTCTGTTTATCTATAAAATGGGCATTATAACCCTACCTACATAATAATTGAGATGATCAAATGCAATCATTCAAAAACTGTTTTGAACAATATATTGTATTACACTAATGCAAACTGACATTAATTTTCCTCTTAGTATTACCATCAACCCCAAATAAATTCGCATTAGTAAAGAGGAACTATGGAAGTAAATGTTTGTGGTTTGCTTTTGTGATATTATATGGTTTTCTCTCCAAGTATCGAATGATTTAAAAGTTTTTCTAGTATCCAGGCAGAATGTTGCCTCTACTTAGGCCTTGAAAAATCATATATTAAATAGACTCTGCTTTTCTGTGTTCTGAAATCTAGAGCTATATGTTTTAAAGGAGTCGCAGGTCCCCTCTGGAGTATTAGAAAGGGAAATAATGTCCCAGCACTTTGAGAACCTACAGAAAGCCATGCAGAGAAAATTGAAAGGGCTAAGTGTGCATATAAAACCTTTGACAGTCAAATTTTGACTCACTACAGGCTTTCTAGTTTGCTGGTGGGTATCTCTGAAAAAGGAGGAGAGGACCGTGGCCCTGAATTTACAGGGAAAGAACTGCTGGTTATAGCAGAGCAACCACCAGCCCTACACAGAAGGTTCCTTATCATTATGACTTACTAATCTGCCAGTGAGAGACACTCCAGGTAGCATTTCAGTTTTACAGTTTAAGAGTGGTTGGGGTAGAAAATACTACAGCATCACCTACCCGCCTGGGAAAATGTCAGATGATCGGGCCTTCACTCCTGTTACTCAAGAAACCACATGCCACAGTGAGCACAACCACGCATTGCCATGAAGTAGACAGGATGCTTTTTAATTATAGCCAATACGTCAGTGCCGAAGCATTTAATTTTAAATGGAGATGGAGAGAAGGAAATCTCGAGGCATCATTCACCCTGTGGCAGTAAAATAGCTCCTTTTGTTTATACCTCCCATGCTGCTAGTAATGACATTAACAGTGGTGTTTATACTGGTTTACCAAGTGGTTTACAAGCTTTTTTTTCTTTGGCTTACTCATGGTTGGGTGTAATTAGAGTCAAGTAAAACATTTTATCCCTATTTCATCAAAAGGAATGGCTTCCACAAAGGTGCTACCTTTACTGGGGTCAAACAGCCAGACTTAAAAGAGAACTTCTGACTTTGATTCTAGGCTCATTTTGGAAAAACATAACAGATGCGTAAGTAGCATGGGCTTCATAGCCACATTCTACCACACATTGACAGTGTGACTGGGACAAATCATTTAACCTTTTTGAACCTTAAATCCTTCACCTGTAAAATGAGTATGATCATAGTTAATTTCCACAGTCCTTGAAAGGGTTAAATAAGTTCAGAGATGCCCACAGAGGCAGCAGCGTACATGTTTATAACCTGTAGCCCGGAGCCAGAATCCGCAGGTCTAAGTCTCACCTCCACCTCTTCACATGTGACCTAGTGTAAGTTACTAAACCTTTCTGAGTCAGTAAAATGGACATAACAATAGTACCTACCTTACAAGAGTCATTGTGAAAATAAAATAGTTTATATAACCAAAAGCACTTACAACAGTACCTGCCATTTAGTAAACACTATATATGTATGTGTTATGATAATGAGAGATTTTGATAATAATTGTGGCTGCTATCCATATATCAAGTGCCTGATACAAATAGTGATCAAAAAAGATTAACTTTTATTACAATATTCATTATTTTTCCCATAAGAACCCTTGAATTTTAAGGAGCCTGAAAGGAAAGTAAAAGTATTACAAGTCTGTTTTTTGGTTTAACAAAACAGATGTCAGCAGGGTCCTTCCCAAAATCTGATTCCTTCAGGAACTCAAAATGCAATGTTATACTACAGAAAGATTATTTTTTTCCAGTGCCCTTTAGAACCAGAGCAAATTCTCAAGCCTCACCCCAGACCTTCTCAATCAGAATTTGGGGATGCAACTCAACAGTATTTTGGTTTTGGTTTTAGTTTTTAATACCCATAGATTTTCTTTTTTAGACTTGTTGTAGGTTGACAAAAATTGAGAGGAAAATGCAGAGATTTCCCATATAGCCTCTGCCCTTACACAGGCACAGCTTCCCCCATTATCAACGTCCTCCACCAAAATCGTGCGTTTGTTACAACCTGCACTGACATGTCACTATCACCCAAAGTCTACAGTTTACATTATGGGTCATACTTGGTGTTGTGCATTCTATGGGTTAAGATGAATGTGTAATGACATGTGTCTACCATTACATTACAGTATCAGCGTATTTTCCCTACCCTGAAAATCATACGTTCTGCCTATTCAATCCTCCTCTTTCCCAACCCGTGGCAACCACTGATCGTTTTACTACCTTAATAATTTTGCCTTCTATCTGTTTTAACACAGTGATTCTCATGCTTTTTAAAGTTTGAAAACACCAGGTATAGACTCCTACAACTTAAACCACTTTCTATTGGTGAGAGTCAGGTTTGGGGGTCAACAAAGAATTGGGTACTCCATCTGTTGACCGGTGTTGCAGCCCAAGAAGTGTTAAATGACTAAATTAAGCAGGAATACAGGTAGTTCCGGAAAGCAGAGGCAGGTGGGGAGTGGGCAGAGAAAAGCACTTTGAGAGTATGTGAGTCTATTGATAGGTCTGGAACAGAATGTTTTGGGGTGTTGGGTCTTCTGGAAAGCGCTGATGTCACGTCTTGTGCCATACACTCTGAGTGTGAATAGGAGAAGAGATGTCTTTGGAATTTTTATGCAAAGTTAAAGTGAGGAAAATCATGTCAGCCTTCAGAAGTCAGTGCTATTGGTACAAAAGGTCACCGGTGCCATTGCAGATCTCAGATGGAATATTAAAATAGCAAACGTTTTGTTTTTTAAGCACTAGCTGTACTGTGGGCTTGAGTCTCAGTCTTTTGCCATCTTATTGCCTCAGATCTTAAGTAAAAAGGCATGTGGGGAAAAAAAAGATTTTTTTTTTTTTACTTCCTACAAGGAGGAGAGTAGGTAGTTGTCCTCAGACTCAGGGTGATGTAATATTTGCAGTGGAATAAGCAAAAAACAATTGAATGATGACTCAGTGGGAAAGTGATGGTGGAGGTGACTAAGCAGGACTGATTGATCGTGGCCATTTCAGGCGATGTCAAAAAGTGTTAATTAGGGACCTAGCCCTGTGCTGTATGTGATTTGTTTGGGGTTCAAACTTAGGTCCCTGAGGATTACAGTGTCTAAGGAAAAGAAACAAGTCTTGGGGATGGGGTGGAAGATATTGTAAGATATGAGTTTGGTTCTGTATCTACCGTGTTTGTGATGATAGAAAAACATCCAAATAGGTTTAAAAGATCTGAGAGTCATATGCATAGAGACAGCTTTTGAAGCCATTAAGAATGGATTATCTACATAATTAAAGAAATCTGAGGATCAAGGAACAAACTTTTAGGGACACTGCGATTATAGCAAATATGAGAAGTCAGTGAAGAAATGAGAAACCAAAAGGTAGACGTTGTCCAAAGACTATGTTTATTATAGAAATCAAGAGGATACATTTTTTTCAAGAAGAGGGATATGTCCTTTGATGTTAAAAGCGTGAAGAAATTTAAAAAAAATAAAGCATGTAGGGAGCTGGGGATGGGTATTGAATCTGCTAAGTGAAAATGTTAACTCAAAAAGAAAGTATTCTTTCTATAAAATAGACTATATTACATTCATTTAAGTCAGGGTTCCTTAACCTCAGTACTATTGATATTTGGGCTACATAATTCTTTATTATGAGAAGCTATCCCTGTGCATTATAGGATGTTTAGCACATCTCTGCCCTTCTCCCTACTGCATGTTAGTAGTAACACCATTGTCGCCAAGTTATGAAAACCAAAAAATGTCTTTAGAAAATGCAATGTGTCCCTGGTTGAGAACCACTGATTAAAGTATTTATTTGGCTCCCACTGTGTACACAGTACTACATTAGGCACTGCAAGGCATGAAAATGTGATATACTTGCACCATTAAGAAGAATATATTCTATTTTTCCTAAAGTGAGTTATTCTGCTATTTTCTCCTATTGGTTAAAACTACACACACACACACACACACGTGGCAGTTATTCCCCAAGTTAACATGTCAATTATTAAATGATATTAGAAAAGTAGTAAATTGGAAATATTGGTGTTCCAATACTATATGTTTTATCACAGATTGATGTAGGAAAATTTGATATGGATCTATGGCAAGACTATTAAGCAATTCCAAATTAAACTGTGTGTATTCCAAAGACTCAAATTATTTTTTCTCTCTCATTTGTGAAGATAAAATACTCTTCCTGATGCATAAGTATGAAATAGGACTTATTTTTTTTTAAATACTACTGTACTATTTATCTTTTGGTAGATATTATCATGCTACATATTGAAGGTATTCTACCAGGTTTCTAAGTTCTTAATAAAGAAAGATGGAGATATGGGACTATAATTTGACTTCAGGAACGTTGGTAGGAAAGATTACCACAAAAATAATTTCATGACAAGAAGGGTCCTTAATGTTTGGAATAAACTCCCTCAAAAGAAGCAACCAATCATCCTTTTAAATCCAGCATTCTTGTTGCCTTAGGAACAAAAAAGAAAATCTAAGTCCACTTTTTGCTGCTTGCCCCAGCTATTAAGACTAACGGAGACCCGGGATTTTGTTTTTGTTTTTGTTTTGCAGACTGCATCATCTGCTATCAGAGGTGCTATTCAGCTGGGAATAGGATACACAGTGGGTAATCTCACTTCCAAGCCAGACCGAGATGTACTCATGCAAGACTTCTATGTGGTGGAAAGTGTATTCCTACCCAGGTAAGGAGAATTTTTTTTTTTTTTTGGTGATGATTTGCATGCTAAAGAACTTTCCTGGTGACATCCCTGTACTGAAGAGTTTTCTACTACTGCATGTGTAATGTACTAATATACATGTTGGAACTTTGGCAGACCCAAAGCAGTCCAGATGATTACTTTCTGTTACATCAGGTAACAGAAAGTAATTTTCTGTATGGAGATGGTAAATAGGTTTCATCTTGTGGGCCAGTTGTAATTAGTTATGATAATGCCTGGAATATTGTATGGAGAAAGACTTTGAGATTCAGTGGGAAAGAGTGCAGTTATCACAGAGTAGTGTCTGCACAGATTTAGAAGGAAAGGGTGTCCAACAAGCAGCAACTGATACTGGATTTTTGCGACTCCTAATTTAAATGGTGGGCTGCGGGGGCCCACTATTGGGCCTTGTATCCTAATTCACTCATATAGCTCTTTTTAACTTAATTCTTTTAACTTTCCTCAAGAAATCTTATGAGAATCCCAGTATTTTGATACCATATTTGCAAAACACCCGTTACTCATACATGTCACCTCTATATAATATTTGGGGAAAAAATCAATTCGACAAATGAATCTGAGAGATAGATGGTGATGATGGTCATACAGCATTATAAATGTACTTAATGTCACAGAACTATTTACAGAAAAATGATTAGAATGGTAAAGTTTATATTGTGCATATTTTACCAGAATAAAGTAAATAAACAAAAATTTAAGACTAGTATACTAGCTTAGTATAGGAAGAGAAATAATAATAATTAAACTGGAAATGTCACCATAACTGATAGGATTTTTCAAAGAAAATTAGCAGATAAGAATAAAGATATTGACTTATGGGTTTGGGAGTAATTATTTTACTTTGGGACCTATGAGGATTTACTTGTCAGACACATATTTTAAAATATTTCCCAAGTAAGCCACTTGTTATTAGTTATTACTAGGCTCAGGTGAGAATGGCTGGGGTGACACTTTTACTCTCAGAGATCTTGTGCCTAATTTTTTAAAAAATCTTTATGTATTAAAAGCTTATATAAGCGAATTAGGAAAACATTATTAATTCAGGAGAAGACATGAGCATAAACAATTACTTTTTAAATACATTGGTCACAAAATAATTACAAAATAAGAACTCAACCTCACCAGTGATCAAATAAAAGAAAATAAAACACAAGCATAATTTATCTTTATGTAATTTATGTGCTTCTGAAAAGTCAGTAACAGAACCTATATCGGTAAGGTTATATGGAAAGAGATAATCCTATTTATTAAAAGTGGATATAGATGTTTGTATATTTTTTCTGGAAGACAAGGTAAAAATGTAAATTACTGGTATTTCTCTTTTAGCAATTTATTTTTAAAAGTTTGTTAGTGTTAAAAAAAAATCTTGTGTATGACTGTTCATTATTCTGTTTATAGTATAAAACAAACAACATAAATGTTTTTATTCAAAAGTGATACTCTATATGCCATTGACTACAATGCAGCCATTAAAAAGCAATACATTAAAAAAAACCTTCAGAGGAATACCACTTACATTTATATGTCCAGATATCAACTGCCTAGAAATAAAACCTTTAGGTGACTGTGCCCATGTAGTCACAAAGGAGCCCAAAATAAAAGAAAGTCAGCTGCGAATCCAGACATTCTCATTTTGCTTTAAATGCTCTTGGCTGAAGAATAAAGTTGGAATAAGAATTTTTGAGATTTGCTTCTCCAGGGTCCTTCAGCAGCCATGAGAACTAGTTTCCATACAGAAAATAGACATCCCCAAGGCCTGAGATGATCTTTTTGCTCATGATACTATTCTTTTTTCCATAACTGGAAATTGTCCTGTATATTTAGTTTCAACAGTCTGTCTATCATTCAAAAAAAAGTGTGTATTATATATATTTTTTTCTTTATAGTCAGAAGGGTCATAGTTTATCTTCATTTTTTTGATATGATCTGTTAGACTCATAATTTCTATGAATGTGTTTGCAGGATGTTCTAGCTCTCATGGTTTTCCAGGGCCTCTATTCAGACATGTCAACCTTATTCTTTGTAGCCGAAGGAAAAAATAAGAGGAATGGAGGCCTTTTGTGGGAGGGTGGCTGGCTGTGAGTTCAAGGCACTGGAAGAAGTTACAGCTGAAGATGGGTGTGTAAAGAAGGGCAGGGTGCTCCATCCTTGCTGATCTCTTCTACTTGGTGTGTCCAATCAACAGACCTAACCATCGAAGGGCACTGGTGAAAAGCAAGGCCCAAGCGTGTGGTCCCCAGAACTGCAGCATCAGCATCACTGGAGCTTGTTAGAAATGCAGATTCCTGGGCTCCACCCCAAATCAACTAAATCAGAAACACTGCAGATGGAACCTAGGAATCTGTTTTAACAATCCCTCCAGGTGATTTTAAGCACACAAAAGTTGGAAACCACTGACCAAGCACATTACTTCCATTTTGGAGGGATCTTTCTAATAAATATCAAATGTTGTTCTTAGACCTATTCCATGATTCTGGCAACTAATAAAATTTCAAATGCTTTTAAAATCACTCTTAAGTATTAAAAGTATGTCTATTTACCAACATAACACTCTATAAGATGTGTTTCTATAAGGAGCACATAAGATCTTCATAGGCACTTTCTTTTTTATAATTTTATTTTTCAATTAAAGTTGAATAATGCAATTTTATTAGTTTCAAGTGTACAACATAATGATTTGACATTTATATAACTCATGGAGTGATCACCCCAATAAGTCTAGTATCCATCTGCTACCATACATACGTATTACAGAAGTATTGACTGTGCTCCCTATGATGTACTTTACATCCTCATGACAATTTTTACAACCGGCAATTTATACTACTTAATCTCTTCACCTTTTTCATCCATCCTCCCAACCCCTCCTCCCATCTGGCAACTGCAAGTTCATTTACTGTATCTATGAGTTTGTTTCCATTTGATTGCTCATTTATTTTGTTTTATAGATTTTACATATAAGTGAAATCGTATGGCATTTGTCTTTTTCTGCCCGATGTGTTTAACTTAGCATGATACCCTCTAGGTTCACCCATGTTGTCATAAAGGGTGAGATTTCATTCTTTTCATGGCTAACTAATATTCCATCATACACATGTACCATTTTTTACCCATTTGTCTATCAGTGGGCACTTAAATTGCTTCCATATCTTGGCTATTGGAAATAATGCTGTGATGAACATTGGAGTGCATCTATCTTTTCAAATTAGTGCTTTGGAATTCTTTGGATAAATTCCCAGTAGTGGAATAACTGGGTCATGTGGTAGTTCTATTTTTAACTTTTGAGGAAACTACATACTGTTTTCTGTAGTGATTGTACCAACATACAGTCTCACCAGTACTGCACAAGGGATCCTTTTCCTTCACATCCTCACCGACACTCGTTGTTAGCTGATTTGCTGATGATAGCCATTCTGACAGGTGTAAGGTGATAATCGCTCATTGTGGTTTCGATATGCATTTCCCTGATGATTAGTGATATTAAGCATCTTTTCATATGTCTGTCGGCCATCTGTATATCCTTCTAGGAGAGATGTCTATTCATGTCATCTGCCCATTTTTTAATTGGATTGTTTGTGCTTTTTTGTGTCAAGTTGTATGAGTTCCTTAAATGTTTTGGATATTAACCCCTTATTGCATGTATCATTGGCAGATATCTTCTCCCATTTAGTAGGCTGTCTTTTCATTTTTTCGATGATTTCCTTCACTGTGTGAAACTTCTTTAGTTTAATATAGTCCCATTCATTTATTTTTTTGTTCATTCCCCTTGCCCAAGGAGATATATCAGAAAAAAAATATTACTAAGAGCAATTTCTAGGAATTTTATGGTTTTGGGTCAGACATTTAAGTCTTCAATCCATTTCGAATTTATTCTTGTATATGGTGTGAGAAAGTGACCCAGTTTCATTCTTTTGCATATGTCTGTCTTATTTTCACACCATTTATTGAAATGGCCCTCTTTATCCCACTGTATATTCTTGCCTCCTTTGTCATAGGTTAGTTGACTGTATGGGTGTGGGTTTATTTCTGGGCTCTCTATTCTATTCCATTGAGTTTATTTTTGAGTCTATTTTTATGTACCATGCTGTTTTGATTACTATTGCCTTGTGGTATCATTTGATATCAGGTAGCATGATACCTTCAACTTTGTTCTTCTTTCTCAAGATTGCTTTGGCTATCCAGGACCTTTTGTGATTCCATATAAATTTGAGATTATTTGTTCTAGTTCTATGAAACATGTCATTGGTTTTTTATCGGTATAGCATTGAATCTGTAGATTGCTTTGGTAGTATGGTCATTTTAGCAATTCTTTCTCTCCATGAGCACGGTATATCCTTCCATTGTTTGTATCTTCTTCACTTTCTTTCCTCACTATCTTATGGGTTTTGAGTTCAAGTCTTTTATCTCCTTTGTTAAATTGATTCCTAGGTATTTTAATTCTTTTTGATGCAATCGTAAATGGAATTGTTTTCTTAATTTCTCTTTTTGGTAGTGTGTTATTGATTTATAAAAATGCAACTGATTTCTGAATATTAATTTTATATCCTGCTACTTTACCAAATACATTTGAGTTCTAATAGTTTTTTGGTGGAATCTTTAGAGTTCTCTATATGTGGAATCATGTCATCTGCAAATGACAGTTTTACTTTTTCTGTTCCAATTTGAGTGCCTTCTATTTTTTTTCTTCTCTGATTACTTTAAGATTCCCAATACTATGTTGAATAAAAGTATGAAATTGGACATCCTTGTCTTGTTCCTGATCTTAAGAAGCCTTCAGCTTTTTACCATAGTGTATGATGTTAGCTGTGGGATTGTCATATGTGGCCTTTGTTATGTTGAGATATGTTCCCTCTGTTCCCACTTTGCTGAGTGGTTTTTTTTTTTTAATATCACATATAAATGTTGGATTTTGTCAAATGTTTTTTCTACATCTTGGATATGATCCTACGATTTTTATCCTTCATTTTGTTTATGTGAAGTATTATCTTAACGGATTTGCAGATATTTGAACCCACTTGCATCCCTGGAATAAATCCCACTTGATAATGGTGTATTATCTTTTTAACATATTGTTTAATTCAGTTTGCTAATATTTTGTTGGGGATTTTTGCAACTATGTTCATTAGAGATATTGGGCTATAATTGCCTTTTTCTGGTTTTGCCATCAGCATAATGCTGGCCTTGTAAAATGAGTTTGGGAGCTTTCTCCCATCTTCAGTTTTTTGGAATAGCTTGAGAAGGATAGATATTAATTCTTTGATTATTTGGTAAAATTCACCTGTGAAGCCATCTGGTCCAGGACTTTTGTTTGTTGGAAGTTTTTTGATTACCGATTGGATTTTGTTAGTAGTTATAGATCTGTTGAGACTGACTGTTCCTTCCTGATCTATTCTTTGATAATCATATTTTTCTAGGAATTTATCCATTTCTTCCATGTTGTCCAGTTTGTTGGGATATAATTGTAGCATTTTTTCATAATCCTTTGTATTTCTGTGGTGTTGATTGTTACTTCTCTTTGTGGGTGATTTCTGAGTGTCATGAATCTTTGTGTTCCTGGACTATTTATTATAAGCATACTGCATCTTTATGATTAATACAAAATGAAATTACTTTTCACATTTTTCTTCAGAAGTAGAAAGTCGAAGTTGTACGTACCTCAAATTTGTGCCTTTGCCCTTCACTCTCTGTAACAAGGTAGCAGCAGCAGCAGAATGGCAGGCATGTTAACTCAGGAAGAACTTGGCTAACTTACCCTATTTACAGAAATCCACTGTCACATTTAAAATACATCATTTTAAAATATGTAGAGCTTTTAAATGTTAATAGTTTCATATTACATTAAACATTTCATTCAGATAAGAATTTCAGCAAACACTATATTGTTTGTTTAAATAACATGTGCTCTGGATGCATTTACATGACTACAAAAGAAACTTACATGGTTCTGCTCTCAGTCTTCTCATTTGGTCTCAGTTTCTCCATTGGTTTAGCAAAGGTATTGGGCCCAGTATTTCTCAATGGAGGTGCTATTGGCCTTTTTGGGTGAGATAACTCTTTGTGCAGGACTGTACAGGATATTTGTCATCTCCAGGTCATGCCAGTAATATAGCAGGTCCTTGAATAACATCATTCATTCAACATTGTTTCATTATAGTGTTCACAAGATCCCGTAAGAACTTAGCTCTTGTTTCTAACAGTTAGCTTATGGTAAAATTGGTTTCCTTATATTTTGTTTCTCAGCAGTTACAAGAACCTTTCAACAACGTTTAGTGAGGTTTACTATATCTCCTTGTTACTGTTGTAATCAAACTGCCCCACAAGGTGATGAATAAATTCGTTGTCTTGATTGTGGCAATGGTTTCACAGGGGTCTGCACATGAGAAAATTAACAAGCTGTATGCTTTATTGTGTGTCAATTATACCTGAATAAAGCTACCAAATAATGCTTCCTCCCTACCCACTCATACTTCTACGCCTGCCTGGGGAAGAGCAAGAGGGGAAGGTGGGCTGCACTGGGTTCTTGTTGTAAGCAACTGAAACATTCTGAAGCCCCTGGTGGCTCTAAAATTCAGTGAGTCTATCTAGGTCATATGGAGAATTAATTGCTTGGGGTGCCTTAAGATGTTTTCATTACTACTGCTGTGAAGCTGCAAAATCTGTTTCCCTTAGCAACCAAATGCATTATGTTATTTATTTATTTATTTGAAAGTGGCTCAAAGTTATTTTTAGGTATTATGTATTTGTTCTATAGATTATTTCATTTTTAGATGGAAAAGGTTCCAGATTTATTCAAGATTTGAAGGGCAATGTAAAATCCCTTTGAATGGTTTGATTCCATGATCTTCCAAAATCATAAAGTAAATGAGTAAGAGAAAGATAACCATCTCTTAATCTTTTGACCCCAAATCCTGTGCTGTGATCAGAAACTTAAGATTGTGGATAAATTTTCATGTATAATAGGGATTAGAAGTGAGAGAATGTTTCATAATATTTGTATCATGTTTATATATTTAGTACTTGCAACAGAGGTAGCAAAGGGAGACAAAGTTTTAAGTACCAACTATGAATTAAGCATAGTTTTATATTTATATAATATTAAATTATTGTGATTACCATTTATCTTTACAGAAAAACCGTCTTACATATGAAGTAACTAAAGCCCTGAGATATTCAGTGCTGTAAGCCAAAGCTATACAACCAATAAATGGTAATGTCAGGATTTGAATTCAGGGGTGGTTGGCTCAAAAGTTTTGTGTTTTCTTACACTGCAGCAATAAAGCACAGGAATAGCATTTCTGCTTTTTTGAATCATAAAAAGTATCCAGCTTGTACCTTAGAACTATGAATGTAAAGCTGCCTCTCTGGCCCCTTGACAACCAGCTCTAATCCATTCCTCTGGAGACATTATCACTGCCTTCTCTGGAATGGAAAATATAGTTTGAATGCTGGCAGTAAAAGTTATGTATTTCCATATTCAAGAATAATTATCTAACTGAAGAATTTATAAAATAGTCCTGCATTTTAATCTCACTTGTAAAATGGAGTTGAGCTTGATGTAGGGATCATCACAGAAAACACATTGCCCTTACCTTTGATGGATATGCAATTCAGGATATATTGATATAGCTAGGGAGTACCCTCTGTAGCTCCCTACCTCTCATTATAAATCAAGTTTAATTGGAACACAGCCGCATTTATTTATACATCGTCCGTGGCAGCTTTTCCACTACAACAGAGAATTGAGTAGCAACAGATTCTACAGAGGTTCCAACCGCTGATCTATACAGACACTCTGCACCAGGTTTTGTGTATATATGGATAGAATACAAAGCTGCCAGAATGGTCTTCTCAGGATTAAATGTGGCATGTGGCTGTCACTGGGCAAGCCAATAATATGATGACCCTACAAAGTCAGAGCTCTTTAAATATTTGTTCAGTATATGTGGTGGGGATGGGGAGAAACTGATTTCCTATTTTTATTATATACCTCTCTCTTTAGTTCAAGATAAAAGGTTTATTGAAAGATTGATTGCACATACTGGCTATTATATAACATTTTAACTTATTTAAAATTGCCTTTAAAACACAATTCGCTAGTATGATAATAACTACTTCGGAGGTTTTAACATTTAGATAATCGATGATACCACATGTTCCCAGTAAATGACACCCCAGAATGCATTATTTTGTTTTGGAATTGAAGCTATTTTCAGCTACTGACTTTTAAAGACTGGCTGTCAGCTGATTGGCCTCAGTAGATGGTACAGCCTCCTGTTGCACAAGGCAGCTTAGCAGAGGGAGGTTAGCTCCAGGAAGAAATATGTCGTTCGTTTCGCTTTGTTTTTCCATGCAAGAGCATAATCTAACTTGGCAAGAGAGAAGACCAATTTGTATATCTCTGGTTAAACAGAGTCAAACTAAAGGATCTCCACCATGCCAGAACTGGCAGAGGGGATTAATCACGCCTAAATCTACTTCTACAGATCCTGACTTGCAAAGGCTCAGTTTGAAGACTGGATGCCAACACCAGTTTGTTACTGAAATATAGTGTTACTTGTGCAGCTATGTTATCACTTAAATTTTCTTTGTCAAAGTATCACCATCTGTACATTAGGACAAAGCACCCTTCATTTATCCTGCCTCATAGGAGGTATGGTCATGTTTGCTATGATGATTAATTTTTTTATAATTTTTATTTTTCAGTTACAGTCGACATACAATGTTATATTAGTTTTAGGTATACAATATAGTGATTACACATTCCTATAACTTACAAAATGATCACTCTGATAAATAATAGTACCCATCTGACACCATACATTGTTATTACAACATTGACTATATTCTTTAGGCTATACTTTTCATCCCCATGACTATTTTGTACCTACCTACATATATCTTAATTCCTTCCCCTTTGCCACCCACCCCTCCAACTCTCTTCCCATCTGTCAACCATCAAAATGTTCTCTGTATCTGAGTTTGTTTTTGTTTGGTTATTTCATTCTTTAGAGTCCACATGTAAGCGAAATCATATGGCATTTGTCTTTCTCTGACTTCACTCAGTACAGTATCCCCTAACTACATCCATGTTATTGCAGATGGCAAGATTTTATTCTTTTTTTTAGGGCTGAGTAATATTTCAGTGTATATATGTACCACCTCTTCTTTATTCATTCACTCACTGATGGACACCCAGGTTGCCTCCATATCTTGTCTCTTGTAAATAATGCTGCAATGGATGTATGGATGGACATGTCCCTTCGATGCAGTGTTCTGGGTTTCTTCAGGTAAATACCCAGAAGTGGGATTACTTGGTCCTTCTTTGTCTCTTGTATAGCCTTTGTTTTAAAGTCTATTTTGTCTGGTATAAGTATCGCTGCCCCAGCTTTTTTTCATTTCCATTTTCAAGAAATATCTTTTTCCATCCTTTTACCTTCATTCTGTGTCTCTTTTGATCTGAAGCGAGTCTCTCATAGGCAACATATGTAAGGGTCTTGTTTTCTTAGCCATTCAGCCACCCTCTGTCTTTTTGGTTGGAACATTTAATCCATTTATATTTAATTATTGATAGATATGTAGTTACTGCCATTTTATCATATTTTTGTACTTAGGGAAGTTTTCTATCATTATTTCTTCAAATAGGCTTTTAATGATTTGCTCTCTTCTCCTTCTAGTACCCCTATGATGCAAATATTGGCCTGTACGATGTTGTCCTAGAGGCTCCTTAAACTATCCTCATTTTTAAAAAATCTTTTTTCTTTTTACTTGTCTAATTGGGTGTTTTCTGCTACCTTATCTTCCAAATCACTGATTTGATCCTCTACTTCATCTAATCTACTGTCGATTCCCTCTAATGTATTCTTTCAGTTATTGTACTCTTCATTTTTGACTGGTTTTTTGTTGTTGTTGTTTATGTTTTCTATCTCCATTTTTATGTTTCTTATCTCTTTGTCGAAGTTCACACTGAGGTCATTGAGTATCCTTACAACCAGTGTTCTGAACTCTGCATCTGGTAGATCACTCGTCTTCATTTTGTTCAGTTCTTTTTCTGGATATTTGTTCTGTTATTTCACTTGGGACATGCTTCTTTATCTCATCATTTTGGCTACCTCCCTGTGTTTGTTTCTATATATTAGGTAAAGCTGCTATGTCTCTCAGTCATAATAGAGTGGCCTTATGTCGTAAGTGTGCTGCAGGACCCAGTGGCACAGTCTCCCTGGTCACCTGTGCTGGGTGCTCCCGGTGTGTCCCTTGTGTGGCTTGTGTTTGCCTTCCTGTTGTAGTTGAGCCTTGGTTGCTCTTTTCACATCAGTGGGAGGGATTGACCATCAGGCTGATTGGTTGCAAGGACTGGAAATGACTACAGTGGAAGAGCTATTATTCAGGGCTGACCCTACAGAGCAGGATTTGCTTTAGCAGGGCTCTGGTGCCTGCCAAGTCTTCCCTTTGTGTGTATTGTTCATGGAAGTGGTTGAATGTTGCTCTGGTGGCCAATCTGAAGGCTGGCCACTGGGTGTGTTAGTTCTGGAGCCTCTTGGGAGGGGCTCTGTTGTAGGCTAAGATGAGCCACTGCCCGTGCCCTGCCTAAGGCCCCTCGTTGTGAGCTACAGTGATCTGCAGATGGTTGCTGCTTGTGCTGAGCTTAGAGGTGCTTGGGAGAAGCTAAGCCGCAAACTGAGGCAGCTGCTGCTAGTGCTGGGCATGGGGCTGCTTAACAAGAGGTAGGGGACACGGTGAGGTGAGATGCTGCTTGTTTGTGGTTTGCGAAACTTTGAGAGATTTTAGGAAAGTCCACAACATGAGCTACTATGGGCTATTTATATGGAAAAGCTACTGGAAGCAGCTTGGGTGGGCCCACAAGTTCGGAGGGGCAGGGTCTCAAGGGATGACCAGGGTGGAGCATAAAGTGTTAGCCAAGCTGTGGGAGACTGAGATATGGCACCTGCCTAAATCTGAATGCTGGGTGAGGGGTGGACTCAACTAAGGAACAGTACCCCTGCCTGCACTTCTGCCTGGGAGAAAGCTGCCCCTCCAACTCTCACCCTGAAGCTGGACAATTCAATTTTCCCCTGTATGTCCCTGGCCCCTTTCAAGCTACTGCCCCAGTGCTGGAGCTTAGAATGAGTGAGTTCATCAAGGAGTAAGTTTATGTGAAGGTCTTTAAAAGGAATGCCTGGTACTCCAGTCACCCTCTGTCTTGTTGAGCCACAATTTCTACTGTTTTCCACAACCAAAAGTTATGGGGACTACTTCTCCTGGCACTGGAATCCTTTGCTGGGGAGCCTCATATGGAGCTAGGACTCCTCACTCAAGGAGTACCTCTGCAGCCGAGATATCCCTCCAGATTTTTCATGGCTGCACGTGGGTATGGGACCAGCTTGTTTCTTCTCTCTGTACCTCCTACCAGTCTCCACGTGGCTTAATCTGTATGGCCTTAGTTATAGGACTTCTTTTCAGCTACACTTTAGACGATTCTCAATGATGATTGTTTTGTAGTTTAGTTGTAATTTTGATGTGGTATTGAGATAAGGCGAGCACAGCATTTTTCTACTCTGCCGTCTTGACCTGAACTCACTCCTGTGATGGTTAATTTTAAGCATCAACTTGACTAGCCCAGATAGCTGGTGAAACGTTATTTCTAGGAGTGTCCGTGAGGGTGTTTCTAGGGGAAAAAAAAATAGCATTTGAATAAGTATACTGGGTAAAGAAAATCACCTAACCAATTCAAATTCATTGAAGGTCTGAAAAAAAAAAAAAAAAAAACTGGCCAAAGAGCTAAATCACTTTCTGCTGAGCTGAGAGATCCATATTCCCCTGCCCTCCAACATCAGTGCTCCTAGTTTTGGGGCCTTCAGACTCAGACCAATACTGCCACCATTGGCTCCCCTAGTTCTCAGACGTTCAAGTTTGGACTAGATTTATACTATGAGCTTTCCTGGGCCTCCTACTTACAGGTGGCAGATCATGGAACTTCTCGACCTCTATAATCTTCCGAGCCAATCCCTCATTAGAATTCTATTACTTAAGTGTTGCTGACCTACTTGTTTTGTCAAGATGCCCCAAATCCAATTTGAAATCAAGGAAGCTCACTGTATACAAAATGCTGCTTCTAAAGTATCAAAGCTCTAGGTCTCAGCTCCAAAACTGGACCCCCTTAAGTGTCCAGTAGATGCCACATAGTTTAACTTCATTGCTTAACACCAAATCCCTCCACCCATGCCACCCAAGATAGCACTCAATTATCAGGCTCTGAAGCCACATGTCCAAAGATGAAGTGTTCACAGTACGTGCAGATGGGGACAACAATGTGGCTAATCATATTCAGCTTACCTGATCCAGTATGTAAGGAACTCATGAAGAAGTATTTGGGGTATTTGGGCTGGTTGTACCCTGAAGTCTGTAACCGGATCCTGAAAAGGAAAACTAATGGAGGAATTTCAAGTTTAAGTTAAGGTGACCCTGTCTGCTTATGACTTTTCCAGTGCTCTGATGTGGATCTAATCTCCAATCTTGTTTGCTCCAGGCCAGGGTAGGCCATAACTTTCCCTCCCTGGACTTCAATTTCCTTATCTGCTAAATGGGAAATTCCAGATGGCAACTAGTGCTTCCTCAAGCTTCAACACTGTGTAATTCTAAACATCTGATGCCATTAAGAAATGCATATTTTTGGACTCAAGATGAGCACTGGCTTCGGCCTTGAAAATTGAATTCTACTCAGAAGCAGTGAATATCAAAATGATAGAACTAGTTCGTGATCAAACTTTAACTGCTTCTTGGCACAATAAGAGAGAAAAAGACGAGACAGAGAAAGTACTGTTCTTTATTAGAAGTCTTTTCCTCCTTTTATGGAGTTAACATACCCTTTCTTTTATAACTTGATCGGGATAGTATCATGTATTTGCTTAATTGTGTAGGTTCTTATTTAGCAAAGTAAAGTTGGAAATTGCACATTGGCCTCCACATTTTTATTGTTGAAATTTTACCAGCTCATAGGATTTAAACATGTAGAACCTTTGCTTACAGCTGAAACTTCCAAAGGCTTGATTTTATACTAAGATAGTAAAGTGTCCCCCCCCCCAAAAAAAAAAACGCTACATAAATGCATAGAAGAAACGTGATAAAAATCTTAAATTGTGAAGGAGTCTGCTCTTCAGTAGACTTAAATTTTGCTGAATAATAGATCTCGGTGCTATATAGCCTTCGGAGCCTAGGCTCAGTCAAGGAGAGCCTATAGGAGTCTTTTGTAGTATCTTCCACTGGCCAATGGACTACAGTTGATTGCAGTTGTGTTTAATTGTCTTAGCTGAGCATTTCATACATGTTCTGGAGCCTATGTGCTGGATGTCCGTGGGCCAGTGTGCACACCCAGGAGGTCTGCCAGTGCATGACCTCAGAAAGCCCAGGGTGGTGTCTGCTGACTGATCCTTGCTTGACCTGCTATTTGGTTCTGAGCTCCTGCACTAACTCCTGACAAGCTCCTGCTGGGGCCAACAGTTCCATTAATTTGCATTTCCTTGAGAAGAGCTTCATTTATGTCATCCTGGTATTTGTTATTCACTGAAGCAGCTTAATATGCAGAAGCAAAACCTCCTGCAGAGCTGTTTTGAGGTGTATGTATCAGGTTATGGCTTTTTAACACTATCTTTTAAGAATTTTTTGAAATGTTTTGAATAGTAATACATATAGGGTTTAATCCTCATGATGCTTTTAAAAGGAATACTGTAAAAAGTGTCCGTTTCGCCCCTGTGGTTTTATTTTATTCTATTTTATTTTTTGTTCTTTTACCCAATGTCCAACCCCAGTGATCACTGTTACTTAGGGCCCTGTTTATCCTCCAGGATTTTTTATGCATGTACCTACCAAAAATATATTTTTTTCCTTTTGTATGCCATACACAATATCTGCATCATGCTTCTTTCACTTTATTTATCCTAGAGATCTTGCTACGTCAATACGTAATAAGCATCCTTATCTTTGAATAGCTGCATAGTATTCTGATGTGTGGCTGAACCATAACTAATTTGACCAGTTCTATTCTGAGAAAGATCTAGATTGCTTCCAATCCTTAATGAATAACCAGGTACACATATGTCATTCTTTACATATGCTACTTAATTTGTGGCATAAGTGATAGACATGCATTTGCCAAATCAAAGAGTTATGAACACTTGTAAATTTGACAGAAGTTGAGAAAATGTACTCCATAGGAAAAATATCAGTTTACTTTCCCATTAATAGTGTTTCAGGGTGCCAGTTTCCCTTGAGGCGTATAAAAGTTTTGGATTTTTGTGATAGGTAAAGTGGTCTCAGTGACATTTTAATTTGCATTTATTTTATGATGAATGGGGTGGAACATTTTTTCATATGTTTAAGTCATTTTATACTTCCATTTCTGTGAAGTACCTAATTATATATTTGGCTGTGTTTTTAATTAACTTTTTGGTCTTTTTCTACAGTGTTTATGGAGCTCTTTATATTGGAGCTTTTTATAGTGTTTATTGGAGCCCTTTGTGAATAGGGGGTACAAATAATTTTCCCATTTTGTCATTTTCTTTTTTTTAACTGTATGGTCAACTGATTCTTCATGTGAAGTGTTCAGTTCTGGACTGTTTCCCACCATTATACAGCCTCAAATATCCAAATGGATTGAAGGCTCCCCATATGCTAGGCATATGGCCATTCACATTACCATTCACTTTGCCATTTTATTTCTAGAGGTTTAATACCAGACCTCAGGAAACACAGCTTGTAAATGGCAGAGCTTAAACTTAAACTACAAGGCTACAAGGAGTTAAGAGCATCTTAACTACCACACAGGGTATACAGTATCATTTAAGAGAGTGCAAACTGGTCTTAATATTAGCCAGAAGAACACAGTCTTATTTGTGTGTTATCTGTGAGGATCAGATCAAGATAAACTTGCATAGAGCTTCAACGTCCCATCTAGAATGTGACAAAAAGAGATCTTGAACCTCTATATAAAAGTGTATTATTCTACTGCTTTGTTCTAGTTTTTCACAGTGAAAAATCTAAAGTACAGAAAGATTAGTTTACTTGTCTAATGTTATATGAAATATATGTAGTAAAAGAATAAAACCAAGGATAAACATCATAAACATCAAAATTCAGGCTAGTGGATACCTCTCAGGAGAAGGAGGAATTTATTATCAGTAAAAATACAAATGAAATAAATTTTATTCTTTAAGTAGCATTTTTGGATCATGAATATTCACTGGTTTATTCTTTATAACCTTTTATATATCATAAATATAGCAAACAATTTTTCAAAGATGAACCCAGAGAGAGGGAGAAAAGATCATGATATAGTTGGAAATGGAAACCAGGCTTTAAAATTCCTTAAAAAATTGAAGTCTCTTTTCCTATAAATATAGATATAAGAAAGACTTCACAGATTTAGAGCCCATCTATTTCTACTTTGATGGTTGGTCAAATATTTTAAATAATTATTTTACTTATTCCTAGCTAAAAATGTTTATCCATTGTTCAAAATTCATGGTCCAAAAAATACATGTTTAAAATTGCTCCATGTACTAAGTCCTGGATCTTATACCTAAAGCATCAGAATTAAAGTTTCATCAGGGGAGATGGATTGATTTTCCCAGAAAGGGATGATGAAGAGTTTTCATGGTGAAGAAACACTGCGATTGGCAGGGAATGCCTGCTTGGAGTGGCCCTCACTGAGCTAGCATCTGTTTTTACCTGGTGACCACTACCCTTTGTGACATGAAATTCAAGAGACCCACTATCAAGGGGTGCTTTTTCTAGAAGGGAAGTTGATCCAAGACTAGTAGAACTAGAACTTGAAGTCAGAATTGTCTTTGCTAACGTTTCTCCCTCTTTCTCTTTTTAAAATATTTTAACTACAGCGAAGGGAGCAATCTGACCCCAGCACATCACTACCCAGACTTCAGATTTAAGACATATGCTCCACTAGCATTCCGGTATTTCAGAGAACTTTTTGGTATCAAGCCTGATGATTACTTGGTAAGAACCTATAATTTTCCTTTTCCAGAAATGTGTGATATAAACATTTGTCTCATAGCAACCGTGACAAGTGACTTATGTCTCTTATTTTATAAAGCTCTAGAGCATAGTAAAAGCTCCAAGTTTTATAATGATTATAAATTTAGCTTCAGAACATGTGATTTGACTACAGTTTTTAACTGATAGCTACAAAATCTGCTATGGTAATTGATATTTAAATAACTGTGGTATTGGTTGCTACTTGAGATAATTATTCTAACAGATATATTATAATTAGTTCTAAATACTCCTGTGAATTTTGCTGATTGGATTCTATTTGAAAGCCTTCCTATTTTAATTGCCTTATTTTTACCACTTATCTCAAACCTGCCTTACCCCACAACCATTTTTACCTTGACCTACAATTTGAATATCATTTTAAGAAAGCTGGATAGTTTTGTTCCCAGAATCTCTTTATGCTGGCTCTTTTTAAACATGTTTTTATTTGGTATGAGGGCATGTTTTATCTTTAGGCTTGTCTTTTCTCCCTGTCTTCCTTCTGGCAGATGGCAGGTACAAACACAGCAGCCTTTTTGTGAGGTAGTCTGATGCGACCTCAAAGTCTTACTTTATTCCTGTTCAAGAAGTCAGGAACTTCCTTTCTGTGTCAAGAGGAAAAAGGCTTATTTCGTAATTTGATCACCGTTAACACCCTGGGGCTCTTCAAAATTGGTTTTCAAGAAGCTTGTAGGATGGATGCCATCTACTATTTATTGTTCATCCCATTCTGAATGATCTTAATAAGACTTGAGCCAGGTCCTGGAATAATGCTTTGCAAAGGAAACATGGCTACGTTTGTCACGAAACAGAGTATTTAATGCTCTTATAATTTGGGTATGATGTAAATGATTAAGTTCCAAGCCGTTCCATTCTGTGCTGATGACAACCCATGAATGACCCTCTTCTTTAGTTGAGCCCTAAGAAAATTATATGACTTCTGCCCAACGAAATAACACTGGTTCCTTGAGACACATTAAGTCTATGTAGAGCTGTGACAACTGAGTAGAAAGTCACTGGGTGTCCTGCTGCCCTTAATTGTGTGCCCATGTAGCTCTCTGCCTCACCACACTCCTTTAACTTAGATGTCAGGTGCCTCTACCCAGCATCACCAACCCTGCCCCCCTAACCACTCAAGTAAACAAACACACACATTTAAAGAGAGGAGGGGTAATAAGGAAGGTTCTTTATTTTCTGGCCATCCTGTAATTGCTGAGAGTCACTGTCATTCAGGAAATGTATTTGAGGAACCCAGTGGGGTCTTGGTAGAGTATTGAAAACAAGATTGATCCCTCATCTTCTGCAACACATTAGAAATTAATGGGCTCTCTTTATGAATTTATGTGAGCTTCTACCAGCAAGGAGATGCCGTAGACTTGCATTTCATAAGAGGTCCAGTCAGTATGATGAGAGTGCTGCCTGACTACCCTTCCCTTGAATAAGTTTCTCTTCAGCCCTAATGTGGCCATCGACTTCCAGACTAGGAAGCCTATGCTGTCACTCGTTTTGTCACAGAGTTGCTTTCCTTTGGGAAGGCCCTTTTCTGAACAAATGCTCACACCACTTACATTTTCCCTATTGAGCCTTTAAGCTGGAAAAGTTACTTTCATAATGAGGTTAGAGTATTTACAAAGGCGCACAGGAGAATAAGCCGATGGCCTTTGGGGGCAAAAGTGCTCTTTCATGTACCCGGCAAAGGGTAAATTAATCAATCATTGGATACTTTGAACACTTATTATAAGTAAAATACTTTACTAGTAATTACATGGAGATTCAAAAAATTATAAGTCATGACACGGAGGAAATTACAATCCGATTGGAATGATGATTGGTTTGTGTGGGAAAACAACCAATTCTACCAGGCAGTAAATAAAACCTGAAGCAAAACATTAAATGCTCCAGAATTTTGGGGGTAGGAGGGGTTCTTTCCCCATTGGATTAATATTAGGATGGCTTCTTATGGGAATGGTATGGTTTAACTGTGATTTTAAAATTACAAGGAATTTGAGTAGGTGGAAAAGAAAGGAAAGATGTTGGAGGGGTGAGGTCGGACTGTGATACCAGAGATGCAAATGTATTAAATGTTTAGAAGGACTCTGAATGGGCTAGTATCATGGCAGGGGGCGATTTTGATTAGGAATATCAGAAAGATAGGACCAAGTAATTCAAAGAAACATATTTTTTCTTAATTATAGAGAGTCAGTGAAATGTAAAGCCTGACTAGGTATTTGATGATGTTGAGGAATTATTATTATTTTTATTTTTATTATTATTATTATTATTATTATTATTATTATTATTTTGGTGGCATGATGGTATTGTGGTTCTGTTTTAAAAGAGGAGTCCTTGTATTTTAGAGATGTATACTGGAATATCCATGGATAAAATGATTTCATGTCTTGAATTTGCTTCAAAAGAATCTGAGGCAAGCAGGCAGGGGAGTGGCTGTGAGTATAGAGGAAATAATATGGCCATGAGTTAGTAATCATCGAAGCTGAAGGGTAGACACATGGATGTTGATTATATAGTTCTCTTTACTCTTATATATGTTTGAAATTTTCCATAACAAAAAAAAATCAGGGGTGGGGGAGCTAGAACCATGCAAGTAAGTGTGCTTTTGTTTGATTTCATTTTTCCACTGCCCTTAAGTATGTACACAGTTCAATAATTGGATCCATCTCTGGGACCTGCAAGAAATGGATAAAGGACAGTAGGCCTATAACTAAACATGGTCTGGTACCCAGTGGCTGTAGCCACCCACTTGCATGCAGTGGGAACACCCACAGCCCAGGACTGAGGCAGTTCCCCCTATAGGCCTCAGAGTTCCTAGATGCTCACTTCCAAACCACTCAATCTGAGGACCCCACACAGTGATCTGGAGTGTGGTAATTGAGGAAAGGTCTTTCACATGACACAGCATTCTTCAGAGAGTCAGGTGTAACCCTCAGAGACTTTTTAGCACAACCCTTCATTTCAAATGAAGAGTCTGAAGCTGGGGTCACTGAAGAGAGGTGCGCAAGATGACCCACTCAGGTGGGATCAAAGCCCAGACCAGAAAAATGGTCTCCTCATCCCTCTCCTGGTGCTCTTTTTTCTTCATCATCTGGCCTCATGCTTCCCAAGTCACAGGCCTCTCATTAAATGTGGTGTCAAGGTAGCCACTCCAAAGCCCATCGAACTGTGAACTGTGATTATCCAGTCTGAGAATGCAGCCAAAGAGGTCAGACACCCCTAACAAAGCATGTTTTGGAAGAATTAAGCCCAAGTAAAGCACAGAGAAATGAAATAAGACATCCCTTGAAAAAACTATGTGAAGCAAAAGGATACGGTGCCAGTCACAAAGTACATCCTGCCATATGTCAATCTGGGGCTCTTCAACCTCAAATTTGTGAAGATATGCTGATCTAAATGAGGAAAAGGAAAGGGCAACAGTGTGTAGTGATTGATCACTCTTTAAGATAGGTTTGATATTGGATCCCCTGATAAGTGTGTGTTTCTCCTTAGTTTTGTGCTGTTGCATCTGGATTTCAGCCTGAAGGATTCTGTTTACATTCTCAGTACCATTAAAATTCACCATGTGCATGCTTATTGCAAGTGTCATGTTGAAATGTGCATGGTTAGGATTATGAGACGCCACGGCGAAGGTGCTTCTGCATGCTCCACACAGCAGAGTGAATGCTTCTTCTTCCTTATTTGTTCCTAAATAAATGCCTCCCAAGGAGAGGCCAAGGGGCCCCGGAGCCTTTTTTTCCCATCTCTGCTTGAGCCACAGACCTTTGTTTCACTTCCTTCTCCACCAAGTGTCTGGGTATTCCAAAATCCAGTGTGATTTATATGATGTCTTTTCAGGTTCACCAACATCAATAAGAAAGAGAGCAGGGTGAATGTTTAACACTGTCAAGGGGAAGAAATGGCAGAACAAATGACCTCTAGCACACCGAGCAAGTTTACATTGTTAATTTGCCTTGGCAGGACCCAGCTGGGTTGTACTCTGCGTTCTTTCCAGTGGGTATAGTAGGGAGGCCCTGCAGGAAATAAAAGCCAGAGAATTAATACATTGGAACAGCTGGCACAGATGAAAGTGCCTGGAAGGCACATAAAACCCAGGAGTGCACATGGGGTCTTGTCGATCATGGCTAATTAAGATGTTCCTATCTTGCCTCTTATTTGCTCTTAAAAGGCAACATTTCAGTGAAGGTTGTTTACACCGTGGTGACTGAGTTGTAGGGTGAGAAACCATAGAATTATAGGTGACAGTGTAATATTCCTGTTTAGTATCACGATGCCAGTTTATTGCACACTAATGCTATGCTAGTAGATATCCCCCAAAGGTTATCGAAATGAGTCAAAACAATTTCTTTTCCCCTTCATATTCATTTATAAATTATATAACAAAGAAGTATTTGATAATTAAGTACCAGTGAAATAGTCTCCATGTTATGTCTCTGCTTATAGAAGAATTTGAGACTTTAATTGGGAGCAGATGTTCAGGTCTGAATCATTTTCTCTAGAAGCTCTTCCTGAATCACCCCCTAATTTCTGTATTTGCAGCCTCTAATTTCCGCATTCTTTGTTGTTTATGTACTTTCACAACATTTAATCCTATCCATAAAAAGGTTCTGAACTGAGAAGTCAAACCCCACAGAATAAAGAATCAGAATTTCTAGAGTCTGGGATCTACCTTCACTGTTTTGAGAGGTTGGGGTCCACACCTTTATTTTCTAGGATCTCAAATTCATAATTATTCAAAAACCCACCTTTTTTCTTCTCTGAGAACAACTCAGTGTATCTTTGAGTAGCCCTCTTGTTGCGGGCATCAGGCTGAAACCCTCAGTACATCCTAAGTCATGCCAGCTCTTCCTTAGCTGCCTGTGGATTATGTGCATGGCAGGTTGTGTGCCAGTCTCCCCTGCATATTACCAGCAATAGCTAAGAGGTCTTTGCCAGAGGTTTCAAAAAGCATCCACTGTAAAAACTTTCAGCTGCTTTCACATAGGTTTTATTATCTTTTAGAGATGAGATTCCTCAGGCTCCGATACATTACATTACCTACGCAAGATGACATAAGTAGCTACTGGCTGAGCCATGATTTTACAAACATCAGTTGATTCTGAGTCTCATGCCCTTTCCAGTGGTTACCCTGCCACGTGGACATTGCATTCATGACCGCGAAAGTGCCCTCTGCTTCCCCTAGACTTTTATGGCATCCTTTGTTTTCCTACCTGATTCCCAACTCCGCATAAAGGCAGAGGCTCTAAGGCTGGGTAGCAAGAGAGCAGCAAGAAGCAAGGCTGGAGAAAGGAGGAGGAGGTAGAATATGGAAGTCGCCTGTGACTTGTAGGAAGGCAGAAAACACTCCTTTCTTTTCTTGGAAAATTTTCTTTTCCTTCTCCAAGGTGCTGCTAAAGCAAGATAATTTAAAAGGTCGCATCTAGAAAACTGCCTTTTAATCATTTTTCTCCCAGTGTCTCTCTCCCTTTTCCCTCCCTCCCTCCTCTCCTCCTACTCCTCTTCTCAGACTTTTTCTATGATGTGGACTTAGATAGTCACAAGCCCAGATAAAAAGCTTCGAGAAGTGTTCAGCCCTGCTGTCCTCAGAGGCCTTCCTCCTCAGGATACGGTTCTTTAAACCCCTGCTTTTGCCACTCCCCAGGGCTAGTCTGATCACACATGTTGGCCTCCTTACTTTCTTCTCTGCCTCCAGTATTACTCTGGTCAATAATGTAGATTATTAGTTAATAAACACTGAGCTCAATAACCAAAAATTGCCTTCTCTGCTAGTTTTTGGCAATTTTGGTGCGATTTACAGCCCTTCAGTTGTTGGTGGAATTCAGTCATTTATTTGACAAAAATTATTTAATGCCTACTGTGTGCAAGGCACCAGTCCCGAACTGTATCGCAGTATAAAATATTCATAGTTCCAGCACTCGTAGAATTCTATAGTCTAATGGGAGCTTGGAATAAGTAAACAGGCATTTAAGGTGTTTTGTGGTTACTTCCGTGATCAGAACAGCCAGTGCCAGGAAGCGGTTAATCTAGACTTATGGAACCAGAAGAGTTTTTCCGGAACGAGAGCTGTCTAGCAGACACTGAAAGCCCGAGTCACTGTAACAGCCTCCTCACCGTGCTCCCTGCATCTTCCTTCTGTCCACCTGCAATGGGTTCTCAGCTCAGCAGACTGAGTGGTGCTCTCCTCCAATGGCTTTCAGCTCCTCCAGAGGAAGAGCCATTGTCCTTACACTAGCCTTTGGCACACTGTGTGGTCTGGACAACTTGACCCTTCTGGCTTCATCCCTTTTAGCTCTTCTCCTTCCTTATTTGCTCCAGCCACTGGCCTCTTGCTCTGCCTTGAAACCTCCAGGTCTCAAGACCTTTGCCTTTGTCCTCCTCTATGCCAACATGCCTTTGCCCCAGATAGCCACAGGCCTCAGCTCAAATGCCACCTTCTCAACGTGACTTTCAGTGCCCACCTTAGTTATTGCAGCCCAGTCCTCACTCACTGCTGTACTTCCTGCCCCACCTTTTCATGCTTCATTTTTTGTTCAAAAGCACCACATTCTGCTGTATAATTTATTTCCTTGTTTGTTTACTGTCTGTTTCCTTCTACTAGGATATATGCTTCATGAGTGCCTGGAATATTACAGATGCTCAATAGATATTTTAAATGTTGAGTGAGTTTGTGAATGAACGGTAGTCAAACAGATGAAGGTGGTGTAGAGATTATTTCTTGCAGAAGAAACTGCAAAAGCTCAGTAGTCAAGAGTGTGTAGCACATTTGAGAAAACAAAGTAACTTTTTATGACTAGAGCTGGAATAAAAGGAGGAAAGTAATAAGGGAGAGGCTAGAGGTCAGGGCTGGGCCATTCATAGCCTCGAAAGCTCTGTTATAAAACTGGGATATTATCTTCTATCTAGACTGTGGAAACCACTGAAAGATGTGAAGGCATGGAAGATTTTAATTTTAGGAAGATCTTGGCGGACAATATACTGGAGGGGGGGAAGTGGATAGTTGAGATGAGGTGGGGCTCATGTAGTAATCAGAACATGAAATGATGAAATCATTGAACTTAGGCTGTTGGCAAAAGAGATGGCACGAAGGGGATAGATATAATCAATAGTCTGGTGGTGGGAGGTGAAGAAATGTGAGTCATTAAGGATAATGCCCAAGTTTCTGGTTTGCGGAACAAAGTGAATAATGTTTCCATTTGCTAAGATAGAGAAAAGAGGAAAAAGATAGAGGTTCTTTTGGAGGTGGGAGCAGAGATGATCTAGAGTCACCATGTATGGTTGTGTAGGGTGTACATGGCCCAAGAATACCTGGCCACAGTGAAGGAGTGGAGACCAGAATCCAGCCCTTGTCCTCACAAACCTTGTATCTTGCCCAGCACTGTATCTGCCAGGAAGAAGAGGCACCTCTTTCTAATTACTGTATGAGCTAAC
Source organism: Rousettus aegyptiacus (assembly GCF_014176215.1). NCBI lineage: Eukaryota > Metazoa > Chordata > Mammalia > Chiroptera > Pteropodidae > Rousettus > Rousettus aegyptiacus. Next base: position 45,500,332 of record NW_023416306.1, on the reverse strand, counting down.
CACAGCCCTGAGAAGAATTAGATTTTGAATTTGTAGCTTTTGAAATGTTTGTGGTATATCCAAATGGGAATATCTATTGAAAAGGTAGGTATACAGGTCTGGAGCTCTAGAGAAAGATCTGGGCTGGAGATACAGATGTCAGAGTCATCTACTTATTGAAACCGTAAGTCAAAGTAACTCTTTATGACTAGATGACCTCCCATCGGTGAATAGTGAGAAGAGAATAGCCGTTGGTGTTTAAGTGACAAGTATACAATGTGGATTATACCTTTGATTGTTATTTTATGAGCACTTGCTGGAAACAGCACCTTAGTCAACACTACAGTTTGAGTTATCTCATGGAATAGATATAATGATTTACGATTCTATCATATAACAGTGGGAGTGAGAAGGGCATGTCTGTTTCCCATCATAGAATTATTAAGATGAATGGATCTCTTAAAGTTTTAGAAATCTCACCAAGAGCCTTCTTAGTGTACCTAGAGCGTTTTGTTTGTTTGTTTGTTTGTTTGTTTTAAGCTCAGGGAGAGCGCTGCTTGTTTCAAAATGGCTAAGTACATAATGCTTGGAAGCACCGTGTGTATTAAATATATTTTTAAATGTTCGTTTATTTACTCTTCTAGTATTCCATCTGCAGTGAACCTCTAATAGAGCTGTCCAACCCAGGAGCCAGTGGATCCTTGTTTTTTGTGACCAGTGATGATGAATTTATCATCAAAACAGTTCAGCACAAAGAAGCAGAGTTCCTTCAGAAGCTGCTGCCTGGCTATTACATGGTAAGTAACTGTACATAATTAAGCTTCTACTTGAGATTTAATTGCTTTCCTCAACAGTTTTTTTCTGTTTGTTTTTTCAGTGACTCTTTGGCATGTTTCTCTTTTTTTGATGAACTTTATTTTGCATTTAGACTTAACTATTTCATTCATTGAATAGGCTTTAAAAAGTAAAGTAGAACTGATAAGTAGGGCATAGCTGTTGACTCACTCAGTCCTGGGTTCAAATTCAGGTTTAGCCATCAACTGTGTGACCATGAGTAAGCAAGGTAACCTCTGAGCCTTAGTCCCCTCAGTCTTTGAAATCTGGGAAATACCTGTCTTATGTGGTGGTTGCAATAAAGAAAGGATACAGATGGAAGATAAAAGAAGCAATTCATTGCAAAGCCCTTTGCACCCAGTACATAGCAGTAATATGAATGGTTAACATTCGTTGACTGTTAAGTATGTGTTTTACACAGCTATAATTGCTTTGCATGTATTAACTCATTTAATCCTCATAGCAACCTCAGATACTTCAATCATTGCCATTTTGTAGATGAGGTAATTGAAACAAAGATAAATGGAGGAAGTTACCAGAGTTATTTAGCTCGTGAACTGAAGAGCTGGGACTTGGATACAAGCAGAAGGGTTCCAAAAGGCTGTATCTTTAACCCCTGCACTACATACCAGCACGTATTCAATAGTGGCTATTGTTAGCCACTACACTTCAGAATTTAGGACTTCATAGGTTGAATATGATAAAGCAAAAATCACCTCTCATGTAATGTTTCTTTTACAGACAAAGTAACAATAAGCTATTCCAAGCAGATTTATTAGACTTTTAGTCGATTTTTTTTTTCAAAAAATACACTTCTAAGTAATCTTGTCATTTTTATAACTCTCATTTCTTTGTACTTTCATAACAGCTATTAATTATCTGTGATTGGAATGACGACAGGAAGTAGTTTAGATTTCAAAAGCTCCAGTTCAGCTATTCACTTGCTTGAAAGGAGAAAACCGTCATCTCTGTTTCAAAACAAAATCGACGAGATGCCACACAGCTCATTTACCTGTAAAAATTCCAAAATCTGCTGGAGATGACATTAAAGTTACTCTAATATATAAATATAGGAATCAGACTCCTAAATAAAATTCTGAGTGGACAGACTATACAGATATTTTAAAAGGTTTTGATTCTGACCAAGTAGTTGGGCTTTTTTGTCTTTTTTTTTTTTTTTTTTAGAGCAAATTGTCTATGTTAGAGATACTGAAAATACAAGAAAGGAAGAAGAATGCAACCAATTTCAATTCCTTTCCTAGAGATACATATTACTAATATTTGGTATAATTTGGTATATATCCTTTCAGATGTATTCTATTAGTGCACACATTGTAAAATAATCTAAAATTGGGATCAAACTAACATTGTACTCTACTAACCTGCTAAGTGAGTAAATCTTAAACTTCTATAGTTCTAAGCTTAGACTAGTCTCAAATGAGGCTATTAAATTTAAATTAATGAAAATTAAATAAAAATGTAAAATTTAGCTGAATAAATGGTTTTATCCCAGTCATGTAAGGTAGTATAACAAACAATATAATCCATCCTATTAACAAGGAAAAAAATAGGAATATCATGTGGTTATCCAAATAGATGTTGAAGAGAAACTAAGGCATTCAAAATTCAACATCTTCTCTTAACTAAAAGTCTAAAAAATAATTCCATATGGTGTAGAGACCAAATGTAATGACCCAACAATTAAAGACCTGGAAGAAAATAGAAGAAATTTGTGACTTTGGGATGTAAAAGCTTTTTGTTAAACAAGAAGCCAAAAAAAAAAAAAAAATCACAAGAAACAATGTGACTACAGCAAAAGAGAAAACATCTGTATGATGAAAGAAGTACCTGGCACAAAATCAAGATAAGCACATAGAATATACCCAGAATGACACAATGACAGTGGGAACACGAGTTTCTTCAAAAGTTGGGAATTGAGGGAAGGACCGGGGATGGTAGAGAGACTCTGTATTATACATATGTCCTTTAATGACTTATCTTCTTTCAACGTAGACAAAAATAGGCATGTATTCTTTGTTTTTATAATAAAAAAAAGACAACATACTGAGAGAAAATACTTACTTTATATAGAATAGGAAAATGGTCACCAGAATATATCAAGAACTTTTAACAAGGACAGAAACGTATAGAAAAGTAAGCAATAGGATTAACACAGAATTATCTTTGAGGTGGCTAAAATACATCAAAAATATTAAATTTCTCTAATGATCAGTGACATTCAATTTATTAAAAATAAGTTTCCTTTTTTCGCCAATCATTTTTACAAAGATTTTAAAGTTTGATACTCAGCACTGGTAAGAGTGATAATAAATATGCAGTCTTAAGAAAGTGTGCTTGTAAATCGATCTGGCCAGTTTGGAAGGCAGTTTTTCAGGAGCTATTAAAATTTAAAATGTTCATCCCTTACATCCAGCAATTAATTTTCTTTGTAGCTACCTTAGAGAATAGTCACACATAACACTAATTAATTCTTTGCCCGTTTTTACTCGGAGCTAATGTGGGACCTTCTATCCATTTTTAATTCAGCCATTTTTAATGCCCTGAGTTTAGAATGATAAAGTTGCTATTACAACAAGCCAATTTAAGAACTAGATTAGAAACAGCAAAATTTTAGCAATGGCCATTAATAAAGATAATCACATTCCATTTTTAATTATCATATTAGATTTAAACACATCTTTGGTGGAGCTTATTTTGTTATTAAAGAAGAGATTTTAACTGTTTTTCCCCTTTTTCTCTTTTTAGAATTTAAACCAGAATCCAAGGACTCTTTTGCCAAAATTTTATGGACTGTATTGCATGCAATCAGGAGGCATTAACATCAGAATTGTGGTAATGAACAACGTCTTACCACGCTTCATGAAAATGCACTTTACTTATGACTTGAAAGGCTCAACCTACAAGAGAAGAGCATCCCGGAAAGAGAGAGAGAAATCCAATCCCACATTTAAGGACTTAGATTTCCTTCAAGACATGCACGAAGGGTTGTATTTTGATACAGAAACATACAATGCGCTCATGAAAACGCTTCAGAGAGACTGCCGGGTAAGGAAATAATTGTTTTATGATTTCTTCCAAAGAGTCTTTTGTGGTAATGTACCTTCGTAAAAAATGTCCATAGCAGACACGTGGAATTCCATTGTTCCCAATCCTAGTGCTGATCCGTGCTTCCTTGCTATAGAAGGAATCGGTGGACAATGCGGGCGGGGATTGTCTAGAGGGTTTGTCCGCTTTCTTTGATAAAATGAAACCAGAATTGTTTTTGCATTTCGTCCTCCCCTGTGGAAAGGTAGAGGGAAAAGAAATTTAGGTTTAATGCAATGATTAGGCCATACAGAAGTCTTGGAAGAAGCAAGATTCTAACTGGAGAGAGAAGTTTGGAGAAAATGTTCTTTGTGGTGTCGGTAAGCAGATCCCTGGAAGTGCAGTGTGACTGCAGAACCGTGTGGGAGCCCATTGGCTCAAAGTGTCTCATGCAATCTGAATAAGAGGGGATCAGGAATGAGGTTTGACAGAGTAAATACTATTCCACACAAACCTAGCCAGAGTGATTGTCAAAGGTTAGGAAAAATTCATAATCCGAAGTACCCAGACTGCAATGCGGTGGGTCAGGGTGGGGGAGGGGAGGGAGGAGGGAAGAGAGTAAGGCCCTGGGAAGATTTTGCTGATATGGTGAATTCACAAAGTAAGTAAAAGTCCTTTTGAATAAAAAGATGAGAATGTGACTCTGATTGGCTCTGAAGGATGAGGATCCTTTCATTAACAAATTCTCAGGAATATCATTTTCTGGCCCAGACGAACTTAGAAGAACCAGCAAGGTGGGCAGAAGGCATGCTGGTGCAGGGTTGGGTCCAGGCCGGACCAGGGCTTTCTGGAGGAGCAGATAGGACTCTCAGGGCTTGGTCACTGGGGAAAAAGGGTGTGTCTCCCAGGCTGTGGCTTTCTGAGCCCTCTGTGGACCTCAGCAGATGACCACATTGTTGCAGAAGAGGGAAGGACCCTTCTCTGACAGACTCGAGTTCATCTAAAGGTGAGGAAGGCAGTCTAAGCACCCATGTAATGTGTAAGATGGGGAATCCTCACTGAGAAACACAGCCCTACTAGTTCCGAGTTTTTATCTTTTTATGTGTTCTAACATGTATGGTAAGATGTGTTCTTGGACTTGTTTGTTTCATTGATAGAGATGTTGCTTCACAGCTCCTATTCTTTAGCTATCATTTTGAATGCCTAGAATGTGCCAGGCTACCTTTAAGATTTTTAACACATCATTTCATTGAATTCCTTAGTAACCATCTGAAGTCAGTACTATTCATGCTTCCATTTTAATTGATGAATAATTAGCTTCTTAAAGAGATTAAGAAACCTGTCTGGCATTACTTAACAAGTCAGTGGCAGAGCCCATACCTGTTTGGGTACAAAGCATGTGCTCTTAATAGTTGAAATGTAAATATTCACTGGAAGGATTTTTTAAAATTATTTTTTTAGGTGTCAGGGGAAGAACAGTGAGAACCAAGCAAACAGAATGTCCAGCTGAGCTATTCAGATACCTGAGTGTATATGAGTAATTTATGGCTTTCTTTAAAAAAGAAAAAACGAATTTTAGTATAAACCTTTTCCTGTGCTTTTACTACCCTTAGAGGATGTGGGTGAAAAGTGACTCAGTTCCCCAGAGTTTTGTACAAGCCTCTCCAGTTTTAGATTTGCTGTGTGAGTGTGTGTGTGTGTGTGTGTGTGCACGCGTGTGCGTGTGCATGCATGTGCATGTACACAATCTTCTTGCCCCTTTAATATGGAAAGCCTTTTATCTACTTCTTCTAAAACCACAGGCTTCTATGCCAGAAAAAGGAAAGGTCAAATGTAGAAGATCTGTGGCTCAGGATTTGTCTGTTTATTCCTATTTCCTGGGCCCAATACTGATAGAACAAAGTCAAACACAATTTTAAATCGGGAGTTGAGACCCTGGAGATTTGCCTTTTTATTTTTTGGATTATTTGTTGTTTTAAGAAAGATAAAGGTCGTTGTAGAGGTATCGTAAGGCTAACTCTTCTCACTCGTTGTATTTGATCTTGTGTGAGACACAGACCACAGAACTTCTTAAATTGTATGCTGCATTTATCTTCAGAGGGGCTTTTTGGGGTGATATGAGAGCATGTAAATGCCACACTGTAGGGGAAGTTGAGTCCCTTCCATGATCTGCCTCAACTATGACCAAGACCTTTGTGATCTGAAGTCAGCAACTGGTTCTCTGAGCAGAGCTGCCTCAAGGAAGGCACGTTGCTGGAATGATAGGCCCTAATATTTAATAGTCATGGACCTCTTTGCAAAACTGATGAAATCTGTGAATTGTCTCCCCAGAAAAATGCCCATCCATACAACAGATCAGGAATCCCTTAGAGCTCAGTGTTCCCCTGCACACACACTCTCACACACACTCTGTCTCTTCTACACACACACACACACACACACACACACACACACTCACTCACTCCCCATGCTCAAGCCGTACAGCAGTCAAATCTCTCTTCAGGTCTTCTGAAGGGCCAGCTCCCTGAATAGGATCTGTGATTGGCATCGCTGGGAGTGCCTCTTGCCCTACATCTCCCTCCCTCTGCAGAACTGAGCTTTGATGCCAGCCAAGGTGCTGTCCAGATCAGGGAGACCGTGAGGTCACCCCAGGGCTGATGCCAGGTCAGGAATCTCTGCTGTTAACATTCCTCTAAGTGGTGCGGTCATGTTGAAGCTCTAGAAACGAATCAGTCAGGGGACCATATTAACCATGTCGGCAGCCCAGCCAGAGAAAGGTGAACTAGATCTGTATTAGGATACATCCTTTCACTCACTTATCAGACGTGTATTGCAAGCCTACTGTGTGCCGCTATGAAGTTAATGATCTCCATTTTTAATCACTTGCTATACAGCGTATTAAGTGCAATGATACTATTCTAGGGAAATTGTGAGTGTCAGAGTAGATGACATCACAGCTTGGTTTTGAAGGGTGAGAAGAGTTCTCCAGGTAGGCAAAGCAGTAGAAGCATATTTCTGGAAGATAAAACAATATAAACTAGGCATGAAATAGCTTTATGCATTCCAAGAACTAGGATTGTTTGGTACAACAGTGAGGGAGAGTATGTGAAGTAGGAGAAAAATGCAGCCAGGAGCCAAATAATGTCAAAACGTTTTCTGGTGGTGCCAGGGTCCTCTTAAGAGCTTAGAAATAGCAAATCCAAGAATCCCAGACCTTTCACCTCAGCTTTTCTGTTGTTCCCAGACAGATATAAAACTTCTAACCTCTTGCTGACCTCTTACTTCCTGTCCCCTGTCTCTTCTGATTTCTCCTTGATGTCTCAGACCCCAGGGTTCCACTTCCCTTGAATGATACCTGTATGACTCATAGACCCAGCTTGACCTGCGTGCATTGCTCCCCACTCCGCACAGACTACATCCCTTATTCCCCATCAGATTTGCTGCTTTTAGACTTTGCATCCCCCCCACCCCATTTCTTTTCCCACCTTCCCCATCCCAGCCTCAGACCTTTGTCTATGAGCCCATCCCAGATCACCTCCTCCACATAGTACATTAGCCACTCAGAACTCTTCTAGAAAACTGAACTCACTTTATACGTCAACCCTGCTGAGCCCACAAGATTCAAACAAAGGGCTCTTTCCAAAGACAGGGATCCAGCTCTTAGAGTTCTCCCCAACCCCCATGTTTCTGTTTTCTATTGCCTGTGTCTGGGAAAAAATGGACATGTAAATAATTGGGTTCCCTTTGTTAAAATAAAGCATTTCTCTCCCTTGGCCTCACCTTTTCCTGCTGTGACAGCCATCTACCCCCATAAGTGAACTTGGCTCAGGGTAAGAGTCACGACAGCAGAGGATTGCCAGGACATTACAGGTCACCTGCTATCAGAAACAGGAAGTAAGATTTATTCAAACCATCCCATGTGACAAACAAGCTGAGAGGCATGTCCTATTTGACAGCTGCCCTTCCTAAGTACTCTGTAATGTTCCCCCGAAGCCTGCTCCTCTTCCGGTCTTCCCTGGCCCAGGAAACAGGATCATCACACAGCCAGTTGGCCAGATCAGTACCCTGAAGCTACCCTTTCCTTCCTTCCTTCTTCTCTCTCTTCTTTCTCCATATTCAGTAAGTTACAATGTCCCATCCAGTCTGCCTCCTAAATGACTCTTGGATCTGTCCTCTCCTCTCCATATGTACAGCCACTGACTTGATTGAGACTCTGATAATTCATCTCCTGGAGTCTTGCAGTAGCCTCTTTACTAGGTTTCAGTGTCTTTTCCTCCCAGCACATCCACAACTCTGCTGATCAGAAAACAGCCAGCTCTTTAGCTGAGGTTCCGCTCTGCCTTTGGGCTGAAACCTATACTTCTTAATTAAGTTGGAACATTAACATTCTTCCTGATCTGGTCCCTGCCACTTCTCCAGATGCTCCTTCATCTTCCTCCTTCAGCTTTCTCTCTTCCGTCTCCCAGATCGCCCCCATTCTCCAACCATTCTGATCTACAGGACACATTCTATAAAGGTTTTGGCCTTTTCATGCTTGTCTCATGCCTGGACCATTCTCCTCCTCTCTTCTTCACTTCATCCTCACCTACTCATCCCAGGACTATCCAGGCATAATTTCCTCCAGGACCACCCTGCTGTGGTTCCCCATCCTCTTGTGTTTACTTCTTTTGTGGGATTTAACATACTGTTTTGTTTATTCACATGTAGATCCTTGAGGCTGAGATTCAAACCTTAATCTCTTTCTGTATCTACATTGCCTGGTGCTTAGTAAAAGGTAATTGACATTTGTATTTGAACAAAGGAATAAACTATCTGATAAGAGAGAGGTTTAAGATACCTCCAAGAAAATCCGTCTTTGGTGATTTTTATGCATCTAGCTGTTAATTTTTAACCCATTTCCCGTTTAGAAAAAAAGTGCAGCTAACTACCAGTGTTAATTTAATTTTACATATACACACTTTTTGAGGCTGAAGCAAAGCTGACTGATAGCGTTTTTAATTTACTGTTTTAATTTAAATTTCTTCTCTGACAATCTATAAAAATCTGAAGCATCCCTTATCATTTAATTAAGTTGATAAATTGTTACATCCTGCCAAATTTATTGATAACTCTGGGGAAATAACATTGACAAAGAATATTAGTGAGAACATGTGTTTATGATCCAAATATTTCTTATTCCTACAAGTAGAACTCATATTAGACACAGTTTTGATCATTAATGACCTAAATGACTTATTTCACATTTATTATCATTTTCGTTGAGCAGAAAAGTTATTAATTTTTAAATAGTATGGAACCAATTTTCTTTTTTTACATAAATGTCTGTCACCATAAATATTAATAGCTTCTCAGAATTTAATGAAACCAGCCTTAAGAATACTGAGACTTTTTGATGTGCAAACTGGGATCTTTCTAATCATGTGTGGCAAGTTCTAAATTTGTAGATCAGATTCTTCTCAGATATGGGCATGTTTGTATGGGTTGCACTGAGGATTATTTTTTATAATACTAAATTTAGTTCTATGGCTAGTGCTTATCCCTCAGCTATAATAATATTGTTTAACATTATATTTTTTTGCATTTAGTTTAGATAGTTTCTTCCCCCACCCCCTCATTTTTTTAGTCAAAGCAACCCTTGGTTGACCTCACAGATTGCAAGGATCTCGTCAGCTTACAATTCCTTATTTTTTATTTTTACTCCTACAGCACCTGGTCTTCCTAGGTGGTCTCCCATCCAGGTACTAACCAGGCTCGACCCTGCTTAGCTTAGTTTCTTCCCTTTTTTTATGTTGGCCGCCTTCTCAGTTACCATTAAAGAGGAAGAAGTGCTTCAGACCTTAATAGAAAAGAGATGTACATCTCTCTTACTGATGATAGCGCTTTCATATAAGCAATTTCCCATATCAGTAAGGAACTGGATTTTGTTTTCAGACTTCAGCTAAAGCATGAGACTAGGACAGGAATATCATCGACTCCACATCTCTGTACCATAACTTAAAAGATTAAAAAGGTATAGATAAATTCACCGTCATTCAAATTATGTTCTACAAACACTATTATCTCATAATCTGTTTATTTGAACCATGGTTTTAAATTATAACTTTTGCTATCTATAATATTAGTTGTTTTGATACTATTGCAGTAGAAACATAAGGCAAAATTAAAGTTGGTAAACAAATAAATAAATAAAACCATGTCATAGAATTAAAGACTGAGCTGGAAAGAATCATAAAGTTCCTAGGAAACAGTGGAACAATACTATCCATGCTCTAGTCTGAGAAAAAATGATTTTGAACATAGATGTCTATGCCTAGCCAAGGCAGATTTCCTTGTGAAAGTGAAAATAAAGACATCATCATGTATGCAGGGACTTCTAAAAGTTTTCCACCTAGAAGTCCTCTTTAATAAAAAATTTAATTTTGAAGTAATTGTAGATCCACATGCAGCTGGAGGAAACATACAAAGAGATCTCATGTGCCCTTCAGCTGGCTTCCCCATTGGCAGCATCTTACATGACCTTAGACTGATATCGCAACCAGGAAAGTGACATGGATACAGTCCACTGACCTTTTTCAGATTTCGCCAGTTTTACCTGCACTCGTTTGTGTGAGTGCATGGGTGTGTGTGTACAGTTTTATGCAGCTTAGGCATATGTAATTTAGGTAACCACCAGAGTCAAGTGAGAACAGTTCCTTCACCAAAATCCCTCGAGCTTCCCTCTTACATGTCGGCACAGCCACCCCCCTCCCCCTGATCCCTCCCCAGTCCTTTGCAACCACCAGTCTTTTTTTTTACTCTCTATAATTTCTTTATTTTACGAATGCCATATAAATGGAATCATACAGTATATAACCTCTGAGATTAGCTTTTTTCATTTGGCAAAATACCTTTGAGATTTATCCAGATTATCGTGTATATTAGTAGTTTGCCCCTTTTTATTGCTGTGTGCTATTTCCTGGTATGGATATACCACAGTTTAACCATTCACCCACTGAAGAGCATGTGGGTTTTCTCTAGTTTTTGACTGTTACCAATAAAGCTACTATAAACATTTGAATACAAGTTTTTGCATAAACATAAGTTTTCATTTCTCTGGTGTAAATGCTGAGTGCAGTTTCTATCAGGTGGTAAGCACAGGCTTGGTTTTCTAAGAAACTGTCTTACTCTTTTACAGAGTGGCTGTGTCGTCTTACATTCCCACCAGCTGTGTACTAGTGATCTAGTTTCTTTTCCTCCTCACCAGCATTTGCTATTATCACCATGTTTTTTTTATTTTAACCACTCTGATAAGGATGTATGTAAGTCTCTTATTAAATAATTACCTGAGTATATGCCCTATCAAAGGAAAAGATAAATTCAGTAAAAGAAGAAGTTTAGGGATATAGGAAGAGTGGTGAAAATGAAATAGAAAAACTTACAGTTAAGTCTAATGGCTGATCCTATTTCTGTTGGACTTAATGGAATTGTTAGGGATTCATAAGAGGCCTAAGGTACAGGAATTTACCATGTGTTTCTAATAATAAGAATTTCTATGAGAATTTAAAGGCTCACAGCACATCTCACTTTATAGTCATTGGTATTTTTACATTATATTGTAATTACTTGGGTACATGTTTAATGTTTGCCCACTAAAATCCGCTCTCTAGGAGACCAAGAACTGTGGGACTGCATTTCCTACCCTTCAAATCCCTCAACAGTTGTCTCAGTGTTAGCCTAAGAGATAACAATAGCAAACATTTTTAAAATGTGAATCTTACCTAATCAATAAACGTAATAAGAGCAGGCTTTGATAATAGCCCACCAACAGCTTGGTATGAAATAGAATCCACGTTGTGAATTTGTGGATAATCATCTGAAGTAAATTCATATTGTCATTCAGCCAGTGTCTGTTAATGACCAGTAAATTGCAACTGTGTTGACCTCTCAACCTACTCAGTTATTTAGGTGGTACCTGGTGTCCCCATTTAAGACTGTACAACACAGCTGCTCATTAGTCCTGGAAAGGGGCCGTTGTTTGTCTAGGCTTTTGCCAGTTGCTGCAGTTCAGCTCAAATCAGGTGGATGATGGAAATTAGCTTCTCTTGGCACTAACAGAAGGCACATAATGGTCAGTACAAATGAGTTTTAGGATAACTACAAAACTCAACTACTCTTCTGTGGTGTTGTCCATGTCTTTCTTTCTACCTGAATTGAGTCATTCTCAATATTTGAAAACCAGCTGTCCCAAGTTATGGTAGAGGGAGAGTTCCATCTTTGGTAGGTACCAAAGTAACATTTAAAACACATTGTACATAATACATAATCATAAAATACATATTTAAGATGCAGTAATTAATACATGATTTCGTGGACTATAAGAACACATTTCTAAGGCTCAGTTCATCTATAGGTTGGTTCAGTTAACTTTTATTGTGGACTTGCTCTGAGCCAAACAGTGCTTGATGTTATAGGTAGATTCACTTATTAATCCTCACAACAGCTCTGTGAAGCAAGCGGCATGGTGCCCTTTTGACAGATAAAGTGGAGACTTGCGAGGCTTCCCTAACTGCACATAGCTTGCAGTGCTGGATCCAGGATTTATACCCAAGTCTCTCTGACTCCAAAACTCAGGTTCTTTCTTCAGTACATTCTCCTTAAGAAGCATGTGGGTGTAATGCAGGAAAGTCTGCTAAAATGAAAACATTAATGACATAGACGGATGGAGACAGGAAGAGCTGGAAGTGCCTGATGGCTGATTTTCTAGCCCTGACAATGAGCTATTGGAGAAGGTGCTATAGGAGTTAAGAAAGGACTCTGTCAAAGTAGAGAAATTGGTTTAGCCAGGGCAATGAGTTAATGAAATCTTGCAACTACTTCCAGTAAGGCGTGAGAGAGGAAAATAATGCCAGTAACTGAGGAACACAAACTAAAGTTAGTGATCCAGACACTTAATTTTAAAAGTGTGATAAAAAGCATAATCAAGCACACTGACACTTGCCAACTGTTCCCAACATGTGTGCACATGAAATCTTATTAACTTGAAAGCAAAATTCTTTCTGAGAAATGTGAAGGCTATAGTGGAGTTGTTTTTAAAGATTTGTTTTTCAAATCTGTGGCAAGGGAGATCAGGGACTAGGTGTGCGCCATTAAAACCTGTGTGAACAGCTTTTGAGAATTTTCATTAACTACAGAAATTGAAGGATTATCAAGCCAGTAGTTGATTTTTTAACCCTCACTTCAAACCAAATGGAGTATTACAAAAATTTCTACAGAAAGGATAAAAATGGAGGACTGAAAACATCTTCCTCGACCCTAAGAAGCAAACTTTTCTTTTCTTTTCCTAAAAGAAATGGTACCTAAAAATTAGAGAACTCACATATGTCCTCAGGTGGTGGTGGTGGTGGTGGTAATGTGTCTAGCTAGCTTTCATTTTAAGTAACTTGCCACTTGGAAATTATAATCCAACTTAATGTTAGCCCAAGTCTTTGGGCTAATGAAATGGAATGATGCTGTATCTCGTATATTAGGGTTCCCTGCTTTTGTGTGACAAGAACCTACCTATCCTTGATTTTGGACATGACCCTAAGCCTAGAGGTAAGGTCAATGTACGTCCCAAATGGGAGGATTCACAAAGTATTTGAGGGGAGGGAGCAAAGGGAAGGAAGTGTCCCCACAGGCTATATCTTCCTCCCTATTGGAAATCCCGGGGATCCAGAGAGGAGAGCATAGCAGGAAGGGGAAGTGGCCACAAGGGAGCATGGCAGCAGCACCCCTGGCTTTCAAGATGGATTTTGAAAGCTTTTGAGGTTGACCAGTGTGGATTGGTTGTGGATGCCACACAGATGGCCATGTGAAATAGAGCAGGGTTGTAAATACCCCAACCAAAGGATACAAAGGGATGGCAAAACTTAGCAACTCACAAAATGGAGTCGAGGCTCCACAGCTTAGGAGAAATTTCTGAAATCTGGTGAGGGACTGGGTTACAGGGAGTTACGGGGTATTTGAGAGTTTTCAGTGTCTAGGAAAATATTATAAAGTTTAGAAAATGGTTCAGAAATGAGCCTTGTGGTATGTTACTCAGCTTGCTATGCACCTGTTAAACACAATCTTATCTTTAACTTAGATAACCGAGAATACTTTTAAAGGAGAAAAATGGGTTTGATTTTTATAGGGCTTTATTTTATTCATTCAACAGCTAGTGCACATTTACTGAGTACCCATGATGTTGTAGGAATGGCACCTGCTTGACTGCCTGTGAAAGGCAAGGTGCTTTGGCCACATGATAGTTCTAGTTCTTTCCAAAAATGTCATACACTGGATTCTGAGAGGCTTTGGCTCTTATAAATGGTTCTTCATCCCTGTCTATATCAGTCAACACTTTATAAGCCTCCCTTCTTCCACAATTTAATGTCTTTGATGTCACCAATGTTCTCCCATCAAAGACATTTCTAAGTTTAGAATTTTGACCCAGCAAGTATCAAACTTCTCACTTTTGTCCCTAGAAATTCTTAACTTCTATATGGGGCGGCAGAAAATCTCTGTGGGAGAATTTCTGCCTCCCCTTAAGAGTGAAATGGCCACAAATAATGTTATTTAAATGAATTTGTATATTAAAATTTAACTTTTCATTAGAAAAGATACATCTGTGTACTTTCCTACATGCATACTTCAAAAAAGCATTTTTAAAAGATACATAGTCCACTGGATGTGTCTGCTGTCCATAGCTATTAGGAATGTAGGGAACTTAACCTAATATTTGTCTAAAATATCCTCATCCAGTCTGAATCCAAGTCTGGCTGGAGTCAGTAGCTCATTAACTTCCCTTCATTTCTGCACATGAAGAATTCCTTTGTAAATTTGCCTGATTCAGCGAGCCCCAGTTGTTCCAAAGATGAGCTCTTCTGGATGCCAACTCAACATGGGTTGCATTTTCACCAGTACCTGGTAATCTTTCTAGGGGATGATGGATGTTCTTTGGAGGTGGAGAGTTGCCATCCTGCCATAGTTTCTAAAAGAGCTAGCTACCTTTTTTTCTAGATTATTATTTCAGAAAAAAAATGTGGACAACCTCTTTTCACGGAACAAAGAAAGCAGTGAATCTAGGTCGCAGATTTACTTTCTCTACACTAAGATATGCAGGGAAAATAGAGCTTCTTAATTTTCCACGGCTACTCTTGCTCACTAAAACCTACTTCCCCAAATTTAAATTTACTAATTCATAATATTTCAGTCTCTTCTGATGTAAACAGTCACCTCAACTAAGATAGTCTCCTTATTAAAAGTTGTACTCCCTTGCAGGGCTAGTATAAATTGTCCCTTTTATTACTCCATCTTTTTAGGTAAACACCATTGGAAATGTAGGGTCTCAATTACATGTCGACAACGCACAAAGACAAGAATATTGCAACAGGGCCCTCCACATATGATTTCTATTTCCGCCTCAAACCATCACCCTCATGCTGCGTGGGATGTGTCATTAAGTCACCCTTTTATACTTGTTTTAATTTTGACCACATACATATATAAATATTTAAAAAGTAAATTATAATACCTCAAGACACCCAAAGAATTCATTTCTAGTGATGCTTTGTACAACCCAGGTTTTCCGTCATTCCTTAAAACACACACTGTAGGTAGGTGCTTGCTGTTTTTAAATTGTAAGGTGTTCAGTACCCATGGTGACTTTCCCAGACCCAAGATTCTTTCTGCCCCGTGGAAACGCTGCGGTGATTTCAGAGGATGGCTTGGCTTGATTTCTCTGGCTTCAAACCACCACAAGAATCTCGTTTAACAAATCCTGCCTCAACTTCCTTCTGAATTAATGATACATCTTTCAGCAAATTGTTTTGAATTCTTGCTGTGCATAAAATTCTGCGAAGTCCACAGGAGGTACAAAAATTAAATAGGATACTGTCCTTGCCTCTAAGAAGCTTTAAGTTTAAACTTTAAATTTAAATAATTAAAATCTTATTTATCATGGAGTGATTCTCCTATTCTTCTCTCTTTGTTCGTGAAAGTGGACAGGGGAGTGGGAGTACTTAGAGAGGCAGTTCTTCAGAGGGGTAGACTGTAGTAGACAGTGATGAGGATTCAGGAATTTCACTTCATACATTGAAGTGGATATGGAAACTTGGACCAAGAGTGGCCTCTGAGTCTCACTGGGCAGCTGGCCAGCCTCTAGGCTCTTGGCCATTAAGCCACAAATCACTCATGGTGAAGCCAACTAGAAGATATATAATATAATTAGAAAAACTTGGCAATTTTAATATAAAATATTACTTTTAAATGTGTTTACAAAATAATTTATTAAGACATCTTTATTTGTAGAAACAAAGTGTCTATAAAGAAAAAACATTTAAAACTTATCCAGTTTAGAAGCTGATAGGTATATACATACTCTCATACATAATCTTTTAAAATGATCGATGGCTACTTCGAATGCTTATAAGGTATTCCTCTATTACTTCCAGCTTTTAGAGTGAGCAAAAAAGGCATTGGTACAGATCAATCTAGCACAGCCCAGAATTCCAAATCACTCTATTAACACAGTGAAAAACACATTATTGCCATATCTAGGCTATAGATTGAATATTTATTTCAGTCTGCTTTACCAGCCAAAATTATATGGCTTGTCACAGCCTGTTTTTTTCTCTTATATTATATTGGCAAGAAACACTCTGAGCTTTATTGAGGATATTAAGTTAGAAAGGCAACATTCAGCATTAACTTGACTTGCGCATGCAAGAAATTCTGGAGCTAAACTCCAAGGGGCCTATCCCAGAAGGAATGGCAGATCTTTAGATCCATTTTTCCCTAAACCAATGTGTCCAGGAATGTCTATTTGCATAAATTCTCTAGGATAATATTTCAAATCATCTTATATTGTGGAATTAACACAAAGTTTTTTTGGCAATCGTTCACCCTTGATTCGGGGACTATACTACAGGCCAGTTGGAAAAATTACTCGAGGCCTTTGATATACCTTTCTGTCAGCTCCACGTTTCGTTAACTTGGTTATTTTTTTGATCTTTTATCGAAGAATTGTCAGGGGAGATGAGTATAGAACATAGTAACTTTTCTGCTTTAACCACTTTAGTTAAGATCCCAAATTATGAATTTTAATTTTTATCTGTACTGTCAGCAGAGATAGTGGTAAGTTAACACTGAACAGGTATATAAATGCATTTTATTTAAGTGTATTTCATTTCAAAGGAGTATGTTAAACTTTATTTTTGGAAAGTACAAAGAGGTACAAAAGTGGACAGGATATTACACGGAAACCCCACGTAACCTGTACCCAGCTGTTCAGTAATTCTCAACTCATGGCCAATCTTGTTTCATCGCCCCATCCCCATCCTCACAGTATTTGAAGCACATCCCAGACATCACATTATTTTACCTATATATATTTTAGTAAGAAGTCCAGTTTTTAACTGCAGACTCCTTTTTAGAAAAGTAACTGTAATGCCATTATCATACCTTTGCAAAATTAATCATTCTTAATAATTATCAAATATGTAGTCAGTGGTCAAATTTCTAATTGTTTGAGAAATTACTTTTTTACTTTGGATTGTGACTCAGATAGGGCCTACTCGTTCAGCCCCACCCCATCACTTATTTTTTCATTGTGAGAGTATTTACCGAAGAAATGGCTTTGTTTATCCCATAGTCCAGGTTTTGCCGATTATACCCTCATGGTTTCTTGTGACATACTCCTCTCCTGTTTTACCTGTAGATCGGTTGTTGGATGTAGAGGTTTCATCAAACCGAAGCTTGACTTCCTGTTTGGTGTTGTTTCCTCCTGTCAGGAGACACAATGTCAGAATGCCTTTTTGTTCTGTGATTTTAGCAGCTTTTGATGACCACTGACTAGATTCATTAATTCATTAGGGGTTTTTAAATGGTGATGTCCTCATTTTATCACAGATTAGCTAGAATGTTCAAAGGACTTCTAAACAAGAGAGTGCCTGGCACATAGTAAGTGCTCAATAAAATATTAATTGAATGTATTAATTTCCATAAGAACCCCTGCGATGTGGGAAATTATTGTGCGCTTTGATAGAAAACTTGCTTGCCTAAGACCCATTTAATAAAGCATCGCTTTCATCCTAGAATCACCATCCTTCTCCATTTTGCATAAAGCATTACTTACAGATTACTTGAGTTGCATTATTTTTGCCACTCAATATCTTTTGGTGCTGGGTATCATGTTAAATGTGGCTGTCATTTGAAGTTCTTTTAGACTTATCTGATGATTATCCTTTCTCAGTCTTATGCCAGCTTAACTTTGCACTCCTTACATACTGAAAGCAGAGAAAGCGAGGACAGGAAAACTAAGGAGACCCTGAGATGTGTTTCAGAATAGAGCCTCCACCTTAAGGCCAGCACCAAGCGCCTTTTAACCTCTTGCGGTGGTTGAAATTCTTTGCAGTTGACCCAGCCTATGACACAAACTATCCGCAAAGGCTTCCTAAAAAGAAAAGTGATATTTTTACCAGACTCTAAGTTCAGCCTAGTTTATCGAAAACAAGCTTGCCTTTTATCATCCATTTAGTTGTGTGTCTACAAAACAGTAAATAACAGCTTGAATTTTGCCCTTCACAGCGCGTATAAATACCTCTGGTGTAGGTTGGTTTGAAAACACTGGTAGACTGTTACCTTTATTTTTCTGACAACATACAGCACATATTCACGGTAAATGCTTTCAGTACTGAAGATTTTTCACGAGCATTGTAATCGTGAAGCACAAGATCAAGTTCTCAGATCTAAGACATAGATGTAGTGCTGTACATTCTTACCGTTGAATATTTTGGTATTTACTTGTTTGTTCACATGAAAAGCAATACAACAAATACAAATTCCGTTATGTTCAGCGTGCACAGCAGGGAGCACAAAGCAAACCAACCTTTGGTGAGCACGGCAATCTTGTGTGTATCATGAGAAAAATATAGTTATAATCCGAAGTCAAATTTTATTCCAGTGAGGCACACTGATAATGTGCGTTGGTTTTCAGAGGGAAGTCACATTCCCAGTATTTTGTCGAGATTGTAATTTTCATGCAGGTAAGAGTTTAGATAGGCTTTGAAAAACCTGTAAGATTTTAAAACATAGTAAGACCTTCCAGAAGAAACAACATGAGCATCAGGGCTTAATCTTCAGTGTACATTTATGAGTGTAAGGGGTTTCGATCTGACTGGTGTGGAGGTGTCTCTAGGCAAGAATTAAAAAACAGAGAAATTGGCCGGAGTCTGGCCGTGAGGACCTTCGGTGTCAATGAGGTGGTGGCACCAGGTATTGAAGGCGCTGAAGGCTTCGAGCAGGGGCATGACGTGACCTGGTCAAACACAGATGTCAGGAAGGGAGCAGAAAGGGAAGAAAAGGAGGTTGAAAACAAAACTTTAGTGAGGAGGGATTTTTTTTTATTATAGGAGCTGCAGGATTGAGCAGCTGAACGAAAGGAAAAGGAGTGATGGTGTCTGAAATCCACATTAGAATGGTTTTAAATAAAAGAAGTGAGGAGAAAGAACTGCTTTGGGGGAAATGAGAGGTTAGGGTTGCAGCAAGTCAGTGTACAGCAGTTTAAAGATGTCTAGAATGCCATTGGAAGTATTCAGGGCTGGAGCTTGGGCATGAATTTGGACTAAACTAACATTTTAGGAATTATCTATATAGGGATGATAGTTAGACTCTACCTCTAAGTATTCTCAAATCTGTTGACTTCTTTCTTAAACTCTCCTGTTGCCACCTCATTCAAGTATCATCTCTTACTTGCACTATTGAAATACTCCCCAGTCAAAAGTAGGTACCCCTTATGTGAGATATCTCCACAGCACCCCGGTTTTCCTTCCCAGGCCTTATTCTAATCTGTAACTCAGGCTTGTGTAACTTTGAAGACCATATAGTTGTCTTTTTTACTTACTTCTGAAGGGCCAGCAACTTTCTTGGTGGCTGGCGCAGACTAGACACTCATTGTTTTTCCCAAGAAAAAAAGTAGAGGAAGAGTTGAAGAGAGAACCTTGGTGAGCATCTTTAACCTGTAGAAAGAAAGAGTGGGAAAGAAAAATAGGAAGGAAAGGAACCCATAGAAGGCCGGATACAGTAGCAGAGGGTGCATGGGAATTCTTAGGGTAATTGATTCTACAGGTGGAGGAGTAACAAGAATAATAAGAACAACTAAAATTTATTGAGCGCTTTCTGTATGCCAGTTACTATCCTAAAGCTTAACATGGATTACTTTGGTCTTCTCACTATCTCTGTGAGATAGGTGTCCCTGTTACCTCTATTTACAGATGAGTCACAAGGCCTCAAGGACAAACAAGTGGGGTAGCATGAGTCAAAACAGGCCACCCGGCCCCAGAGCATGGAGTGCTCACCACCATGCAGGCACTCTAGCTCCTTCTGGCAGTGCAACAGGTAAAATGTGCAGGTCTGAGGAACATGGCAGAGAAAATGGAAAAGAAAATGGAGGACCAGCCACTCTTTATGATGTCTGGCCATGAAGAGAGGATAGCAGTGTCTATCGTTCTGAGCTAGAACATGTCTCACATTAGGTCACCAAATCTGCAGAAATTGTATGTGAATAGAGTATTCCTGATGCTTCACTGGCCATGAGAGCCAGAGAATATGCTTTTATTTCAGAACAGATAGTTTTGATCATGTCTTCAGGATGTTATACCAGCTGCTTTGACATTGACTATTTTTTTACTACATTCCATTATTATTATTGACTTAAAAGTCCTCGAGAGAGAGAAAAAAATCTGGCTTTGATAGCATAAAGAACTGTGGTAAAACTTGCTTTCAGTTTTACATATTTCTGTGAATATGTAAAACTGCTTTCTTTTTTTACAACTGAGGAAGGAAAGTCTTGTCCAAGGTCAATGGAAAAGCACCTGTATTTGTATTGCAACCTGTGTTTTGCATAGCAAATGCACAGGTACAGGATCCACCAGCAACAGCCAGGTCAGGCAGACATTCTGGAACAAAATGTATGCCTGAGTGACCGACTAGATTGATTGGTAGCTGTCATGTTACAGAAAACTGCATACTCTCAAAGCTCACAATGTTAAGATTTTAGCAGATTTATGGATTCCTTTAATTTAAGAACTGGAAGGGTATGAATAACAGAACTATTTTGTTCCTAATTGATGCAGATCTGCAAAGCATACGACTAAAATCTGTTCCCAGAATTTTTCATTACAGAAGTTTTTGAATTTGGTTTAAAATATATGCCTATTTATCTTTTTCTTCTTTAACTTTTTTTATGGTTGATAACTTTGTCTAACCCATAATCTAACTATGTGGTTAACTTTCCATACAATAGGAATGGAATTGATCTTTTTTAAGCCATTCACTCTGAAAGTAGGAGCCTGATGTCTTAGGGACAGTTAAACACCAGTGAGGGATGCTGACAATTCAATTTAAGAATGAAGAGAAAACGAATCTTTTTAAAATTTATTTGTAGCTTTTTCATAGGCAATTTTCTCTTGAAGTTGTTTTTTTTCTTTCTTTTTTTTTTTTAATAAGCTAGGCACAAACATTTGACCACCTAAAACACTGTGACAGCATCAGTAGCTAAAATTGGACCACAGCCTGACTTTGTATCCCTCATAAAATGTATGTTTTCTTTTTGGCCTGTCCTTGGGCAAGAAAAGAGACTTCAAGTACAAACCAACCAATTCAGGTTAACTATTACATTTAAAATATAAGAAAAATAATTTTCTAAAGAAAGCTTTTTGATGCACAGAATCAATTTGTGGATGCTTTGCAGAAGATAATGAATTAAATATAAAGGAACCAGGAGTGCCTTTCAATCCTTACCACTGCTTGCCACTCTGGATTCCTGTTAGGAACGTTAACCACGTTGTCACAGGGTCTGATTACAATTTACTTTTGAAGCCGCTTTGCTTCTTTGAGGGAACATTTACCAATGAGTAGTTTGGGCTGTGCAGGACACGTAATATACAGATGCCATATTACAAAGTTGTATACCTGAAATTTGTATAATGTTATTAACCAGTGTTACCACCAATAAATTTAATTTTAAAAAAATGAAAAAATTCTGTCGTAAAGGAGAGTCATATACAAGCTACAAGAAAAGAACTTTATCATAGAGAAAGACACCCCATTGTTAGGCACGCTTCCTGGACTCTCTTCCACCACTGAAGGCTCCTGAGTGTCAAAGCCCCACCTGCCTCAGGAGCCACGTTGACTGCCTCTTATCTTGACCTCATCTCCCATCACTTTCCTATCATGGGATCACTTATCTCCTTCGGTCGCATCCACCTAGTTTTATTTCCTTCTCCTTCGTACTGTCTGCTGAATGGATAATTAAGCGTTAAGTCTTGTTCTTTGTTGAGATCATAATTTTTAAAAAGACTTACTACAGGGAACCAAATGGCAACTTAGAAAGATAAGCTTTGAAAAGGAGGCCACAGAAGTCCAACAAGATTAAGATTTTGAGAACAGAAGCCAGACAGAAACACATTTCAGCTGAGTCTTCATGCTGAGGAAGGTACAAGTTTATAGAGACCACTGCTTGTCGATTTCTCTGCTCTAGTGCTTGAATGTGGTTGCTGGAGTTGACTGCCTAGGTTCAAATCTTAGCAATGCCAATTACAAGCTGTGTGGCATTGAGCAAATTACTTTATCTCTCTATGTCTGAATTTTTTCATCTGTAAAATAGAGACAATAATAGTACCTAGTACAAAGAATTGTGAGGATTGAATCCAAGTAAACCTCTTAGCACCTGGTGCATGGAAAGTACTCAATAAATACTGTTAGGAAAACATTCATGGAGAGTTACAACAAGATGTATGTACTTTAGATTTGCATAAAAATGTCATCTTGGAGCCCTTGTGATAATCCTTACTGCAATGACCTAATAATAACCTCAAACGTTTTTATTTTGATTTTTCCTTTATCTGCCACACCCTGGGAGCAATGCAGGACTTATGTGTCTGCATATCTGGAGCACTCTGATTCTATGCTTACGAGCCATTTGAGTTCACCAGCTTCCTGGTCCTTTTTCTTACTCAGGTGCTGGAAAGCTTCAAGATTATGGACTATAGCCTTTTGCTGGGAATCCACATCTTGGACCATTCCTTCAAAGAGAAAGAAGAAGAGACCTCACAAAATGTGCCTGATGCTAAGCGGCCTGTGATGCAGAAGGTCCTCTACTCAACAGCAATGGAATCCATCCAGGGTCCAGGGAAATCTGGAGACGGAGTCATCACAGAGAACCCAGACACGTACGTACGGCCACCTGCCCACACACCCTCTTGGTCGGGGTATCCCATATCACTGAGTAATGAAATGCAATCATGCTCCTTTCGTGGTGGCTCTTTGGGAACAGATTACCTCCATTCACCACAGATTCAAAACAACCACCACAATGGTGGGTTGTTGGATGGGGAGGGAGGGAATATACTTTTATTTTGAATAAACATGTATTTAAGCAAATACATGTTAGGAATTAGGTTCACAAATTCAGAATCTTTTATCTGCATAAGAGGATTCCGTTCTAGTCCTGTCCTGTGCCTGACGTGGTCTCTCACTTCAGCCAGATGTGATAGTAATGGTAGAATTAGTTTGCATGTATAAAGTACATACTGCCTAACAAACAGTTACAATCTAAGAAAATTATTGAAATGGTTGATTGTATAATATGTGTGGACCACATGAACAAGGATGCTGAAAGAAAAAATCATTTCTTGGGCCTTCTAGGATTCTTCAACAATGACTAAATCACAAGCATATTTCATTTTTATAAAGGAAATCTTTACATACTAAACATTTTAAAAATCTTTGCTTGTAAATCCATCTAAACAGCCGTTAATCAATTTAAAATATTATTCTCTATCAATAGAGTGAAATACCACACAGCCATTAAAAACACATGAGCATTGATATGAGGAAGTGTTCATGATCTAACAAATAAAAAATTCAGGTTATAAAACATGATAAGTTAGATAATCACTTTTGTGGGTTAATAAATACACACATACCCAAACATACTGGGAAGGTGTACCAAATGCTAATAGTGATTATCCTTGCATGCTTGGAAGAGATTCTTTATATATTTTTTTCTTTGTGCTTTTCTATATTTAAAAATCTCACAATGACTATATAAAAGCATTACATTTTTAAAAACCAATATTTTAAAATACTTTTAAAATTATCGTTCATGATTTTAAAATAGGAATCATTTTTAATTGGATTCTTTCCAACCTAACTCTTCAGAGTTGACAGCTATGGTATCATTTTCATGGGAAGTATATTGTTCTGGATTCTCAGGAAGATTTTAATTGATTCCAGAAAAAATAATAATAATATGAAGAGAGAGATACTCCAGAATACTTAAAGATTGTCCATTTTTACTTGCAGTCTATTTATTAGGAATGAGTTTTAACTTTCTATTTTTATATTACAAAATATTTTTTCTTTTGCTCTATCAACAGAATGGGAGGCATTCCTGCTAAAAGCCATAAGGGAGAAAAACTACTTTTATTTATGGGTATTATTGATATTCTTCAATCATACAGGTAAGAAATTTGGGGAAGTAGTCTTTTATTATTTCAAAACAAATCAACAAAAGGTTCTGAAAATTTACCAAGTGGGAGTGATTTTACATTCTCATATTTGTTTTTCTGTCTTTTTACATTTAGATTAATGAAGAAGTTAGAACATTCCTGGAAAGCACTTGTTTATGATGGAGTAAGTGGCTTGTCATGTTCCTTCTTAAACTATATTTTTCTGGTTTCTCAGAGACTTCAGAGTGTATCTAGGAAGCCCCATCACTAGACCTGAAGAGGAGAGGAAACAAGGGTCTTTATAAACTCAGAATCAAGCTAGCAGATTGATTCAAATCTAAAAACAAAGACAACATAAGTTTAAATAGCTGCTCAAATAGAGGACATCCAGCCTATTGGCTAGGTAGTGCCCAGGAAAACAAAATGATGTCTTGTTTCCATGCGAAATCTGAATGGCCCAGTTATGAGATGACAGTGAGAAAATGGAGGAGACTCTTTTCATAGGCACTGGGAATATCAACAGGACAGTTGAAATGAAGTTCTCATAAGACCAAGCTACAGAGGTGTGCGAACCTGTCTTTTATGGTAGACAGCCCTGGATTTGAACCCTGCATTCACCGCTTTACTGGCCATGTGACCCAGATACATTCCTTGTTATTTGGCTTCCCTTACCCTGTTTTGCCATCTGTACCAGGGGCACAGTCATAGTGATATGAGGATGTCTTGTGGATCCAGAATTGTCATTAACAGAAGAAAACAGTTATCAAGAAGCTGTTTCTCCCTGCCTCTCTCTCTCTGCCTCTACACACACGCACGCACGCGCGCGCGCGCGCACACACACACACGTGTTCCTATCTAAATGTCAGATTTCAACTTCCTGCTGCTGACAGAACGTTCACTAGCCTCAGCCTCCCTCCATTAATAATTTGGAATGACAGTTCCAAAGAATATATTGGTCAAAGAGTCGCTCACACTGTTTTCGAAGATGTTAGCCAATGCTTTCCTTTGAAAGAGGATTAAATTATAGATGCTGTTCTTTCTTGGTGAGGAACACCTACTTTCTCAGTTTAGTGAAAGACTGGCAGTAACCATTCTGCATGAAAGATCTGCGTTTTTACCATATGCTAAGGAATGACCTCTGTCAGAATGCCCTTTTAAACTATAGGTTCACAAGTTTGTTTCTAAAAAGTAGGCTTATTATTCTGATCAAAGATTCCTTCTATTAAAAGGCCAAGGTTATTTTTTTTCCCTTTCAGCTGAGTTAAGTGGAAACTACGTTAATGCCTTGAACACAGAAGGGAAGAAGGGTAAACACCCTCTGTTCTTTCCCTTGTCCTGTTTTCTGACATGGCTTTGATTCCTTGTTATCAGAGGAGATTGCTAACCTGAATGGCCTAGTCCTCTGTTGGTCAGATGCTTCTATGAGGCCCCTACCTTAGTCTAGTTAAAACTTGTCTTTTTCTTTTAGTTTAGTGTTAGTTTGTTTTGTTTTGTTTTTAAGAGAGGCCCTATGCTGATTATATATTTGTGAAATTGTAAGCAATAATTAAGACTTGTTTGTGTCTGTTTATAAACACATCTCTTATTTAAACAATGTTTCTTCACAATCCAATTTCTCTTGGAAGGCAACAGCCAAGTCTTAATCATCTTGAACCCTAAGATATTTCTAAATTACTGTGCTTGTTGCAAATGTGTGTCCACTTCAGAAAGAAGCTGCCAAAATACTGGGGAGAGTGCATGCCAAATGAGTGGGAAATTTCCCACCACACCCACCACACCCACAGCATCAGTGATAGTCTAGTGGACCATTATAACTTGGCCAAAGATGGTTCCTCATCCTATATCCTTAATGACATGGTGATTACAGAATTACCTCATGCCTCAGGTCAAACTCTATTTCACAGAAGGGAAAACAGAGGCACCGACACACTGTGTTTTCCCAGGATCCCACAGCTTTTTAAAGTTAGAACTAACACCAGCACCAGGTCTCCAGGCCCCTCCCTGGCCCATTGTGTGTTTTTCCTTCCATACCCACTGAAGACCTTTATAGAATCTAAACTTAAATTTCAGACGTTTCTATGTTGGAATCCACAAAACTGTAATCAAAATGGAGCACTAGTTCTAGAAATGTATATCTTGGATAGTAAATAAATAATTATCAATAAACAAACAGAGTTAGCTTCTTGATCCATCTCCCTTCTTGGGTTTTTAATAAAATGCCCCTTCAGTCCTGAAGACTCCTACCAAGCATGAAAGAATTGAGTTAACAATCTAATGCAGTTCAGTTCTATCTAATTAGTAGCTAATCCAGTGAAACGGAAGCCATCAGTCAGCTTAGCCTCCTAGAATCTCCCCAGTGTCTATGCACCCTATTACTCGGAGGTGAAACCAGCACACTTTTTTTTTTTTGACCTAGCTATCTCTCTTTCATTAGGGTTGTTTTGCTTGTTTATGTCCCCAATTTTTGTTCCTGACTAAACATGTTATCCTGCATTCCAGATGATGCTTCCAGACACTGTCTGTCTGCCTCTGTGCAAAAAAGGAATTTAAAAGTTTCTCATGCCACACATGGAATAAGGATCAACTGTTTTAATTTATAAAGCAGTCTCTTTGCTTTCTTCCCCTGCCCCTCTTTATGCTCTATGTCATCATAAGGATCTAGAATCTGCTCAGATCGAGTCTTGTGCTTACTTCCCCCAGCCTAACTCCTGGGCCCCACAGGACACAGGACAGCAATTTTCTGGCTCTAGACATCGCTTTCTGGTTAAGGACATGGGCTAACAGAGAACCAGTTGCATAGACCTTTCTTCTAGGTTGAAATAAACTGAGAGATAAACCTGTGATATCTGATTTTTCTTTTCAGGACACCGTTTCAGTTCATAGACCAAGCTTTTACGCAGACAGATTTCTAAAGTTTATGAATTCCAGAGTTTTCAAGAAAATTCAAGGTAATATTCTTATGAATTTTTGTTTTTACTTTTAACACTTACATACTGACTTTACTATGTATGTCTTTGCAAGATTTTTATTGGAAGAGTTTGGCCTTTTTTTATTTCCTAAAAGCAGTAATTACAGTTAAGTATCCCAGTCAAGTATTTATTGATGCCATAATCATTAAAGTCCTATTCTGTTGTGGAAAAAATTAGAAATGCCTAAATGTTTAACTCCATAATATATTGGTTAAATATATTATGATATAATAAAAAATTGAATAATATGCAGCAAATCAAAATGGCATACTAAAGGTACATTTAATTCTTATAGATATACATTTAGGCACATATATACTTATTGATCTGCATTTCTAAATGCACAACAAAATTCTAATAGAATATATAAAAATGTTAATAGTGGTTATTCTCATGGAATATCTTCCAGAATAGACCTTATGTTAGGCCATAAAACAATTCTCAATAAATTTTAAAAGATTGAAATTATTCAAAGAATCTTTTAAAATTTGTCTTTAATTATAGTTGACATATTTATTTCAGGTATACAAGTGTACAACATAGTGATTCACTATTTATATACCTTACAAAGTGGTCACCACTTTTAGGAAATAAATCTAGTAACCATCTGTCACCATACATAGTTATTACAATATTATTGACTATATTCCCTATGCTGTACATTATATCCCTGTGACTTATTTTATAACTCGAAATTTGTACTTTTTAATCCCCTTCTCTCTTTTATTAATCACGATAGAATGAGCAAAAACTGGAAAATTCACAAATATGTGTAAATTTAACACCACACTCTTAAACTACCAGTGGATCATAGAAGAAGCACAGGGAAGTTAGAAAAAACTTAGAGATGAATGGAAATGACAATACACATGCCAAGACATGGGATGCTGTGAAGGCAGTGCTCAGAGGGAAATGTATAACCATACATGCCTACGTTAAAAAAGAAGAAAGGTCTGAAATCCATACCCTAACTTTAAATCATTAAAGAGGAACTAGAAGAAGATCAAACCCAAAGCTAACAATTGTTATTCTGAATCATGGGATTATATGGATTTTCTTTTCCTTAGATCAGTATTTATTAAATTTTCCACAATGGAATGTATTACTAATGTAGTTTTTAAACTACATGAAAAGGAAGAAGGTAACCCTATTATTACATATGTTATTTTATTATTTAGGTATCCAATTTCATAACCCAAAACATGACAATTTAGCCACACACACACAAAAACTGAAAAAGTAGAATGTTGATATTTTACCTTTATATCAGACATTTTTCTTATAATATTTGTTGGTATTTTCTGTTAACAGAAGGAAAACACATTTTTAATTTTTTTATTTTTTCCAACTTTATTGACATATAACTGACATATAACATTGTGTAAGTTTGTATACAATGTGATGATGATTCACATATATATTGCAAAATGATTATCACAGTTAAGTTACTTAACACATCCATCACCTCACAGAATTATAAATTTTGTGTATTTGTGGTGAGAACGTTTAAGATCTACCCTTAGCAACTTTCTAATATATAATACAAGATTATGAACTATAGTCACCATACTGTATATCAGATTCTTAAAACTCATTCATCTTATAACTGAAAGTTGGTACGCTTTGACCAATATCTCCCCATTTCACACATCTCCCACCTCCTCATCCCCCCATAACCACTTTTCTACTCTCTGTTTCTGTTAGTTCAGCTTTTTTCTATTGCACATGTTAAGTTAGATCATACAATGCTAGTCTTTCTCTGTCTGACTTTTTTCCCCTAGCATAATGCCCTCAAGGTCCATTCATGTTGTCAAAAATCGTAGAATTTTCTTATGTTTAATGACTGAATAATATTCCATTATATATGTGTATGTCCCATTTTCTTTATCCATATATCTGTCAGTGGACACTTAAGGTTGTTTCCATGTCTCGGCCATTGTGATTAATGCTGCAGTGAATTTAGGAGAGCAGATCTCTCTTTGAGACAATTGTTTCATTTTTGGGGGGGAAGGGAAGGCTATATACCTAGAAGTGGGATTTCTGGTTCATATGGCAGTTCTATTTAATATTTTGAGGAACCTCCACACTATTTTCCAAAGTAGTTGTACCAATTTACATTCCCATCAACAGTGCGAAGGGCTCCCTTTACTTCACATCCTTGCCAAGACTTCCTGTCTTTTGTCTTTTTGATAATAGCCATTCTGACAGGTGTGCGGTGATATCTTGTTGTGGTTTTGACTTGCATTTCCCTGGTAATTAGTAATGTTGAGCATCTTTTCATGTACCTGTTGGCCATTTATATGTCTTCTTTGGAAAAATGTCTATTCAGATTCTTTGCCCATTTTTTAATCAGGTTATTTATTCTTGCCTGTTGAGTTATATGAGTTCCTTATGTGTTTTGTATATTAACACCTTATCTGATGTATAGTTTGCAAATATTTTCTCCAGTTTTATGGGATCCCTCTTCATTTTGTTGATTGTTTTTCTATGTAAAAGCTTTTTTTTTTAATGACTGAATAATATTCGTGTGGTGTGTGTGTGTGTGCGCGTGTGTGTGTGTGTGTGTGTGTGTGTGTGTGTGTGTGTGTGTTTTCTCTTTTGGTGTTAATCCAAAAAATCATTGCCAAGATCAATGGCAAGGAGCTTTTTTCCCCCCGTTCTCGTCTAGAAGTTTTACAGTTTGGGGTCTTACATTTAAGTCTTTAATCTATTTTGAGTTAATATTAATGAGAGTAAAACCTTTACAATGTAAAAATATTGGAAACTATAAAAAGATTCAAAGAGAACAATGAAAATTGCTTGATACCCCGTAACTCAGAAATATCCACTACTAATATGATGATATAATTCCTACCAATCTTTATTTCAGTGCTATACACACACACACACAAATGATAGCATAATGGTATATGATTATATGTATACATCCTCTATTTTTCACATAATAACATGGTTTCCTCTATCATTGTATATTCTACAAAGAAACCATTTAAAATTGCAATACAACATTAAGATTACATGGGTGTGTCTTAATCTATTTAATCATTCTTTCGTTATTGGGCATTTAAATGGTTTCTCCTTTTTCTGCTTCTAACTAATATATTATGAACATCATTTCAAATAAATGCTGTATCCAAATTTCTGGTTATTTCATTAGGATAGATTCCAAGAAGTAGTACTAGGGGTTAAAATGCACATAACTTTGTGCACAGAAAGCTTATGCCACTATAGACTTCCACAAGAGTCTGCACCCTTCTAACTCTTAGCCAGAATTATTCTTTTTAAATTGTAATACTCTGAAAAGTTAAAAAAAAAAACAAAAACATGATATCTGGTTGTTTTAGTTTGCATTACTTAAGTACTGCTGAAGTTCAACCATTATTCATGTTTATTAGCCATTTGTCATTCCTTTGAGAATTGCACTTTGTAATATTTGCACATTTATATTAGGAGTTTATTATTTTTCCAAATGATTTATGTGAATTCTACACATTAAGGATATCTTTTTTTTTTAACTTTATTCTAAAAAAAACTTGTTTCACATCCAACTTTCTCAGTGATATCTTAAAATTGGTTTCAAATTAAATTCTCTGTTTTTTTCTTCCTAAGATGGGCCTTAAGATAGTTTTTATTCGATTTGCAGTTCTCTGTGAATACCAGCTTGTGGTTCAAGTTTTCAAGGGAGATTTTCTGTGTCCCTTCACCCTTTGCCAAGGTTGAAAAACATGACTTTCCTTGTTGCCTCTGATAGATTTATGGAGGATATGGCCCTCAGTCCCCCAGCTTTAGTGAGACTCCTCCATGAGATTCCTCATCTTGGGAGTTTTTGCTTTCTCTTATTTTTCTTTCATAATCAAGATTTTATTGGTTGTTTTGAGAATAAGTACACAGATATTTTGATTTGTACAGAATTCTCAATGTACCTACCAAAAATCAAAAGTCATGTAGTTGTAATTCTTTTCTAAACAATTATTCCAGTGACTTTCCAGCATAAAATTTGGAGGCTAATTTTCCTCAATACAATATCAAATGCTAATATCTTCAAATATTGATACATTGTTGCATCAAAGGCCCACTGATTCACAATTAAATATCACATACACTACAAAAATCAAATTTTCAATTTTTCACAGCACATTAACAGAGTTACTAGGAAAACTGTACTACCATGACCAAAGATGTTATAGAGTACACAAAATTCTGACACAAAAGTCCAAGATCAAGGAGTAGTTTTCTTTGGGAAACAATTCTACCAAAAACATGGGAATAGAAGAATTTAAAATGTTCAAGACTTGTTAAATGCACGGCTGACTTCAGATTGCCATTTAGTGTGCTTTGTACTATAGGATATAAAAACTACGCCCAATTATAGATTGTTAAGCCGACACCCTAGACAAGTAAAGCCTCCCATATTCAGTATCCCACTATTTTCTGGTTTTACCAAAAAATAACCAGGGAATGATTTCACCTATTTTTTGTAAAAAAAAAAAAAAAAAAAAGGCATTTACACTTAAAAAATGGGTTGAAGCGGAATTCCCTCCTTCTTAAAAATGTTTCTAGAGTTACTAAAAGCTTGCATTTACAAAATAATTGATAAAAATAATCTTCTGGATTGTACAAGAAGGGAGACAGGAACCACTGATAAGACATGATATAAGATATTAATCAGACCTGGCTTCTTTCTCTCCTTCATCAGAGACTGGACTCTCTTCGTTTTTGGTTTCTCTGTTTTCTGCAGGTAAATCTTTAGTTTCTTGGTTAGCTACTTCGGCCTGTTTTCCCTTTGCTCCCCTTATCTCTTTGCTTGCACTTTTTGTCTGCAGCTTTATCCTCTCCTGCTGCATTTTGTGGCGTTTCCATTCTTGCAGGAGCAGGTTTAGCTGGCAACCTCACCAGTTTCCATCCCCGCCCCCTCCGCAGAGCTCTCCTTCCTCTTGGGTGATGTCTGCGGGTTGTGGCCACTGGGAGCCTTCAGGGAGCTGCGCCGCCTGGCCGCTGCGGCTCCCCCTGCTGCCCCAGCCACTGGGACCCATTGTGGGGATGGTGGGTGGGAGAACTGAGTGTTTGCTTTCTTAGTAGTATGTAAATTAATAGTACAATTAGTGGCATATTCAAGTCCATGAACTATGGCATGTGTTGTAAATCTTCCCAGTTTGTATAGTTTATCATGTTTTTAGTGTAACAAGTATTTTACTTCTCAAGTAGTCAAATCTATTGATTTTTCCCCATTTCTATATTTAGTCTGTTTTTCATAACATCTTTATGGGGATATAATTCACATACCATGAAATCCACCCCGTTTGACGTGTACAATTCTGTGATTCTTAGTTGTGCAACCATCACCACTATCTAATTTTAGAACATTTTTATTACCCACCTCCCAAAATTCCTGTACCTATTAGAAGTCACTCGCCATTCTCTCTTTTTACCAGCCCCTGGCAACTATTAATTTATTTTCTGTCTCTCTGGATTTGCCTATTCTAGACATTTTATATAAATGGAATCATACAGCATGTGATCTTTTGTGTTTGGCGTGTTTGGCTGGTTTTACTTAATATAATGTTTTCAGTGTTTAGCCATCTTGTTGTACTCTACTCTTTTTTATTGCTGAATATTATTCCATTTTATGGATATACCACATTTTGTTTACCCATTCATTAGTTGAGTGATATTTGCATTTGTTTTCATTGTGGCTATTACGCATAATGCGGTTATGAACATTCATGTCCAAGGTCTTATGTGGACATATGTTTTCATTTCTCTGGGCTATATGCCTTGAAATAGAATTGCTGGATCAGGTAATAACTCTCTGTTTAACATTTTGAAGAACTGCCAAACTCTTTTCCAAAACAGCTACATAATTTTGCAGTCACAGAAGCAACATATGAGGGATCCAATTTATCTACATTTTCTCAATGTACGTTATTGTCTTTTTTATTTTAGACACCCTAATAGATATAAAGTGGTATCTCAATGTAGTTTTGATTTGCATTTCTTTAATGACTAATGATGTTGAACATCTTGTGTACTTATGGATCATTTACATTTTCCATGGAGAAATTTCTGTTCAGATCCTTTGCACATTTTTAGTTCAGTTATTTGTCTTTTATTGTTACATTATAATATATAATAGTTCTTTATATAGTCTAGACACAAGTTTCTGTTTTTAGATATGTAATTTATGAATATTGATTTAATTTTTAGTATGTGCTGTAAGGTAGGGTCCAACTTCATTCTTTTGCATGTGAATATCCAGCTGTCCTAGTGCCATTTGTTAAAAGCCTGTTCTTTTCTCCACTAAATTATCTTTGTTCCCTTATTGAAAATCAGTTGTCCACAGTGTTAGAGTTTATTTCTGGATTCGCAATTCTATTCCATTGATCCATATGCCTATCCTTACACCAGTACCATACCGTCTTGATTACTTCAATGTTGTAGTATAGGTTTTGAAATCAAGAATGTGAGTCCTTCAAAAGTGTGAGTCCTTTTTCAAAAGTCTTGGCTATTCTGGGTCCCTTAGATTTCTCTATGAATTTTAGATTCAGTTTGTCAATTTCTGCAAAAAAAAAAAAAGCTACCCAGTATTTTTGGTAAGGATTGTGTTGAATGTGTTGAATCTGTAGATCGATTGAGATGTATTACCATCTTAACAATATTAAGTCTTCCATTCCATGAACATGGATCTCTGTCTTTTTGTTTAGGACTTCATTAATTTCTTTCAACAATGTTTTGTAATTTTCAGTATATAAGCCTTACACTTTTGTTACATTTCTTAAGTATTTTTTAATGTTATAAATGAAGTTATTTTTTCAATCATTCTTATGTATACAAAGTACTTCACCACTTGAAGAAATCAGATAAATATTCATTCATATTTTTCTTTTACTTTTTAATAGATTGGTTTCTGAGGTTTTTGTTTTGTTTTTTATCTATTTGGTATTATTTTGGTGTAAGAAGTGAGGTAGGGCTAACCTTATTTTTTCCTTGTTTCATTGTGTCAGTACCATTTAGTGAATAAAGTCTTTCTGTTGCTAAGCAGAAATACATTTCTCATTCCATGGATAGTAAAGATAATACTTATAGTCCTACCACAATGGAAAAGGTGATCCCCATCCACTTTCTCTTTTTTTCTTAACACTTAACCTTTATCTAACTTACGATAGATTTTAGTTATTTATCTTTTTTAATGCCCTTCTCTTTCATTTGAATGTAAGCTGACGGCTATATCCCTAGTACAAGGGAGTGGAGTTTGGAAAGTGCACATAGTGAATGTATTTGTTGAATGAGTGAACAGTGCCATGACATGCGTGCTGGGCCCCATCTTCTTACTGTTCAGAACAGTAATCTAGAGATCGCCTCCACTTCAGGGTAGTTTTAACCATTCATTCTCTCTTCTGGTTCCATATTTTAGCCTTCAAAGTGTTCATTCTCTTATATCTTAAAAACAAACCTCCTCAAATCTACATCTCTCTCCAGCTCCTTTCTCCTTCTTTGCAATCCCACTATTGGAGAGTTGGGCTCAGTTGCAGTCTCACTTATTTCTTGTCACTCTTCAGTATGCTCGAGTTGACTTTTGACCCCACCACCCCACTGAAATAATCTTTTCAAGATTGTCAACAATCATTGTTTCAGCCATTGAATAGCTTTCAGTCTTTTCTTAAAACTAAATATTCGAGACCACAGATGTCAGTTCTCTGTGCAGTATTCTCTTGTCTTTCATAATTCAGGACTCTCTGGGGTCCTTGCCAGCCTCTCATGCTTCTCTTTGGGGTCCTTTGGTAGTCCCTCACTTCTGCTTTACCTTTGTATGTGGATGTTCATGGTAGTCCCCTTTGGATAACTGTCTGGGTAGTTTCTTACTCTCCCAAGACTTCGGTTACACCTGTGTACTTATAACTCACCCGCCACACCTCTAACAAACCCCCTTGCCTACCCAACCTCTCCAGTTACTGTCCATCAAATTCTATAAGCCTGGCATGCTCAAAGTTGAATTTGGCTGCTCCTCCTTCCAGGACCTGCCTTGCTTCCAGAGTCTGCACCTCACTGAAGGCCACCACAGTCCACTTAATTACCCAAACCGGAAACACTGGTATCAAGCTTTGACGCCTTTCTTTTGCTTACCACCCACGTGCAGTCACTCACCAACACCTGTTCTCATGCTGAAATATCAAGAGTACATCCCCTTTTGCCATGCCTCTCCTAATTCAACCACTTTGTGTTTTGTGGTTTTGGTTTTGGGGAGATTTTTTTGCATAGAGCTGAGGCACTCACATTGGTCTCTTACCTCCAGTTCTAGCCCCATTTAATTCAGTCTCCCCACACTGCAGCAAGAGGGATGACTTTAAAATATAAATATTCTCTCGTTAATTACCTTCAACGATTAAATTTTTACTTTATTATTTTTATTTTTTAATTATATTGACATCCAATATTTTATTGGCTTCAGGTACACAACATAGTGGTTAGACATTTATATAACTTCTAAAGTGATGACCCTACTAAATCTAGTACCCATCTGACACCAGACATAGTTATTTCAGTATTATTGACTATCTTCCCTATGCTACACTTTATTTATTTATCTATCTATTTATTTATTTATTTAAATTGATTAATTAATTTTTTTGGTAGCATTGGTTAATGAAATTCAGTAAGTTTCAGTTGAACATTTTAACAGTAAGGCATATATATAGTTACATTGTGTGTTCACCTCCCATAGTTAGATTTCTTTTTTCCTATGCAATCCTGTACATCCCCATGACTATTTTTATAACTGGCAATTTGTTCTACTTAATCCTTTCACCTTTTTAACCCATCCCCCAATACCCTTTCCATCTGAAGACCATCAGTTTTTTCTCTGTATCTCTTGAATTTGTTTCTGTTTTGTTTGTTCATTTATTTTGTTTTATAGTTTCCACATATAAGTAAAATTATATGATATTTGTCTTTGTCTGACTTATTTAGCATAATACCCTCTATGTCCATCCATGTTGTCACAAATTGCAAGCTTTTATTCTTTTTATGGCTGAATAATATTCCATTGTATATATGTACCACGGCTTATTTATTCAGTCATCTGTCATAAGACTCTGAGAGTATTTTCATACCTTGGCTACTGTGAATAATGCTGCAATGAACATAGGGGTGCATATACCTTTGAAATTAGTCTTTTGGACTTCTTAGGAAAAATACCAAGAAGTGGTGCTGGATTCTACATTAGGTCAAATTTTAATTTAAAAAAAAATTTTTTTTAACTTCCATGGGTTCTTTGGTCCACAAAATCCTTAACTGGGATTCTGAGTCCCTTTGTGATGTAGCTGGTTTTCCCTTCCCAGTGACTTCTCTGTCACCCCATTCTACTGCATACCCTATTCTTTGGCCTCTAGCATCTCTGAACGCCTTGCAGTTACCCCACACATTCTAGGTTGATTTCTTCACATTCTTGTCTCTTTGCCTGCAACACTCTTTCTATACTTTCCCTGGTCTTCAGATCTCAGTTTAGATGCTGTTTCTGCCATAGTACTTAGCATACTCTGCTATAATGAGCTGTTTTTCTGTTTCCCCAGCTATACTTTGAATTCCTTAAAACTAGAGGCTGAGTTTGGTTTTCTCAGATTCCCAATACCTAGCACATTTTCTGGCACATATGGGCACTCAGCCATTATCTGATGAATAATTGAACAAATGAGTAGATTTTCATTTCATTTTTCTACTACCAGCATTTCAAAGGGTAGCAATGTAATTAGTAAAGTTGACAAGTTACATTACAACTTCAAGATGCTTTCTCAACTGTGATTAATTTAAAGCCCTTCAAGCCTGAAACATACTTTTTCCCCCCTAGTACCAAGTTTTTCTTTTTTCTTTTTCTTTTTTTTTTTTTTTTTTTTTTGGTGACATTGGTTAACAAAATCTAGTAAGTTTCAGGTGTGCAATTTAACAGTACGGCATATGTATATATTGCATTGTGTATTCACTGCCCATAGTTAGATTTCTTTCTGTCACCACATATTTGACCTCTTTTATCTCATCTACCTCCCCACTCCCCCATCTTCCCCCACCCTCTGGTAAGCGCTAATCTGTTGTCCATGAGCCTCTGTTTGTTCCGTTTGTTTGTTGCTTTTATGTTTATATCACACATATACGTAATATCATGTGGTATTCAACTTTTTCTGTCTGGCTTATTTTGCTTACCATGATTATCTCAAGGTCCATCCACATTGTCACAAGTGGCAGCATTTCATCTCTTCTTATGGCTGAGTAATATTCTATTGTATATATGTACCACAACTTCTTTAGCCAATCATCTGTTGTAGGACACTTCGGTTGCTTCCATGTCCTGGCCACTGTGACCAATGGCGCTGTGAATATCGGTGTGCAAATATCTTTTCAGATATGGGTTTTCAAGTCTTTTAGGTAAATACCCAGTAGAAGGATTGCTAGATCATATGGTAGATCAATTCTTAGTTTTTGAGGAACCTCCATATTGTTTTCTATAGTGGCTGCACCAATTTGCAGTCCCACCAGCAGTGTATAAGGGTTCTTTTTTCTCTGTATCCTTGCCATCACTTGTTATTACTTGTACTGTTAACTATTCTAACAGGTATGAAATGGTATCTCATTGTGGTTTTGATTTGCATTTCCCTAACAGCTAGCAGTATTGAGCATCTTTTCATATGTTTGTTAGCTATATATATATATCATCTTTGGAGAAGTGTCTGTTTAGTTCCTAAGCCCATTTTTTGATTGGATCGTTTGTTTTTTTGTTGTTATTGAGTCATATGGATTCTTTGTATATTTTGGATATTAGGCCCTTATCAGAGGTGTCACTTGCAAATATATTTTCCCTTTTGGATGGTTGTCTCTTTACCTCATTGACAGTTTCTTTGCTGTGCAGAAGCTTTTTAGTTTGATATAGTCCCATTCATTTATTTTAGCTTTTAATTCCTTTGCTTTTGAAGTCAAATTCATAAAATCCTCTTTAAATTCAAGGTCCACGAGTTTAGTTCCTATGTTTTCTCCTATGCACTTTATTTTTTCAGATCTCATATTCAGGTCCTTAATCCATTTTGAGTTAATTTTTGTGTGTGGTGATAGACAACAGTCTAGTATCATTCTTTTGCAGGAGGCTTTCCAGTTTCCCCAGCACCATTTATTGAAGAGGCTTTCCTTTCTCCACTCTATGTTTTTGCGTCTTTCATCAAAAATTACTTGCCTATACAGACATAGGTTTACTTCTGGACTTTTAATTCTGTTCCACTGGTCCGTGTGTTTTGCCACCAATACCATGACGTTTTGAGTACCATCACTTTGTAGTATAGTTTGAAGTCAGGCAGATGCCTTTAACCCCATTCTTTTTTCTCAGGATGGCTTTGGTGATTCGGGGTCTTTTGTGCTTTCATACAAATCTGATGATTTTTTTCTATTTCTTTAAAAAATGCCGATGAGATTTTGATAGGGATTGCATTAAATCTGTATAATGCTTTAGGTAATATGGTCATTTTAACTATGTTGATTCTTCCAATCCAAGAACATGGAATATCTTTCCATTTCTTTGTATCTTCTTCAATTTCTTTTAATAGGATCTTATAGTTTTCATTACATAGGTCCTTCACATGTTTTGTTAGATTTATTCCTAGGTATTTTATTCATTTTGTTGCAATTGCAAAAGGAATTATTTTTTCCACTTCTTTTTCTGACACTTCATTATTAGAATATAGAAACACTATGGATTTTTGTATGTTGATTTCGTGCCCAGAGACTTTACTGTATTTGCTTATTGTTTCTAGTAGTGTTCTTGTGGAGTCTTTAGGGTTTTCTATATAGAGACTATGTCATCTGCAAATAGTGACAGTTTGACTTCATTTCCTATTTGAGGGCCTTTTATATCTTTCTCTTGCCTGATTGCACTCGCTAGGACCTCCGATGTTATATTGAATAACAGTGGCGATAGTGGAAAGCCTTTCCTTGTTCCTGATCTTAGGGGGAAGATTTTTAGTTTTTCACCATTAAGTATAATGTTGACTGAGGGTTTATTATAGATGGCCTTTATTATGTTAAGGTACTTTCCTTCTATACCGATTTTGTGAAGTGTTTTGATCATAAATGGATGCTGTATCTTGTCGAAGGCTTTTTCTGCATCTACTGATATAATCATATGATTCTTATTTTTTAATTTGTTTATGTGGTGTATCACATTAATCTATTTGCATATGTTGAACCATCCCTGTGCCCCTGGGATGAAGCCCACTTGGTAATGGTGTATAATCTTTTTAATATGTTGCCGTATTCATTTCATTAGTATCTTATTTAGGATTTTTGCATCTGTGTTCATGAGAGATACTGGTCTGTAGTTTTATTTTTTTGTGTTATCTTTATCAGGTTTTAGTATCAGAGTAATATTGGCCTCATAAAATGAGTTGGGAAGTATTGCCTCCTCTTCTATTTTTTTGGAAGATTTTGAGGAAAATAGGTATTAAATCTTCTTTGAATGTTTTGCTTTTTGATAATTTTATTGCAATGTGTCTTGGAGAAGGCATTTTGAGGTTGAGATAATTGGATGTTCTGTTGACTTCTTGAATTCCAAGCTCAAGTTCATTCCTTGGTGAAGTCATCTGGTCCTAGACTTTTACTTTTTGGTATGTTTTTGATAACTGTTTCAATTTCTATGCTGCTGATCGGTCTATTTATATTTTTCAGTTCTTGATTCACTCTAGGAAGGTTGTATCTTTCTAAGTACTTGTCCATTTCTTCTAGGTTATTAAATTTGGCATTATATACTTTTTCATAATATTCTTGTATAAGCCTTTGTATTTCTGGAGTGTGTCATAATTTCTCCTCTTTCATTCCTGATTTTGTCATTTCTCTTTTTTTCTATCTTGAGTCTAGCCAGGGGTTTGTCAATTTTACTAAACTTCTCAAAGAACCATTTATTTTTTTCTATTGTTTTGTTTCGTTTTCAATTTCATTTAATTCTGATCATTTCTTTCCTTCTGCTGATTTTAGGCTTCATTTTATCCTTTTCTAATTTTCTAAGATGAAGTCTTAGGTTTTTTATTTGGGATTGTTCTTGTTTTGTAGATAGGCCTGTAATGACATGAACTTTCCTCTTATTATTGCTTTGGCCATGTCTCAAAAGTTTTGATATGTTGTACTATCATTATCATTTCTTTCTATGTATCTCTCGATCTCTCTTTTTCTTTCCTGACCCATGCTACCTTCAGTAGTATGTTGTTTAATCTCCATGTATTTGTGGTTCTTCCTGATTTATTTTTGCAGTTGATCTCTAGTTTCAAAGCATTATGACCAGAGAATATGCTTGATATGATTTCAACCCTCTTATACTTGTCGAGGCTATCTCTGTATCCCAGTATGTGGTCAATCCTTGAGAATGTTCCATGTGTACTAGAGAAGAATGTATAAGTAGCTGTTTTAGGATGTAAGGTTCTGTAAATGTCAATTATGTCCAGTTGGTCTAATGTGTCATTAAGGATATTATTTCCTTATTGATTTTCTGTTTGGATGATCTCTCCATTCTAACAGTGGAGCAATTAGGTCTCCTACTATGATAGTGTTTTGGTCTGTTTCTTCCTTTAGTTCTGTTAATAATTGCTTTACATCTTTCGGGAACATAGATATTAATAAGTGTTATATCTTCCTGGTATATTATTCCCTTTATCATTATAAAGTGTTCCTCAGTATTTCTTTACCTTTTTTATTTTGAAGTATATTTCAGCTGATATTAGTACTGCTATTCCCACTTTTCTCTGAATGCCATTTGCTTGAAATATCATTTTCCAACCTTTCACTTTGAGTCTTTATTTGTCATTGGAATTGAGACATATGCTGGAGGCAGCATATGATTGGGTTTTGTTTTTCTGATCCAATCTGCAACTCTGTGCCTTTTAATTGGTAAGTTCAGTCCATTTACATTTAGGGTGATTATTGAAACGTGAGGTTTTACTGTAGCCATTCTATCTTTTGCTTTCTGATAGCTCAATGTTTCCATTGCTTCCTTGTCCTTGTGTTTCTGTTTTTTATATTATTATTACTGTTGTTGTTGTTGTTGTTGTTGTTGTTGTTATTATTATTATTTTCGTCGGGTTTTGTGGATTTTCCTTCTGGTCTCTTGTTTTATGTTATATACTTCAGTTCTGAATCTTTAGAGTGTGGTTGCCATTACAAAGATGTAGAGGATAGTTATATATACATAGTATTCCATTATCTTCTGCACGTGCCTTATCTCCATTCCCCTTTGCAAATTTGGATCTTTGAATCCTCTCCTTTTTTGTTATTGTTGTCTCCATTTATACCTATGTATGCTGAACATTCATTACTATCTTGCAATAGCAAATCTCTTCTTATTATTTAAGCTTATAATGCCCTGTTCTTAATAAGGGTTGCACTCCTTTGCTTTTATCTGCCTGCTAGTTGCCTTATTCATAGTTGTGTCTTTTTTAGTCATTTTGTTTTAGGTGAGCTGACCCCTTTCAATATTTCCTGTAGTGCAAGCCTCATAGTGGAGAATTCCCTCAATTTTTGTATGTCTGGAAAGGTCTTTTTTCTCCTTGATATTTAAAGAGAGCTTTGCTGGATACATTAATCTTGGCTGGTAGTTCTTTTCATTTAAAAGTTTAAATATTTGAATCCTTTCCTTTCTTGCTTGTAAAGTTTGTGCTGAGATGTCCAACGATAATCTAATGGGTTTTCCTTTATAGGTTACCATTTTCTTTTCCCTGGCTGCCCTGAGAATTTTCT
Organism: Rousettus aegyptiacus; assembly: GCF_014176215.1. Taxonomy (NCBI): domain Eukaryota; kingdom Metazoa; phylum Chordata; class Mammalia; order Chiroptera; family Pteropodidae; genus Rousettus; species Rousettus aegyptiacus. The sequence goes on along the minus strand of NW_023416306.1, from coordinate 45,458,244 downwards.
TTGTCATTGCTTTTTGATAATTTTAATGCAATGTGTCTTGGAGAAGACATTTTAAGGTTGAGATAATTGGACATTCTGTCGACTTCTTGAATTCCAAGCTCCAGTTCATTCCTTAGATTTGGGAAATTCTTGTCAACTATTTTTCTGAAGATGCTTTCTAATCCTCGCTCCTTTTCCTCCCCTTCGAGAATGCCTATTATTCTTATTTCCTTTCTTGTTGGTTATCAGCTAGTTCTTTTATTTCTTTTTCATTATTTTTCAGTTTTTAGTTTCTCTCTTCCTTCTGATTTATTTCTAGATTTCTGTCTTTGATATCACTGATCCTTTCTTCCATTTGGTCGACTCTATATTCCAAGTTTGCTTTTTCATTTTTTATCTCTTTCAGTGTGAAGTTCTATTTGGTTCTTTTCGAGGGTTTGAATCTCCATGCTAAAAAACTGATTCTGCTGATCTAGTTGTTTTTTCACTTCCTGTGGTAGCTCTTATGCACAGATACCTTGGTCAGACATGCTGGTGTGCAGTTTGGGTGTTTTTTGTTGAGTTTTAGATATTCAGTTTATTATTATTTCAAGGGGAGAGATCTGGGGACATCTTTCATTCCGCCATGTTTTTGACGTCATCCCATGTTTCTTGGCATACTTTTTGTAGGAGAAACCTCCCCTTTCTCACCCTATCCCCAAGAAAATTGTACCTGGTCTTCAAGTTTCTTTTTTCAAATCAGTTTATTTAACTTTCTTAAATTCATTCATCCTACCCTCAGAATCGAATCATGCTGCCACTGTAATAATGTCCACAAAATCCTATAATTTTTCCTAAAAATAGTAGTCACCATAATGTTGAAACCTCAGTGAAATTTTCTACCAAGATAATGTGTCTAAAGTACTCAATCTCAATTTCTTGAAAGGATTATAATAGTACATTAATTTGTTAAAATTAAGATTTCAGGACAATAATGCATTCATTCAGTCAGCATTTAAGCACCTATTATGTACCTAGCACTGTGCAAAAAATTAATAACATAGGAAGCTTTAAAAAATAATAATAATTAGCAAGCCACAATTGAAATCCTCACTTAGCAGTTTTAAATACGATGTCAAAAGACAAGAGTTGGGGTTTATAGAAGTTAGCAGATAGAATATTAGATCAAAAGTTAGTGTGTACATAATTGTTTTACACCTATAAACCAAGTGTGACCACTGCTTTGATAGGACGAGGAGTTAAGGAAAATATGACTTATTTGGTCCACTTATTTATCATTAAAGTACATTTTTTTTATCAGTTTTTAAACATTCACAATCTCCTCAAAGAAGGAGGGGGGTGGGGGGAGGAGAACTAGTTTTGTCTTTTTTTCTTTAACCAGAAATTAGAATGCTGTAGAGCTAGGAAATGAACCACCAATTATACAACTTAAGGAAAAAATGAAGATACCTTGGGATTTCCTGCTTTCTAACTCTATGACCTTGAACAGGTCACAACTTTTCTACTCTTAGTTTCTGGACCTGTAAAAGTGTCTATCTCCCATGTGGATAATTTGAGATATAGAAGTGCATGTTGGCTGCCAATCTCTGAAGACCTCTATAAAAGTTATTTTTGATGGTGATTATATGATGATAATTATGAAACTGCTCACGGGATATATAAATCTTCCCTTCTCTTTAAGTGGAGAGATTGCCTTCTACTTTTCCCTCATTTATGTGTCCCAAAGTCCTTCTCCAATTAAGTTCTTGTGAGCTGCCTGTGGAAAGGCCTCAGGATAAGCAGTACATAATCTAAACTCTGAGATTCCCAAGGCTAAACACAATTACTAGATGCATCTGCTGTCAGATTACCCTTATATAAAAACCTCCAAAGGAGAGATGCTGCCAACAACAAGTTCAGGGGAAAGTATACACAAGCCTCAACTTCCCTCTCCCCCTAATCTCCAAGGAAATTCTCTAGCAATATTAAGCCGAGAGGAATTATTGCAGCAAAGAGTGAATGTAAGCACCCACTGACGTTATCAGAAGTAGTCACAACCTTCAGCAAGTATGATTGATGAGGAAGTACATCTACTTGGTTCACGTTCCTAACACAATTCTGAAGTTGTAGAATGCTGTCTGGATAAAGATCAGGAGTAAATTATACATCTGACGTAATCATGACCTAGGAAAAAACCCCAAAGGGCATAAAATTTCAGAGGAAAGTCACTGAAAGAAAAAGCAACCATAAGTAACTTGGCTAAATTGGGCAACATGAGTATAAGATTAAACATTGGCATGTTTAGAAATTTCCAGTCCCAAGTTAATAAAATTAGGGTCATGAGAATTCTTACTTTACCATGTGTGTTTACCAACCCACTCAGCATCCTCTCAGCGGTAGAAAAACATTGCTTGGAGGAGAAAAAATAATTCTTTAACAACAAAGCGTTTGAATTTGACCTCAAATAAGGCTTTATTTCAAAATCTGGAGAGACATGTCAACTTGAATTTATTCTAGAATATTCTGATTTAAGCCAGGTCATTTTGGACAAAGAAAATTGCCAGAACACAATGTTATCTCCCTTTCCCATGTATATAAAACAAAGCTTCTTGCATTCTAGTCAAATAATGATTAAAATGTTAATAAGTAAGTAAAATCTTAAGAAATAAAATATGAATGTGGTTTTATAATAAGTATCTGTATTTGTCTCTCCTTTTTCCTTTCTGTCTAGCTTTGAAGGCCTCACCTTCTAAAAAACGGTGCAATTCCATCGCGGCCCTGAAGGCAACCTCACAGGAGATTGTATCCTCAATTAGCCAGGAATGGAAGGATGAGAAGCGGGACTTACTGACAGAAGGGCAGAGTTTTAGCAGCCTTGATGAAGAAGGTAAAGACGTGTAGCTTTTTTAAAAAAGAAAAAAGGTTCTTGTGATTTTATTTAAACAAGTAATGTAAGCTCACAGTAGAAAAGTTAGAAAATATCTGCTCTAAGAAATGAAGCCATTAACTAATATTTAAAAGGATATTTACCATGTGACACAGTAAATGTAAAATTTTTAAAACACATAAATAATACAATATATGGTTTATGGTAAAAAAAAAAATTAGAAGATAGTAAATTATTCAAAAAATCAAGATCTATGATCTCACTACCCTGAAGGTAACAAATCTGAACATTTTGGTGTTTTCACTACCAGACCTTGTTCTCCACATGTATATATATATATTTTTCAAACACATATACATTATATACGTATATACACATAGTTATACATACAATCACAATGTAATGATGAATTTAATCTTTAGTGAATTTAATCCGTTTTATAATTTCCTCCTGGCATGTCATAGATACTTTTTGTTAGATTTATTTCTTCAATGGATATAGAGATACAGACATAGCTATATATTTTCTGTCTTTTCAAATAGTATCATTTTAAGATTTGGGTTTTCTGGCTATTTGTTGCTACTGCACAGACCTCACATCTTTTGTCCTTTCTTACTTGCTGGCTAGGACTTCTGGCACAATGATGAATAGAAGTGGTGATTGTGGGCAGCCTTACCCTGTCCTGATTTTAAAGGGAATGCTTCTAATGTTTCGCTGTTGAGAAAGGAGTTTGTTATATGTGATACCCATAATCAGGTCAAGGAAGTTCCTTTTTATTCCTGGGTTGCTAAAAGTTTTTATCAAGCATGAGTGTTGAATTTTATCAAATACTTTTTGTAGCCCATATATGGATCATTTGGTTTTTCTCTTGTAATCCTATAAAAGGATGTGACATTTTAGATTTTTTATCAGTATAGTATGTATATTCTTTTGGGAATACCAACATTTCCTGAAATTTTCTTCTACTTCCTGTAGAAGATTAGATCTCTTCTTGGAGTTTTCTTTTCCTCAGTCTTTAGAATAGGGTATTATTCCTGTTTTCTTCTGCGGCACTGACCCATGTGTCCCATGTGGGGTTTCTTTCTCATCTTCCTATAAACCTACTCTTACCCAGACTCAGTGATTTCAACTAAAGAGTTAATGAATTGCCCTTGCTAACTCTATCAGAGTTGATGGCTCCAGTTTCTGGCAGATGCCTGCCCTCTTTCACTAAGCAGTCCTGCCTTGCCATCTCCCTGAATGTAGCACACATAAAACTGCAAGGTGTCTGCAGTCCGGGAAATAGAATAAACTTATTTTTAAACTGTGTTGATTAAACTTGCAAATAGTATGTTCAATGTGACTTCTAAAGTTAAAGCAGAGAGTCCAGGTGTTAATCTGGATAACAGATACATTATAAATCATCCAGAAAGTCTGGGAATGTGGAAAGTAGTGCCCATAGTATGTTTTTTTTTTTCAAGTGAATTATTGGACCCATTGCTTAAATTTAAAGGTACCGCACCTAAAACAGTCTCTGAAAGTCAAAGAAAAACCTATTGAGCATATTTTTTGAAAATGTTAACATACAATTTAAAAATGTGTTTATCTTGACAATTCTCCGCATCTACAAAATTTGCTACAAGGTTCAGCCTTTTATATTGCTCTGTATTTGGGGCCTTTCCCTTTCACAGTACACCAAGTCATCCCTCAATTTCCCTCTGGTTTTTAATCATTTGTTTTCTGTCATTCCCAGTATATCTTGGTTATATTAGTTTTCTATTGCCATGTAGCAAATTACTAGAAAATTAGCCACTTAATATAACTTCCATTTATTAGTTCACAGTTCTGTAAGTCAGAAGACTGGCAAAACCTGGGTTCTCTGGGCACAGCTTATCAAGGTCTTAAAAACTAGGGTCAGGATGTCCACTGGTTGCCCCATAATCCCCTGGAAAGAATGGGAAGCTTAAAATCTAGTGAAGAAAGAGGTTAGAAGTAGATATTAATTGAGTATTTACTTTGTACCAGGCTTCATGCTAAACTTTACCTATATCATCTCACTTAAACCTTATATCAACCCTATGAGTGAGGTATTATTCTATTTTACAAATAAGGAAATCGAGCCTGAAAGAGATTAAGTAAATTAAGTGGCAGGTCCAGGATTCAAAATCTTCCAATGCATATGCTCTTACTGTAAGGCATCAAGGAAAACTGCTACTAGTCAGAGCCCATGTAAGAGGCATTGGTCTTGTTTTCACACCAACAACCATAGCCTCCTACACCCAGACATCTAACCCCACTTCTTTGTGTATACCATAACCTACCTGTACTGTAAATAATCTCCACTTCGTACCCAAGGGACAGATTCACAAGGATCCCAAGAGGTACTTTTAGGAGCTTGTCTTACCCAGTAATGGGAAGCTTCCAGCTGGGATAGAAAGAGGACCTACCTTCAGACATCTGTCCCATTGAATGAGAAACAGGGTATCTTTTCTATCACTGAAGTTTTTTGTTTTGTTTTTACACATGTCTGAATAAAAATGCAAGTTTTTTTTCAAAAAGAAAGATGTCCACTGAGTTGAATTCTCATCTGAAGGTGCTGGTGAAGAATTCTCCAGGTTCATCATGTTGTTGGCAGAATTCATTTCCTGTCAGTTGTAGGGCTGAGGCCGCCACATCTTTGCCATCTGACAGCTGAGGTCCGTGTTCAGCCCCTGGAGACCATCCACATTCTTTACCGTGCAGCCCCCTCCATCTTCAAAAGGAGAATTTCTCAAAAGTCAGTGTTCTTTACACTTGAATCTCTGACATCACCATCTCTGACCTGGAGACACAGATTTAAAGGGCTCCTGTGATTGGGCCAGGCCCACCTAGATAATCTCCCCTTTAAGTTAACTGATTAGTAACCTTTATTATACCTGCAAAATTCCTTTTGCCATGTCAGATAAAATAATCACAAGAGTAGCATCTCATCACATTCACAGTCTCTACCCACACTCAAAGGGATGTTATACAGGGTGCAGGTCATTGGGGAATCATCCTAGAATTCTGCCTACCACACTAGCTTTTTTAAAAATTGAAAGGTATAAGAACATGAAGAAACAGTTCTCTGCTTCAAAGCTATGCTCCTAAGGGGTCGATGGATCGGCTACCTAATGGTTGAGTGATATATATTTTTTTTAAAAAAATAAAATATCTACCTAGGTAAAAAACAAAACAACAACAACAACAAAACAGCATGAGGTCAACTGCAGAACTTTAAGGACAAGATTCATCTGCCCATCATGTCCACAGTGTTCTCTGAGGACTTGCATGGCTCTTTAGAGAAGCTCTGTTGTGTGTGACTGGACCTTTAATTAAAGGAGTGTCTTTGACAGGCTGGCCAATAATAGAGAGAAATGTGTCTAAAATTTAGGATAAGGTTTAAAATGACCCAAATTGAACTCTTAAAAAAATAAAAATAAAAAAGGAATCCACATAGACTCAGAGAGAGAGAGCATAAGTTACTGCTCAGCCTTGAGTATTTCAATTCCTCATGAGGGAGGGCTCTTACATATTTTCATAGGCACCTACATTTTATATAAGAAATAAGCATTTTCTCATTTTTAAGAAAGGCAGCCTTGCTGTGAAAATACGATGTCAAGAATTGCTGTGGATGATGTTCAAAGATATGTGTGGGCTCAAACAGGGTTAAGGTATAGCAGGCTGTTAATCTGTGAGGTATGTGTTTCCTGGCTATTAAAATGTCTGAGAATCATGGATATACGGATGTGTGCACATCCTAAAGGGGAAAGCAGATTCACTTTCTGTTTATACATTTGCCAGTCGTCCTTTTAATCTCTGTCGAATTATCTCTTTAAGCTCCTAGGAGCTTTTTATATTATCTTTTAAAACAGGAAATCACTTTGTAAGGTTTTTAAAAGAACATTCATAATGTCATTTTCATAAGCCATTTTGTAAATTAATGTAATTTCCTTTCTGTTTAACCTGTTGGCAAGCTATTTTACATTTCTGCTGCAGTTCAGGAGAGCGCAGTTAACTCATAATTTAATTTGCTGCCTGATATGTAAAATGAATGCTTTCGACTCACTTAAATTATCATAAATTCCAAAGCAGCATTTATTACTGAGATTCATGAGTGTGTGTGTGTGTGCATTGCTTTTCTTACCCAGCGCTGGGATCACGACACAGGCCAGACCTGGTGCCTAGCACACCATCATTGTTTGAAGCTGCTTCCTTGGCGACCACAATTTCATCTTCTTCCTTATATGTCAATGAACATTATCCACACGACAGGACTACGCTTTATGCAAACAGGTAAGACTTATCGCGGATCAAATTACCAATCTGGCTCTTAAACCACGTCAACATCACAACTAGATGAATAGCTTGGAATGAAAACATGCTGTTCCTGCCAACCAGGATGTGCCTGTCACCTGCTCTGTAAGTAAGAGAAAATATGCATGATTTTTACTGTGGCAAGAAATGCATCTGAGGAAAACCTCTCTTGATTTTCCTTTATTGTTAATCATTATGTCTTGTAGAAATTGTATTGGTTCTGCGGAAAAAACAAATCTTTCATCATTTTTATTTTACTAATTTTTAAATGCATTTTTCAATTACATTTGATATACAATATTATGTTAGTTTCAGGTGTGTAACATAGCAATTCAAGATATTACAAAGCGATCACCTAAATCAGTCTAGTACCCCTCTAATACCATCCTACTTATTACAATATTGACTATATTCCTTATGCTGCACTTTACATCCCTGTGACTATTTTTATAACTGATAAATGTACTTTAAGATCCATTTCATTTTTTTCACCCATCCGCCAACACTCTTTCCATCTGGAGACCATCAATTTGTTCTCATAGCAATGAGTTTGTTTCTGTTTTGTTTGTTCATTTATTTTGTTACTTAGATTCCACATTTAAGTGAAATTATACTGTATGTGTCTTTTTCTATCTGACTTATTTCATTTAGCATAATACCCTCTAGGTCCACCCATGTTATCACAGATGCCAAGATTTCATTCTTTTTATGGCTGCATAATATTCCATTGTATGTAGGTACCACTTCTTTCTTCACCAATTGATGGACACTTAGGTTGTTTCCATATCTTGGCTATTACAAATGATGCTGCAGTGAACATCAGGGTACATATATCTTTTCAAATTAGTTTTTGGTTTCTCTAGATAAATACCCAGGAGTGGAAATGCTGGTCATACAGTAGTTCAATTTTTAATTTTTTGAGGAACCACCATACTGTTTTCCATAGTGTCTGTACCAATTTATAATCCACCAACATTGCACCGAGGGTTCCTTTTCTTCCACATCCTTGCCAACATGTGTGGTTTGTTGATTTATTGATGATGGCCACTCAGACAAGTATGCAGTAATATCTCATTGTAGTTTTAATTAGCAGTTCCCCGATGATTAATGATGTTGATTGTGTTGTCATATACCTGTTATATATCTATTTATCCTCTTTGGAGAAATGTCGATTCAGGTCCTCTGCCTGTTTTTAATTGGATTGTTTCTGTTTTTTGGTGTTAAGCTGTATGAGTTCCTATATATTTTAAAGATTAACCCCTTAATGGATATATCATTGACAGATATCTTCTCCCATTCAGTAGGTTGTCTTTTCATTTTGTTGATGGTTTTCTTTGCTGTACAAAAACTTTTTAGTTTGCTATAGGTCCATTTGTTTATTTTTTTCTTTTGTTTCCATTTAATAATTTCTTATGAATTGATTGTTTTAAGTAAGTACTCTTTTTGTATGAGTGACCTTAGTGACTATAGTAGACAGAAGAATGGCCCCCCCAAAGTTGTCCACATTCTGATCCCCAGACTCTGTGACTGTTACCTTATAGAGCAAAAGTGACTTTGCCAATGTGGTTAAGTTAAAGACGCTGAGATGGGAAGAGTGTTCTGAATTACCCAGACAGGCCAATTATAATCACAGGGTCCTTAAAAGAGGAAGACAGAAAGATTAGAGTCAGAAAGGGAGATGTGATGCCAGAGCAAAGGTCACAGAAAGATTCGAAGATGCTACAACTGCTGGCTTTGAAAATGGAAGAAGGGGCTATGAGCTAAGGAATGCAGGCAGAATCTAGGAGACAAAAAAGGCAAGGATTCTCCCTTAGAGCTCCCATAAAGGAACACAGTTCTTCCAACACCTTGAATTTTAGGACTTCTGACTGCCAGAGCTGTAAGGTAATAAGTTTTTATTCTTTTAAGCAACAAGTTTTGATACAGCAGCAACAAGAAACTAATATAGTGACTCTCAAACTTTTAATGTGAATTTGAACATTGGGATGGATGGGTTACTGAAATTTCTTATAGATAGAAAGTTAATTTGTTATTAGATATTTTTCCTTTAAAAAAAAAAAAAATGTTCCCAGACGTTGGTTCTAGGAATGGAAAATGATATCTTCAAAGATCACAAAGAGATCACAACACTGTCTGTGGGATTAGCTGTATTTTTATCTTCCTGTTTTTACATATGGAATTTTGTAATTAGCTTTAATTCCAGGACAGGAACTACTATGTACACATTCTCCATAATTATCTTTTAATGTTGAACTAGTGCTTGTTGAAATCTAGCTCTCGAGAATCAAGATCAGATTTTTGCAGGTAGAGTGCTGCTTATACTGTAAGTCATTTTCCGCCTCCAGGCTAGCAGCTTGGTTCACTTCCAGAAAGAGGACTTAATATGGTAAATTCATTTTAATCTATATTTATAGATTCTATCTTAATCCTTTGGAAAATTAAGATTTGGAAGTTGGGGCTTCAGTAGAAATTCCATTTATTGCTGTTTCTCTCCCTCTCGGCTAAATACAAATTAGCTAAGAGCAGGTGAGGCAGCCTGCCTAGGTCTGGAGAAGTGGAACAAATTGCCAAGTGATCCCCAAATTTTAGCTGGGCTTCAGTCTTGATAGCTCTGCTGTAAGGGCCAACAAATAAGGCTTCATCAGAAATTATTCAGCTCACCTGAACTTTCAAAGTAATTTGGTTACAGCTTTGTATTAGAAAAATTTGAGGTGACTTATACCTAACATTATTGTGTACCTTGACTGTTCAAATTTGTCATGTAAATTAGTCAAGCAACAGTTTTTCCTATCTGTATGATCCAGCTGAATATGGTTCTTCTGCTCTCAAATATAATTAGCAGCTCAAAAGATGGCTGAAAAGTCACAAAAAGTTCTTCGCAAGGTCAAAAACGATTCTCATGTGACACCATGGTGGTTACTTACCATTCGCTTCTGTTCTCATTATCAGGGGCATATAATTGGATGTGCTATGAAATTATTTACTAGAACTTTTAACAAAAAAAAAATAAATGGTTTTTGTTTGCTTGCTTTTGGTGGCCATGGTCATAGTTAAGTGTCCAATCTCTTAGCCAGAGGTGTTCAACTCTTGGGGATGCATAAGGTTCCTCCAGGGTCTGGCACTACCTCCTGCTGTAACCCCCTGCTGTAACCTCTGTATGCTCCAGGGACGTGATATAATTCTTGGTACTTTTATTTATGTTGACACTGATTGTCATATATACTTGGTTGGGAAAAATATGCCTTATGTGATATTTCCCCCTTTTTTTGAAGCGAATCGTTTGAAATAAGTCTTCTGTGGCATTGTATCTGCCAGTTGCAATTTGACAGCTATCAGTCCAGGTCAGGTTCTGTTGCAAGAACAAAAAACTGTTCCATCTTAAGCAGAACAGAATTTCACGGAGGGCATTAAGGCTTACAAAGTCTGTGAAAAGGCTGGGGGAGTGTGCTCCAGGCTGGCATCAGGAAATTGCCCCTGGAACACACCACCCAACTGGCCCGCCACCAGCCCTGCAGCCTTCGCCACAAACAAGTGGGTGCATGCAAGTCAGAGAAAAGCATTTTAGTGAACCAAGAATGTTTTTTTATGTAAGCTAACATTTTAAAGTAAGCAGTTTCACTAAAACCCCCAGATTCATTTGAAAAATTACTGGCTTTGGCCCCACTCGGCTCCATTGCCTCCTGACATTTTTCAGGTGGAGGGGAGAAGCCTGGACCCTCCAGGTCGCCACCCTCTGCTTCAGTCATCTCTGCCTCGTTGCTTCCCTGCACCTGTGGGCATTTTGCTTTTAGCTTTGATGTCGAAGTCAATGATCTTAAACACTGCCTTAGAGAAATCATAAGGAAAAGGGGCAAAAAAGGTACGAGGCTGCTAAAGAACCCTCAAGAGAAATGATGGCATGCCAGCTCCTGAGAGTCGATATTCCTGTTCCCCGCCCACTATACCCAACCCTAACTGCTCAGCACAGAATCCTTACCAGCAAACTGAAAAGAAATTATCATATTTTGTTTCTATCATTTTTTCCTCAAGAGCCCTCCTAGTTCTAGTTGTGTCTCTTGAGGCAACAAATACACAGCATTCTAAGCCTCATTTGGCCTACTAAGTTTTAAAACCTAATCCAAATAGCCTGGAAAGAAAATGAGTTGAATATTGATGTTATAATTCACATATCAGTTTTTCTTTCTTTATGAATCATTTTTATGTTGAAGCCAAGTGGTCTGTGTTCCCATTTTAACATCGTGCTGTACAGATCTACACTTAAATAAGCTGTAAATGCTTCAACTAGTGGTTGTCACTCAGTCCTTTTAGAATCCTTAACTTTGAGAGGTGCTGATTAGTATCTGGATGCCTCCGCACCTAAATTATATACTGCAGTGGAAAATTGCTGGTGCTTTAAAAAAAATCCTTTTCTTACAGGTTTATTCTTTGTAACTTCAAAAACTCCAATAACAATCCATTCTTTTTTTTTTTAATTGACTAGGAAGCAAAGAAAAAATAGTATAATTTTAAAGTATAATATATTTAACCTGATGATTGAGAGTACATATTTTTAAATTTCACTGTAAAGTTCTGTCTTAGAGTGTTCAGTTTATAAGAATAAAGGGAAATTGTTATGAGTACATGCTTCCCAGTCAACTAGTGGGATTTAAATTCTGAACTTTTGATACTTGAAGTTTTCTTTCCTAGTAAGAACTTTGTTCTTTAAAAGGAGGTATAAATTGAGCACTAAGACATGCAGAAGCAAATATTTTTATCTCAAGAACAGCTTAATGGTGTGGAAATTAGTTACATACATGAATATTAATACTTTTCATGATTTCCTGCACAGTTGGTAGCAAGGCTGAAGCTGATTATGCAAAAGGATCGAAAGCCCTACTGCATTGCAATATATTTATAGTTTCTCATCAAAGATGCCTTTACCAACATCCCTACTTTTTCTGGTCTCCTGTCTTGTAGGTGGCTATTTCTAATAGTTGGCTCACCCTGTGCACATTTGAAGTATTATGAGAAGGGCAAATATGTCAGAGAAAAACCCACTGGCCATTTGCATAGACAGCTGGAAAATCTCCCTAAATGATGAGTCCAACATTCTAGAGCTCAGAGGCTAACCTGAGCATAGTTCTGCACCCTGTTCTTCCTGCCAATCGGGGACCATAAACCTAGGAGAAGGAAGGAGGGAGCAGTTGCCTCTAGCTGCACTCTCCTCCCCACAAATTGCTTACCACGCAACAGAGCCATCCCCAAGAAGGTTAGAGAGACCCATTATCTACGAATTTGTCTAAAAGACAGGGAAAAAGAAATGCAGAGAGATGCATTGTGTGAAATATCCAAGATCACATAACATGCTAGTAGGATTTAAACTAGAACACAGGTCTCTGGGGTTCAAGCCTCATGTTCTTTACACTGTACCACCCTTTCATCATAGCCTCCGAATACTTCTGGTCTTCTCCTTGTCGTGTGTGCTATGCATGGAAGGTTTATAAGTTGTTTTTTCCCCCTCTAATATGAATTCTGGCCCTGTTTTTGAGCCTATTTTTGCTGCTTAATAACTGAAATTTTCCAGTAGGCAAATTGATGGGCTGATGTCAATGTCCACCTGTGCTGTTTGTTCTAGAAGTCATTGGCTAAGTTTGCTTATTAATAGCATTATGGCTATGGGAATTTTTATATCATAGCACTAGTCATATTTCAAACCATCAGTAATTTTAAAATAATAACAGGTACAATAATAGCTAATGATTGGACTGTATTAAGGGTTTACGTTAATTTCTTTATGTGCTTCAAATCACTTTAATTCTCACAGTAGCCCTGTGTGGTCATTCAGATGAGGGGTGCTTAGCAACATTAGTAGCTTTCCTGAGCTCAAATGGCTAAAAACTAGAGGCATGGTTTCTGCCTGCAGCACTGATACAGAATATGAGGCATGAGCCTCAGGTATTCAACAGCCACCCTCATCCGTGTTGTCACATCTCAGACGACATGACTTTTAGATGCTGCTGTCATGGAAATTTGGTAACATTCGTACAAGTTGTCTTCTTCCTCATTCATTTTGCGTTTTCTTTTTCCATGTGATTTTGAGTGATGATTTTCACTTTCCAAGATGTTAGAGACTGAGTGTTCAAACGCTGAAAATAGGACATGTTGATTTAGATTCACAAGAACATAAAATAGTTATTTCCTCAAGTCTGTATTTCCACTTCTCCAGGTGGACTCTAAATCATTACATGATCATTGAGAAGAGACTCCTGACACGTGTGTCTACCTGATTAGAAAATCCTAGTATCTTCTGTTTACATAGTAAGGTTAGCAAGAACCTTTATTACTTACCAGATGGAGTGAGAAGAAAGTTGGTTGCAAGGACATTCTAGTAAGTCCAGTTCTCTAACCATGACCTCCAGGGAGGGACAGAGCATGCCTGCAGTATCTGGTATGAACATGGCAGCTACCTGCTGTACGCAGGTGCCGGTCCGGGGCTGTACCAGCCCCTCAGAAGGTCTCTGCAGCCCCCCTATTGATGCTAAAATTGATTCCAGACTCTGTGTGCTTTTCTACTTCTTAATCTGGTTACTCCAACCATGCAGACAGACCTTACCACCACCACCACCCCCCCATCCCCCCCCCCCCCGCTAGCTGGGTCTTTATCTTGCATTTTCATTATGATAAGTCACTAATTAGGGTATTACCTCTCAAACTGCCACTTCTAGCTGTCTAATGTTGGGCAAGTCGCTTTATCTTTCTTTTGTGTGTCTATTTCTTCATTTGTAAAATTTGGATTATTATACTACTGCCACAAAGAGCTGTTATAAAGAGTAAATGAAATTATAATTGGAAAGCATTTATAATACTTCCTGGCACACAGTAATCACCATCAAAGTATTTGTTGAAACAACAGAGTGATTCCAGATTCAGACACCTTGAAGCTTTCCGGTAAGTTCCACTATAAGGGGCAAGATGTAATTGTTCTTGGCAAAAAGCCATCAGAGTACTTTATTGGTTTTGACTAATAACATTCCAGTCAAGGAAGCAAAAACACACTTAGAATTTCAAAGAGAATTTGGTAAAGGGAATTGGTTCTAGAACGTGGAGAGGCTGGAAGAGTGAAGGGGGGAAGTTACAGAGCCCCAGCAGTCACCCTGTCACCGTACCAGAACCTAGACTCATGAAGGAGGGTCCCACATGGGGACCAGCTGCCATGTTCGAGCAGGAACAATGGAGGAGGATATCATTTAAGGAGCTGAGATAGTGGCAGGGGTACAGCTGCCTCCAGAGACACAACCCAAAGAAGGAAGAAAAAAAATGAGTGAGAAGAGGCCCAGAGTCTTCTTTCTTTCCCACTGCCTCGTCTCCTGCCAGTGTCCTCCACTGGCAGAACCTGGAAAAGGGGCTGAAGAATATAGTTTGTGACTCTCAACCCCAGCATTGCAAAGCAGAGTTGAAACAGGGTACAAATAACAACTGCACTACACAGAGTGAAAACTAGATGGATGTAAGATTTTTTACAAAAAAAAGAATTGCAAAGATCAACGCTTTATGAAGGCAGAATGTGTGTGCAAACAGAGGAATCGATTTTGACTCATAAATCATAGAGATAGTTTTTTACCATGCCAATGTAAGAGTCGCATAAAGGAGCGGTAAATTTTTTTTCATGATCTGTGCAGTAAGAGACTCCGGTATTTACCAACAAGTCTGCCTGATGCTTTCCCTGGTACTTCGCTAGAGTAGATGCAGGTTATAAATACTCAAAAATGTTTTAGCTAATTCCAGGTGCATGGCATAGATGAGATGCTTCTTCAGCTCAAGAATTGCACAAAGATTTGTAAGCCTGGGGAATCCAGGTGAAGCTTGCTCTGATAGAGCAAGAGGTATAGTTTGGAGATAGACTAGCCATCACTAAGGTCCTAGCAAATATCCTTACTTTATTGCCAGTATCCCACACCATTCCATCTCACCAACTGAGTATAACTCAGTCTGGGATAGTAGCACAGTGGGGAGGGGGTCGCGATATGGAGTCACTTCTATTCTTCTTATAGTGAAGAGAAGAATTTAGCCAACTTTTCTCCACTGACAGAAAACTAGGACAGTAGGCAAATGATGATATATGTTTAGGGGGAGAATAACACTCCTCAGGGTTCTGAAGCAGAAACGTGCCTTGTCACCCTGCCTCCCAATAGAATAGTATCTCATTATTGAAATTAGGACCGTTGTCAGCATACTAGGATTGCAGATGAACCTAGGAGTGGTGTCACATCTCTTTCCAATTGTGACTGGGGCACCTGCAGAGAAAATTGGAGCCTAATAGAAGCTTTATAATATGCCTGCTAGTTTAGCTTTCCCTCCCAACCCCAGAAAAAAAAAAAAATGGATTTACATCACAGTCTGCACCTGATTTTTACTAGATGCCTTTTTTTTTTTTTTTTGACTATAGAATTAGTTCTGAAGTGATTAGCTTTTCAAATGATCCCTCATATATTTTGGCATGGGCAGGAAATTGAAGTGAATTCTTCAGATACCTGACATTTTATGAAGAATAATTTAGGACTCAACATTGATTCAAAGAACACTTACATTTTTTTTTTTTGATGAATTGGTACATGGTAATATTTCTAGATGCTTTTCGTGTATTAAGATTTTTTAGTGGATCCAATTTATAGGTAAGCCAAGTTGGAAAAAAAAGGGGGGGATTGAATGTTGGCCAGCCTTTGGATATCCTGACTTATCAAAAATAACATCTTTTATTCATTTTCTGCCTTTTATCTGAAACCAAAAAACTAGATCTCTGTTTCCTTTGACTTCAGCCACAAGTGCTGTATCTCTGGAAGAATGGATTGCTGTTGGTGGATGTATCTCTGCAGACCCTCCCCAAGTCTCTGCCCTCTTTCCTTGAATCTTTAGAGAAATGCTTCTCAAAGTATGATTGGTTCTGACATCTAGGTTTTAGTGCACTCCTCAAGGAATTCTCATGCACACTAGAGGTTAAGAAAAAAAGTTCTTTGGAGATATTCTCCTATTCTATATTCTCCTTTTCTATATTAACTGAGGACTGAAACTACTCGTTCAGCTGAAACACAAGTAGACTTCTTCAAGGAATTAAGAGGATATAACATGTAATGCCCAAAATACAAAACCATAGCAAAATGGGTGGGTTTTCAGATTATAGTAAGGAGACAGGACCTCAGTCCCTTCCTCAAACCTCAAACCGACCTGGACATATCCTAAGCAAAGGTTCCCTTGCCTTGAAGGTATTTTCGATACCTCTGGGGGATACCCCAGACCTGCTTCTCAGCCCAGCCCTCTGACCTTATACCAAACTACATCTCTGCTCAGCAGCTATTCTTGACCTCTCTGAGTCTACAGAGATTCCTGACTCAGTGGCCAAGCAAAGTCATTCTCTGGAGGATCCCACTGCCTTCACTTACTCTTATTCTGCTTAGGGGTCTTTCTGGTCCTTCTGGGCCCCCTGAAGTCACCTTCTCAATCCTTATCGTTTCTCTGTCCTTTTGACTTGTCCACATCATACTCAATAGCTAGGTCTACCCTTGGTTAAGCTAGTCCTGTGCAAGTTGGTCTCTTGCTTCTGCCTGAGTGGCCCCACACAGGGTAGCACCATGGGCTTGTCCACTTCACTTCAGCCACTATGGCCTCTCTTTGAGGTGCCTCCTTTCGGCCCACCCACTGAATTCCCATTTGACTTCTGAGCTGTCACCTGTCTTCTAGCTCTGATATCAATTATAAGATAGTGGTGACTGCCAGGGCCCGAGAGCCATGATGACAGAACTTCTTCCAGGCTTGCTTTATTTACCAGTTCTTTCCATTTCTGCCAGAACGCTGTTTAATTTTCCTTCCGTGATACATCTGAAATATACAAAGAGACCAACAAACTTAATTTCTTTCACAGCTAGAAGAAAGTTGATCCCCGACACTTCCTGTTGAATCCTTCAGTTAACTGCGGAATTATCTCCACAGTAGCTGGCTTTATCTCCAGTAGTTTAGATGACTTGCTGATCTTTAGGGGGAAGAATTTCACTGTGGAAGTCCACAGTAAACCTGCTACTGAGGACATTATCTTCAGAGAAACTAACAGACCCAGTCCCCCACAGGCAGACCAAACACATCTGCAATAATGAGCTCTTTGCTTTTAGCCCACGATAATCTCAGTCTCAGGACTAGGTAAGTATAATGAGGGAATCAGGAGGTAATGATAAAAATCTCAAGTCAGAATAATATTAATCCAAAATGTAATTGGTTAATAGCCTGCTTTCAGGGATAAAGTAATAAAGATGAAATATATAATGATGTAAAGGAGCTCATTATTTTTCTGACCAGCTATTTTAAAATTTAGTGTTTGGAAGGTCACAAGAGAACTTTAAAATGACCAGACTTGTTTTCTCGACAAAGGATTTGGCTAGAAAAATGTCATCCTGATGGCTTCTTGCAGAAAATATATGTGAAGAGTTTGGCTGTTCTTTCATCGTTTCTCATTACACTGCAGGGATGCTTCTGCGTGTTTAAGCACGTAAACTGGGAAAAGGTGTTTTATCTTTTATTCATATGTGAGTGCATCTGGGTTGGTGCTCTAATAATTCTAATTGCCATTACTGGCCATTTTCTTTGCTGTCGCTGAGTTGTGACGGGAGAGAAGGCAGGCATTCCAAGGCCAAGGCAAAGCTAATTTGTGAAATGGATCAAATTTTTACTTCTTTGCCTTTTCCCTGCCAACCCTCTTGATGCTTTTCCAATCCTTGTAGCATAACCTGCCCTCAAAGAGTCATGGAGCTTTGGACATGGAAGGGTCCTTCTGATATCTAGTCGTCCAGCCCTTTTATATTTATTTTTTTATCAAAATGTTCCATACCAAGTTTAACAGTCAAATAGTTGTATAAAGAATTTTAGGAAAACGATCAGGTCCTCGTTCACCTCCCCTTATACTTTTTTGTTTGTTTTCGTCTATTGGCCTTTCTGTCTTACTTTATGAGAGAGTTCTTCTACTTTATTTCTGAATCCTTCCACTGACTTTTTCATTTACGCTGCCATATTTGGTAAGAATTCTTTTTTTTTCCTTCACTATGATGTCCTTTTTTAGGAATTTTTCACTATTTCACAGTTATAATTTCTTCTTTTCTTCTGAGTATATCAGCATTGTATTTTTTGTTTTACTCTAAGTTTTGTCTTCTTGCTGTTGGGTCTCCATTTTCATTCAGGTTGCCTTTTTCTATTTGTTTTGGTCTGCATCTTTCATTGTGGAGGTTTTCCTCAAGTTTCTAGAAATCCTTGCTTGTTGCTCAACCAAGTATTTGAATGGGAAACTAAAAAGCTGACTAGAAACTTAAGCATTTGATTTGACCAAAGCTTCACTAAAAGGTGATCTAGCTGAACTCTTTGATAGTAAATGTTAGTATCTGCCAGTCTCTGCTTACTGTTGACCTGGTCAGATTCCCTATAGAAGATGCTTCAGTTTCTTGTTCGGATGGAAAAGGCCAGGCTGTCAGCCTTCTGGAACCTGGCTTAATAAAAGAGGCCAGGAGGTGTCTCAGCATCTAATATGCAGACATTTCCCTCAAATGCCTCTGGCGTCGCTGGGTCCAGATATCTTCTGTTCTATATCCTCATCAGAGAAAAGAAGAAAAAAAGCTTTCTGGCCTTCTGTTGGAATGAGGTAGAGTATTTGCCTAGCTATGTGTCTCTTTGCTTCCCCCAGCAGAAGCTTAGAATTCAGTTCTCTTGGGTTTGCTAAATCAGTTACTACCTGTCCATGTGCCTTCTAGGCCCCAAAACATTGTATCTATAGCCACTCTCGATCTCTGCCCTTATCATACGTTTATGTCTCTTTGGTTTAACCCTTTATTGTAGTTTTAGAGGGGTAGGAGGTATCAGTACAATCGGGTGGGATGTATTCCATCTGCCTCTGCATCTTTTTCTATAAATCAAGAAACCCAGATAGTTGCTGAGTGAGGATTCTGAAATTGCAACATACCTTAATAGCAGAACCAGAACTAGGACCTGTACTTTCTGACGCCTCGTTCAGGGAAGCCTCTTTCAAAACAGACAGTGTCATCAATAATGGATTCATCCACAAATGCATTTGTTCCTGGTTGGGTGTGAATGAGTTTAAAAGGCTATTTTGTAAAGAGTGCTTTGTATTTTTGCATTTATTGGTATCTCATTAGGAGACAGTAAATCAGGAAGCCCCTGAGATCTTCCCAGCACCGTCATGCTCCACAGGCAACCCCCACAGAGGCAAAGAGCCAGTGAAAAATGTTCATAAGACAGTACTGGCCAGGCTAAGTTATACTGCATTTAACTTTTGTGCCTTTTCAACTTCTCATGTAACTGGAGTTGTACCAGGTCTTACCAACAAATAGGAATAAATGGGGTTACAGTCAGATACCCACATTCCACTGTTGCTTGCCCATCTGCCATGGCAGATGCTGAGTCCCCTGTCAAATACCCTCCAAATAGACCTATAAGTCCCTGGAGGTATCTCCTGGGTGCTCACCCACAGGTCCAGTACCATTGAGAGCTGTGGTCACTTCTCCTTCATCCCTCAGCGGCTACCACAGTCTCCCATGAGGCATCAAAGGTCCCATGTACCTCCTGCTGGACCTCTCGCCCTCCACACTAGAGACCCAAAAGTCCCAGAGCTCTATGACACATGGGGGAGAGCACCCTTACTTGTTAGAGAGGCTCTAATGCAATACTACTTGGGCTTGATGTTTTATAGACTTTTAGTAAAATATCTCTTCTGGTTTTTACTTAAAGCTCTCTTGCCTGCTCGTACTCTCCCTCTCCCCCTTCCTGCATTCTGTGACTTTTCTGTGCGTCTCTTGCCCTAGGAATCAATCATGAGTCCCCTTGGAGTTACCCTACTACACTGAAGACATACCCTCTGATGACTAAGGCATGATTCAATTCACTGGCTTTTGTGGACATTCTTCAACTCTCAGCAAATAGACTTGCACTGGGCCTGCCCACCAGATAGATCAAAATCCTACATTGCTTCATCTCAGTGTCCCAAGCTTGGATCCTTACCACATCTACTAATATAGATAATACACATACATACTTTAATCCAATATCCCCAAACATTTGAGAGGAACTTATAGTCAGCCACAGGGCATTATATAGGACACTAGAGAGGATGGAAAAGATTGAAAATCTTTGCTCTTAAGAAACTAACATTTGTACAACTAGATACAATAGAAGGTCAGAGGTATTCAGTTCAATGAAAATTCTATACAAAGTGAGTTGAGAGAACAGAGTTAGGAGAGATGACTTGCCCAGAGCTGTCTGTGATGCCCACAGCTAAAGGGCAAAAACTGCATGTCCCTGATAGTACTGTCTGTTGTTTGGCAAAATAAGTGCTCAGAAAATGTTTTTTCGTTATCCAGATATTACATTCGAGGTGTTTATGCTTGGTTGAACTAAGAAGGATCCCCAAAAGGGAAATGCTATTTTATTAAAAAGTTTAATTCCAGCAAGATGTGTATTGATCACTTGCTTCTAGGCATGTTTGTAACAATAATGATACATCTAACTTTTCAAGTGCAGACAGATACACAGAATGTATCACCCAAGGCACTATGAGATAGCACGATTTGCTCTTGTCATTCAATCCCATGGGTCATTCTATGGTTGAGACAGATTTAAATTTCATTTCCTTGCTTCAGTGATACAGAAAAAGTTCTTAATAAACAAGGCACTTCCACATAAAGCCCTCTCAGTGTGATTTCTGGAGAACTAGGGAACTAGATATTTTTGTTGAACACACAACTCTCCGATGTAACTGAGCATGGCACCTCTTTGCCAAGACTGGAAGAATAACATGTCTGCTTCTTAATCAGGCTTGAAACTAAACATACTTATCTTAGCTGTCCTCCCACTCATACACACTTTCAGAGATACCTGGTACCCCTAATTCCTTAACTTTTTAAGAGTTCTGTGCATCAGGTTTGTTCTAGGCTTTTTCCTTTATGTTGTGTTTTTGGGTAAAAAGCAAAGGTGGAAACATGTATCCACACTATCTTTATCTGAACACAAACATTTTGCCATCCCCCATTATTCAGGACCATAACAATATATATTACTGCAAATACTTTTTTCATTTAAAATTCTGATTTGGAAAATAAATAAAACACAATAAACATTTGTTTCTGGATAGTACACTCCTGTTTTATGCAGAACCCAAAGATTTGAGGATACCAAAGGGGGAAGTAATATTTTTTATGTGCAAATAGAAAAAAAATCAATCCCCCCTAATTCAAAGAACCAGTTAAGTGCATTCAAAATTTTAAGGCTTACAAAGAACTGATTTAAGATTAATAGATGATGTGAGCTTCTTCTCAAGTCATGAAGCATTTCTTTACTTTAGCAAGTGATCAAAGTTCTCAAATTCTGACTGCCTCATAAAAATCATATAGATGTTATTGTTAATTTTCTATAGATAAAATCTGATGTTTAATACTTGCCTTAAAAGTGCCATTTAGCCTAGCTAGACTGAATCTGGAGCTCAGGATATTAAAATGATGAGGAGGACAGTGGGCAGGTATCCTCAATGATACTTGACCTTGAGGCCAGGGACTGACTTAATTCCTCTTTGCATCTCTGGTGCCTAGAATTGCACCTGGTATCCAGTTAACATATCTTAAATGCTTAGCAAGTGAATAACTAAGAAAAGGAACCAGTCATAGTCACTAGTGTACTTGTGTCACGTATATCGACAGCTTCCAAGACAATTCTAAATTGTCTTCACCTCCAGTTAAACTTTTCACTATAGTACAACATTGGGTCAAATTCTGCTTGTTAATAATAATGATCTCTAAGATTACCACACACTCTAAAACCTTATGATTCTGTTTCTCAACATAAAATGCTACCTTTCTTTTACTTTAAAAAAAAAGAACTTTATCTTACTACATTGATAAAAGAAACTTATATTCAATTCAGATTATTCACAATCTCTTGACCTTTCCAAAACATCATAACCATTCAAGACTGGCTACATAATCTGCAGAATCCCGTGCAAAATAAAATTGTGGGCCCCTTGTTTAAAAATTAGTAATATTTTCAAGATAGCAACAGCAAAGCATTAAACCAAGCACAGGACCCCTCCAAGAGCCACATGTCCATGAATCCAGCTCTGTGATCATTTCTGGAAGGAAGACACATTTTTTTTCTGATTTTAGTTTATTTTGATTCAGCTATTAAAGAGAGAAACACTTCTCATGCTCAGGGACTTTTACTTTGAGAGCAGCCAGGGACATTCATTATGTAGTCATTGCCTAAAACTGCATTTCAGGTACTCCCTAGAGTTAAACCACAGAGCTGTTACACTTCAGACAATAGTTCCTTAGACTGAGTTCTTCCATTGTGGGCGTTCAGTATTTGGTGATGATGACTTTCGGGTACTTTCTTCCTTCTCTGACAGTAGCTTTCAATGGGTCAAAGTCTTCAAGCCAAATTAAATTAAAACTTGAGATCTGATCCCCAAGGGAAAAGGAACTTGAATAAAAGTATGTCTCCTATATCTTGGCATCTGGCCATTGGTACAACTTTTTATCTTCCCCCCATGTCACTTGTTTTTTGGCTCAGTGCTTCTGAACACCTGCTATTCATATCAGAAGGAAATGAAATCAATAGCATTTTTCTTCCCTAGCGGCAGTCTTTAAACTTCCTTCTCTTTTGCCAGTAAGTCATCATTCTTCTTCAAGACTGCTTTTATATTCAGGCATGTCTAAGATTTCCTTGACTTGTTTATTTTGAACTTTGAATCTAATAGACACTTAGAAATGTATATGGTTCCACCTTCACCCATAGAGGCACCTAACATGAACACAGTGGGCCGAAATGTTTCTTAAGGGTTTCAAAGAATGATTATGATGCCATTAAGAGAAATAAAGGCCCTAAGGGAAGTAAATAGCTAATATTTATTCATCATGAGTAAACATCTGATCTTAGCTATCTCAGAACAGGGGCATATATTAATAAATTGAATTTTGAATAAATTGGCCTCTCCGCTCTGTGGTCGCCTTGCTGGGAGGGGTGCTCCCCTGGGGCTTCCACAAATAAGCGGATGCTGACCCAGTGCTGACCTGACTCCCCATGCAGTCCAGGAAGCTGGTGGAGCTGGCACATGGAAGCAGGCTGAGAGCTTTTCTTCCTGAAGGGGAGAGTCTAAACCCACACATGGAGGTTACAAAGAGATGATTGTTCTGTAGAAGGGAGAGTTTAACAGTATGATTATAGGGGAAATAGGCAATCTCTGAAAATACTCAACTTCTCACTGAAGCTGAATGACCATCTGGGAGGACTGCTGTGGAAGAAAGAGAAACAGCATGTGGCTTTTCAAACTAGAATGCATTTAGGTTTTCTTGTAACGCTGCAGTTCTGGGTTTCTCTTAAGGTAACTTCCCAAGAGAAGAGTGCTTGATCACAACAAACACAGAGCCTCATGGGAGGAGAGAGAAGTCTGTTACCCACGATAACTCCTCTTTTCCCTTATAAAGGGAATGAAACTAACCCACCAAGTGTGTAGCCTTAAATAGACCTGAGGCTTACACTGCCCAGACTTGGCACAGTGTGCTTCCTTTGAGGAAACTGTGAGATTACATAGCCATGATTTCCTGTTCAGGCAGGTAACCTAGCATAGAGGTTTTTGAATTAGAATAGTACTCTGCCATTCACCAGCTCTATGAATTAACCTCTCTAGCCTCAGTTTCCTCACCTACAACAAGACAATAATCATATTTACCTCACAAGGTTATTGTGAGAATAAAATGAGAAAATGTATATGACTATCCAGTACAATGCCTAGAATATAACATATACTCAGATATTCATTTTTAAATAAGATAGTCCTTAAAACATTTTTGTAGACATACTGTGTGCTGGGCACTGTGCCCAACAAGCAGGATCAGGGAACACCTAGAACTATTCCGAGTCCCCAAGAATGATTAATTTCATATTCTTTCTACCTTACCCGTAAGGTAGAAGCTGGTTCCAACCAGTGATTGTGAAGCTGCATTTAATTTGAAAGTACAAAGTGAAGATTGGAGGCAGAGGGTATCCTTGGAAAGGCTAATGTTCACCATCGCCATCTCTGATGGACAGCCTCGTTCGGAAAGACCCAGCCTTTCAGCCTGAATTAATACCAGTCAGTTCAAAACCTCTAGCACATAGGAAGCACACAAGTTTGTCCAATAAATAAATGACAAGGTAAATGAGGTCAATCTTAAACCTTTGGATTAACTGTAAAATGATACCAGAGCTCTGTATTTACTATGGATTAGAAGATTCAACATAGTTCCTTAGTGTTTCTATCATAAGCCATCCAAAAATACAGATCATCTATGCTTGTCTTAAAAAAAGAAAAAGTAATTTGTATTCAAAAAGCAAAACAATGGGAATATGTCAGAAGGCACAGAAGCCAATTGAAAGAGCTCTCAGTGGCTAAATATAGAACAATTTGAGCAATAAAATAGCACAGCATTGAATTATCACCAAAAGAATATACTAGAGTCCATATTGATATATGGTTAAGTAAATAAATAGGAGAGAAAAGACCCATCTTCCATACAGAAGAACTCCAAATAATATGTGTAGTGACTTGCCCTCAAAGAGATGGAACATAACTCTCCTTAAGAATGGGCTATACTTAGTGGCTTGCCTCCAAACAGTACAGTTTGGCAAGGGAAGTGGAGGTAACTTTACAGAGGAGAAACCTGATAAATACTACCTTGGCCAGGTGATCAAGGTTATATCATCAGTGATAAGTCATGTTAGTAGTATATACCCTTGATAGGATGTGATAAGAATAGTTTTTTACCTCTGTGATCTTCCTCCCCAAAACCTATACATACTATATAACCATGATAAAAACATCAGCCAAACCAAACTCATGGGACATTTTACAAATACCTAATAAGAACTCCTCAAAACTGTCAAGGTCTTCAAAAACAAGGAAAGTCTTAGAAACAATCACAGTCTATAAGAGTCCAAAGAGCTAAGATAACTAAATGTAACATGATACCCTGATGAGAACAACATGACAGAAAACTTTTAAAATCTGAATATAATATGGAGTTTAATTTTTAAGTAGTTGGTGCTTCCTCCCTAAAAGTGACGTCACCAAAACCTGCTCCGCAATTATGCATTACAGTAGCATTTTATTGTGATGTAAGGATTGCGGATCACGTTTTAAAACTGTCTCTTGAGGCTATATTTCGAAGTGTGAGGTCTATTTCATCTACCAGTTGTATACATAAGGACAACTTGGTAATCTGTTGAATAGTATGGGTCTTTTTGCAGGTAGCCTTAGCTGTGACTTATGCAGATTATATTTTAACCTGCCATGGAATCTTAATCCATATAATGCTAAATATGGATAACTTTGGCTCTTATAGCTCAAACTTCCCAGTTTTCAGAATTTGGGATTGGATCAAAAATGGTTTTCAGGCATACATGCCAAGGGTAGGGAAAAGTTTCTTGCTTTTATTTAGCCACACATATTAGATATACACAGATGTAATTTCTTTGTGTCTCAAATATAGAAAACCAGTCTGTGTATCTCCTTGAGGGAAAGGTGCACATTGTCAGACTGTGTCCCAAATGCTGCAGGCTTATGAAAACTTACTCATAGACTGTTGATTTGGCAACACTTGTCATTATTACTGTGTGTGTGTTTTGCATCAACTACAGCCTTTTCCACCTTCAAAGAGATGAAAGTCAAAGCAAGAAGGCCTTTGATTTCTCTGAAATTGGTTCTGTGCACACTATTGATTTTGGTATCTTAATATCTTTACTCAGAAACAATCAGCCCATCTCTTCCTGAGAAAATGTTAACACTTCCTGTGAACTCATATGCTGTTTGCATTGGTCTCGTTTGCATGACTTTCCCTGGATAAACATTTGGAAGTTGGCCTGACTTTAGACTGAATCAAGTACAGTATAGAAATAAACTACTTCCCCCCATACTGCATGTCATCTTTTTCATGAGGACCTCTATGCCACTTAAGAAATTCTCTCTTCTAAGAGCTTATATAGTTCCTTGATGCTCCAATTGAGGGATTTTCTTTCAGCTTCCTTCTTTTGAATGAGGATAATGAGTAAAGTGTATTGCTACAGGAAAAAGGACTTCACGAGGCTGTGTCTTCAACTATTATGGCACATGGAACAATTCTGTGGAAATAATAGGTATCAGATAGCATTCTTTGTTTGCAAGCAAAAGAAACTGTCATTGCAAAGAAAATCACTGGGAAAATAGCAATTAGTTCACATAATCTAAAGAAAAGGCTAAGCTATCAAGCCAAAGGAAGAATATGAAATGCAGCAGCTCAGTGGATTCACTCATTCAGTAAGCAGTATTTACTGAGCTTCTACCATGTCCCAGGCACTGTGCTGCAGGGGTAGGATACAGTAGCATGGGGAATCTGTCATGCTCTTGTTTTCATTGAACTTGTTTCCAGAGGATCTCAGACTCTTGGATGGCCTCACATTTGGCTGCTGCTGGTGTTATTATTAAGCTCCTACACTTTTCATCCATCATTCATCAGAGTATCCAAGATCCCTCAGAGTCTGATGAGCACAGGTTGGGTCAAAGGCTCACTGTTGAGGGTGAGGTGCTGTGATGTGCATTCCCAACAGGACCACATGGAATGAGGGAAGCCTGACTCCCCAGGGCTGAGTGGGCTGCTCTTACCAACAGAGGAGAACAAGTGCTGAGTGGGCGAAAAGAAGTTTACTTACTATATTTAATATTAATAGTGTAAAGAAAGGAATGAGAAGGCTTAGAATTCTGCCTAAAGCCACTTTTATATAAATAAGTATAACCTTGGATATGTTTCCATAACCTCTCTAAAAGTCCCTTTCCTCATCTATATAAAGTAGGAATAATAATCCCTATCTCACAGAATTGTGTTTGTTGTTCTTGGAAACCTTCTCAAGGCCCTTGGCAATCACCACCCTCTTCCTCTTTCCCATATGTCACTTCTAATACTGTATATTAGTTTTGCCTGGTTTTGAACATTATGTAAACAGAATCATACAGTGTGTACTCTTTTGTATTTGGCTTCTTTGTTCAATATTACGTCTATGAGTTTCACCTATGTTGTTTAGTGTGGTTGTATTTATTAATACTCATTGCCAAATAAGAACTTGTAATACTCATACCCTTTGTATGAGTGCACCAATATTTGTTTATCCATGCTATTGATAGTGGACATTTGAATTGTTTCTGGTTTAGGGCAACTATGCAAAGCTCCTAAGGACATTCTCATATATGACTTTTGGTATCATATGGATGCATCTCTATGAGGTATATATCTAGGATTGGAATTGCTAGGTCAAAAGGTATTCATGTGTTCATGTAGTTTTCAACTTACACTGCCCCCAGCAATATATAACAATTCTAGTTGCATCACATTCTTGGCACTGCTTGACATTATCATAGAATTGTTTTGATGCTTAAAACTGGATCACATTTAGCAGCTAGTTGAGAACTTATTCTAATTGTTTAATTAGAGTTGTATATTCACACAGTTGTGAAATCTACATAGCATCTATAGGTATTTTCCATGCTTTTCTAAGGAATGATATTTCAGTGTATTCTGCTGGTATACCATTTATTGTAGCATGGAAATCTGTACTGGGTTGGACAGATTGCTGGACAGTCCTTACTGGGTTGGCTCCTTTTTTGCATGTGTTTATAGTAAAGCTTTGCTGGGTAAAGTGTCACACTGGCCACTTCAGAACAGGCATTCCATCCTAGCTCCCAACTGTATCTCAGAAGAGATGTAAATAGTGAAATCAGCAGGCACTGAAACTCTCCAGGCTGTTCCATTGCTCTCTTCCCCATTCAAAACCAAGAAAGGCATCAGTCTTACCTAGGTTCCGCTGGGGTTTTATTTGCAGTGGGAGGCTGTGTAAGGGCAGTTATACACTTACTAGCCTGCCAATCCTGCGTCCTTGAGCACAGTACTCAGTTTTTCAGGACCTCATTTGCTTCATGTATGAAACTGTGGTAATATCTACCTTGAAGAGTTCCCGAAATTGTAAAAAAGATAATATAAGTTCCAGGCTCATGCCCTCAATTAGGAGCAACTATTACTATTATTAGGGGTAGTAATTATGGTGATTTGATCTCAGGCATAATATGCTTAAAACTGTAGTGTTTTTTAATGGAACAGTGTTGAAAAAAAAGACTAAAGACTCAGAATTTTAAAACAAGACTTAGCTATTTTTAAGAACTGCATTACCAGAAGGTAGAAGAGCACTCAGCAGCCCAGGGGCTGGGACCACCACACCCTATTTTCCTAATACATCAACATTATAAATTATCTTTTGTACCTGAGCATATCCTATGCCTCCCAGCCCCTTCCAGGAATTGCTTTATGATCCACCGGAAAAGAGAGCCTTGTTCTCACAAGTAAACAAACTTCAGAAGGGAAGACTGATAATACACATTTGAAAGGAGGTCAAATATACATTTGGAAACTAGAGGAATTCATATTTGTTCAGAAGAACAAAAGGGAGTATGACTCTGAAAATCTATGAGAGGGTCTTAATGGTTGTTCAGGAGAGTAACATCAAGGATGTATTTGTTGAGTTTTTAATTCATTATGAGACCTGAAAATCTCTTAATTATGGAGTTTGGTTTCCTCATCTTAAAAAAAAAAAAAGACAACTGGCCATTATTTAACCCTTACTTTAAAAAGTAGGCAACTAAGGTGCATAGAAGTGACATTACTTCAACATCGCTCAGATAGGTAGTATCAGAATCAAGACCAGAATCTAGGTCCTTCAACTCTGAGTCCACTGACCTTTCCCTTGATCTTTTCTTAAATATTATAAGGAATGATGATGACCTTCTAAAATTATTGACTGATAAAGTCTAAAATTGTTTAAAGGAGCATTTGTTTTCCCCTAAATTGTTTTTCACTGAAATTCTGTGCCATCTAGAGTTATAGCTAGGGTTAATTATAGGTTGTCAAGACCAGGCGCTGTGCCAAGTCTTTTAGATGCTTATTCATTATGTACTTTTAACAGGACTGGCCTAAGCTTTCACGATCACTGCAGGTGTTTGCTTGTTCCTGCCAATTAGTAGGAAATTGTCCTGTAAAAGCAATATTGCATAGGGTGGATTGTCTGAGATATTTCCCTTAACGTGAGAAAAAATGTTGATAAGACAAAGTAGGTCATTAATACCAAAAGAGATGAACAAAAGTTCATCCAGATGTTGTGGATTTTATTCCCTTAATATATATTATCTTCCATACATGAAGGTGTACACTCCTTTTTAGTTTTTAGAACTGAAAGAAGTGGGCTCTGTCAAAATGTTCAAGTAATTTTGTTGTTGATGTCTGTTGATTAAGAAATCACACATGGACATATGGACTTGAGTGTCCCTTGTGAGTGCCCTGGAATCCCACCAGGCTCTGAGGTTCACTGACTAGTAACGTTTTGCCTGCAGCAACAGTGATTCTAATGGAAGCAGCAGCTTCAATAGATGTGCTGAAAAATGGCTCGTAAGGTTTTCCTTTTGCCTTTGTGAAGTGGTATGCTGGAGGCTACTCCTTCTGGCTTGTGAGAGTCAACTGTCAATTTCGTGAACCAATGATTAAGCACAATCACTATTAGAAATTAAATTACATAAACTTACAACTAAATGAGTTATATAATTTAAACGGTAATACCCACAAGTCAATCTTTCCTAATTATTTTACTATGTATCTACTATTATTTGCTCTTGAGGTTTTTTACATATATATTGTATCTGTGTAGTGGAAATACTGTATAATGTTGTGCTACAGGGCATTTCTTTCCAGCTCATTTAGTGACATCACATTGGTAGACTGAAGTAGAGGTATTTATTCCACAGCAGTTGTCAAGTGCTGTAAGTCATGGCTAGATTTATTGTTTTGTTGATTGTTATTTAAACTAAATAGTGTGTTGCATCTATAGCCGTTGCATAGTCAATAGCACAAAATATTGAAGAAATATTCTTCCAGTATTCAAAAACTATTTTCCCATTCATCAGAAATGTAGCTCATATTATTGACCAATGAGTAAAGTTCTGACAGATGTCTTCACAGCATTTTTGTCTTATTAATGCAAAGGAAAATGTCAGCTAACATCACATTAAAACTGCACATTCATCAGCCAATTATAAGTTGGCTATGGGTGAAAAGGTTCTACAAAAATCAGCAAAAGCATTCCGACAATTATATGGAAGTTACAGTAGCGACTATTGCATATTTTATTATTATTTGTAAATTGTGTGCTACACATTCTTTGTCAGTAAAATTTATAATAAACATATATATGTGCACACACATTTTTTTCCCCGAAAGTACATTTACCAGTACATGAGTCTTTTTGTGCCACTGAAGGTTATTATAATAATACTAATAACAACCAAAATGTATTGAATACAAGTGACAGACTTTATAGGAGTCACCTCACTGAATTCTCCCAAATGGTCTTATATTGTCAGAGACAAGGAAACAATGAGGAAGGTAAATTCAGGCACCTCCAGCTTAAGCAGAAGAGAGGACAGTTATTAGCTACCTTCCAAGGACAAGGAGCCTGGTAGACTCTTGCATATAAATTATTCACATCAACCTTGTGGTAAATAAGGAAAGTGATTTTTATTATTAATATATGGATAAAGAATAAGCCCGAGTCACAGCTAAATAACAGTGGTTAGAAAGGGAAACCACAAGGGGAGGTTTCAAAGCTTTCAAGTGCCTCTTCCTAAATCAATTCAAATGTAATATAACAACTTCATCTAAGAGATTTCTGTGGAGGCCTACAAATGGTAACTACTTTGAGAGCATTTTCAATTAATAGCCATTGAGAAATTTCATGTAAATAGGATTTGGACACACATGTGAAAGATAAGCATTATCCAAAATAACTAGAGCTTAAAATCAGACTCCAAAAATGGCTAATTTAGACTTCTCAGGAGTACATCAAATAAATGGGAAAGGGTATAAAATTTCAGTGACAGGTTTTAAACATAATATTTGTATTAACAGATTGCTAAGCACATGGACACGTAAAAAGTCAGGTACAGGAACAATGTAAAAAAACAGGTACCATGTTTTAAGGTATTTTACAAAGTATCTAATACTCTATTAGTTAAGTATGCTTTCTGGAAGGTAGCATTTATAGACTGTGATCCGTGTCTGGCCCTAGTCAAGTCAGTGGTATTCACAGCTCCTACACCCAGCCAGGCCCAGCCAATGGAGCTGGACTGCCAGCGCTTCAGGCACTCTCAGCATCAGAGCAGAGCCAGATCCAAACCTGAAGGTACAGGCAGGGCCTTCGGCAGTGACCAGCATCCTCCTCCTCATTCATTGCCACACGTTCCCAACTAGATCATTCTGGTCCTCTGTCATTCATAGGAGTATACCACATCATTTCCGGACTGCACATATCATCACTGCCTTATCATTCCTCTAAGCCAATACTTCTTTTTTTCTTTTTAGATTTTAGTATTTATTTATGACAACCTGATCTATTAATTTTGAAATTTCTGTGACAATTTTCTCCAAAGTACTAGTTTAAAAAAAGTTACATAGGAAATAGTATATAGGCAACTCATCAAAGTTTTATCATGCTAAATATATTAGGAACTTACTATATTTCCTGTTCTTATTTTACATGAATGATTGTAAACTGTTCTCCCTCAGAACTATTTTTATGATGTTTTTAATAAAAATTATGTATATTTAAGGTGTACAACATGATAATTGATATACATACACATAGTGAAATGATTGCTATAATCATGCTAATGAACATATCCATCTCTTCAAATAATTACCTTTTTGGTTATTTTTCTTGAGGCAAAGGGCTTGGTTTTATTTATTCACCATTAGCTTGTTTCTTTCCTTTACTAGATTATGGACTCTTGAAGGTCAGGACTGTGTTTTGTGTTTGTTTTTGTTTGGTTGGTTTGGTTTGGTTTATTATTTTATTTAAGGTCTACTCTCTTTACAACTTTCAGATTGACATGCTGCATCTTAGATCTCCAGGACTAATTATAACTGGTAGTTTGTACCATCATTTTTCGTGTGTGTGGTGAAAGCAGCTAAATCTACTTTCAGCAAATGTTCAGTATCAATACAGTAATATTAACTGTACTCATCAGGCTGTGTATCAGGTCTCTAGACTTATTCATTCCACATATAAGTGAGACCATGCACTATTTTTCTTTCTGTGTCTGTAAGCCAGTATTTCTTAAAGTATAGGTTCTAGAACCACCTGCTTCGGAAACGGCAAGTTGTTAAAAATGCCATTTCCTTGGCCTGTTGGCAACTCTGATGCACATTCGGTTTTGAGAACCAGTTTAGTCAAGCAGAGTGTGTACTGACCTTTGATTCTAAAGTGCCTAGTTTTGCTCCTTAACTTATAGGAAAGGTTTTTGGAGATTATTAAAGCTGAACCATAATTCGAAAACCAAAATAATCCCAGTTCTTCACAGAGATGCCAATACTGTATACCTCCCACATCATCTCAGCCAGGTACATCCCATTCTTTGCACACAGGGGCTCTGTTCAATTTCTTTCTCCATAACTGCTTATGTTCCTAATGACTCAGGACAGGGTGTTCACCTGTCTAGCAGAGACCAGTAGTTTCTGTGACATTTTCCAATTATTCAAGTCCGAGCTCGTAATTAGTCTGGCGTCCTAGCCATGTATGAGAAACCTTCTTGTCATTCTGCACTTCCCTGAAGCTCACGAGCACACTAAAAATCAATTCTGCTTATAGTTTTCCAATAGCCCTGAACAGTTATAATGACAATATACATCTGTGATGGCAAGGCTCCCTTGTAAAATGTTCTCATATAATTTTTTTTCAGCAACTTCTGCAGATCACGTAGTAATTTGGATTTTGACTAAATGATGCCACTTTTATGCTGAGGGGAGTCATTTCAGCCCTGTGCATTTTTAGCACATTGATATGAGGGGGACCTAAGCAAAGTCTGAAAGCTAAGGCACAAACACTACCTAAAGAGTCCTGGTAAATAATAAAAGCCCAACAAATATTTGAAGAAAGGCCCTACTTTTTAATCACAGAAAAATATTATGTTTAGCAAAGAATTGGAATGGTTCTTTTTTCAGATACCTCAAAGTATAAATTTCCTGCAGGTTAAGGTTACTGGTATTATGGGCTAAGGAAAGGGAAGAAAAGTTAGTGAGCCAAGGCAAGGTTTTCCTTTATGCATTTATACTACCTGTATTAGTTTGCTAGGGCCACAAAACAAAATACCACACACTAATGGCTTAAACATGGAACTTTATTGTCTCACAGTTCTGGAGGCTAGAAGTCCAAGGTATGAGCAGCGTTGCTTCCTTCAGAGAGCTGTCAGGGCCAACCAGACTAAGAACGTGTTCCATGCATTGCTGGAGCCCGCCGGCAGAGATCGAACAGCACCTAAAAGAGGAGGGTGAAGCCTAAGAAAAAAGAAGAAGATAGGAAAGCGCTTTGGGAGGGCATACAGTCACTACTGCAGCCTCGAGTTTATTTAGCACAGCCTTTATATAAGTTTTTGGATACAATAGCAGAGTACGATAGCAAAGCACAGAGTACAATGGCAAAGCACAAAGTACATTACCATAGGAATGCTGACATTTACATAAGTTCCTATATATCCTTCCCTCAGGGTAGAACATCCTTTTCTGGGCTGTAAAACATTCCACTATCTTAAAAGGGTTTCTTTATGATGCAAGTCTCCCCACCAGGGTCAGTAATGTTTAAGTTAACATCTTGCTTCCTTGAACCATTGTTAAGCAGTCTCAGCAGCTGCTCCATGGCTGGCTATCAGCTACGTGACTTCTTCAGTGCCTCAAAAACCTATAAAAGAAGCATCACCCCAATTTCTGGCTTATCTTCACAGAGCATTCTCCCTGTGTGTATATCTGCTCAAATTTCCCTTTTTCATAAGAACACAAGATTAGAGCCCATCCTACTTTAGTATGTCCTCATATTAACTAATTACATTTGCCATGACCTTATTCCCAAATAGTCCCATTTTGAGGAGTTAGGCTGCATGAGTGTCTTATTTATTTGGATATTATCCCCATATCAGATGTATAACATTGGTGTATATCTTCAGTAGGTTGTCTTTTCATTTTGTTGATGGTTTCCTTCACTGTGCAAAACTTTTTAGTTTGATTTAGTCCCATTTGTATATTTTTCCTTTTGTTTCCCTTGTCCAAGGAGAAATATCCAAAAAAAAATATTTCTAAGAGTAATGTCAAAAGAGTGTACTGCCTATGTTTTCTAGGAGTTTTATGGCTTTAGGGGTTACATTTAAGTCTTTAATCCATTTTGAGTTTATTCTTGTATATGGTGTAAGAAAGTGACCTAGTTTCATTCATCTGCATATATCTGTCCAGTTTTCTCAACATCATTTTTTAAGAGACTATCTTTACTTCATTGTTTATCCTTGTCTTCTTTGCCATAGATCAATTGACCATATAGGTATGGGTTTATTTCTGGGCTTTCTATTCTGTTCCATTGATCTATGTGTCTGTTTTTATGCCAGTATCATGTTGTTTTGATTACTATAGCCTTGTGGTATAGTTTGATATCAGGTAGCATGATACCTCCAACTTTGTTGTTCTAAGATTGCTTTGGCTATTCAGGGACTTTTATGGTTCCATATAAATTTTAAGATTATTTGTTCTAGTTATATAAAAAAGTCTTGTATTTTGATGGGGACTGCATTGAATCTGTAGATTGCTTTGAGTAGTAGACATTTTAACGTCTTAATTCTTTCTATCCATGAGCACAGTATAGCCTTCCATTTATTTGTATCTTCAGCGTCTAACAGTTTTCCAAGTACAAGTCTTTTACCTTCTTGATTAAACTGATTCCTAGGTATTTTGCTCTTTTTGATGCAATTATAAATGAATTGTTTTCTTAATTTCTCTGAGTTTGTTGTTGGTGTATAAAAATGCAACCAATTTCTGAACATTTAGTATCCTGCTACTTTACCGAATACATTGATGAGTTCTAATAATTTTTTGGTGGAATCTCTATGGCTCTCTATGTATAGTATCACGTCATCTGCAAATAATGACAATTTCACTTCTTCCTTTCCAATTCTGGTACCTTTTATTTTTGTCTGATTGCATGGCTAGGACTTCCACTCCTATGTCGAATTAAACTGGTGAAAGTGGACATCATTGTGTTGTTCCTGATCTTTAATGTTAGCTGTGCATTTGTCATATATGGCTTTTATTATGTTGAGGTGTGTTCCCTCTGTCCCCATTTTGCTGAGAGTTTTTACCGCAAATGGATGTCAAATTTGGTCAAATGCTTTTTCTGCATCTATCAATATGATTTTTAATCATATTAATTGATTTTCAGATACTGAATCAGGCTTGCTTTCTGGGACTAAAACCCATTTATAGCAATCTGTTTTAAGTTGATGGTTGCTTAAGTTTGAACACATTCTAAAATCACTGCAATTTTTACTCATGCCCTCCATGTTTTATGTTTTTGTTACTTTTTTACTTCTCCATGTTTGTGTATATTGCTTGATTTAGTATTGCCATTACATATGATCTTACTTTTGCCTTTTAACCATTGTACTAGCTTTTAGTTCATTGATCCACTGGTTTTACTAAGTGTTTGCCTTTACTCCTATATTTTCTTATCCATATTTTTTATCTTTTCTACTTAAAGAAGTCCCTTTAACATTTCTTGTAATATTGATTTAGTGTTGATGAACTATTTTAGCTTTTTCTTTCTGGGAAACTTCATCTCCCCTTTGATTCTAAATGATAACCTGCTGGGTAGAATAATCTTAGTTGTAAGTCTTTGCTTTTCATCACTTTGAATATTTTGTGCCAGTCCCCGTTAGCCTGCAAAGTTTCTGTTGAGAAATCAGCTAACAGTTCTATTGAAGCTCCCTTGTAGTTAACTAGATGCTTTTCTTTTGGCCGTTTTTAAGATTTTTCTCTGTCTTTCATTTTTGGCATTTTAATTATGATGTTTCTTGGTGTGGGCCTCTTTGAGTTCATCTCGTTTGGGACTCTCTGGGCTTCCTGGACTTGTATGTCCCCGGTGCTCTTCAAGCTGTCACCCCTGCACTAGAGCCTAGAACTAGTGAGTCTGTAAGCAAGTGAGTCCATGCACAGTCCACTCAAGAGCAATGCTTGGCACTCTGGCAACCTTCTCTCTCACTAGGATGCAATCCCCATAGGTTTACACAGACACTGGTGCCCCAGGCTAGGCAGCCAGATATGAGGCAGATACCTCTCGCTCCTCATGGGGGAACTTTGCAGCCAAGATATCACTCCTGATTCTTAATTGCCACACCATGAGAGTAGGACCTGCCCTTTCCACTTCTCTGCCACTCCTACCAGTCTTACCATGGCTGCTTCTTTATATCCTTAGTTATAAGACTTCTATTCAGCTGTTCTTCAAGTGCTTCTCAAGGATGGTTGTTCTATAATTTAGTTGTAATTTTTATGTGGTCATGGGAGGAGGTAAGCATAGCATTTACCTATTCCACCATATTGACTTGAAGACTTTTTTCTTTTATAATTGAGCCATTGCTGCTAAGGATATCTTAGAAACACAGCACTGAGCTAATTCTCGGCACTGATCACATAGCTTGAGGCAGTGTATGTCGCATCATCTATTAACTTTGGTTACACAGGTTAGCCTTAATACTCACATATACAAAATAAGTAGGAAGAAGCCCAACCTACCAGGGTTATCTTCAATGAATGAATGAAATAACAGTCAATGACGACTGCTAGCTTTAAATGTGTGTGGATGTTGGAAAGAAAAATAAATCACACAGAGATATGCAGTGAAAAAGTTCCCTGAATGTGAATGAAGGTGCCTTTTTTTAAAAAGTTCCTCCCTCCAGGAACCACCCAAACACATATAGTCTCCTAAAACGGAGGGCCCTTACCACATTTCTTTGCTTAGTTCTGAAGCTGCTGGTGGGAATTCAGTTGCTGCCCAGTCTCTGTGCAACCATGACTTCCTATCCTCAGAACTAATGTTACAGAACAAAGGTAGTAAGTTCAAAGCCCATGTCTTACAGAGAAGCCAAAAGTCCGAGGCAGTAGGTTTTTGCAAAGAAAAGATTCATCAGGCCAGCCAAACAAGGATACCAGAGATGAGGCTGAAATTAGTCTTCCTGAATAAAGGCTTGGGACTAGTTTTAACAGTGAGGGTAAGAAGAGGTTATACATATTAATTCTAATTCAGAGAGTCTGATTGGATAGTCTTGGAACTAAGCCATCTAAGGTTAGGGATGTGGGAGGAACGAGACAGAACAAAGAAATTCCAGTCTTGAGTTTGATCAGATATGGTCTCTGCATCAGATCCTCCTTATTAATGGACTTCTCAGTTCTTAACGGACTCTGGGTGGTAAAAGTAGCATCTCTGTTACTTGAGTAGTATGAATTTTGGTTCTGTTGTGCTCTCTTGGTCAGCTTAGGGTCATTTAGCTGCTAACTGCCTACTCAATCTTCTAAGAACAGTCTGATACTGCTTGGTGGTCTCTAGAGTTCTGTGAGGAGGCCTGTTATTTCCTGAAAGACACTTAAAACTAGGAAAAAAACTATTAGGGTTTGGTTTGTCTTAGGGCCCAATTTCACAAATAGACTTGGCAGTACACTGTTAAACCCCAGCACTAGCTCCCCGTGGCAGCCATCAGTCAATACCAGAGGGGGAGCCTGTGTTCTGCTTGCCTTCTTTTGAAACAGAAAGCCTCCTAGTCTAAAATTAGCAAAAGTGGGAAAGCATGGAAGATCAGTAACCATGCTCGTGACGGAAAAGACAAAGAGACAGAAACAGATCCCTCTGAAAGCCTCCTATTTGGCAAGGTGAGTGAGGAAGGTGGGTGGTGAAGCAGTCTGGACACAGTGACCATGGCCAAAGGCTTCCCACTTCTCTGGGTCCATGCTGGGGAGTCTTGCAGACTTGCCTGTACACTCAGCAAGGAGTTCAGCATGAAGGAGATGTTCCATGCTGGTCGGGGCACAGAACCCCAGAGACCAGCACCTTGACACTATCCAGGATGCAAATAGGAACCCCAGTGCCAGTACTACAGAGTTCCACATCCCAGAGCTACCTCCACTGCCTCTCAACCCACCCCAGCCAAAGGAGGGCTTTTCCAAGAGGGGCACGCGGCACTGGCTTGACTCTTATATCTGAAATGCCTGAGTCATGTTGGAAGGTGGCTCCAGGACTGAACAAGTGTTTACAATCTTTAAGTGAGACTAGGCTGTATTTGTGGGTTTTCTCTGCAGGTAGAGTTTTCCTGTCCACATTTAACATCAGTTAATGTTCTGGTAGCTAAACTTAGAAGATAGAAATGGAATTCTTTCTAAATCTTGTGATAAATCTATCTATGCAAAGTCCCCTCCATCCCACTGAGAAACAGGAAGAGTCCCAGAGGTAAAAGACACAGTGCTACTCCCGTTGTTTATAGAGAAGAGCCTTACCCTCTGTTGGCCTTTCTTTCACTTGCATTATCTGACTTGGTCCCCTTGATGGCGCCCCACGAGGTTGGCAGGGACTGTCATTCTCATTTACAAATGAGGAACCATGATCTCACAGCGCTTGTATCAAGACTTCTACTCTTAGTCCAGATACTCTCTGGGTTCAGGATTTAAACAAAAGTTAAAAAAAGACTTCATTTAACCTTGATGTTGAAACATTTTACTTTGCATGGCCTAGTACTCATGACTTTGAACCCAGAGAGGGAAATGTAACCCTAACTCACTGTTGACCAGACATTAACAGTATTTACATAGTTATAATGATAAACTATATGTTTTCTAATTTTGAAGCCAATCCAGGGACAAAGCAGGGAAATTTGAGTGATAACTTCAAAATTGACTTTAATACCAGCCCTGAAAAAGCAGAGATAAAAATTAAGTGTACCTAACACAAAGAGGGAAAAACATAAAAAGATGAAATAATGTGGGAAAAAATATATAGTATATTACTGATGGAGTACAAACAGTAATTTAGTATTCACAGTAACAAAATACAATATAAATAGCAAATGTCAGGAGGAAGCACAGCGTTGGAGAGGGTCAATGTCCTTCATGTGGAATCAATAGATGCTGCCTTAGGTTAAGACTATCTTTTATTCCCTGATTTAGCAAAAGATGTGAAGGAAACCACTGGTAAAGCTTAAAAGAAAAATCATAAAAGGAGCAGCCCCTAGGGGATAATGGAGTGGGGGGCAGGAGTTCGTTTATTTCATAAGTCATCTGTATCATGTGATATATGTCGATGTTATTACTTTGATTTATAAGGCAGAGAGAGGATGACTTTTAAAAGACAAAAACCATGGGTCGTACTGTATGTTCTCCAAGCAAATGCCCCTATGAGAATTAGCTATAAAACACTCATTAGGTCTGCAAACAAAAAAAGACTGTTCCAGGCTATAAAATTATTGATGACTGTTTTCAGCAGTCCAGCCAGGCTAATGCTCTCCAGTGAAGCCAAACTAATGTTGCTGTAACAGAAGGGAGCATTTTTGTAAATGACAGAGGCCTGTGTGGTGTCAGAGAACCATTAATATCTACTCCCAGAGAGGGCGCTAGGAGGACGTGAGATTCCCCCTCCTGTTCCTCTTACCTGTGCTGACAAGCTTGTGACGCAAGCTAAGCACAGAGCAGCTGAAGAGGATTCACAGCTCCTCTGCTTTTACAAGCGAAGAACAAAACTGGTAGATTAAGTTCCCTGAGTGCCTTGTTGCAAATTAGGCACAATTAGCCCTCAGACAGTCTGAATTGAGGGAATTGTGGTAAAACTTGATGGTGCAGAACCCAGGCAGGCAGCCAGACTCTTATACCCAATCACCTAACATTGCTTCTAGAAATGGATCTTCCCAAGCTATGAGGCTGAAAATGGCGGGGCCTATGACCTGACCGCTGGGTTTTGAGAGCATTCCTCCCAAGAGAGGTGCCCTTGCTTATCAGTGACCCTGAAAAATGGGATCTGGGAAACTCTCAGCAGAGAAAGTAGAAATTGATTCCAAATAGGCATGTGCCCAGGAAACCAACAGTACAGTAAGAATACAGCAATCAAAAATATTGCCCAGAGTCAGAAGTGAAGAGAAACAGACATGAAATTGACCAGTGGCACAGACATTTAAGTGAAAATCCTTCTTAGAACATACCTTTATTGCTTAGGGCATCATCAAAGAAGGCTCTGGATGCATTTATTTGGGTTGAACAGTTTATTCTTGCATTATCTCCCTAGTCTATGTATAATTAAATTTCATTAATTTTTTAAGTAGCAGTGGACATATACATACACAAGTGTAATACTTAACGTCCTGCATGAAGAATTTCTTGATTAGCGAAAAATACACTTTTATTTTCAATGTCTATAACCTTTACTAATTCTTTTTGCTAAAAATAACAATGATGTTAAAATGAAATATTTTTACTATCATTTTTGGCTAAGGCCCAAAACAAAAGCAAGCTGTGAGACTATGGAACTTGTAAAAGAAGTGGTCAGAAACCAGTTTTGTAATTATTAGCTGACCACCCACCTCCAGTCTTTCAAAAAAGTTGGAGACCAAGAAGAGTTGGCAATTAGAATGTGAGCTTTATAGAGACAAGTCAGGGAGTTGGGAGGTGCCTCCCACAGCCCAGGTAAACAGGCTTGAGTGAGATACTTTGGAGAGCTTAACAGGTACCCCATGGAGTGTAGGGGATATATACATGCTTCCTAGTGTCAGGCCTGAGATCCTACAAAGTCCGATGGCAGAACATGGAGAGTTTGCTGTTTGGAGAAGGCCTAAGCCACCCACTCACTCCTCTCCATGCTTTGTTTTGCTCCTTATCACTTTGGACCAATATAAATATATATATTTTAAGTATTTATCTCATTGTCTTCCTTAATGCTATGTAAATTCCATGAGGCTGGGATTTTTGTTTAGCTTGATCTCTACTATACACTAATCACTCCATAAATGTACATGTTTCGATATTATTCTCATTTTACATGTAGGAAACTAGAACTCAGAAGAATTAAGAAATGTATCCAATATCACACAACAAAGCAGGAGATCCAGAATTTAAAGCTAAATTTCTGATTCCAGAGTTCATGCTCTGCCTGTCATGCTTTAACAGCTCAAGTATCTGTTTCCCCAAAACATATTTTCATTCTTTCTTAGGTGGTAGACAGTACCCGGTCTAAGACTTTTAGGGAAGTAACATGCCAGTTCTGTACTCTGATCTTACTCAGCATATACCGAATAATGAGGATAACAAATCTAAAGATTAACGAAATGGTTATGTAGCTTTTACTCAATGCCAAGACACGTTCATAAGTCAGATTATTTAGAATATACTTAATGAGACTTTAAATCCCTAATTATATATAAAGCGACATACTTTACAGTTTTTTTACATATGTCATTTTGTTTGAGTATTAAACTATTAGCTTGAATAGCGTTATTCTTGATAAATATTAGATATTCACTAACTTAAATGTTGCTTTTTAAAATTGTGGCAAAATACATAGAGCATAAAATTTACCAGCTTAGCCATTTTTAAGTGTACAATTCATTAATATCAGTACCTTGTTGTACAGCCAATCACCAGAACTTTTTTCATCTTGTGAAACAAAGTTATACTCATTAACAGTTCTCCATTCCCCAGCCCCCCACACCCACTCTCCTACTTTCTATGTCTGAATTTGACTGCTCCAGGTCCTCCATATAAATAGTATTATTCCATATTTATCTTTTTATGGCTGGCTTATTTCACTTAATGTCCCAAGATTAATCCATGTTATAACATGTATCAGAATTTGCTTCCTTTTTAAGGCTGAATAATATTCTATGGTATGTAACAACACATTTCGTTTATCATTCATCTGCTGGTTGACACTTGGGTTGCTTCCACCTATGGGCCACTGTGAATAATGCCGCTGTGAACATGCATATATTAGTTTGCTCAGGCTGCCATAACGAAGTACCTCAGACTAGGTGGCCTAAACAATAGAGATTTATTTTCTCACTGTTCTGGAGGCTAGAAGTCAAGATCGGGTGTCAGCAAAATTGGTTTCTTCTGAGCCCTCTCTCCTTAGCTTGTAGATAGCCATCATCTCCCTGTTTTCATACCATCTTTTCTGTGTGTGTGCTTATGTCCTAATCTCTTCTTTTTATAAGAACACCTGTCATATTATCTCATTTAACTTTACCTCTTTAAAGACTATATCTCCAAATATGGACACACTCAGAAGTACTACAAGTTAGGACTTCAGTAAATGAATTGGGGGTCAAGGGAGAGAGACAGTTCTGTCCATAACACTAAGTGCACAAATATCTGAGAGTCTGCTTTCAGTTATTTTGGATATATACCAGAAATTGCTGGATCATATGGTAATTCTATTTTTAATTTTTTGAAGAACATACTCCCTGAGGTATCATACTCCCCGACTTCAAATTATACCACAAAACTACAATAATCAAAACAAAATGGTATTAGCAGAAAAAGAGATACACAAACCAGTGGAACAGAACTGAGAGCCCAGGAACAAATGCACACATACATATAGGCAACTAATTTTCGACAGAGGAGCCAAAAACATAATGAAGAAAGGAAAGCCTCTTTAATACGTGGTGTTGGGAAAATAGGGTAGCCACATGCAAAAGAATGAAATTAGACAGCTATCTCATACCATACACAAAAAATTAACTCAAAATGGATTAAAGACTCAGACATAAGACCTAAAACAATAAAATACATAGAAGAAAACAAACTGAAGGACCTTCGTCTTGAAGGGGTTTTTGTGAACTTGACCTCAAAGACAAGGGAAGTGAAAGTAATAAATGAATGGGACCACATCAAACTTAAAAGCTTCTGCACAGCAAAAGAAACCGTCAGCAAAACAAAAAGGCAGCCAACTAAATGGGAGAAGATATTTGCAAACAATACTTCCAAAAAGGAGCTATTGTCCAAAATATGTAAAGAACTCATACAACTCAACAAAAATAAACCCAAAAATTCAATTTAAAAAATGGGTAGAGGATTTGAACACTTTTCCCAAGAAGGCATACAAACAAATGGCCATTTGAAAAGATGCTCATAGTCACCAGCTATAAGGGAAATGCAAACCAAACCACAATAAGACACTACCTCACACCTGGAAGAATGGCTGTTATCAATAAGACAAGAAATAGCAAGTGTTGGTGAGGATGTGAAGAAAAGTAAATCCTTGTACACTGCCTGTAGCAATATAAATCAGTGCAGCCTCTATGGAAAACAGTATGAAGGTTCCTCAAAAAAAAAAATAAAACTAGAGCTACCATACGACCCCTTTGATCCCTTTTCTGGGTATCTCCTCCCCAAAATTTGAAAACAGTTATTCGTAAAGATATATGTACCCCTGTGTTCACTGCAGCATTACTCACAATAACAAGGACATGGAAACAATCAGCGTGTCCTTCAATGGATGATTGGATAAAGAAGATTTAGTACCTATTTACAATAGAATATTAGTCAACCATAAAATATGAAATACTGCCATTTGCAACAACATGGATGGATCTTGAGAGTATAGTGCTAAGTGAAATAAATCAGATGGAAAAGGACAAGAATATACGGATTTCACTCATACGTGGGATATAAAACAAAGCAATAAATGAACAAGCAAACTTATAGACACAGAAGGGTAGTTATCAGAGGGGAAGGAGAGTGAGGGGAGAATAAAAAGGCTAAAGGGAGTCAAATGTATGGTGATGGAGGGAGACAACTTCGGGTGGTGAGCACACAATGCAATGTATAGATGATATAGTATAAATCAGTACACCCGAAACTTATATAATGTTATTAACCAATGTCACTCCAATAAATTTAATTTTTAAAAAGAATTTATACTGAAATATATTTTTAAACACAAAACAATAAACAATATGCGGTATTTCAAACTGATCATTGACTTTTATATTTGTTTATGGAGCACCTAGTTTACAATTTAACAACAAAAGAATGCT
This sequence comes from Rousettus aegyptiacus, assembly GCF_014176215.1. Taxonomy (NCBI): domain Eukaryota; kingdom Metazoa; phylum Chordata; class Mammalia; order Chiroptera; family Pteropodidae; genus Rousettus; species Rousettus aegyptiacus. Next base: position 45,414,091 of record NW_023416306.1, on the reverse strand, counting down.
GCTTTGTAAAGCATGTTTGCCTACTTGTTTTTCCTCATACCTTCCAGTCCATCATTGCTCTTCTCTAGAGAACAAGGATCACTGCAGCTCACATCATGCATCATATACTGCACTTGATTTTGCTGGTTTATATGATTATTTTCAAGTTTCTAGCATATTCGCCTTAGCTACCCTTACTTTTGGCAAATCTCAAGTAGAGATGATCATAGTAAAGGTGTTTAATGGGAAAACAAAGTTCAGATTTTAACTCTTTAATCACAGTGTGACCTTGGTGAGCCACAGTGCCTCCTTGGGTCTCCGTTTCCTTATCTGTGAAGGAGAAGGGGCCAGACAGAGATGATACAAATAAGCAGAAAGGTCTAGTATGATGCAGAAGAGAACTGGAGAGGACATGCCCAACCTCACTGCTGCTCAGAAATGTGGGCTCTGAATTGCCAGCTGTTCTGGTTTCTCATAAGAAGTGGTGGAAAACCAAGTTTTTGTGGGAATTTCCTGTTTCTAAAATTAGCAATAATCCTAACTTAAAAAGTCTTTTTGGACCCAAAAAAACTTTCCCAGTCACCCTGGGTCTGTGGGCCAACTGTTTGCAACCTCTGGGCTGAACACCCTCCCAGATGGAGGTCCCCTTACCTGTGTTCTGTGCTGCACCAGCGCTGGCCCTGCGACACTGTAGAAGGTTCCCCAGGCTTCCGTGGGCCACACACATAGTCTCTTCACCTCAGGGCTTGAAATCTCAGAGCCCAGCTCTCTCATGTTGTCGGGCCGACTGGAATTTTTTTCTCTATTATGAAAAAGAAAGTTTTCTGAATGGCTGGCAAAAATCAAGACTTTATTTAAAACAGATAGCTCTAAAATGTATGTGACCTAAGATATATATTCCATCACATTTCTGGTACTTCTAATACCATGTGCTGAGAAATCAAGTTTAAAATCATGACCCTTAGGTGCCTCATGACACCTTTTTTTTTTTAACTTTGAGATATATCTCATATACCATAAAATTCATCCATTTAAAGTATACAGTTTTATGAATTTTAGTATATTCCCAGAGTTATATAACTATCACCAGAGTCTAATTTTAGAACATTTTCAACACTCCAAAAAAGAAACCTCATACCTAAGTCACTCTATTGCCCTCTTATCCTGGCCCCTAAGAACCATAATCTGCTTTCTGTCTGTATAAATTTGCCTCTTCTGTACATTTCGCATAAATTAAATCACATGTGACCCTATATAACCAGCTTCTTTCATTAAACATAATGATTTTAAGGTTCACCTATGTTGTTGCATATGTCGGCACTTTGCTATTTTTTGTTGCTGAGTATTCCATTGTGAATTATTTATCCATTCATCAATAAATAAATATTTGGGTTATTTCCACTTTTTGGCTATTATGGATAATGCTGCAGTGAAGACTCATGTACAAGTATTTGTGTAGGTATGTATATATCCATTTTTCTCAGATATATACCTTGAAGTAGAATCATTGGCTCATATGGATTTGAGGACCCACAAAACTTTTCTAAAGGAGCTGCACCATTTTACATTCCCATTCACAAAATAGGAGCGCTCCAATTTCTCCACATCTTCTCCAACACTTATCTTTTTTATTATAGCCATTCTAGTGGGTATGAAGTGCTATCTCACTGTGGCTTTGATTTGCATTCCCCTGATGACTAGTGATATTGAACATTTGTTCATTTGCTTATTGGCCATTTGTATTTCTTTGGAGGAATTTCTAGAGTTATTTACCTTTTTATTGTTGAGTTATAAGAGTTCTTTATATAATCTGAGACAAGTCCCTGTTAGTCTCATTTTTGTTCCACAAATTTAATGTTCAGAATATTCTACTTCCTAAGATAGGAAACTAGTCTAATACATGTGAAAAACAGTGTAAGTAACATTTTTTTAATATGCCTGTTATCATTTTATCAAATTTTGACTATGTATTACTGAGGAAACTGGATATTTATTTTTTCTGTAATCATATTGTATTTTAGTTGAAATAATTCATTAATGTACCCATTAAATCCAGAAGAATACTCTAGGTTTTTTTTTCTATTTTAGTTTTGTTTTAAACATGCTAGTAGCTTACTCAGAGTTTCCAAAAATAAATATTAGATTGAAAAATACTGGCAAAATGGGTTTACTTCTAGGGAGGTGAACTCTGGATAACAAGAGGACAGCAGAAAAAGGAGAATTACTTTTTTTTATCTAAATCTTATACATGTAGTGCCATTAAAATAATTTTAAAAAGAAAAGCACTTTGATTACCCTTAATCTTAGGAGGGAAATAAAAATCATAACTAAAAACTCAGACAAGAAGGGGAAAAATTGGTTGTGAATCTCATCAGGTAAATTATATGTTTATAAAATAACAGATGCCATTAGAGAATTTTTAATCATATGAATATGTTAAATATTTTTAAGATCATATTTAATTACCTATAAAATATGAAACCTCCCTCTAAAATAGAAATAAAAATCAAGAGGCATGCTACAATTACATATTTTCAGCCACCTTGTTTTTTGTTTTGCTATTTAAGTAGATAAAGAATTTATCTTTCTCATAAGGCTTAACACCAGGCAGAATCATTTTCTATCCACAGGAGCAGTGAATGGCATCTTAACAGTTGAAAGGCAAAAGTCATGAGGCCCATAACTATATCCTTGTTTCAATCCAAAAAATAACTTGAGCAATTTTTATTGCTACACAGTGCCTCAGAGTATCCCTTGAAAACTGATGGTTTACTTAACCCAAGAAATCTGTAGTTTATAATATAAAGTCAACAGCTCAATGGGAAAAGGCCACATTCACCCTGCTCTTTAAAATCAATTGGAACAGACTCTTTTTCCCATACTGTATAACCCATCTTGTTTTTAAAAAGCAAGAGGACTTTTTTTTTACATGTCTAGAATTTAGAAGAAAATGTATCAAGCCAAAAGTGAAGTAGCTTTAATCCCTTGACCTCACATGCCCAAATATTACCAAATGGAAGACCTGTGGAAGATCTCCCTACTGCCTCCTGAAACTAGTCTGTATTTTCCCAATTTTCACAATTTTCTTGTCTTTTATGATCAGGAAAAAATATAAAAGAACCTGATTTACTAAGATACACACAATTCTTTTGACTTTTTTTAATATTGAAAATGTCAGAATATCTATTCGTGTATCTTCAATTAATAGATATGTACTGAAATGGAATTATGTGTGGTTCCCAGGCTAGAGAAGAACAGAGGAATACAATGTCCTCAACAGTCTCCCATCCAACTAGGAGGCTGAGATAAGAAACTCAGAGGATGACTTTAAATGGAAGTTTTCAAAAGGGGTGAGCTCTGAGCTAAGCCCAGGAGGGGGACAAGACCTGGTAAAGGGAAAAGCGAGGGGAAGGTGAGAGAGTGAAGTCTTCTCAACTCCTGCTCTCAGCCCTACTGCCCTGGGAAAACCACAGCCCACTGCCAAGTTTGTTTCATGTGGCCAATGGCCAGTCCCTTCCCCCAGCTTGTCTAACACCAACGTCACACTCTTCCACCACTATTTGTGGATATTGTGTTTCTGCAAAACCATCACATGGCAAATTTCCACAGGTTAAAAAACCTAACTAACTTTTATTTCAGTGGTGGAAAGATTGTGCATTCCTGAGCCCTTAAATTCCAATTTAAATATGAAAATGGACCAATTACTTAAACAGCTAACTATAGTTATAGCATGACAAAACGAGGTTGTTTTTTTCATAAATGACTCTTCATTATGACTGTCTTGTTTTTGTTATTGCATTCCTTTGGCTTTTATTGTTGTTCCTAAGGGCACATTTAGGCTCTCCTCACAAAGCACATAATACAATGCTCTGTACTTATTTAATTCATTGTTACTCAGAGTGTAGGCCTTGCACCAACAGCATAAGCATCATCTGGGAGCTCCTTGGAAAGACAAACTCATTGGTTCTACCTCAGACTGACTGAATCAGACAGAAACTCTGAAGGGTGAGGCCCAGGAAATTGGGTTTTAATCAGCCCTCCAGGGGATTCTAATGCACATTGAAGTTTGAGAACCATGAATGTAATTGAACATTTCTTACTAAAAATGAAAAAGAGAAAACAATGGAGAGCAATCATCAATGCTAACAATGCACAGGGTTATCTTTTCTAAACTAGCAAAGCATGAATACTGTGAGAACCAACTATTCACAGTCAAAGATGACCAGTGGGCCTCTAGATTCACAGCAATTCTCCCTCATAAGGCGTAGGACCACAGATCACCTCTCAGAAATGTGAAATGTTTCATGCACCAAAATGGAAAGTTCACTACTGATTTAAAAAAAAAAAAAAATGAACTCAAGTGAGCATATCTCTAGGTTTGACCATATTTCCTTCAAACTCCTCTCAATTTATTTTCATCCTCAAAAGCTTTCCCCATCATGGCCTATTTAGCCACTTTAGAGGTGTCCTTGAATTTTGTTCTGGAGGGCTCATTATCATTATTCTTTCTTTTTTTTTTTTTTCCAGTAAAGGGTTACCTTCCAGTTCAACATTTACCTTGGAAGAGGGGACCATCTACTTGACTTCTGAGCCAAACGCTCTGGAAATGCAGGATGATAATGCCTCCGTACTCGATGTTTATTTAGTAAGTGATGTTTAGTTTCTTCCCACCTTACCCTCTAGTTTACAAATGGACTGAGGTCCTGAATTACATCACATGTGCTTGGGTTTTAAAAGAAAAATAGTACCATCACTTCTACAAATGATGTATCCTTTCACAAGCCATGTTTTCCCACTGTGTAGAATATTACACAAAGAACATCTAGGGTGAGATACTAAATCACCATATGTAATAAAAGAACAAATCTCCTAATGCTGGGACAAAGTGAGGCTCTTCAGTTTTATGCCCAAAGTAATATCTTCTTTGACTCGAATATATATCCCCATGCATGTGAATCATCTTCATTTGGGGATGACTGCCTTGATAAATTGTTAGCCTGAGGTACAGAATCAGGTTGTGGGAGGAACCTGAATTCAGTACCAAGAACCTTGACTCACTCCCTCCCTCAGTTGTCACCAACCAGCTATGTAATCTGAGTAAGAACCTCTCCAGCTGTGTGTCCTTATTTGCCAGATGAGGGAAATACCTGCCCTGCCCACCTCACAAGGATGCTTGAAAGATCACAAGTGATCATTCATGTGGACACCATTTAGTGCCTTTCAAGTTGTCTCTAGAGGCATAATTGAATTATTAGATGAGGCCTAGAAAGATACTCTGATAGCTAGACTATACAGGAGACTATTTTTCCTGCAAAATACATCTCACACTCATTGTTCATGGCCTTGAATACCTGCACCAACTCTCATGAAATGGAAAGTGTGATTTGGAATTTTCTACTTAAAGTTTTGCAAAACCCAAGTCAGTACACTACATCACTCAGTATGCAGGCTTGACACTGGGAATCAACACCACTATCTCATAGTAGCACATCTCCACACGCCATTTTATGTTTCTCCACATCCCCCAGGCTAGCACTGTATTTCTTCAAGTGTTATTCTGCAGGACATCAGTCACCCAAAATGTTACTTCTCAGCCCAAGGCCCTCTAGTGTCTTCCCACCTCTCCTGGACAGAAATCCACAGTCCTCAGGGCCCAACACCGGTTTGGCCTTCTCTGCCTCTCTGAGCTTCTCTCCTGCCTCTGTCTTTCTTGCCGATGCCTTTTAAGCCACACTGGCCTCCTTGGCACTCCTCCCACACACCAAGCACATTTCTCCCTCAGGATCTTGGCATTTGCTATTACTTTCTGGGCACTATCTCACTGTCCCATGCTCATTCCCTCACTTCCTTCAGGTCTTGGCCCAAACATCTCCCCCTCAAAGAGGCTTTTCTTGACCCTCCCCCATAACCATTATGAAAGGATTTTTTTAAACTCCTGAATATCCTGGTTGTAGCACACAGAACTTTTTTCCACTGAGCAGTGCTCTTCCCCACATTGCCCCCTTTTTTAAAAACAGTAAGGTATAGTATATTGCAAGATCCTTACAGAAAAGCTGATTCTTCTCCATAACCAAGAAGATAGGGAATTAAAAAGGAACAAAATATACAATATTTTTTTGGTTTCACAGTAGGTATGGTTTCATCTGAAAGTAGAAATCAGGAAAGCTGAAATGAAAGACCAAGTGAAATCTCATCTTCATGAGCTAAGGGTTCATGCCACTTATAAGTATCTTTAAAAAGACAAATTTGCACCGACCAAGGGCATGTGGTACTCCTGAGTGGACTGCAAGATCTCGAGATAGTTAAATGGGGTTGCTAATGCCAGTTCCTTATCCTTTATTTCTTTGGTAGAAAAGTTCATTGTCTTATTAGTCCTTTTGGTTATTCCTCCCTGGTACTATCAGTTTCATTTATGAGAACACTGCTATTTATTTGGTTTCAGTGGTGTCTAATTTTATTGCTTTATGTCTTTGATACTGAAAAGCAAAGCATTTCAGAAAAGAGTGACGCTTGCCTCAGAAGCAAGGAAAAGCCCCAATATTAATCACTGGTTGTATTGAGAGCACTTGAACTAGAAAAAAAGAATCATGGGAGTTTAGAACTGAAAGAAATGGTGGTGAGCTGTCTGGTGTGGTCTGCGGACCAGTTTTCCCAGCACAGCTTTTGTTGTGGTTCACAAACATTGAGGGAAAAGGAGAAGGGAGTCAAGCTGTGGAGAGAGTCACAAGACAGTAGAAATTTCTCTCATCAAGACTGGAAAAAAAACTGGTCTGGTGGAATTTGGAGAAACAACTATAAAATGAGAAAATTTTTAAATATTCACAGTAACTATTAAAAGTTAATCTAAATAAATTTTTATGAAGACAACTTTTACGGAACAAAAATTTAGTGAGAAGAGGCATTATTTTACATTTTTTCAATTCTTAATGTCTAACTTCACAAAAGCTGGATTCTCGTGTTTCTAAAGTAGATTGTTGCAATATCATTGTGTTCCACTGCACTCTCATGAGAGAGAATGAGAATAAAAAAGCAAACAACATCTTAGTGTTAATAGGAAAATAGTTTAACCTTATGGATTCCTGGAAATGGTACCCCTAACAGTTTTTCTAGTACTTTAACCTGGTCCCTTCTCCTGTTGCAGAACCAAATGGGACATGAATTAGAGAGAAATAGGCATCTATGCCTATCTCTGCCTCTCATTAATCATCAACCTTGAATTAACTCTTTTCTGGCCTTAGCTTTCTCACCTGTAAAGTGGATCAGGATATCATCTCTAAGACCCCATCCAGCTCTGACCAGCTATGACTTATTCTAAATTACAAGGAGTTGCAGAAATAAGGTTTATCTAGAGTAGATACAGTTGTTTCTCCATATTTCACTGTTTCATCACATTCTACCTTAGACCTTCACAGTAGTTAAACTTGTTTTATGGCAATACATCTAGAAAGTTCTGCACCATTAACTTGTAATTTCGGGGTGTGTTTTCATGCTGGAGATTTTTATTTATTTTGGATGCTTTTCCAGATTTAAAAGGATACAGCTCATTGCCCTCCCTTCGGTGTTTTAATACTCAACACTGTGAAAGAGTGAATGGAAAAGAAAAGCACAAGAGGGAAAACCAATCTTGCCTACACCTTTTTCTCTCCATCCTCTAGACCTAATTAGAATCCTCTTAATCACAGCCATCCTTATGGGAAGAGCAGTTGGAGCCTTCTGTGTAACACTGTGTTCAGTACTGTAACCAAACATGGATTTCTCTTAATGTCTCTCCTTTCCATACAGCTTTCTCTATTGTTAGTTGTAACCTAATCACCAAGTGGTGTTATTTGTATATTAATGGACACTACTCTTTATATCCCTTTCAAAATATGATTTAAACCCAAATGATTTGTGAACATAATAAAACCCAAATAACATCTGAAATTTCATTTTTAAGGATCCATCCACATTTTGTGCACATAAATTTGGCCAACTATCCTGCTTTTTCCTGTGATTTGACAAAATTAAAAGAAGAGGCTATCTTAAAAGGGAGCTAATTGTTCCATCGTCCTTATTAAAACGCTTGGTTCTGGCTCCATGTTCCTGGCTATCCTCACTGCTTTGAAAAGGCCATTCGCCTTCATGCTCCAGAGTTCCAGGCTCTCTGAATCATTTGAAAATATTCAAATCAAGGAATGTATTTCAGAAGATGATTTTATCCAGTGCCCAAAGATGTGTTTTCCATTGAATTTTGAGTTGATGACACAGATTAGGGTATTTAAAAGAATACAACAGAGATAAGCGGGCTCTCTTGATTTAAAATAGGCAATCATGCAGTCTTCATAATAGAGCTAGATTCTACTGTTTGAATAGCCCCTGATATTCTAAGGCACTGACGCTGTCACAGTAACTGTTATTTCAGTTCCTAATGCCGTTTCCTTGCCTGATGTAGAAAGCAATTTGGTGTTAATGGGAAGAGGAACAACTAACAAAGCCATTGCAGCTGAAAATGTCATGGGTCACTAGCTGAGGAGGGATGAGTAAGTGGGAGATGATATTCCTATTTAAAATAACAGAAATTTGAAAGATGGCTGCCACACAACAGTGACTTTCTTGCTTTCAGTCCCGAGATATGCCCTTTTTTCCTTACTTCCCATATTCACATCCTCTCAGTAATACGTATTTTCATACAGATACATGTCTCTGCAAAAGTAGCTGTGGGCAAAGGAAAAGAAATAGTTAAGCCATTTCTTAGCCATGCCAGTACTGGAGATTAGTACTCTGATGTGCAGCTGTCGGACAGCTTGATTATTGAATGTGTCTTTAGGGTGGTTAATAATACTCTTTGATCATGGAAAGAAGAGTGGCAAAGAAGTGAAAATGATTGAATTAACAGCTTATCATACTATTATGCATGGGAAAAGCCTGAGAAAAAGAAGAGAAACATTTTAAATTAGGTCACAGGGGTCTTAGAAAATTTAGTGGAACTTTTTGGCAAGGAAACTGCATTTCTGGATTCAATTCCATTGGCATTGAGGTTAATGATTTAATGTGAAGTATCAGATCTCTTTAATCACTCCTTGTCTGAGCCAGTGTTAGCCGATGTGAGGGGTGTTTATTTCAAACAGTGGCAATTCTATTGCTTCAGCAGAGAACTAGATTCCTTACCAACCAAGGATGCTGCTCTTCAGCTTGTAAGGCATTTAACCAAAATGCCACTTCCTTCTACCATACGACTACTTGTTGAGAAGGAGATTTCAGAAAGGGCTAAATAGGGCCCTTTTTCGTTCCCAGAAATGCTTGACCCCCTTAAGTCATTAACCCAATTATATTTCTAAGACATAGGGAAGTGCTAAAAAAAATGAATCCCACTGTCTGAGCCCCATGGCACCTAGAAGTAATTCCTGTACTGAAACGAGAGACACAAGCTTCAAATTAATGAGGCGACCTGTCGATCTGGATTAGGCAGTCACCCGCAGGATTAAAAAAAAAACACACAACAGTATTAAACTACTGTTTAAGAATTAGCTTAGGGATTTGGAGTTGGAGTTATAAAGGCATTAGGCTTTTCAGTTAAATTAGGCCCAAAGTTAGCAATCGAATGACAGCTCACTCGTAAGGCTTTGGTAGTTTTTTGTTTTATCCTAGCTTTACAGTGAATTGTGGCCTCCCAGGCCAGCTTGATTTCTACCTTTGTTAAGGCCAGTTCTGTTCTACAGCTTGCCTGAGTCTCTTATTACATCCAGGCCCTCCACAGGTAGCCCCATAATTTTCCGTTCCTGGCCTCTCTCCTCTTGTCCGCTGCCTCCAGACTCTCCCTTATCTCCCTTATTGCTTCTCTTACTGATTTCTATTTCCGTATCCTCCCTTATCATTACAAGCCAGTGCTTGCTAGCCTCCTGAGCCTTTCTAACTTTCGGGAAAAGAGGGTTTGACAAAGGACAGTCTCTAATGGTGTGAACTTGGTCTACTGGGCCCTGAGCCTGTAGGAAATGAATAGCAAACTCAAGAGGAACCAGATTAGGAAACAAAGGAGAATTTTACGGAAAGCAAGTTTAAATCATATCGTCGGCCTAGTGAATAGGGTTGTCATCATTCATACCCTTCACTCTCTTAGGATCTGAGAAGGAATAGAAAAATGTGTCAGAAGGGAGAATTTATAAAGTACTGTACACTTAAAAAAATAAGGCCTCCCCGAATGTGATGAACGGTATGAGGAGGACTCAGGAATGGGGATGTGAGGGCTTAGCTTCCCTTTGGTTCGTATCTGCCTGTGTTAGTTTGCTAGGGTTGCTGTAACAAAGAACCACAGCCTAGGTATCTTAAACAATAGAAATGTGTCTCAGTTCTGAGGGCCAGAAATCCTGGACCAAGGTGTTGGCAGGGCCATGTCCCTTCCAAAGTCTCTAGGAGAGGATCCTTCCTTACTCCTTCCAGCTCTGGTGGTCCTTATCTTCCCTGGCGATGACTTGCAACACTCTAATCTCTGCCTCTATCTTCACATGGCCGCCTTCCCTGTGCCTGTGTGTCCTCTCTTCTTCTCATGAGAACACCAGTCAGCCTTCCCTGTGCCTCCGTGTGTCCTCTCTCCTTCTCATGAGGACACCAGTCATTGGATTAAGGGCCCACTCTAACCCAGAGTGACCTTATCTTAACTTATAGATGTAATTACATCTGCAAATACCTTATTTCCAAATAGGGTCACATGCCAAGATTCTAGTTGGACATGCATTTGGGGGGCTCATTATTCACCAACTACACTGCTTTACTCAGGGCCCTGTGAATTGCTCCTTGCCACGTGTGGTCCCACGTTCCTATTCACTTTTCATCTCCCTGGCTAAGTCACTGTGAGGTTGGGTAGATATTTCCAAATTATTTTGGATCCTCACGAAAAGGTGTAAAGTAAATGAATGTATTAAGAAATACACTCACCTTTGGGGTCATATCATGCATTAAAAGTAAAATCCCTGAGGTAGACCAGGGCATTGGTATTTTTAAAAGCTCCCCACATATCCAGGTCCGAGCTGCACTGAACTGGTTGACAGGATCTCTCAGCTCTGAGCATCCTATGATTCCAAGAAAGATGCGCTAGATATAAGGGAGAGCTGTGTCCCTTCCCAGGGTCCCCTCATAAGAGGGTTCATCAGCTAGCTTTGCTTTACATTAGAGAAAATTAACGCGCTTGATTCTGAGGCGAACCCTAAGAGCTTCCTACCACATTCAAGTTTATGAATTGGGCTTGCGTTGTGTTCCTGCTTCCCGCAGACCCTACTGCCACCTACTGGTAGGAAAGCATCTCTGACCCAGGGAGATAAGGGACTGAAGTCCTTGAATTGAAACCTAATTAGGAGTGTTTCCACGGACGATTTCCACCCCATGTCCTTTATCGTAGCCTCTCAGTGCCTGCACGTTTGGCAAGGACACAGGCGACTCCCTCTGACAGGCCCAGCACCTACTGTTGTGGCGCGTTCCAATCTAAGACCCGCAGAGCCAACTGAGATGAATTATGAGCCTTTAATAGCCAGCCAGCGACTGACTCTCCTCCGCCATGCAGGGTCAGAGAATCAGCCCCGAGCTCCCAAAAGAGGCAGCTTTTAAAGCCTAGAACCACACCAAACAAGCAAGCAGATTACAGAAGCAGAAGTTGTCTCACTTGAAAATATTCCACCCTTAACACTACCACTTCTCAGGTTGAACTGAAGGCTACAGTTACAGTCAGACACAAAACTACAGGTACTAATCTTCTCTAGGACTCAAGTGTGCCCTTCTCATCCATCAAGGCCAGTTCTACTTGAGCCTCTTTGAAAAGGCTTCCAGGTGGTTAGGGGATTCAACACAGAACATGGTTCTTTCTACTGCTTAGGCAGCAACTTCAACAAAGTGTCAACAAGGATGAGGTGGAATAAGCCTTTCGTTCACTTTCAGTCTTTGACAGGTTGTCCTTACAGCCACTCAGCTCCTAGGTGACTGTAGCTTCTGAAGTAACCCCTACACGGGATAGAATTAAGTATAATAAAATTGAAATGTAGTCTTTTTAACTTCCTAAATTTCAATAATGGCTACTTTATTCATTTCATAGGCTGCCATAACAAAGTCCTACAAACTAGGTAGCTTAAATAACAAAAAAATTACCGTCTCATAGTTCTGTAAACCAGAAGTTCAAAATTAAGGTGTCAGCAGGGTTGGTTCCTTATGAGGGCTGTGAGGGAAATCCGGGCTTTCTTCTTGGCTCATAGATGGCTGTTTTCTCCCTGTATCTTTACATTGTCTCCCTTCTGTGTCCAAATTTCCTCTTTTTATAAAAACACCGCTTGTACTGAATTAGGGCCTACCTGAATGACCTTATTTTAACTTGACTACCTCTGTAAGACCTCTATCTCCAAGTAAGGTCACATTCTGAAATATTGAGAGGTTAAAACTTATGAATTTGGGGTAGGTACAAACCAACCCATAATGGTTAAAAGTGCTGAGAAGAGAAAGTCTTGATGGGGGTGTAGCTTCTAATTCCTACCCTCTAGACCATGTCCAAGGGGCCACTGGCATCTTATGCTTTCCTTCTCTGTATGTGAGAGAGAAGCCAGTGGCCTCATCCAAAGGCAGTGCTTCTGTTTGAATGAAACCAGGCCCATATTCCTCCCCACAATATTTTCCTAATGTGGCAGAAGCAGGAGTCAGAGTTAATTCAGTTGCGGCCCCAGGGCTATGTGACATATTAGATAATAAGGTAAGCATTTGGATTTACGGTTAGCAGAACTCACTCATGCTAGAAAGTCCACTGTAGAATTGTCACTGATGCCCTCAGGCTTCTCTTGGGTCTTTGGAAAACAAATTAATCAGGCAGGGAACTCTGCTACAATATTGTTGCTGCATTAACAGTTTTGAAATGAGAGGCCATAACCCTAAATTCATCCCATGAGATGCCCAAGATGACTGCCAGCTTTTTTCCTGGGTCTGTTTTCATCTTATCAGGAATCTATCTGCTGGTTGGTATGGAACACTTTGATAGGGCACTTAGCGGCTGGCAGGAGGCCTGGCACTCTGTGTGCTGCCAACGCCTCAGACTTCAACAAACATTCTCCCAGATCGGTCACAACATGGTAGTTTTCATTAGAACTGTGCACACCCTTCAAGGACATTCCAAGTCCCACTTTCTGCCTCAAGGCTTATTGGTTAAAGGCCTGCAGTCCCTGGCCCTTGGGAAGGAGTAATTTCACCTCTGATTCCAAGTCTAAATAATTTTTTTTAAGTGCAAAGGTAGGAAATTTAGATCCGAGCTTCTCTTAAGTTCCCTCCATCTATGAAATCCCGTAGCGGGGCAGTCTGACTCCATTCATACACCGTGTCCTGATTGCTACAGCAACGGCATGTGTAGTTGTTTCACTTCCCAAGAAAATGGTGAGCTTTCAGGTTCTGCTGCTACTGGACAAAGGCTATCCCCAAGTGACTACACCTTGTAGAGTAACTTCCAATCTGAGATACATATGAATATAATAAAATGTAAATATAGAACCTTAGGTAAAAGGAAAAAGAAAAAAGATTTCACAGAGCTGCATTCTTAGAAATCCCTGAATTTCAAACACAGGGCAATCTAGTGACCCTGAGTTTGAGGGGACTCCAGAGTCAGGGTGAAGCACTGTGAAGCCTTTATGTGCATGGCTGGTGATGCTGTGAGTTTAGACTGAAATGAGTGGTGAGGCAGGACCAGTCGATGCTCTCACGGCAACAGAAGGAACATCAGCCAAAAGAATAAGACAATAAAAAATAGAGAGGAAATAGAGCAGGGCTGGGGAAAACAATTCAGGAATTGCTGATGGAAACAGGAGTTGGTATAAAAGGAAATAAGGGACTACTGCCTACAATAGCCTGGAGAAAAATGCTTTACTCAGAGGTATTTTGGCAAACAATTTCAACTTGAAACCAAAATGAGATGATGCTTAGACACCAGACAGGAAAAGATCCTGCTTCAGTGGGGTCCTGGGGCTGAACCCTAAGGTAGCTGTAGTTAAAAAAGAACATCACCCCTAAGGGATTATCAGAGCAGTATGGTACTTTGGCATAAAAACAGATATATAGATCAGTGAATTAGAAAAGAGAGCCCAGATACGAATCTTTGCTTATACCATCAATCTGCAACAAAAGGAGGCAAGGATATGCAATGGGGTAAAGGCAGCCCCTTCAGTAAGTGGTGTTAGGAAAACTGGACAGATACATGCAAAAAAAAAAAAAAGAAATTAGACTACTTTCCTACAGCATATACAAGATTAAACTCAAAATGGATTAAAGGCTTAAATGTTAAACCTAAAACTGTAAAACTCCTAGAAGAAAACATAGTCAGTAAACTGAGATTGTTCTGTCTTTTTGGATATATCTCCTTGGGCATGGGAGACAAAACTAAAAGACAAATGGGACTACATCAAACTAAAAAGTTTTTGTACACTGAAGGAAACCAACAAAACTAAAGGACAATCTACTGAATGGGAGAAGATATTCACAAATGATACATCCATTAAGGGGTTAATATCCAAAACATATAAGGAATTCATACAACTTAACACCAAAAGTACAAACAATCCAGTTAAAAATGAGCAGAGGACTTGAATAGACATTTCTCCAAAGGTGACATATGGGTAGCCAACAGACATATGAAATGATGCTCAACATCACTAATCATCAGGGAAATGCAAATTGAAACCACAATGAAATATCACCTCACACCTGTCCGAATGCCTATCAATAAATCAACAAATAAGAAGTATTAGGTAGGATGTGGAGAAAAAGGAACCCTCATACACTGTTGGTGAGATAATAAATTAATACAATCACCATGGAAAACATTATGGAGGTTCCTCAAAAAATTAAAAATTGGGCTGCCATACAATCCAGTAATTCCACTTCTAGGCATTTAGCCAAAGAAAACAAACATTAATTTGAAAGATATAGGTATCCCTTTGTTCACTGCAGCATTACTAGTAATAGCCAAGATATGGAAGCCACCTAGGTGTCTACCATTAAATAAATGGATAAAGATGTAGCACACATTTACACAATGGAATATTAATCAGCAACAATAAGAAAGCATGAAATACTGCCATTTATGACAACATGGATGGGTCTTTGAGAGTATTATGCTAAGCAAAATAAGTCAGATGGAAAAGAATAATATGATTTCCCTCCTATTTGGGATATAAAACAAAGTAAAAAAACAAACTCACGGATACAGATAACAATATGGTGGTTACCATGGAGACGGAGGGGTACCAGGAGGGCGAAGAAGGTAAAGAGGGTCAAATATATGGTGACAGAAGGAGACTAGACTTTGGGTGGTGAGCACACAATGCAATATACAGATGATGTATTATAGAACTATACTTTTGAAACTTATGTTATTAACCAGTGTCACCCCAATAAATTAACAAAAACAGTATGAAGATTCCTCCAAAAACTAAAAATAGATTTACCATATGACCCAGCAATTCCACTTCTGTTATTTATCAGAAGAAATCCAAACACTAATTCAAAAAGATATATGCACCCCTATGCTCACTGCAGCATTATTTACAATAGTCAAAATGTGGAAGCAACCTAGGTGTCCACATCAATAGATGAATAGATAAAGGTGTGGAGCATCTATACAATAGAATATTATGTGGCAATAAAACAGAATGAAATCCTGCCATGTGCAACAACATGGATGGGCCTAGAGGGTATTATGCTAAGTGAAATAAGTCAGGGAAAGAAATACCATATGATTTCAATTACATATGGAAACTAAAAATCCAAAACAAAATGAAAATAAACTCATAGAAACAGACCAAAGGGATGGTTCCCAGAAAGGAGGAGGATGAGTGAAAAAGTAGTAAAGGGGAATATAGTCAATAATATTGTGGTCAAGTTTACATAGTGACAGATGATTACTAGAATTAGCAGAGTGATCACATTGTAAGGTATAAAAATATCAAAGCACTATACCATACAACTAAAACTAATATAATATTGTATACCAACTATACTAAGATAAAAAAAAAAATGTAAACTACCAAGAAAATTTACAAGCAGTATTTAATAGAATCTTGTGGTTGAAATGGAATTTTGTGATTATCTGACACAGCTCAGCCATAACTTCCCAACCTCTCCATTGGCCACCACGTATCAAGTGCCTTTTGGGGTGCCGGGTATAGGACAGAGCTTTCTGCCTTGGCTCTATCCAGAGGCCAGTCAGCCTCAGCTTCACTCCCAGTGACAGCAACTGCCTCTCCTTCAGTGACTACTTATTTCTTTATTCTGGTTAGAAAATACTTCCAGGTTAAAGCAAAACTGGCTTCCATACATTTATCCAGGTTCTGGTCTTGGAGCCCTTTAGTTTCACTCATTGGGTCTCAACAAATGGCAAATTGGGCCCATGTGCTGGGGAGGACATGAGTGTGAATATCAGGATGTTCGATGTGAGGGGAGACTGGGAGGAGTGAAGCTTCACCTGTCTACTCACTTCACGCATTATGGTAGTTCAACCCCCACCCTGAGGATCACGGCCACCTGTGTCACTATTGTTGCTGCCAGTGTCACACTTTCAGGTGTCCTAGGACTAAACTAGTATCTAATCCTTTCTTCCCATGGCTAGCCTTCAGATATTCAGAGATGATTATTATACCCATCTCTTCATCTTATTTTCTAGACCAAAAAGTCCAAGCCTCAGCCAGTCCTGGATATGGAGCCCTTAACTGGTAGATCTTCTCAGGCATGACTCAAATTGGTCAATGTTCCTCTCAGTCTGGCATTAGAGACCAGACACAGACCCAATTTGTGATCTATAGGACCAGCAGAACAGAACTATCACCTACTTTTGTTTTTTGGTTTTAAGAAAGCAGGACTCAAATCTAGTTATCCTTATTCTCTGTGAGTTTTATGTCACTGATTGATGCATCACACATCAGAGTTATAAAATTAAGCCTAAATAAAGTCCACCTTAAAGACATCTCTTCTGAGGATATGGGCAATTTTCCATTTGCCCACTGCTATAGCTCACGACACCTAACACTCAAGCTGCTTCTGAAAGGTGATTTCTGAATAACAGTTTAAGCATGTTGTGCATTTAAGTAGGCAAATCTCTAACAAATAAGAGGGAACAATCTAAACTATTAAAGTGGTAATAAAAATTACAAATAGCCTCAAATTATGTGATAAAATACTCATTTTAAAATAGAATTCCCTTTTTTTTTTTTTTGACATAGTTTTTCTAATAATTTTTGGAGTCAAGCTTTTTCAGCTTCCAAATAAAGGTGTTGGGAAACAATCTCTGATCCAGCTCCAACCTTCTTAACTAGCATATGCCAGGCACCGTGCTAAATGATATGTATGTAATTTTTGTATATTGTATATGTGTGTATACATATATGTGTACACACACACCATCTCTCCATAGAAAAGTTTACCTCTTAAAAGTCCCCTATAAAGTGGGGTTTCTTGCCACCATTTTACAGATAAAACAAATAGAGTACAAAGATTAAGTAATTTGCATAATGTCCTACAGCTGTAATAATTAGGAAATCAGTAGATTTAACCCAGTGTGTCTGTCTCTAAAGACTGAACATAGTACTGCTTCCCCATATATATTTTAGTACAACTCTCACAGGTTGAATTAGCTGCATCTGACCTTAAATGGTTATTATTTTAGGAAAAATACTTGTTGGATATATTTTACTCCTTGGCCGCAGGGATAGTGTTTTAAACTGAACACAGCACTTATGAGTTCAAAACCATATTCAAGTTGCTGTAATTGGCTTCAGGCCTGAAATAGCACAGCACATCCCCAAAGCTCTGCACACGTGAAAGGCAGAAGTGTGTCTTAGCCAGTATTGCTTCTTTCCTAGTCCCTACCCATGCTATTATTTAGTAGGAACTTGATAAGCCTTGATGTAATTAACGTGTTACAGATCCACCAGAGAAGCATATGCTGTGCTAATCATTGCTGAAGAATCCCAACCTCATGCACGCCCACTTCGACCTGCACATTTCCCAGGCACAAGTCACTGGGAAAAATAATGTGCTTTGTGTTGCTTCTCATGAGGAGCAGTTATAAATCAATGCCAAAGCTAAGTCTTACAGCCACTTTCTCTTTCTCCCAGTAAGTGAAAATGGTGACCGCCTAAGCAGATGGGTGAGACATGCACACTGTCGTGGGAGAAGTTCCTCCACTCCAGAATTGCTCAAAGGAATTCAGCTGAGCCCCACGACGCAGAGAGTAATAATCAACTGGACTTGGGAGTTTGCGAGATATCGAGAGCCTTGGTCCATGGGCTGATCAACAGATGTGATGTGAAAAATACCACACTATTCTGTCATTTGCTGTTGCTTGCTGAACTGTGAAGAACTGCATGAACTATATTTAAGCTGCTTTCTACACCATTGCCAATCACCTTTTTGGACTTGAAAGTGCTATTTTCCTATTGACACTTGCATTATTTCATTTTGCATGTATCCAGTGATTATACATCAGCAACATATGTAATCTGCTTATATATTTTTTAAAAACCCATCCGTGCAAAAATGGTAAATAAAGTATAAATTCTGTTTTTGCAAAATTATAATCATAGCCCATGTCATTAAAAGTTTAAATTGGTTTCATAAAAAGATCAGTACAATAGGTCTGCATATACTTTATAGATAAGTAGCTTCTATAAAGATATTTTCACTGTTTACTAGTGAAATGAAAAAAGCAAAGCTATTTATAAAAGGCCTTATGTCGTGTACATACATTGTCTTTGAAATATTTGTGATTTAGTTTATTGCTTGTAAAAGAGAAATTATATAATTTATTTAGTAAATACTATTGTAAACTATAGTTTTATTGAGAGAAATAAAATATTTTGTTCTCAGTTGTGGTAGTACAGTAATTCTGATGATTTATGATCTTTGAATTTCCTTCCATTAATTGAAAAGAAATAACTTCATCAGTCCTCATTTTTAGATATTCTAAAATCCTAAATTAACTGACTCTCATGACAGATGAAAAGGGAGAGAAAATTCCCTGGGACTTGAGAAAACAATCAGCAACAAGTTCTGCTCAACCTGTTCAAGACTCTCCCAAATGTCTTGGTGTACTAGTCAGCTTGTACCATGTTATGCTGTGGTAAAATGAATACATGCATACATACTTACATCCCAAAATCCCTGGATAGGGAACCCAGAGCAGCTCCTATGTAGAACATGACACTTTTATGTAGAAGGAAAAAAACTGATAGTAGAACCAAGCAATGGGAGCTCATAAAGCTTCTGCTTAAATGTGGTTTACAGTACTTATCACATTCCACTGGCCAACGCAAATGATTTTGACAACTCTGATGTCAAAGGCAAATAGTATACTTCTCACATAGATTGGATTCAGTAGAAAGGGGCAACAAATATTTTAATTAATGCCTCTACACCATCTCATGAGTCACGAGCAGCAGTGGCTTAAGAGGCTATATAACCACACACCAAAAAAAAATCATTAGAAAGCAAAATAACCAAGGCTGCAGAAAGATATTCCTGATGAGTAAGATGCTCAGTGTAAAATACTTCAAGTGAAAGCAAGCTGAATCTTGTAAGCAAATGTGGTATTCACTTTTGTAAATATAGCTAGAGCCATGGTTACTCAGCTTAAGTAGTAATTTTGCCTGCAGAGTTGGTGCTGGGAATCTATCCTGTGTTGTCATGTCAACAGGTAAATTTACTCATGGGGGTTTCTGAGGATTCTTTGCCTCTCTCGCCCTAGTATTCATATGTACTTGCAGATACTTTCCCTCACTACAGGAGGTTACCTAGCTGGAATTCTACTTTTCGCCCTTCCATTTGTAAACCTACCCATTTATCTAAACAGGGGTCCTTAGCCCAAAACCCATTTAGGAGGGCCACGGGTGGATCTTAATAGGACCACAAAATAATATACACAGGTAGGATATGCTTTTGTGCATATGAGGGATTTATCTTTCGTGACAAGGAAGACTGTAATTTTCATCAAATTCACAATGACTTTGATCCAGGAAATGTTAACCATTATTTTAAGGCCTAATTCAAATGTTATTTCAATGTCATGAAGCTGTGTCTATGATCCCCAACCCTTTTCACCAACCACCATCACTTCTGGCCAGCCTGTAGTGTCATCTCACTGGTCTTGGAAAATCTCAACACTTTGTACTTTTTTAAAATAATTGTGGTATAACTTACATACAATAGAGTGCATTACATTTGCATACACCCATGTAACCAGCACCCCAAACAAGATATCAAAGATTTCGGGTAACCTACAGACTCTTTAACGCTTCTCTATCAGTGCCATTGATGAGATTGATGCCTTCCCATCAATGCCCCCAAAATAACCACTATTATGACTTCTATCATAGATTTTCCCATTCTTGAACATCATGTAAATGGAATCATACAATATACACTCTATCCGGATTTTTGTGTTCAATACTATATGAAATTCATTCATTTTGTTGTGAATAGAAGCTCATTCTTTTTCATTTCTGAGTAGTATAAACATTGTATAACTATTCCAAAATTTTCTACTCTATTGCTGATTAACATAGCTTCCCATTTGGGGCTATAAACATGCACATTGAAAGATGAATGATGAGAAGCCCAGACTTCCTCCACCTAGCTCCCAATTTAACTTCAAGCACCCATATTGAACATGGATGCAGACAATTTAACTTCGAGCACCCATATTGGACATGGAAGAATTTTCTCTGAGAAGTATCATTCTTAGGAATTAGGTGATCATCCCCTAATTCGCCTAGAATAGCCTGAGTTTATGCCTGACACTGAGGCAATATAATGATACTGGCTCTCAGAAATCTTCCATTTTGGACCACAAATTATATGGTTACCTTACCAAAGGGGAAAGTTTGAAGATCATAACATATTGGAGATTCCCCAACAATTGCCTAAGCCAGAGCGCCCTACAATGAAGTTCAGCTACAACACTTCCCCTCCACCCCTGCAAGTGCTCTCAGCATTTAGTCCCCACTCCTAATGAACAACCAACTAAGGATCACAAGCTATCTAAGGAAATTCTCTAAAATGAGACAAAATACAAACAAAATTGCTGCTGGGAGAAACAAGGATATAGTAAGTGAACTTAAACAAAAATGACCATTACATCTTCAGAAACAATAATATGGCATCCACAAAACAAAATGCTATTACAAAAATCAACATTCAGTAAACATAAGAGCTCTTGGAAATTAAAAGTATGATAGCAGAAATTAGAGACTAAGAGGCTGGTTGGAAGATAAGGTTGGAGGAATATCCCAAAGAGATTAAAAATGGGATAAAAGAATTATAAACTTGAAGACCATTCCATTTGATCCAATGTTTAAATATGACTTTCTGAAATAGAAAACAGAAGATGGAGGTAAGGAACCCTTCAAACAAATAAGAAAACTTCTCAGAACTAAAGCACAGGCATTTCCAAATTGAAGGTACTCTGAGTGCTCGGCACAATGGATGAAAATGAGCCTGACCATGCAATTTCAGACCACCAGGGATAAGATTCTACAAGATTTGGGGGAGTAAAACTAATTTTATATAAAGGGCTCAAAGGTAAGAATTATACCAAATTACTCAATGGCAGCATTGTAAGCTAGAAACCAATAAGCTATGCCTTAAAAAACCTGAAAGAATTTTATTTCTAATTTACAATTCTATGCCCTGTTTATTAGGGTTCTCCAGAGAAATAGGAGAGACACAGACATAGACAATTTAAATTTTTAAGAACTTGGTTCATACAGTTTTCGGGGAAGGCAAGACTGAAATTCATAGGATAGTTTGGCAGGCTGGAAATGGTCTTGAGACAGAATTTCTTATTTTCTAGGAACCTTCGGTTTTTGTTAAGGCCTTCACTTGATTGGGTGATTACCCACATTATCAAGTGTAATTTCCTTTACTTAAACTGATTATGGATTTTAACTACATCTACAAAATATTTTTACAGCAATACCTAGATAATATATTTGATTAAATAATTAGATACTCTACCTTAGCCAAGGTGATATATAAAATTAACAATCACACTCAGGAAAAACATTTGAATGTGAGGATAGAATAAATTTACCTATGCAAAAAATCCTTTTTGTCTTCCCTTTATCTGAAAGATCCAAAAACATATGTTTTACCAAAATGAGATAGAAAGCTAAGAGAGTTAAAGCCATGAAAGAGCCATAAGATCCAGAAAATGAGAGATCAACACAAGAGGGAGGTGAAGGGAATCCCCAGGGTAGAGGTAAGGGAAATCTCAAAATGGCAGCTGTAGAGGGTGTCTCGAAATCAGTCCAGACTGGAGCAGAATGGCTCTGGGTATGACTTCTCCAAGAAGCTGAAGATACCCAAGGGATTTATACAATGAAGGAAGAAGATTTTAACTTTAGATGTTCTAGATTTTATCATGGAGCAGCAAAAAAAAAAAAAGGACATTAGCGGAAAAACTGGCAAAATCTCAAAATCTGAATGGAGTCTGGAATTTACTTAACGGTGTCATACAAAGGTCAATCTCTCCATTTTGACAAATGAATCATAGCTATGTTATTTCAACATTAAGAGAAACTAGGTAAAGGGTATACAGGAATTCTGTTCTATCTTTGCAAATTTTCTATAAATCCAAAATTATTCTCCCAAAAAAGTTCATTAAAACTGAAAAATAAATGGACAAATACATACTTCAAAGAAAATATACAGATGGCAAACAAGCACAAAAAAAGCTGCTCAACATCATTAGTAAAACTACAATGCGAAGTAAAACTACAATGACATACCACTATATTAAAATGACTAATTTTTAAATTGACAATACCAAATGCTGGTGAGAATGAAAAGCAACTCTCTCACACTCTGCTGGTAAAAATGCAAAGTGCCACTCTGATACAATTTGTCACTTTCTTAACCAAGTTAAGCAAGTTACCATATGACTAAGCATCTCTACTCTTGGTATATATATTAAAATATTGAAAACTTGTACATAAAAAACTTGTACATGGATGCTTATAGCAGCTTTATTAACTATTGACAAATATTGAAAACAACCCTAATGTCCCAAAGTGGGCGAATGGATGAACAAACTGGTCCATTCATACAATAGAATGATATGCAGCAATAAAAAAGAGAGAACTAGTGATACACTCAACAATATGAATGAATATAAAAGACACTATGCTGAGTGAAAAAGCAGTCACTTACTGTATGGATCCATTTATATGACATTCTGGCAAAGGCAAAATGATGGGATTAGAAAACAGGTCAGTATTGTCAAGGGTTGAGGTGGGGGGAAGGGATTGACTACAAAGGGGCAGCATGACAGAATTTGGAGAGTGATGGAACTGATCTGTACCCTGATTGTGGTGGCAGTTGCTCAAAACTACATAGATGTTAAAACTCATAGAAATGCTCACCTAAAGAATGAAATTCTGTTACACTGTATATAAATTAAAAAAAAATTTGGACTAGAAACGTATACCTTAAAATGAACTATTATAACTCTAAGATGTTTATGTAAGCCTTATGGTAATCGTGAATAAAAACATAATAAATATACAAAAGATAAAGATATCTAAGTGTACCACTACAGAAAATTACCAAGAAAGGGAACAAGAAAGGAACGAAGGAAATACAAAAGAGCCAGAAAACAATTAACAAAATTTCATTAAGCCCATATCTGTCAATAATTACTTTAAATGTAAATTGCCTAATTTCTCCAATCAAAAGGAACAGAGTAGCTGAATTAATAAAAATAACAATAAGATCCAACTATATGACTAACTTTAGCTTTAAGGACACAGAGACTGAAAATGAAGGGATAGAAAAAGATTCCATGGAAGTGGAAACCAAAAGAAATCTGGGTAGTTATACTTAAATTGGACAAAACAGACTTTAATACAAAGATTGCGATACAAAACAAAAAAGGTCGTTATGATAAAGGCATCAAACAAGAGAATATAACATTTATAAATATATATGCACCCTACTTAGAAGCAGCTAAATCTATAAAGCAAATATTAACAGAAATAGACAGCAATACAATATTAATAAGGGACTTCAACTTTCATCAATAGATCATCCAGACAGAAAATCAATAAGGAAAATTGGACTTAAACTACACGTCAGACCAGATGAACTTAATATTTACAGATCATTCCATTCAAAAGCAGAATACACATTTTTCTCAAGTATACATGGAACATATGTTATGCCACAAAACATGATTTAATAATTTTAAGAAGACTGAAATCATATCAAGCATCTTTGCTGGCCACAATGGTGTGAAACCAGAAATCAATTAAAATAGAAAAGTGGAAAATTCACAGATATGTGTCAATTAAACAACATGCTCCTAAACAACCAATAGGTTAAAGAATAAATCAAAAGACCTCAAAAAAATATCTTGAGACAAATGAAAATGGAAATATAACATATCAAACTTATGAGATGCAGCAAAAGTGGTTCTAAGAGAGAATTCATAGCAATAAATGCCTATGTTAATAAAAAAACAATAACTCAAATAAACAACCTAACTTTATACCTCATAGAACTAGAAAATTAAAAACAAAGCCCAAAGTTAGCAGAAGGAAGGATATAAAGATCAGAGTGGAAATAAATGAAATAGAGACTAAAAGACAATAGATCAATAAAACTAAAAGCTATTTAAGATAAAATACACAAATCTTTAGCTTGACTTACCAAAAGAAGAAGTCAAAAATAAAATTAGAAATGAAAGAGATGCTACAACAGATACCACAGAAATACAAAGGATCATAAGAGACTACTAAGGATGATTGTACACTAACAAATAGGACAATCTAGAAAAAAATGAATAAATTCCTAGAAAGATACAACCTTCCAAGACAGAACTTTGAAGAAATAGAAAATCTGAATGGATAACTTACCAGGAAGGAGACTGAATTAGTAACCAAAACCTCCCAACAGACAAGTCCAAAACCAGATGACTTCACCAGTAATTATACCAAACATTCAAAGAGAATTGATACCCATTCTCCTCAAACTCTTCCAAAATATAAAAGGAGTGAACACTTCTGAACTTATTCCACTATGCCATTATTACCCTGATACCAAAAACAAACAAGGATTCTACAAGGAAAGAAAATACAGACCAATATTCCTGATGAACATAATTGCAAAAATCTTCAACAAAATATTAGCAAACCAAATTCAACAATACATTAAAAGGAGCATATACCATAATCAAGTGGGATTTATTCCAGGGATGCAAGAATGGTTCAACATCTATAAATCAATCAATATGATACATGACATTAATAAAATGAAGGATAAAAATGACATGATCTTCCCAGTAGCCACAGAAAATGCATTTGACAAAATTCGACATCCTTTCCTGGTAAAAACTTTCAACAAATTACATATAGAAGGAAAGTACCTCAACATAATAAAGGACATATATGAGAAGCCCGCAGCTAAGTTCATACTCAATGGTGAAAAACCAAGTTTTTCCTCTAGGACAGTGGTCCCCAAAGTTTTGGGACCGGTGCTCCCATGAGAATCTAATGCCTGATGTTCTGAGGTGGAGCTGAGGCGGTGATGCTAGTGCTGGGAAGAGGCTGCAAATACAGCCTCTGTATTTGCAGCCTCTTCCTAACAGGCCACAGACTAGTACCGGTCCACAGCCCGGGGGTTGGAGGACCCCTGCTCTAAGATCAGTACCAAGACAAGGATGTTTATTGTCAGGCAAGAAAAAGAAATAAAAGGTATCCAATTCAGAGAAAAAGAAGTAAAAGTGTCTATTTGTAGATATCATTATATGTAGAAAACCCTAAAGATTCCACCCCAAAAACTGTTAGAAGCAATAAATAAATTTGGTAAAGTTTCAGGATACAAATATCAATATACAAAAACTGGTTGCATTTCTATACACTAATAATGAACTATGAGAAATAAAAATTAAGAAAACAATGTACAATTACATCAAAAAGAATAAAATATACAAGAAAATTTAATCAAGGAGGTGAAAAACCTGTACATTCAAAACTGTGAGACATTGATTGAAGAAAATTAAAAAGATAAACAAATGAAAAAATATTTCATGCCCATGGAAAAATACTGTCCATAATACTCAAATTGATCTACAGATTCAATATAATCAATACCAAAATTCTAGTGACATATTTTACAGAAATAAAACAATTCTAAAATATATATGTAATCACAAAAGACCCAAAATAGCCAAAGTAATCTTGAGAAAGAACAAACCTAAAGTTATCACATTTCCTGATTTCAAACTATATTACAAAACTATAGTTATCAAAACAGTTTGGTATTGGCATAGATCAATGAAATATAATAGAGAGCCGAGAAATAAACCCACATATACATGGTCGATTAATTTGTGACAAGGGAGGAAAGAATACAATGGGGACGGAACAGTCCCTTCAATAAGTGTGCTGGAAAAACTGAACAACCACATGCAAAAGAATGCAACTAGACTACTATCTTATACCATACGCAAATAATAATCAAAATGAATTAGACTTAAATATAAGACCTGAAACTATAACACTCCTAAAAGAAACATAGATGGTAAGCTTCTTGACATTGGTCCTAGTGATAACTTTTTAGATATTGAAGTTCCTCAATAACTAAAAATAGAACTACCATGTGACCCAGCAATTCTACCTCTGAGTATTTGTCCAAAGTAAAGGAAAACACTAATCTTTGAAAAGATATATGCACCCATGGTCATTGCAGCATTATTTACAATAGCCAAGGCATGAAAACATCCTAAATGTTCATCGATGGATGAATGAATAAGGAAGATGTGGTATATATATACAACAGAATACTACTAAGCCAAATAAAAGAATAAAATCATGCCATTTGCAACAACATGGATATGCCTTGGGTGCATTATGCTGAGATAAGTCAGAGAAAGACAAATCCTGAATGATCTCACTTATGTGGAATCTAAAAATCAAAACAAACAAAAAACCAAGCTCATAGACATAGATTGGTGGTTGCGGGTAATTGGGCATCAAAATAGGTGAAGGGAATCAAAAGGTACAAACTTTCAGGTGTAAGATAAATAAGTGCTAGGGATGTGATGTATGACATGATGATCACAATTAACTGCTATATGGTTTATATGAAAGTTGTTAAGAGTAAATCCAAAGAGCTCTCATCTAAAGAAAAAAAAATATATACATCGTTTTTCCTTTTTTTTGTATTATATGAGATGATAAATGTTATTTAAACTTATTGTGGTAATCATTTCATGATATATGTAAGTCAAATCATTATGTTGTATACCTTCAACTTATACAGTGCTATATGTCACAAAACTGGTGGGAAAAGTTCTCAAAAAACATTATTTTACACCTGAAGAAACTAAAACAAGAAATTATGCCCAAAGTTAGAAGGAAATAATAAAGATCAGCAGAAAAATGAAAGAGACCAGAAAAACAATAAAAAAATAACAACTGACAACACTAAGAGCTGTTTTTTTGAAAAGATAAACAAAACGACCCAACATCAGCTAGACTAAGAAATAAAGAGAAGACTCAAATAAAATCAGAAATGAAAGATAGACATTATAACTGATACTGCAGAAATACAAAGGATTATAAAAGGCTACTGTGAATAATTATATGCCAACAAATTAGGTAACCTAGAAAATAAATGGATAAATTCCTAGAAACATACAACTTACCAAGATGGAATCAGTAAGAAATAGACTATCTGGACAGATCAATAATGAATAAAAACATTAAATTGGTAATCAAAAACCTCCCAACACAGAAAACCCCAGAACCAGACAGCTCCACTGGTGAATTCTCCTGAAGTTTAAACAGGATTTAATGCTAATTCTTCTCAAACTCTCCCCCGAAAATGAAGAGGGAACACTTCAAAACTTATCCTATGAGGCCAGCATTACCCTGATACCAAAGCCAAATAAGGACACTATAAGAAAAATATAAAGCAATATCCTTGATAAATATACCTATAAAAATTCTCAACAAAATATTAGCAAACAATTCAATAACGCATTAAAAGGATTACAACTTTTTTATAACGAAATGGAATTTATCCCCGGGATGCACACCTTTTTTATGACCAAGTAGGATATATCCCTGGGTTTAACCTATGCAAATCAATAAATTAAAAATAAAAATTACATGATTATTTCAGTAGATGTAGATAAAAGCATCTGACAAAATACAACATCCTTTCATGACAAAAACCCTCAATAGATAGGGTATAGAAAGAACATACCTCAAAATAATAAAGGTCATATAGGACAAACACACAGCTAATATTATATGCAACAGTGAAAGCTTTTCCTCTAAGATCAAGACAAGGGTACCCACTCTCACCAATCTTGTACTATCAAAAGTCCTAGTCAGAGCAATTAGATGAGACAAAGAAATAAAAGGCATCTAAGTCAGAAAGGAAGAAGTAAAATTGTCACAGATGATATGATCTTATATGTAGGAAATCTCAGACAACCAAAAAACTGTTGTAACTAATCAACAAATTCAGTAAAGTTGCCAGATATAAAATCAACATACAGAAATCAGTTGCATTTTTATACACTATGAAACATCTGAAAAAGAAATAAAGAAAATTATCCCATTTGCAATGAATCAAAAACAGTAAAATATGTAGGAATAAATTTAATTAAGGAAATGAAAGACCTGTGCAAGAAAATAGAAACTATGTTAAAAGAAAATAAAGAAGACACACATGGAAAAATACCCCATGCTCATGGAAGAATATTAAAACGTCAGTTCTACCCAAAGACATCTATACTCAGTGCAATTCCTATCAAAATATCAATGGCATTTTTCACAGAAATAGAAAAACAATTCTAAAAATTGTATGGAACCAGACTACTAATAGCTAAAGCTATCGTGAGAAAGAAAATCAAAGCCAGAGGCATCACACTTCCTGACTTCAAACTGCGCTATAAACCTGTAGTAATTTAAACAGTATGGTACTACATAAAACAGACATATAGAACAGAATAGAGGGCCCAGAATTAAATCCATGCATATATAGTCAACTAATATTTGACCTGTATGCTAAAAACAACCAATAGGGAAAGGCAGTCTCTTCAATAAAGGGTTTTCGGAAAACCGGATAACCACAAGCAGAAAATGAAACTAGACCCTATTTTACACTACTCACAAAAATTAACTCAAAATGGATCAAAGATTTAAACATAAGCCCAAATACCATAAAGCTCCTGGTGGGGGGGTGGGAATCTGTAAAAGAATCTCCTTGACATTGTTCTTAGCAAAAATTTTCTGGATATAATACCAAAGTACAAATAGCAGAAATAAAAAATCAATATATGGAACTACATCAAACTGAAAAGCTTCTGCACGGCAAAAGAAACAATCGACAAAATGAAAACCTACGAAATGGAAAAAATATTTTTGCAAACCATGTATCAGATAAGGGACTAACATCCAAAATATGTTAATATTATATTATACAGCACAACAGCAAAAATCTAAATAATGTAATTAAAATATGGGCAGAGGAAATGAATAAACATTTTTCAAAGAAGACATCCAAACGACTAACAGGTACATGAAAAGGTGCTCAATGTCACTAATCAGGAAAATGCATATCAAAGTCACAAAGAGGTACCACCCCATTCCTATTAAAATAGCTATTTCAAAAAGACAAGAGATAACAACTGCTTGTGAGGATGTGAGAAAAGGAGACCCTTGTGCACTGCTGCTGAGAATGCAAACTGGTATGGCCACTGTGGAAAATAGTATGGACATGCCTCAAAAAATTAAAAATAGAACTTCCAAAATGATCCATCAATTCCACTTTTGGGTATTTATCTAAAGGAAATGAAATCAGTATTTCAAAAAGATATCAAAAAATATTTTAAAAAATGATATCAGCACCCACATGGTTATGGCAACATTATTTACAATAGCCAAGATATGGAAACAACTTAAGTGTCTATTGTTGGATGAATGGTTTTTAGATGTGATACATATACACACACACGGATATAATTTGACCATAAAAAAGAAGGAAATTGTGCCATCTGCAACAACAGAGATAAACTTTGAGGGCATCATGCCAGGTGAAATAAGTCAGAGAAAAAACAAGTTACTATATGATCTCACTTATATGTGGTATCGAAAAAAATCTAACTCATAGATTGAGAGAACAGAGTGGTGCTTGCCAGAGGCAGGGTGTGGGGGTGTGAGGTGTGAGTGAATGAGGGAAGGTGGTCAAAAGGTACAAACTTCCAGTTATAAAATAAGTCAGTCCTGGGAACATAATGTACAACATTATATATTTGAAAGTTGCTAAGAAAGTAAACCTTAAAAGTCTCATAAGAAAAAACATTCTACCTATATGAGGTAGCAGATGTTAACTAAACTTATAGTGGTAATCAATTCACAACATATACACATACCAAACCATTATGTTGTACAACTAAAACTAATACCATGTTGTATGTCAATTATATCTTATTTAAAAAGAACATATTTCCTTTTTTCTGCTTACTTTGGGTTTAATGTGCTCCTTAAATTTCTTAAGGTGGAAACTGGGTCATTTTAAATTTTTCTTCTTTTCTAGTACAAGCATTTAGTGCTATAAATTTCCTTCTATGTATTATTTTAGTGGCACCCCACTAATCTGATATTTTGGTTTCATTTTCATTCAGTTCAAAATATTTTCTAAGTTCCCTTTTTATTTCTACTTTGATCCATGGACTATTTAAAAGTGTGTTATTTTATTGCCAAATATTTGGGAATTTTCAACAATTTTCCTGTTATTGATTTCTAATTTAATTCCATTGTAATTAGAGAACATGCTTTGTATGACTTGAATCCTTTTAAATTTACTGGTTTTATGGCCCAGCATATGATCTATCTTGACTTTCCATTTGTACTACATATTATAAAAACAAACCATAGGAATTTATGAGATGTCAGTATGTAAGTAATGGGCCCTCCTCCATCACTCCCTCAGGCCATCATGTCAGTCCAACACCAAAAAGGAAGAGCGCCACATGCACTCAGCGCTTACACTGTGAGTTCTGAACTCACCTCCCCAGTCGGTTCCATACAATAGATTCTGTCCTACATCTCAAACACCTAGCTACAGACACATCCACTTATCATCCCATTTTCTCTTCATCTTGCCCTTTAAGTACACAATATGCTTTTACCCGGCCCTGTAGGCTGGAACCAAACAAAATGGAGAGGAATTCCTGATAAAAAGTTTTCTACTGTGGTTCTGAATTCTTTATAGTTAACTCAGCAAATGTTAGTCGAGAAAGTTTATACTGTGTACAAGGTCTGGTTCTGAGCTTATGGTTAATGTTGGGCCAAAAAACAGGGATTGGTGTTTTCAGAGAGGGTCAAATTGAGGAGAAGAGGAAAAAGGAAAGATTTAGTGTTGATGACAAGAGGAGCCCAACTTCCACAAAAGGGAAACCCACATTCTCTCAAGAAGATCTTAGCGGGGGTCAATCGCCTATGTTTTGGATCAAGGCAGTCCCCTGGTAGATAGGAATCTAAGTCTTCCCTACAGAACAATCTTAGAGATCTCTTTATCACTTTGATCACTGTAAGTCAGCTAAAATTCTGCACATCTTTAACTTATCTCAAGATTATTCAGTAGAACTGATACACAAAGAGCAAATACTCCTAAGTTAACCTCTTGGTTCTATGCCTTGGAAGTGGGACTGTTTAGAAGCAGCCACATGCCACTACATGACAAGTTCATATGGTGTCAGTCCCTGAAGTTCAAGCCAAAAAACCAAAGGGGTCTGGACTGAGCATAGCATACTAGAAACATCACCATGCTTTGTTTATAGGTCAGAACATCAAGTATTTAGCTGTCCCTGAACCAGCACAGAGTAATTACACTATTTCTCTATTTTCCATTTGTGGTCTGGGGATCAGAGGAGTCCTTGACATGCCTAAGGGAATGGGAATCCTTTTACATTCAGATAAACCTTTTTATCTGATTGGAAAAGATTAAAGTAACACAATGTCCTCTTAGAACTTGGCTCTGGAGCCAAATGAGACTTGAGTGTGAGTCCTGCTTCCTGAGTGCCCATTAGAAAACCATCAAGTCATCCTCCTAGCCAAAAATTGCTCACACCAGCTGATGCTCCTCTTTACTATTTATGTAGTTGTTTCTCAGCAGCTAATAGTATAAGAAGGCTTAAAGGCATACCTTGGAGGGTTTGGTTCCAGACCGCCATAATGAAGTGAGTCGTAATCTTTGCTTGTTGAGGGTCTTGACTTCAATTTGTAAAAAACGCAACATCTGTGAAGCACAAAAAAGTAATGCTCAGTAAAACGAGGTATGCCTGTATATTATTCACTTCTGCCTTCCTCTCTGTCTATAAAATAGTCTATGAGAATAAAGAATTCGCCCAGAACTCAAAACTGCAAATGTCTCTCTCCCCATGCAACACTGCACGTTCTGTTCCAGAGAAATACTTATTATAACCCGATTTTGACAAGCCAGCTTCTGGTTTATTTCCATTAGCGGAATGAATAATGGGGAACATCACTGAATACCAGCTTTCTATGTCAGATTTATAAACAGCAAGGATAGTTATACATGTTGATTTTAAAAAATTGGCATGGCCTCTGTTATGTAAAAGAGGAAAATATTATGGGAGTCAGGAAGTCTGGAAGATGGAGAAAGAGTTCACTAACAGGACCTATAAAGAAGTACATTTCTTAACAAAAATCTTGGCAAGCATCCATCCATTGGTACAACTGATTTTGCTATAATATTTGCAGGCATGAGTTAATGCACAAAATAATCAGCATAGTAATGTTGTCAGGAAATTAAAAGGAAGCAGTCCAGAAAAAGGTCCCACTTGTTTACCTAAGAGCATTTTTTTTTTTTGATACAAAAGAAACTGTTAACAATGGTTACCTCTAGGAAATTGCACTAGATCAGAAAAATGTATATTAAAAGAAGGAACATTTTTATTTTTCATTTTATAAACTTCTGAGCTGCTTAATGTCGACTATGAATTAGTAAAACAGCAATAAGGTAGACCTGTTAAGTTTTAAAATCATAAAGACCTATAAATTAAGTGACGCCAGTAGGTCATTTTCAGGTGAAGAGAATTACATTAATGTGTATATTTGTACGTATATATTTACATATACACCTAAAAACACAAAAAATACCTGTAAAAATACACCATAACCCGGTAGGACTTACCTCTGGGGATGAGAGTACGAGGAACAAGGTGATATTTAACATTCTTCATTATTTGGTTTTTTGCAAATGTATTCACTTACATGCTACTTAATAGTTAATATTATTTAAACCAATATACATTTAATGCTGGCATACTATTTAAACCAGTAAAAAGGGGAGAATTTTTGTAAAATCTTTTTTCCCCTATTTTGGAAGTTCTCCCCCTCCTTCTGGTAACAGCACTCCGAGGGACTGCTTCTACCACATTTTATCTGATTCAATCACAGGGCCTATCCCCCAACACATACACACCTGAGTCAAAGTCAGGGGTGGGCACATGACCCAAGGTAGGCCAATCAGTTTCTCTCTCTTAGGAATTTGAATCATGAGCAGAAACACATGGGGACTCTGGAGGCATTTATAAATGAGTCATACCAAAGCAGCAGCTTAAAAGGCATCCCACGTGAAACCAATAAGTTTCCTGGGCTCCTGTCCTTCTGAGTCCTGGCTTTTCAATTCTTTCTTTACATGTCCTTCCAATAAATTCCATTTTTGAAAACAAACAAATGGAGAGAGAGTAACAACTTTATTGAAAATAATAATGAACTCAGGACTGATCACATGGAGTCCATGTTTCCTCTAAGACATTCAGGTGGAAATGTCTAATATATTATTGGAAATATGGGTTTGGGACTCAGTAGAGAATAAGAATTGGTGGCACAGACTTAAGAGGTATGAGAATTCTAACCCAAGTATGTGATCCAAGAGAGACAACAGAGTCAAGGATGGGGCTGTGGGAAACACCACCATTTGAGGAAGGAGGGAGGAATATCAGACACTGCCATTCGCCCACCATAATTGTGTCTAGTGAGGCCCACCATCCTCAGTCCTTCTGAGATCTTGAAGGGAATTTCTTGCGCATACCTACCAACTGAGTCTTGTCACGTGGTTGCAATGGGACTGCACATGTATGATACCTAGTCATTATCATATAACATATAGACAGGGTAGCCAGGTGACTGAATAAGAAATCGCACGTAGGACAAGATGTTAGATACTGATAGTGTGGACTGTGTAGGGAGCTTTTGTAACCATTTAAGGTAAAACAGCATATGAGGTGCTCAGTGACCCCTTTTCATGACATAATAATCCACAGTCCCTGACAAAGAGTTGGGGTCCTCGAGAGAAACAAGAAGAGAGCACTGATGTTTTCCTTCGGAGGGCCCATCTAAGGCACGTGACATCTGGTGATACAGCACACCTACCAATTAACACTAGCAAAGGCCCCCAGGTGGAGCAGAGCATGCAACTCTTCTGCTAAAATATGCCATATTAAATCAGAGGTCTAAAAATAATAAAGAAACTGGCATTTAATCAATCAATCAGAGGTCATAAACTGATGCTCACCAAGCCCATTTCAGTCTTAATTGTACATTAGAATCACCTGGAACATTAAAAAAAATACTCATGACTCACCCTGCCTCCAAAGATTCTGATTTAATTGGCCAGACGTGTGCCTTGGACTTTTAAAAGCTCCCCAGGTGATCCTATGAACAGCCAAGGTTTAGAACCACTGAATGAGCCCATAAAAATGTTTTGTGTGACCTGTATTACAGTGGCCTGTACAGTATGTTTAAATTTTGAAGTAATTTTTCAAGAATTAAAAGTTAGTCAGTTTCATATACCCCAAATCATCCAGATTTCAGGCTTCCACTGGAATATCTGTACACAGTAGGCCCACATTCCCACAGGACACTATTCAACTGTGCTGAGTTGCAGCCACACCTGATACAAGCATTTTCTCTGCACTCCACAATCCTCCCCCACTCATCCCACTATCACCACAGCACAGGGCCAATGACAGTTGCTGCTTATCATCCTGCTTACACTGTGGCTTTCTTTATATCAGTGTGAAGAGAAGTGAAATACTAGTGCTTATCACTGTGTCTCTAACAGAAGCGGGAAAGCAAAAGGCAGCCATCTGTTTCATAGGGCCTGCCACTCATTTACAGTACTTGCCTGTTCCCTACAGCATTTGGGTGTGTGCCCTAACCACATTTTCCCAGCAGGAGCAAAGAGCTGAGAAATAAGAGCTCCCAACTCTAATTATTTCAATAATTAGATGACTCTCTAATACAACAGAAAGCTATATAAAAACAGTGAGAAAAAAAGGAGGCACACAATGGCACCAGAGACTGACTTCCAAAATTAAGGAAATGCAAGAAGTTTGAGAATTTGTCATTATTATAAGGGAGAAAAGAATCTGGAGCCAAATCTGACTTGTGAGGTATAGAAATGCCTAAACTAGAGAGTCAAAAAAAAAAAAAAAAAAAAGTAAGATTATAACCTTAGAGGTGGATTGCTACTTTGCTCCCTAAGGAGTTGAGAATCAATTCAGCCAACCTTGATTCTATTTGAGAACCCTCATTTTAAGCATGCCCAGCATTGATACTTTCGTCATCCATCATCTGGATCTGTGTACTTTATTGACTGCAAATTCATGCACATGTAACTTTTGACGTTTTCACTGTAAAATAAAGAACCCAGGTCCCCGTGGCTGCCCACAGACTGACCGTACAGTGAGCATTTCACAAGCAGCAGTGCAAAGCCACCTACATCCACAGTGAGGTGGCCCTGCCGACACCAAGATTATCCCCTCTACCTGCTGTACTCTTTTTTCCCAGCCCTCCTTAGTACACGACTTGAACTCATGTCTCAAGTTTCGAGAACACACGCCCTCACCACCCCCACCTAAAGGCTGGGCTACTCCCATGTGCTCCTATAGCACCCTATAATTACCCTATCAGAGCACTTATGTGGCCTTCGTAAATGCTTTTAAATTCTCTCTCCTCACAAAAACCAACTCAAAATGAATTAAAGACTTAAATATAAGACATGAAACTAAAATTCCTAAAAGAAAACATAGGCAAAAACCTTCGTGACATTGGCCTTGGCAATGATTTCTTGACTGTGACACAAAAAAGAAAAAACAGACAAGTGTAGCTACATCAAACTAAAAAGTGTCTGCATAAGAAAGGAAACAATCAACAGAGTGAAAGGCGACCTATGAAATGGGAGAAAACATTTGCAAACCATATATCCAAAATATATAAGAAACTCCTACCACTCAATAGCAAAAAAAAACAAATAACTCAATTAAAAATAGGCAAAAGATTTGAATATTTCTCCAAAGAAGACATACAAATGGCCAACAGGTATATAAAAAGATATTCAACATCACTAATCAAGGAAATAGAAATCAAAACCACATAAGATATCACCTTCTGCCTGTTAGGATGACTATTACCAAAAGGGTCAAAAGATAACGAGTGTTGATGAAGATACAGAGAAAAGGAAACCCTTGTACACTTTTGGTGAGAATATAAAATGATACAGCCTCTATGAAAAACAGTATAGAGCTTCCTCAAAAATTAAAAGTAGAATTTCTATATAATTTGGCAATCCCACTTCTGAATATATATCAAAAAAATTAAAACCAGAATCTTGAAAAGATATATGCACTTTCGTGTTTATTGTGACATTATTCACAATAGCCAAGATATGGAAACAACCTAATATCCATCAATAAATGGATAAAGAAAATGTGGTATATACATACAATGAAATACTATTCAGCCTCAAAAAAGTAGGAAATCCTGCCATATGTAAAAACATTGTGTACCTGAAGAGCATTATGCTAAGTGAAATAATTCAGTCACGGAAAGACAAATACATTATGATTCCACTTATATGAGGTATCTAAAATAGTCAAACTCATAGAAACAGAGAGAATGGTGGTTGCCAGGGGATGGAGGAAGGGAGAAATGAGAAGTTGCTGTTCAATGGGTATACGGTTTCAGTTTGGAAGATAAAAAAAGTTCTAGCTATCTGCTGTATAACACTTCCTATGGTTAACAATACTGTAGCACTATGTACTTAAAATTTGTTGAGAGTAGATCTCATTTTAAATGTCCTTGTAATTAAAAAAAAAAAAAAAAACTATCTCTCTCCTGCATAAGACTATGGAACTCCATGAGCGCATATTCTTTATCAGTCTTGCACACCACTGTATCATCAGCAACCACAGTGCCTGGAGCCACAGAAGCTCAATGAATATGGATGGATGAGTAGATAGGTAAAGGAATAAATGAGGCAAACATAAAAATGGAAAAAAGAACATGAGTGAGATGGAAGAATTGGAGATTGTAATCAGAAAATAAGATCCTGAAGCTGAAGATACCTGAGGAAGAACAATTTAAGATAACCATAAAATCTAGAGTATAAATATAGGTATTAGGTAGAGTCTGGCCTGGAAAACAGAACCTAGGCCAGGCAATTCATAGAGAAAATTTAATACAAGGAATTCATTGCTAATGAGATAGAAGAGCCGAAAGAGTTACCAGGGAGAAATGAGATAACATCAAGATTAGGAAATGCAGAAAGTTATGTTGCCACAACTACAACTAGATGGATATAAAGAGAAAAGATGTTGTCAGAGGCCAGGAACAGAGGCTGACCAGGGTGGCCTGCAGGTAGAACCATAGAGGAAACCCAATCACTGCTAGAGATGACTTCTGAAAGGATGAGACAGGGTGAGAAAAAGGGTAAGAACTGCCTGGCTTCTCTCTTCCACCCACCCTCCAATTTCCCACAAAATGGTTCTCATTGGCTGAATTTATTATGAAACTAATTGGCAATGGAGCTCAGGAAATGTGATTTGCAGCAATCAGCTTTCCTGCAACACAGAGAAAACTAGGCCAGGAATGAAGAATAGTGCTAACAGCAAATAGGCCAATAAGCAACCCAATGTGGGAAGGGCTTGCTGAAGCTCTATGTGAATAGTGGCAGAGAGAAGATCCCAGGAACTATGAAACTGGAGAGTGTGACAGATAGAACATCCCAGTAAATATTGGAGCCACTATTTGACACTTCAGGAGTGAAATACAAGGAGGACTGTGGCCCAGGGCCAAAGAGCTCAATGAATGTCACTATTTAGAAATGACTCGGGGGACAAGATAAAATGAGAAAGG
This sequence comes from Rousettus aegyptiacus, assembly GCF_014176215.1. Taxonomy (NCBI): domain Eukaryota; kingdom Metazoa; phylum Chordata; class Mammalia; order Chiroptera; family Pteropodidae; genus Rousettus; species Rousettus aegyptiacus. Next base: position 45,375,893 of record NW_023416306.1, on the reverse strand, counting down.
GAAAAGAGTGTTAGTGTTATGTCTGAAGCCTGGTCTGAGAAAAGCAAAGGAAAGGCAGAATAGCATGACAGCTTAAAGACTCAAGTGTGAGTCCCATTGCAGGTACTTACTAGCTGGAGGAATTGGGCAAGTGAATTGGCCTCTGAGCCTTGGTCTGTAGAATGAAGATAATAATAACTCTCACTATGGCTGTTGGGAGAATTAAATGAGATAGCATACATAAAGCACTTAGCACAGTGCCTAGTGATGGTAGTCATACTGGAGAGCACATTCAGTCTACACTCTCAACTCTAGAGCATTGAAGAAAAGGCTTCCTCTGAGGTTCTGGGTCAGGGTCTCTCATGAGGTTGTAGTATGTTGATAAGCCTCATTTCCTCACTGGCTTTTGGTTGAATACCTCACCTCCTGGCCATGTGGACCTCCCCAAATGCTGCCCAAGGGTCCTCACAGCATGAACCAGCTTCCCCTCACCCAGAGGGAGTGATCTGAGAACCCAAGAAGGAAGCCAGCGTCCTGCAATCTAACCTTGGGTGTGACATGCCATCATTTCTGCCACATTCTATTGGTCACGCAGACCAACCCTGGCACAATGTGAGACGGGACTACACAGGGGTGGAAGCCATGTGGAGCTGGCTACCACATTTCCTCTCTTCCTTGCTTTGTTTTTCTCCATACCACCTCTTACTAACACATTAACTTATTTTGTTTACTTTCAGTCTTTCCGCAAAAGAAGAAAAGGAGTTTTTGCTTCTTTTGTTCTCTGATGTAGCATCAGCACCTAGAGTCATGTCTGGAAGAGAGTAGGGCTTTATTAAATATTTATTAAATATTTCTTTATTAAACATTTCTGTAAGAAACAAGCCTGAGTTCCTCCCTGAACATAGCTCATAAGTACTGTCCCCACTATAAAAAAAAAAAAAAAAAAATTCTTATATTTGATTCTCACAATCTATGAGGAAAACAAGATAACATTTATATCCATTTTAGTCATGAGGAAACTGAAATCCAGGGAGATTACGGGTATTCTTGCCCAGAGTGAGCGAATGGTGCTGGTGGGTCTAGGACAGGTTCCCCTGCCCTTGCATTACTGACAAGTCACAACCCACATAGATTAGTTCATTAATAGTTCATATAGCTTCATCTAATTAATAGTTCCCATTAGCTCACATGGCTTTCACTCAGGCAAGCCAGGTACTGCTGGAAAGAAAGGGAGGAGCTGAGAAGCCTGGAGAGAAGGCGCCAAAGGAGTGCTCTGAGGCAATCCTCCAATGTCTGGAGGCAATTTCATTCATTCTGCAGCAGGTCCAGACCAGGGACTCAAGCCCACACTGCCTCGGATAGTGTTCTATATGCAGCAATGGGGAGAAGCTGCCCCCATAGAACAGGAGAAGGCTTTACCATTCTAGGCTGAATCAGCCCTGAACACCCTCCCCAAATAAAAGACAAATGACCACAAATTTAGCAGCTTAAAAAAAAAAAAAAAAAACCCAATGTAATCCCTTACTGAGTCCTAGATCAAGACCAAGGGCCCCAGACTCAGTCACCCCCCTGCTAAACAATGGAGTCCCATGGAAGGATCTGGGCTGGTCTTAAAGTGGTTTCCTAAGTAATCCGGCTGTCTCCTTCAGGGAAGGAGCCAGAGACCACAAAAGCTCCTTTTCCCTCAATTCCTACTAAGGCATGTAATATTTTAACAATACCCATACACATTTAATTCAGTCTATCAACAGGCTCACCTCTGAAAATTAGAAGGATAACAACAAAGATGCCGATTACACTTTCATGTGGAAGTCCTGACCCTACATACTCTGGCACTCTTGATTGCCTAAGGCAGAGGAGAGAGAGTAAGGAGGGCCCAGAGTGCGGACAGAAAGCAGTGGAGGGGTTCACAACTGCCATCAGGTTAGGAGGAGAGGAGTGAGCTGGCACACTTGGTGGCCAAGGGTAAAGAAAGGGTAACTGCACTCTCCTCTCTTCACCTCTCATAAAGACCACCCACTCCTCTCCCTGCCCAGAGTGGTGAGGTGAGGTGCTCAGACCAGTTGTGGGGACCAGGCTTCTCAGCACTCAGAAACAACGTACAGTCCCCTGAAGCACAAATGTGGATGATTGTGATCCACCCATCGAAGTGGTCCCAAGGTGTTTTCTGCCCTCTGGGGCCACGGATGTGTGAACATGCCTCTTAAAAGGCAGCATGAGGCCAGCTATGTGACTTGAGTTTGCTGATGTCTGTGTTTTGCATATATACCTTCACTTTATCCTCAGGCAACCCCCTAAGGTAAAAGTGTATTTGCTCAGTTTTACAGATGAAGAAACTGAAACTCAGAGAGATTTTTAAAAACAGACCAAAAACACACAGCATGGGGCAGAGTAGGGATTTGAACACTGTTAATATTTATTTAAAACTTGGAAGGCAGAAAGGTAGCTTTGGGTCTTCAATTCAAAGTTATACTAGAAAAGTGGTTCTCAACTGGGGACAATTTTGCCCACGCTACAGTGGACATTTGACAATGCCTGGAAATATTTTCGATTGTCACAAGTGGATGGAGGAGCCGATGCAACTGCCATCTAGTGGGTAGAGGCCAGAGATATGGCTGAACATCTATACTGCATGTGACAGCTCTCAAAACAAAGAGTTGTCCAGTCCGCAATGACGATATTGCCGCTGTTGAGAAACTCTGCTCTAGGGCAATATGACTATGTTTGACTTATTATTTTCTATTAATTAGGCCTCAAGAATTTCAACTTGTAGAAAACTGATACGATGCAAATGATTGTTGTATAAGAAGGTAAACTCAAAGATTATAGTTATACAGACCCGAAGGACTCTAACCAGTTGTGTATCTAACTTAGCAGTCTTACTCCAGCATTCTCATTATCACTGACGGTACAGATCAGTCTCTGCCATTCTCTATGAAATCAACTTTGCCTTCCTGCTGGTTCCCTCTTATATTTCCCTAGGGTTGCCATAACAAAATACCATAGATTGGGTAGACTATAAACAACAGAAATTTATTTTCTCACATTCTGGAGGCTAGAAGTCCAAAATCAAGGCGTTGGTGGGATTGGTTTACTCTGAGTCCTGTCTCCACGGTTTGCCACCCTCTTGCTGCCTCTTCACACGGCCTTTTCTCTGTACATGTGCACCACTGATATCTCTTTCTCTTCTTACAAAGACACCAGTTATACTGGATTAGGGCACCAGTTTTATGACCTCATTTAATGTCAATTACCTCTTTAAAAGATCTATCTCCAAGTATAGTCACATTCTGAAGTACTGGAAGTTAGGATTTCATTATATGAATTTTGGTGGAACACAATTCAGCCCATAACACCTCTCTAATTAATCTTTGACACATGCTCACTATATATTTGTATGCGCATTATATTTTTAATTTTTCAAAAATTATACTTTGCAAGTATATCTGAGTCTACAAAGTCTACATGTTTCTACTATGCCAGGTTGCTTCCTTGAGGGCTACTGGTATATTAACACAAAATCAACAACAACAACAAAATGACTCTCTAAAGTGACAATTCAGTTATATGTTACATGCTTTTCTTTTGTCTTCTCAACCAGTCTCCACTAAGGGTCTTTGTACAGTGAGAATCCTATGTCTGAAGCTTTCTTAATCTGTCAGATCAAGGATCAAACACTATCACACATGGCCCCGAGGGACCCTGCAAGGAACTTTTCTCAGCAAATAAATCCAAACCTCTTTTTTTCTGGCCACTGAAAGTTTCAATAATCACTATGTTACCTAAATAATTCATGTTTTATGTTTACTGTCAAAAACATTTTGAAATTATTAATTTTGCTGACTATCTTATAAACTTAATCCATATTAAGGTCAAGATCATGTATCAAATTGTGTTCCAGGGCTGGGATTCAGAGTTGGTCCCATAATCAGTCTCCTGGGACACTTTTATTTCTCATCCGTCATTATAGAAAAATCTACTCTTAGCAAATGTCAGGCAAGAACATCCCCAGCAGTTTCTCTTATCAATCCAAGGAAATGCTTGCTTTTCCCCAGAGCTGAAATCACCTCCTGGTGGGAAGCATTAGGCTCTGAGTCAAAACACTGAGCTGAAGCCCAAGGACAAGCAAGAATAAGTTAAAATTTGGAGACAAGTTTTTATTGTCTATGATGAACTGGCGTAGCACTCGTTTTTGGTACCCTGGCAAGGAGTCTCATTTCCCCCTTCCTCTACTAATATGCCCTAACCCCTAGCCTGACCAATTATGTTACACCATCCCCTTAGCAACTGTGATTGCTCCAAGGGGCAGGCACATGTTCCCAGAGCCAATTAGTCCCTCAGACTGATCTGCTGAAACTAGGGAAACTATTGTCAAGAATGCACAGTAAGAGCATAGGACTACAAATCAGGAGGCCTGGGTTCTAGTCCCATTTTGCAGTGGACACATCACTTAAACTCTCTGGACCTCTATTTCTTCATCTAAAATTAGGTGCAGGTCCGGGAGAATTGTATCAGCTCTTGCCCCCCACACACATACACACGCACGCACCCCCCACTTTCCTTGGTCCAAAAAGAATACATTTCTACAAGAATTCTGGCTTTATTTTGAGCAAGAGAGACACTTCAAGGTTTGCTGTGGGAAATCAGAAGAAATGCTATCCCAAGGTAGGTGGGGCTCCTTGGATGCTGCTCTCTTCTCTCAACTCTTCTCTAGGCCCTTGGGGCGAAAAGCTACCCCAGTAGTCATCTAACTCTTCAAATTCCAATGTGCTCTCCGAGGAAGAACTGCAGTGACACCATCAGATGTGCCATATCAAGTAAATTCGCTTTTTAACATGCACAGTTGAAAAACATCTGCCAAATAATTTTTAGAAACCTGATGAAGCTCAATGAAATTAAGCTGATGACCAGACCAAGTCATCAGGCTAAGCCATTCTCATTCCCTTGTCTGATCAAAACTCAACCAGATAATTCTAGCTTACACGATAGAGAATTTAAGAGAAAATATCAAGGCCACAGGAGATCTTAGAATGTATGTCCTATGAAAGCAAAGATTTGTGTTTATTCTGTTCATCACCATATCTCCAGCATTAGAACCATTTGTAGGCACTCAATAAGTACTTGATTGAATAAACCATGACAGCCTGAGGATTTCTGATTGGCCCCAGCAGGTTCAGAGTTGAGCCTAGATCTCAGGGACAGAGAAAGAGAATAATAACTGTTGAGATCTTAGTATGTGCCAGGTATTATTACAAAAAATTATACATTATTTCACTTAATTCTTACCATGCTTTGTGATGGGTACCACTATTACCCCGCTTCTACAAAGCTTATCTAGCAGGCCACTGAGCAAGGTTATTCATTTCATTCGTCAAATAGTTACTGAGCACCTGCTATTTATCCAGCACTGTGTCTGGCACAGGGAATACAATGATGAACAAGACAGACATGGAGCTTATATCTTAGCGTGGGAGACACTCAGCAAGTAAAGCGAAAACAATATACTTGCCAGTTGGAATACATGCTGTGAAATCAATGGAGCGAGGTGATGGAAAGAAACAGGAGCAGAGGAAGAAGTCTCCTTTGGGGACAGTGGGTCAGAGAAGGGCTCTTTGAGGAAGCAACATGCAGACTTAAGTCTAAAGGATAAGAAGTCCCCCTTGTGATGAGCTGCAGGAAAAGGGTTCTAGAAAGAAGAGCAAGTGCAAAGACCCAAGGGACAGAGGGCATGGCAAGTTGAAAGACTAGGAAGTGCGGCAAGAACACGGGACAATAAGGAAAGGGTATAGCATGAGTTGTGAGGAGTAAGCAGAGGTCAGATCTTTCTCCAAAAATAATTACACATTTTGTAATATATAAATATATTTTTTTCTTGGGGAAGAGATAATTTTATATATAATACATTTAATATATGAAGTAAGTATATAATATATGAGATATATACTCTTGGGGAAAGAGCTAATTATATATATCACATATTATACATGTGGTAATTATATATGAAGGACATCTGCCAAATAATTTTTAGAAACCTGATGGAGCTCAATGAAATTAAGCTGATGACCAGACCAAGTCATCAGGCTAGGCTATTCTCATTCCCTTGTAATAATACGTGTATCATTGGGGAAAGATAATATTTTTTAAAAAAACTAGAATTTTTAGAAAGAATACAAAACAAAAATAAAATACTATGAAAAAGAAATAGAGAAATAATCACTATTTCTTTGGTGATTAAAAAAATATATTGGTACAATTTTCAAAGAATTCAATAAAAGAGTTGCTATATGTTAGTGAAGTGTCCAAGAAAGAATAAAAAATTAAAAATATTTTTTAAATATGAAAGAAAAGGTCCACTCCCTGATTAAAGGTGGTACCAGAAAGAGAATGGGGATGAGTGGGAGATAGAGATAGGAAATTACAAATGATACTAACAAAAATAAAAATGGATTTTCCAGAGCTGACAGACATATCTCTTTAAATAGAAAGGATTTACCTTGTGCGCAGCAAAATTACTTTTACCAGATTCACACCTCGAAACATAATTGTGAAATTTCAGGTCACCAAGTATAAAGGGAAGATCCTAAAAGCTTTCAAAGGGAAAAGGCACCATTCCCTCCACCCTGCTGCCTAGAACACACATGTGTTGGCTGAAGTACTAACAACTATTTTGGACTGCGAAAACCAGGGCCGCACCCGTTAGTAGAGAGGAACTTGAATCCCTGATAACTTTGCTCAACTGCCAAGAATCCTGGACTGCCCATTCCTCGACATCTTTGAATGTGAAAGGGAAATAAACTCCTAAACTGTTTAAAACATTATTTTCTTGTTCTCTGTTATAGTAAACAAAACCTAATCCTAATTGGTATTTTCAGATTAGCTGGGGAGTAGAGTACACAGAAGAGAGTGGAAAGAGCACTTATGGTCGTGAAAGAGAACATGTGGCCTATGGTTAGATTAACATTTTAGATTTAGATTTTTAGATATAGAAAATCGCCCTGGTGGCACTGGCTCAATTTACAATTTTGCCAAACACATACCCTACTGCATTAGTTCTCAAACATTAGAATGCATCAGATTTCCCTGGAGGGCTTGTTAAAATACAGATTTCTAGGCCCACCCCCAGATTTTCTCATTTAGTAATTCTGGACAGGGCCTGAGAATGTGCATTTCTAATGAGTTCCCAGGTGATGCTGAAGCTGTTGGTCCACACATTTTGAGAAACACTGCCCTAGAATAAGTCATATCAAAGTACCCTAAGGACAAGGAATGTTGCATTCTGGGGAAATTCTTCCCCACCCTCAACCAGACAGGCATTGGGGTGGCCTACACACCACCTCCTAGCCCCCTACCCTTGGGTTGAAACAATTGAAAGAGAGAGAAAAGGTGCTGGGTCCTACAGGGTCCTTGTCTGCACAAACTATGATGCCCATGCTTCTTACCAGATGTGCCTGATTCCATCTTGGCCATCTCCAGGGATCTGGAGGACAGATTCTGGTGAGACCTTAATATTCTCTGTTCTCCTACTCTGAGCCTGTTTCCTTGGCTAAAAAGAGAGGGCAGTGGTATCAACTTTGCAGGAAGTTGGAGCATTTGACAGGTCCTTTCTATGCCAGAACATGGCACTGGTTAATAATAGTGCAACTCTCCAGGTATGTAATGAAGTTCTGAAGATGTGAGGGGCCTCCCTGTTAGTGTGGCAGGGTTGGGGCCCTGGCCAATAACGGCAACATTTCTCTATGCCTCAATGGATTCTTCCCAGGTGGCTTTGGTGTAGGATTCTCAGCCTTAGCACCAATGACATTTTGGATGGCATAACTCTGTCATGCTGGGGCTGTCCTATGCACAGCCAGATGTCTAACAGCATTCCGGTCCTCTACCCACTAGGTGCCAATAGCATACACACTGCCTAACCCCACGCCATTGTGACAATCAAAAGTATCCTTAGACACCTCACAGAGGGAAAGTAGTTCTCCATGCCTGTCATATACATAGGTGCTCAATAGATAGCTGCTTATAATTAACTAAATGCAGGAGAATGTCTCTCATCCAAAAGAATACTTGGACTATTTGATAGTCAGTCAGATTCCACCTCTTCTACCCTATCTGTCAAGGTACTGTGCACATGCCCCTTCTTCCATGGAGACTTCATTGATTGCTCTCACCCTTCATTGATTTATCACTCAATGCTGACAGCCATTACTGTTTCTCTTTAACACTTGTCATTTAGTGTTTTATTTATTCGTTCCATTATTCACAAAGTACCAAGGTGACTCTGAAAGAACTTTAGTCCATTACCCATCTCCTGTCCCCACTACCTTCCCTATAAAAATGTAGAAAGTGTGAAGGGAACTTTCACAATTTGTATTCCTTTGCAATACACAACCTAAGTTAAATTTTCTTTTAAAATGTATTAACTTAATATTTATTGTATACTTATCAAGGTCCAAAGCCTGTCTGACAAAACATTATGTGGATTAACTCATTTTATCCTTACAACCCTAGGAAGCAGAAACTTTTATAAACCCCTTCTTACAGATGAAGCACAGAGAGGTTATTAACTTGCCCACTGGTAGGTCATACAGCTAGCAAGTGTTCAGCGTCCAGATTTGAACCAGGCAGCCCATGTTGTCTGCACAGTTCTAATTGCTGTCACCCGTGTAGAGAGGCCAACAGACACAGCAGGCTGGATGCTGGAGAGGCACTGTCAACCTCCTGCCTGTGACACACAGTATTCTTCCCTAGCCTGTGCTGTGGGGACAAGATTTCCAGGTGCCATACCGGAGGCCAAGCAACTTCACGACCTCCACCCCATCCAGTTCTCAGCAAGACTGTCGCTCCCAAATTATAGAATTTCTGCAGCAGCGGGTCACTAGGCTAAGGTCTCCGAGGTCAGCAACCTTGGTTTCTCATTCACTATGTTACCCAAGAGATATGCTCCACGCCTTGCACAAAGGAAGCTCTCCATTTTGTTAAATATATAAAAAGTGCAATGCTGGGAAGTTCTTCCTGAGGTCTAACCTCTGGCGCCCTGAGAGCGAAGCTGAGCCGCGGCGACTGCGGGCCGTGACCAACAGGGGTCGCCGCAGCGCCCCCGAGCTGGAGGGCGGAGCGGCCACAGATCGCAAGGAGCATGTGGACGCTCGGACGCCGTGCGGCTGCCGGCCTCCTACCCCTGTCGACGCCCCTAGGGTCGGCCCAGACCCGCGCTGGGGCCCCGTGGCCGGCGAAGAATATCTCACCCTGCGGCCACCGGGACCTGCGCGCCAGGACCGCCGTAACCCGCGCCCCTGTCCCTGCCGTGAGTATCCGCCGAGCACTCGCCGGGCCGCGCGCCGCAGGAGGAAGACCGCGCACGCCGATGACGCTTCGCGCACGCGCGACGTGCACGCGCGTCTGCTCCCGCGGAGACGCCGCTGGGTGGCGGGGCGGGCCGTGGGGCGGCGGGGAGGACGAGTCTGTTTCTATAAAGACTGAGAACAATGCCCAGCCGGTAGAGAACAGTCTAGAATGCGCTGTAGCTGTAACTAGGGTTACCACGACTGCTCTCGCTTCTCCTTTAGAGCCAACCTTTTTAAACATGCCATTTGCACTCTGCACCCGCATTCCCTCCTCTGCTCACCTTTCAGCCCCGTGCCCTCTGCGTTCTTTCTTGCCAAGGGTCATTGGCTCAAGAGCCATAAGTGACAGCCTCTGACCCCTTCTTATAGTGGCAACCAGAGACCCTTGGAGAATGTTACTCTTATCACCAACCTCTTAAAGCCCTTCGGTGCCTTCCCAGGATGAAGTCCAAATAAGGGCCCTCAGAATGCTCTGTAGCCGCTGCCTCTCTCCATCACCTCCTTTGCCGTCTCCACTTTTCTCCCTCTGTACCACTTTTTTCTCAGCCTTCACAGGCTTGGTGCCCTCCCGCACTGGCGTAGGTCCCTGCGAGGAGAGGGCCTCCTCTCTCACTCTCTACTCGCTCTCCCCTGGTTATTTCCTACGTTTCTCTAGCTGGTCAGTAGGGCTGGACGTAATCAACTCACACCCACCCACCTCCTCGGAGCTGGCACGTGGATGCTCAGCAGTTTTGTATAACAGAAATCAACAGGTCACATTGTCTCCTGTAGATCCTGTCAATCAGATTTGTCAGCAGTCTGCAGTAAACCTCCCTTCTGGGTGGCAGCAGACTTCTGCCTCTTGCTGTTTGTTGTTGCTTGTTTTAGTCAAATGCTAGGAGCTTTACTGAGGCTTCCCTGTGTCGCCTGTGCTAACCACGACATACCCAGAACAGCCTAGAGCAGCGCAACCTGATAAAACTTCCTGTGATGATGAATTTGTTCTATGTCTATGCCACTAGCCACATGAGGCCATGGGACACTTGAAATGTGGCTAGTGTGACTGAAGAACTGACTTTTAAATTTTATTTTATTTCAATAAATTTACATTTAAATGCTGCATGTGACTTGTGGCTACCATAGTGGACAGCACGGGCTTAGAGACTGGGAGAATTCAATGTAATACATTAAAAGGTGGTGAAAAAAGTTCCTAAGAAATACTCCTGAAAAACTCTACCATGATCACTCTCGAATGTAAAAGTGGCAATATTTAAATGGTGTAGTAATGGACTTTAATATACTGAAAAATGGTAATGTTCTTTTTAACTTTGGCTTTTAGAGTTTGAGCCCCCACTGCCTCAATCATATGCTAAATGTCAAAAAGCAGAGTGTCTGTGTGATGCACTTGAGGACAACAGGAACTTTGAGTGACCCAGGGTAAGATAAACATCTTTCACATCAGAGATCTCTTCCTTTCCCTCTGCCTCTTTCTCTGAATATACAACATGTGCACACATACACACGCTTCTATATTTTTCTTATTTTTCCCTTTTCTCTTACCTTAAAAAAAAAGACCATCCCAATGGAACCTGTTTTCTCCCTTAGCAGCAGCACTCGTAAGCATCTTTCCACTATCTATTGCATTATTTTAATTGAAATAGGATTAATTTTATTATGTACCATAATTCATTGAACCTGTCTGCTATTGCTGGATATTTAGGTGGTTTTCAGAATTTTATTATTATTCTCCTTGATATCTTAGTAGTTAGGGTAGGCCAAGCTTCTGCAGCAAATAGGCCCAAACTGTAATGGCTCAGACCAGGAGTAGTTTGTGTCACCCTCTCTGGTCAGCCCAGGGTAGGCATGCCTTTGGAAATGATTTAGGAAACCTGGCTCCTTCATACCTTCCTATTACCTGTTAGTACTTTACTGTCTTTTGCATGGTCAAGGTCAGGTCGCCCTGTTCACATTCTGTTCCATAGAAAAGGAAGAGTATGGAAGGCCTGGAAGTGGCACTTGTCCCTCATTTTAGTGGGAAGGACTTGGTCACATGGCCCCAGCTAGCTGTAGGAGTGGCTGAGAAATGTGCTCTAATGAGTGCCCTGGAAGAAAGAGGTAATGGGTTCGGATGGAAAGCTGCCAGGCACTGCTCCAGTGTGCCCTCTACCACTGATACAGACCCTTCTTCCACACACCACACACACACTCTCCAGCCCCAAGACTGCAACCACGGCCCATGTGGTCAGTCATCTACCTCAAAGGCCACGCTGCCCTCTCTCCCAGGTCTAGGAATGGCTCCTCTGACTTACACACACACGCACACACAGATGGAGAAGGGCAAGATAACAACTACCATAACTTCCACTCAAAAAAGAGACGTCTCCCTGGCCTGTGGCAGTGACAGAGTCTTCCTAGGCAGCACTGGGACAACCTACGCCCTGGCAGAGAGGCACATTCCTCCATGAAACCCCAGTTCTGCCTCCTGGGAGTTTCCTCCTTGTCCATTACCCTACTTGGCTACAGTGGAGGCAGGCAGTAGGAAGTGTGTCCTCCTTGGGAGCATGGAGCCTTGTAGCCCACTGCTAGCATTCTGGGCTTCCAAAGGCTATTATGTTTTAAAGCTTTACTGGCTCTTATAGGACAGACTCATTTTTCTCTGATAACAGGATTTTCTCCGAAACCTAGTAGGCTTCTGATCTCTTTACTCCCAATCAGTCCCATTGCCAATAACCACAATCCAAATTTCTTCCCTGGATGAAGCCTCAGGCTGCCTTATTTTTCACATCCTCACCCTCAGCTCTCTCAGTATGATTTTTGCAATAATGAAACTCTTTTTTGGCCTAATGAGAGGTCTTTGTTATTCAAAGCCTTACATTCTCCCTTTAGCTTTTCCATCTCTGTGTAGTCTTTAATCCCCAAATGCTCCATTACATTCCATTGACCTGCAGACATGCCAATTCTCTTCTGGCTCACCATTTTCATATTGCACCAGCTAACAACAGTAAAACCACCCATACACAGGAACATTCTGACTGTTCCCATAGCTACAGCCTCAGTAAGCATGTTGGGGGCCTTCCAGGTTATCACAGGCAGCAGGTTAACAGAGGGCCTAGTGAGCACACAGCCTGCTGTGTCTGTGTCGATTGGCCTCTCCCTACAGCTGCTGAATGCTCCTTGTAGCCTATGTTAGGTTTTTGCTTTAGTGGCACCATTTCCAGTTCTTCCCTGTGCAAACGCTCTGTTGCTGTCCCTCACCCCTGCAGGCAGTCCTCTGAGGTTGATGGGGCCCTTGGAGGATTCCTCAAGTCCAGTTCCCTTCTTCAGGGTCTACTTCTGGCTGCTGGGATGCACACCTTTGTCCTGCCACACATAGGACAGCCTGCTTCTGTGTTCTGTGGTGGCGCAACTTGGCTGCTATTGGGTAGCATCTTCCAAGGCTCTTAACTTTCTCATTCTATTCACTGTCTGTGACACATGCCACCCTCTTCTCCAGGTTCTCTCCAACACACCCATCCCAGGCCCACCACTCTCTTTAAGAAACAGCCCCTCACCATCTCCTGATCCATCCTATAACCTTCCCCACATCATACCCTTGAGGCAGGTGATGGGCTGGGTAGTGGGTGGACATATGGCAGATCTTTATGTCTTGCATTCATGTCTAGCAGCCACTGTGTCTTACTTTAGGCCTCCTGGTAACTCTCAGATGATGGAGTAGTCTTGGATACAGCTTATAATTTACATATATATCCTCATGGGGACACAAAAGCTCATACAAGGATGTTTATCAGAGCAGTATTTTTATTGTTATAGTTAACATACCACAAAATTTATGATTTAAAATGTACCATTCAGTGGTTTTTAGTATATTCAAGGTTGTGCAACTTTCACCACTATCTAATTCCAGAACCTTTTCATCGCTCCAAAAAGAAACAACATGCCCATTAATAATCACCCCCTTCCTCAAACTCCTAGCAACCACTAATCTGCTTTCTGTCTATAGACTTACAGCAATTTTTTAAAATTGAAAAATAGTATATATAAAAGATGTCTCCAAGTCACAAGTATACAGCTTGATAAATTTTCAAAAACCGAACATAGCACATAACTCAAGAAATAGCTCAAGAATGTTACTAGCCCCACAAAAGCAAGCCTCCTGCTCACATCGAGTTATTAACCCCTCCCTCCCCCAGAGTAACTACCAATCTGAATTCTAATAGCCTGGATCAGTTTGGCCTGTTTTTGTTTTTGTTTTTGTTTTTGTTTTTACTTTATATAAAGTTATTGTAATAACTTTGTAAGACAACAGATGGTTACTGGACTTATCAAGGTGATCATTTCATAAGATATATAAATGTCGAATCACGATGTTGTACACCCAAAGCTAATATAATACTGTATGTCAACTATAACAACAACAAAAAGAAATGCATACCTAGGCCCAATAAAAGACATGTATTATTAAAACTATTTCATACTTCATTTCTATATTTAAAAGAATATAGAATTTCTGGAAGGATACAGAAGAGACTGTCATCGTAGTTGACTCTGGGGATAGCAGCTGGCTGATTGGGAAGAAAGGCTTACTTTTCTGGTAACCCTTGCATACTGTTTAAGTTTTTACCATCAATTTTTAAAATCTAAATAAAAAATAAATGTGATTTGATGTTAGTAAAATGGAACGGTTTGGTAATCTTATGTTTTGATGGTTCCCTGCAGCTCTCTAGATGAGACCACCTATGAAAAACTGGCAGAGGAGACACTGGATTCGTTGGCAGAGTTTTTCGAAGACCTTGCAGACAAACCATACACATTTGAAGACTATGATGTCTCCTTTGGGGTACCTTTTCACTTATTTTCATTTTCGTGTTTCCTCCCTAAGAATTTCAGCTCATTAAAGTGAAGAATTTCCCTCCAGCAGAGTTAAGGATCCAGCAGCACGCAGTTATGGGTGAGACCAAAAGACCTAAGTTTATTATCTAGCCCTGCACCACTAGGCTTGTGACCTTGGGCAAGTCACTCAGTCTCTTTGAGCCTCATTTTTGCTTAAAAATACAGGTTCTCAGGCTTCACCCAAAACCCATGAAGGTAAATCAGAAAGGGCCAAAGCATGTGTTTGTCTCATCAGGCAGGCATGGGGAACAGTGAACTAGACCACTAATTCTTAAGCAGGATAAGATATTGCCCAAGAGGTATTCAGACTACACAGACGTGGGCCCCATTCCTGGGAAAATCTGATATAGTAGGTCAGGGTACATTACTAGGAAGCATTTTTTTTTTTTTTTTTTGAAATCATATTTTTGAAAAATTTACCTGAGATTCTAATGTGTATTCATGGGTCCTGCCCCTAGTAATTTTATTAAATGGATCTTGATTGTGGCCCAGGCAAAACATTGGGATTTTTTAAGATTTTAAAATCCCCTCCCCAGGTGATTCTAAAACGCAGCTTGGGGGAGAACCCCGGTCTGGATGAAACTTGAGCCCCACCCAGATCCTGGAAGCCAAGGGAGTGCTTGTCCATTTCAACTGGCCACCAGGTGGTAGACATGAGCAATGGTCCACCTTTGGATTAGAATTATTGCTTAGGCCTTAGGGAGCAGTTCTTTTTAGCCAGTGGCAGAAACTACTCTGCAGAGAGAGGTTAATCCTCTTGACAGCAATTAATAGCAGGAATTGTCATGAAGTGTACATTATAGATTAAATCATGGAATTATTTAGGACAACCAGCTGTCAGGCTAAAGTGATAGAAATGCTGTTGGATATTGCTGGTAGAGTGCTGGGTAGAGAAGGGACTCCCTCAGATGTAGCAGGAAGCAAAGTCTTGGAGATGTCAAAACTTTGCCCTCATTGTAAGGGCAGTGAAGGACGGTAAAAATAGAGCTAACTGGCAAGAAAGGAATGAATGCCTTCCAGGTGGTTTCAGTGATTGCTATTAGCAGCACAAAATGCAGTCCTGTCCAGGCAGGGTTTTAGAAGTGCTTATGCAGACAGCCTTAGAAGGCAAAGCTGCCTGGGAACCATTACCAGCTGGCCTGGCCAGCATGACCATCTGGGAGATGATTACAGCTGGGGCAGTTACAGGTTTCCCCTCCCCTGTCTCCCTACCAGTCTGTAGCTAGAGGAAAACAAAGTCTCGGGTTAAGCTATGCCACACATGCAAATATTTATTAACATGCCACAAAAACAGTCACACGACCTGTTCTTATAGGATTGGTGAAGACCTACCTTGACCCAAGTACTTGGCATAAATGTTTCATTAGAAGCAAATGTGCCAGTATTCTAGTAGCTGGATTCTGATTACCTCATTGAATCCAGCCACAAAAGCTTTTGCTCAGTAGTGGTCACAGGACCTTACCTGAATCCTCCTACCTGAAGAGGAGGATTCTCTGAAGAGCGATTCAGCTGCTGGGCTTTCCAGATCGTATATCTGATTCTTGCAAGGGAAGGGATACTTGTATTTTTCTAGTTAATCCATATACCTTGAGTATCATTCAACTCACCAGCAAAAAAATTATTCTAGCAAATCATTTGTTAATTATGAAATTCTCTAGAATAGATGTAGAAATCTAAAGGCATATAGTACCTGCCTCTATAGTTTGGACTTCTGATTAAAGACTTTGAAATACTATCTACCCTGAGGTATGAATTCCTGATCAGACCCCTTCAGGTGCTAACCTATATAGTTCACATATAAGATAAATCAATTGAAGTACATTACAGACAAGAGAACACCTATAACATTATTACTTGAGTTTCATTGGAATCCAGTCTTTCCTTGCCCTCAGGGTTGTGGGAGAGGAAGAAATTTTACCCTACTAGGTTCTTTGGGCTGGTCTGATAATTAAATATACAGATTAATAAGAGAAAATAACAAAATTCAATTGCATTTGTATACATGGGAACCTCACAGACATGAGAGAGTCAGAGAACCCCCAAACATGAGAGGTTCTGAGACAGAAAGTTAAAATGAGGTATATAAAGCATTCTGAGCTAAATATGAGATAAGATGTCTTGGAGCTTCAGAGAGGAGGGGGGTCACTATAGGACAATAAGAAGAATAAATGTTCAGTAATCAGAAGTTTATCCTGACATATAGATAAGACATAAAAAGTTAATTCTGGTAGTAAGGCCCCAAGTTCAAATTACTTAAGGGAGTGGTCAGAGTTTCTCTTAGGCCCTCAGGGTCTCAGTTGCTTTCAGCTCACAATAATTCATACAGGGTCCAGTTGGATATCACTTCTGTGAAGCCATCCTGGGTGCTCCAGGCGGACACCACCAGTCCCTTGCCCAGCACTCAGGATGACTGGAGCACTGGTCAGCCTTTGTTGTAATTGTCTATTTACTCATCAGCTCCCATGGCTAGACAGCTCCTTGGCAGCAGGGGCACTGTCCATTCTTGGTATTCCCAATGCCTGGAACATTGCCAACTAATAAATGTTGATTCACTATGTAAATGAAATGGGGCCCATGTACTTTTCCAAAACTCACTTTCATTGATGCTACTCAACATCTATAGGTATTTTACCAATTTACTACTGGCCAAGTCGGCAAATAAAAGTAGTAATCCAGATACACCCAAGAATGCATTTGTTCTTTTTTTTTTTTTTTTTAAGTGAGATTTGCTTGTTGCCATATTCTTCATTCACCAAGTCGTTGTTATATTGTTGCTATAGAGCACAAGTCTCTTAACCTATTTTGGGTCAGGACCCCTACTCTAGACCCTCTCCCAAGAAAAACTTCCCCACACACCCATGAGGATAGTTTCAGCTTCAGGGTAGAGGCTGTTTGCAGATCTCTGAAGACCACCTCTGGGTCTCTGGTTATGGACACTTGCTCAGAAGCAGCATTTGATTGAAGGTGGAGACGGAGGGTCTGGCTTAGCATTCTGGATTTATATCTTCTTTGCAAGAGCCCTCAAGTGAATTATCTAACTTCTTTGAGTGGCAGGTTCTTCAGCTGTGACATTCCTCTACTTCCCCGGGTTTATATTAGGATTAAATACAACAAAAAAAGTGCTTCATGTTCATTATTTTTATTTCTTAAGTGGAAGTTGGTATCTATTTTAGGAGTGTGGGAAGCCACAAATACATGAAATCCCCTAACTTAACATGCCACCCCATATGTGTCTGTTTCTTCAAGTCAGCTGGTAACAAAAGAAATTGCTCTTTTTGCTTCTGCATGTGTAGGGCTGATATTGACTGGTGAAAATTAATAAGCCTTACCAGTAGCCAGGGTCTGTTCTGATTGATTACTGTCCATGTCTCAGCAGCTGCTATTTTGACTATCTCTAACCCTCTTACCCTCCTCCCTGGCACCAAAGTCTGCCTACACTCCCGAAATAAACTCAGATTGCCACGGTAAAGAATAGTAACAATGAACAAAACACCCTCTTTGCCTAGTCTATTGCAGACAGTTCCAAAAGCAGTAAGAACCAGTAAGGCAGCTCATTTCCTTCCTCTTCTTGACACTTTCCTTTGGAAACACCTTCAAGCTCCGTGGGGGAAAAAATCCAGTTATACACAATGATCAGAAGGGGGGTTGGGGGAAATGTTGAGACTTTCTGCCTTGCATAACCTTGCCCTTAACTTTGGCAGTTATTGTCACAGTGCCTGGTTATCATTGGCTCCATTCATTCATCCACAAATATATGTTATATACATCCAGTATTTTGCACAAAGAATGCACGTGCTAGACATTGAAGATGCTAGGATGAAATCTGCTCCCCAAGTGCTTAAAGTAGTGGAGGGTAGGGGACAGGTGACCACCAAACAAGCCAGCAGTTCACAAGTGGTGAGGAAAGCATGTAGGGCTATGGGGACACACACAGGCCCTGGTTCTCTCTGATGGGCATCAGGGTAACCTTCCCAGAGGCCCCTCAGCTGGGACCTGCAGCCACTGGACTTCCCTGTCTTGTGCATGGAACAGCAGGTGGACTGCAGAGAAAGTGCCAGGCGGAGAAAACAGCTTGAGACTTGCATGTCCAGAAGCATTCTGTGGTGGTTTTATTAGTACACTTTTTGTTAATGAGAGGCCTATTTCTTGCAGTCACTCAGATTTGAGGTTGGAAAGAGTGGATTTTGGTTTTCACTGATTGTATCTGCCACTCCCCTGATTTGGCCTCATGTTCTAAGGCATGATGGATATTAAGAGCTGGGGCAGAGCCCTTGAGCACCCACCAGCCTCTCCATCCTTGTACTGGGTCTCTGAACGAACAGGACAGATGTCATCCTGGGGAAACAAGCAGCTTGATGAGACTTAGAATCTGCAACTCTAGACCAGTCCCCTGCCTTTTCTGCTGCATCACGCACCTCCCCAAGTGTAGGGTGCAATGCATGGGGCAAGTAAGCCACAAATAGGTCAAATTAGAAACAATTATGTCTTGATTCCCTGAACCTAATATACCTGGGAAAAATAAGGCAAAACTATATGTAGAAGGGCGGGGGAAAATGGAGAGTGACTACTAGTGTGGCTATAGGGTTTCTTTAGAAGATGATGGAAGTCATCTGGAATTAGATAGTGACAGTGTTTGCACACTTTTTCTGAAATACTAAACACTACAGAATTGGACTGTTTTAAGATATTTTTAAAGAAATGAAATATAGCCCTACCAAACTAATAAAGGTGGGTTTCAGGAATTTTTTTAAAAAAACAAACATATATTCTGTGATCCTAGCCCTTTTAAAAAATGCATTTTAAAACTGGCAGCCAGTACCTGAGAGTGAACAGCTCATATCACTGATCAAGGTTATTGAGAGAGTGTTTTGTGTTATGAAAAGAGCATCTTTTGGACCCAAACAGGACCAGAATTTAAAATCAGCTCAGCTAATTACTAGGTATTTTTTATTACTCTGTCTCTCAGTTGTCCTCATCTGTAAAATTGGCATAATGACTCCCACTTCAGATGGTTATGGTCCAGGAAGAATCAGTTTTATGCAAAGTGCAAAACACTGCCTAGCACACAGTGGGTACTGAATAATAGTTAATATTTTTTATTGATATTCTCACACTATTAATACCACCTGTGTTTCCAATGTCTCTATAAATTCTGGGGATTTTTTTAAATCAGAAAAAAAGGTTATTAAAAAAATAACCCAATAGGGCCCTCCTCATCCCATGCCTATTGGTTATATTATTATGGGTCCTTTTCAGTAGCTCCTTGTGTTCTCGGACCAAACACAAAATGTTCTTAGAACCATTCAAGGCTCCTTGTTTGGAAGGAAAGGAGCTCCAGAAGGCATAGAGAAAGGCTGCCGTGTACCTCTGCGGGTTACGCATGAATGGGGAACAGGGAGAGAACTTAGCTGTGTAGCTGTTTCTTTAACATCCTGCACATTCTAAAGAGACTTCAGGACTTGGGAGTAAAAGCTTCTTTGTTGAAAGAGTGTTTTCAAATTTAAATGAGCATTTATGGAGCAAAGTTGGCCCAACTGGTCTTTTGAAGAATTCAGGCCTCCTGTATAGGAAAATAAAGCTGGAGAGGAGTGGCTGAGAAGCTTATGAGATGCGTGGGAAGGGTCTGGAAATAAAAACCGATGTCTGGAGTGTCTGTCTTCTACCAGCAGAGCTGCAGAGCTGAGGTTACTGCTCTGCTAAGACAAGTAAAGCAGATAGTTTCATTACTTTCTTCCTTCTTGCCTTTTTTTCCTTTTTTGTTAATGAACTTGTCCTGTCAGATGTTAAGGCTGACATGGTACTCCAGGAGAGTTGGTATTTGCATTTTTTAATGTTCTCTAGTATATTCTGGCTGGTTGGGCAAATAAGGCTTCGATCAGGATGCGGATCCTCCCAATTTGTCAGCTGTAATACTCAGACAAGCCACTTAACACTGTGTTTCTATTTCCTCATTTCTAGAGAGGGAAAATGATTATTCTAGCCTTGCCAACTATATAGGGGATAAGGGAAAGCACTATGAAATATAAGTATTATGATTAATCATAGTCTGATTCTGAGAGCAATGTTCTTTCTGTGTGATCTATGTCTAAACACTAAAGACATTTATTTATAATGTATATTGTATATTTGTATAAATGTATAGTGTTGAGATATAACAAAATATGAAGCAATTATGAGGAAGTGAGAACTTTGTCTTATTTTATTTTCCTCATGCTTTTTTCCACCTGCTCCACTAGAGTGGTGTTTTAACAATTAAACTGGGTGGAGATCTAGGAACCTACGTGATCAACAAGCAGACCCCAAACAAGCAAATCTGGTTATCGTCACCATCCAGGTATGTTCAGATATCAAAATCTCATTGTTAAGCTTGTTTGAAACAACATTATGGATGATTTAAGAAGTGTCCCTAACATGTTAGTATCTATGTAAGTGAAACTTTCCTAACATTTGACACCATGACTCATTCTTACTCATTATATAACTTCTGTCTGATGATTATTTGGCTGTTGTAAGCAGGTATTAGGTTGTTAACAAGATCTGAAGTGAAAAGTTTATAACTTCTCAGAACCCAGCCTAGACAGTTATTCTCTATTAAATCATGGCCTCGCCTTTTAAAAAGCCACTTTTGAAATTGCAACATCTGAATAAACTGCACTTTGTCTTCAAAGCAAGTTAAAGTTTGACCTCTGGTTTGTTTTGAATTCCATTTACAGACTTGGATTGTGTGCTCTGTGGAGGTGAGAGGGCCTTTTAAGCTGCTATTCCAGGCACTTAATCTCTTCTGCCTTTTCCATTGATGTGCTTTTAATCTACTGGATAAAAGATTTTGTTGGAGATGGCCTATGCCTGAGAACATGCTGGGAGAGAAGGTCCTTGATACTTCTGTCTGCTGTAGAAGTGGTTATAAGAAAGTAAAAGAGAGATTCCAACAAAAAGCTCTTGGACCAACCTTTGTGGGTCATTAATTAGCACTTCCAAAGAGAATTTATTGACTGTGAATTGGAAAAGACCCCCCCATATAACTACCCCTGGAATTCTTTGAAAGCCTAATGGTGTTTGCATTTTAAAAACATTTAACTCTTCCCTGCCCTAACGTTGACTTCATTTTTAGACAGGTAAGATTATACTGTTTGTCACATAAATAAAGCATATGCCTTCTTCATCCCAACCTCATCTAGGAAGTATATTATAACATAATAAAAACAACTCTAGAAATCACTCTCATTTCTAGCAAGGCCCTCATTCACAAATTGTATTGCTTTTTAGACTTTATTTGAAGTTAAAGGGTCTTACCCTACGTGGGCCAGTTAGCTTGTTCTCTTTGGCCTCAAACAGTTATCCTAACCCTAGCCATGACCATGCATGAGGATTGTACATTCTTATCCTTCATTTCCAGAGGAACTACTGCAAAAAAGTGGATGGATTGGCCCAAATTCAGTCATCAGCTATGGGGATCGGTGGCTTTATAAAAACTTGGCAAGGCACCAGAACCAATTGTGATGGCTCCACTAAAAGACTTCTTGGTTGTGTCTGAAGAATAAAAAAATTCCATATCATATTTGGACACCCCTACCAGTGTCGACATGAGAAACGTTGAAACCTGTTGATAATTTTTATGAGTTTATTTGAGCCAGATTGATGACAGTTGCTGTGAAGCAAAATCTGAATGGATTGAGAAAATGCTCTGGAGAATGGCAGTTTTGCAGCTTATTTTATGCATGAGAATCAAAGATGGAGACATTAAGAGGGTTGCATAAAATCCACTGGTAGATTAAGGGGGTAGGAGAAAGTAAAGCAGGGAGATCTCTGGGATTGCATGAAAAGTAAAATGGAGAGACACTTTTGACATTGACAGTTATAGGATAGATAATATTTAACCTTTACAGCACATAGAGATGGTATTGGAGAACATAGGAGTTCTGCAGTCTTGTGCTACACTCTGGTGCTGCAGGTGTGCCCTGCGGGCTCTAGAAAAGGAGATTACACTGACCTTTCAGAGGTACGTCATTTTAGATGCAAAAAAGACAACAGACGGGCTCACTGAAGGGAAAGATTAACCTTTGTCAAGGAAGCTGCGGACCTAGGATGTGACTACCCATCGTGGCCCATTTTTACTTAGGAATTTTTATGTTCATACCGTCTTATGTGGTTACTTTTGGTCTCTTGAGTGTGTAAGGCCAGACGTGCAGGCCTCCCCTGAGTTTGTCAGGCTCGGTATGTGGCCTCTTTTTCATCCACACCAGCAATACGATCCTGATCCTGATCCTGATCCTGATCCTACTGCAGGCAAACCCAGAGACACAGGTGAGCTAGCATTCAAAGACCTGGCTCCCCAATACCCTCTAGGGGGGTAGGTTATATAGGGGAATACTCATTATTAGCTAAGGGAGTTGGGGTCACGAGCTCTACTGATTGGGGTTAGGGTAGGAGGCAGTTGATCATTGCATCAGGTCCTGATGTCAGTCATGGCATCATTCTGTCTGGTTTCGAGGGGATGCTAGTAGGGTCATCCGCCTTCATGGGTGTAGAGCTGTAAGATGTTATCTTTAGTTAGACTGAAACTATCTCTGTGGTCAACAGACCTGAGGCTTCCTTCCTAAGACCCTTTGATGCTGAGGTAAGGGCTTAATGATTCAGGGAGTGGTGGTGCAATATGCAGAAGGGTAAGGGTAAGGAAAGAAAAAAATCAAGTGAGCCCAGGGCCAGTTTGGATCAAGGAGAAAAAGAGAAAAGATCATTTTAAAGAAGTGAAGATTTGCATGGTTACATTCTCTGGATTTGGTCCAGATTATTAGTCCGTTTTATATGACCTAGATGGTTTGTGTTTAGCTGTTTGTGCATATTAAACATAGGTTCCAGTCCTTTTGGTTTGTCCCTTTTGTCTCCATTATTTGGAAAATGCTCAAACACAAGCCAGTATTTGGTTGATAAATACAGAAACCCTTGATGTTTTTGTAGCCCCGTCCCAATCTTGGGAGGCAAACTCCTTCCACTCTTGGGCTTTGGAAAATCTCAGGTTCTCATTCTCGTGGGCTTTCAGCGAACTCTGCTCCTACCTCCTTCAAGGTAACACTGTGTACCATCTTTATCTGCTGGCATGTCCACCCCCTCCACCAGGCTGAGAGGGGGTGGAATTCATGTGTACAAGTGCTGCACATATGGAATAACAAGATATGGCAAAACCCAGCTACACCTGTGTCCACACGAATACAGCATTCCCAGCATAATATGCATAGACTGCTGTCGTTCCCTAGATGAGCTTGAGGTAGGTGAACTAGCCCATCATACACATGATTTCATGGAATTAAAGCTGAATTAAGAAAAATATTCTTAAATATAGTAATGTTAGCGGTTGTCAGGGAGTGAAGAAAGGAGAGAATGGAGAATAACTGCTTAATGGGTATGGAGTTTTCTTTTGGGGTGATGAAATGTTTTAGAACTAGATAGAAGTCGTGATTCCACAATATTATAAATGTACAAAAGTGATAATAATATAGGTAAAGGACAAATGTCAGTGGTGCACAAATCATAATTTTAAAAACACTTTCCTGCAATAGCAGGTATCATATGTGAGTCAAGAAAAGTAAAACATCAGAGTGCGATACATGGAGACTCATCAATAGAGTTCACATGTTTTCAGGGCTTGCAAATTGTTCTGTGAATTGTTTCAGAAGATAAATTGTGTAATTATTTTTAAACAGAAACACCCTAAGACAAGAAGGCAGATATGTGCTTTGTTACGTATTACTTTCTAGAACTTAACTCCAGTTGATTTCTTGGTGGTGGCATTGGCGGAATGAGCGTTTCTGCTAAAGGGCTGCCCATGGACATACTGTGTGTGTTCTGTCTTGCAGTGGACCCAAGCGCTACGACTGGACTGGGAAAACCTGGGTATACTCCCACGACGGTGTGTCCCTCCATGATCTGCTGGCCACAGAGATGACTAAAGCCTTGAAAACCAAATTGGACTTATCTTCCCTGGCCTATTCTGGAAAAGATACTTGATGTCCAGTCCAACTTTGAAGACATTAAAAGCCAGGACCCCAGCTTCATCCTGCAGAATGTCTAGTTTGTTCCATTCCTGCTTTTGCAGACAGCTGTATTGTGTGTAACAGCTCTGTGAAAAGAATGCATCACCCCCAACCCTACTCTGACTTCAGATTTTTAATATTCGTAGTGTTTTTGGATTTATTGTCTAATTTCCTCCCTTTCATATCCCTTATCTTTATAATATCTATACACTCATGCCTTTCTATATAACCTTACAACAAAGAAAATAATAAGAAGGAAGATTCTGAGGGGAGAAGTGAATTGGCTTCACTATTCATTCTTTGAAGGACTTACTAAAAACCTGCATGAATTGAGGCTGGCCGACCTCATCATTCTATCTCAAAATGAGACTCATTAGAGAGTAGCCTAGAAATGTTCCCACGCCTCTTGAAAATGTAAACACTTCCAAGCCCTTTAGTACTGATGTGTCAATGGCAACTCAGGAATTCTCAAACCGAAGACCATTCTTCTCTTTGGGATTTGTCTGCCAGGGTGTAGCCTGTGAGGGGTGACTCTGGAGATGTGATGCTGTTTCTCTCATATATACATATATGTGTACACACACACACACACATTTAAAAATGTGTATATATAATTTTTTTTTTTTAACTTAGTGTCAATATAGAACCAACTACTGCGACATAGGTCTGGGAATGCAAAAAATATTCCAAAGATGAGAGGGGAAGAAAGCCATCTCTATAAGCTTGTGGATGTTATATAATAAATGAGGTAATGGAGATGAGGAGGCAGTTTGTAGATGGTGAAGGACCACATAAATGAAAGAGACATTTGTGTTTATGAAAAGAACCCTGGCTGACACTTGGCTCAGCCCAAGGTGCTGTCTATCTCTGGGCAAATTTCACGAACTCTCTGTACCTCTGTTTTCCTGGGTGTTAAATGTAAGAGTTGAGTGTACAGCCATACCACCCTGAATGCGCCCAATCCCGTCTGATCTCAAAAGCTAAGCAGAGTCAGGCCCGGTTAGTACTTAGATCGGAGACCACCTGGGAATACCGGGTGCTGTAGGCTTTTTGAATGAATGAATGAAAGAGTTGAACTAGAGAGAAAGTAGTTGATTCCCAATTCACATGTTCAATATTCCTGTCAGGCAATTTAACATTTAATTCCCTCTGGACAATGAACAATTTT
The DNA here is from genome assembly GCF_014176215.1 of Rousettus aegyptiacus. Taxonomy (NCBI): domain Eukaryota; kingdom Metazoa; phylum Chordata; class Mammalia; order Chiroptera; family Pteropodidae; genus Rousettus; species Rousettus aegyptiacus. The sequence continues at coordinate 45,350,508 of NW_023416306.1, read as the reverse complement.
TTTTAAGCTATAGAGTAAATATATGGTTATTGGAATTACTCGAATTTCCATTGAATTCATGTTCAAATAATAACCATCTTTTATTGTTTCCATACTATGCTAAGCCTATGCTAAAGACTGAATGTTTATGTTCCCCCGACATCATATGTTGACTCCTAACCTCCAAAGCTATGTATGGTATTAGAAGGTGGGGGTTTGGGGAGGTGATTAGGACTTAAGGGCAGAGGCCTCATGAATGGAATCAATGCTCTTATAAAAGAAACCCCAGGGTGCTCCCTCATCCCGCTACCATGTGAGGACATAGCTACCAATGAACCAGGAAGTGGGCTTTCACCAGACACTGAATCTGCTGGGGACTTGACCTTAGACTTTCCAGATTCCAGAACTGTGAGAAATAAATTTCTGTTGTTTATAAACCATCCAGTCTGTAGTATTCTGTTATAGCAGCCTGAATGGACTAAGGCAGCAGCCTACTACACCATAGGACCTTGTTTTAATACCTGCAGGAACATTGAAACTCATCCAAAGGTATACTATTATTTTCTTACTAAAGAAACATGACAAGTCTGTAAAAATGTATATCAAAGACTTTTGTAGTGAGTAAATCAAAAACATTCCATTATAGAAAAAAAAACTTAAAACTATAAACAAATGCTGAATTAGTATTTAAAATATTTCTTCAAAAATAAAATTATTGTTTAGTCTGTGGAAATTTTAAGTGTGGTAGGTCAGAATCAGTGAAAATAAAATCATTCATGCATGTGTATGCATATCTTAATGAAAGTTTCATTGCCCCTTATTTGAAATTCAAACAGTACACTCATTTATCTGAAACATGGCTTAAAACTTAGATATTTATTCAGGCAGCTGTGACATGAAAATGGAAGTTAGGGATACAACATAAAACTTCAAGAGGTATTTAATCAGAGTACCATAACATGGAAAAGGAAGTTAGGGAATCTTTACTCTTGATGCTTTCCTTGTGGGCCGGCCTTTCAGGCCTATTGACTTTTACTTTACATACAATTCTAACTGGTTTGATTATTTAGTTTCTAAAGCCCTGGAAGGTTCCCGTTAAGGCAGTGAAAGAAAGGACTGCAAGCACAAGAACAGCCACCAGGGGGAGGCAAATAAAAATCATGCTCTGAGAAGCAAACTGGAAAAGCACCACTATGTGGCACCAGCGGTCCGCTCCCTCCACCTCAGACCCTGGAAGCATCATCACATTTGCGGTTATCACCCATGTTAAGGATGAGTTTTCAGGAAAATGTAAACATTCAGTATATATTTTTTAAAAAGAGGCAAGAAAATGTAATTTTAGAAAGTTTTCAATAATGTTCAGCTTCCTGTGTGAATAGACCCTTAGAAACTAGAAAATAAAACTATCCAGAATATCTTATTTACCTCTCTCTAAAGATACAGAGAAACACTGTGGTGCATAAAAGAGAACCTGAGTTTTTGAACTAGAATTTTAAACCTAATCCAGACTCTGCCACTTACTTGTATATTGATATCAGCCTCAGTTTTCTTATCTGTAAAATTAAGATATCTAGCTTGTGGTGTTAGGGCCCATTTGCAAAGCATTCAGTACATGACAAATATTCTTATCATGTGTGCAGTATAATTTTACATCCAAATTTGGGGTTTTCCCTCAAAGTATTATTTATGACCTCCTCTACTCATCTTGAACTTAGTCAAAATGCTTATTTTGTGACTGGTGATGGATTCTGCTTCCCGAGAACAATTTTTCTTGCTCCCCTCCAATGCTTTTATTTTGCTCCATCTTTTCTATAGCTTCTAAAAATAATTTGACCAATATGTTTCTCAAGCTATAGCTGCTCCTAAATTCTAATAATCCCATTTTTACCTTTAAAGAAAGACCATGTTCATAAGTGTGAAATTTGTGTGAACTGGCTATGCAAGGTTGCCAAGGAAAGCTGGTTTCACACCTCAAGGTATTTATTAAAATTAAAGTCATTTTAGGTCATGTCCAGTTGACTTTTTGAAACGGATTTGTCATTTTTCAAATGAAAACATATACATGCTATACAAGAAGGAGGGCCATAGGTATAAAATTTCATGTAAATTTATCCTGCTGTTCAAAACTATGACTTTATGACAGCCTTTCTGTGTATAGCTACTGTTGGAGTAAGAAATGACTTGGTTTGACTTAATTAGCCATGGCATCCCAAGGATCCCAATAAATGGCATATTTGAAATACATAAAGCTGAAATCATTTATATCTTGATGTCTGCTACAGAAATAGAATCTGAGCTCACACAGTCCGTCTTCTCTGTATGTATTATCTAAGACATAGAATATTTCAACTCTCAACAAACTGGGTATAGAGGAATTGTACCTCGATATAATAAAAGCCATATGTGACAAACCCAAAGTGAACATTATACCCAACAGTGAAATTCTGAGAACTTTAAGATCGGTAACAAGACAATAATGCCTACTCTTCCCGCTTGTATTCAACATAGTATTAGAAGTCCTAGACAGAGTAATTAGGCAAGAAAAAGAAATAAAATATATTCGAATCAGAAAAGAAGAAGCAAAACTGTCACTAATTGCAGATAACATGATATCATATAGAGAAAACTCCAAAGATGCTACCAAAAACCGTTAGAACTAATAAATGAATTCATTAAAGTTGCAGGATATAAAATCAATATACGAAAATCTGTTGCATTTCTATAAATCAATGAACTATCAAAAAAGCAAATTAAGAAAATACCATTTATGATAGAATCAAAAAGAATAAAACACTTTTGGAATAAACTTAACCTCCTCACAATTACTGAATTCAAACTATATCATAAAGCTATAGTAATCAAAACATTATGGTATTGCCATAAAATAGACACATAGAATCGAGAGCCCAGAAATAAACCCATACATATATGGTCTATTTATGACAAAGAGCAAAGAATATACAATAGGAAAAAGGTAGTCTTTTAATAGCCAAATGCAAAAGAATGAAACTGAACCCCTATCTTATACCATATACAAAAATCAACTCAAAATTAATCAGAAACGAACCTAAGACCTGAAACCATTAAGATTCCTAGGGAAAAAAAAAAAAACAGGGGGTAGCTCCTAAACATTGGTCTTGGCAATGATTTTTTGGATTTGACACCAAAGAGAAGGCAACAAAAGCAAAAGTAAACAACTGAGACTACATCAAATTAAAAAGCTTTGCACAGCAGAAGAAAACAGCAACAAAATGAAAAGGCAACCAATGGAATGGAAGAAAATATTTACAAATCACATATCTGATAAGGAGTCAATATACAAAAATATCAGAAACTCATACAATAGCAAAAAACAAAAATAATAATAATAACAATTAAAAATGGGCAAAAGACCAAAACAGACCTTGTTCCAAAGAAGATATACAAATGGCCAAAGGGTGCATGAAAAGATGCTCAACATCACTAATCATCAGGAAAATGCAAATCAAAACCACAATGAGATATCACCTCACCTGTTAGAATGGCCATCATCAAAAAGACAAAAGATAACAAGTGTTGGAGAGCATGCAGAGAAAAGGGGGCCCTTGCACATTGCTAATGAGAATGTAAACTGGTACAGCAACCAGTGGAGAAGTTCCTCAAGAAATTAAAAATAAACTACCGTTTATGATCTGGCAATTTCACTTCTAGGTACATATCTAAAGGAAATGAAACCAGTATTTCAAAGAAAGCTCTGCACCCCCATGTTTATTGCAGCATTATTCACAATAGCTAAGACATGGAAACAACCTAAATGTCCATTGATAGATGACCGGTAAATAAAATGTGGCACGCGCGCGCGCGCACACACACCCCCACACACACACACACATACAGAGGAATGTTATTTAGCCTTAAAAAAGAAGGAAATCCTATCATTTACAATTACATAGGTAAGCCTGTAGGGCTTTATGCTGAGTAAAATAAGCCAGACAGAGCAGGACAGTTATTGTATGGTGTCATGTGTATGTAGAATCCAGAAATTAGGTGGGTGGGTGGGTAGATAGATAGATAGATAGACAGACAGACAGATATATTTTTTTATTATTATTATTTAGAACAGTAGAAAAGTGGTTGCTAGGGACTGGGAGATTGGATAAATAGGGAGAGATTGGTAAGAAGGTACAAACCTTCAGTAATAAATAAAAAAAAAAGAATATGTCCATTCTTATAAAGACAATAAACTAGAATTACAGTTTAAGCCAATAAACCAGAACAGATTTATTGAGCCGTTTACTGAAGATTTATTTGAACTGTTGAAGAAAATACATCTACCTAACAGGAAAATTGGTTCCCAAAGACTTTCTTCACAAACCAGTGTATCTCCCATCTATCTTTCTAAGGGCCCTTTCATTTTTCTAAAAATTATTTATTCTGCCCCAAGTGGCCTACATACCTTGTCTTCTTCCCTGATGAAAATGTTATATAAACTCTCAAATCTCACTGCTTTTTGGGCATTCGCTTTTTCTCCTGCAATGCTCCCATGCACATATTAAAAAATGATAAATTTTTATAGCTCTTCTCCTGTTTATTTGCTTGTTGTCAGTTTATATCATAGACCCACTATCAAACCTAAGAATGTGTAGGGAAAGTGATTCCTTCCTTACAATAGTATCATATATAGTAGTTTCGTTGTCCTAAAAATCCTCTGCTCTGCCTTTATAACTTTTAAAAGTATAAGGGCTCCTGAGGTATATTTTTTTAAGATTGAGAACCACTGCATTGTTCCATCCTACTAGCAATCCTGCAATCCCACCCTGATTTTCCAAATCTCTAGAATTGGCATGAGACATCGATTCCAGAGTCTGCAATTCTTCAGGGCCCTCACAACATCTCCTAGCTGTCATCAAGGACCCTCTCCCCATTTGAACGTCCCATTTTTTTCTTCCCCTTTTAAGGGCACTTTGGTCCTTTCATCCAAATTTTGTGTAACAACTTCATGGTCCTGCTTCCTCCAGATCTAATAGCCAGTCCCTTTAAACCCTAAGGGACTCTTTTGTATGCTACAGGGGATGAAAGAGGGAAGAGATAAGAACCTTCTCATTTGTTCTCAGGGCATGTTAGCCACAAAATAAAGGGCCTTTCCAAGGATCTGACTCCTTTCCCCTAACTAGGTGTGTACTCAACCCTGTGAGGAGTTAGGGAGCAGGAAAACAAACCCTGCCTCCTGCTCTGGGTAAGGGGCTCTACCCTGCTAGGTCTCCTGACAATGCTTCTGAGAAGGGCTTCCTGCCTCAGTAGGTTCATGGTCTGAAAAGCAAGAATGGCCTAGAGTAGGTGGGTTCTTTCACAGATTTTAGAAAAGAATGTGAGGAAAGTTGAAAGATTGCAAAATGCCATAAAAGCATCACAGTGAACACCTTTCCAGACATCCCTTAGAATATAAGTGGGGTTCAGCCTCCATCCCTTCACAACTGACCCAGTCCTAATCATTGTGGTTTGTGACCACTATGTGGAGGCAAATTCCGGCTTTTCCCTCTCTGGGAGTTTTTTCACCAATGTTTAAAAAAAAATTTCCCAGACCACCATGCCCAAGGTAAAAAGTACAAGCCATACAAAAAGGCAAAATCATTAGACTCTCAAGGTGAGTTCGTTCACCAAGCAAAACCCTGGACTAACTCTAGGGGCAGGACAGAAATCTGCATCTTTGACCAAATCCTCAAGAGGATTCTATGTGGACTAAAATCTGAGCCTTTCAGCGGAAGGAAAATCAGGGGCCTTAGAGATGCTGAGAGGTTATTTGAAAAACTTTGGAAGAGGGTCGCTTCTGAAAAGGAGGAGAATCCAGATCTTTTCTTTCTTCCTGCTCAGAGAGGGGGCTGACAAAATCAATTATTTCCTGCAGGCTGCCAGCCACCTCTGGTGAAAGGAAGTGGTTGGGCCAGGGAAAAGATGGAGGAAGTTGGAACTAGGCATTACTAATATCCTCCCTATCCCTCATCCCCTTTTCGCTTCCCCCAAGACTGGCACTGGGACCAAGAAAAACTCCAGAGGTTGGAGGTTGGGCAAGTAGATACTTCCGTTGCTGGCTCTAGGAGTGCGTCAGTGACAAGGAGATCTGAAAAAAGAAATTACCAGGGCAGCTTGAAAAGGAGGGGAGATTTCCAGGGGCTTTGTGAAGCAGGTCAATACTGGGAAGGTGGGAGACTCCTTGAAAAAACATTCAGGGCTGCATTTGGCTGCAATCCTACAAATACATTCTTCTCTAAGATCGGATAAACCAGTTTAGAAAATGGGCCATTAAAAAAAAAAAACAGTATTCATAATAGTAGTAATCATGAGTGTCAATAGTGTTGAAACTTTTCTGGAACCCTTTCCTGAGTTGCTTAATGCCCAGAAAAGGAAAATAACAGTATTTAGTAGCCATAAATTATAGGATCAGTTCACTGAGCTAGTGAAGTGATGAGCCAGGGCTTGTTAATTAGTTTTGTTTTGGTCTTTCTAATTAGGTGTTGGGGGGTGTGAGGGGTGTGGGGGGAGTGTGTGTGTGTGTGTGTGTGTGTGTGTGTGTGTGTATTTTCATGATTTTTGTTTGTTTGTTTGTTTGTTTGTTTTGCATCTGGCTCTTCCTGATTAAAAGAAAAAACTTCAAAGAGGAAGGAAGTCACGAAAGCCCCTGATGAATCTGTGTTTATGTTAAAAAATTGCCTTCATAAACCTGAGACAAGGAAACTGTTAGGGAGCAGAGTTAAAAGCAGGGAGGGTCCTACTGAGGCATTTTCATGGTTTTGATGCAGGACAAAGCAAAGTCCTTCGAGTGGGGGAAGAACAAGCTCTGCACTAAGAGAGGAGAGGGCTCTTGGTGGAGAGAGTAGAAAAAATTCAAACACATGCCAAAGTTAGAGTCAAAAGAAAGGGTAAAGGTAAGGGTAAGACTCCATAGACAGAGCACGGTTTCCTCTCAGAGGAAGAGAGTGAGAGCTTAAGGGTGACTCAGAAGGACAGAGACGATGATAAAGACAAGGACAGTGAGACAGAGTTAAACACACTAAGATTAAAGGCACTGAAAGGGACAAAGAGGAAGACGCAGAGAGGGACCCCAAGTGTTTGGGGAATTCAGTTTACATATTATTCTTTAGTTCCTGTGAGTTAAAGTTTAAAGACTTTGTTTACCCATTTTCTTTGATATGGACATACAGAGAGGAAGGATAAAAGTATGTAGCCTGAAAAGCCTGCTGGTAATTCCCAGCCTTTAATCCATAGGTTCCCTATGGTTTTAGCCATAAGGAATGAACGATTTTATTTTGTGTAGGTCACCACTTAAAGACTTCTGTTTTTCCTGTTTCCCCTTCACAGGTGTAGGAAATGGGTTGTTAGCAATCTCAAGCTGAAATCTTTCTTTGTTCTGCAAGTGTCCTCATGGTCTGGCTGCAGGCTGATCAGTATATAGCAGTTTCTGAGCATAGCTTGATTTAACTTTTTAGTTCCGTTGCATTCTCCCTACGTTATGTATGGTGGGCTAAATGCTAGTGTTCAATAAGTCACTGCTGATTTTCCACTAATTATTGTGATAAATACAACTTGTTATAAGGATTAAAATCTAGATGTGTAAGTACAAGTACATAGAAGGATGTTAAGCAACTATACTTTCTGTTCTTAGGGTAAAAAAATTTTTTTAAACCTTAAAAATTGTCATACCTAGAATTTCCCAGGTTGTGTTCAACTTTAAGATTCTATAATTTTATATATCCATTTGAGAATAACTTTGGTTTTGGTAATGAAATAGATAAGCAAACAAACAAAACAAGATGAACTGTTAATTTGCAAGAGAGCAAAAAATTTCAGGAGAGGGCATCTCTTAGCTTTAAATTTAAAAGTGCTTTCTTAATGTGATTTATGATGCTGGGGTTGTTACTAAATTACTTATCTGGTAAAGCCTTGCCTTTTCTAATTGAAAGATGGCTTTCCAGGTCCTTATCCCTGCTGATATCTGCTGTGCAATCTCATAAATTTGATGAAGAGCTGTAGAAATGGCTTTAGGTAACCTAAACTGGGTTCACTGTGCAAATAAAATGTGGCAGTGCTAGGGAACCAACCCTGGGCAGAGTGGTGTGCTCGTAAATATGTAGTAAACAGTTCTCTAAGGGGTCAGTGCCCTGATTTGTAGAGTTTACCAATTTACGTAGTGTAAATACACCTTCCATAGTGGTGTTAGTTTGCCCAGAATTCTCCCAGCATTAGCACTGAATGTGCTGAATCCCAGGGAACGCCTCCTTTCCCAGGAAACAGGACGGTTGTTCACCTAAATGGCTGGTATCAAGCTGCCAACATAACATCACTGAACATGGAGTTTGGAAGTGACGTGCATACCATGTAAGCCTATGAGGAACAGCCTCCAGTACACCACTGCCTGGCAAGTTCTTGGCCAATTAGAAGGGTGTTAGCATGGCCAAGTTGTTGTTCCTATCACCTCTCAATTTATTACTGCCACTCTACTGGTTTCCTGGAGCTGCCATAACAGAGTACCACAGACTGCTGATGTTAAGCACAGAAAAGTATTGTTTCATGGTTCTGGAGGACAGAAAACCAAAATCAAAGTGTGGACAAGGTACTCTTTTGATGGCTCTAGCGAAGAATTTGTTCCACGCTTTTCTGTTAGCTTCTGGTGTCATTCCTTGGCTTACAGCTGCATAACTCCAATCTCTATCTCCACAGTCACATGACATCTCCCTTCTATGTCTCTTTGTCTTCACACAGCCTTCTCCTAAGGACACTAGTCATACTGAATTAGGTGCCCGTGCTCCTACTCTAGCAGGACCTCACTTTAATTTAACTAATTACCTCTGCAATGACCAAATGTTCAAATAAGTTTACATTCTGAGGTACTACAGGTTACGACTGCAACATTTCTTTTTAGGGGAAACACACTTAATCCATAACAACTCCTTCTAACAATATAACAATATTGATTAGGTCTTGATTCAATGCCTTAGAAACATAGGAGTTCTTAAACGTCAATCTGTTTTAAGTATTTTGCCATATATACATGTAATTGAATAAACAAACAAATAAGATTTGCCAATTGTAGAATTCTCTGACTCAATTAAAAAATGCTTTGTATCAACATTCAAAAAGCCATAGCATTCCTATACTCTAATAATGAAGTGTTAGAAAAATAAGTGGAAAAAATAATATCTTTTGTAATTACAACAAAAAGAACAAAATACCTAGGAATAAATTTAACTAAACATGTGAAGGACCTATATAATGAAAACTATAAGACCCTATTCAAAGAAATTGAAGAAAATACAAAGAAATGGAAAGATATTCTGTGTTCTTGGATTGGAAGAATCAACATAGTTAAAATGACCTAAAGCATTATACAAATTTAATGCAATCCTCATCAAAATCCCATCAGCATTTTTAGAACAAAAAATCATCAGATTTGTATGGAAGCAAGCACAAGAGACTCTGAATTGCCAAAGCTATCCTGAGAAAAAAGAACGAGGCCGGAGGCATCACTCGGCCCAACTTCAAATTATACTACAAAGCGACAGTAATCAAAACGGCATGGTATTGACAGAAAAACAGACACACGGACCAGTGGAACAGAATCGAGAGTCCAGAAGTAAATCCATATTTATATGGACAAATAATTTTTGAAAAAAAAAAAGCCAAAAACATACAGTGGAGAAAGGAAATCCTCTTCGATAAATGATACTGGGAAAATTGGAAAGCTACCTGCTAAAGAATGAAACTAGACTGTTGTCTATCACCACACACCAAAATTAACTCAAAATGAATTAAGGATCTATATATAAGACCCAAAACTATAAAATAATAGGAAAACAATAAAAACATAGGAACTGAACTCAAAGACCTTGGACTTAAAGAGGATTTTATGAATTTGACCTCAAAGGCAAGGGAAGTAAAAGTAAAAATAAATGAATAGGACTACATCAAACCATAAAAGCTTCTCACAGCAAAAGAAATCATCGACAAGGTAAAGAGATAACATCTGAATGGGAAAATAGATTTGCCACAATGCCTCTGATAAGGGTCTAATATCCAAAATATACAAAGAACTCATATAACTCAATAACAACAAGAAAAACAAATGATCCAATCAAGAAATGGCCAGAGGACCTGAATAGACACTTCTCCCTAAAGGACATACAAATGGCTAACAAATATTTGAAAAGATGATTAACATCACTAGTTATTAGGGAAATGCAAATCAAAACCACAATGAGATACCATCTCACATCTGTTAAAATAGCTGTAATCAACAGAACATTAATAACAAATGTTGGAGAGAATGTGGAGAAAAACCTTCATACACTGTTGGTGAGACTGCAAATTGGTACAGACACTATGGAAAACAGTGTGGAGGGTCCTCAAAAAACTAAGACTTGATCTACCATATGATCCAGCAATTCCTCTACTGGATATTTACCCCAAAGACTTGAAAACCCATATTCAAAAAGATATTTGCACACCGAGGTTGATAGCAGTACTGTTCACGGTGGCCAGGACATGGAAGCAACCAAAGTGTCCTACCATAAATGATTGGCTAAAGAAGCTGTGGTACATATATACAATGGAATATTACTCAGCCATCAGAAGAGATGAAATACTGCCACAACATGGATGGACCTCGAGATAGTCATGCTAAGCAAAATAAGCCATACAGAAAAAGTTGAAAATCACATGATATCATTTATATGTGGGATATAAACCTAAAAACAACAAATGAACAGGACAAACAAACAGAGACTCATGGACATGGACTATAGTGGTAACCAGAGGGTAGAGGGGAGAGGGAGAGGAGAGGTAGACAGGGAAAAGGAGGTCAAATATGTGGAGACAGAAATCTAACTATGGGAGGTAAGCACATAGTGTAAATATATGCCTTTCTATTAAAGTGCACAGCTGAAATTTATTGGATTTCATTAACCAATGTCACCATAAAAAATAAATAAAAAGGTGATGTTAAAAAATGCTTTGCTAGCGATCTACAGATTCAATGCAATCCATATGAAAATACCAATGGCATTTTTCATAGAACTAAAACAAATAGTCCTCAAACTTCTACAGGACCACAACTGACTCTAAATAGACAAAACAATATTGTGAAAGAAGAACAAAGTTGGAGGAATCATGCCACCTAGTATTAAACTATATTGCAAGCCTATACTAATTAAAACAGCATAGTACTGGCATAAAAACAGGCACATAGATCAATGGAAGAGAATAGAGAACTCAGAAATAAACTCATGCCTATATGGTCAACTAATCTATGGCGAAGGAGGCAAAAATATACAATGAAGTAGAGACAATCTCTTCAATAAATGATTTTGGGAAAAAGGACAAATACGTGCAAAAAAATGAAACTAGATCACCTTATTTCACTATATAAAAAAATACTGTAAATAGATAAAGACTTAAATGTAAGACCTGAAATCATAAAACTTCTAGAAGAAAACATAGGTGGTAAACTTTTTGATATTACTGTCAGCAATATTTTTTGGATATGTAGCCTCAGGCAAGTGAAACAAAAGAAAAAATAAACAAATGGGACCACATTGAGCTAAAAAATTTTGCACAGTGGAGCAAACCATTCACAAAATGAAAAGACAACCTACTGAATGGGAGAAGATATTTGCCAATGATATACCTGATAAGAAGTTAATATCCAATATATATAAGGAACTGATACAACACACACAAAAAATAAAATTTTAAAATGGGCAGAGTCTATGGTCATGCTACCCTAAACAAGCCCAATCCCATCTGATCTCAGAAGCTAAGCAGGGTCAGGCCTGGTTAGTACTTGGATGGGAGACCACCTAGGAAGATCAGGTGCATTAGGTGTAAAATTAAACAAACAAACAAACAAACAAATAAGTAAATAAGGGCCTGTAAAATGACAGGTTCCTTGCAATCTGTGAGGTCAACCAAGGGTTGCCTTGCCTAAAAAAAGAGAGAGAGCCTGAATATACATTTCTTCAAAGAGGAGATACGGATGGTCAATATACATATGAAAATATGGTTAACATCACTAATCATCACAGAAATACAAATCAAAACTATGAGATATCACTGCACACTTATGAGAATAGCTATCATCAATGCTTAAATCAACAAATAACCAATATTGGCAAGGATGTGGAGAAAAGGGGATCCTTGGGCATGATTGATGGGATTGTAAACTGGTGTAGCTACCATGGAAAACAGTATAGAGGTTCCTCAAAAAATTAAAAATTGAGCTACCACATTATCCAGCAATTCCACTTCTGGGTATTTATCTGAAGGGATCTAAAACACTAATTTGAAAAGATATATGCACCCCTATATTCATTGCAGCATTACTTATAATACTCAAGGTATGGAATCCATAAAAATGAATGAAATTTTACCATTTATGGTGACATAGATAGACCTAGAGGGTATTATGATAAGTGAAATAAGTCAGACAGAGCAAGACAAATACTGTGTGATTTCATTTGCATGTGAAATCTAAAAATCAAAATAAATGAACAAACAGAAACAGACTCATAGATACAGAAAATAAGTTGATGGTCTCCAGATGGGAAGGTGGTTAGGGGACTGGATGAAAAAGGTGAAGGGATTAAGAAGTACCAACTGGTAGTTATAAAATAATTAGGGGGTATAAAGTACAGCATAGGGAACATAGTCAATAACATTGTAATAATCATGTACAGTGTCAGGTGGGTCTTAGACTTACCACAGTGATCACTTTGTAAGGTATATAAATGTCTAATTGCTATGTTGTACACCTGAAACTAATATAATATTGTACGTCAACTGTAATTGAAAAATAAATTTAAAAATGATAATAAGTACTTTTTTAGAATTATTTATGAGTGGTAAGAATGAGGGTAAATTTTCATTTTCTTGTACTTATCTGTATTACTTGGGGTTTTTTTTAATCACATAATTTCTACATTTTGACCATTTGTGATGGATCTGGATTTTCAGAGAAGTGAAGCGAGCCAGATTATTCTATTTATTCTGGGAAGGTGAATCACTAGGAGCCAAGCTGATGGAACAGAATGGGGCTCATGGAAAGCAATACAATACAGAGAAGTCACAGAGAGGCCAGAATTGAGAAAGGGAAGACAAACTCTGAAAGTGAACTCAGAGATTCTCCCAACTCCAGCATCTTCCCAAGTAAGTCCCACTGGTTCTATGGGAATAAAAGAATTCTTTGGCCAAGGAGATCTGGTACACACGGCAATCTCTCTCTCCCTTTTGAAAAGTTACAATGCATGCATCTGAGAAATCTTTCCGTACAGAGGCCTGTCTAGCCTAAAATTTCCCAGACATCTGGATTTAGAACTGCGCCCCACCTTTTTTTGCGGAGCACCTATTGTATCTATTGTAACTGGTGTTTTACTCTGCTCTAGTCCAATTCGCATTTTATATATACAAAAATTGAGACCCAGAAGAGTGAACTGAGGTCACACAGCCGGTCCTAGGCAAAGCTAGGACTAAAACCCAGTCCTCCTGGTCATTGATTTGTTACTATACCTGCTAATTCCTGCGTTTCTTCCTGCTCAGTGTTGATGAGGCTCTGTTGGAAGTGTTGGGAAAAGAAAGATAAGTTAGATATTCTCAGAGGACTTAAGAAGAAAGGAGTTAAGCTACACGTAGAGCAATAGAACTATATTTGTTTTGGACAGTTGTTTGGGTGTTTTTTGTTGTTACTTTGGTTTGGGTTTTTTTTATTATTATTATTTGATATCTATGATAATTCTCAAGTGACTTAAATAAATTTTTTAAAATGTTTACTCACTTGGTTGCTCCTTCATAATCTAGAAATCAGCCAAGTTTTGTGCATGAGAAATTGCAGCTCGCATGTTGAATCTCTACTTTATCTCCCTCTGATCTTCCACTGGCTACTAGTAGGACCTTCCCATGAGACATATGTCTGTGCTGACGAAGACCAAATGGTAGGGTTTCCTGTGGATCAAAATGGATTTTTGTTTCTATATTGACTCAAAGCCAAACACTGACAAAGCTCTGCTTTCCCCAGTTTCAGTGTCTACTTATCGGAATCTCTCTTTTTTCTGTGATTACACAAAGTAAGCATTTGCCTTCTTGACTTCTTCAAAAATTTCAGCAGGCCTAAGGGCTCAATTGGGTAAATACAGACAGAGCTATCTCTTCTCTCTGTTGATGGGCACCTGTCATGAAGTCACACTTGCCACCATCGTGTTCCGGCACCACACAGCCACCAGCACCCACACCTAGAGCTGAGAAACAAGAGCCTCAATAGAGCATCCGGATGTGAAGAGGGTAACGTGCTGGAGGCACAAATGAGAAAAGTCATTCTGACAAACTCACTTTGAGCACCTATTGTGCACACTGTTGCACTCCTCTCAAAGTCCACAGTTAGAAAGGCAGAGGCTCACATGACTTTGATCTAAAACTCAAAATAGTGCTTGAAAAAAGGATTAAAATAAAATACCATATGAGCTCAAGAAAATCAGCAATTGCTTTTGATTTAGGGGAAAGTTGGAGAAGAAGGCTTCGAAGGATGAGTACAATTGTGGCAGGTGGAGAGGGGTGGAGGATAAAGGCACTCCAACAAAGGGGTCAGCTGGAGAGAGAAGTGGGGGCACTCTGGGTAGGGGGAAGACTTTAGCAGAGGTGAACCAGGAAGAACATGGATCCAATAAATAAGTAGAGAAGCCTGTTGCTAGAGTTGGGGAGCACTGGGTGGACAGGGGATGGAAAAGATAGATAGGAACTAGATTGTAGAGGCCGTAAATCTGTAGATAAGGAGTTGAATCACACTCCTGTATCCCTGCTCCATACAGCAATTTTGGGGAAGGAGGAGATATGCATATAAATTACATGGCTTTATTAATTATTGTCCTGGAACTGTTACATTTAAAAAAACTAAGATGTTATGCCATCTATTAAATCTGTACCTTCTACCACAATTAGTAAAAAGCCACAGCTAGTTTGAAGAATTTTTTAAAATTGTTATTCATGGTGTTGGATTGCTTATGACTTAATATTTTTATCAAGTCTTATATGAGGCTTTGACATGCAGAGAAATTAAAAGTTATTTCTCAGACTCAATCTACTTATGTAACATTCTATGGTTAGCATTTAATTATTTCTCCTCTTTTTAAAAAGTATTTGTTTTTCTTCTAAACATGGAGAATTTGGAGGTATGGGAATAATATCAGATCTATGTTTTAAAAAGATAATCGAGATAACTGTAAAGTCATTGTTTATGATGAATTGGATTAGATGGAGAGAAACTAGAGGTGAAAATACTAATTTGAGACCTAGCTTACTTGCTTGCTTTCATTCATTCCTTCAGAAAATCTTTAGGATTATTTACAGTGTTCCAGGCACTGTTCTGGGCATCACAAATATAAGAGTGAAGAAAATTTATGAAACACCTGGTCTCCTGGAGCTTTCTTTCTTCTAAGGAAATACAGGCAATGGACATATGAATTCATACTGTTAGGTATTGATAAGTACTAAGAAGGAAAAGGAAGTAGGTGAGAAGGATAGAACATGCTGGGTGGAGCTTGTTTTCTTTATTTTTTTATTGTGGTAAAATGTACATTACATAAGTTTACTTGTTAACCATTCTTCAGTGTACGATTCAGTGACATTAAGACCATTCACATTGTTGTACAACCATAACCATCATCCATCTTCAGAACTTGTTCGGATGGAGCTCTTTTTGATAGAGTAGTTGAAAGCTTCTTAACACAGTAGCCTCTGAGAAGCCAGAATGAAGAGTGAGTGTGGGCTTTGAGCTCAGGGAAGCATAGTCCATGCCCTGGAAATGGTAGGACTATCACAATAGCCTAGCTGAGAGCTGATACAATAAGGTTTGGTGTGGCTGAAACCCCAGAATACGAAAGAGAATTACTTTCTCTTGAAAGTAAATCATTTAGTAGAAAGGCAAATTGCATACCCAGGAAGAGAGAGACGATTCAGTGCTAAGCACAAGATCTTTAATCCTGAAGAGGATTTCATATCTGCCCTGGGATCCTGCATCAAAGAGTGCTTGGTGGTTGTGCATGCAAATTTATGAACATGTGAAGTGTACTGATTTCCATTTTGAGTTATAGGACTTTCTTTCATCAGATATAAATAAGGAGTCATGAATTTCCTTTGGAATGTCCTTTGGCCTATTGGTATGTTTCACCTGCCACAGGAGCAATTAATCAAACATTATTGAGTACATTCCCTTTTTCTGGGTACAGAGGACAACAGGGAAATGTCTGTATCTCCTTTATTTGGTCAACAGAAATACCTTCAAACCTTAATCCATTCTCCCAATCTAATAATTTTATGATCCATGAAAACTTTATGTGTTCTGCATTCTGTACCTGATTCCTATTCAATGAAAGATCCAAATCATGACTTCTGACTTATCTGGATATTCGAAAAATGAACTTGCTGTGGTACTATCTACAGAGGTCACAAAACCAAGTCCTGTGCCACAGCCACATAAAAGAAATTAGGAGATACATGAAAGAAAAAAAAAAGTTCCCCTTTTACTCTTCTAAGTTACCTTGCCTGAAAACTTGCAGAGAAACTTGTTTGCCTTAGGTGGATATTTGTTTTATTGATAAGAAAAGCAATAAGGAGAAATGGAATTGTTCTGTCTGTTAGGAGGGGCGGCCCTTATAAATATAGGCAGAGCCAGTGCAAATTCGTAGTGTAAGAATTTTGGAGTTTGTATAATGAGTTTACAAAATTTTCTACAAGGCTGATATAGCATGCAACAGTTAGGGTATGATATAGTACATGTTTTTGCAGGAAAAGCAGAAACTCAATCATTTATAAGTGTCATGAGTGCAATTTGACATGCTGAATAACCCATCAATAACTGTTCATCTCCCTGAGGTTTAATGTAATTAATCTATTAATTTTATTTAATAAACTTATTCATTTTATTTCCCTGAGGTCTACCATCCTTTAAAACACTTGGGCCATATGTTTTGGAATTGAGTTTTTCAAACGTATGTTATACATACTGTACAGCATGACATAATACTTCTAGAAGAATCAGGGGGGCACCCCATAATCAAACCCTTGGATATATCCCCAGTGAAATGAATGAATATTTATATCAATTAGAACAAGACCATAAATAGACTTATGACATCAGTTCAGGTCAGATATTGCTTCCATTAGTTCAAGCACAAAACTTTTGGTTTCTGAGACAAAGTTTTGAAACTACAGAATTGTGACTAAGGAATTGTGAATCTATATAAACTTCCTGTGTATAATTCTAAAAAGCAAAGAATTGCTTGAACTAATTTTATAAGTGGTTACAACGTTATGAATCAAGAATCTGGATCTGAGAAGGAATAAATTACTCAACATCACACCCCTCCCTACACAGTGGATGTGTCTGTAATTGGAGGTCTTTTGTTGGAGGGTATTCAGTGTATATCAGTGAGACCTGAAAACACATAAGTGAGAACTAATATGCATTTCCTGGGTGTTTTTATCTGGCTAACCAGAAGACAGAAACCCTATGAATCATATACAACAAGGCAGGTGTAGGCCACAGGCAACAGATATCTCCCAAGTGAGTTTGAAAGGATCTTATTACCCCAGATCCTAAGGGGGTTGTTGCCTTGTTGCCTTGGGAACCACAGGTAAGGATAATTAACTCAGCTCATTGTAGTGACTCTTCAGTTCTTGATACAATTTCTGGCAGACATGGCTGCCTAACAGTTGCCAGAACCACAGTCAAAACATATATCTTTAGTCTATGGCCATGCCACCTTGAATATTACTGATCTCGGCTGATCTTGGAAGCTAAGCGGGGTCAGGCCTGGTTAGTACTTGGATGGGAGACCTCCTAGGAAGACCAGGTGCTGTAGGCGATAAAACACAAAACGTATTTCTTCTGGAAGTTTAGTGTGGCACCTGTGGCTGCTCCATCACTGAGGGAGTATGTGGACCATGCATTCCAAACAGGCCACACACTGGACTACCTCTGGTTTCCAGCTCATGTGTTTCAGATTAGCAAGTGAAAGGCAAAGCAACCTGGACAATGTGATTTGTAGGATGGCTTGGGAGCCAGGTAAGTAACCTTTTGTTTTTTCCTCACTGTATTTACTAGTAAAGAAACCTATAGAACTTTGTTGACAGGAGAATTTAGTCATATCAAGAAATTAATATTTTACTTTTGACTTATTATTCATACAGGAAATCATATCATGATAAGACAATTCCATTTTTCAATTCAACATGTGTTATTTATTAAGCACATATTATGTGTCACTGTGCCAGACATAAGCTTCATCTGAAAAGAGTTTAGAGGCTAGAGTATTTTTGTGGCTTATGTTGAGTTATAACTAGGAATAGCTTTAGGACCCAATTTTGACTAATATAAGCAGAAAAGCTTATAAAAAAGTTTATAGCAGACTCAGGTAGTAGACTTTTGCAGACACTATACGCTAAATGCCTGAAGGTGAAGGAACCATCTTGGTCCCATAAGAATCAAAACCTGAGGCAAAGACAGCAGGGCAGAAAGAGTAGTAAAGCTTTATTCCATTTTTAGTCTTAGAGTTGCTATACCCAAACTGGACTGCCTGCCTCCAAATAAATATTTTGTGATCTAAAATAAAATGAAGGCCCATCTTGTTTGGCCAATGTGGCTGAGATTCTGTTTTTTGTAATCAGTCATTATCCTTATACAACAACTTTCTAGGATTTTTTGTGTGTGTGTGTATATATATATATATATATATATATAATTTCTAACACTAAAAATAATCTATAAAGCAGGTAATATTATCCTCATTTTAAAAAGGGAAAACAGGTTCAAGTAGGTCCACTGAACTTACTTCAGTCGTATAACTAGAAAGTGACCACACTGGGACATGTGCCCAGGTCTGTGGGACTCCAATCCCCAATCTCCTGTACCACATGCCTCTCTCTAGAGTTCTTGGATTTGGCAGAAGAAGAGACTCCTCCAAGTCTCTTTTTTATTTTTCATTTTATTTTTTAGGCAAGGCAACCCTTGGTTGACCTCACAGATTGCAAGGAGCTTATCAGCTTACAATCCCTTTTTTTTTTTTTTAATTTTTTTATGCCTACAGCACCTGGTTTTCCTAGTTGATCTTCTATCCAAGTACTAACCAGGCCTGACCCTGCGCAGCTTCTGAGATCAGATGGGATTGGGCTTGTTCAGGGTAGCATGACCGAAGATCCTCCAAATCTCTTTTAAAAGTACATATTGTTAGAAGACCTTGAACCAACAGACTTAACAAGCATTTATAAAAAAGAAGAATGTGTTAGCTCAGATCCTAGGGCTTTTCATGATACTTTTCCTTTTTGCACAATTGCTTTCGGCCTCTGTTCATTCATCTGCATGCCAAGCTGCAGCTGTCCTAACACACTACTTACGATTTTGCTTTTTGCAACTAACAATAGTATTTCTTGATATTTATGTCCATCTCACAATATTTTAAATTAAAAAAATACTGAATGCAATCTATAAAATGAGAAAAAGGAGGGAGGGTCAATCTGTTATCACTACCCCAAATAAAATTTAGTTTGCACTTTGGCTTAGTTTTGTTCTTGTCCTTTTGCCTATGCATTTCAGTTTTGCATAGTGGTAACCAAAGTTTGTGGATTTTGTATTCTTCCATTTACATTTAATATTACATTATAATTATTATCCACAAGCTCTGTGAGAGCAAAACCTTCAGTTTTTGTTCATCATTGTGTCACCTGTGCTTAGCAGGATACAGTAAGTATTTGTTGACTGAATAACTATTGCTATATACTTCATAGTTAACATATATAGACCCATATAATGTTCCTTTTAGTGAATATGACTTAATTTACTTAACTTTCCCTTAATTGTTGGATATTTCCATTATTTTCAATTTTTTGCTCTTATGAATAATGTATTGATGAAAAGTTTTATGGATACAGTTTTGTCTGAATTTGTACTATTTTCTTAAGCTAGAGATCCCGGGGTAAAATGACAGGGTGAAATGATTTTGGCATTTTTACAAGCATTTTTAAAAAATGCTTTTTGACAGGCAGGAGCAGTTTACACTGGCGATACCAATGTAGCAGTTTCACCACACCCTCACTTGCTCTGGTTTTTTAACGGTTTTTAATAACACTGTATGTAAGATTGCTTTATTTCTGCATCTTCTCAATTGTTTCTTATATTTGCCCTTTTCCTTTCCTACTTGGTGAGATTTGGTTTTTATGGTCAAGGATCTTTTTGTGGTCTTTGTCCAGCTATAGTCTAGTGATAATCAGCATCCTGGGGTCAATGCCCACATGAATAGTTGTGCAATTACTCTTTTCTTGCTGCACTTGTTCAATGTAAATGACATATTTCTTCCGGTAATCCTGGACTACTTTGGCAATTTGCTGCCCTTTGTAGTGTCCTCGCATATCCTTTTGGATGGTCATGGACTGAACATTGTACATCTATCTCAGATCTTTGGAAAGAGAAGACATAACCTTCCTGTGGATGTGGGAAGGTACACTGAAATGCCTTTTATGGTTCTTGCTCCATTCAGAAGTTACAAAGGGATCGAACTTCATATTGGCTGCAGCCACTTCAGCAATGGCTGCTTTTGTTGTTTTTAAATGGTTGCTACTGATTTAAGTGGAAGAATCCCTAATGAATTAGCATGCTTATGTAATCTCGGTTTAGTGTCACAGGCATATTATACCAAACAAGTGCCCATTAAAATGTGAGCCCATTATTGGTCATGTTGCAAATACACCAACCATTATCTGATGCATAACAAGCACAGGCACCATTCAGCTGTATCTCAGCCTCTAATTTCTCTGAGTGGTCCATGTAACTGGCTTACATCATACCACTTGTGATTATTACAAAACTATTATTTTATTGTTTAGAGCTTTTTGAGCATCCTAATGAGAAAGATGGTTTTTACATTAGATACTCTAAGTAATCATATCCTTTTCTTCTATAAAGTCATTCAATGAATTTATCTCTATTCATATTTCTCTATTTCTATCTCCATTTTTCTCCTTGAAAATTTATAGGCAATCTCAGCTTCAGAGGAACTATGCTTTTCATGTGCATTTAAAATTAATATTCAGTACAGGCTTAACTAAAACCACAGTGATCTTTGGACTGTTAACAAGTGATCAACATAAAGTACTATTTCTTTATGAGCTGTTTGCCAAAGTCCAAATAAGTAACGCTGAATGCCATAAAGCAGGCACTATACCTCTTAATTGATATTTTCTTACAAAAACTTCCAAAGTTTTGGCCATAGAAACAATGAATCTAGAAGTAACCCCTGGCTTTTCACAGAGTTATAAATTGCACAATTTAAGGTATCACAACAAAATATGTGGACTATAAAGTGTGTTAAAAGGGATCAAAGTAATTAACCCAGTGCCTGCTGAGTGAAGAGAAGGAAACATCTTTGGCCATTCCTTTCGCCTTTCCTCTCAACACCATGACTGGTAGCTACACTTAAGGTGTTTATTTGCCCCATTTCTGGCACTGCTTGGAGAGAAGGTGGGCTGCTGTCTGCCTTGGCCCTCTGTAGGAGGGACCTGGGATTCAAGTGGAATAATTTGTTAATCAATTAGCATGCTTATTGGGGGATCTCCAGGCCCCTCAGCAGCTCTGCCCTCAGGCCAGGACAGG
Organism: Rousettus aegyptiacus; assembly: GCF_014176215.1. Lineage (NCBI taxonomy): Eukaryota > Metazoa > Chordata > Mammalia > Chiroptera > Pteropodidae > Rousettus > Rousettus aegyptiacus. Next base: position 45,328,871 of record NW_023416306.1, on the reverse strand, counting down.
TGTGACTAGGGATGAGGCCAGGGTAGAGTGTTGAAACAGCACTTAGCAGGCTTGTGACCCATGAAACCTGTTTCTGACCAGCCTGTTTCTGAGAGCTGCAGTTATCCCCAGTCTTCAGGAAGTACCAGGGTGCTGAGACCAAGATCTCTTATCAAGTCCCCATCGAGACAGATATTCTCCATCCTCTTAGGATCACTTCGAGGGTCGACCAGAAGATATTGGGCAGATCTTCTAGTCCACCCAACATTTGTTTTACTTTTGCTTTTGATTAAATTCAAAACAGTACCCAAAAAATGCAGTCTTCACCGCCATTCCCCCATTCCCCTAAATCACAGCCTTTTTCACTCACCTTTCCTGTTAACCACTGCTGCCAAGATGCTGAGCATCCTTCAGCCCTTTTTCTACTCATTTACATATGCATGTGTGTATTTAATAAATAAACAGGTTCATACATATGTATTATTCTGCAACTTGCTTTTTTCCTTAGCAATGGGTCTTGGAGAATTTTGCATATTGGTTCATATAGACTAGCTTTCTCTTTTTAACTGATGGAGAATATTCCTCAGTCAGCAGATATACTTTAAAAAGTTATGACCCCCAATTCAGACAAAACCAAGAAAGACATCCAGATGTCATTTCAATTCAATTCTAGCCCCCTCATTTTTATACAGGAAAAATTTCAAAGAGACAAAATAGTAGAAAGACTAGCACAGCGAATGACTTCAAAATACTTAGAAGGCAAAACCCCTGAAAAACATGGAATGATATATGTATTTCCATGGTGGATAAAAAGAAGACTCACTCTTTTTGTCCAAAAATTCTGATCTTGTGATAATTTGACATATTATCTCCAAAGTTTGCTTAAAAAAAAATAATTGTCTGCCTAGAGAGTGGGCATTGTTTTATTCAAAGAAAAATTTAAAATCAAATATGGTAATGGAATATTACATAGCAGTAAAATTGGATGAAATATATAGCTATAGTGAACAACCTGAATAAATCCTAGAGATAATTCTATTTTTATAAAACTTAGAGGTAATTCTATTTTTATAAAACTTAAGAGATAATTCTATTTTTATAAAACTCAAAAGAAGCAAATCTATAATAATACATTGTTTATGAAGATTACATGTTTTGGTAAAACTTTCTTTTCACTTGACTGCATAACTTAATAGTGATTACCTTAAAATGGATGGAGACTTAGGATTTGGTTCATGTGGCATGGTCAAAAGCATTGGCAATGTTCTATCTGTTCTATTGATTATGTGGCAGGCTCATGTATTCATTTTATCATATGCTCCCAAGCTCATATAGATGTTACATATATTATTTGGTATGTATCATTGATTACATAAGAAAATTTTATAAGTAAAAATAAAAGCTAAACTTACAAAATAGAATAGCAAAACGTGTAAAATTAAAGCCTAAAGAAGAACCAGGGTTTGAAATTTATAACTTTCACTTATTGAATATTCCTCGTGGAACCAAAGCAAACCTCTGAATAGTTCACACAGAAAGCTACCCTGAAAGGGACCCAAATAAATGTCACACATTGTATGGATGTACCATTGTTTATACAGCCATTCTTTTGATGGCATTTAATTTTAATTTCTTTTGCTATTCCAACACAGAGGCATATACATTCTTAAAATACTTCTTTCAATTCTTGTGTGAGTATTGGGGTTAGGGAATAGATACCTATAAATGGAGTTGCTGAGTCAAAGAGTGAGGAAACTGAAGTTGAGACTCAGAAGTTAAATGCAAAACTCAGGATGACACAGGCAGCAGTAGCAAAGTCAAGACTAGGAACAAGGCTCTTTCTGGAGCTCTGTGGTGTACCTACTGTCAGTTAAGAAATCACCTGTCTTATCAAGGCAAGCGCCCCACTTTAGACTGTGATTTGACCCTTTTCCCAACTTGTCTGTCCCGGCCTGCAGGTGAAGCACAGTAGCACTTTCAGAACCTTGGAACACAAGAGCTCCCAGTCACAAGAGGCCACAGAATAGGGCTTTGTCTTCCAGGAAGGCAAGATGGTTTCTATGGGACTGCCTTGGTGCCAGTGGCAGGGAGGGAACCTCTGCTGAGCTCTAAGTCAGAACCCAGAGTTCTTGCCCCATTTTTTCACGGCACTGCCCCTGTGCCCCATGGAGGAGTCTTTTTATTCTTCAGAGTGGAAATGTTTATTAGTTACTGAAATTGCTGTTCTGCTGGTTGCAGAAAAGCACAGACAAGGGAATACATACAGCATGTACCCAGAATGAAAGGAGTGGGTGGGGAAAACAAAGATCATGTCAGTTACCAGAGATGCCAGCCAGAGTCCCTTTGTTCCTACCTGTATATATTCAAAGAAAATTCAAAATTCAAGTCTTTGTCGAAATGTTCATTTTGGATACAGAAAGTAATTAAACAGGTGTTTTATTTTGTGGCGTGTATACATAAAATAAATATGCCACCCAAACACATGTAGTAGCAACTCCATGTACTAGATTAAATCAGTGGCATGGATGAAAACATTCAAAAATTTTTCCCAATTTTTTACTAACTTAGGGAATAACAAGTTTCCCCGAATATCTCATCATTTTTTAGTGGTTGGCTTGAATCAGGACCCAAACAAGAAATACATATTGCATTTCACTGACATTACTTAAGTCTTTTTTTAATCTGCAGGTTTCTCCCCCATCATTTTTAATGCCTTGCTACTTGTAGGGGAGAGTGGGTCATTTGTCTTTTCGAGTTTCCCACATTCTGGATTTTGTTCATCGTGACCCAATAGTAGTATTGTTTCACATTCCTTTATTCAAGTAGTTCCTATAAATTGGCAGATGGATCTAGAAGCTTGATCAGACTCGGGGTTGCTTTTTTTTTGGCAAGAATGTGTCATTTGTGGTGTGTATTTCCATCAGATGGCACATAGTGTCTGGCAATGTTTTCTGTGATGTTAGTGGCCATTGATAACCACTGCCTTGATCCATTATTTTATTAGGGTTTTGGAAAATGCTGATATTCAAAGTTTGTCATTATTTATAGGCTAAAATAATTTTCTCACCAACTATTTAGTTATCCTGAGATACAGTTTGTATATGTCTTAGGCTGGGTTTCCCAGGAAGCAGAACCTTGAGACATGAGTTTTATTAGGGAGCATGGTCCTAGGGAAAGAAGTGAGGGACTGGAAAGCAGAGAGAGCAATTCAAGGGAGCCTCACTCAGTAGGCTGCTTCAGGCATCTGATTGGTTGATTCTGTGTGACTTGATTTCTGAGAAGTGATATAGACTGAGTTTCATGATCGTCTACCCTGGGGAAAAAAGGAGGAATATTTACCAGTTTCTATCCCCCACTGGTGTAAGTAAGACGGTGAAACATTAATTCACCCACCCTTCAGGGTGGCGTATGCATGGGCACCTAGCTTCCATGGATCCCCACACTGCCTTTAACAAAGAAGCGCTAGGGTGGGAGGTAGAAGATGAGGCTATTTCAGGTGTTATTCCCGCATGAAGCTAGATAGAGGCCACGGGAGGTATTTTGAGGGAAACAGACCTTGAATTTTTTTTTAAAGAAAAAATGTATCATGAGTTCTAAATGATCATTTCAATTCAAATTTAATACTGCTTAACTTCTTTGATTTTATATTTATCTTTAATACTGACAAATCTTGACTGTTAAGAACATTAACATAATTACTTAATATTATAATTATTGAAAAGCAGTTTTTTAAAACATTCTCTTCATCCTTAGGGTATATAACTAAGGGATGTAGAGTCAAATAATCATACTTTAAAGTCACCTGACAATTTTCCTTTACATGATTAAGCCATAAAGTTGATATCTACATTTGTTACATTTTGCTTTTTAAATTTTTGATTTTTAAAATAATTAGGTAAAACTGACATCTTTCCAAAGTCAAATCTACAAAACAAGATATAGTCAGAGAAGTCAAGCTTCTATCCTAGTATCCTTTCATTAAAAAAACAAGCAAATGCATGTATATTTGTGTTTCTCCTTTCTTAAACAGTGGCATTCCATATACACCTTTATTCATCTTGCTTTGTTATCTTTGTTTCTGACAAACCACTGTTCATCATTTAAAAAAAAAATTGTACTACGTTTTAGGCTCAATCTTCTCACTTCTGGGAATAACTTGCTGACAGGTACCCCCAGAAGTCTAAAGTAAGTGAACTTAAGTTTTCTAAGAAGCACTGTTATTCATTCCATTAGTCCTGGCAAAGGTTTGTGCAGGGAGGAGGGAAGGAGGGTTTGGCAGTCATAAAACAAAGCTGTCCAGAAAAAATGAGGGCATGACCTTCCCAGGAATTTTTCTTATTGTGGTAAAATATACATAACAAAATCGACCATTTAAAGCAATTTCAAGTATAGAACTCAGGGGCATTAAGTACATTCACATTGCTGTGCACTCAACACCACCAACTACCTCCAGAACTTTTTCATCATCCTTAACTGAAACTTTAGACGCGTTAAACAATAACTCCTCATTACCTTCCCAGAATATTTAACAAGACTAAATGGAAAGAGCACCTGCTTGCCAGGTGCAGTTGGGCACTAGGAAGATTCTGCCCTCCCGGCTAGGCAGGGATTCTGGTTGTGACTAAGCAGACTCTCGGGTTAGTACTCCCGCCCTCACCTATTGTCCCAGCGGGAGGAACCGGTATTTCCGGATTGGGGCCTCAGACTGTGCTATCCCGGCTAAGGGTGAGGTTGGTGGGGGAGGAGAACGGAAGCTGATCACAAAAGTTCACTTTCCACCAAAATTCCTAACCTGCTTCCCATCCCGCCCCCAACAAAACAAAGACCACAACACCACCAAACACACAATGGGCCAAGACCATCCCTCCCGTGGTGTTTCGAAGCGTGGCAGAGTTCCCCACTTCTTTGCGCATACCCCAGGAGAGGATTAGAAAGCCGACCTGGTCACAAATAAAGAAAGAAGCACAGCGCATTCCCCTGGCCGTGGGCGCAAAGAAAGCTCCACACGGCTTTGCAGAGAAGGCAAAAAGCTGGGCATTGGACGCGCTGGCTGCGGTCCCAGCGGCCGCAGTCTCTGCCCCACCGCTGGGTGGCGTGTGTGAGGACTCCCCTGCCCCGGTCTTTCCTGACGTCTCAAAGTAGTGATAAGCTGCGTCTCCTTGCCCCGGGCTCGCGCACCTGGCACTCTCGGGGCTCTCGAGGAAGCAGGTGACAGCCATTGCCCACCTCCGTCCCCTCCGCGACTCCTTTCTCTGGCTCGCCGCCGCCCAACTCCCCCCTGGCCCCACCTTGGATTTTTTTTTTTTTCTTTCTCCTAAACCTCCAAACAGGAAATAGATTGAGTCACAATAATACACAGGAGCGGTCGCAGAGGCCACTCGCGCCCGCCCATTCCCGGGGCAGCCTCCCGCACTCTGGATCCCGCGAGGCGCCGCCAGAGACGCGCGCGGGGAGCGCAGGCGACAGCGGCCCAGCAGCTGGCGCCGCGGCGGAGCGCGCCCAAGCACCGCCGAGAGCCAACCTCACCCTGAGCCCGACTCGGCAGATCGCGGCCGCCACCCGCCTCCAGGCGAGTACTGCACCCTCCTCCCTCTCCCTCCCCAGCCGGGAGCGCCCGCCCGGCGTCCTGGCGCTGCCAGCCGCGCGGTCGGACGAAAGCCGCCCCAGGTGCAGCAGCCCGGGCTCAGGCGTCGCCAGGAGACCTCCCTCCTGCCCTGAATTTGGCAAGGGAGTGATTTGCGGGGTGTGCCGGGACGCTTGCACCCTGGATCTGTCGTGCTGACGGAGGTGAGGGCTACAGCGAATAAATGCGAGTTGATGCTACCTCCCCACCCCACTTCTCTGGGTTTATGTTATTGGACATTGATATTTTCCCCCCCTCTGGGGGATACTTAGCTGACTTGCTTCTCTGTTCCCTCTGAGGGACGAAAGCACGTCATGGGTTTCTCTTAAGGAATCGTCTGGAAGTGAGTTCGAACAAGCACCTGGGGCAGCTACAGGTACCTGGGAGCCACTTTTTTTCTCCTACCTGGCCTCGCGCCATCTCCCCTGAGGTATGGGAACTGTCTCACTTCCTGTCGAGCTTCTCTTTAACCAGATTTAAAGGGCCGCAGAGTTTCTGTTGGCACAGCCAGCGTTTGCTGTACTATCTGGAGGGGGCGGGAGCTGGTGTCTAGGATTTACGCGGGTCGAGGGTCAATTGAAACCAGGTAGGGCTGCCTGAGCTGCCAGCTGAGTTTCAGCGGTGGGGCTTGAAAACTCCGCGCACCTGAGAACTTGACTACAGTCCCGGAGGTGCTAGCAGGCCCCTTAGCCCGTAGAGCGGGAATCTGTGCCTCCTTGGAGAACTTTTTTCCCCCCATTTTCTGACCCATTTGTAAGGGAGGGGCTGAGCTTATTAACCTGCTGGGCGTTGTCAGTTTTCTAGGGCCGTACTGCAAGGTTCTTCTATAGGGAACCCAGTCAAAACTGAGTTTGAAATCTTTATGTTGGATAAAGGCCACTGAATTCCAGGCATTCTTCTAGCTTGAGAAGGGTATTTTCAAGACTGTTTTGAAGTCTGAATGAGCCCTTTCTGTGAAACCGCCTCTCTGTCAGCTATCCTTGGAGCTACCTACTCCCCTAGGTGGGTGGGTACTCCGGGAGCCCCCTTCCGTCAGGCCTAACACCAAGGTTTCTCAACGCATTTTTACAAATGGTGGTTGGTAGGTGACTTAAGTCCTTAACCAGTTCGCTTGAAAGATAAGATCAACTCTTTGTGTTTCCTGGTGCGAGGGCCTGGTTCTAGATGGTCACATCTAGATAGGGTGACATTCTGTTTACTTTCAAGTGCCTTGGGGAATTGGTGCTTCAAGTGAGGCCCACGGTCCAGCGGGTCCAGCAGTGGCATCACTTGCAAAACTCTTAAAAATATAGGATTTCAGGTCTCATACTGACCTGCTGAATCAAGATTGCCTAGGGAATCATTTGCATATTTACATTTGTGAAGACCCAGCCTAAGTTTTCCATCTAGTGTAAAAAAGTAATTTTGCGTTTCCGTTCAGTCCTACATTTGAACCTTCTTTTTGCCAGATTAGGACAAATTTATTACGACTCATAGGTCACAGCCCTTCCCCACCTGGGTGGCAGACTCCTTAGATTCAGACATGTGGTTAGCATAATAACTTGTTTTTTGTTTCTCTATACTTTTATTCTTTTACTGTTATTATGATAAAATATACACACATAAAATTTACCATTTTAACCATTTCAAAGTATACAATTCAGTGGCATTAAGAACATTGGGTGTTGTGCAACCATCACCATTATCCATTTCCAGAACTTTTCCATCGATCCAAATAGAAACTGTACCCAATAATCTACGCATTCCTCCCTCTCCCCAGCCCCTGAGCTTCTGGAGACTTAATGTTATTTTCCTTTTCGTAGAGTACAGAAAAGGTTGCTTAGGGATGTAAAGTAAAAGTAAAATCTTGTTTGCAGAATATGAACAAACATTTGGAAATGCCTTGGTCACTGGCCGGGTGGACAAGGCACTCTAGTTCCAGGTTCTTAGAGTGCATGTGCTTTCTTTTAATAGAGAATAAACCTAACCCGTGAGAGTTTCCTTTTTGATTTGGCTGAAAAGAAAGGGAGCTACCCAGGGCTCAGACAGCGCTAAGTGGAGATGCCTGATAAAAGCTCTATGCTTCTTTTAACTGGCTTTATTTTAAATGTTCTGTTTATATTGGGTTTAGTTTTTTTTTTTTTTTTTTTGACTCAAACTCACTTTTGAAAGTAGTTGGAATAAACCTTAAGAACAAAGTTGTTAAAAAAGAAAAAAGTTATTTCTTGGTATATATAGGAGGAAGTCATAGAAAAACCTCAGAAAAATTTGAAATAATTTTCTAAACTATTCCAGATTATTTGTTTCTGCTTTAATGTTAAATGAGTCTAATAGTCCAATGACATTTCTAGTTGTTAAAATGTTTGCATAATTTAGGAAAACATTGTAATGAACATCATCTGCTTGTACCTGCTGAAAATTGTCCAGCTTCTGGCTACAGGACATGTTTTGGTGAGAACATAATGTGAACTAATGAATAAAAATAGTTTCATTCATGATCTAAGAAAGTCATTGTTATAGATCAAGAATATGATTCAGAATACGTAAGCAATCAGGGATATTGGGAAGAGTTAATAAATAGCCGGATAGTGGCAGATTCTTCAAATTCTTTCCAAATTCTTTTTTTCTCTAAGACCCTTGACTTTTCTTGTATTGACTTTGATCAGAAGGAGGCTATATCAGCTTGTAGGGAGGAACTTACAACTTCCTTTGAAAAGTCTCTTTGAATTGATGAATGAGGATCATTCAAATGGGCAAGATTTGGCAGAAAGTTCTCCCACTTCAGGAGATTCTTGCATTCACAGAATTTCAGATTGTTATTTCCTTTAATTCTAGTAAGGCAAAAGAGAAAAGGTTCCCCCTTGTCCACTATGTTCTCTTCTGAAATTGCAATACAGTTCAGTTTTTTTAATTTGGTGAACAAATACTATTTTGTGGTCCACACATGAGAAAAAATTAGAAAGTATCCAGTGAATGGTTTTACCAGTGATTGAGTGATGCTTGGAGAATCACTTGGAGAGTTTGGTAAAAATGGAAACTCCCAACTACTTCAAACCTATTGAGTGAGAATCTCTTTCATTGGAATCTGTAGATTTAATCACACCTCGAGGTGATTCTGATATATAGTTAGATTTAGGAGCTGGTAGAATAAACATATACGCACACGCACACTAAAATATTGAAAAAGTAATCTGAAGATACAAAAGAATACAATTTTAAATTAAACATGAAATAAAGTTAATCATGAGTTTTTTAATATTAGGTAGTCATTGTTTCAGGTTTGGAAAATCTAATCAACACCTTTTGATATTGATCATCACTCTCAAGATCTGAGGTTTGGAATTCTTAATGCCCAGGAGAACCCACTGGTCTCCATAGGAGAGATCAAGGTGTTGGGCTATTTGATTTAGCATCAACAAACATTTGTTTAGTGCATATTGTGAATCAAGTATTTTCAGACATTCTTTAAATCTTTACAATAATGTTGAGAAAGGTATTTCTTTTTTTTCTCCATTTTACAGATGAGAAAACCGAAGCCAACCTGAGTCTTCCTACTCTAGACCATGGTTCTTTATATGGTTGTTCCGTGTAGAATAAGAAATCTCTGCCTGCTAACTCCCCTTCACTTCTAGAATCTATGTATTCATTAATTCCTTTTGGAACATCAGTTACCACATGCACTACTAGGTCCTGAGGCAAATAAAAAGATGAGCCCAAACTGAAGTAAATTCCAAAAGGGCAAAGAATTCTTTCCATGGAACCACAAGTCCTCTAATGAATGAGTAACCATTTAACATTGTACTTGGCTTTAATGTAGCATTAGTGTAGCTGGGCCAGCTCTCAGGAAAATCAAGTCACAGGCATTCTCCTTATTGAGATCTGTCAGCCAATGCCACCTCTGCATAGCTGCCTGACAGTATCTACTTAGCACCCTAAGATGGGCATAGGATATAAGTGTGGAAGAACTGACATCTACCCTGACCAGCTAACTGAGGGGAGTAAACCTCATAAACCTGGAGGTGCTGCATCCTGGAAATATAAAATTAGGGGAATAGTTATTCCCTTCTAAGATTATATTAAGGACTCAAAAGGACCTTATTTGTAAAAGTATTTGTAAATTGTCAAATGGTAATAAAAAGCTGTTTCTTATCTTCATTTGGGAAAAATTTACAGTGCAAAGGAGACAGGAAAAGTCACACCTTTGCGGGACTTAACACTTTTTTGTTAACTGAGTATGTTTTTAATTCTCTTCTACCTTTAGGCCATTTTTTAAAAAGCAGTTGTATTGAGATGTAATTAATACACCAGACAATTTACCTATTTAAAGTGTACAATTCATTGGTTTTGAGTAAATTCACAGAGTTGTGGAACCATTACTACAATCAATTTTAGGACTTTTTATTGCCCTAAAAAAAGCACCACTCCTCATGAACTCCTTCTCCCCTTTAGCTAGCAACTCCTAATCCCCTACACACTCTCCCCATCCTCAAGCAGCTACTAATCTACTTTCTGTCTATAGATTTTCCCGTTCTGGGCATTTCCTATAAATGACGCTATACAATATATAGTCCTGTAAGTCTGGCTTCTTTCACCTAGCATAGTGTTTTCAAGATTTATATTGTAGCAGATATCAATGCTTTATTCTTTATATTGCCAAATAATATTCCTTTATATGTGTATACCACATTTTATCCATTCATCTGTTGATAGATATTTGAGTTGTTTCTACGTTTTGGTGTTAAGAATAATGTTGCTATGAAAAATCATGTACAGTCTACAGTCATGCCACCCTGAACAAGCCCGATCCCGTCTGATCTCAGAAGCTAAGCAGGGTCGGGCCTGGTTAGTACTTGGATGGGAGACCACCTAGGAACACCAGGTGCAATAGGCATAAAAAATAAAGAGATTGTAAGCTGACAAGGTCCTTGCAATCTGTGAGGTCAACCAAAGGTTGCCTCACCTAAAAAAATAAAAATAATAAAATTAAATAAAAGAAAAATCATGTACAAGTTATATGGATGTATGGTTTCATAATTGACCACTCTCCCTTCTCTTGCCTGTCACTACTAATTATCACCAGCATAGAATCAAGGTGAGATTTGTAAACCAAAAGCCAAGAGTTCTTTGTGCAAGTAGCAGGCGTCAAGTTTCAGTTTTACTCTCCTTTTCTGCATTTGCCTGCTCAGCTTAATAGCTTTAATATCTGTGCTACCGTGTGTCTAGTCTCCTTAGCATAATTTGGTATAAGCCGATTCCGAGAGTGGATGCTGACAATCCATGTTATGAAGGTCAGGTTTGCTACAGAAGAGGAATCCAAGAGGGCAACAACCCACTGCTGAAACTGAGCTGTTTTCCACCTACTGGTTTCACAAAATCGAGACAAATATCCCCCAATTTTATTGTATATTTTACTTTAAAGGAATCTTCACTATATCCGAGGATGTGTCATTTCTCTTGGGTTTTGAAAAAAGGTCAAAGCCAACCTCAGGGTGTTCTGTGTTATAGTTTGGGGGCATCTGTTGTTAGCAAAGGGAAAGGATTTTAATATCAGCAGTTGTTAACTGCCTAGCTCTGCCTGGAACTTGCTGGAATGGTCAGGAGCTGAGGAGCGGCCGCCTGCCTTAGACTTGCTTGTTGTCCCCAACCCCACTCAGCCAGTTGCACACTTTAACATGTTACCTGGCCACTGCAGGCACTGGGTGTGTGATTCCTCTGATTAGTGGGTAGAATTGGACAGGAAGTGTTTACAATCTTGCTTCTGTGGAGAGACAGTATTTCAAGAACCCTGAAACCGCCCCATTTTGATGATTCTCTAGGAGGACCAGTCGGACTTAGCATATAGTTGTACTCACCACTGTGATTACTAAGAGTAAAAGGATGCAAAGCAAAGTCAGCAAAGGGAAAGGGCACAGTGAGCGAAGTCCAAGGAAACCAGTAACAAGCTTCCAGCACCCTCTCCCGGTGGAGTCCCATAGCTTATGCTTAATTCCAACAGGAACAAGTTGTGACATGTGTAAAATATTGCCAGCTGGGAAGTTTATTAAAGACTCAGTGCCAGGGTTTTTTCTGGGGACTTACTACGTTGGCATCCTCTGCACACCATGTACCAAAAGGTTCAGGTTCTCCAAAGGAAAGCAGGTGGTTAGCATAAACTACATCGTTTGTGCAAACAGTTTAGGGACAGTGAGCCACTCCTGTCAGTCCTGGGAATGGTGAGAACCTTCCCGAAATTCAAGTTCCCAGATTCCAGCCAAGGACCAACCTTGTAAGAAGGCCTTTCAAAGGACGTTAACTCTTGTGCACATGTGGGGATGCGGGTGGAAAGTGAAGGTGGCGGCAGACATCCCTGCACTTGGGGAAGGGGTCTGTCATTGCAGTTTCCGAGGCTGGTGCTACGGGAACTTTACTCCCTCTGACCAAAGAGGGACAAGGCCAAAGTAAACTTGAGTTTTGCAATCAGATCTTGGTTTTAGGATGATAAGTGGGATTCCTTTACTACAGGGACAGAGAAGAAAGGGCAAGAGTACACACTGGCAGAGTTCAAAGCCCTATTTATTCATGCATTCTTTCATACTTAACATGTGCAATTGATGCTGTATTATACCCTGCCAGGCTTTGTGCCAGGTTCCAGGGATTCAGAGGTGAGCAGAGCAAAGTCTCTGTCCTCATGAGACCCATAGTTCTACAGGGAGACAAATAAGTAAAGAGGCAATTACATTTCATTGTGATGGGGACACACCAAGGGCCCCAGGGCACTTACCGAGGCTTAATGGGTGTCAGAGGGCTGAATTTTGTGCCCTGGGTAGGAATCACACCATCACTACTTATTACCTGTGTGGCTCCAGGCAAGTAACTTAGTCACTTGATGCCTGAACTTCCTCTGGAAACAGAGAGAATTTACATCCATTTCTTAAGGTTGTTGTGAGAACTAAATAAGGTAATGCATGTAGAACGCTTATCTCAGTGGCCGGCACACTGGACATGTTCACTAAATAATGGTTTGATGACATCTAGGCAAGGGGAAGGGTTTGTTGGCCCGGGGAACTGCACCTACCATAGCCTAGCTCTGCAGAGCCTAATGTCAGAAGGCACCCCTGCTTCCCTCCCACCCTGGGCTCATAGGTACACTGAGGGCTGTGCTTTCCAGTTTCTTCTGCTTACTGGTCCGAGAACAATAATGGCTGTTTTGCAATTTTGGCTCTTCGTGATACTTTTCCCTCTGCCTTGATGCCTCATATCCTTTTGTCAGCCTAAGGAACATCTACTCACATTATGAAGAAGTAAGTCAAGTACCTTCTCTGTGAAGGCTTTCCCAAACTGAGATCCTCGAACAAAATTGTACTCTCTCCTTTGTCATGTCTCTGTGCCATGGTCACTCACATCTCTATGACAGCATGCTGGGCTGCAGTTACTTGTTCCACTGGACTAAGTGATTCTTGGGGGCAGGAATGGTTTGGTATCATTTGTATGTTCAGTGTCAATCAGAATGTTTGATGGGAACAGCTCAGTCAGTGGTTGTACAAGAAGTGAATGAATGAATGAGTGTTAGGTTAGACTAGAAAACTCAACAGAAAATGGATATGATATCAGCAAAATAGGTCTCTGCCTTCAGAACAGAGCTTGTAGTCTAGAGGGGAAGACAGGTGGTAAACAGGTAACACATCTATAATTAGAGATTGAGAAATGACACAAGTCGGGTCCAGCAGCAGATGCAAGGGGAGCTGGAACAGGGAGAAATGGAGAGTACAAATATCGATGCCCTGAGCAGTGTGCGGTTATCTTTTGGAGGCTGGAGGGGACTGGTCAGGCAGGGAGCCACACCAGTACTCCTCCAAATGGGCCTAGCTAGATAGGTGGATCAAAGGTTAACAGCACGGGAGATGCCAAAAGGTAGTACTGTGAGGAGATCTAAATGGATACTTTGTAGTTCACTTGAAAGCATGGAAAACGGGGGTTGAGGAACCCAAGATTATTTGAGGAGGTGGCACCCACTGAGCTGAAAGACCTGTCTGAGTTGGCTCTAGAACGTTAGTCTGCTTAGACTCCATAAGGAAATATCATAGGCTGTGTGGCTTAAACAACAGACATTTCTTTCTCACAGCTCTGGTGGCTGGACATTCGAGATCAAGGTGCTGGCATCATCAGTTCTTGGTGAGGGCCCACTTCCTGGCTTGCACAAGGCTGCCTTCTCAGTGCGCTTCCATGTCCTTTCTTAGGTACATGTACATGGAGAGAGAGTGAAATCTCTCACATCCTCTTTTGAGAACCTTTATTCCATCATGAGGGTCCTGCTCTCCTGATCTAATCTAAGCCTAATTCCCTATCAAATACCATCACACTGAGGGGTTAGGACTTTAATATGAATTTCTGGGAACACACAAACATTCAGTTCATAATAACCAGGGCCAATAGATATTGGCTTATATACTGCATATATTCACTGAATTTAATTCTCATATAACCTTAACTAGTAGTTGCTATTATAGGACTACTGACGTGGCTCCCTGCCTGAGGTTAAAAGACTCACCTAAGTCACACATCTAACTAAGTGTAAAGCTGGGATTCAAATGTAGGCAGTCTACTTTAAGAGTGTAAGGTCTTAACCGTTGTACACTGTTGCTTCTTTTTTTTTCAGTTTGTGAATTCTTTTTTTTTTTAAGTAAATTTATTAATTTGAATTAGTTTTAAGTATATAGTACATTGGTTAGATCTCCCCAATTGCTCCTTCCCTCCCCTGGCCCTCCACTTAGCCATCATATTAATGCTAGCTAACTGCATTCCCTCTGCCATGCTCCCCATGCCCAACTATCAACTACTAATTTGTACTTCTTTAACCCTTCACCCCGTTCTCCAGCCTCTCAACCTCCCTCCCTTCTGTCTGTCACCAAATCGTCCACTATATTAGTGAGTCTATTTTTGATTAATTTGTTCTTTTTGTTCCTTAGATACCGCATATAAGTGAAATCATATAGTATCTATCTTTCTCTGTCTAACTTATTTCACTCAGCGCAATAACCTCTAGGTCCATCTATGTCATTGCAAATGTTAGGATTTCATTTTTTTAATGGCTGAGTAATATTCCATTGTATATATGGACCATGATTTCTTTATCCAATTATCTGTTGATGGGCATTTAGGTTGCTTCCATATCTTGGCTGTTGTAAATTGTGCTGCCATGAATATTGGAGTGCATAGATCTTTATGAATTATTGTTTTGGTTTTCTTTGGATAAATACCCAGAAGTGCAATTGCTGGATCAAAGAGTATATCCATTTTTAATTTTTTGAGGACCCTTTATACTGTTTTCCATAGCAACTGTACCAAATTGCAATCCCACCAACAATGTATGAGGGTTCCCTTTTCTCCACTTCCTCACCAACACTTGCTGTTTTTTGATTCATTGATGATAACCATTCTGACAGGTGTGAGGTGATATCTCATTGTGGTTTTAATTTGCATTCCTCTGATGATTAGTGACTTTGCGTATCTTTTCATATGTCTATTAGCCATCTGTATTTCTTCTTTGGAGAAGTCTCTGTTCAGGTCTTCTGCTCTTTTTTTAATTGGATTGTTGTTTTTTTGTTGTTGAGTTGTATAAGTTCTTTATAAATTTGGATATTAACTACTTATCAGATGTATCATTAGTGAATATCTTCTCCTAGTTGGTTGTCTTTTTATTTTGTTGATGATTTCCTTTGCTGTACAAAAACACTGTAGCTTCCTAATTAGAAAGTAAACCCTAGTATTATTGGGTATTTGTCTTATGCTAGTTCCTGAGCAAGGAGAAATGCTAGGGATACAAAGATGAATATGACATCATACTTGCAATTTAGACCATTTAGACCTGTAAAAACATGATTTTTTGAAGTCAATCAAAATTTATTGACACTAACAAGAAATTTTCTTTACCTTTCCCTTTAACTGTGATACATCGAATCATAGGCAGAGGGAAGTGTTTTTGCTATTTCAAATGTATCTGATGGCTAAACTGCTCATGAAAAATATGTTTAGGGAATAGTGGGCTGACTCATCAAATGGAAATTTACTATTTCTTTTTCCTAGAGTTTATAATGTTTGAGAATAACTAAATGATGATAACAGTTATCAAAATATATAATACTATCAGGGGGTTCAACCAGAGAGAGCTTTGTGGAAAGAATGAAGCTGTAGCTAGTTAACAAAGAAAAGAAAATAATATACACTCAATTTATATGATATATATTATATGCTGGCAATCACATGTGCTAAGTACTTTACATGTTATAACCGATTTAGTTTTTAAAACAACCCTATAAGGTCAGAGCTGTTATTAACCCCACTTTATAGATGAAGAAACTGAAGCAAAGCGATTAAGTGACTTGTCTAAGGTCATGCCGCTAATTAGTGGTGGAGCTTCAATCTCTCTGGTAGTGTGGCACCCCAGTTAATGCTAGGGAGTGGGAGGTGTGTGTCAGCAGGTGGAATGTGGAATTGTGTGAACTACTGTCTCCAGCTGCTGGCAGCAGACTGCTATATCTCGACTTTAGACCTGGTATCGTCTCTACCAAGTTCCAGAGACTCTGTCCCTTTCCTAAAGTTGCAGAGCAGAGGTGACTGCGGATGTCCCTCAAACTCCATGAACGGTCAAACCCAGCTCCTGTCAATATCCTAAGTTCTGTGTAATGCCTCATTGCTCATCTACTCTCACATAAGAGACCTGCCAGAATCCTGCAGCTCTAGGTTCACAGTAGAAATGTTATATAAACACTATTTCTACCAATAGTAATAGGGAGTGGATTTTGAAAGTTTTTTTTTTATTATTTCTTAGGAATGAGGGTACTTAAAGAATCCATGAATTATTGTGCAAGTTATTTGGGAGGAGCAGTCAATGAAGTGATTTTAATTACTTAGTAGCAGAAGTTAGAAATGTGGGAAAACTGTAAGAGAGAACCTTCTCCGTTGGTGGGTACCACCTGAGCTGGGCCCCAAGATCCTATGTTCTCTTTTTAAGGGTTTCGTCCCTCCAGCCCTTGGGTCCCTATATCATTCAGCCAGCCTGTGTTTCAGTCTCTATTTTTCCCACAAAATCCCTCCGACTTGGGCTTCTCTGATTTTTTCACTGTGTGTTGAAGAAAGTTGTAGCTGCAGGGCAGGGTCGAAGTTTGTAAGTGCACCTTGTTCTTTACCTGCAGAGAAGTGAGAATTGAGAAAGCATTCTTAAAGAGGTACTAGAAATGGAAAAAGAAGGACAGATGGGAGAGGCGGGAGGAGAGGAAGTAGGGAGAAGATGATATCCATTGAATGCATGCACATCACTTCATTTACTTATTATTAAAACCACCCCTGTGTTGTGGTCTTATTCCAGTTGTACAGATGATGAAATAGGTTCAGAAGAGTTAAGTAACTTGTTCAAGGTCACGAAGCGTTAAATAGCAGAGGTGGGATTCAAACCAAGTCTTCCTATTTGACCCCAGCTATCTTCCCCTGTCATGGGGTTGGTATGATTGGGCACCACAGGAGCAAGGTCACATGCCAGGACAACCAGGAGGAAAATACAAGAAACAGGAAAAGGCGAGAGGTGGCTGCTGCTGGGGCTGGGCAGTGGGTTATTTCAGATATCCATTAGATTGGGTGGGAGAACAGGATTGGAATGATAGATTTGGTGCATATCTAGTTGAAGGGAATCATTTAACCGCAGTAGTGAGTGCATTCCGAGGACAACCCTGAGGAGAGAGGGCTGGGTTGGGCTGAGGGGTTGAGTCTAGAAGAGCCACAACTAATCTCGAATTCTTTAATAACTTTTATATCATGTAGCCTGTTTTTCTTATAGTCTTCTGGTGATTCACCTGAGGAGCAAATATGAAAGAAAATACATATTATATATGAAGATGTTAAGGGTGGGGACAATGAAATGACCTGCATAAAGTCATCTGGTTTATTTGTAGTAGAGCTATAAAAAAAAAAAAAAAAAAAAAAAAAAAAGCTGTTTCCCTGACTCTTCTACTTTTAGTAAGGCTTTTTTCAGCTCCCTGAAAAGCAGACCACACCCTATAAAACAGCCTGTTTGTGGAATTAGTTTCCATTTTTATACATGTAAAGCACAGTAACAGTTAAAATACCCAGTGAACAAGAATGCTCACTGTTTTCCTCCAAAAGAAATTAGTAGAAATAATCAGTTCAAAGGGAATGTTAGTCTGGTCTGTGAACTGTTACGCTCAATTTTAATCATTCAGAAACATATCTTGATGCATCCTAACTTAGAGGATATTTTGGATCATGTATATTAAAAAATTTTTTTAAATAGATAACTTTTAATCAGTTGCAGTTGTGAAGAATTTCTAGACCTCTAAGGGAATTAACCCAATAAAAGCATATTTCTAAAGAATTTCTAGAGTTATAAAGAAAATTCCATATAAGTACGTATCTAAATATGGTATTTTGACATTTTTTATTGGTATTTTTCTTATGTACTGTTATGAGAGAGTTCACACAAAGAAGACAGATTTTAAGAAATGAATACATAAATAGAATGAATAACTATTTATGGAAGAAAAACAAATTTTTTTCTAAATATTTGTTCAGGCAGACTACATTTCCTAGTGAAAGACCCAATTTTTAATTTTGTATGAGCTCATCATAGATAGCAATCATTTTGTAAGAGTGTGTGTTAAATGTACCAAAAATTCCTATAGAAATGGAACTTTAAAACATTCCATTTACAAAGCACTGTGTCACTTTCACTGTAGTAAAACAGCTTCCAAATGGGCGAGTTTAACTGGATATATTTTTTTTTAGCTCAGGCTTCATTTCTTATTTCAGAGGGTTGTATAGTAGTTTTTATCATGCGTCATTAGAAATATAATTTGTTAGAACAAAGACTGTTGTGTAAGTATAATTACATCTTCCTGTATGATTAAACGAGGGCTGTATTGGACCTTTTTTCAGTGGTGGCAGCTGTAGCCAACCAAGTTCAGCCCATAAAAGAATTCCTGTGACTAACTGGTACTAATTGTTTGCAGAACAATCAATGGTAGTAATATTCATGAATACTATGGAAATGAAATATTCCAAGTCCAAATGGTTTATCCCTTGTTTTCACCATTTATTGTGGTCAGATTATTTGTATAACCAGGCCAAGTGAAGTGGGAGCTGGTAGTCTTTTGTTGTTATTGGAAGACAACTTAGCATTCATCTGTTTGGCCTTTTCATCTTATGAATGGAGAAATTGTGGCTTAGGGAGCAGTTAAAGGGTTAAGCTACTGGGTTTCAAGCTGTTTTGCTCACACATTCCTACTTTTAAGCATACCCTATAATATATATGAGTACATTAATTTGTAAGTGATACAACTTAGTGTAATTTGAAATATATTGTCAAAATAAACATGAGTATTTAAAGACATAAATACTCAAACTAAATTTGTAATGGATAAAAGAAAAAAAGGAAATAGATGGTTTAATATTTTCTTCCCACACTTCAAAGATTGTTCTGTGCTCTGCACTTCAGAAACCACTGATTTAGGTCATTCAGATTAAAAAAGAAAAAAAAATGAAAAGAAAGAGGAACTTGTGATCGAGGAAAGAGAGAATCTGTAGAAGAAAGTTCAAGATTTTGGGAGTTGGGGAAGCATTTGGGATACTCACTGTAGATATCTAGGTTAATCAGAATTATTCTATGACTTCTCCTATTTTACTTCCTCTTAAATATGAATGAATTTAGGCAAGGAACAGCATGACTGCTATAGCATATCAAATAGAAAAAAAATTGCTTGAAGAAGACGTCAAGGAGGTATATAAGTCAGAACTCCATCAGAGTGACAGAAACTCAGCTAAAACTAAATTTCACAAAAGTCAATTTATTAGCTTTAATAAAAGTGTACCTGGGATCTCCTGGGATGACAGTGGCCTTTAGGCATAGCTGGGCCCAGAAACTCAAATGATGTCATCACATTTTCATTGGTACTAGTTTTTCTCAACTACCAGTGATGAGCCCTCTCCATGTGGTATGTACTATGACTGCCAACCGCCCTAACTTCTGTCAGCCCTGGTTAGCAACTCCAATAAGAGGGCATTTCTTTTGTATTTTTGTCCCGGGAAAGACTGGTCAACCCATTCTAGGTCATGTGTACATGACCCATCAGGTGGGCCACTATGATGGACTATCCACCTTTACTTCATGGAAAGAGGGCAAGAAAGGTCCTCAAAACTGAGAGGGGAAACACTTACAAAAAAAGGAGAGGAGGTAGATTCTGCACATCATCACAGTGTATTTTCATGCTAGCAAAAGTCACCCATGTTGGGTTCTAGAGGTATTTAAAACAACATTAAAAAAAAAAACAAAACAGAATTGGTACTCAGTTAATTAATCTTTGTTATTGCCTCAAGCATAGGGGTTATAACATTTAAAAATGCATTGCTGTAAGATGACAAGTGGAACCTCCTTCATTTGTCAAAGTGCAGCCTTTAGAGAGAGATTTTTGTAGAAGGAGGAAATCTGCTTCTGATTTTAGTTCATCCAGAGGCATACAGGCTTTTTGGACCAATTATTTTCAGACCTTGAAATAAATCACCTCCTGCGCCATTAGTACTTGAAGGATTATCGGCCTCAAAGATTTATGTGCGGATTAATTGGGGAGTGTACCTTAGATTGCTGTGTTTAGAACCACTGTCATCCTGCAAATCATTTTCATTAGTGCTTTATTCAAAATTCTTAAGCCTTATGTAATACTGACGTTGCTGGAAAATCTGAAGGAGCCTTTTTTCTTTATTTGTGGTTTGGCCTCAGCCTGGCCCCCACCCTTACCCCCAACCTAGAGTTTAATAGCTCTGGCTAGGGATTCACAGAGCATCTAAAAGCGCAGCAGCTTCCAGCTTCCACTATTGTAGATTACTTCAGTTGCTTCATCTGAATAGTGGCCGAAATTTGCATGACCTTGTACTGAGAGAGAGAGAGAGAGAGAGAGAGAGAGAGAGAGAGAGAGAGAGAGAGAGAGAGAGAGAGAGAGAGAGAGGAGATGAGGTACAAGAAATACATGGCTATTCTGGAAGCAGCCGTTGGTATCACCCCTCTCAACAAAAGAGAACTTCTACCTGAGAGCAGAAGACATGTGAACCTTTGGCAGCACCCCGGGTAAGCAGAAGAGGCCAGAAGATGCTCGGTGGGTGTTTGGGGGCCTAGATGGAGAAAAGGGTCATCTCTGTACAAGGGCAGTAAACGTTGGGTTCTTCATTGAGAATTTGGGAGGATATGGCATTTTCATACTGATTTAAAATTCCAGTAATGAAATTAATGGTGATATTACTCAAAATTCCTGGTCTAGCAGCCAAGAAGATGAAATCTAGAGCTGATTTTTACATTCAGAGATTTTAATTGTGAAATATTTTAACATGGTCTAGCAATGTAGCAGTTCTTAAAGATATATAGTAAAATGTGCCTTATTTTTTTTCTACAATGCAAGTGAATATTTTTCTGACTAAAGTGTATGTGTAGACTATTTCAGATAAATACTTTAACAATGGTTACTTCACATCTTTTTCTAAAGCCTCATTCCGCTGATTTACCCTATTGAAGAAGGGTTTAGACATTCTTTTCTGAGTAGTTGGAGTCCTCAATCCTGAATTTTTTTTCTCTGAAGTCTCTCTTTTATGTCTTTTACTAATTGAGGAGAAGCTTAATTTAAGGTGCCTGTGTGGTAGATATTATTTTTAGGGACCGAATTTAACTTTTAAATGGAATGAACCACATATTGGTACTCATTCAAGGATCAACTCAAGGTATCTACGTAGCTAATATTTCTTTTTAAAAAGAAGAAACTCACTAGCTTATTTTTTTAATCATATAAGCAGTTTACTTTATGGAAGATTTAGAAAATATAGAAAAATAAAGGGGAAGGAAATCACCCATAGTCTCATCTCCTTAAGAGAATTATAATAATTATTTAGGTTAGTAGTTCTCAATTGGGGCAGAGAGAGGGCAGGAGTGGGCTGGAAGGATTTGTCCCCAGGGGACATTCGGCAATGTCTGGAAACATTTTTGTTACAGGGCAGGGGTAGGTTGCTACTGGTATATAGTGGATAGAAACCAGAGATGCTGTCCAGCATCTTACACTGGACAGGGCAGTCTCCTACAACAAAGAATTATGGCCCAAAATGTCAGTAGTTCCACTAGTGAGATGTGATTTTGGTAGATCTTCCTGTCTGTGAAAGCTAGTTTATATTAGAAATAAATGAGATATTTCTTTTGGAAATTTTAGATGCTTTAAAATGGAATCCTGAGATAGCTTTATTGCTGCTATTATTATTATTAAAAAAAATTTTTTTTATTCTCTTGAAAAGTAAAAGGGAGTGTTTATATGTGTGGAAGGGGTAAGGGGCATATGATGACTCTAGAACTAGTGTCCATGTAGATTAATATTCTTTATTGGGGGCAATGGAAAACATTGTAATGACCAAATTATGAGTCTATCCCCTAGAGAATGAAGATACTGTAATTTGTACCTTTGCCCTAGAATGATGGAAATGTAGAGTTCATGAACCTTTTGTCAGGGATGGTAAACAGGTTTCATATGGCACACCAAAACCAGTCGATGGGTGTGTCAAGTTAAGGAGGACCCCCAAGGCCAACTCTGAATTTAGCAGGAAGGGAATATCATGATTGATGAGGGATGTTTGTTCAGGACATATAATTGGAGAATTGGGGAGCTGCAGCATATGATCTGTATATTTACCATTCCTTAATGCTTGTTTAGTCTTCGAATTTTACAAGTGGGAAACTCAGCCTCATTTGAGTCGTGGTTGGGGGCTTGGCCCTCAGACCACAAATGGATATTTTTACTTTCTGGCTCAGGGTCATTCATTAAGGGATTCATGATGAACAAACTTACATGATTCAGATGTGTGAATTGATTGCCAAATTATTCATTTCTTTTTGGAGATAACTTTGTCCAACAACTGGAAGGAGTAAGTACCCTAAATAGAACCATCTCTGCTTTATTTCATTTCCCTGAGTCAAGCCAAACAGAAGTCAAGTTATTCATTCCAGCATGCTTCCTTAGTAAGGGAAGGTGAATGTTTCTCTCTCTTTTTTTTATAGAGCACGTTCTTTTAAGCCTGATTTAGTAGCACTGTCACAGAACAAGGTCTTCCTTGTAACTGTAATAATTTGAGTACACATGGACAAAGCATGGTTTTGCTGATCCTCTTTTTTTGTTTGTGACTCCCCTGTCACCTGACACAGCCTTCCTTTGGATGTACTAATATCGTTTACTAAGTTTGTAGTAAACACTCCTTTTTGGGTATGCTAGGAGGGGGTTATCTTCTGATTAATTTTGATTAATTCTAATTCAGAGAAACCTTGATGTCTTAGTTCTCAAATTTTAATGTGCATATGAATCACTATTAAAATTCTGATTTCGTAGTTATAGTGTGGTCTGAGAGAGCATTTTAATAAGCTTCTGGGTGATGCTGTCAGCTCAGCTGATGCCCAAGAGGTGGTCCAGAGGATGCTGATGGTTCTGTCTGTGAACCATACTTTGAAGAGTGAGCATCTAGAGAAGTGCTTTCCATCATAGCTTACTTGCTTTCTCTAGTCCTTGAACTTTCTGATCTTTCTAAGGACTTTTAGTCCAATACCTTCCCTCCCTGTAGTTAGTTGTAAGAGATCTCAGTGGGAGAAACCTCGGTGGTAAGAAGTTAGGTGGTTGGCTATGCTTCTGCAGAGGGAAATTTGCCCATGAATATTCTGCCCAGAGATTTCTTTTGGGCTGGTGGACTAACTAGTGAGGCCAGTATCTCTTACAAGAATTGTGTCCTTGTCATTTTTTTCAAGAAGTATTCCAATCACTACAATATACTGTAAGTCCTCACTTAACGTCTTTGATAGATTTTTGGAAACTGCAGCTTTAAGTGAAATGATATAATGAAACCAATTTTATGATAGTCTAACTGATATAAACAAGAGTTAAGTCTATGGCATATTTCTGGTGGCAAAAACATAATCAAACTTCTAAATAAAAACCCAAAACACTTCTAATATTAAATACTTCTCATATTAAATATTGAAATAAATCTGAGCTGTACATACATTAAAGAAAGATTTTGAAAAACAAGATAATTATTTTCCAACCTGCTGATTCCAGTTCAGGGGCATGGGTGGTGGAGCCTTTCCCCGCAGCTCAGGGCCCAAGGTGGGACCCACCCTCAGCAGGACACCCTTCCCTTGCAGGGTGCACTCACAGACGCCCACACTCACTCAGACTGGGACAGTGTAGACATGCCGGTTCACCTCACATACACATCTGTGGGATGTATGAGGAAATGGGAGGAAACTAGAGTCCAGAAAAAACCACGTAGGCGTGGTGAGGTTGTGCAAACTCTACAACAGTAACCCTGGCTGGGAATCGATTTTTTTTTTTTCTTATCAATGTTATAACAAAATGACATTGAAAGAAAAGATGTGATTCAAGGACCTGCTGTATTTGTAATACTGTGCAGTATTCAAGAAGCTGCTTTTATGTTTTAAAGTATAATTGGAAGTCAGGTCATGGAATTCATTCACCACTAGCTCCCTCCTCCTTTTAGTACTTTTTCTTGCTACTCTGTAAACAGAGTGATGATGCTTGGCATTCTGCTCTGCAAACTGTAAAGTCATATGATAGTCCCAAACCACCAGCTACCCACCAATTGACTGGGTGTTGCAAGTTCATCGAAGCACAGATTAGAGGATTTATATGTGTGCATATTTATCCCACTGCCCAGTACATAGTAGGTGCTCAGTAAATTTTGTACATGCTTATTCACTTAGTTTCAGTGTAGTCAATCCAGGCAAAGAAAAAAAATACGAAAAAGGAACTGACAACCAAACACAAAAATACTGAGCCGCCTATGGATTTTCTTTGTACAGCTCTTACTCATGTTACCTGATGATAATTTTATGTATTTGTTAATATTATTGAAAACCAAGAGTACCACTGAGTTCTTTCTGCCAAGTTTTTTTCTTAATTGAAAGGTGGCTTTAGTCAAGAATGGTGTACATTAGAAATAGCTATTGTTATTGATAATTCCTATACATGTCATAAACCTTGGGTCTATAAAAGAAAATTAAAATCAGGGTGTCATACAAATGCAGAAAACTGATTTAATTCAAAGGCAAGCCTGTTTAATAAAAGAAGCAAGCTCTCTTTGGAGCTGATACCTTTAGAAAATTTTCATATTAAGGTCAAAGCGTAACCAAACCCATTCTTGATTTGCTGGCCATTTATCTTTGGAAATAATAATATAAACCATGTATGGGCTGGGCTCTAATCCTGTTGCTTGCTTTGTAGGATGTCCAGATGGCCTCGCTTTAGCCAGTGCCTATATTTCCTGCTGATCCTTGGAGAAGGGAAATGTGTCTCCTGCCTGTACAAATAAAATTGACACTATCTTTTATTTTCCTTTTATTGTGTAGGGAGTGTTTTGCACACATGCCACAATATCACTTTGTCTAGCAAACAGAAGAGTGTGTCCAGAACTGGTGAGAGGCCACATTCTTCCTCCCACTAGAAGTTCTCTGTGGCTGCCCTGTGTGAAGCTGTTAGGGCCCAGGCCCAGCCCTCAAGTGAGCTTGTCTCCTTGTACTATAGGCACATGAAGAATTAATAAAAATGTCCAGAGGGGCTATTTCTTGGATTTTCTTAGAATAAAGGATAAATAAAAAGGAGAAATATTTGCCATCTTTTCTACTTGTGGGCAACTCACACGTATAAAAATAAAGATGAACCAGTTTTACAAATGCTGTGAAAAATGAATTCCCTGTTAGTTTAAAATGTTTCCTCTATTGTATACTTTCTCATGGTAAAGCATACAATTTAAAAAAAGTTTTCTCTAAATGTTTCCCCACTTGCTGAGTGATTCTTTTCAACTGGCAAAGTGAATTCTTAAATCTTAATTCTTGGGATGACTCTCAGATGGATTGATGATGCCAGACTTTACCTGGTTACTCATATTCTCCAACTTTTGAAGACAGAAAATGTTAGGGGAAGCAATTTCATTTCTACAAGTAGATCTGAGAAAAATGAAAACTATGACCGCATAAACACTGGTTGCATGCGTGTTCATAATAGCCAAACAGTGGAAACAACCCAAATGTCCATCAGCTGATAAAGAGATAAGTAACATATGGTATATCTGTATAGTGGAACATTATTCGGCTATAGAAGGGAACAAAGTTCTGATACATGCTACAACATTGGCGAAACTTGAAAACATTATATTAAGTGAAAGAAGGCTGTCACAAAAGGTCACATATTGCATGAGTTCGTTTGTATGAAGTCTCCAGAAGAGGTAAATCTGTAGGGACAAAAATTAGATTTGTGGTTGCCTAGGGTAGGGGTCCACAATCCCTGGGCCATGGACAGGTACCAGTCCCTGGCCTGTTAGGAACTGGGCCACACACATAGCAGGAGATGAAGCCATCGACGTTTCATCTGTATTTGCAACCACTCCCCAGCGCTATCATCGTCTCAGCTCCACCTCAGATCGTCAGGCATTCGATTCTCATAGGAGCACCGGTCCCTGGTGCTAAAAAGGTTGAGGACCGCTGGCCTAGGACAAGGGTGTGATGAGGGAAGAGAACTGGAAAACGGCAGGTGGTATCTAAGGGGTGCAGTTTCTTTTTTGAAGTAATGAAACTTTTAAAATAGATTGTGGTGATAGTTATACAATCGTGTATGTACCAAAAGCCATGATATAAAGGGGTGAATTGTATACTCGGTGAACTTAAGTGCATTTCTCAGGACCTTACCATGCTGGGAATGACCGCGTTGGAGTTTTAACAACACCATCTTTTTCAGGGTACGGAGCGCCACATTGCTGTCATCTCCTTGTGAGTGGGATTGGCGCCCTAGCTATACCTCCTGGCACCAGCGCTCCACGAAACACAGGCTTGTGCCGGCAGACGGTCAGGTACTTGCTTTTTTTGTCTCTCATCGACCTAGTTACTGGCTCTCCTCCCGCAAAAGTTTGATGTAAATTATTTCATATCCTTGAGGTCATCAAGGCTACCATTTTCACTGTTGCTGATAGGAAAATTCTTTGATGTCAAAGAAAATTTAATTGTAACGTCCTATTTACCAAAGAACAGAAACATCTTACCTGAGTTTATGGTCTGAACTGCTAGGTTTAACTTTGGGTAAATGCTAACTGAGTTTCTTTCTGACTAAAGCATATAAATCCTACTCTCATAGTTCAGAATAAATGCCTAGCAAGGTGTTTTGGTGTCTCTGGTTATAAGTCATTCTGGTAGATGACTTTTTTCCATTATTTTTGAGGTTGCAGAATTATATAAAAGACATCAGTCACACTGGCTTCTAAAGATTAATTATGTACAAGCTTTTAGTGGAAGATTAAGAATATTATGTATTTACTGGTTTGGTTCTAAGTACGAATTAAATGAGATTTACAAGGCATTAAATTTTATTTTGACAGATGCTGGGATGTATTTCTTCTTAGTTACACTTTAACTCTTGGTCATAGGCCAACTCCTGGCTGGCTGGAATGGGGTTGAAGTTTTTTTTTTTCATTTGCTTGTATCATAATTTCTGTCTTTTCAAGCTTGCAGCCCTTGCTGGGGTAGATTCCAGCTACATGTCAGGGTTGGGGTTTAGTGGAGTGTGAACAGCACACAGCTGTTCAAATCCCAGTGCTCCTAATTCTTGGGCACCTATTTTGATGTCTCTGAGCCCAAGATTCTTCATTTGTGAAAAAAGAGTGTTAACATGAAGCTAAATGAGTTCATACATAGCAAGCACTGGGTACATCCAAGGCCTTTCCTGGAGTCTAGTCAACCAAATGGGGACATTTGAATGGGGAAGTCCTCAGTTTCCACTGACCGACAGGGCTAGGAATGGGCTTTTTTTATGAGATGTTCTCTATGGAGCTCTCTATGGAGTTCCAAACATGAGAAGGCAGATACTTGCCCAGACTCCAGAAATGGTTTTACTGAAAGTAGATTTCTAGGTAGGATGTGTCGATTGAGTCAAATGAGTTGGAGGGACGACATGGAGTACTGCAAAAGGGGGTTAGAGCTGGCGTTGTCTGTTGGATGGAGGCTGTTTCTGACTCAAGCGAAGTCTCTGCTGATAAATTCTTCCCTGGTTCTGATTTCTTACACCAGCGACCACACGTTCTTCGCCCTTTGAAATCAGTTTGGCTTCCCAAGTCAAATCCTTACTCCAAAGCTTTTTCATATGTGTAAACACTTAAGGGTGGCTTTCCAAGATAAATTAGCCTCAGGCGAGCTTGGGTGGTGAGGATTTTTCCCAGAGCATCTCACATCACCCTAGTTTCAGATCCAGCAGACGTTTATTAAGAGCCTTTTATTTGCTATGGACAAGATGCTTTCGCCCATATCGTTTATCCTCAGAATAACCCTGAGAGACAAGTATTACCTTTTGCAAATAAGGAAAGTGAGATTTGAAATGATTTCCCCAAGATAACAGTGTCCCTCGCTCCCATTGTGCCAGCTGGTTTCTATACTAACTCTGTAGAGCTTGAATACTGAACTCCTAAACCCAGATAGTAAACAGGGTTTTCTCAAGACCCAGTTCTCATCAATTGGCAGTGGTGGCCTGGAGGTAAGGATTCAGAGATGCTGTCCAAGTTTGTTGAGCAAGAATGTTGAGATCCATTAGTAATGTCTGGCATGGGTATAGGGAGGGTGCCTGTAGAACCTGCCCTTGACCTGAGGTTTCTGATCATCAGCCCTACCCGTTCTTCCATACTTTATAATCTTAGAGCTTACAGAGCACTTGTTTGCCTGGTGCTTCTTTCTTGATACTTTAAGGTGCTTTGGTGATAACTTTTCTGACATGGCAAAATCATCTTTGCATCTTTGCCTTTGGGAAAGATGCTAAGAGTCTGGGCAGAGCCTCACTTCCTAAACATGGATTCTCATTGTTAGGCAATTTAGATTCTTTAAAGTTATCACAGAGTCACCCCATAACATGGGCCTACAAAAGTGAGTTGAAAATGAAAGCTTAGAACTTTCATTTCTGTGCACCATTTCTCTGCGGTCCGCTCTCTGCTAGAGGCTCTGGTTTACAGGAATAGTGGCGGAGCTCACGCCAGCAGCCATAACTCATCATATTGAATTGGATAGACCCAAAGCAGTAGTCCCCAGACTTTAGCTGCATCACAATCACCTGGAGGGTTTGTTAAAACACAGATTCCTGCCCCACCCCCACCCCACCCCACCCAGTTTCTACTTCAGTCAGTCTGAGGTGAGGACCAAGAATCTGCATTTCTAACAAGTCCCCACCAAGGTGGTACTTCTGGTTTCAGGACTACACTTTGAGAACCACTAACCTGGAAAGTACTTTTAACAGCTTCTCTAGAGCATGGGCTTGTCTATAAAATGGTGTTTACAGCCAGTTTCTCTACCTATGGTGAAGGGATTCTGGATTCTTCCTCAAACATTTAATGAGCATCTCACACAGCACTGCCTGAGGGAGGTCTAGAAGAATATAAAAGCTCAAAGGAGGGGACTCTAATTTGGAGTCAGTAATTGCATTGCTGTGTGAAAAGGGCTGTACACATTCCTTACAGAGAATGTGAGCAGAAGGCCTGAGGGCAGTAACTAAGAGGGGAGGCCTCAGGGGGAGATGATACCTGAGAGGAAACTGAAGGTTGAAGAGTTGTTGGCCAGGTGAGAAAAGAGGGGAGAAGAAACCTGGAGGAGCAGAGACATAGATGCTATACTAGGCTAGAAGAAAAGTTATTGTGTTCATGGTAAGAATTCCATTGTAACTCCAGTTTGAAGTATCAAGCAAGCTATAGTAATAACAGTGAAAGCTTTATGCTGATTTGGGTGCTATTATAGTTGTAGCTGGCACTGTTCTAAATGTTTTAGCTGGATTGTCTTAATTTAGTTTTCATACCCACCTTCTGAAGTGGAGGTCCAATTACAATGCCAATCTGCATTAGTTATCTAGGGCTGCAGTAAAAAGTACCTCAAACCGGGGAGCTTAAACAATTGAAATTTATTGTCTCACAATTCTGGAGGTTAAAAGTCTGAAATCAAGCTCTTGGCAGGTTTGGTTCCTTCTGAGGGTTACTGAGGGAAGGATGTGTTCCAGGCCTCTCTCCTTGGCTTGGAGATGGCTGTCTTCCTTCTGTGCCTCTGTCTCTATGTCTGAATTTTCCCTTTTTATAAAGACGCTAGTCATACTGGATTAGGGCCTGCCCTAATGACCTCACTTTAACTTGATCACCTCTGTAAAGATTCTGTCTCAAAATAAGGTCACCTTCTGATATACTGTGGGTTAGGACTTCAACATACACATTCTGAGGGGCACACAAGACTACCCAAAACATCGTTTTACAGATGAAGAAATGGAAGTGTAGAGATTTTAGATAAGCTGTGTAAGCCAACAGCCGTTAGGCTGCACCATGTAAACTCGGCCATTTTATAGGTCAAAAACAGACAAATGGTGGCAATGTCATAGGTTAAACTTAAGAAGTAGAAGAACCGAGACTTCTTGAATCCCAGGTCTGTCTGACTTCATAGTTATGCTTTCACCCAGTGCTTTACTGGCTTCTTGCATTTTCTTTGTTTCTGCCATGTTTCCTTGTGGTTTACTGGGAAAAGCAGTGGTGTGGAGATCAGGGTGCCAAATCGCTAGCCTGTTAGGTTCTGGTTCTGGAGTTTCCGAATAAGGTAACTCTTGTATTTCGGTTTTCAATCTTAACTGTTTAAGAAGATTGTGGGAAATTATTAGAGTGTTATGAAACATTTAAAATTCATGAAAGAATGGGCCCTGTTTTTTAAGATGATGTACAGGTTGTTATTGAAATGTTAAATACCTATGAGTATACAGGTTATCTGAGTATAGATACCCTATTCTTAATTTCCTTCTCAAACCAGCCTACATGTTTGTAAACCATGTGTTAGCCCTTACACTTGTGTTATAAGTACATTTACTTGGAATTTTTTTTAGCATATAGGGATTCAAGCAACTTAATTTCCAGCCATAGAGACTTCAGACAAGTACTTTTCGTCAGGACTCATGCAATAATTTCATATTTTCCTAAGTATTTAAAATAAAAGAGCATTGTTTGAAATACTTATCTACAAAGACTTTGTCATCTTAGTAATTCCAGCAAGCTTTCATCATGAGAAATTGATATACCATTTATGTGGAAGAAAAATAAAAATAAGATGGATTTATTCTTACTTCGGCTATTTTAGTTATAGTCTAACATGTTCTCCAAACAGAAATTAGAGTGCATGGTTCACTTACGAAATCAACAAGACAAAGTGTTGGTCACCTGTCCTATCTCCGGAAATCTGAGATGTCTGGACATTTTAAGTACAGTGCACAGATGAGTAATACTCAAAAGCTCCTTCTGAAACATAAATGTAATTATACTTATGCATGTTTAAGAGAATCCAGAACCTAAAAATTAAATGATGACTAGGGGATCGTAAACCCAAAGTCCTCTCTCTCTTACTTTTCACAGCGCCATTTCTTAAAAGGATTCTCTGTGTTTCTTTTCCTTACCACCACGGCTCTTCTCTCCAACACTTTCTCTTCCACCTCTTCCAGCCACTTTGGGGTCTAGTAACAGGTACCCTGTGAGTTAGGCGCTGCTTTGCCTGAGGAAATTTTCGTGGTGTCCAGCTCATCCTGGCCAGGAGTCACAGTCTAATTTGCAATCAGCAGTCACAGTGCTGTATGGCTGCCCGAACTGAGCCCCTGGTGCTGTGGCTGATGGGGAAGCCTGGGGGCAGCTTATTTTATGATTCCCATTTAACCTGATAAAATCGAGGTTAAGAATTTGTAGCTAGCTTCTGGTTAGGAGGGGTGTCTTCGTTGGAGCTCTTGATTTTGGTACTTCATTACATTTTCATCAGTTGAGTGGTTGGTGACAGCAGATTTCAGTTCAGCCCAAAATTTGATTCATTTAGAGGTGATCTGATTGTATAGGGAGATTAGACAAAACACCCTGGACAAGATTTCCCCACCGAATCATAATTATATTTATATTTTTAAAATGTATTGATTTTTGAACACATAATTATTTGATTTTAATTATTAATATTTGACATTGATACTTGTAATACACTTGTTGATATTCAAAAAATCAAAATAATATATGCGTGATTATTTTTACTTCAGCTCTTAAGTCTTGTTGCTAAAAAACTCTGTCAACCCTCTTTGAAAGAGGCTTTATAGTATGTTAAAGGTAAATTTGTCTCTTTTGATGGCCGGAGTCAGCAGAATACATATGGTAAGAAAAAAGGATGCTTTCCCAAGATTTAGAACAAGAATCAAAATATTTTAGCAACTTGGGGATGGTTCCCGCAGAGACAGAACTAGATCAGGGAGAGAGACAATAGGTAAAAATAGTGTCATAGGGAATAATAGCTAAGATTGCTTCTGAAAAAATAATAGATTTAGTGCGATTCAGTGTACAGAATGCAAATCTCAGAGAGCTCTGAATCTCTTGGTAATAAATCTTTATCGATTTGTTTGAAACCTTAGATAATAACTTTGCAGGCAGGAAAAGCTGAAAGCCTCATACATTCTTGAAACTGAATGAAAGATTTCATTCTTACATCCCAGCTTAGCAAAGAATTTGATGTGCCTTCTGTAAACCTGGTTTTATTCATTGTGGCTCCTCACTCTGCTTGCTTATCTTCATTAATCTAAGGGTAGTGGAAATTAGCTTGATTGCAGTCTTATCCTCTGAGAACAGTGCCAGGCAAACTCTCCTAGAAATCGTGGGACACAAAGCCTCAGAGACAAAAATCAGGTGTTCCACTCACACCACTTGTATGATTTATTCAACCTGAAAAGACTAGAGAGAAGCAAGGAGAAAGGGATTAGAACACATTAACATAATTAGGTTGGGATACAAATAGGGTAAGAGGTCTACACTTCTGGAATCCTGTGCTTGCATATGCCCTCTCTCCATGGTGTCGGCTGTCCCCTGTGATGGCGTGGTCACAAAGACCAGAGTTGAAGTTGAACAAGGGATCTCAGCAGACAGAAGGTGTTTGAAGCCAACACATTCTTGCTGTACCAAAGGATTGCCGGGCAAGTGTACCTGGCCAGTAGCTGTTGGTCACCAGCGGGCTGTGTTTTATTTGCATTTTGGCACAGAGTATAAATGGGGCCAGAATTGGACATAATGGGGGTCACCAATAGGTGATAAATTTAGTAAAAGGTGAAAGATTTATACGACCTGAAGAGAAACCAGAGTATAGGTGATAAATTTAGGGATGACATCACTCTCAATCTGGAGGTAACATGAGCTGGGCTTTATTATATATTATTAATATTTTATTAGATACGAAATATTTATTACCAACAATATAAATTATAAGTTATACAATATTTTACATTATGACAGTATATGTTATATCTAAAATTATGAGATATTTGTTAAATTTATTACTATTTAATTAAATTTGATTAGTTAAGATTTAATTTGTCCTTCATTCCCTGCTATTTATAAGTAACACTCTCATTTGCTTCATTCTTTTCATCTATACTTGACATGCGAATGCTCCATTTATTCTGTTTAACACATCTTACAGGTTACTAACTTACTGTCTACATTATATACATCTTATGAATTCTTCCTGAGTCTTATAAGCCACTTGCTTCTTCATTGTCACTGCGAAGTAAATCTTAGGGGTTTCATGCATCTGGTCTTTTTTTCCTTGTACTCTATGCCAATTTTAAAAAGAACTTTATTTTTTTAAATTAATTTTTTATGGTGACATTGGTTAACAAAACCCAATAAGTTTCAGCTGTACACTTTAACACTAGGCATATATATATTTACACTGTGTGTTCACCACCCATAGATTTCTTTCTGTCACCACATATTTGACCCCCTTTTACCCCATCTAGAATTTATTTAGCAAATTATAGTATTATATTCATAAAAATGGAATAGTATGCAGCTAGAAAAATGATGAGATAGCTCTATATTGCCATGAAAAAAAGTCAAGCAATAGTCTTATGGAGAATAACAGGTAGCAGAAGAGCATGTCTAGTACAGCCTAGGTGTATACGTTGTTTATGATATCTGCATGCTTACCTGTATAGAGAGGTACCTGGAAGGATGTTCCTCCAATTACTAACAGAAGTTTGTACTGGATGGTGACATTTTAATTGTAGTCTGCTACTTTTTTATGACCTACTATATGCTTTGGAAAGTAAACAGGTATCATTCTATAAAAATAATTGAAATCCAAATTATGTGTGTACACAAATATATATGTAAATAAACATAACAAAAAGAATTGTAGCACTAGACCTTTTCTTTGTAAATCAAAGACAACATTTTACAAATAGAGAATTATTTTCCTGCCTTCAAAATGTTTTAGTTGCTTTCAAAATGGTAGTCTTCCTATCTTGTGTCAGAGAATCATAACACTTCAGTAGAATTTCCCAAACCTCTCTCATGATGAGACTCACCTGGGAGGGCATGCTAAGGTTAACACTATCAATTCTCCAGGCCTTTTTCTGATCTACTGTGTCAGAATCTCAGGGGACAAGTCTTGGATGCCTCAGGTCATTCTTATCAAAGGAATTTGGGTCAAAGTCCTATAGAAACAGAAATGTTACAGCCATATTTTTCATTTTTTTTGAACACTTCCTGAAAGTGCCTTGTTCAGGCCCTGCTTCCTTTGTTTTAAGAGGTGTGTGCTAATTTGCATGGCTGCCCTGTAAAACTATATGTTTGCAGCTTTTTTCTAAGGCCCCTTTCAGGTCTGAGAAGTCTTTGAATCTAGGCGACTCTTGAACAACTTTAATCTGTGTTCATCAGGGATACTGAATTCTTAGGGCTACAGGATTCTGATGATAATTTTTTAAAAGCATTTCAGGTGTTGCCAGAGGCCCCTCTGGGCTCCCTTGAGGACTTGTGTACCTCAGTCTCCTGGGCCTATCTCATCTTAGATTCCTTCCTTTGCCTGTTAGATGGGGGCCTTTTCATTTAATGAAAATGTTAACTTACTAATGTGTTTTTAAAAAGTACTTATTTAGGGAGAGGGAGCTCTGAAATCCGATGAGACACAAGAATCACATTTGAATCAAGGGTTCTAATTTACTAGCTCATTGGCTGGAGTCAAGTGGCATTTGTGGCATTTACCTTTTTAATATTGCACAGGAAGAGTTTTATACACATGATGCCCCAACATTGTTTGTTCAATAGCTGTGTCAGCAAAAACCCTCTTGAGTTCTATTGAAAGGAGCCAAAAGGGAAACAATAACAACAACAGAAACCCCACCTCTCCCCCTCAACTCCATGCCGTTGCCTCTGCTGTAGAGGCTGGGGACACAGAGGCGGGGAGCAGTGATGGGAGGGGCTTTGAATCGACTGACCTGGGTTTAGATTCTCACCCACTGTCTCCTCTGGGATAACCTCCCGGCAAGCTGCTTTATCTCTCTGAAGTGCAGTTTCCTCATCTAAAGGGGGGCAGTAATACCAAATATGTAGGTGCCCTGTGAGGATTTACGTTAACTGAGCTAAAATAGTATTTGAAAGCTTTTTGCACATAATAGTAATTATGTTACTATTTTGTTGTTGTTGTTGTTTTGTTTTCTTAATGGAGGGTTAAGAAGTGGGTTTCTGTTTTGTTGTTGTTGTTGTTTTGTTTTCTTAATGGAGGGTTAAGAAGTGGCATCTGTCCCTGAAAGGGTGAGGATTCTATGTAGATTACAATGTAAACACTAGTAAAATAATAAAAGCTGTTGAAATGCAGAGCATGGGTGCCTGGAAGGAAGGGTTCCTCCACAGTACAGAACTCTCTTCCTAGTATGGTCTATCTAGAACAGTGGTCCCCAACCTTTTTGGCAACAACGACTGGTGCTCCTATGAGAAGCTAATAATGCCTGATGATCTGAGGCAGAGCTGACTAGGGGATGCTAGTGCTGGGGAGTGGGTGCAAATATAGATGAAGCTTTGCTCACTCACCCACCGCTCACCTCCTGCTGTGCAGCCCAGTTTCTAACAGGCCACGGACCGGTACCGGTCTGCAGTTCAGGGGTTGGGGACCCATGGTCTGGACTAGACTGTGCTCCAAAAGGGGTGTCTAGGATCTCCAAGCTTGGGGGAATTGGATTATGCTCTGCCTCAGCCCTGGTTGATCAAGCTGAGCTTGAACTCTGCCTGCCAGCCTGACCACCTCCTGACCAGCCCAATAAGTCACCTAGGAGCCTGCACATGGGCAGCCTGGCACCACAAGGCCAGCCCAGACTACAGCTGCCTCCTTCCAACCAGAACTCTCTCCGACACCAATCCAGGGCCTTCTCAGACTCATAATTCATCCAGCCCACAGCTGACTCTGAATTACACAGATAATTCTTTCGTCAACTTTGTGGCCAGCTAAACCCATCATACCCAGAAACACCGTGGGTGGGGGATGCTGGGGTTTGGGATTTGTGCCATCAGCAGGGAGAGGAGAGGGGGAATGGAAGGCACCATCCACTGAGAACTAAGAACTTTCCCTGTGAGTCTGACAACTAATGTTTTCATTACTTTTACACTTACTCTAACATCTTTTTCATTGTAGTGATAACAACGGCCATGCCTACATATTACCAATCGTGATAATGATAATAAGGTTAAAAAGAGATGTGTTTGGGCTACCATCCTTTTCTGCTATAGTTCCTCTTTATGCTTCCCTTACCCTAAGCAGACCACCCACTTTCCTCACCTTTTCATACCCTTGCACTGTGCTCTCAAATGCTTGTTTCATGGTTAGTGAAACATTCAGCTAGACTCGACCTCCTTGCTTTAACTTAAACTTGGCTTTCTCCTGAGGGCATCGCTTCCTGCTAACTACCTCAAAGAATGTTGCCTACTTTAGATGGAAAGAGAAATCTAGGCAGGAGCTGGCTCTGTGGTCCAGATAGAGAAGCTTGAACAAAGGCAGGAATGAGCTTGGCAGGGTGTCAAGAACAACAGCCACCGAGAAAAGCTAGTGTGTTTCTAGGAAGTGAACTTGGGAGAGTGCAGGATGCTTTGAGTTTGGAGAAGGCAGCAAGGTCAACTCATGTTGGAATTTGGAGCTGTCTTACTACGGGCTGCTATATCAGTACCACAGACTGGGTGGCTTAAATAACAGACATTTTTCCCACTTACTGTTCTAGAGGCTAAGAAGTCTAAGACCAAGGTGCCATCAGATTTGGTTCTTAGTCCTCTTCCTGGCTTATAGATAGCAACCTTCTTGCTGTGTGCTCACATGGCCTTTCCTAGCTGCATGCGTGTGGAGTTAGACTTTGAAAGTGAGCCAGAGTAATATTAAATAACTAAAGGTGGGGGCGTGAGGGGCAGAGCAGAACTTTTGATACCTCTCTCTTGGATGTTATTTTATAGGAGTTGTGGGGTGGCTGCTTGTGGAAGGAGTCCTTCGAGTGAATGTGCACGGTTATTGATATGGCTCCTTGGACAGAACAGGGTGAGAGAGGCCAGGAGAGAAGAGGCAACTATGGGGAAGGCAAGGCAATGCTAAGCCCTTTCTCTTGAAAAGTGTCCCTCCCTTGGGCAGAGTTTTCGCTTTAGTCATACCTGTACTTGAGCACTTCTTGTGCCTTCTCATCATCTGTTTATGTGTTTTCGTGTTCATCACACTGTGAGCAAGCCCTCATTATATATTGCCTTTATCTTCTCTATCCCTATCTCAGGGTACATGGTAGGCATTCAAGAAATGTTTGTCGAAGAAGAATGTCTTTATGATCTTTGTCTGCTGTTCAGTGTACAGACCAACCAAATTGTTCAGTTAACCTGTAAACTTTTCAACATCAAGTTCCTTTGCTCTTATTTAATGATACT
Organism: Rousettus aegyptiacus; assembly: GCF_014176215.1. Lineage (NCBI taxonomy): Eukaryota > Metazoa > Chordata > Mammalia > Chiroptera > Pteropodidae > Rousettus > Rousettus aegyptiacus. The sequence goes on along the minus strand of NW_023416306.1, from coordinate 45,291,484 downwards.
TTTAATTATACTGCAAATATATACATATACATGCCTAAATATGTGTGTATATGTGTGCATATCTTCCCAAATCTTAATGTTCTTCAGGAAATCTGATTAAAAGTGTTTAGTTTGTCACAATTCTTTGAGGTCTCCTGACCAAGTTGCTTCAGAGACTTTATATATTGTAATACATGCTCAAAAAAGTGTTGAAAAATTGTCCATTGCACAGATAGTAACCACAATTTAAAAAGAAAAATGCACTCAATCCTCTCTTTTCATCAAATCATGTTTCTACATACTTTCCAATACTTTTATATAGTTTTTATGACATTTTTATTGTTGCTGTCATAGGATAGATAAGATTTGTGGGGTTTTTTTTTTTTTTTGGTGATTATTACATCATCATTCTTCTTGTTTCTATGTAGACTTCCTTATTATAATTTTAAATGATGGCTTGCAATGTCAATTCAGTGGATTTGCTGTAATGTAATAATCCTCCATCATTGGACCTTGATGGTTTCCATCTTGCATTATTGTAAACAGGTATACAGGGCAGTTCTGCCTCACCTCCCAGTCACCCACCGCAATCTAATCTCCAGTCCTCTCTTCCACTGAAACAGCTCTGGCCAAGATGAACATTTGTCCTCTTCTTGGTTAACATCTTCTGTTCTTAACTGACCTCAAAGTTACATGTTTTGGGCTATTCTTCCCTTCTTGAACTTCATTCTTCTCTTGATTTTTTGGACATTCTGCTCCAGAGGGTTCTTCTTCCCTCTTTGCTCCCTGTTCTGCAGACTTGAGCTTGCCCCCTAAATATTGGCAATTTCAGGGAGGAGTCCTGTCCATAAACCTCTCCTGCTTCAATCTGCTGTGTGTCTCTGAATACCTTGTTTGATTGTGCTGTGCTTTATTGCGCTTCACAGATATTGTGGTTTTTTTTTACAAATTGAAGGCAAGACCCTCCACTAGCAAAAGATTATGACTCACTGTACTGCAATATTCACTTTATTGCTACAGTCAGGAACTGAACCCGCAGTATCTTTGAGGTATGCCTTTGGTCTCATTTCCTTCCATGACTTCAGCTTTCTTGATCCACTGATGAATCCCAAATCTCTTTCTCCATCCCAAATCTCTCTACCCAAATTCTCAGCAATGCCTAGCAAATCCTGGACACTTGAACATCTTCACCTGAAGGACCCACAGCTCTCAAAACTCAATCCGTCCTTTAACTAAATTCACTGTCCTTCCTCAGTCTGTTCCCAAGACCTGCTCACACTAATGTGTTCTCTGTTTTGGTAAAAAGTGGTGTCATCTACTTAGTTAAGCCAGAAACTCAAGAGTCACCTTAGACTTCCCTCTTCCTTAACTCATATCTATCTAATCAGGCAGTCATCCTGGCTGCTGATTGTACTTCCTTAATTTCTATTGAATTGGCTTCCTTTTGTTTAACATTGCCTAATGTCATAGCCATGTCATCTCTCATCTGCATTCCCACGAAGTGCGTTTTTTTCCCTGGTTTTGTCATTCTTACTGACACTCCTCCCCACAACCCTCATTTGACAAATCCATCTTCTAAGAAGCTGACAGCAATCTTTATAAAATGCTGGCCTAATCCGACTTCTACTGTGTTCACAGAACACAGCCCATGCTTGCCTGGGCACCCTCACGTCTTGACATTTCAAGAGCAAGCTCATGGCCTCTTCATTCCTTGTTTTTCCACTTGTTATTTATTCCTTTCACCTGGAAAGCTTTCTCTCCTTTTTGTCTCACAGACTCATTCCATTAGTATTTGTAAGTAACCCTTTCTCTGGAAAACTGTCTAAACCCCATCCCCCTAGTCTGGGTGAAGAACCTCTCCTGAAAGCACCTAGACCACTCTGAGCCTGCCTGGAATTTCAGCACTTACACAGCTCCTTCCTTCCTCCCTCCCTTCCTTCCTCCCTCCCTCCCTTCCTTCCTCCCTTCCTTCCTTCTTTGCTCCCTTCCTTTTTTCCTTCTTCCTTCCCTTTCTTTCATTTTCCTTCCTTTCTTTCTCTTTTTCTCTCCTTTTTTTTCTCTACCTTCTTTCTCTTCCTTTTTTTCCTTTTCATCTTCCTTCCTTTCCTTCCTTCTTTTCCTCCTTTTCTCTCTTTTTCTTTTTTAACATAGTTTCTAACTATTTCATGATTATCTGCTTCAATTAACTGAGCTCCATGAGACGAGGCCCTAAGTCTTTTTATCAGGAGGTTCTGGCTTGAGAGGTGTTCAGTTATTACTTGTTGGACAGAAGTTCTTTGGAGAAACAAATTCTAGGAGTGGTGTTCAAGACTGCAACTCCACATTTGAAAAATATGTACTATAATTTGCTACTTCCAAGAGCTGTATTTACTTATTCTGCTACTCTGTCAATTGAATCTCATTTTTCCACAACCATCTGAGTCAGAACTATTTATTATGCTAGAATATTGATATTTCAACTAAATGAGTATTTCATCATTTGGAGCGCTGTAGCGCATTAAAACTTACTGCAATGATAGAAATTTTCTTTATCTACATTGTCCAATATGGTGGCGATTAGGTGCATGTGACTACTGACTGAGTACTGGAAATGAGACTAGTGTAACTAAGAAAATGAATTTTTCATTTCCTTTCATTTTAGTTAATTTAAATTTAAATATATTAAATACCCACATGTGGCGGGTGGTTATCAACTGTACAGCTGCAATGCGAGAGAGAGAAAAAGGAATAAATCGGACAGCTGTAATTGCTACATTCGGAATTCCTTTCTTCCCTTTTAAATGCTAGTGGTGTAAGCGCATCACTAAGGTGTGACCAGTTCACAAATGCTGTCATTGTTATTATTAGTCAGCACCACCTAATTTGAGAAACATTTTTTAAATGGTGCTCAGATCAGGAGAGTAACACCTTCTTACATCAGAAATACAACTGAAACGTCCAAGTCTGGAGACTTGAAGGAAACTGGGAAATGTTACTCACGGTGCAGTTTTCTCAGAGGTATGCACTTTAAGCTACTCCAAAAGAGGCCAGAAGCCCAACGCTTTCAGAAAGGCATCTGCTGGACTTGTTTTTCCACGTACACTGCCAAATTTGTTTTGATTAGGCAGGAAGTGAAGCAACTTTTTAGGGAGAGCATCCAACATCTGTATCTCGTCAGAGGTCCGATCAGACCTTTTACTTTCTACTAATGAGCTCAGGTGAAATTTTGCTTTTCAATGTAAGAGCAGGATGGGCCGCATCGTTTTCTCTTACAACTGTGATTTCCTTAGATTTCAAACCCCAAATTTTAATCAGTATATCCGTTTTGATTCTCCAAATAATTTACATGCCCCTAAAATAAGAAAGCTTTTATCTTGCACAATTATTTGTGGATAGAGGATTCGAAAACGGATGAAAGTACTGAGTTGAATTAGGTGAGTCTTGCAGGCTAAGGTTTTGTGACCTACTGGTAGCCCTTTAAAAGCTGATGATGGGAGAGGAGTGTCAATCTATTGGAGTAGTTGGAAATGTGTCAAAGAGATAACCTGGGGTATACTCTCTCAAAAGTCACGTTTTACTATTTAACACTTATATACCTTACTTACTCTTGGAATTCGGGTAGTGTGTTATGCTGAGAAATGTGGGGCACAATGAACGCCGCCTATGTTGGCTGGCCCGGCGCAGGCCTCCAGGCAGGACAGAAAACTGCGGTTTCCCCGGTTCTTCCCTTCAGGTGAGAACTGAAGAGGCTCTGCAAACGTCTCCAAAAAGTGTTCGTACAGAGCGCTCACGCAACTTCAGGAGAAGAACCCGCAGACAGGCCAACTCCTAAGCTCGCCGCTGCACTTAGAACTTGCAGCCCTCGCCGGGGCGCGCGCGCGCTCGGAGCCGGACCTGCTGGCCCCAGTGCGCGCCGCGGAGCGAACCATCGGCCGGCCAGGGGAGGGTGGTGGTGCGGTCGCGGGGCGGCGAGACGCTTGACCCCCCGGGTTTCCTTGCCGCCGCCTCCCTCTCCCGCTGCTGGCCGGGAGTCGCGCGTGACGCGGCCCGCCACGGGGCCCTCGGAGGCGCGGCGCCGGCGAGCCCTCCCCCCGGCCCGCGCGGGGGTGGTAGCGGCCCATTTGAGGGTTTCCCGGGCCCCGCGGCGGACAGAGGCGTTGCGCTCGGGCAGGGGGCGGACCTACGCCGCCGCCGCCGCGGGAGGAGGGACAAAGGGGTGGGTCCTCGCGGGCTGGCACCCTGGCGGCAGGTCCGCAGACTGACCCGCCGCGCGGAGAGAAAGGCGGAGAGGGGCCCACGGGGGACCCGCGCCGAGATGCTGGTGCGAGGAGATCGCGGGTTTCCACCCCGCCGGGAGCTGTCAGCTTGGCTCCATGTAAGTGCCCTCTTGTTCATTCGGTTGGGAGAAGGGTCGCCAGGAGTGAGCCGGGAGCTCTTGGTGGGCTTCCCCGAGGTGCTGTAGGTAGCAGGGATTCGCCCACCCTGAGGAGGGGCTGAGGGCAGCGGGTACATTCGTGGTCTCCAGGGCTCCTAGATTTTTTTCTCTGCCCCCCAAAGTCACTTGAGTTTCAGATTAAGTTGTGAGTAGGGGAAACTGTCTAGAACACCGTCCTGTGTGTCCTGTATCTCTGCTACCTCGGAGGCATCTTGTTAAGCCTGTTGTGTCGCCTGTTGTATCGTCTGCTGTATGCCTTTATGTTTTCGTTCTCTGTTTCAAACCACATTCTCTACTTGATGCAAAGTTACAGGCGTGTGTGCTTGAGACAAACTGACAACTCTGGAAACTGGGATCTTCATTTTCCCTCTTAATCAGCTGCCTCTGCAACATAAGTAAAAGTTGTTTTTTGGTGGAGAATGGAGATGGAGTTTTTTAAGAACCCACAAAAAAGGGAATGATGAATGCTTTCTACTCTTGTTATCTTACCTGTCACCAGTTCCTTTTCTTTTATGTCTTCATTTGTCAAGTTTCCGCATTTACACAGTAGTTTATTTTAAGTTATAAATAATCAGGGTTTCGACTACAGGGTTTTTACATTCTTGAAACGTGGACAGACTTGAGAGTGAATACTCCAGGGCTTAGTAATGGAATACAGCCTCCCACCTCTATTTTAGCTTCAGTTCTTAGGCAGCGCTGCTTCCTTAGCAGCTGTCTGCCCTGAGTAATGGCTGTGGTTTCCCTGCAGTTCCCAGCGAAGACTCTTCCCATCCTAGAAACTGCCCTGCAATCACACATTCCCTCCCTCCGCCAGGGGAATCCTAGCAGAGAAGGAAAGAGGCCCTTTTCTTTACGTCTTTAGGTGGTTTTTGCTGGGTGTACTGACAGTCACTTTGAGAGAACAGGACCATCTTTGTCAGGATCATTCCTGGGAGAAACATTCATGGGGAATGTCTACATGCACACCTGGGAAGGAGGTGTGTTAAGTGAAGTGTTAGTAGGAGTAATTGCATTTGTAGCCAAGTGCCATTTAATATGCTGCCTAAGAGAATGAAATTCAATTATTCAATCAATTTTCATGAACAACTTCATTTCAGTGTGGGGACTATAAATGATAAGAGGGTACCAATACCACATAGTCTTGTTGGGGAAGCATGCAAATGATTAAGACTGATGAGTTTCAGTTAGAAATATGGACAGGACGCTATAGCTTTACTGCTCTGGGGAGATGAAAGAGATGCTTTACTAAGTAAGGCTACAGTGGCTTTTCAAGGTATTGAGTTTTTTCAGAGTGGCTGCCGGAGATTGATGAAAGGGAACTTTTTTTCCCCCTGAAATACTGCCTGCAACTTTTTCAAGACTGGGCAGATGATAATTTAATGAGCTCCTACTGTGCCCATCACCATGCAGGAGTGCTGGATGAGCAAGGCTCAATTTCTACCTTCAAGAGTCTGTTAGACTTGAAAGTTGTAGACTGTGTTTTAGACTCTGCATACTGTCAGTGCTGGAATACTTGGCCAAGAGAGGGTGAGTACAATACAGATGTCCTATACGCACCCCCCCCCTCGCCCCCCCCCCGCTAGGATTTTCGCTGGGAAGAAAGGGTTGCATTTGATCACCTAACTCAAAATGTAAACCAGTACAGAAAATTGGGCTAATAACATCCCTGCCTCGTAGAATTGAGTGAGGACTGAATGAAATGACGTAGGATGCGTGTAGTGGCTGCTAAGTAAAAGGTAGCTATAGTGACTATGTAAGTGCTGGGTCCTGGGTTGATAAGGTATGCGAGATCTAAAAGTACAGGTAGGAAGTGTGAGAGGCGGAACGGAGGGAAACAGAAAGTTGCTCACACTCTCTTTAAAGGCCTTAAATCCCAGTAAGAGGACTTTGGAAAAAAAAAAAAAAAGTTATAGAAATCCCTAATGTATTAGTGACTTGACTTTCCCTACAAAGTAGTGAATCAGTGTTTCCCAGTAGACACTTCACCCCACACATTACACAGGGGATATTAACCATTCTTGAGGCACTCATGTGCTTAAGACAAATAAATTTTTACATCACCTCCTAGGGAATTGAAAGAACTTCTGCCTACATATTTTTAAGTTTTAATCTAGTTTTTTGTACATCGACAAAAGGTCACAGGCCAACCACTTATCTTCTGCAGAAGTGCCTGCAAATGCAAGAGAAATGATAAAATTCCTACCATAACTTTTGAGTTTACAAGGTTTTCTCTCCCCAAGGTTTTCTTTTTGGGAGATAGATAAATTCTTAGGACTAGGCGGGGCCACTTTAGTCATGTGTACTGTAGTTTAAAAAGTCATGCAGATTTGGTTCGGGAGTGGCTTGAGGTATGGGAATGCCTGGGGTGGGGTGAAGAGGTAGGAAGGATTAGTAATCACTGCTGAAACTTTCAACATACTTCTACCAAGAAAATGAGCCATCAGGTAATTTTTTTTTTTTTTTTTTTTTTTTTTTGCCTAATCTCTAAAACAAAGCCCAGTAAAGAGTTGTATTTACAGATTGATTTATCTAGGTCGAAAGTTGACCTCCTATAAAATACTTCTGATTAATTAGACTAAGTGGTCATCAAGGGGCCAACAATTGGCCAGCCAGCCTTGGTGCTGAGAGTCACTATTTCTGGAAAATTTGGTAAGTGAGGCAGTATTATCTCAGGTGCTTTACGTAGTGACTTTCTTGATCCTAAACCCAAGGGTCACGGTCAGAAGCACAGATTCAGAGGTCAGATTTAACACCTATTTAGTGAGTTAAAAATTTATGTGTAATTTTTTAAGGTTAAAAAAAGTAATCTTCCCTAAAACTTTTTAGGGCTTACTTCACCCCCCCTACAAGAATTTTTATGATGACTCTTGTTAGTAGACACCTATATAGCTAGCAAATTTATGACAGTCTGAGATATAGTCTCATTAAATATTTTTTTAAAGACCATGTAACAGTAATGGAAAAAAGTTATCAGGAACTAAAGCCCAACATCTGTATTGGCAATAGTTAGTTCCAGTTTTGAGGGTTAGCTGGGAAAGCAGTTGATGAAGCTTGTGTGCTGCCTATGTTTTTGCGGGAGAGGCAGAGTTCTGAGTTGGAAAGTGCCCGCTCCTAATTTCTTAACTTGATTAGGAAATGTACTTCTTAGAATAGAACTTGGTAACTGACTGTTAGAGCCCCAGCAGGCCTGCATCCCTGCATCGGGCTGCCCATGAAGGTGACATTTGGGTTTTTAAAGGACTAGTGCCTCCATTATCTAGCTGGCCATTGCACCCAAAGCTTCATCAGTCTTGAGCTCAGAAGAAAGGCTAAGGACTGTTATATTGAAAAAATACTTAAGAGCTTGATTAAGCATTTTCTCTGCCTCTTTTGCTGTCTCCCAAACTGTGTTTTCCAAAGTGTTCTCTACAGACACAGCTAGCACAGGAAGGGACGTATCCTATTCTTCGATGACTGTGCATGACTATTATATGTTAGGGATAAAAAGCATAAGGCCAGACACCAAACTCATTTATTTCATGGCTAGATTGTTTAGAATGAGGCAAAAATAAAGACAAAAATAAGTATTAAGTGAAACAGTTTGATTTAAAATTGAAATATTTACTATTAAAAATAGTGAATTATTGGGATGAGTGATATGAGAATAAGTCAAAAATTGTGAAGATAGCCTTTGAAATCTGAGACTTGGGAAATACTGCTTAAGATGAATGTGATATTTAGTTATGGAAAGCTATGTGTACTTTGACCACACCTTCAGGAAAATCAGGCACAAAATGGCCCAGAAAACCCAGGAAAGTTGAATTTCACTGGCTTTGTCTTAACACATGCATCTTGCTCTCGTCTACAGAGAGCTCTCTTATCTGTTATTTCCACCTTTGTAAAGCTGTTGTCTTGCCTTATTCTCATTCCTTGCTTCCCACAAGCCATTCTCCAATTTTTAAGGTTTGTCGGTATAACATATGTAGAATAAGAGTGAAAAGGGAAGACATATTTTGACACTACCGAGGCACATCAGTCTGTGCATCTCACTGATCCATTAGTGCTCAAGAATGGAGAGAACCAAATAGCCTCACGTGTAAATGTATTTAACTTTTAAAAACTGTAGCTTACGTTGGTCTGTAAAAGAGACTTTAACAAGGATTGCCATAGGAATTACAAGTCTTGAGGTAGGAAAAATGTAACTCTGCCTTGACCTAGTAATTTGAGTGATTGAAATTCACATAGGTAAATAAAACGAGAATAGAAAATACTTTGGTTCAGTCACTAAAATTCCTAATTGTTTGTATACTCACACCATTTATGAAAAATCCTAAGCCTTCAATTAGTAACTTGTACTTTAGTCATTTTAAATCAGTACAGATATTTGTTTAGTGCCTCTGCAGATGGTTAAAGTCAAATCAGGTCTTTAACCTTAAAAACATGATGCAATTTACCTTCATCACTTATACACCATTTAAGTTGCAGACCATAGCAAGATACATTTTTATAATGTTTAGTGTTTATTTTGACTTTCAGACTAATATTTAGCCTAGTTAGAATATTCATAAATTATAGTTTCCTTTTATCTTTCTTTTCTCCCAACACTGTGTGTGTGTGTGTGTGTGTGTTTGTGTGTGTGTTGGTGGGTGGGGTGGGGTGGGGTGGGGTGGGATGGAGATTTGGGGTTGGCAGGAATGGTAGTGGTGAAGAAAGCATACTCTCGATAGATCCTTCATGAATAAAATAGTTGGGTTTTAGGAAGCTAGACGGACCAAAAAGTTTCAAATTATACCATTAATCATTGCAAAAATTTTTTTTACATTCTAATATTATTTGCTAATTCATTTATTTGACAGATTTTGTTGACTAACTGCCATGGCCAAGTCTTGAGCTTGTTCCTGAATGTTATCAGTAAATTATAGATCTAAAAGTATGTTATTTTTAAAAGGATTCCCCTTTTAATGATTAATGGAGAAAAATACCTTGGCCTTGCATAAAAGTTACCTTTAGAAACTAAATGAGTAAGTGCATAAAAAGCTATGAATAATATCTGCCTCTAGCAAGTGCTCAATGCATATTTAACTCCTATTATTATTAAGCCCAAAATGCTTGTTAAAATTCTCTCATTAAAGTTCCTATAATCAAATCTCATTATATTCTTTTTTTAATGGTAAATATTTTTAATTTTTTTTTTATTGTGACATTGGTTAATGAAATCCAGTAAATTTCAGGTATACAATTTAATAGTAAGGCATATATATGTATTGCATTATGTTTTCACTGCCCATAGTTAGATTTCTTTCTGTCATCACATATTTGACCCCCTTTACCCCATCTACCTCCCCCTCTCCCCTCTGGTAACCACTAGTCTATTGTCCATGTCCATGAATCTCTGTTTGTTTGTCCTATTCATTTGTTGCTTTTAGGTTTGTATCCCCTATATAAGTGATATCATGTGGTTTTCAGCTTTTTCTGTCTGGCTTATTTCACTTAGCATGATTATCTCAAGGTCCATCCACGTTGTCGCAGATGGCAGTATTTCATCTTTTCTTATGGCTGAGTAATCATTGCAAAGATTTCATGAATACAAATGTTTACTAAATTTTACCTATCTGCATATGTAAACATGGATTTAGAATTAATATGATAATTATTTTTCTTGTGGACTTTAATCAGCCATATGAAATATAAACATTATATTCATAAGAAAAAATGACATCATCTTTTGAAATTTTAATTATAGCGTGCCTCATCTGATAGATGTCCTGTATAAGCGTGGGACTATATCTATGTTGTAGTTATATATTTATAGTTAGTGACAATATAGTTAGTCACAAGTCAGAGGTGTTTAGAGGGAACATATATAATACATTGTGGGAAAGAATTATTGGGATAATTGTCGGTAGGTAACAGTTATTAGGCTATAATTATTAGATAATGATTAAAAGCCAGTTATATCTTTACCATTGTATTAAAGAAAGCTTTGATAGAAATGAGAGAACACTGCAGATATTCTAGATTTTGTCACTTGAGTTGAAGGTGAACAGGGAAAATAGTGCTTTCTAGTCATCATTGGGAATTAATGAACTCATCTAGGACATGTGACTTTAGGACTTTCGGTCTTAGGAGGAAATAAGTTTCCGAATGTAACTGCTTCCAGTTGTTGAAAGTCATTTATTATCACAGTCTGAAAGGAAGTGTTCTCAGTTCTAGGTTGTGGGGTGTCTTTCATGCCTTGTATAGCAGCATGTACCCTGCGTGGCTGGAACTTGATGATGGGGAGGAGGGGGAATGTATGCTGTGAGAGACCACCAGTTCATTCTCAACCCTGGAAAGACTGTTCTCAAATATATCTGGCAAAGCAGCATGAAATTATTTGAGGGAATTCATTTAGCAAAATGAACCATTTCTGTTTTTGAAAAGAACTAATTGTTTAGAAGACACTTCCTGATGAGCTCATTTTTAGATGCCCAGTTCCTTCCTTACTCTTCTTCATTCAGGCTGAGTCAACTGCCTTCTTGCCTGTGATTGTTTAGTGTGCACATGTCAATATTTATTAGAGCCCTTATCACGTCTGCTACAGCCAGTCACTTCCTGTCAGCAGGGAGCCCCTCCCTGGTCTGAGTCATCATGGTAACCCCAGAAGCTGACAGGGCACTGAGTACATCACTAAGTAGTTAACATATGAAACTGACTTGATTTGGGAAAGGCTTATTGCATGAACTAGTAAGAATTAGAGATACATTGTAAAGTTAGAAGAGTAGATTCCTGGCATTTCTATAGTGAGTGGATTACATAGCTTATGAGTAGAGGAGAAAAAAGTGTAGAATTATGTACAGAACATTTCTGTAGTGGTATATAAGCTGTACTGCTGATTAACTGGGTGACTTTAGCCATGACACATATGGTATGTCTCAGTTTCTTTATAGGGACAAGAGTAGTTATAGTTAGTTGATGTTCTCGAAGGCTTTGTAATGCTTCAGTTTCTAAGGGCTCTAAAAGTGTTTAGGTATAAAGCCTAAAGAACATTAGAAATAATTTGTTGATTCTTTTATCTTAAAGTGCTTGCATGCTTCTTAAACAACTTTTGTATTCCCTGTCTCCCTCTCTCCCTTCCTTCCCTCCCTCCCTGCCTTTAAAAAGGGATCCAGTATTAATTCTCTCTGAAAGGCGTTTGTCTAAAAAGACAAACCGAGAACCTAAATGGCAGTAGTTGTTTAGCTCATGAAGTGATGGAAAGATCTATTATTCAGTTGCAGCTTAAATAATGTACCAGCACAGTGTGTGCTGGGTTCTCTTCCGTACTCTGCAGCCCAGCTCAGCAGCCAAAACCCTCTTGCCGAGAGCTTCATGAGAATCATTTTCTTCTTTCTCTTCCCCTCCACCCTTCCCAGTAAAAGCTACATACTGGGAACCTCCACCACCCTGTTCTTTTCCCTTGGACTTCTCTCCTTAGGACCATGAGCATGGGAGCCCACAACTGGAACCCCTTTCTGTTATGTTCACAAATGCACTGAAGATGAGCCTACTGGTTACTCTCGCAAGACCTCACTGCTCAGTATTGTAAAATCACTCGCTATCCTCTTGAGTTTCAGCATTCCTTCAGGCACATCTGAGTTTTTCAGCCTGATTTCAGGCAGAGCACTTCGCTTACCTTGGGATGGTCTGTTTAGTGTCTTGGGTGAGTTTTAAGAGGCGTGAGAGATTTGTGGCATCTTAGACACCCATTGAAATTTTCCAGAAATGTAACTGGAAACATTTGTGCTTTTCCTTCTGGTGTTATTGTTAGAGACTAAAAACAGGCAAGTGGTGACACATTGAAATGAAAAGGCTGAGTTCATTTTGAAAATCGGTGGCCTTATTTCTAGCAGAACCTAAATTTGAATTTTAATCAGAGGTCTGGAAGAAATATTTAGTCTACTGATACTGCTTAAGCGCACAGTTTACAGATGTCTTTAAGAGTCAGGAAGAGGCAGGAAAGGCTGACTCAATTTACAGAAGAACTGAGGTTAAAAAAAAAGATGTGCCCAAAACTGAGAAAAATTTTCTCAGAGAAACAGTAGTATCCAGACTCTATCCTCCCAAGCTTGCTTACTCATCATAAAACTTTTTCTGTTATTATTTTTATGATGTTTCCTTGAAGTGTAATTTGCATATGGTAAAATGCACAAATATCAAGTGGAGAGCTTGGTAAATTTTTTTTTTATTGTGGTAAAATACACATAACATAAAATCAACCATTTTAAAGTCTACAATTCTGTGGCATTTAATACTTTCACAGTGTTGTGCAACCACTGCCACTGGGTCTAGAGCTGGATGAACTTGTACATGAATGCATTCATCTGTGCAGTTACCACCTGGATCAAAATATAGCAGTTTCCATCACTCTCGAAGGTTCCCTCTTGCCACTTCTGTTATGCCCTACCTGCAAGGGAACCTCTCTTTAACTCCTTCCACTGTGGGATGGCTTTGCTTGACCTGGAGAGGATCCATGTAAATGAAATCAAGATTTGGTGTCTGGCTTCATTTGCTCAACATCAACTTTTATGAGATTCATCTGTGTTGTTATGCGACTCGGTAGTTCTTTTTTATTGCTGAGAAGTATTCCACTAAGGTGAATTTACCATAGTTTGTTCAGCCATTCTTTTGTTGGCAGATATTTGGGTTGCTGGCAGCTTTTTTTCTGTTGTGAATAAAGCTGCTATGAAAATCACATACACCTCGTTTTATGGACTTATGCATGCATTTGTGTAAATTCTAAGAGGAGAACTGCTAGGTCACGGGTTGGAGATATGTTTAAGTTTCATTTTGTAACTTTGAAGTCAGACAGACCTAGGTTCGAATTCTTGTGTTTTGCCAATTACTTTCTTGGTCTTAGGCAATTTACTTTTCTCCTGTGTAGCTGTAGAATGGGCATTCTATATCCTGTCAGTCAGGGTTCAGTGAAGAAAACAGATGATATTCTAATTACTTAAAGGATAAAGAGATTTAGTAGAGAGAATTAGGTGCCTACAGAACAATGGGAAAGTTGGAAGGATGAAAAACTAAGGGTACTCCACTAGCTTTCACATTTGCCCCACAGGAAGTTTGGAAGTTGGAAGGCTGCAGCCACTCAGCCAGGACCTTCAAAAAACCCTTTTACCTTCTCAGCCTCTGCATCCGTGAGGCAGCTGACATGGTAGGGAGCTTGGAGACAGCTGCAAAGCTCAGGTCCGAGATGTCCAGTTTTTGCCTGTGACTGCTGCTATAGGAAAAAGGAACACAAGCGGCACCTGCTCTCTCTCATCCTTCCAGATCTTAAATACAGCACCTCGTGGGCACCCTGTTGGCAAGGGAGTGAGGGGCTTCTGACCTCTGGGAGTAAGGGAAGCTGGATGCCAGTAAACAAGAAATGCCATAGATGCCTCCTGGGATTGCAACGACAACCTGAATGGCAGCAGTTACAATTTATTAGTATCACCATCATTACTGAAGAACATTGTGCCTCTGCAGCTGTAAGACTGCTTTCTGTAAGGCATGTTCAGAATCAGTCCTTTGACTGTGACCACCTGATGCCGCTGGAAGACCTACCGGTCACATAAGGCATTGTTTCTCTGAAAGAGCCTCAGTTTCTTCATCTACTACTCTGCAATTCTAGAGACTTTTCTGTGAGTACACTGGAAAAATTATAATCTGTAAGCCTACACATTAATGCAGAAACCAAAAGGTGACAATTCTAAGACTGCTTTGATGTATAATTTTATGAAACTTAATGAGTGTTTCCTTTTTGAAGTCATTTGTTGGTTTTTAATATAAATCTGGTTTATATATGGGCTAAAGAGGGTGTTTCCTTTTGCTTCCTCTGTCTTTTTTTATCTTTCGACAAATGAAATGGAAAAAGATTAGATTTGTATCCTATTTTGAGCTTCAAATCTCGTGCCGACAGCATGCTCTAGTCTACCAAAACATTTGGCAATACTGGCTGTCCTATTTCTAGCATATATTACAGCATATGAGCTAGAATATGTTGCTCTTGAGACATTTAAAAATCTCGAATCAGTTCTATAATGATGTCACATATGGGAAAAATTGAGTTTTTCTTACTCAGAATGTCTGTGAATCTTCTCTCTCATTGAAATATTTTTCCCTATAACCCTGACCAATTGTACTTTCTTACATACCTTACTGTTATTCCTTTGAGGCGGTTGGCTAGAAATAGCCTGGCCAAGTGATTTATTGATTAACTTTTTTTAGACTTACATCTATAATGCTGTTTCTGAAGGCTCCATGCAGAGAAATTTGAAGCGATAAGGAAAGCAAATATTCTAAGGACCAAAATAAGCATGACCAGTAACTTCATTTCAGCCGCTGGTTTAGCAGCTAGAGCGAGCTGGGTCTTTGCAAAGCTTGCTTAAATTTGAGTGTGCTAGAAATATATTGACAGAATCCCCTGTTCTTATCTCTTTTTTGCCAGACTTACCCAGTTGGTCAGGCTAACAATGGATGTCCAAACAGTTTACAGTGGCTAATACAATGGACAAAGGGCTTGACTGTTTGGAGGGTGGAAAATAGAGCTGAAGGGGAGCTTCTTAAGGGCATTGACCTAATTCACTCCTTCTACAGAAACGATTGATTTTAAAGACACCTATGTCTATATCTAGATAGATATAGATATAGATATGTATATACACATATATGTCTATATTTCTGGTTTGTATAGAAATATTTCAGCTAGAAGTGTTCCAGTCTGAAGAAAGGACATATGGTCCTGCTTTGCGTGTTTTTGTGAAGTACAGCCTTTATTTTTATTTGACAATATCCTTAAAAAAAAAATTTTTTTAAGTGTAAGTCAAGTTCTGCTATCAACTGATATTCCAGAAAAGTTAGGGAATTAAGGAGGGCAGCTGAAATTACATCGTCTCTCTCCTCAATCCTGGAAACCTTCTCACATTCAGGAATTGGTTAGTCACCCACTTTTTAAAGATAAAATTCTCTGTGGGCCTTTCTTCTATGAAATGTGGGGAAATAGAGCTGGGTTAAAAATAAAAATTAGTTCAGTCATTGCTTAATTTCTAGGTATCATTTTTGTGATTTACTTTGTCCAGAGACAAATTGGCAATGTTTTTGCTGTTTATAACCACAGAATATTCGCAGTCAGCATGTACTGCCTCAAAGACCATCTCTGGCCTATTAATAGAACAGGAGCAAAGGAGAGTACACATGTCACTGTGGGGGAAAAAAACTCATTGGGCTTAATAGGAAGCTCCAAATAACAATTGCATTGTTGTTCTAAGTTGTCTTTGAGTGTGATTGGATGATTAAATATAAATGTTGACCTGATTGGATTCTATCCCAACAAGAACTGTCCTGAAAAAAAAAAAAAGCAGTAACTTATCACTCCAGACAGTCGCCAGACTTGTTCTTTTGGATTTTTAGTTGAGATAATGATTTATGCAGTGAAGTGTCATAGAAACTGGGGTGCAGTCATGTCTCTCTGTCTCTCTTTTGTCTCTTCCAGTGTGGGTATGTTGGCTCTATTTGTGTAGCCTGCTGCATGGATAGTACATTATCTTCCTGAGAAGCAACATAAGCTTTTTGATTGGCATGAACTTAATCAAAACGAATGCTTGGAGGTGTTTATCCAAAGAAAACCGAAACAATGATTTGTAAAGATCTATACATCCCTGTGTTATTTTACTTTATTGTTTTCATCCCTATGTTCTTGGCAGCACTATTCACAACAGCTAAGATATGGAAGCAAGCAAAATGTCCATAAAGAAGTTATGATTCCTATATATAGGAATATTACTCAGCTGTAAAGAAAAATGAAATCCTGCCATTTGCAATGACATGGATGGACCTAGAGGTTATTATACTGAGCGAAATAAGTCAGACAGAGAAAGATAAATACCATATGATTTCACTTATATGCAGGATCTATGAGACAAAAAAAAAGAACAAACTAATCCAAAACAGACTCACAAATGTAGAGGACAGTTTGGTGATGACCGGGCATGGGTGGGGATGGGGCACTAGGAGAAAGGTGTGAAGGATTAAAGAAGTACAAAGTAGTAGTTGATAGATGGTTATGGGCATGGGGAGCACAGCATAGGGAATGCAGTCGGCGTTAATGTAATGGCTATGTGTAGAGCCAGAGGGGGGCAATAGAGTAATCAGGGGGATCGTTTCATAAACTATATAAATATCTAACCAATGTACTCCATACTTGAAACTAGTAATAAAATAAAATGCTAAAAACAAAAACGATGTTTGGAAACAGTGAACTGCAAAAAAAGAAAAAGTGTTCAGTGAGATATAAACTTCAGTTCATGTGTCTCCTTTCAGGAGGTCAGAGTGTTTTCAGGGAGACCTGGACTGTACCTAGTATGGGGAAGAGGCTCATTTTTAATGTTGGGGTATTGATTGTGATTTCTTGAGGCCAGGTCTGGCTTTTTCTGTTCTTAGGCCAGGCAAAGAATAGTTGCTCAGTAAATGAAGGAAGGGAAAAAGAAGAAAAAGGAGAAGGCGAGTCCCAAAGGACTGAAATGTGGTCAGCATAGGTATGTAGTCTCTCTCCTTGTTCTTAGAAGTTTCCCTACCTCCCAAAAGAAGCACTTTGTAGGTGGTTTGGACACTGTTGAAACCTGCAAAATGTTGTCTTATTGGACTGACAAGTCTAAAATATGCATTAATGAAGCTTGTAAAACGGCTCTGAGCTGTGTCTTTGATTTCTATAAATATTATGGGCATGTTGGAGGCAGGCTCCTTCCAGCTGAGTTTCCAAGTGTTCAGCAGACTCCTGATGTTTATGTAAAATGCCTAATGAGGGAGCCTAGGACACAAAGTCAGATGCATGTGGTCTTGTTTTGTGCTGGAAGACTTTTCCATGTGGCTGAGGTAGTGTTAGAGCCTTGGTATAGATCTCACTGAATACTCCCAACCAACTGGGGTTGGTGTTAAAACTCAACTTTATAGGTGAGGAAACTGAGGCTTAGAAATGTTAAGTAACTTGCCCAGTGTCACACAGCTTGTGTGACAGGAAGGGAGTTTGAGCCAATGTCTATATGATGAATTTTGAAATCTGCAGGTTCTTCCAACTTCTCCAGCCTCTGCTTTTCAGAATCAGATAGGCAAAGAAATAGGGGGAGAACCTAAATCCCTTGGTTGATTATGAGTAACGATATGAGTAACAATAACATATCAATGTTATTGAAAAATGTTTTCATTCTTCAGTGACCTCTGTGTGCCATCACTGTAAGAGGCCACAAAGACTAAGATGAGTAAGACCATAGCCTTGTGGGGAAGTAGATTACATAAACAACTAGCTAAAAATCAGTTTTATTAAGGAAATATTAAGAATATTTCTTGTCAAGTGAGGGTCTCCTTCACGTCAGCTGCCTCTGGTAGGAATGATTGTGTTATTCCATCAAGCCTCCCCTTAGAACAGTTGTTGTAACGTCAAAAAAAAAAAAAAAAGTGTGCATAGACTATCTTGCATATGCTATGTTTTGGGACTTGTTTGTTAAGTGTAAGAATTCCATCACGAAGTTGCTGAGGGTCAAAGTACCTCTTTTTAAAACATTGTATACTTCCAAGAGGTTTAGACTAGCAGACACTCACACGTCAGTGTGAAACAGTCAGCTTTTTTCCTGATATCTAGCTGAGACTATATGTATTGATTGAGTGAGAATTTTGATTGGGTATACAGATAAAGAATTTTGGAGCCAGAACATTTTGGAGAAGGAGCAGCCATTATGGAATGCCCCGAGTTTGTCTTTGGAGGGGGCGGGGTAGGAAGACATTGAAAACCACAGCAACTAGCCCAAGGGGTAAAAATTGTTAGGAAATCTCCAAAAATAAACTTTCTTTCTTTCCTGTTCTCCCTGGAATCCTATTAAGGGTGCTTTTGCCTCTTCCTCACTGCCTCACCACATGGCTTTCAGAGTTAGATGAGCTTCCATGGACAGCCTAATAAGGCTGACACTGTATGAAATATTGATTTTTGGTTCTAAGCTCAGCGATGACAAATGTTGGATATATAATTCTGATCAGATTCTCAGTCAGAGCTCATGGTGGGTAGTGGAAACTGACGGTGTCCCTTTAAAAGACTTCTTCCAAAGCAGTGCTGGCCTTGGTGCCACACCTTCCCCCTCTGTCCATGAGGGCACACAGACAGCATCCCAGCCCCGCCTGAGATCAGGAACCCGGGTTTGTACTTCTCTGTGTCCAACACATTTCTGTGCAGTGCCTTGTCCAACACATGTGTTGATAATACTAACACATGGAGTTAATTATGTACTTTGAGGACAATCTGAAGCAAGGCTAAGATCTTAAGCCAGCTTTCCTTCAGAATATGATTGAAAATTGTGAACCAGTTCAGATATTAATTTAAGTAAAATATAACCAGAGAAGTTACCTTGCCACCAAAACCAAGTGTGGTGCACTTTCAATTGATCTAACTTGAATTATGTACCACTAAGAACTTAACCTTTTATTAATTACTTGGGAAGAAAAAAAGAAAAGAAAAGTAAAAACGAAAAACAGACAAACAAAACAGGGTTATCTCCAAAAAGTGACTGGATGCTAAGGACAGTCCTAAGGCTTGTTGAGGATAGAAGTGAAAACGGAAGTGAAGGAAAGCAAGAATCAAGAATCGAGTGTGTGCGCCTCCCTTGGTACCAGTGCGAGTACTTTGCAGATAAAGACTGCACCTTGGTGAACAGAGAGACACCTGCACATCAGTCGTGAATCACTAAATTTTGCATAAGTGTAGGGTAGAGGTTATCAGACTAGAGCAAGCTGTCTTTTGGTTAGTTCTTTTTTTCTCCTGCCTACTAGCTAAGAATTGTTTTTAATTTTTAAAATGGTTATATTTTAAAATGTTTGTGCACAGCAAACATTTTGTAGTTTGTAGTTAGCATTAATGTAATGGCTAGGAGAAGAACCAGAGGAGAGAAAGAATAAATTAGAGGGGATCGTTTTATAAACGGTATAATGTCTAACCAATGTACTGTATACTTGAAATTAATAAAATACAATTTTAAAAAATGTTTGTGTAAGTAACCAGATAATGCTTGCAAAGCCTAAAATATATAATATGTGGCCCTTTAAGAAAATGTTTGTCGACCTCTGGTTCAGAACTCCCAGAGTTTCTCCAACAGGGAGTAGGTATGTCAGGATGCTGACTTAGGAAAGACTGTCTTCAAGAGGACGCTCCTATCTCAGGTCCCTCTTGACTGGGGAAAAGCGAAAGAGAAGGGGTGGGCTCTGAACACAGAAGGGGATGGGTTAGTTGTTTCTGATTTCAGTCAAGGAAGGTGACTGACAACAGGGGCCAGTTGAGATGTTCTGAGCACAGCCTTCCTGGCTAAGCAGCAACATCGCTACAAGAAAATGCGGAGAAAATAGACTTCCAAGCACATTTTGTAGAAAACCCGTAAAACTGAAATGTCATCCCTCGACTGTAAATCACCTCTGTCTAGGTTTTGGATGTTCTTATTTCTCTGGATTCCACCTGTGGGGGGGGGGGGGATGCTGTTGTGTTTGTACCTCATTGACTATTTCAAGTCCAAATCATTCTTTCCTGTTACAGAAAACTTCAAAGTTATAATGAACCACTGTCGTGGGTTCAAAGTTCTGAAGAAATGTTACTCAGAAGAGGAATTATGAATTTCCTCTGGCTGAGGGCATTTGGAAAGGCTTTGGGCTAATAGCTGTTATCAGTGACTAGTATCCTAGCTGAATACGCATTACCTGCCATTGTTTTCTATACTATTTCAAGCCTTTCTACATCCTAAAAACAAGCATCTTTGAAGTGGGGACTGTCTTCTATGTCAGTAGGCTTTTGTTTTCAACTCCTGGTACACAGTGGATACTTAAATGTTGAATGACTGAATGCATTCTGTTTTTAAAATCTCTTATTAAACTTGTACCACTTTGCCCTTTTTTAGAGTGGGGCTCATTTAATATAGGAAAGTGCCTCTCATTTGTGTGGACTTGACTGTTTATAAAAGCTTCCACATAAAATTCTTGCTCCATTCTGTGAGGTGTGTATTATCACCCGAGATGCTCAGAGAACTTAGGGGTCATATAGCTAGAACAGTTGAGAAAGCTTAGTGTGTGGTGTTACTGACTGCCCCTTAACCCCCAGGGGAAGCAAAAACCTGAGTCATCTTGACAAATGCAGTAGAAGTCCTTACTTCATTTTTTCCCCCAAAGTCGGGTTTTGGTGGTTGCCAATGACTCTTCTTTAGATGAACACACTCGATGGTGTCAGTGTTTCCTGGCCCTTTGACTTAATCCGGTGTGTACATCCATTTCTCAGAATGCCTAGTAAACATTTCTGTCGCATGCTGTGTTCTTGGTCACCCTGAAATAACGTGCTGCAAAGGTGTTTTCGGAACCTGGCTTAGAAATCAGAGTTTGCTTTAGTTGTTCCTCACGGTAAAAAGGGATCTTGGTGCATCAACCCTTGGATGGGCCCCAAGTCCTTAGCTGCCTGGCAAAGCCATTACTGCATGTGGAATTCGGTGCCAGGTCTTCCTTCCTCCTGCCTTCTGTATCCTGCTGGGGCTGCTGACCTTTCTTCTCTGCTTCTTATAGTAAAATGAGGAATATTCATTAAATTAATAAAAATACAAATTCACCTGTCCCATTGACCTGCCTCACATTTTTTACTTGTTTTATTCATGGAAGAGACCAGGATCCTTTCTGAGACCCAGGCTCCCCCATCTGCTTCCCTCTCTGTGCCCAGCTGTGGTGGCCACTCATCTGTCCTTCGTCAGTGGGACGCCTACCCATCCACAGGGCCACTGAGAAGGAAAGCCTTCCCTGACCTCCCTGAAGAGGCCAGTTCCTTCTGTTCTAGACCTTTCTGTTCTTTCTCTTCATCGTTTTGTTCTTACAGTTGCTGGCTGGCTCCTTGATTTACTGACCCTCATTAGCCTATGAACTGGAAGGCGGGACCATGTTTATTGTCTTCACTGTTTAATTTCTAATACTCAGTATAGAGCCTGGCACAAAGGAGATACTTAATAAATATTTATTGAATGAACCAGTGAATGGATCTCACCTTCTACATGAAACTTTAACTCCTGTAGCCATTTTTTCCTGGAAATTATGTTCTTCCATACCAATTTGGTTCAAAGATCAACAATTTGAAAGTGCTGTCTTCTACTTTACAGATGGCTTAAACTCCTGTGAATATCCCACAGCACCCAGAAACATTGTAGGGTGTTGATCGATTGTAACATGCTTTCGTGTTTTTAATTAATATTAATGAACAACAATTAAGTGTAATTTTTCACTTTTAGCCCTCTCCTCCCTCACCCCCCACTATTTGCAAATTTACCTTGCTTCTTACAAAAGCTGTAATGGCGAGGGTTTTATTGTGAATTATTAAAGTCTGTTCTAATTTCCTCCAAATTACATTTGAAAATTTAAATTTGAAGGGAAACAAGTCTTTATTTCTGCATTGTTGCGCCACCTAGTGGATTATATGGTTGTTAACTGGGCAGTGGCCTTTGCTGATTTCCTGATAAATACAAATTCTACAAAAGAGAAATACTGGGTACATTTTTATGCGTTAAGATTGCATACAATTTCTGTCCACAGTTTATATTACTAGGCAGAAATAGATTTTTTTTTACATGAGCTCAACATCGTTTAATTCATAATTTTTAAAAAAGTTGCCCCATATCTGAAATTTCCCATGTTATTGACAAAGGAAACCATGCAAAGTTGGAAGAGGAATGTGTTCTACACAGTTTTATGAACTGTCAAAATAACTATATAATAATGGTATGCAAGATACTAGGTAAAAGAATACAGTTTTTTCTTAAGTTTAGAAACAATGCTGTTTCACACATCTGAACTTTTTAAATTTTTCCATGAGAAAAAAAATTAGAAGCCTATTTTAGTGTAACTTGCTTCAATTTCATCTACTATGGTATTAAGACAAAGTCATTTTTAAGGTGTGTTGATTTGAGTTTTGATTATTTTTAATGAAATAAAAGTGAGGTCCCGGATGTCATTGGGGTGGGAGGTGGACGCAGGAATCTCCCCTTCCTCCTTCTTGTCTCTGGTCTTTGCTCCCTCTTCCTCTTAGTGAAGTGTGTCCTGGTACCACTGAGGGTTCTTCATTTTTCTCCCTCAATTTCCATGGGATGCAGTGGACACTCACTGGTCCAAAGGTACCATGCAAGAACTCATTCGGTTATCAGGTTTGCATTTTAAATATGTAACAATTACTTAGGTAGTTGAAGCTATGGATTGTAAACTCTTTAATCTTATCCACAGATGAATGATTTAACAAAATTATTGTTTCTCTTAATGAGAGCTGGTTAAATTAGTAGTTTCAAAGTATCATTTGCTAAGTTTTTTATCAATGTGCTTACACGAGAAGTTCACAACTCCCCCCCCCCATGATCTTTTTTTATTTTTCCAGGAATATTTTTAAAGGATTACCAAAAAAAGGCTTAAAGTATGGAAACAAGCACTATTTCTGTAAATAAGTAGTTGTTTTTTTCCTCCTCAAAATGACATTTGAAAACCTGGCATTTGACTCACCTTGATGCAGACCTGTAAATTGCTAGAATGGCTTTAAAAGTAATGGGTCGGTACATATATTTATACTCTTTAATCCAGAAATACTACAAAATATGAGGGATGGGGCGCTACGTGTATAGCAATGCTTACAATAGTATTAGTAATAGTAAAAAATGGGAAACAGTTTAGAAGGCTGCTAGGAATATGGTTGATAGACACATACTAAATGTGGCCGTTTACACGTTTAAGTTAAGTTAAATTAAGTTCCATAATTGGGGTAGCCACATTTCAAGTGCTTGGTGGCCACACGTGGCTAGAGGCTACCCTGTTGGACAACACAGCTGTATAACATGGTCCTCATGGCTCAGGATTCTTTTGGAGGGCACCGCTACACCAAGGCTTCTTTAACTTTAATGCACATGTTAGTCACATAAAGGCCCTTGGGAAAAAACGCATATTCTTACCAGCAGCTCTCAAGTAGGACTTGAAATTTTGCATTTTCTAACAAGCTCGCAAGTATCGGCCATAGAGCATCTAAAGGTTTGGGCCTTTAAGTTCCTGCATTTATTCTTCGATTCCGATAGGAAAGGCATGCTTTTGAGGCTTAGCACACTGTATGTAGGCCTACTGGCTTTTTGGAAGTGAACCAGGCACATTGACTTTTGTCAGAAGCATTGTGTCTTGTATCACTCTTTTCTGGATAAGCCATCTCTGGAAGGTGCCTTGGGTGTAGGAGGGACAGTTTGTTTACCTTGTATGTTTCATACAGGGCCAACCCTGCTGTCAGAATTTAGCCGAACACTCTAATCATTGGTTTTCTAACCTGCCTTTTGACAGTTTATAATTTTCTTTATCTTGGTGCCTGTCATGGGGTGGTGGTTTATATGTATGTATGTTTGTTTTTTTTTAAAGTGAAGCCGTGTTTTAATGTTACACAGGCTTAGTCAGGTTTAAAATCATAGAGTAGACAGGGCTGTGTCTGTGTTGCCAAATTAGCACCTTCCTTTTTAGTTCATTAATGGCTTCTATGTAACTACAAATAAAAATAGGCTGTTTAAATTATAATTGTACCTTGTAGCTTAGTGTACCAGAACTATGAACATAAAGGTCTTAAATGTAATTATCTGCTGACGTTTCTTCACCTCATAGCTTATTAAAGCTGGACTCATGAAGATCTGGATTCAGATCGTGACCAGCCACCTACCTACTAGCTATGGGGCCATGTGCAAGTTCCTAAACCAATCTCCCTCCCTCCCTCTGTCTCTGTCTCTGTCTCTTTCTATCGATCTATCTTCATAAATTAAGACTTTTTTTTTCCTAGAGCAATTTAAGTGTCTTAGCAAAAGCGAGGGATTTCCGCTTTACTCCTTGCCCCATCAGAGTGGTACATTTGTTACAGTTGATGAATCTATATTGACATGTCATTTTCACCCAAAGTCCATAGTTCACATTACAGGTCTCTCTTGATGTCGTATGCTATATAGATTTTGACAAATGTATAGTGACATATAACCTGTCATTATGATATTATACAGAGTATTTGCACTGCCCTAAAAAATCTGTGCTCGGCCTGTTTATCTCCTTCTCTCTAACCTCTGACAGTCACTCATCTTTTTCTTGTCATCCTAGTTTTGCCTTTTCCAGAGTGTCTCATAATTGGAATCATACAACATGTAGCCTTTTCAGATAGTCTTCTTTCACTTAGTCATATGCATTTCAGTTTCCACCCTGTCTTTCCATGGCTCGATAGCACATTTCTTTTTAGCACTTAATAATATTCCTTTGTCTGGATGGACCACTTTGATTTTTTGTATTCATCCACCTACTGAAGGACATTTCGTTTGCTTCAGAGTTTTGACAATTATGAACAAAGCTGCTATAAAATGGGTGTGCAGGTTTTCACATGGACCTTTTGATGAATACCAAGGAGCACAATTGCTAGACCCCATGGTGAAAGTATGTTTAGTTTTGTAAGAACCCACCAAGCTGTGTATTCTAAAGTGGCTATACCATTTTGCATTCCCACTAGCGATGTATGACAGTTGCTTTTGCTCCACATCCTCGCTAGCATTTGGTATTGTCATTGTTCCAGATTTTGGCCAGTCGTCGCTAACTGGCTGGACTGTGGGCAATCAACGAACCATTGTATAAAGCCCTTGGTGTGGTGCTCTAAGTGCTAATGGTTCCTTTCTTTCCAGTTCTCATACCAGTCTTGTCTCCTGTTCCCAGGGTGGGTGTGTTTTAAGATTTCCAAGCTGTAGATTAAGTTATTTTGACATGTCTGTCCACGCTGAGAATGCAGAACGCTGTGTGTGTTATTAAACAGTTTACCGCCCAGCCACACTGAGTACTTGCAGTGCCTTGAACACACCTTTCAGGTTATCCCTTCCGGCCTTGACTGTGTTGTTCCCTCTTCCTAGAATTTCCACCCACCCAACAAGTCAGTCATCCTTCGGCACTGAGCTCGTGTGGAACTCTGTGTGGGAGATGGACCTTCCCGTGTGGTGGGTGCACATCTCCCCGCACCCTAGACCTCCCATCCCCAGTGAAAAACTCCCACCTGTGCCATTAGTTTCACAGTTTATGGGCTTTGCCTTGGCTACATCGCTCACCTAATCCAGCCTCACATAGTCCTTTTTCTTCCATGAAAATAATAACCTGATTACTCACCTCAGGGCCTTTGCATCTGCTATTCCCTCTCCTTGGAAATCCGTCCAGATTTTCTTACAATTGGTTCTTTTTAATGTCACATCCCATGGCACTTACTGGTACTTGAGATTATGCTTATCGTCTGTTTCCTCCATTAAAATCCTCTCTGTTAGGGAAAGATTTGGGTTTGTATCTCCCCAGCATCTAGAACAGAATCTGACACATCCTAGGTGTTCCAGGAATGTTTGTTGAATGACAGCCTTGTGTATTTGACTGCGGTTATAGTTGCACTGAGTTGTGAATATTGGACTGTGACTGCCTTAGGGTGATTTAGTATACTTTGTCTTTCAGTCCAGAGGGCCCAGTGAGTTGCTGCTCAGCAAATGTTTCTTGAATATATGAATATGGACGTTAGAAATCTTTGAGAAGTAGTCCCTAAATTCTTGAGATCTTCTCATGGAGGCAGCGGTTCACCATAAAACATCCTTTTGATGTCAGTGGTAGGACAATTGCTAGTTGGAACAGGCTGCATTGGTTCTGATGGCTATTCTCTCTGGCCCCTCCCCCTTTCCTTTATCAGGGCCTCTGCCCTATTGGTGTTCTTTGGGCTCTGAACCACCCGCCTCCCCCACATACACACCCTCAATTGTGGTCATTGTTCAGAGCTCATCTCAATGCCCTTTGCTCATGGGAAACACCCTGTACTCCCCACCCACTCTGCCTAGATCAGATGCTAGCTCTTGCCAGGCTTGGGGAGGGCAGTGCTGTACATGTATCGACCTTCCTCTGATCCTCAGAGCTTGGCACATTGCATTTGTTGCATGGATGAATAAAGAATTAGTGATAGCAAATTTGTACATCCGTGTTAATAGTAGCGTTATTCACTGTAGCCAAGAGGTGAAAGTAAAGTAATCCAAGTGTCCATGACAAATGAATAGATAAACAAAATGTGGTTTGTACATACAGTAGAATATTATTCAGCCTTAGAAAGGAAGGAAATTCTGATACATGTTACAAAGAAGAAACTTAAGGACATTATGCTAAGTGAAATAAGCCAGACACAAAAAGACAAATGCTTTATGATTCCACTTACATGAGGTATCCAGAGTAGTCAAATTCATAGAATTAGACAGTAGAATGATGGTCCCTGGGGCTGAGAGGGGAGGGAAGTGGGGAGTTGTTTAATGGGTATAGAGTTTCAGTTTTGCAAAATGAAAGAGTCCTGGAGATTATTTGCACGACAATGTGAATGGACCTAAAGCTACTGAGCCGCATATTTAGAAATGGGTAACTTGTTTTATATTATGTATATAACTAAGCACAATTAAAAAAATTAGTACGGGGAGAAACTGTGAGTTCTGGAAATCTGGAATTCTTAGATTGTAGGATGCCTGTGACTTCTGTGCAATATGCATAAATTTAAGGGAAAGAAGTATTTCTCTCCTCACCAGGGAAGCTCAGGTGATCTTCTAAGAACTGTCAGTGTAGGACTGAGCTGCCTTGAGCAACTCCCCACCCCTTCCCTCTGCCCGGATACTCTGTACCTGGGGCTCAGTGAGCTAGGCAGAGCCTGGCGGATGTGCAGGCAGCACCAGCTCAGCTTCCACGGGTCCTTCGGCAGGGCTGCTTTGCACTGCTTGTGCCCTCTGCAGTGGGACATTTGAAACTTCATTTATTTCCCATCTTGTTTTGCTGTCCCAACCACTTAGGAAGAACTTATTCTTGTAGAGTTCAAAGGAAGAACATGAACAGTTTTAGTGAGTGTTCAGCATGTGCACTTTGTAGAGCTTGCCTCGTTTCATGCTGACATTGTTCCTCTGAGGTGTAGATGTTGTTATTCCCATTTTATAAGGAAAGAGGCAGATACCCAAAGCCTACAGCTAAGTGACAGAACAGAGATTGCACCCCAGATCTTCTGCCATTAAAACTCACACTCTTGACTCTGTTTCCAGTTGCTTCCTATTTTATCTCCATGTCGTGGTCCACATTTACTACACATCTTAACCTTGAACAAATCGGATGGTGTGTTCCTCACTTGCAAACTGCTCGGTCAGGTCCATTGGTGTAACATGCACTGCTGTAGCCAAAATGATCGTCGGCCGCTTGACCCCACACCCAATTTTCAAACACCAGTTGTCCCTTAAGACCTTACTTAGATGTTCAGAGACAAAATGTGCTTTCTATCACTCCCTAAGTGGTACAAAGAAAGCAGCAGATAGCAGGGCTCTTTGTTTTTCTTTTATCTGCTAAATTTACAGAAAGAATGGAAGGAGGAGAAAACTGATGAGTGAGCACTCTGTCCCTAAGTTGGCTCCAAGTTGCACCAACTCCCCAAATCTTATCTTCCTCTCATGTACAGACTTAGTTATCTCCAAGGATGTGAAACATCTTATCTTCATGCCTTTTTAATTTCTATGTTACATTGGCAGTTTGATTCACCTGAAACACCACCAGTTCATTTCCAGCCAGCTTAGACTTTTTGTGTGTGCCTGTGGGAGAATCTATATAAATAAATACTTCTGCAAACATTTCTTTCTAGCGTGTTGCTCAAAAATGCCCTACTTACTTAATTTCTACTTAGATACCGAATCATGTTATCTGTGCAGAAGGAATGTTTGCTCTGATTCTCTGGTTACCTCACTGTTGGAGAGAGGGAGGAAGAGAAAACTGAAAGTGATTCAAATCCAGACCACTTTCTTTTTTTTTTTTTTTTTTTTTGTCCTCACAAGTGGTGCTTTTCAAAGCATTTGGCATCCCTGCTGTATGGATGTGTCACTTTGCTAGATGACAACAGGATTTGCTGGGAATGTGGGCCACTATTGTATCCGCCTTACGTAACCACGTGGAGTGATGGCAATGGGTGAGCAGCCTGGGGTGTAGGCAGTGGCCTGGCTGATTACTTCCCTCGGGCCATGAAGACTGCTCAGGTCCTAAAGAGGATGTGGGTCCAGGCTGTTAAAAAGTTGGGGAGATTGAAAGACCATGTGAGTCCCTCTCTGCAGGCTCTCCAAGCCTTTTTCTTTCTCAGCCTTTCAGGAAGGGAGTGGGGAGCAAAATTTGTGCCACAAGTTTCTCCTTGCGTTTATTTGTGCTTCTGGCAGCTTTCAGTAACAAATTGTGAGATGCAGATTGTAATCAGTGGTGGGTTTTTAAAATACTTGTCTTAGTTTTAGCAGGCTTATGTGGTACAGATTTATGAATCAAAGGCTGCTGTCTTTCAGGTGTTGGGAATCTGAAAGTGGAATTGTTTCCGGAGAGAACTTAATATAGTACTTTACATAAGATGTTTGCTTGTCAATTTCTTGTTTGGGGTAGAACTTTTTGCTTTCTTGTACTGCAGAAATCTGTATTCTTAGTCTTATAGCTAGGCTTCCAAGTTATAGGAAAAAAGATTTTCACATATCCTTTTTTTTCCTCTTATAGTTTGAACAAATGTGGTACTGTAACGTATGTGTTTTCTTTTATGGCTTGGGATTTTTATCAAGCGCGTCCATCCCTTAGGGGCCGATTTTGATTAACCTTAGCTTTGGCCTCCATCACTGGGAAGCAGCGGTTTGTGGACAAAAAGCCTAAAAATTGCTGACTGAGAGGGAATTAGGGTACTGAAGACTTTTAGTATCTGCCTTCTGGGTGGTTTTTAACAAGTGTCCATATTCTTTGTACAAATTATAGGGTTTTACCTATTTGGCCAAGATTTTTCAAAGGAAAGAAACTTTATAACAACAAGGGGACATTTTTAAAAGGTCAAACTAACTATTTGTCTTTGTCCCTTTATCTTCATTTTTCACAGAAATACCTCATTGTCAACACAAAGCTTTTTTATTTATGGTGAAAATTATTTTGCTTAATTTTCCATGTTCTCTAGGAATGACTCATTTTAATATCAAGGGGGTTGTTAGTAACACTACTTACCTGAAAAGTGAAAGTAATGTAATGAGAAAAACTATTGAAAAGCACACTGAAGATCCTTCTGGTGCCTGGAATGTTGATTCTGGGGGTGAAAAGGAGACAGAGTCTTCTGCACCCTGCTGCTCCCCCAGAGCTAACTCGATTCTTTCCCTTTCTCTCCTTTCTGTGCTTTCCATGCACCCCTCTCAATTTAACTGCTGCCACCCCCTGCCTGCCCTTCCTCCGGTCGAAGTTATCACACTTTTTTTCTGTTCTTTCACTTGGCAGCATCTATACTGCATTAAAAATATTTGGTGTAAGGTCCTTGGCCAGGAATCTGGTACCCCCTTGATGTTGACTCATGCTCACCCACCTATATTTTCTAACTTAGGAAGTGTTTGGTACAAATGAAAGAATTGTATATCTAAATCATGAAGCATAATTATAAAACAAATTCCCGTGAGCTCATCACATATATCCATGGGCCCTCCTCAAGACAAAGACTTTTGTGCCCTTCCCTATATCAGGCTGCTTCATTCCTGGGTCACTTCATTCTGAATTTTGTGTTTTTCATTCCCTTGGTTTTTCTTTGTATTTTTATCACACTCACATACATACACACGTCCCTAAACAAAATATTAGTTTTGTTGGCTTTTTTCTCCATTGCAGTAAAAACTGCATAACCTAAAATTGATGGTATTAATTTGTACAGTGCAGTTAAGTATATTCATATTATTGGGAAACATTTTTTTTAATTATATAGAAATAATATTATGCCCTACAATTCTTTTTTCACTGAACGTTATGTTTGAGATGCATATGTGTTGTGGTATGTGTGGCTCTAGTTTCTTTTTGTTGCAGTCCAACATCGCATTTTAACAATATATCACGATTTATTTGTCCATTTTGCTTTTGATTGATAGTTGGGGTTTTTTCTAGATTTTGAGATGTTGAGGACATTGCTGCCATGAATATTCTGTATGTGTACATACTCACACATTTCTCCCGGGCCTCTGCCTAGGAGAGAAATCACTACATTATGGAATATGGAATATCTTTAACTCTGATATGTGTGTGCTTTTCCTGTGTCTCTGCATGTAGAGCTCTCCTAATGCCAACTAGTTGCCTGCTGGTATTCATGCAGGGAGTCTGAATATTGATAGAGATTCTCTAAGCCATGCACAGCCCAGCACAGTTTGGGTGGGGCCCAAGCTCAGCAGTTCAGTTTTAAAAGGTGTGAACTTAGCTCTCAGCTAAGCTGCTGCCCACTGGCAGCCTGTCCCCAGGGATGTATGTGGAGTTGATGTTCTGAAAGATGTGTGTGATTATGTGTGTGTTGCTCTGTGTTTCTGAAAGATAATACTGTATATAGCAGAGGCCAAGAAGACACTCAGTGTTTTGTTTTGGGGGCACATCATGGTTGGTAAACGCTACATGGGCTCTGGCTGTTTTATTCACCAGTGTATTCCAAGTGCCATGAACCATATACTTGGCATGTAGAGGGTGCTCAATAAATATTTTTGAATGAATGAATGAATGAATGAGCGAGTGAGTGAATAAATGAATGGTCTCAGTGAATGAAGAATTTCCTCTGAGACCTTTGCAAAAGGTCACAGCTTTGTAAACTAGATACGCAGTTTTTAGTATATGTTTAATGCTCAGAGAAAGTATTAAAATTTATCTTTTCTATTTCTTCACCTTTAACGTTGAGATTTTAAATTTATCACTTAGTTTAACAGAACATGTATTCATTTAATATTATGTTTAAGGAGGTAATGGTTTAGTCACAACCCATTAACCCTGGGTAAGAAGCAGTCTTTACTATCTGACCAGAGTCATGTCAGGTTGGTGAGGTTTTTAAGCACCAACAAGGTCTGCTTGATGGAAAATTTGATTCAGTCCTGCTGTAGTAGTGGTAGGGGATTAATCCTCTCTCTGACAAATCTAATTTAAATTACCTCTGCAGGCAGCTCAGGAATACTTAGACAGTTTAATCTCATTATGGAAGAACACTGAATTTCAAAGGCTAGGTTGATTCTACTTGGGTAATACCTCAAAATAAAATTTTGTAGCAATTCATTTATTTGGCTAAATAAAAATATTTAAGAATGAAACTTTGATTGCTGATTTTGTTTTTAAAATAAAAATATTACAAAAGCAATGTACCGATATAAAAATATTCTCTGCCATACCACAGCTCTTGGGGAACTTTAATATTTTTTTGTATTTTTTCTTCCAGCCTTTTACCTACAGGCATGCGTGTATTTTATATATATATATACATACACACACACATATTTATATATTTTTTATATATATATTTATCTTGATTTTTCTCCCATGTAAGTATAGATCTCTATATGCAACCAATCTCCTATTGTCGAATATCTCATAATTATCGAATTTAAAAAATTAGAAGCAGCTGTAAACAAATTATATATATATCTTTGCACTTGTGCAAATAGTTCTGTAGAATAAGATTTTAGAGGTGGAATTGATTGATCAAGGGGTATGCAGATTTTACATTTTGATACATATTGGTACTTTACCTTCTGCGAGCTTTATACTAATTTATACACCTACCACTTCCACCAACAGTGGACAGACCAGAAAATATAAATTAAATTTCTCTCTTTAATGGAAAACACAGTCATCATGATGAAGAAGCTTTTAAAAATAATTGACGGAAGTTAATTATTTTTATTTATTTAATTTATTTTTTAGGCGACCCTTGGTCGACCTCACAAATTGCAAGGACCTTGTTAGATTACAGTCCTTTATTTTTTTAATTTTTTATGCCTACAGCACCTGGTCTTCCTAGGCGGTCTCTCATCCAATACTAACCAGGTCCGATCCTGCTTAGCTTCTGAGATCAGACGTGATCAGGCTTATTCAGGGTAGCATGGTAATAGAGTAGGTAATTATTTTCAGTGCCCATGTATTTCATTATGTTGGTTCATTTAACCTAAATATCACTCCCTTTTTGGACACTTGTGGTCCCCTCAACTCCCTAGCACTGCTTAATCCTAGGGGTGATTGCCATGGTGATGGCTAGTTTTTCCTGATGACTTTTAAATAGGTATTTTGGGGATGGTGCTGTGTAATTTCTTTTTTTCAAATGTGTGGGAAGTAACTATTTAAAGAAGAGCTGGGAAATGAGTTGGCAACTGTATATATTTTACTACTTACACAGTAGTTCACTATGTTGACATTTGTCAGCTTTAAGGTATAATAGAGTTGCTGAGAAAAGATGTACTTGAGAAGCACTCACACTAGTGAGATCATTTCCAGGTGGTGGTGAATTGATTTTACTAAGGCCGGATGGAAACCTGAAAGTGCCTGGGAGTTAGGAGATGTTCTGTGGGAATGGAAAGGGATGATCAGTTCTGATCAACTGAGTTTCTGCTTACTATTTCCCTTTAAGAAAACTTTTTTTTTATTATTTTAAATACTGGCACACGTTGGAAAATGCTGTTTTAGGCATTTCTAGACAACAAAATTCTAGAGAGGAATGCCTTTGAAGAACACCTAGAATACTCAATCAGAGGCACCTGAGTTTCTAACCTAGCAACCACAAATGGTTATAGAAGAAGCCAGAGGGCCACTGAATGTAAGAGAAGTTTCCTTAATCACTGTCTTCATCATATTAATTGAGTGCTCAATAGATAAGTGTATTGATCTTTTGTTTTATTGAAAAGAAAACCTTTTTAGTGTCTACTCTATGTGCCAAACATAGTTCTCATATATTTAGGACAAAAGTGAGCAAGATATAAAAATGTTACCTGAAATCCACTTTAATTTTTTTTTTTTAATTAAATAACAGTAGTCAAGGCGAACAAAACTATTGGGGAGATTACGTAATTTAGATTGTGATCTTTTTGAACATATACATATTCATCGTACTGATGTACCTTAATTTGGCCTAAATATCACCCCTTTTTGGATGGTGATGCCCCCCACCACCACAGCACCTGGTACCAGGTGTGCTAGTAACAGATTCTAGTTCTCGCATTTTTTCAGGTACCATTTTATGTTTTCTTTTTAACCCTGAGCTGATTTGAATTTTATTTTTTTAACGTTTAATTTTTAAAGAGAATTAATGTTTAATTTTTAAAGAGAATTTTGATCTGTTGGAGCCAGATGGCATTAGCTATGGAAATGTCCCAAAATGAGTACATAAAGAGATAGGGGGAACTAAAGGATTCTGAATTCCTCTCAATTTGAATAATTGGTTATAGCTACTGAAGAGCAGCAGGCTGGTTCACCATTCTACTGTACAAACAAAATTGCCTTTACGTAACCCACTTGTGCCAAAGGGAAAAAACGATCTGTTCCAATATGTCAGTTGATAGAATTGCCTTTTGTGCTAAGCTTCTTTACTCCCAAACCTAAGAGTTTTTTGTGTTTGTTTTTATCTTATTTTTCCTCTGCTATTTTAGAAGTTATATATTCTATTTCTATAGTGGTTACCCCCAAAATTTTAACATGTAGATTCAAGTCAGTGACTTTCAAAATTAATCAAGTTTAACTCTGCTTCTAAATAAACATTTAGAATAATTTAATCATGTTAAAGTCTTTTGGATTTACAAGCTGTGTTGTCCAGTGCTTTTAGTTCTATCTTATTTGTTTAACGCTCACAAAGTACAAACTGTTAACTACAGTTGTGTTCAGGTTCGCATTCCTTCTTGCATTTTAGGTCTTCTGGGATTTTCTTCTTTCTTAAATTTATCCTTTGGAAATTCTTTTATTGCTGGTCTATGGCAATATGCCCTCTAAATGAACAGATACTGTTTAAAGTTATTATTCTACTAACTTACTAAACAGTTCCTATTACTGCTGTTTAGAAGTTGGCTGTTATTCTCATGGATGTTTTTTTATTAGCAATTTCTTCTGTCTAGCTGCTCTTAAGTCTCTAGATCTGTGGTTAGATTACCATGCGTTTCAGGGTGCTTTTCTTTTAAAATATTTACCCTGCCTGTCGTGTACTGGGCTTCCTGAAGATAATGACTCTTTAATTCTGGAAGAGTCATTATCTCTTCAAGTAGTGCACTTCTCCTACATACTCTTGTCATCTCCTTCAGGAAATCTAATTAATGCTTTGTCCTGCATTCTGAGTAATTTCACACCCATCTTCTAGTTCATTAATAAGCATCTTCAGCCATGTGTAGCATGTGGTTTACTCCACTGTTTCAGTTACCACTTTTTTCCTATAAATTTTATTTGCTTCTTTTTTTTTTTTTAGATTTGCTTGGTCATTTTTGATGGTCTCTTGTTCTCTTCATTATATTTTCAAGATCTTCTTTTAATTTCTTACGATAAACATATGGTGCATGTTTGACCTACTTGTTTTGGTCTGTGACTGATGTTTCTAATATTTACCATCTTTGATTATGCAATTTTTTATTTCTTCTGACTCTCACTCATGGTGATATTTCATGTGTGTGTTTAAATCACAAACTCATGTTCCTCAAATGCTTACCTTTGTGATTCTTTGAAGCCTGCATATCAGTGAGTTCCTTGGAGAGAATCTGCATCTGCCTCTGGATACTTGAGTATTACCAGTGCAGAACCATTTTGGACCTGAAGTGTGTGGGAGGGCAGGGGTGGTTGCATTCAGAATATGAATTTCAGTCCCAAACCTTTGCGAGAACAGGTCTGTTGATAGGAATTCTCCAGGGAGATATTTTTAGTTATTTCCACTCTACCCGGAGCCAAGGATGAGATAGGCGAGTGTCCCTGCCATCTCCATCTGCCTAGTGGTGTTTTTCCCCTAGTACATCCACTGTGATCTGATTTCCACCCTGTTTGGATCCTACAGTTTATCTCTCTCCCCAGCCTCCTGTTTAAACGCTGCTTCAGTGCTGGCTTATCTCTCTGGTTTTGAGCTTTCTTGGCATTTCTGGCCTTTAAGGATTTTCCCTCAAAGGCAGCCAGCATTATTGGATTATTATTATTTTTAAAATGACATCACTATTTTCTGATTTTTAAAAGAAACCTATTTTGGAATATTCTTAGTGGTCTGTTTATGCAGGCATTTTCATCTTTCATACCCAGCAATACTGATGAAGAAAAGGATCCCACAGATTGACTAATTGGGCACTCTCTGTGATAAGGCCAGACACCTTTATACATAAAAATGCACAAAACTTGCTTAGGAGATTACCATTGACAGAAGGAGAGATGAGTGGTCAAAAAAAAAGAAAGAAAGAAAAAGAAAAAATACCTGCTTGCAATTGTCTAATTCTCTTTCTATGGGATTTTATAATGACAGTGTTTTGGAGCAGTGATAATAAAAAGGCTCAATATTTAATATTATATTCTTTTTAAGGTATCTCTCTCACTGTCCTTCACTAATTTTTTCAGTTTTGTTAAGGTTGTTGTTTCGTTGAAGGGGAGAGTGTGTTTGAAAATGGGTAGCATAGTGTTCTTAAAAAGCGTGAACTCTTTTCGGTATATTGAAAGTGTAAGCCGGACTTTATATAGTGAGATATTTTGAATTATAGTTTTACTTGTAGCATTGAAATGTCTGCTTGTTTTGAAACAGGCCCCAGGCATGGAAGAACTGATATGGGAACAGTATACTGTGACCCTACAGAAGGTGAGTGCTGCACGTTTCATATATGCTGCAATCAAGTTCTTGGGTTCACAGACCATGGATCTTTTTTATTTTTGCTCAAACACAGTTTATTTCCCCGTGAGGTGGATAATATATTATAGGTAATATCTGGCAATAATTACTACATTAAAAAAGATTTGCATGCTATTATTTATTTATTTATTGAGGTTAAGGTCTGTATAATATAGAAAATTTTATAGGTTATTTGGTGTTTTCATCTATCACCAGCAGAACATGTTACTTAAAAAAAAGAGTAAAGATGGGGAGCAATGGAAATAACCTATACTGTTTAAGGACGTCGAAGTAGCTTCTACAATTTTTATAATTTTAATTATAACTTATAACTCCCTCAGTGAGTTTTAAGTCCAAACTAAATTTTAAAACTTTGGTTTAGCAATCAGGTGACATGGGTTGTTTTCTTGTCTAAGTCCTGATTATATTAAGAGGTGTAGAGTTAATCCGGTTTTTAAAAATACCATCCGCAATGGAATTGAAAGTAGTACACAAATATAGTGGACAGTTTGATGACGGGCAGATGGGAGGGGGGTTGGGGGGCCGGGAGAATGGGGTGAAGGTTTAAAGAAGTATAAATTAGCAGTTGGTAGATGGTCATGGGGATGGGGAGCACGGCATAGGGAATGCAGTTAGCATTAATATATTAGCTAGATGGAAAACCAGAGGAGAGAAGGAGCAATTAGGGGGATCGTTTTATAAACTACAAGTGTCTAACCAATGTACTGTATATTTGAAACTAATTATAATAAATAAAAAAAAAACTAAAATGTAAAACAGAAGCAATCCTGCATATAAATATATTTTACCTTATTTTTAAAGTCATTTCAGAGCTATGGCCTGTCTTGATTAAATGAAGTAATGCAAGCAGCTTGTAGTACTAAGAGTCCAGCACATCAGCGTCGCTTAACATTAGCTTCATTCCTTTTTATTCCAATGGTAAAGTTTGAGGTAGGTGTGATAGGTGTTAACTCTACTCAAAATAAGCGTAGCCATCGGGGGCATGTGAGTGATTTGTGTATGGCCGAGCTGGACTAGCCGTTGTGCTCCCCAAGACTTATTCTGCCAAGCTGCCTTGGTCACCATGCTGTGATTTTCCTGGGCCCTGCAGAGGTCCTCTTCCTGCTCTGAACTCCTTTCGTATCCATCACTTTCTGAAAGGATTTTAAGTGCCTCAAATGAAGCCTTCCTTCTTCAACTTTGAGCCCTATCTTCAGAGAATGGTTTCTGAATGAATATGTATTAAATTAATCCAAGCAGGAAAAAACAGACCAGTGTTCAGGTGCCAGAATTTCTGGGGCAGTAATCACAGTTTCTTCAGTTGAGGGGTTTTCCCCCGTTAGGTCTTTTTTTTTTTTTTTTCATTTCTAATTATCTTCTGACTCTCCATGCTGTTTCCATTACCATTTCACATATCCCTTGAGTCATGGACCTCAGACTGGGAAAAGCAAGAGACATTTTAGGCCTGGTATAGGTGACGGAGCTACCTCTATGTAGAACCAGGTACCACGTGATGGTGCTGCCAGATTCAAAGCTGTGTGATCATGTCCAGCAACTCAGCCTGTTTTGTGTTGGTGATTGTCATCAGTGGGCCTGACGTAGGAAATTTTCTTGGGAAATTTTTCTATTCTCTGAATAGATTTTTACATAATCAAACCTCAATCTAGGGTTTTAGTCACATATACCCATATCATCTGGATGAAACCTGGGAGCTTAGCTTTTTTAAACACTGAAACGAATTAGGATTATGTATTACCTGGGTTCACTGTTATACTTTTCTAGACCAAATGGGGATGTAATTAATCTGTATTTTCATCTTATATGCGTGTAGAAAAGAATTTAATGCTTGCTGTCTCATAAGATCCCAAAACTTTTATCTTCAGATTTTATTTTATCTTTAAAATGCATGTACTTCTTTTCACTGTATGTTAAAACAAAACCACCAGCTCATCTTACTTGGAAGTTAAAAGTATACTTTAAAAATATGGTTTTAGCACAGATTCAGTTGTGACTGAAGGTGTTCCAGCTCAGGCCAGGATATGAAAATGGATATGATCAGCGATTTGAATAGCACAGACGGTGTTATGTGGATAGACGGTGTTATTCCCACCCCATGCCAGCTTCTAGTGATAACTACAGTGTTATCAATCTTTTCCAGCTTTCAGAAGGCTGTTCCTTTTAGATAAGGAATTTCCCTTTATAAACCTGTCATGATGCTGCTTTATTTTGTTTCTCATTTGTTCCTGTAAGCCCCCTGTTCCTGAGCTGTCGTCTCTGGTGATTGGTTCAACCTTTATCTTACTGAGGGCTTGTAATAAATCCTGAAAGCCACTTACGGAAGGTTTGTGTTTTTTTTCCTCACCTCTCTTCTTCTCTTAACTTCGATGAACAGGATTCCAAAAGAGGATTTGGAATTGCCGTGTCCGGAGGCAGAGACAACCCCCACTTTGAAAATGGAGAGACTTCAATTGTCATTTCTGACGTGCTCCCGGGTGGGCCCGCTGACGGGCTGCTTCAGTGAGTGGCCTTCCTTCTCCCCCCAGCCCCTGCCAGCCACACTGCTTAGCCCTAGACAGGGTGGTTTGGGTGGTAGGCACTTTTGAAACTAAACAAACAAACAAAAAAGCATATATGTTTGTATGTGGACTTTTGTATATGTACATATATATGTATACACACACACACACAGAATCTTCAGGTGGGAATTGAGACCATTATATACCATATTTTAACAATCCACAGTCCTTTGGGGACATCCAAATTCTGAAGAAAGGAAAGCAGTTGTTTCCATAGGAAGATTATTCTAACCAGCACAGCTGTCATTCCTGGGTTTAGGGACCATTTCTGAACATGGAATATAATATTGGTATGCTTGTTTTTCCCTAATGCGTACCTAACACTTTACATGTATTTTTAAATTTTTATTATTTTAATTAATTATTTTTAACTGAAGAAATGGTTTAAATCTCCTCCCCACTCCCCACCCCAGTCTACCTACCTGCTTCCCCCTCTCCTCTGGTAACCACTAGTTCATTGTCCATGAGTCTCTGTTTGTCCTGTTCATTTGTTGCTTTTAGGACGTGTATTTTAATTTATATTCTTTAAGAATTTAATGAGGATGCTATGGCGTAGTGATTATCTGATTTATACGAAGGATGTGGAAATTGGGAAAGTTTGCTACATTAAAACACAAATGTTCCAACTGTCAGCCTTCCAGTCTGAAGAGATAATGCCATTTGAAAATGTGTGTGTCTGAGTCCCTCAGCTTCATTTCTCAAGGCAGAATCTAAAGTTAATTTCATGACCGCCTTGCCCAAACAGCTCCAGAGTTTAGGTTTTAATGGCATTCCCAGTCTCTGTGGGTTTATCAAAGTTAGTAGTCTTTCAAAGTAGAATTTTAAAATGATTTTGAGGATAATAGAAAGTTAAGAATTAAGGTTCTATGGCTGCCAAATTTCTTTGAGATTTTTTAATTAAAGTTATTGAGTTTACATTGGTTAATAAAATCAAATAGGTTTCAAGTGTACAATTCAATAATAGGTCAAATATATATCGCATTGTGTGTTGACCACCCAAAGTTAAATTCCTTCCATTATCACATATTTGACTCCCTTTACCCCTGTCTCCCTCCTGCCTACCCACTCTTTAAGAATTGGAGGCAAGCTCTTGACTTCTCCCCTTCCAAAATACAAGTGGGTATAGATCTTCTTCTGTTTTGGGGTACGGGATGGGGGCTTGTTTATAGACTTCTTGAAGCCCACTGTGTACCTGGGGTAAGGAGGCCTATTTCAGGAGTTCATTTGTGCTCAGATCTTACCACTGTCAGGTGCCTGCTGGAGGGATCCTGTAGTCTGGGTCCTTCTCCCCAGCTGGTTTCCAGTACATAGTGTCAAAAGTGGGCTGGGTGGCTCCTGGGTTCCTTCCTCAGAAGAGATCAAGATTGAGTTAACTGATTAAGCTTCGTGAGTCATCAGACACTGAGCCCTTTAATAAGTGTTTTTGGTCAGTGTGCTGCCTCTGTCCCGAAATAAATGATTTACTGTGAATGCATAGGATTTTTTTACATCCTGTTTTTATTTTTGGTTTTCAGAGAAAATGATAGGGTGGTCATGGTTAACGGCACCTCCATGGAGGATGTGCTCCATTCGTTTGCTGTTCAGCAGTTGAGAAAAAGTGGGAAGATCGCTGCCATTGTAAGTTTGGGGTTTGTGTTCAGCTCACCTCCATAGCATTTTGGTTTTATGCCCAGAAGAAAATTGCCACTTGCTTTTAACACTTGACAAAATTACATAATCTAAGAGCTGTTACTTATATCCTCAGTACTTTAGGAGGGTGATCTAATGAATGATGTAAAGATGTGTGTAATTCCTCCTTGCCTCTTCCTCATCGTTTTCCAAACATCTTAAGACCAATAATTCTCTTACCTGAGTGAGTTGTCTTAAAAGTCAGGTTAGACAATTATTTTCTTTAAGAATTAACTAGATTGAGAACAATGGTAAAACAGCATTAATTTAGAAAATAAAGTTCAGCTCAAAAACTCGTGTGCAAAAAGTCCAAACAAGATCTATTATATCTTCATAAAGTACAGTTTCTTAGGAGATATTGGCAGTCTGTAGCATTCATTCATTTATTTGCTCACTCATTCATTCACAAACATTGGCTGGGAATCACTAGGCCCTGGAGCAGGTCTGTGCTGCAAGGAGTGTTCTCTCCAGCTGAACACAAAGCAAGAAGTTGGAATACAGTGGGTTTAAAGGCAATGCTAGGGGTTTGCACCGAGTATGTGGGTTTCATTTTTTTTTTCAACTTTATATTAGGAAAAATTTCAAACAAAAAGAAAAGTTCAAAGATTAATGTAATAAGCACATATCTTCTATATGTTAATAGTTTGCCATTTTTACTTGATTTTTCCTCCTTACATGTATCAAAGTTCATTGATTGCATTTGGTTATCTTTTTATTTCCTTTGAGTCTGAGAAGATTCCTCTTTCCACCGCCTCTCCTCCTATTTCCCTTGTTTTCAATGACATTACAAAGAATGAAGAAGAATCTAGGCAGTTGTATATTGAGTGTCTCACTTTCTGGATTTTAATTTTTTTAACTTAGTGATTTAAAGTCCCTTCGTGCTTTTCACACTGAGTAGAAGCAGATTTTAGAGGCACTATGTTGAGAGCTTTATACTCACTGATTTTATTCTGAACCCTATGAGATCTTTATTGTCCCAGTTTTCCACATGAGGAAACTAAGGCTTAGTGAGTAGACAGGGACACACAGTTTTACTGGAATGAGAACCAGAGCTCTTAACCACTGCATCCTCTACATTTAATTGTGATTGTCCTGCATCCCCACTGTGTTTTGGTTAACAGGTGGTCAAGAGGCCCCGGAAGGTCCAGCTGGCCCCGCCTCAAGTCAGCCCTCTGCTCAATGAGGATGACCGGGCTTTCGAAGTGATGGATGAGTTTGACAGGAGAAGTGCCCACAGCGGGTACAGTGAGAGGAGCCGGCTGCGCAGCTGGGAGGAAAGCCTGGAGAGGGGGCGTCCCCACAACCGACCACGCAGCGGGGAGAGGGACCGAAGCCGTGGCCGGAGCCTGGAGCGGGGCCTGGACCATGACGACTATGGCCGAGCCCAAGACAGGAGCCGTGGCCGGAGCCTGGAGCGGGGCCTGGACCATGATGACTATGGTCGAACCCGAGACCGGAGCCGTGGCCGGAGCCTGGAGCGGGGCCTGGACCATGTGGACTATGGCCGAGCCCGAGAAAGCAGCCGTGGCCGCAGCATTGACCAGGCCTATGACCGGGCCTACAGCCCGGAGGTGGAGTACGGCCACAGGTCCCAGCGTGATGTCCGGTATGAGATGTCCAGGAGCCGCAGCCGCGAGCATCTGCGCTCGCGCAGCCGCAGCCCCAGCCCAGAGCGAAGAGGCCGGCCAGACCACTCAGGCCAGCTGGAAGCAGAGAGGCCCATCGGGGTCCTTCTGATGAAAAGCAAAGCAAATGAAGGTAGTAATGCTTGGTGAAGAAAAGCACTGGTATAATAATAGCTAAGTCTTACATGGGAGTTACTATGTGCCAAGTACTGCCCTAAATGCTTGCACAGATCAGCTTATTTCATCCTCATCACCACCTTATGTGAGAGTTATTCCTATCTTCATTTTGTAGATGGAGACCAAGGCACAGAAAAGTTCATTGAACTTGCATAGGCTGCAGAAATCCAGCTTTAAACTTCTAGGCTGGTGGTTCTCAATGTAACATTAAGTATCACCTGGATACTGGTTAGAAATGCAGATTCTGAGGCCCCAACCCAGCCCCACTGACTCAGAAACACTGGGACAGACGGCCTCTGTGGGCCCCTGGAATCTGTTAACCATGTTTCCTGGTGAGCCTGGTGCAGCTTACACTGATGAAAGAAAAGTACTCGAGCTAATCTCAGTTTCATTTTGCACTATGCCAGGGCCTGTGCTGAATAAATATTCTTATTTACTCCTCACTGGAACCTTGTGTGGTAGGTAGGGACTCCATTCCTGTTTTACAGGTGTATCAAAGTGCAAAGAAGTTTTGGGTTGTGCCCACATGTGAGGCAGGCTCTGGCCCAGGCTGCCGGTCTGAGGTTACATTCCTGGAGCACCTGCACGTACTTAATCACATCCAGAATTCACTAAAGCCCCATGCAGCAGGATAGGAAAGCTACTAGCACTGCAGTTCAGGTGCGGATTCTGAAACTTGAGGGGAAGCACCTTGCCCACATCTGGAAGCCATTAAGTGGTAGACTAGAACTCAAAACTCCATCTTCTGGAAATAGATGATAGGAAACAAGTAGATGAATAAACAGGGTTTTAGAGCCTGGTCTTGGCTTCTGACTTTTTAAATTTCTTGCTACAAATCTTTTATCTCTTTTTGTTCTCTTAATTGTTCCTCTAAGAGGAAAAAAGATAAGCATCCAAGAATGCAAAGTGAAAAGTGAAAGACTTATTGCTTTTTAGATAGGGAATTTGCATTTTAAATAGCCTACCTTTGAGG
The DNA here is from genome assembly GCF_014176215.1 of Rousettus aegyptiacus. NCBI lineage: Eukaryota > Metazoa > Chordata > Mammalia > Chiroptera > Pteropodidae > Rousettus > Rousettus aegyptiacus. The sequence goes on along the minus strand of NW_023416306.1, from coordinate 45,248,403 downwards.
AATGTGTGTATGAGGAGTATTAAGGATTCTATAGAATCTTTATAACCATTTATAATGACATTAATTCATCAACCCTCAAGAACTGCAGAACCATTCTGCTCCCAGATTGAAAGGTGGACTTCACAGTAAGGACCACAATCTTGTAAACAACCATGGATGTATCTACATATAAAAACTTGAAAACTTTCATGGAATAGTACTTTATGTGATGCGTTATCAGAGAGGTTCATGGCATTGAATTTAAAAATGCTGGTTGCATCTCACTAAATTGATTTTAAGACTTGCTAATGGGTTGTGACCTTCAATTTAAAAGGACATTGCCTGCCCAAGTCATGCCTGGTCTTAGTAATACTATCCAGGGAAAAAGGGGGTTATGCCCCTTTGCCGATATATTTTACTCCTCCTGGTCCATTTTGTTCCTCAAACTTAGAATTCATTAAAAAAGAGGTTTCACCTTTTTTGCTGCCTTTTGCTGAGATTAGAGCTGCATAAAAATTAATCTTTAAAGAAATGGCAGTAGGCAAGATCTACATTTGATTAAGAAAAATATAATCTGTTTATATGGCCAGGTATTGCATTTCATGGGCACCAAATAGCCTCGTGGTAGATATCCTAGAAGCTGGTCGATTGAGTTTTTTCATCATTTAAGAGATATCCACATACACACCAATAAATCTATGTGCAACCTTACATTATGAGTGTAGTTTTTTAGAGGATAAAGGAATTGTTGATATATGGAAAGAAGTCATCACTCAAGCTTGTCTCAACCTTCTTTCTTGGCCAATAGGGAATTGTCATCCATGAAAGAAGATCCTGTCTTACCCTTATTCTTTCTTTCTTGTCAGCTTCCTAGGGGGTCGGGGGTGAACCTTAACAGTTTAAATCATTGTGGTTATATCTGATGCTAACTTACTCTAAGTCATTTAAAACTTATCTTTAAACCCAACTTCATAACTTTTCTAAATGTCAGAAAGTTAATTGTTTTGTAATTATAAGATTTCGAGTCCAGAAGAGTATAGTAAAATTCGAATGTGTCTCTATTAAAACCTGCTAGGTTTTGGTAGCTTCCTAAAACAACCAAAATATATCCTTAAAATATGTATTTTTCAGGTTTAGTAAGTAAAATCAGAATAGTCTGAATAGTATTTAATACATTTTAAATTATATACATACATACACAGTATATATCTAGACTTAGTAAGTACAATATTTTTTCTTTTGTGAGCAATTCACAGTCCATAAACCCCCATAGCTATGCTTTGCTCGACTTACCCCTTTTCTTTACACACTGAAATTTTTTCAGGGCCACACCTCACACAATCTAAATTGTTACAGATGAAGGCTATTCTCTTTGCAGTGCTATCCTGTAGACAGCGTATTGTCAGCAGAATGTGCCTATCAAGAGGTACTGAATTGTTTTTTTCTCCTCAACATTTTGTTTTGAAAAGAGTTAATTTTACAGCAAATACTCATATATAGACTTCACCTAGTTTTACTAGTTGTTAGCATTCTGCCACATTTGTTTTTCTTCTTCCTTTTTTATCCCGTTTTCCCGGCCCTTTGTCCCCATCGTCTCCACCACCATTCTCCTCTCTCAGTGGTGTATTGGAACTACTTGAAAGTAAGTTGCAGCCATTGTAACCCTTTACCTCTAAATATTTCAGCAGGTATCTCCCGAGGATAAGAACATTCTCTTACACAATCATACTGTCTTTATCACATTAACATTACTATCCTTTTTAATACTTTGCAGTATAGTTCATTTTGTAGTTGCTCCAAAATAATTAACCCACGCCCACCCCTCACCTCTTCCTCACATTGGATCAAGGATCTAGCGAAGGTTCATGCATTGCATTTGGTTTTTATGTCTCAATCTATAATAGTCCCTCTGCCTCTTGTTTTTTTTATGATGACTTTTTTTTTTTGAGGATTCTAGACCATCGTCTTACAGAACGTTCCACATGTAAAATTAATTCTTTTATAAATATTTTTGAATAGTCCTAAAAACCAAGCTAAGTTTTCCTAACCAGTTGATAAATACGTGCATGTTTACGTGTTTGTCTCCTAGAGTATGGTCTCCGTCTCGGAAGTCAGATCTTCATAAAGGAAATGACTAGTACTGGTCTGGCAACTAAAGATGGCAACCTGCATGAAGGGGACATAATTCTCAAGGTAGGTATAGGACAAGCAGATTCATGATTGGTGCATTTTCACACTCAAGTATCAACACAGTTAAACTTTGTTGCAGTGGGGGTCAAGAGTAAGACAAAGGCTGGGAAGAGCAGTAGAGTAAAATAGTTTTTATCAGAAAAACCAGATTTGGAGGTTTATAATAGTTTATTGTCAGTTTTAAAAAAAATATCTCAATGAATACTTTTTTTTTCTTCCCTGTTTATTTAAAGTTTAAGCTCCTATTCCCTAAACTAAGGAAAGATGAGAAGGGGAGTTGGTGGTATATGAATGCTGAATATTTAATAGTTTTTGTAAACCTCTCTGGTAAGGAAACATGTTCCAGTAGTAAACCAAACCATCGTCTTGAGCTTGGAAGTTAAATAAATTAGCAGAGTAACTTAAGTACACTACAGCTCTCTCACTCCTGTATTTGGGATCCAGGCATGCAGGGTTATATTTAATTTAAAGGATAATTCATTTTTATTCCCTCCGTCATTTTAAAGCCCATGTCTGTTTGAATAGCTGAGCAAAACCTATACATTTTTAGAAGGGGGAAATATAAGTGTTTTGTTTCACTGTGAACAGTTGTATTGCATGTAACATCATTATTCTCTATAAACAGATAAATGGAACTGTAACTGAGAACATGTCTTTAACGGATGCTCGAAAACTGATAGAAAAGTCAAGAGGAAAACTCCAGCTAGTGGTGTTGAGAGACAGCAAACAGACACTCATCAACATCCCGTCGTTAAATGACAGTGACTCAGAAATAGAAGGTAAAGAAAGAGGAGGCTATGAGCTTAGCCAGAAGCAAGGGAGGCTGTTGCTTCTGCATTCTCATCTCTATTTAGCACAGCCCTCAGCTGGAAGTTAAATTTCCAACAAGAAAGCCTATCTTTTAAACTTTAATCCCAAAGAAAAGTGTCTGGTTGGTATTATTAAAGTGTCTGTTGAAATTAGGTTTCCAACATGAAATTCTGGTGCACTTGTGAACTCCCAGTGGGCTCTGATTAGGCCACTGAAAACAAAAAGTGTACGAGCAGTTCAAAGAACTAACCACATACATTCGTAAATCACTTGTTCTTACACTTTTTCATGTTTTTTTTTTAATTTTTAGTAATTAATATTTTCAACAAAGAGAAGACAATATGGGAATAGCAAAAGCAGGTAGACACTATGCTAAAGAATCAGAATGACTTATGTTGTATTTATTGGTTAGCAATCCATGTCACTCTCTTTTATGAGACTATTTCTGTGATTTATACATAGAATAAATTTTAACTATATACGAATTTAAATTACCAATAGAAATAATCATGTATTTCCTAGATAACCATCTAGGATTGCCTTTGAGCAGAAAGGGTTAGAAAAAATATTAAGTTCTCTAAGTTTTAAAACAGATGTTGATTTCAACAATTGCTTTATAAATCTTAGTTTAATTTCCATTTTGTCAGAAGTCTAAGCAGTTGATATTGCTATGAGTGCAGTGCAGGAAAACCTAAGGAGCATGAGAAATCATCCCAGCACACTAGGGGCTTACAGTTTATTTCATTGCTATTCAAAATGTGGTCCTCAGCCCCCCAGCAGCATCAGCAGCATCTGGAGCTTGAATCTCAGGCCCCACCCTAGAACAACAGCATTCTAACGAGAGCCCAGGTGATTTGTATGTGCTTTGATTTTGAGAAGTACTCGCCTGTGTGGCAAAAATAAGTATGTAACACATGACCCAGTAATTGAATTTTGACTCTTCAGTAGCAGTTTTGATGGAAAATGTAATGAAAGAGGAATGTACAATTCTGTATTTGGCTTCCTCTTTATTAATTAATACCTTTCCCTTCAAACTGTCAGATTTTTTTTCAATTCAGGAAGACTATTAGACTAATAGCATATTTACTGCCTGCCTCTCTTCCGTTTCCCATGTTAACTATTCAGAGAATAGGATAATTTCTGGTACAGGTCTTAAATATTTCATTAAAAGTCTTTTCTTATTTTCGAAACCAGATATCTCAGAAATAGAGTCAAACCAATCATTTTCTCCAGAGGAGAGACGGCAGCAATATTCCGACTATGATTATCATTCCTCAAATGAAAAGCTGAAGGAAAGGCCAAAGTAAGATCATGTATATTTTACCTTGCATACGTCACTACGAGTGTGTACACACATAGGTATTTGTGAATGTGCTACATTATGAGATGTTAACATGACGTGTGCTTAAGTTCAAGAGAGGACATGCAAAGCAGATGGTCCCGGATGGGTGCCACACCCACTCCCTTTAAGTCCACGGGGGATATTGCGGCTGCGGTTGGCACAGAGACCAGCAAGGAACCCTTATACCAAGAGGAAGCTCCAGGTGAGGCTCATTTTAGAGTCGCATTCAGGAATTTCTGCGCGGTAAATTCAGAGGGTGGCTGGAAGGAAAGAGAAATTATTTAGGGAAAAAAATCATTTTCAAATATGGAAGAGGCATTTCTTTCTGTCTTTTAATATTGAAAAAAAAAAAACCATAAAGAATAACAACGCTTTCTATAGGTCAACGTATTGGTCACATTTTGTTATATTTGATTAGTTGTAGTTTTTTTTTTTTTGTCTCCCCTACCTCATCTCACGTCCTGAACTATTTCTGTTCATAATACTTCTGACGCCAAATGTGTGTGGATTTTTTTCCTCCACCCAACTACCACTTCTTGAATTCTCCAGACATCAGTTGGATGTCTCCAATTCAGTCTAATTCTGACACCGAGCACCTGGGGTTAGTGCAGACCCCACAGGTTAAGGGCTCTGTCCCACAAGACGCCACCACATCAGATGCTAGCCACAAGTCCCAGGTTATCATCTTTACTTCTGACCACCTGGCTCCCATGGTCCCCACCTCAGGTTGATAATTTGATAGAATGGTTCACAGAACTGAGAAAAGCACTTTATTTATTATTATTAGTTTTTTATAAAGGATACAGCTCAGGACCAGCCAAATGGAAGAGATGCACAGAGCAAGGTATAGGGGAAGAGAGTGGAGCTTCCATGACCTCTCCAGGAATGTCACCCCCCTAGGACCTCCATGTGTTCACCAACCCTGAAGCAATCCGAACCCCATAGTTTTATGGATTTTTAGGGAGACTTTGTCATATGCATGATCAGTTATTATCTCAGTCTTCAGCCCCTCGCCCCTCCCTGGTCGATGAACTGGTAGGCTTTTGTTGTTTAATGTGACAACATATGTAGCATAAGGTATAGGCTTGAATTTTTGGTAGGTTTTGTGAGATTTATATTTTGAGACAAACTCCCTTTTAGTCCAAGTTAATAATGACAGGTACTTTTCAATCCACAGCTCCTCAACCAAAACCAACACCGAGAACTTATCTTCGTCCCAGTCCTGAAGATGAAGCAATATATGGGTATAAATTTTAGTCTTTCTCTTTTTTCTTTTTTTTGTACAGCTCTATCTCCTTAACTGAAATCCAGAAGAATGGCGTGTGTGTGTGTGTGTGTGTGTGTGTGTGTGTGTGTGTGTGTTTTAACTATAGATGGTGGTTTTGCATCTTTAACAAATCCCTATTGCCACAAGTATTTACGAGAAAGAGAAATTATTTGTAGAAAGAGTAAAACATGGAAGTGGGTGAATTTTGTGATGTTAACTTCGTCTGCTCTGTCCCTTATCTGGATGCTCCTCCAGAATGTGATTCTGAATATTTGAGCTTGCCAGATCAGCAATAGCTCCCAGATAGGTGAAGTACTGCTTAACTGGTGCTGTGTTGGGCCTGCAGTGACATGACGGTCCCAGAATGTTGGGGGAGGGAAGTGACACCATACTCTGCACTTGATAATGAGAACCCCGGGTTCAGTGGTGGTCAAGAGCAGCAGTTCCTGGATTAGGGGCTGGTTTCCTTGGACCTAGACTGTCTGTTCATTTGACGAGCCCTGGGTGGCAGCAGGATTTCCTTTGGAAGAATTTTGAACTCGGAATTAGATGGCCTCGATTTTAGCCCTAGCCTTGCCCTTTATTTGCTTTCTGATCTTTAATGAGCTCACATAAACATTCTATATTTCTACTTCTTCACTGGTAAAGCGGGCCTATCCTATTCATCTTACAGCCCTAGGGAAGATAAAATTATAGATTCTATGAGGAAAATGAGAGTGTCTTAAACTATAAATCACTCTGTAGATAGAAGAAATTAAATCTCATCTGCTAATGTTGGTCTCCCTTTACAAAAATGATCTCCCATTTTTTTCTTTCTGAAACTGAAACCATTGCAGCCCCAATACCAAAATGGTGAGGTTCAAGAAGGGAGACAGTGTGGGCCTTCGGTTGGCTGGTGGCAATGATGTTGGGATATTTGTGGCTGGTATTCAAGAGGGTACCTCGGCAGAGCAAGAAGGCCTTCAAGAAGGGGACCAGATACTAAAGGTAAGGAAAGCCCAGCCCTGTTTCTAGAAGTTACTGGGAAAGAATGGGGTTTTCTGGATATTTTATATAAGGGAGGAGTAAGTGGGGAAGCTTGTGAAAATAGATCAGCTGCAGGTTTGTTGATGCCCAGCGTCAAGGTCTCTGTTCCCTGGAATGGATCCTGTTTTCTAAGTCCTGGAACGCAGAACTCACAGCTGTGTCTTTGGGGATTTATATAATGTTCAAAACTCTTGCAAAGATTTTTTTTTTTTTAGTTCGAGTAATAAAAAATTGAGACTAAAGGTTAAGGAGGAAGATCTTTCAAAAGATCTTGCTAACGTTTGGTCTTTCATCGATTCTCCTGGTAGTCACTCTTAAAGCAGTGTGCTATAATTGAACAAAGGTGGGCATTGGCATCAGATCACCTGATTCGAACACATCTGGCCTCTCATTAGTTCTGCGACCCTGGCTCAACTACCAAGACTCAGGGGTCGGTATGTGTTCATTAGGGATAAGAACACCTGCTTTGCAGGGACCTGGGGAAGATTAGAATAGATAATATTCCAGACACCTAGCAGAGTTCCTGATACAGAGTATGAAGGTCAATGTCCCTTTTTTTCCCATTGGAAAATAATAAGTTGCTGCTACTCGATATATTATTTACATTTAAAATTGTCCAGGAGGGACAATATTGGTACTTTTAAAGTTACTGTATATACGTTTGTATAATCTATTGGTTTTTTAACATGATAACCAACTCAGCTTTGACATTTTATGAGATACGTGTAATGTATTTTCCATTGACTTCAGAATAAACTTCAAGAATGTCAGGTACCTCGTGACTATTTAAAAAAAAAAAAAACCCTGAATGCTAGGGAACTATCTTCATTGAATTTCTGTTTCTGTAGACTAACATTTCTTATGTAGGAGTTTCTAGGGGGTCTGGTAAGAGCATCTGGGTCAAAGGAGAGCAGAATAAAAAGCTGTGGAATTCCTGAGAAAGCAATCAATTGAGCACAAAATGGGCAGCCCTCTTCCTTTTTGGCTCTTGGCCCCGCTGCAGTAGTTCAGATTTCATTTCTGGAGCAGACGAAGGGCAGACCTTGATCATAAGCTTTGCTGAAGCTTTCCGGTGACATTCTAGACCATCTTTGGCTCTGGTCAGGATCCTAGAAGACTGAGTGTACCTGACTGAACCTCGTGGTACCACATGATCCTAGGAAACATCACTTACCAAGTGCCACCGATAAGAATCCCATCTGAGTGCCAGCTCATACCACTTTACTCTTGGGCTGATGCCAAAGAAGAAAAAGCGTATTTTCCTAACTAGTATGGGACCACAGGAAGTCGTGTATGAATTGGGAAGCCTTTGCTCATGAAAGTTCAAGCATAAAATCTTGTATCCTGGGGGGAAAATGATTTTCTGGATTTCCATGAAAAAAAAATAGGGAATTCATCTAGGGGCTTGGCAGCTTGGCTTCTCTGTAAGTTGTTAAAGATGGGTAGGGTCACTTCCATGTGTAAAAGTCATAGTACGCAGCGTTTACACTTTAAAAAGTGTCTTGCTTCCTGTTATCACCTAGAGACGAAACCAGAAACTAGCTTGTTTTGCAATAATCCCACCTGGAGGTCAGGCAATAGCTGGTCCTTGTTCTTGGTTGTGAATAAATTTTCTGTCGACCGTAAAAGGAGCCCTCACTCCTGCAAAGGGATGAAAAGATTGAGCTCACTGACAGGGCAGAGAAGCCACTACACAATCATAAACTGAAGCTGACACAGAATCCGCTTCAGGCTCACAGCAGACACGGTAGACCCTGTGGACTACTAAATAGATAATGAAAGAGGATATTTATCGGAGAGGACAGTACAACCTAACCTTCAAGTATCAGTGCTGCCCTGGCCTTTTTTACTTTAATTCATTTCAATACTCCTTTTCATGGCCAGGTGAAGACACATGGTAAACTATGTGCACACACTAACCACGTTTTTCTGTCATGAGTTTTTTCAGTGCAGCTCTATTGTCAAGGTGACAGTCTGACATGTGAAAGGGGAAACATGCGTGTGCTGTGCTGTGGGGGAAAGTGTGCCTTATAAATAACAGAAATAGACATGCTTTTGTGCTTGGCTTGACCATCTCTTTGCTTATTATTTATCTGGTATAGTTGTCATTTCTCTTTCAGAAACTTTTAGGTGATAGAAAAGAAAAAAAAAACTAAGTTTGTTTATGAACCATTTGGATTTTTAAATGTAGTTACCATGTGTGCTTTAATTTTGACTATTAAGAGTTTTTGGCTTGCTTGAGGTCAGTCTCTTGTGGCCATGGTCATGGGCAGTGGGAGCCTCAAAGTTTTCCCCTAGCCCTGTGGCCCCATCTTATTTAAATAAACAAATATAAGCATATGCAGTGCGCATAAAAACATGCGTGGCCACATATAGACACAGATGTAGATCTGCAAATGGCATAAGAAAGGATTAGATGCCAGAGTGCAATGATCCCTAACTGGGGGATGGAGAGATGGGAATGACAGCTGTCTAAAATGCTAAATATTGTTTCATTTTAGGAAACATTAAAACGATCGCTTTAGCAAAGTATTTTAAAAGTACCAACTAAATTTTAGTCTAATGCTTATTTCACTTAGTCATAAATTCCAATATTATTTAAATTAGGCTCAATTAATACGCTTTTTTTGAGTAATAAAGCATTACTTTTCTATTAAAGAGTTCTCAATGATTGAAAATTTCATAGAAATATTTCATAGGAATTCTGTATCTTCCTTTCTATAATACATTAAAATATTAGGTATTTTAAAATAATTTTTGCATTTTACATATTTGTAATTACTCTCTTTTAAAATGGTTTTAAAGGTATAGAACAAAGATATCCAAATATCTTTTTCTAAAAAAAAAGTCTTTTTTTCTTTACCACATTTCCATTTTACTTGCTTTCTCATGTATCTTCCAAAAGTCATTTATAGTGTTCCCTCCTTAATCAGTGGAGAATAAATGTGGTGAGGTCCTTGTGAGAACTAAGCATGTGTCAGAAGCTTAAATATATAAGCCTGTATAACAGACTATTGGTTTGCCATTAAGGCTAGTGCTCTTCAATTTCATAAACTCATATTTATAACACCTTTTAGGTGGTAGAACTAGAGGAGAAAGTAAAGTTGGCCAGAATCCTTATTTTCAGGCTTTTATTTGAACCAATTTAAAAACAGGGTTAATGCTTTAAGCTGGGCCAGCGTACTCATTGGCCATAAACTCCACTGCTCCCTATTGCATTACAGTTGTCCATTACATGATTATAATTACCTTCCTGGTCACCTCTGTGGGAGACTCGAAGAAGAGAGGGAGGCAACCACAACCATAAAAAATTCTAATGTGATCCAGTGACAAGTCTTTGATGGCATGTATATTCCTACAGAGTGGTTGGTGGTATAGGGAAGCAAGAAAATGTGGTGATGCCCACACAGCCCAGGCCCTTAGCAAGGTGCTTCGAGGGCTCGTATAGAGACACTAAGGACTTCTTTACATCTGGGTTTTGATCTGGGTAGGCCCTGATGAAAACAGATAAAGAGTTCAGGTGACACATTTATAAACACCTTCATGTTTTCTTTCCCTGTTCGCCTTTCCTATCAGGTGAACACACAGGATTTCAGAGGGCTGGTTCGGGAGGATGCTGTTCTCTACCTGTTAGAAATCCCCAAAGGTGAAATGGTGACCATTTTAGCTCAGAGCCGAGCTGATGGTAAGCAAGTTTGGTCATTAATTTAAGGGTGGAGGGAGATAGTGGAAAGGATGGGAGAGGTGTCTTGGGACCAGAATAGGTAAATCTGGGTATTAAGAAATTGAAATGGATCTTAACACCTAATCTCTGAAGACAATTAGGGTACCATTTAACTTTCTATAGAAATGTTTTCTAAGCACCCGCTGAAATAATCTCACTAGTTGTGTCAATTTGGAATAAAACTGCTTTTCTGAACAATGATCCATCCATAAGTACAGCCTGGAGTTATGTTTGAATCTTCCATATGATGGATGCAAAAAGCCACACCCGCTGGTTGGCTCCCACATGAACCTATACCAGTCTGACAAGTGGCTTCACCTTTCTAGGCCTCATTGCTCTCATCTGTAAAATGGGGGTTGATAGTATCTTCCCTCTCTGCTTCAGAGGGTTGATTGACAACTGTATTAGTCAGTGTTCTCCAGAGAAACAGAACCAATAGGGTGTGTGTGTGTGTGTGTGTGTGTGTGTGTGTGAGAGAGAAAGAGGGAGAGAGAGAGAGAGAGAGAGATTGAGAGATTGAGATTGATTGAATGATTGATTATATGGAATGACCTACCTAGATGATTATGGACCTGGCAAGTTCCAGGTTCTGCAGGGTGAGTGGCAAACAGGAGACCGAAGGGAGCCGATAATGTATTTTTAGTTTTAGTCCAAGTCCAAAAGCCTGAGAACCAGTAGAGCCAACAGGAGTCCGAAGGCTGGCAGACTTGAGACCCAGGAAGAGCTGGTGTTTCCATTTGAATCTGTAGACAGGAAAAAAAACTGATGTCCGAGTTCAAAGTCAGGAAGAATTCGTTTTCTTCTACTTGGGAGAGGGTTTGCCTTTTTAGTTCTCTGCAGGCCTTCAACTGATTGGGTAAAGCCCACCCACATTGGGGAGTGCAGTCCGCTTTATTTAGTCTACTGATTTAAATGTTAATCTCATCCCCACCATCCAGAATGTTTGAGCAAATATCTCGGCACCCCATGGCCCAGTCAAGTTGACATACAAAATTTACCATCACAGCAACTCATAAAGTTAGTTTTTAATTCTTATTTCTATTTGAGCTATGGTTCCCATAGGGTCCGTACACTGAGTTTGCTAAATGGAGAGAAGTTAAAGAGGGTGATCAGAAATAGGAGAAATTGATAACTGTTAAAGCAAAATGTGGCATACAACGATGCTTTTGTCTTTCAGTGTATAGAGATATACTGGCCTGTGGCAGAGGAGATTCATTTTTTATAAGAAGCCACTTTGAATGTGAGAAGGAAACTCCACAGAGCCTGGCCTTCACCAGGGGGGAGGTCTTCCGAGTGGTAGATACGCTGTATGATGGCAAGCTGGGCCACTGGTTGGCCGTGAGGATTGGAAACGAATTGGAGAAAGGCTTAATCCCCAACAAAAGCAGGTATCTGAGATCGCATACTCCTATACACCCCTTTTCGCCTTTTTCCCCACAAAGAAACCTCAATCTCAGTACCCTCAGAAAGTTTGCCCACATTATTTGTCCTCATGTCCTCTCCCATTATCTACTTCTTGTTTATAAGGAGTGGCTTGGAACTGTGAAATAGCCACTTTGTGCGAGTATTTAGCATCACTTGGTTGGTCGCTGCCTTTGGCTGGTGTTTGAATGAATACCGTGAAGCAAAATATTGAGCAAATACCAAGTGGCCACAGCTCACCTCTCAGAAATATGTTGCCCTTGTCCAGTGCTCGGCCCTCTTCCTCATCTCCAGTGGACACTTGTTGGTTGACTGACAGTAGGGAGAATAGGAAAGATACTTGTTCTTTGGCAGGGGTTTCAGATCTGTTTACTGTATAGCAGCCTGTCAAAATGAGTCAGTTTTAGTGTGTTTATTACTGAGCTTCCGGTGGATTTTATGGAGACCCAGCCTTTATACGCCTCCATTGGGAAGACAGAGTGCCCACATTGCCTACCCTGTGTAACCTCTTCATTGTCAAGCTGCATCTTCTCCAGCCCAGGTTCATAAGAAATGAGTAGACTTGGCTAATGACATTCACATTTGCACATTTTCTAGCTCTAGAAATTTACTTGGCTGTGGTTTCTTCCCTCAGAGCTGAACAAATGGCCAGTGTTCAGAATGCCCAGAGGGACAATGCTGGGGACAGGGCAGATTTCTGGAGAATGCGTGGCCAGAGATCCGGCATGAAGAAGAACTTAAGGAAGAGTCGGGAAGACCTAACTGCTGTTGTGTCGGTTAGCACCAAGTTCCCAGCTTATGAGAGGGTTTTGCTTCGAGAAGGTGAGGAAGCCAAACAGCCAGAAACTGATCCGACTGGGCTCTGAGCCTGTCTTTCTTCATTTTCAGTTTGTAGCTGTCAAGTTCAAACGTATCTTTATCACTTATACGAAAGCCAGGTTATAGAGTTGGAATCATATTCATATAGGAAATAAGACTTAAAAAAATGTGAGCTGTGCAAACTTGTAAATGGAGGCATATTTACACAATTTGTAATTTTTTTTTAAATATTGCCATTCAAAAGTCTTTATATGTTACCTGTAGCAAAGTTTAATAAGAGTCAGGAGAGTGAAGGAATATTCTTTAGAAAAGAGCTGGGGCGAATTGGGGGTAGGCGAACACACAATTTCCTTCATCATTCATGTTATCATTAGCCTGTAAAATACTTTTGCTTCTTATTTTAACAGATAAGGAAGTGTATGCATTTTCATGGATTTTCTTGTCTCATTTCAGCTGGTTTCAAGAGACCTGTGGTTTTATTTGGCCCCATAGCAGATATAGCACTGGAAAAGTTGGCAAATGAGTTACCTGACCTGTTCCAAACTGCTAGTAAGTCTGTCAGTGACATCTTTCTCTCAAAAAAATTTTGTTTTGAAAAATATCTAACATACAGAAAAAATGAAAAAAACAAACATTCACATACACTTCACCCAGAGTCACCATCTTGCCATATACACTCCTCCCGCAACCAGACACACACACTTACATACTTTTTAAAATTTCTGCTGACTCATTTGAAAGTTAAAATTGCTGACATTATAACACTTTTTATCCCTGTGACTCTCCTAAGAGTGAAGGCATTCTCCTCCTACACAGCTGCACTACCATGATCATAGCCAAGAAATAATATTAATGATACTAAATAATATTACTGTGTTATTTAGTATGCAGTCAGTTTTTAAAATTTTCTCAGTTGTTCCAATTTTGTCCTTCATGGCTTTTTAAAAAAAAAATTCAGAATGCAGCCAAGGATCCTGCAGTAAGTACATTTGACTTTTTTGTCTTTCTAGTCTCTTTCTTTTTTCTAAATTATTTGGTGACATTAATAATTCAAAGAGTCCAAGCCACTTGTCTTAACATATCAGACTGTTTTTTCATGATTGGATTTTGATTAAACAGCTGGTGTGGGCCCTTCCCATTGACTCTCCTAATGAAAGTCTCCTTATGTGAGATGTCCCATTGTTGTTGATGCTAGCTTGGTATATTTGGTGTCACTGATACCTAAAAAATTATTTAGCCTCTTGTTTTTGCTTTTGCAGAAACAGAACCGAAAGATGCAGGATCTGAGAAATCCAGCGGGGTGGTGCGGTTAAACACTGTGAGGCAAATTATCGAACAGGTGAGAAAATTCATCCAAAGGTCATGTTGTCAGAAAGAACTAAGCTGTGATTTGCTGCAGTTTTTTTTTAGAATAGAATATGTATTTTAATAATCGTTAAATATTAATAGTAAAAACATGAGTATCATTGTGTGGAAACAGGTCAATATCCTGTGGTAGTGATGTGTTGGGGTTTTTTTTTTTTCATTATTCTCAGCATTATACCAGGTAACCTGTTAATTCATTCTCTTAGAAATTCTAATAGATTGGTAATGTTAACTGGACATAGTGTGAAGAGAAATGTTTTCTGCCTTTTGATTTAAATTGACAAGTTTTATCGGGTATAGCCCTTACTTATTAAGACAAACTCTTTGATGCTGCATGACTTTACATACCATTTATATAACCTTTTCTCATTTCTTACAGGATAAACATGCACTACTAGATGTGACTCCTAAAGCTGTGGACCTGTTGAATTATACTCAGTGGTTCCCGATTGTGATTTTTTTCAACCCAGACTCTAGACAGGGTGTCAAAACCATGAGACAGAGGTTGAATCCAACTTCTAACAAAAGTTCTCGAAAGTTGTATGATCAAGCCAACAAGCTTAAAAAAACTTGTGCACATCTTTTTACAGGTAAGCGAAATTTAAAATGTAGTCTTTGCTCCAAAGTGGAAATTAGACAATTGAAGAATGGACGAAATAAGGAAGTAAATCTGAATAGAGAATAGTAGTATGAAATACTATTCATGACTCCTTGAAAAGTAGCTAATCTTATAAAATGAATATATTTGACTCATGGCATTTGTATATTTAATTTTGACTGAAAATGATCATAAAGATCCATGGCATGCAATAATTGGTCATTTTGATGAGGTTCAAATTTTTGTGTGGGACTACGCGGCTGGTTATTGAGCCTAGCACACCACCTAGCACGCACATCTCTGTATCCGTTGTGTCATTGTTCTCTACTCACCATCCATGCATGTGCTAACTTAAAAAGTATTCAGAAACCTGATTTCATTATTTAAAAAATGTCCCCATAATAGAAACTTGAATACTGTAAATATTGGATGATACTGATTTATTACTCCTGTTCGAAGGATGATAATGGTGTTGTGATTATGTTTTCACAAAAAGAGTCCTTGTGTTTTAGGAATGTTTACTAATTAAAATAATTATGGATGACCTAATATATATTTACAGATGACATAATATGATGTCTGGATTTGCATTAGTAATCTTCAGTGAGGAGAAGTGGGTAGGGCTATAGAAAAGACTGGCCATGAGTTGATAGTTATTGAAGCTGAGGCTAGGTAATGTGCGCAAGGGAGTTCATTAAACTATTTTTTCGACTTTTGTATATGTTTAAATTTTCCATAATAGAATATTTTTTTGAAGTTTCTGAACTGAAGACCCACTGCTGCTATTACTCATGAAAGTAAAACAATTTAAGAATATGACATGTTTTATTAATTGAATATACGCACTACCTATGTAAATGACTAGTTCTGTGACTATGATATAATTAAGGGCTTAAAAGGGTTACTAAAGTTTTTGGTTATGCAAGTTTGTGGGAGTCACATGTTGGATGTAATATCTTTAGATTAATGATAGCTTTTTTGAGTTCAGCACCAATTATTGTCAATCTGTCTTATATTTAACATATCTGGCACTGAGGAGGGAGGGAGTGTGAATGAATATATGTCCACATTAGAATCTTGTCTTACTGTCACAGGCTTTTCTTGTTAAAGCGTGAGATGCACAAAATGCTGTAACTGAGAGGTAATTTATCAAATGCAAAGGAGGGAGTGATCTGTCATAAACTGGAATTTTGTGAATATAGAGTTATAAAAGCTTGTACTTTTGATATGTTTATATGTAGCCTTTCCTCTGTTGTTACCACTGCTACTACTAATAGTAATAATATTAACATAACCATAATAGTCATTATTATGACTATTTTTATTTTAGTATCAGCTAACAGTGGTACAGCCTCTCCTGTGCCTTGTATTATTAGGCCATAAGAAGGGCCAGGCGACTTTTGCAAAGTTACACATCCATTTCTCGCCTAAGCTAATCAATAAGTTGAAAGTTTAGGATATCTAAAGTCAGAGACTCAAATAGAAACACAGACGCTGTGAGCACCCACTTTCATCTAGAACTTTGAAGTGACTGCTCTCACCATAAGTTGCCAACCTCTACTATGGAATTATGCAGTCTTCAAGGATAGATGGAATAGGGTGCCAAATAACTTTTACCAACAAGCCCCATTTTTCTACCAAAGGCCTTTTACAGTATTCTTCCAGACTTCTGAGTCTGACTCTTCAAAGCTGTACGGGTGGCCCAACTAAGTGCTTTCTGTTTCCTGTGTCTTGCTCAGCCAGCCAGACCAAGTTGTGACTTGATTATGTGTGTTCCAGAGTCAGAGGTGGTTTTTTATGATTTTAAATTTATGGCATTTTTATGAATTAATAAAGTAGGAAAAAATCGAACTGCTTTGATGAACACATAATTCAAAATCAAGAGTTCTGTTGACTATGGCCTCACCAAGCTCAATATCCTTTTCCCCTTGTTGCACAATAACAAGAAAATCCCATTGTCCACAGATGAGTAGTTAATTATGACAATGTTAAAAAGACTGTCCTTGCAAACTCAAGGTACTCCTCAGTTAAGTGAAGGTGACAAGGGACGCTTTATTTTGAGATTTGCCCAAAAACAAGTAAACTTGTCAACATAAGTTAAAACGTTAGGTTGCCTCCGTTTAAAAAATTTTATCATAGAACACATTTGTGTATGCGTTGAAAGTTATTTGTTAAAACATGGACTTTGAATTACATGTTTTCTTGGAATTTCTGAAACACTCAGTGGTTTGAAGACCACAGAAATGGGATTATGAATTTAGAGACCCAAGCAGGACCACCCTATGTGTGAAAGTATGGGATTTTAAAGTACCACAGGATATTTTAGACTTTTATCAGCTTTCACAAGTTTCATTAATGTGAAATTCATTCAGTGTTGCATATTATTAACAAAAGTAATTCTGTGTTATTTTATAGTCTTTTGAAAAAGCTTAGGGGAAAAAGTGAATGTTGTACCAGCTAAAAGAACCCAAACTACAGTAGGCAATCCTTGGTCTCCCTAGGGTTTATGGAGACTCTGATGACTACAGGAAGCAGAGGGACGATGGTGGTCTGTCTGGCCAAGCACCTTGGTTGACACTTGCCCATTCAATGCACGGAGGGCAGAGGGGTGGTCTCTGCCATTTGAATTGCTCAACTGAGATTTAATTTATATATCCTATAATTCACCTATTTAAAATGTACAGTTCAATGGTTTTTAGCATATTCAGAGTTGTGTAGCCATCACCACAGTCCATTTTAGAACATTTCATCACCCCAAAAAGAAACCCCATATCCATTAGCATTCGTTCCCAATTCCTCCCTACCCCCTCCCCAGCCTTGCTTCTCACCTTTTGCTGTTGCTATTGACAGCCCCCAACCTCTTTGGCTGCAGAGGGAGTAGTGGTGACCACACTCGTTCCAGAGTACAACTGCCAGGATGCTCTTAGAATCTCAAGACTCCCAGCTGAGACAGAGACTGAGTAAAGATTCTTTCAATATTTCACTTTCTGGAGTTCGAGAGATGTACTAAGCCTATCCAGGGACATACAGGTCTAGTCCAGAGGTTGGAAACAGTAGAAAATAACTAATATCACTTGAAGCCAAAGACTCTGAAGAACCCAATGAGCAAAAGCCAACAGTAGACCAAAGGTGCTGAATTCCAAAGTAAACCTTTCACAAGAAGGTAGCATCATAATTGTGTACCCACCTGTTAAAGAGAGGGCAGGTACCTGAGTTGGATGTTATCAGCTTAGCCAGAAGTTACCTTTATATGGGGTTTAGGAAATCGGCTACAGTGAAGTTCTTTTTTCTTTCTTTTTTTCCCTTTTCTTGTACTTGACTCAATGTTAATTCAGTAACAGGTTTTATGACATTTTTCATTTCATTAATGTGCATGAATGTATTTTCTGCATTTCATAAACAGCCCTTTTCACTTTAGGTTTTCCTAGTAAATATGGTAAATGTAGACTGTACTCATCTCAGACAACTCCAACTTAAAGCTCAAAAAGGCAACAGAATGTCCTCCATACAATTAGTGTAAATCACTCATTTAGTCTCTGGAGCATACAACCTCATTTCTATATTTAAGTACTATGGCATCACGTTTTACCCAAGAGCACAGTTATCTTCGCTAAGTACCGTAATAAAGATGCAAAAGCCCAAGGAATCAAGGTTAATTTTCCTTGAGTTGTCCAATGTATCAGTTTATTCTAATGCTATAAATAATTAATAACTAGGGAAATTGTAAGCTCATTCAGGATATTTCAAGGTCAGTGTTAGAACTTCTTAAATCAAAGAGTGGTATATGTTACTAGGAAGAAAACTTCAAGCATAGTTGCTTACAAAATTGCTTCGTAGTTCTTTTTTGCCCATCTATAGAGAATTATGCAGACTTCGGAAGAGGTGGAGCAGGGTACCAAACAACTTTTACCAGCAAAGCCTCAGTTTTCTTTTGAGTGTTACACAGAATGCCATACGCTCTAACAAAAGGCTGTGACGTTGTCCTTGTTTTAAAAAATCCTGGTTTTCCTGCAGTACGATCATTTTAGGTCCAATTTAATTTATTGTTCTGGACCAATTTTTTCTCTAGTTTTATCTCCAGTAGGTCCATAAATATATATTGCTGAAGAATGATTCACCTATCTATGTTTTACTTGGTTGGCATTTTATATTGGTGCTCTAAATTCTTGTTTTCATCTGGGCTGTGTCGTGCAGTGGCTAAGGCCATAGGCTCTAAAAGCAAACTTTTGAGTTTGTATCTAGGCTTCTTCAGTTAATTAGTGTGAGGCCTCGAGCTGGTTAATTGCATCACTGTGCCTCAGTTTCTCATCTCTAACGTGGGGATAATGCAATACCTACCTCACAACGTTTGTATGAACATGAAATGGGCTAATCTGGTATTTGGAATAGTACTTGGTCAAGTCATAGCAAGTGCTATTATCTAAGATACGTTTTGTTCTGAATAGGAACTATATATTACTTGAATATACACTTGTAGAGCCGTATGTATATTCTAAAATGTTTAAGTCTATCAAAGTGATCTGCATTTAAGTGTTATCTTCAGTATTTTATTGGAGATATCTAACAGCACATTAGTGAATATTTTTCTTATTTGTAATATACATGTCTGTGTAATAATCTTTAAAATATAGTACTTTTTATATTGGTTTGTGATGAGTTTTCTTTGTTCCTGAAGATATACTGTTTAAAAATATATTTTCTGAAGGTACCTTTTCTGAAAAAATAGACATTCTGAAAAAAATTAATCCATTTTTAGCTTTATATCCTCCATCTGCAGTGTAAACGCAACAAAAGAGATGTTGTATTTAAACATGTGTGAATTTCTCTTGCATCTGCCGGTGTTTTAATTCAGATATGACAGAAATAAGTATAAATTATATCAAATAAGTTTTAAAGTTGCTCTGGAAATTGATGCACACCTTTTTGCCTACATTTCTACAGCTACAATCAACCTAAATGCAGCCAATGACAGTTGGTTTGGCAGCTTAAAGGACACAATCCAGCATCAGCAAGGAGAAGCAGTTTGGGTCTCCGAAGGAAAGGTATGTGGCATAGATAGATACTCTGCTGTGAGGTGAGACTCTGCGTTTTGAATCTTTTCTCAAGAGGGTAGTGAATGTAGTACAGCCATGCGCATTTGAAGTGATTCCAGCGTATGTGCTAATCAAGCTTGAAATTTTATAAATTCTCTGAAAAATAATAAAATGAAGCGGCTTTTTTAAAAAAGCAGAATGTAATATACGCAGTCCTACATTCACTTCCTTTTTACTTTTAACGTAGTAACTAGTCATGTATTCCAAGCACACTAATCAGAGCTTACAAGATCTCTAGCTGAGCGCCACTTACAAAGGACAGGGAAATTCAGAGTGGAGGCGAGAGGTGAGTTTGAGGAGCATGGAGAACGTGGTTAAAAATTAATAGAAAGCAGAAAAGTGAACAGAGGTGGAATCATTTGCTTAGAAAAGAGGTTGGCACAGAATGTGTCCTAGGCATTTGAGTAGATGATAAGAGGGCGTTAGGAAATTTGTGTAGGCTTCTAAGATTGGCTAGTTTCTCATCCATGGCTCATGCACAACTCTACTGAAGGGAGGATACAGAGAGAGTATATAATTTCCTGCAGTTCTAGGAGCCTGTGGTGCTTAGTCTCCTGTAGTCCAGCTGAATTGAGGTAGCTTGTGGGACCTTGAAGGTACAGATTCATTGCAAAAGTGAGTCGATATCCAGTGAGATTGTCAAGTCCTAGTCTTGTCCTTTGGGAACTGCATGTTTAGTCAAGATGTCTAGCCTCTCCTGAGCACCCACAGCCTGCTGAGACTCTGCGCTAGCCTCCTCACTGACAAGTTGAATAGGACAGAGTTTCTGCCCTCAAGGACTTGGGAATCTGGTGGCTGAATAAAAGGGTATGCAGCACAAGGCAGTGTGCATTTATTACTAGGAAACAAGTACTAGCAGAAGCAGCTTGAGAGAAGCCAGATTCTGGAAGAAAAGCGCAACAGTCAGAGGAAGCGGACTCAGTAGCGTTATATCAGATGGATGGTAGCAAGGATAGATAGGGTGGAGAGAGTTCCTAATTTGATTTCCTGCACAAAAATTAACATAGTAATTTAAAGCCAAGTGATTCAGGAAAAAAAAGGTGACTTCCCTTTCTAGAACATGTCACGGTTTTAGTCACTTGGCTGTGCCCTTGGGAATTTTCTTGAGTTCCCACTCCCAGGAGCCATAGCACACACCACTGACCCTCCGAAACAAATTCCTCTAGATGGAAGGGATGGATGATGACCCCGAAGACCGCATGTCCTACTTAACCGCCATGGGCGCGGACTATCTGAGTTGCGACAGCCGCCTCATCAGTGACTTCGAAGACACCGACGGTGAAGGAGGTGCCTACACTGACAATGAGCTGGATGAGCCAGCTGAGGAGCCACTGGTGTCTTCCATCACCCGCTCCTCAGAGCCGGTGCAGCATGAGGAGGTGAGGCGAGGCGAGGCGAGGCGAGGCAGGCCACAGGCTGCGAGGCCATGGGCAGGAAAAGAAGGTTTGGTGTTTCACTTGAATTCTTCTGGACAACCGTTAATTCAGGATGCTGTAGAAGGTATTCCTAAGGGTTGGAACAGATGACTTCTAGGGATTCTTTCATTCCAAGTCAAGGCCTGCATGGCTGCAGTAGTGGTCCATGGGACAGTGGGACAGGAACTGAGCACTGGGAAAGGTTGCGTGGTCAGCACTCATCTCACCAATGCCCTTGGGCATGATGGGTAAACTGAATGGCGTTATAAGCCAGCTCTCCAAATTACAGGTGGAACATTGCTTTTTAAATACAATATTGATGTATTTACTTGTAACCTTTGATTAGGTCTCTCTCTATATACTCTTAGGTATCCTTGCCCTTCCCCAGCCTGCCTCTAACCTTTCTAATGTTGCCAAAGCTCCTGAGTGTTTCCCCATCAGTTTCCTTCTCTCTCGTATTTCAGTTTTTGAATTGAGTTTATGATCACATATGTCTGATCACATGTATTATGCATCCACTGGCTAGTGAATAGACAGCTTCTGTGATCCTAGAAATCACAGTGATAGGCACTAAGTTAGGACCAGAGCAATTATTGGTTACACCTCAGAGAACATTGGGATAATGATCTTTGTAGATGAGATTATCCATATATTTGGATCATTATTGTTGTGGACTTCCCTTTAGCAGTTTAGCTCATTTCAGTGAATGATTTTATTTTTTATGAAAAAGAAGTACCAACAATTAAGTTGAAAGGGGTGATAAAATCTACCATGACAAAAAATTAGTATATACCATTGGACAAGTTGTAAAGAATAACTCCTCATTATCTGAAGATAGAGATGAGCTAAATGCTTAAAAATGTTAAATGCCAGCTATAAGTGACAAAAAGGATTTTAGACTTTAGACTCTTTTTTTGTACTTTAAAGGGAGAGACTACTACAATGGATGCATCTAGTTAAAAAAAAAAATGTGTCTGAAATATTTGCTAATGGGAATATGCCTAATATCTGCCTTTTCAATACAGAAGCACTGAGTCAGTATCTGAGCTTATGTAAATTACGAACTTTTATGCAAGTTATAAGCCTCCAATTCTGAATGTATGCAAGTCTTCAGAACTCCAGCAAAGCAGACGAGTGCTCTTTTCTCTCTGCTTGGATGTTCTTGTTATGAATGAACCTTTATGTCTTATAGAGCATAAGGAAACCCAGCCCAGAGCCACAAGCTCAGATGAGGAGAGCTACTAGCAGAGATCACCTTAGGGACACTAGCCCACCCCCGGCATTCAAACCAGAGCCGCCCAAGGTACGTGGCTGGGAAGAAGCTCAGGATGGGAAGGAAAAGGAAGCGGACATCCCTGGAACTCCCTGCATAGCCAGGGAAGAGCGCACACAATAAAATGGCATTGAATTGTGTTTTTGACTCACTATTTCTCTATTAGAACTTCCCTTTTAACCTATTAAGTAAAACTCAAAATCAGAGAAGGGCGAAAAGATAGGAAGGAGGTAAAGGAAGGATTAAGGAGAAAGTAAATTCTAGGACCGTTAGTTTTTTTTTTTTTTTAATTAATCAATTGATGCCCAGAATCAGCAGTCTCAGAATCTGCTTTTCTGTCCAATTAGAATGTTCTGCCCACAATCTGATAGATGCACCCAGAAAGTGCTTACTGGTAATTTGCTAAAGAAAACAATCATCACCATTGTTTAGGAACTCTTATTATGATGATGGTTTAATTTATTTTTTAAATAAATCATTATCCAGAACAGAATCAGTATAAGAACACATGGGTATATGTCATATTATTTTTTATCTCCTGTCTGAGTCAAAGCTATGACTGTAGGCCTTTCCTCACAACCCAATAACATTTCTCTATTTAACTCAATAATTTAGGCGAGAAGAAAGTACTAATGTATTTTGTGAGCTATTAGAAGTAATTAGTGACCTCATAAAATATATCAATGACAATTTACAAGCTGGCCTAGGACCGAAGTATGAAAGGAAAAGGGCCATTGGTGTGATATGCCCTCCCCCATCCCCACCCTGGTCTCCTTCATGGCTGGATATGGGCCCAACCTCCAGGCCAGGGCCCATGGTGTGGTATGAACTCAGGAGCCCACTCTTTGATCCTGAAGCCTGACTAGTTCTGAGGTTTCTCCAAAATTCTAATCCCTTCCATTGTGAAATGAGATCTGATCTACCTCTGGCATTTGCAGGACTCCTAGCACTTCCTCAGCATCTTCTTGATTTCCAGAGCTCTGAATTCTTTTCTGTAGGAGGTGAGGTAGGGATCAGGTTGCCCAATCAGTGGCGGTTTGCCCTGCCATATTTGATATTTTTTTGTCAGAATGGTATTTTTTGACCACCTTTGGAAACTGATCAGGAAATGGAGTGTATTAAATCACTAATATAGATGTGAAAGTAAACCGAAAGCCCAAGATCAACATTTGTCATTGCTTTCTGCAGGCCAGAACCCAGAGCAGAGAAGA